>NC_136072.1:249549006-250825077 GCF_964261635.1 Lissotriton helveticus
TTATAGTGTTCATCCTTTGCATTCCAAGGAAGTCATGGGGAATGCTATTGAGTTGTTTCAAATGAAACAAGCCAAAGGGAGTCCCATTAGTGTTTGGGAGGAAAGTTTGGAAGCTCGGTGTTTCCCACAGCTTTTTCCAACAGGTCAGGGAGGAAGATATGATGAGCGACCTCATCAAATTCCTGCTTCTGAATACCGGACTTTGCGATTGTATGCAGGAGATGCTAGGTTTCGACAATGCATTCCTTATTTGTTTCATCTCCTGTTTGAAAGCGATCTGTCTGGACTGTCATATGCAGTGAACCACATCTTGAAAAGTGGTATACACATGCAAAACATCTCGGCAAGTGACTTTATGGATAAAGTCAATGTCCAAGACAGTATTTTGGATTCTCACCTGATTAATCTCATGGCGTGTCAGCGTGGTACTAATGAGTACTGGTACCGTCGTCATGGTGATTTAAAATGTATGCTGAGGAACTTAGGTACTCCCACATGGTTCCTCACTCTGAGCTGTGCCGAGTATGGCTGGGAAGACTTACTTGAATTTCTACGAGAGGCAAATGCTAACGTAGAAAACATCGAATTCAAGACACCCGGAGAACTGTGCTCTTTGGATCCAGTCAATGTATGTAGGTACTTCAATCATAGATTTGAAGCTATGATGTCTTTCATCATGAATAAGAAGAATCCACCTCTTGGAGAGGTGTTGGATTTCTTCTGGAGAAAGGAGTACCAAGCAAGAGGTGCTCCTCATATACATATGTTGCTGTGGATCAAGGATGCACCTAAATTTGGAACGGATCCAGAAGACTCAGTGATGAGTTTTATACAACAGTATTCTACGTCTGCTGTTCCAAACGCAAAGGAGAAGAAAAGCCTAAGAGAAAAAGTTCTGCGTTTCCAAAGCCATCGATGTGGAAAGTACTGTCGTCGTAAATTCCGAAACAAGGACAAGTTCTACACCAAATGTCGTTTCGGTTTTCCACGACCGGTGATTTCTAAAGGAAGAGTAAACAGTTTGATGTCTTCGCTGCGACATAATGTGATGAAGAAATCACCTAAAAACACATACAATTTGAAGAGGAACGAAGAGTCCAAGTACATCAACGACTACAACCCAGTGATTTTGTCCATGTGGAATGCTAACATGGATATACAGTTTGTGGCTGATAACTGTATGGCTGTGGCTCGGTATGTGACGTCTTACATCACCAAAAAAGAGAAGACAGAATTGAAGGATATGTGGGAGGACATTTCCCATGAAAAGAGCCTCAGCAAGAAGTTGTACAGTTTCAGTCTGAAGATGTTGTCGCATCGAGAAATCGGAGCGTACGAATGTTCTGACCGGTTGTCTTCAGCAAGTCTCTATGCCAAGTCCAGGAGTATCATTTGGGCGAGTCTTGGTCTTGCTGCAACGCGTAATCGAGTTCTCAAACCTGTGCGGGAAATTGAGTATTTGGCGGAAAAGGAGCCAAACAGTACCGACATTTTGAAGACCAACATGTTGGATACATATTATCCAAATCGAAGCATTCACCTCGAGAATGTTTGTCTGTATGAGGTTCTTCAAAATTACATATTCAAGAGGAACATCAAAGAAGATACTGAGAAAGGAGTGTATGCTGTAATAGGAAGTGCGGGATGTCTGGTCAAGCAAAGAAAATGCCACTTGGTAAACCATCGAAAATTGAGTGGCGAATCTCCTGAAAAAAAGGAGTTTTTCTATTTAGCACTTTTGCAACTTTTCAAGCCTTGGCGTGCAGAAGAGGAACTGCTTGGAGATTTTCTCTGTTACGAAGACTCTTTCAATGCCGCCAAGGAGACCATAGAATGTCCTGCTTTTCCCAAATATGTACAAATGTTGAATGCGGAAATTGAGCAGGAAGCAATGATTGCAGCCGAGATTGCCAGAGACAGTTCTCAGGACAGTCAGAGTTCTGCTTCATTGAGTCAGGATCCACTAGGAGGACCTGTTATCGAAAATGAAGCTGCCACTGCTATGAATGAAGTGGAAAGAGCCATGGCACATGCTCAGGAGGATGCGGTTAACTTAGAAGAGTTGGAAAGACAACTCAACGTTGAGCAGAGGAAAATATATGACGAAGTTACCATGCAAATTGATCATGGATTAAGTCATGACAAGAAAGAGTGCTCATGTACGTCGTTGAAGCCTGTCCGACTGTACGTGAGTGGAGAAGCGGGACCTGGAAAAAGTTTCCTCATTAAAGCAATTTCATGCTATTTGCAGGAAAGGACAGAGTCATCGCTGTCTTGTGTTGTCACCGCTCCAACTGGACTGGCAGCACATAACATTAAAGGGATTACTTTACATCGTTTACTGATGCTGCCACTGGAGCATGACAACAAATTACAATATCACAAGCTATCTGGAGATGCTTGTTTTGAAGTTTCAAGAATCTTGAGGAAAATGAAACTTCTTATCATTGACGAAGTAAGCATGGTTTCCAATGTCATGCTTGCCTTTGTGCATTTGAGAATGCAAGAAGTTCTCAAAACAGAGTATGATGTGTTATTTGGTGGCAAACACATCATTGTTTTCGGAGATCTTCTGCAACTGACACCAGTGAAAGGGCAACCTGTGTTCAAAATGCTCACGCATGAAGATACCAGGAAGTGCCTAGGCAGCATTGGCAACGTCAATATATGGTTAAACTACAATTATGCTGAACTGCATGAAAATATGCGTCAGGCGAAGGATGAAGTTTACAAGACTATTCTACAAGATGTTAGAATTGGAAAAGTGACCGAGCATGGGAAAGAAGCTTTACATGCACGATTACTGTCAAATTTATATCCAGAACAAGATGTTGTGCCTGAGAATATTTTTCAGAAAATTACTGAGAAGAAATCTGGAATATGTTTGATGCCAACTCTTGCAGAATGTGCCAAATTCAACAACAAAATGTTGCATTTAGAAAAGCAAGAGATTGTGAAACTGGAAGCTATTGACAGAGTAGAGCATATGGGATCAACAATTATTTTGTCTGAGAATCTGAAAACAAAATTGGATTCATTAGAGAAGAGTATATCTAAAACTGCAGGTTTTGAAAAGACTCTGAATGTGTGCTTGAACTGCCGTTTAATTTTAAGAAGGAATTTACATGTTGAAAGAGGTCTGGTAAATGGATCAATGGGTAATGTTGTTGATTTTGTAAAATACAGAAATAGAGATGGAATTGAATTTTTAAAAATTAAATTTGATGGCATTGAGGAAGTACAGCTAATTGGTTGTTGCTCTGCTAGATTTTTGCTTGTAAAAGACTTATATGTTCGCCGTAAGCAGTTTCCTGTTTGCTTGGCATATGCGGTGACAATCCATAAATCGCAAGGTTTAAGTGTAGACAGTGCATTGGTTAATATTGGCAGTTCTGTGTTCAAGGAGGGTATGGCATATGTGGCATTGTCACGAGTTAGAACTTTATCGGGATTGTACTTGATTGAGTGTGATGTCACAAGCATTTGTGCGGATCTAGATTGTGTTAAGGAATACAATAGGTTAAGAAGAGAGTATGCGCCACATTTGCCTCAATATCCTTTGTTTGAGAAACGTGTGGTAGGCCGGAAACGAAGAAATGTAACCAATACTGGGGAGGTTGTAGCAAAAAGACGAAAAGTCGATGAACCTGAAATTATAAGCAGAAACAAAAAGAATTCTGTTGAAGATGTTGTTGGTTTTCAATTTGAAAACAGTTCTGGTGTCAACTGCTATGCTAATGTAGTGGTTAATGTTTTGTTTTCTCTAGAAAATGTAAAAGAAGAGATTGTGGTCAATTCTGATCAAAGATTTTGCAGTTTGTTAAATTCTGTGTTAGAGAAATGTAGCACTGATAGAACAAACATAGAAAGTGTGTCTGAAATTCAAAATCTGTTAGACAGATGTTCAGGCCAAACACAATTCTCTCAAAATATTCAGCAAGATTGTCAGGAGTTTTTAATGTATATGCTTGATGTATTGCATGCTGAAGGTGTAGATGTAGATCAGCTGTTTGGGCTTTCTTATCAATGGCAGCATGACTGCGAGAACTGTATGGTATCAAGTACTACTAGTGTAGACTCAGAAAGATTTATATATTTAACTTTGCCAGACAGTAAATCAGTCTCCTTTAATAAGCTAGTAAAAGCAGCTGATCACAACATGGAGTGTAGCCAATGTAAATCTGAAATGATGTCCACATTATTTATACGAACATATGGCCAGTATGTCATTTTAATGTTCCAATGATGTAGGCCTGATGGAACAAAATTGACAACTTTAATTAAAAATTTTGTGGCTTCGCAGTTGTCAATATCAGGAAGGACTTTTGTAACTGCAGCAATTATATATCATGACGGTCCTTCAATAACATCAGGACATTACACAGCTTATTTAAAGTCTAGAAATGGCTGGTCATTTTGCAATGATTCTGTTTTAATTTTCAAAAAAAAATTGCCGTATGACCTTAAAAACTCTTACCTGGTGTTTTTAAAACCAAAATTTTAGGGAAAGAATCTCGGGATGTGCTCTGTGGAATTTCAAGAAGTTCTAATGGCTCCTACACAATTTGGCCTTGAGGATAAGTGTAGTTCAGAGACATAACTTCTAACCATAAGACTGGACGTCATGGAGAAATAAGTGCACTTTGAATGAGTTCAGAAAAACTATTTCTTTTTATAAGCTAATTGAAGCAGCCAATCAAAACATAGAGTAGAGGGAATGTAAGTCTGCAATGCTGTCTACTGTTTTACATTGCTTTGTGATTAAAAGTGATATAGAGAATTAAATAATTGTAGTAGTCATAGAGGTAGTGTAAGTCTGCTTCATAGTAAGCAGTATCAGTTTCATAGGAAATGTAGAACATGACTGAGCAAGAAGGGGAAGATATTACTATTCCAGGATTGTGAAAATGATCTTCAACATTTTAATTCTGAAAGTTGCAGAAATGCCAAATGACGGGATTGGCTTACAAGAAATCCAAGAGTTATAAATGGCTCTGACAAGATTTGGTTTTGTGGAAACTTGTGGTAGAGAGCAAGAAGTCATTTATTGCATGTAACATGTTTTTAAAAACGATGGAGGTTTTCTTTCAGAAAGTGGCGGGCTGAAAGTAATAACAGCACAACAGAGTGTAAGCTGTTCATAGGACATCCTTTGACGTCATGGAAAGTAAGTTAACTTTAAGGAGTTCTGAATTCTGATTTGTTATGTTGTATGGGTTTTTTAAACACAATCATTTTGATTGTGTTTTTTTCCCCCCGCTGTTATATGATGAATACCTTCAAGTCACTGTTTTTAGTGAATTTTGATACATTCTGAGAACAGCAAAAATAAACCATTTAACATGTATAATTAATTCTGTACTGTTTGCATTTATGATGTATATGTAGAACTGTGTAGGAGGCATGGAGAAGGTGAGGCTTCTGTAAGTGTCAAAGTTGTTGCATGCAGTGCTGCACTTCTGCGTACTCTTTCATATGCTGGACTACATCTGCACAATGAGATACCTAAGCAAAGGAAATACAAGTGATGTGATTGTGAAATGAGCAAAAGAAATTGCACGTATTTCAATTACATCACCTGTGTTTCCTATCATTACGAATCACATTGTGCAGATCAAGTTTAGGTCTGTCCAGGGAAACATAGGAGGTTTGGACTTTGTTCAAGAGTGCAGTGGACATGACTCACTTCATTGGTAGACCTTCACATGTATTATGTCCTCTATTCTCTTCAACAACTCGAAATTTCATCTGCAACCCTGAGTAGGCCTCACCTCAAACAAACCTCTGGATAGGACACATCTTATTGGCATCCTGAAGCAATCATTTAAAATTTTAGTGTCTTGCGACACTTTTCTGAGACAACAGCAATGCAAAAGATGCACCATGTTTTAAGATAGGCCTCACTTCATCTGCATCAAGATACTGTTAGTTTAAAATGTATATCTTTAGGACTGTGTAGGGGGCCTGGAGAAGCAGAAGCTTCTGTAAGTGTCAAAGTTGTTGAAAAACTGTTTGTCCTTCAATCTTTTCCCTTGTCTTTTGTAATTTTTAAATACATGTTTTAATATTTTTCAAATGTTTGTTCTCTCTTTCACAGATTGAAAGTATAAAAACAAAAAGTGAGTAATTTAACGACAATTATAAGGTAAATGTTTTGTACTCTTTTCGTTACATTTCTATCACATTTAACTTCTATTAGTTCCACTGCTTCATTTCTTTAACCCTCAGTTTCCTGCCTTTGCTACTTCCCTCATTCCTTTCTTTATTACCTACTTACTCAACTCCTTCCACTCTTTTTCTCAGTCCCTCTCTTCTCATAGTTCCTCACTCTTGTTCACTCACTCCGTCTCTATTACTCTTAGTGTCTTTGACTGATCACTCTATCACTATTTGTTCATAATGCTTTCTCTGTGTAGTTGAAGCACACTAAGGGGCATATTATGAACACAGCCAATAAAATTATTGCTGTTTTTATTGGCAGAAAACTGGTGCAAAAGTGGTTTTAGCGGCAGTTTTCTGCCGCAAAAGCGGCTTTAGCGACACATTTCTGCCAATAAAAGCTGCACAACTTTTATTGCCTATGTTGATGATATGGCTCTATGTTACTTACATTTCTTTGCTGTTTCAATTAATCTTTTTCTGTTATTTTTTGTTTTCTGTTTTCTATTTTTTCTCTCTGTTATTCCCCATGTTTTAATCTTATTTTGAACATTCACTCACATTCTCCAAGAAACTCTTCTTTGTTAATGTTATACTCTCTTTTTTTTTCTTTCACTTCCTTATCTATTTTGTTTTTCACAATTATACCCTCTTCCGTCTTTTCTTCGGTAAATAGATCTATTAAACAGTATCTCTTCTTTACTCCCTATAGCTGTCTTTCTTTTAACATCACTCTCTGTTTACTTTCCTTATACTTACTCTTTTTTTTTTTTTTGGTTAGCTCCCGGTCCGCGTACCGGGAAGCTAACCGGGAAGCGAACCAAAAGAAATAGAGCTTGCCAGAGTGCTAAACATTCTAGCAATTTTTTTTGAAAGGGGAGGTAGTTCTGAAAAGAACTTTTTTTTTTATATTTTTGTTGTTTTATATTTTTTTTATTTTTTGAACATTTTTTGTTTTTTTTGTATTTTTTGAACGATTTTATATTTTTTTTGGTTTTTTTTGGGGGGGGAAACAACAAAAAACAGGCATTGAAAAGGGCTCAACAGGAGCAAAAAAAAAATTACTGGGGGCGGTTAGGGCAATTATGATGTTCATAAGCCAGGTTGATAGCATTTATACTCATATTACCACATGCTATCAACGCACCACAGTGCATACAAGTATGTTTCATGTGGCCAAAATTCTCTTGTATGTTTGGCACAGTTTCCCGTGCCTCTGCTGGTGTCAATGAAATTGACGATCTTGATCTGGCCACAGGAGTTGATGTTGGATTTTCCTCCAAATCCCGTATTTCCGCCCGGCTGTAATTAAGTGGATGCTTCCTGGTCATGTGCCTATGCATAGTATAGTTCCCATAACTATACTTCTTATCCGTCCCTCTTGATAATTTATCTTTGCAGATGAGGCAGGTGACATACCTCGCATTCACTTTTTTTTGGCCAGGAGGGATTGAATAAAACTGCCAGATGAAACTGGCTTTCTTATGGGAAACCCGGGGCACCTCTTCCAAGAACTGTGGTTCTTCTCCCTCCTCTTCCTCCATTTCTTCCTCTTCCTCCTCTGTGTTGGTCATGACCTGGGGAGGTGGTCCTCTCTTCCCATGAGGAGGTGGAGGTGGTGGTGGGGGTGCACCAGCTGAAGCAACTACTGAAGCCATTTCTGAAGTATTAATAAAGGTCTTCCTCTCACAATGATGAAAGTCAGAGTGAGGAAAGAAGGAGGGGTTTTCATCATTTGGGAAAAACAATAGTTCTCAACCAATGAAAAGTGTTATTTTTAGGTCACCTGACCTAGCCTTACATGATTATGAAACCAAAAGTGAAATGAACCAATGAAAAGTTTTATTAACAAGTCACATGACCTCTCACGCTCATGTTACGTGCTGCGGAACGTGCCCCGGTTAGCTTCCGGGTCGCTGCGCTTCGCGCCTCGGTCCGCGCCCCGGAGCACTTCCGGGTGCGCTAACGCGGTACTTCACAAGACGCATTACGCGGCAACGCGATACGTCGCGCTTTCGCGATGCGCCGTGGATCGCTTCCGGGGAGCTGCGTTTCGCGCCTCGGTCCGCGCCCCGGGGCACTTCCGGGTGCGCTAACGCGGTACGTCATAAGACGCATTACGCGGCAACGCGATACGTCGCGCTTTCGCGACGCGTCACGATGTTGATTTCTTACCGGTTCGCGGACCGGGTCGCGGCATCAATTTGAGCTAACGGAAAGCTTTCCGGTTCGCGGACCGGGAGCGAAACAAAAAAAATATTTAAAAAAAAATTATTAATAAACATATAAAATATATTTTTGGATTTAAAGAAGAATACATTTTACAGCTATAGATATTAGCTTTTAAAAAACCAATGAAATTCACTGAAAAAACCATAGGTTATAGACCATATATAGTTAGGAATTAGCATTTACAAAACCTTGAAAATTCACTGAAAAAACCATAGGTTATACACCATATATAGTTAGGAATTAGCATTTAAAAAACCTTATTTTACTCACACAAAACCATTGAAATTCCATATATAGTTAGTTGTACTAACTATATATCGCGCACCCGCAATCCACTGCTGATCATGTCACATATTACATCATTCATGACATGGTCAGTGACATCACTGATGACATCACTGATGACATCTCAAATGACATCACTGATGACATCACTGATGACATCTCAAATGACATCACTGATGACATCACTGATGACATCTCAAATGACATCACTGATAACATCTCAAATGACATCACTGATGACATCTCATTTGACATTACTGATCACATCACTGATGACATCATTCATGTGATAATACGATGAAGCTCTTCAGACTCTAATATAACCTTAGATACACTCAGTGTAAACAGACACTCACAGACTGTCACTCATCCATGGAGTTACTCACACACCTAGTCAGTCATGCAAAGAATCAATCACACCTCCATTTCCTCAACTATACAGTTATACACACCTTACTTATTCAAACATATACTAACACATATTTACTCTCTTATACAATCCCTGATACAAGTTCACAACGATCCATACAGACACTCACACATTCACTGGCTCTTTTGCACAGTTATTTATATATGTCAACTCTCACATGTACTGTGTTTTACATATGTACTTACTTTGACATGTAGCACTGAGATATCCATTCACTCACCAATACACTCATGCACACAGTCAACCGCCCATACAGCTGTTTCCACATGCACTTTTGAACCCATACATCTAGTGAATCAACTGCTCACACATCTATGCACAGAGTCATACACCTCCCAGCCACCCACACACACACTCAGTCTCCCATACAAATACTTGGGCAACCAATCAATAACCCATATAGTTACTCATATAGCTACTAAACAACACATGCAGCAGTTTTCAGAACAACAGACATAATGATGCACAAATTAAGACAGTTTAGTCACTAACCCATGCACTCAGTGAGACACATTTAATCACTCATTCATACAGTCAGTCATGCACCTACTAAATCATTCATCCAGACACTTATACATCCACTCAATCTTCAATATGTAAGACATATTTTAACTTTACAGAAAAATACAGTCACTGGATGTTGTCATCAGTGATGTCATTTGAGATGTCATCAGTGATGTCATCAGTGATGTCATTTGAGATGTCATCAGTGATGTCATCAGTGATGTCACTGACCATGTCATGAATGATGTAATATGTGACATGATCAGCAGTGGATTGCGGGTGCGCGATATATAGTTAGTACAACTAACTATATATGGAATTTCAATGGTTTTGTGTGAGTAAAATAAGGTTTTTTAAATGCTAATTCCTAACTATATATGGTGTATAACCTATGGTTTTTTCAGTGAATTTTCAAGGTTTTGTAAATGCTAATTCCTAACTATATATGGTCTATAACCTATGGTTTTTTCAGTGAATATATATATATATATATATATTGCCACAGCTTCTTCTTCCTACGTTTAGTAGACCAAAGACACGGCACAGCAACAGATAGTTTTTTGCGTTATTTATTTACACACCAGTGCAAAAAAGAAAGTGCATCAAATGGACGGTCTACGCGTTTCGGCTCCTGCCTTCCACTGGACCATAGAGTCCACAGGTCTAGACCTTACTTAAATACAGTGAACAGTGTAAGTACCCTCTACTATTTTCATGGTCATCTAGACCACCAACCCAGCATAGTAGGCACATGGTCAGTACATGTTTGTAATTATATACATAAATATGTACAATTAACGTAAAGTACCAAAAATAATAATAATCCTGAACCATTAATTTAAATAAAGTATTTCACATCAAATTGGGTTCCGTCCTACATATGAATATGTAAAATTAATGTGAAGTACAAATGATAACCCAGAACCGACAATTTTAAATGAAGTATTTACATGAAGTATTAGCAGTCAGATCAGTCCATCTATGTACAATGATTTGGTATTAAATTATACCTATTCATGTGAAGTACTCTAGCTAATTCATAAACGGAAGATAAAATTAAATTTAAATTTAAAGATGATTTCGGGGATAAGGAAACCCTTCAGATATTAATCGGTGTCTCCCTTATATGTGACCTATGACTTTATAACCATCTGAAGATTAGGAGATAACTAGAACTCAAAGCCGCTGCAGTTTTATAATTAATAAAGTATAAATATTTATATATATATATCATAAGCAAACAATCTTTGGTTTATATCTATGATACTTACTCGCTGTACATAGCATGATGCCCTGGTTAATACATCAAATTAGTGATATATATATATATATATATATATATATATATATATATATATATATATATATATATATATATATATATACCTCTCCAAATATATAGACTTTTTTCTGCAGACACATATGCAGAATCTTCCATCGTTTGTTAAGGACACTACGGATTTTCTCATTAAGCTCATGGAAGTGGAATGGAATGCGAATCTACTATTTTTGGTAATGGATATCGAATCGTTGTACACGTCGATACACCATCAACATGGCATGCAAGCGTGTAAACATTATTTGGACAGAAGAGACATTTGTTTTCGTGAGCATAACATTATGTTGATGGAAATGTTAAATATCTGTTTAACTACTAACTTTTTTAAGTTCCAGGGTCAGATATATCAACAACTACGCGGTGTGGCGATGGGCTCGTGTTTCTCCCCCAGCTACTCATGTTTGCATGTGGACTGGTGGGAGGAGCACGAGCTCAAATCCACACACCGCCGATGGTTACCTCACATCAAACACTATTGGCGTTTTATAGATGACGTCTGCATCATCTGGCAGGCATCAGTGAACGAAGCTGAAATGTTTGTTAGAGAGGTCAATATGAATTCTTTTAATCTCAAGTTCACCTCTACCATCACGACTGACTCAGCCGAATTCCTTGATGTTAACATTTTCATCAAGAACAACCAAATTGAAACTTGCCTGCACAGAAAGGCTACTGCAGGCAACTCAATTTTGCATGCTCACAGTTCTCATCCTGGCCACACAATTCAGAGCATCCCCTATGGGGAGTTCATTCGTATCTGCAGAATATGCAGTGAAAATAACTCCCTGGAAAAATGTCTCAATGAATCTAGACAACGTTTCATTCATAGGGGTTACTCTGATTCCATTCTTGATAAGGCTCTCCACAAAGCTTGCAGTTTTGAACGTAAAACACTGTTGATGCCCAAAGCTCCAAATGTCTCTACTGCTGATAGCACTGTGCGCCTTATTACCAACTATAGCACTCAGGAGCACAAAATTAGGGGTATTATTACTTCAGAATGGCCTATAATCCTCACGGATGTCATTCTTGGACCTATATTGCCCACTAGACCTAACATTACATTTAGAAGAGCTCCCAGCATGCGAGATGCTCTTGACAGAGCCATGCCGGAGGTTCCACCTAAAAAGGGTCTGACCGCGAAAACTGGGTTTTTCCGATGCTCTTCGTGCCGAGCCTGCACTTTTGCCAAAAATAGTACCTACTATTGCACCGCATTCTGCTCCACACCTGTCCCTATTCGTGAACACCTTACATGCAGATCGGAATATGTTGTGTACAAACTCAGATGCACATGCAACTTGGAGTACATCGGAAGTACTAAACTTCTGGTACACCAACGGATTATGCAACACATTCGTGCTATTGTCAATAGCGACAACAACTATCCTGTCGCAAGACATTTTCGAGCTGTACACGATAAAAAATTAAGGGATCTCGAATATACAGTTTTGTGCTCTGTACCTCAACCCGGACGGGGAGGTGACAGGATGAAACTTCTTCGGCAGAAAGAATCTCATTTAATTCTTGCCTTAGATACCAAGGCCCCAAATGGTTTAAACTTGACCGAAGATTTGAGCAATTTTTTGTAAACTATATCGTGACAGGTCTTGATATATAAAAATCATTCTTACTTTGATCCATGTTTTCTGATGTGACGTAGACTATCACTAAGTGGTGGCCGGCTGGTTAACCTTCATTTGTATATACTTGCTTTAGGTGATTCTTTCTGATATTGAAATTATTTTTCTTGTTATATTTGACATCTATTTGCAAAATATTTTATGCAATGTATTTATGTGGGGTCCTGTCAAGCCTTCTCCTCTAAGCTGTAGCTCATTATATATTTCTTTTATATTTTCTTTTTTACCATCACTTTTTCATTATTCTACTTTATGTTTTTTTTGCTTTCTCTTATTTTATTGCTTATTTGATTTGGGTTTATTATTTATTTCACCTATTATTTTTGCTGTGGTCCCATTTACATTCATGTAGTATGTTCATAATTCTCTGCACAGGACCTTTTTTTCAGCTGCTTATTTCAAGTTCAGTTTGTCAAGGTTATTTTGGCACTATGTCATTATTTTCTTGTTCTTGTACATTTGAACAGCCTTGCCTCAAAAAGGGTCATTATGGCATTTGCCGTCATTATGTGTTGTTAATACATTGCTCCCTTTTGTAAATTACTCCTGTGTATATAGTATTAATACTTGTTACATTCTAGTGTGTTTAACATCGTGTAAATATTTGTGACCGTGAGCTTTTCAGTATTCAACTTGATATATTCCTTGTTACTTTGTTTCCCCATCACGTTTCTTTTGCAGTCCATCCTTTATGCTTATTACTTTGAGAAGGTGTGTATCATTGGTGGTTTTCATTTGAGCCCTTTGTTTTTGTTTACTATATAAACACTTTTTTTGTTTCTGGCGCGCTGTGTGAACAAGCTCTCTTGTAGAGTGAAACGCGTCATCCTAAATAAACTACGTCTTCCCTGTTTCCACTGGTGGATTTACTTTCTATGAGGCTGTGTTAACTGCTGGGTACGAGGCATTTTGAGGTCCCGACCGTTGATTCCGACATCTATTCGGAACCTGGACTGCTTTCTTCATATATATATATATATATATATATATATATATATATATATATATATATATATCACTATCCTAGCTAAATATGCAGTGTATAGGGGACAGGCGGAACATCTGTTATTTGGAGTATAGCACCATCTTCAGGTAGGTCGCCTAGAGTGAATGAAAGCAAACAGGTTTTAGAGTAGTCAATTAGTCAATCATGTTTTGAAAGTTCGAGCAATGTTTTTTGAGAAAAAATATTTCACAGCTTTGTTTTGTAGGTCATGTGAGGCAAGCTTCTGGTGTCGGTGGTCGACACGTTTCGGCCTTGTAATTCTAGGCCTCTTCAGGATTTGGGCATTGGTATGTACCAATGCATCTGCTGGGGCAATCGTTGGATTATCTGGGAGTTTTGACATGGGTGCACAAATGAACGTATGGTGCTAAGGATCACTCGTGGGGGAATCGGTAATTTGAAGCTAGCATAAGACTCGTGTAGGCCCCTCGCCACTGCGCACAGGTCAGGGAGAAAGCTTGGGTCGAGTACACAGTCTTTGAGGGTGTTCTGCCAGTCTGTTGGAAAGGAGTGTTCCAAGGGCGTCCCTTCCTAATAGCGACTGGCTACCCTATGTCAGAATGTTTTGCGACCTCAATTGTGGTCGCAAAACACTCGCAATGTACCGCCCCCTTCAAGAGGGTGGTCACCCATTTGCAAATGGTAAAGGGTCCCCAGGGGACCCCTTCCTCTTTGTGATGCAGGGAGAAATATTTTAGGGGCATGCAGTGGTCCCAGGGACCACTACCTGCCCTTAAAAAATGAAACAAAACGTTAATTTTTCTTTTTTTAAATGCATACAGTTTCCTTTAAGGAATATGGTCTGCATTTAAAAAACACAACTGCTTTATTTAAAAGCAGCCCCAGACATGGTGTTCTACTGAGCCCAGAAAACTACCATACCTGGAAGGGTCAGCCATTCCCAATGGGGTCGCATATTTCGAACAGTTGTTCATAGCATTTTGCGACTTGCAAATTGCGACTCGCAATTGAGTGCATTTTGCAAGTTGCAAAATGCTATGGTTGTACATCTGGGCCTTTATTTTTACCGTCAATGGGGTTTATGAGGAATATAAGATTCATTAATGTTCCCCCCCTCTTTCCTTTATGAAACAATCTATAATGTTGGTATTCGAATAATGTTTTGTCCTGATGATAACCTGATGAATTATGATGGATCAAAATACCGTTGACACTATATCTGCTGAAAAAGATGTGGATTACTGTAAAACATATATGTGCATTGACATTAATATTGATTGTTATCTGTATACTTTTCTTGCACATTATTGAACTTTGGTTTCTTTTTGCCCATCTTGTCTTTCTTTACATCCCCCTTTTTGTGCCGCTAGCACAACCCTAAACAATTTATGAACACTACACACCTCGAGCACCTTTCCCTTTCTATGTATTTTTGATTCTGCTTAATATTAATTGTTATGCCTAATTAAATACAAAAGTGTTTTCATTTTTTGGACAATTATTTTTGCCATGTCTTGTTTTTCATCAACTTGTGGTGATTAACGAAACATTCAACAGCATGGGCACTCACAAACATTTTCCCAGAGGCCGCAAAGTGTGGTCTATGGTGTGACCAAGGGTCACACTGATGCCAGCGGGGGGTGTAAAGTGGTTGTAGGGAAAGCAAAGCGTGTATATGTAGTGGCTGTCTTTAAAAATGAAGGTGTTCCTAAAGTTAAGGGCCTAGTTATTTCCCTTCACTAACTGCAATTAACCTTTAAATAAGTGTTTTCTGTATATTTAACTTTTTTTTCCATGTTAGTGCTGAATCGAGTAAATGGCAGCCCAGTGCTGCTGCTGCCCAGGGAGCCGCATGTAAAGGTCAGGAGGGCCATGCTTTGAGTATCACTGTTCTACAGTATTGTATTATTCTTAAATATATCTAAAAAGCATACCTTTAGGTCATTGTTGATGACCCCAGTTATGTCCAGGTCCTCTCCAGGTTCATGGGTGACTCTTACTGTGTATATTGAGTGTTATGAGTCTGGTGTGGTCAGCAGTTGAAAAAGAAGATGAGCTAATAAATGGTGGCCTGCTCGCATTTCAGATTAACATTTTGACTGTATATAAAATGTCATCCTGCGTTTTTTGCCATTTCTAAGCACTCTAAATAACAGAAAAGAAATTAGATCATACTCACTACGCAGTTAGACAAAGAAATTCACCATCCAATGATTTAATAAAACTTTTTTTTATTATTTGTTCTCTGACTTTCATGACTCTTTCTAAAAACTTATTTCAGGTGTATCCAAACAGAATAGGAACCATTTGTATGTCCTGTTCACCTTACACCTGTTTGAGTCTGACTCATAGGTCAGTGAGACTGTTTATAGGCTATAATGTGAAGGTAATGTGAATGCTATAGAATCATGTTGGTGGATGTTTTTTTAGAAAGTGTTCTCCTGAGTAGGTGTTCTTTATAAACTATTAGACTTATAGCACTGAAGAAAATCTCATTGAAAGCTTAGATAAATGTTATGTTTTCCCGCCAAGAATACCAGTTTCTCTACTTATTGACATTTCACACTATGAGAACATGGTTGATACTTCTCAATATTTGATAAAAATAGTAGTTCTTAACTTTGAGATGAATCCACATGACGTGCCTGCAACAAGACCCTTATTATGCGATAACATAATAAATTACACATATTTCTCGAATAAGACCAATGTGTTCTGATAGTTTGCCTTCACAGGACTTTCATGTTACCGCTACACATGTATGATACAAGTGGCATCTAGATACTTTCACATATTGCTCTCATTAAAAAGATGAGTGATCAATTTACTGTCACCATCTCAATTGATTATTACTCCAGTGTGGTACCTTACCTGCTCTTAGAGCAGATGTGAATGCATCTAGGTCTAATGAAACACCTGCATCTGTTCTCATTAAGATATCATACATATAAAAAAAACAGCTAGCAAATTCATAATGTCCAGTTCTGTTCACAGTGGAAGGGGACAGTGAGGAGCGGGTTGAGCGTTGCTGATGGTCTTCGTTGTAGCATGAAGATCCTGTCGAACATCGCTGATGGTCGGTGCTGTAGATTTGCATTTGCAATCAACGCTGGCTGTCAATGCTGTAGCGTGAAGTGCAGCTTTCGTGTTGTCCGATGTCGTGAGCGGCAAGATTTTTCATAAACAGGTCTGTTCAGAGTCATGGAGAGCCCAAAACTTTTTTGGAGTGGGAGCTCAACTGATGCCCCTCCAAGGGTCCAGGACCTAAGGGGCACGTCTTGGGGATCAGGATCCCACTCCAGAATAGGCCAATAAGACTCAGGCAGGTCCACAGGTCCAGTTTCAGGCATAGGCAGCAGGTCAGCTGGTCAGATGCAGGGAGACCTCTGGAGCTTGTTATGTCCCTATTGCTCAGAGCAGAAGTTCAGTCAGCTGACCCTTGGAGACACTTCAGCCGCGGATGAAGGGTGCAGTTCCAGTCTTCCTTTTCAGCAAGCAGAGAAGAAGGCAGCTGGGCATCAAATTAGCAGGGCAGCAAAGTAGCAGTCCCTCTGGCAGCAGAGCAGCAGAGCAGTCCTTTTTCTGTAGTGACCACAGATCTAAGGTGTACTGATGAGCTGGTTCTGAGGGTCCACTATGTATCCTTGGTGCTAGCCTTGAATTCGCGGAAGAATCTAGAGGGTTCCACCCCCAGAGGGGATTGAAATTGTGTGCCTCCCTGACCTGGCCCCAGCTTGTCTGGGGACACAAAAGACTAGTATCAAATCCTTTTTGAGTGTGCTCAAGCAGAGCCTTTGTGATGTGCAAGTGAGGTAGGTAACACACAACTTCATCACCACGGCAATTCGGCACCTCCACTGGCTGCGTGTCAGAAGCTGCATCAAATTCAAGGCGCTTTGTATTGCCTACAAGGCCATCCACAACTCAGGACCTTAGTTCCTCAAGAACGCCTTTCTTATTTATGCCCCTACCAGAACTCTCCGCTCTTCCACTGCCCTCTACCTACCAGTCCCGCGCATAAAAACTTCCTCCTGGGGAGACAGATGCTTTTTGGTTGCCACCGCCAGACTCTGGAATACTCTCTCCCTCTCCATTAAAAACAGTCCCACCCGCACAATATTTAGGAAACAATTGAAGACTTGGCTCTTTGATCAATAAGTCTCCTCCAGCACTTTCCTGTCTGGATCTACAGTCCTCATGCGCCGAGACACCCCTGGGTATTTGCGCGCAATACAAATCACCTAAACATAAACATAAACAGTTCTGCCCCCCTTCAAAGTCAGAGATAGCACATCCTGCCAACACCTATTTCCTCGTTGTCTTACAGTCTGGAAGCAATACACCAAAACCAACTGCCAGCTACATCTGGTCATGCGAGCGACCCAGGATGCAGGATGCGGGCATCAAATGGTTGGGACAAAAAAATATAAACTTTCTAAAAGTGGCATTTTCAGAATTGTGTGACTTAAAATCCAACTTTACCATTAAAGTGTGTTTTAAATTGCAATTATTTAGACATCCAATTCAACATTCCTACGAGCTGTCAATTGAAGGTCATCCCTTATTAACTGTAATAATGTAACCCAATGTTATCCTATGAGTGAGGTACACCTTGCAGTGGTTAGAAATGAATTTTTTGGGAGATGCAATATGTTTACTGACATCACCTTTTCTTACTTTATTGTATTGTACTGTTTGTCTTTTGGTATTCTCAATAAAAACGATTTGAACAAAAAAATGAATTTAATAGTGGTTCAGTACCAGGACTGAAAAAGTAAAAAGTACATGTCCAAATTTTAAAATACACTGCACCCTGCCATATGAGCTGCTTGTGGCCTATCTTAGCGGTGTCATATATGTATTAAAAAGAAATGCTTTGGCTGGCAAAAGGTTTATTTTTTTGGGTTGAAATGGCAGTTTAAAGCTGCACGCACAGGCTGGAAAGACAGGCTTCAGGCTACTGTAGTGGATGGTCATAAATGCAGGCCCACTAGTAGTACTTAACTTACAAGCCCTGAGTATATATATGACCTTTTTACTAGGGACTTACAAGTAAATTACATGTGCTAGTTGGGTGTAGACTAATGTCACCAGGTTTTGGTAAGAGAGCACAGGCATTGGTTAGGATCGATAAAGTGTGCAGATTTCTAAGGCACAAACACAGGAGGATTGAAGGCAAAAAGGTGGGGGAATACCAGGCAAAGGATGCCAGGTCCAACTTTGACTAATACATAAAGATCTATAATTTCATACGACAAAATGAATGGACCATATGTAGATTCACATAACATTACATTGCTATGTTTTCTTTTCTGCATGGCATTCATATGTGACAGCATTCTAAGATGGCAACTACATGCAATTTTCAAAGACACAGTACTCATGTGTCATTTCACATTATGTACCTGAATTAGGGACCCAGTAAACAGCAAACCCTGGTGACCGGTAACATTTTTCCCACAGTTGGTTCATCACTGTTCCATGATGTACAGCCAATATCTATCTGAATACATCTGTCTTTCACTTGAGTGCAACACTGTGACTCTACCACTATAATTGCAACTGGGGCATACACCGTAATGACTATACTTGAGGTATTCCTGATATTATCATTGACATATATGACACATAGTGATGATTTGCCACCTTACAACCATGCATATGTTGTGCCTATATGTTATTAGCTCTCAATATTTTTCTGGGCACAGCATCTGCACAATGAGTGCATATGACAAAAATGAGAATATTGCAGGTGGTCACACACGTACACACAATACCTTGTTCACAACTATAAAAAGAAACAATAATTGCACATTAATTAAAAATGGCACTAGTGCTAGTAACTACAGGTAATTAAAAACAAACTAACAATGCATAGCTGAACTCTCTTTTCACATAAACTATAGTGTCAAGGTGTGGCCATCTGAGCTTATGAATCAATCGACTAACTAGCTAAATATTGTTCCTTCCTCAAATTTCTACAACAGACTCTATATTTTGGCTAAGATATAAGATACGATTCCTTGGTGATATTGCTTCAGTCTAGATATCTGGTATCAAAACAGTGTGATATTTCATGCCTCTAATACGTTTTCTATTATTATTAATTATAACACAATCATATGAGGAATTTCAGTTCTCTACCTCTACCTTAGAAAATAGCCTCTAATTAGTATCTACTGAGGGGAGCACTATCTAAGGGTACATTAGCAAATGTGATTCCATAGCATTAGTACTACCCTCATCTGACAGGATTGACAAAGCTTATTGGTCTATAATGTGGAGCGAAATAGGTCTGCTGAACAAGATATACAAACAGTCCTATTCTGCTTGGATATACCTGAATCAAGTTTATGGACAATATTTAATTCACAAACAAACAATAAAAACATCTAATGACCTCATTGAATTACAAATTTCTTTGGACATCCACAAAGGGTTCATGATCCTATTATCCTTTGTAATACTATAGACTTATGGTCTACATCCAGAGTACCAAGAACCTATCCTAATAAAAGAACAAGCTTGTCAATCTAGGTAGTGCCATATCCACCATAATTGAGCTTTAGTCCCATTCCTAATATAAGACTCTAAATAACAGGTTATTGAGCATCTATAGACACCTATCGAACAACAATATCCTTTCCCTTTTCGCCTCATACAACCCCACCCTAACTGACCTCGATATGTCCACAGAAAACATTCAGACAATTATCAGCCATCAATTCAGGGAGCCCCATCCTAGATCCAGATCCATCAATAAAACAAAACTCAAAGTAGTCCCCATCTCTCCCTCACTTTCCAATGTTACCAAAACATACCTAAAATGCTTGTTACTCAACTGCTGATCAGCAGAGAAGCACGCTGCCGACATAGTTGACCTTATACTCAACTTGGGCCTAGACCTTCTAATTTTCCCTGAAACTTGACTAAATTAATCCTCATCCACTATTCTAAACATCCTAGTTCCATCCGGCCATGACATCAGCCCACGCAGACAGCATAGGGGCTGGTATAGCCTGTATATATTGGATCAACCACGTGGTAAAATAGGCCTATACTCTGTCAATATCCTCCTGTGAATATTGGAGGATCAATATATCAATCAAAGAAAACTCCACTTGCACACTGCACACAATCTACCACCCTCCTGGTGATAACCATACATTCAGCAAACAAATCATGGAGCTCACTGCTACTAACAATGGACAATACAGCAGCCAGATTTTTCTCTGGGATTTCAACATTCACTGGAATGACACAAGTAACTCAATAGTGAACTGTTTGGAGGCGTTCCTCCATGACCTCCACCTGGCTCAAGCCTGCAATAGCCCTACTCATAATGAAGGGTCCACCCCAGAATTAAACATAGTTAACACCATCCCAATTGACTCAATACTACCATGCGACTAGACCGCCCACCACTGCATCACCTTCCCCATAGCTGAATGGGAAAATATTTAAAAAGGTCAATTAGTGAAAACCAAACATTAGATTAGAGACACCGGCAACCTCAACCCAGGCAATCTGTCTGTTATCAGTCACAATTTCCTCTGGCCTCCCAGAAACATGTTTGACACACAAGACCTCACAGAGCACTATATTAACTCCATGTCCAACATCATGGACTCAATTGCCCAAAAACAAATAAAGGGAGTCCTGTAAATAAGATCTAACCCATGGTTCAACTGTAACCTTAATGGGAAATGCCTCTCCAGTAGACTTGCGAGAAGAGCACGGAGATTCGCACCCTCTCCGATGAACCTCAAACTTCTGTGGCAAAACACAGAGCACCTAGAAGAGGAACATTAGAAATTCCGAAGCATCATACTTTCTACAGCAGCTAGACATGACAGTGAATCAATGAAATAAAATAACGGGAAACACAATTCCCCTTCAGACATTTAAACTCTACCAAATTTTGAAACATTTGCCTCCTTCTTTTTCGAGAAAACCAAGTTAATTGACATTGATCTTCAGAAGCCGGTGAAATTCTTACTGATCGAAGTCTCACCACGCCTGACCTCCATCTCTCAGGAAAAATGCCCTTGAAGCCATCTCCTCAAACCTTAAAAAATGCCTCATGGTCCATCTTCCACACATTTGACAAAAATGACAACTTAAAACTTTTGACATCCCTAAACTACTCTAACCAATTTAAGGACCCTCTTCCCTCCAAACTCCTCAACAGGGCTATATAACCCCTGCTCCCCTTATGGACCCGGATAATCAATGCCTGTCTTACACATGTCTTCATACCTGACTGTCTGAAAAGTGGCCAGGTTACCCCTACCTTTAAAAAGCCCAACTCCACCCAATCAGATCCCAACAGCTACTTCCCATTAGGCCTGGGCGAAGCACTACGCTACGCTTGCGTAGTTTGCGAAGTTTGCGCAACTTCGCACTACGCAAGCTGCTCGTAGCACAGTGCGAACACACGTAGCGTAGTGCAGCGGTCATTTTTAGCTTGCTCTCGGTCCTCAACAACAAGTTGGAGACCGCGAGCAAGTAAAATAGCATCTTGGCGAGACTTTTGCCTTGTTCACATCAAGTTGCCGATCGCGAGCGTGGAAAATAAACCTCCCTGAGAGATTCTCAACGCGGGGAGGTCTGTTTTCTCATTGCGAGTGGTCGCGTATGCTCGTGACCGCTCGCGATGAGAAACTACCAGTCCGCGTTGAGAAAGCTGCAGCTCGAGGAAAAATCTCCTCGAGCAGCAGAAAACTACAGCTCGCACTGTGCAAGATGCCATTTTCAATGATTGCACAGTGCCGGATGCTTGTATGCACTGTGCAATCATTGAAAACGGCATCTTGCACAGTGCGAACATGCTACTACGCAGTTCACGTAGTGCTACGCGAAGCTCGTGTAGTGCTAAGTGCACTTCGCGTAGCTTCGTGAAGCGCTACTTCACAAACTACGCCCAGCCCTACTTCCCATTCTCCAGCATCCCAACTGTAGCCAAGCTCCTGGATCGATGTGTGCATCAGCAACTCTGCAATCAAATCGAGCAAATCCAACGCCTTGACCAATGCCAGTCTGGCTTCAGACTGGGTCGCTGTACTGAAAATGCCCTGGACCACATTGTCGGAGACGCTCTATGTTCACTCAATCAGAACGAACCCAGCTTACTAATACTAATTGATCTATCTACTGTATTTGACACGGTCAAGCACAAGATTTTCACTAACCTCTCAGAATTCCCTTTGGGTCTCTCTAGTATTGTGTTAAAATGGTTCTCCTCATCCCTACACAATAGACCGCAAAGAGTCCTGATCAACCACGTCATATGCGATCAGACTCCAGTCACAATTGGAGTACCCCAAGGCTCAACTCTTTCCCCCATCCTGTTCAATCTGTACATGGAACCACTGACCGAAATCCTCCAACTCTCTAACATCTCCTATCATATGTATGCTGATGATATACAACTTTACATGAAATTGACTCACCTGAAGTCATCAGCATCCTCAATAACACCTTGACAAAAACAGAACATTATCCGACATGTAACCACCTCTAACTTGACACATTCAAAACCTAATTCCTCTTAATATTTCCACCCAATTCCACTTCTAATATCAAAGATTGGCTCCCACATCTTACAGCCTTTAATTGTATCCCACATATCATTGTATCAGCAAACTCCCTAGGAATAATACTGGACAACAACCTCTCCATGTAGATCCACATCACCACCTCCCCCAGAGGGGCCAATCACCAATTTTGCATACTAAGGAAACTAAAATCTTCCCTCCCCACTGCAGACGTCAAAACAACGGTTCAACCGTTTGTGATCTCCAAATTAGACTATGGGAATGCTACCCTTGTGGGCATATAAAAAAAAACTAGCACCTCTGAAGACCACCTTGAATGCGGCTAATCGACTCATCACAGGCTCGAAGAAAAGTGATCATATCAGCCCTGACCTCCCAACATTGAACTGGCTACCTTATAAAACATAGATTCATCTCAAATGTTTGCACATGAATAAAGATCTCCACCACAAAACTCCTTGCTACCTGGCTCAGAAACTGGTTCTATCTGGTGGAAATAGACCTCATAGCAAAACTCCCTATTACTGAAGGCCCCAACAATTCAACAAAAACTAAACCTACAAGTCAGCCTTTTCCGGAATTGCCCCAAAAATGTTGAACTCTCTTCCTCCAGAGTCCATGCCCAAACCTTCAATAACCTCTTCGAAAAAGAAGTAAAACTTTAATCTCACCCATGTTCCTCTTCCCAGTCTAGAGCATATCCCAGTCACCAATGAAACCTACCCCAGTTTTCCCCTTCTTACGGTTGAGGTCCTCGACAAGCTTCTGGACTCGATCAATTCAGGATCTCCCCTCGACCCCTGCCCGCTTAAAATCCTAAAAAATTGCAGGGATACCTTACTTCCCCCCTTGCTAGAAGTTATGAATAGGGCTATCTCCAGCGGATTATTTCCAGCATCCTGGAAGACTGCCATCGTTAAGCCCTTCCTGAAAAAGGCCTCCCTGGATCCTGGGACCCTGAAGAACTTTCGTCCCATTTCCCTTCTTCCTGCTCCAGCCAAGATGCTGGAGGCTCATCTGAATTTCCATCTTAGCGCCTTTCTTGATAAGACCTGCCTGCTTGATCCCTCTCAGCATGGCTTTCGAAAGGCGCACAGCACTGAGTCAGCCCTCACAGTGGTGGTCAATAACATCCGCGCTAAGGTCGACAGAGGTCAGACCACTCTTCTGATCCTGCTCGACCTTACAGCCGCATTTGACACCCTGTCCCCTACCATCCTGGCCTCCCGTCTCAGGGACACGGGGGTGGAGGGTCTGGCTCTGAGCCTCCTCACTTCCTTCCTTAACCATCGGTAGCAAAGGATCAAATTGGGTGACTTCCTTTCCACCGCCAACCCTCTGCAGTGTGGGGTCCCGCAGGGCTCTTCTCTGAGCCCTACGCGCTTCAATGTATATGTGGCCCCACTTGCTAGGCTTGTCAGGACTTTTGGACTGGAAATGCTCTCGTACGCCGATGACACCCAGGTCATGGTCTCTCTGTTGCAATCTGTCGAGACCACTGCCCTAAACTTTAGAAATTGCATGGAAGCTGTGGCAGGTTGGATGGCCTCGAACTTTCTCAAGTTAAACGGGGAAAAGACTGAGATTCTTGTCTTTGGTGGAAACAAGGAGGTTTGGTCTGCCGACTGGTGGCCACAGACACTGGGAACATGCCCCCAGCCTTCTCCGGTCGCCCATAACCTGGGAGTCATATTTGACACTTCACTTGCCTTCGACAAGTAAGTTAACAGAACTGTCTCAACCTGCTGCGGGGTTCTAAGGGTGTTAAGAAAGCTTACCCACTACCTCTCTCCTGACGCCCGGAAACTTGTTTCTGTTCTCCTCCTATCCTCGCGCCTGGACTACTGCAATGCCTTATATCTTGGCATGAGCAACAAACTAATCCATCGCCTGCAAGTCGTCCAGAACGCTGCAGCGAGGTTTGTCGTCAATGCCCCCAGACGCTCTTCAGGAACCCTGATAAGGAAAAATCTTCACTGGCTCCCTGTGTATGCCAGGATAAAATTTAAAATCCTGACCATTACCCACCGAGCTCTTCATGGTATTGGTGCTGAGGGCATCAGGTCCCTAGTGTCAACCTACGCCCCTGGTAGGGCCTTGCGCTCTGCCAGCCAGAATTTGCTGACCGTCCCTCGAGTTGCTAAAGCGAGATGGGGAGGCAAGGCATTTTCCTCCCTCGCTCCCAGACTTTGGAACAAGCTCCCCTTGGAACTCAGGAACCAAGAATCTCTTGTCCTCTTCCGAAAGGGCCTTTAAACCTTGCTCTTCACTGAAGCCTACTCCTAGGCTTCTATACTCCCTACATACGTACCTGGCTATTTTCCATCATCTGCGCCTTGACGCCCTCGGGCAAAGTTGCGCACTACAAATCTCCATTCAAATCAAATCAAATCAATGATTGAATAGTTTTCTTTCCCACTGATGTGATGCCTCTTATCTTTACAGATGCAAATCCAATTGATCCTGATAACTTTTCTCCTTTTACGTTCCCATGTTTGACATCCAATCAATTATCTTTATGACCTCACCAATTGTGATCTTCACTGATTTTCCTGTCATAACCACATACATGATTAACTGCACTATCACACCAAGTTACCCGAATTGATTTTGTTCATATCACCTTGTGATTCCGTGTGTTCCCTTTGTGTACATTTGCTGTTGTTTTCCCATTGTACAGCACTCTGACACCAGAATTGGTCTTGCTTGTGCTATATAAAACTTATAAATAAATAAATACAAATTATACAATTTAGTGGTGCTCACGTTCTGGACCTGAGAAAGATGAGAGGCTGAGAAAGTGTTGCCAATATTCCAATTCTTCATACTTGATTTCAGTAGAGAGATCTTGTCCGGCTGAGCCAGTGTCCCTGTTTGATCTTCTACAAATACGTTTAAAAGTATTTTCTGCTGTGGCCTTGAAGTAAATAAATATTACATTCAATGGGAATCCCAGACAGACGTTTTACCTGTGTAATAGCATTTGAGGGGCCACCCTCAAATGAGGCGCCTGACCACTACCGTTCCCAACACAGCAAGGACTACTGTGTTGAATGAGTCCTTTATATAAAATCATGACAAAAGCAGAAACATCATAGAAGTAAAGTGTAACGCAATCAAAGGACAGCATTTTACCGTGTATTATTCTCATATGCCACCATGAAAAGAGGGTGGTGGCATGCTGATGCCAACACATATGATTGTACTATCGTAAATTTAAAGCATAAGGAAAATATCACAATGAAAGGGAATTGCATAGCTATAAATTGTTATGAAATGTTTGGGTAACTGAACAAAAAAATTGAAAACATTTCATTTTGTACTTTTCCTTCCAAGGATTGCACAGATTTTTTTGTAAATGTAATACTATGCAAGAGGTCCAAAACATTCAACCTAAAAAATGGATGTAAATTGATGCATTGTACATTGCAGAAAACTTTAGAGGCGATTTTGTTTACGCAGCACTTTTAATATCGCAGTAGTTTGTAGTATGTTGGTTTCAATGGTGTGGCGGGTGTCCAAATTCCAGACTAACTTAAAAAAAAAACAATTACTCATCAAAAGGTCCTCTAGGGTCTACAACAGATTATATCCTTCAAAGTCAAAATGCCACGGGCCCTGGAGGGAAGAGGTAACAGTGGGGGTAAAGTAGATTGGACATGCCAATAAGTGAATGATAAATTATTAAAAGCTGATTGGAAATATCGCCATTTTTCACAGCTGTCAGTGTACGTATAGGAGCATCAGCACATTAAACTAGTTACTGCTTTTTCATAATTGAGACTTTAGCTTCTAGCTGTGCCCTGCAGCTTTTCATTAATCACCAGGACTGAAGTTCAGGCACAATGACAGCTTAGAAGGCATTAAATGGGCAAAGGTTTTTTTTCAGGTACAACTAGAAATGGCCCTTTAGTCCTATAATCCTCGGCTAATTGTTTTTCAAAGTCCCTTAGCAAAAAATCTGCCCGTGGCGTCTCCTAGTGACAGAATTAGCAGTTGCCTGCCTTTCTTTTTACCTTCACTGATGCTACTCGTTGCCGCACTTTAAGTGGCTGTTTGTTAGTCATATATAACAGGTGCACGACGCCTTCAATGTAGAAAAAAACCTAAAATAAATAAATTGCAACCGATACTTAGCCTGGTGACTATTGGCTACATTGCCTGGGAAACAATACTTACGGGGTTCTTTTACTAAGCTTGCCATTTAATGTGTCACAAAAGAAGCGCGTAGACATGAATGCATTTTCCCGCGTGCTGCATGCAGTTCCTAAGCTTCGAGAATTT
The DNA here is from genome assembly GCF_964261635.1 of Lissotriton helveticus. Lineage (NCBI taxonomy): Eukaryota > Metazoa > Chordata > Amphibia > Caudata > Salamandridae > Lissotriton > Lissotriton helveticus. The sequence continues at coordinate 249,576,407 of NC_136072.1, forward strand.
TCTGAAGCCGAGCTCGGGTTTTTATAGGCCGCGCACATCTGCAATAAATAATTCCTTTATGAATGCATTTTGCTTCGCTCTCAAAAGATGTCTCGCGCGCTGACTTCTATTTCTCCCGCTCACCTTCTTTGTTTGCGGTGTGTTGTACATCAGGTTTTAATGGATGTGCCAAAACATTCTTTCTCTTGTATAACAAATTATCAAGGGCTTTCAGGTTCATTAATTATGTCATCTAATTGGATTGAGGCAGGTGCGAAATACCTCAGATGAAGTGGTCACTGGCAGATAGGCCCAGGCACAAGTTTTTCTATTAGAAACCAGCATGTCTCCAGACTCACGGAATTACTTTGTACTTATTGATTAATGGCCATAATTTATTACAGTGCAGAAGATCTTGCATTGAGTTAAAAGTGTGATTAATCAATTTTCCATCAAATTATGAACAGCAGTACAGTTGCCAGAGTGAAAATACCAAGTGCATTTTTCCCATGGTTCAGGAATATAAAGTACATGGACTTTTGCTTCAGGAGAAGTACGAGCTGTCTGTCACTTGCTCAATACTTCCTGTCACCCTGACAAATGCCATCCTCGTAAATAGGCCAGAGCTACATTGATGAAACAGACCACCAAACACATGGTTTATGGCTGCCCTTCTTTTAAAATGGAATACCTCTTAAGCCCATCTCAAAATAGTTTATTAATGCAAAATGCAACGTAGCCTCCAGCCTGAAATATATCATTGTTAAGTCAACAAAATTATATTACACCGATAACTGATGTTGAAGGGAGTAAAAGTCAGGCTTGCAGTCATGGGTTGGGGACAAACGGTCCCACAATCATAGTGGCAGGTGTTTAGCATCATTGCACAACGTTACTTTAAAATTTGTTTGTGTGTTGACCATTTTCCCTATAGGGAAAAGGACCCAAAAACACCTACTTATATGAAAGATATTCTCATTAAAAGGTGCTTTATATTTCGAGAGACCCTTCAAACATAAAATAACTGAGAAAGCTATTTACATTTAGCAAGGTACACCTCTGGTGTAAAGGCAAGTGCATGGTTGCATGACACGTCAATACCTAACATGTTCATTCACTGGTTGCTAAAAATAAATTAGGTTAATTTTAGAAGAAGCAAGCATTGGCAAAGCCAATCGGTCTCCCTTTTTTAAACAAGCATTGCCAAAGTTAAGCGGTCTGGCCTACAATTGAAAATGAAAGTCAGATCTATCAGCTTTGCTCATGCATGTTCATATTTCGTGTTCACTCCCACTTCTTGCATCCCCAAATTCTGCAGTTGTCAAAGGTATAAGATTTATACAAATAGAAAATGTACTTATAGATTTCAAAAGCTGCACTTTCCTCATTCAGGCTGCAGGGTTGGCATTAGAGGCTCCTTGAATGAGACACACCTTCTTGCTGTAATCAGACTGCACTTATTGCTACAGGTTTTTGGAGTCAGACACAAATGTTTGCAGTATCTTAGATTGTTCCTCTAGGTACCTGGAGTTAAATAAATAGGTCTGAAGCAGGGGAGATTACCTTAGATGTTACCCTGGAGTCAAGCACAATCCTTTCCGTAGCAGGCTACAATAACTTGGGTCATCACTAGAGGTCCTTGACGTCAAAAGCATATTGTTGCTAAACCAAGGTGCAAATTCCAGAGGTCGTTACTAGAGGTCCTTTAAGTCTAATCATTTTCTTTCCGAGCTGCAGATCCTTGGGTTATTTCTAGAGGTGCTTGGTATTTGAATCAAATATTTTCTGCAGCAGGCTACAGTACATTAGGTCAATGATAGGGGTTCATGGGGTCAGAATCAGATCTTTTATGAAGCAGAGTGCAATACCTTAGGCTGGTATTAGAAGTCCTTAGAGCAAGACACATGTAATTGCTGTAATCAGGCTGCAGTTCCTTATGTAGTCAATAGAGGTCCCTTGTGTCGGAGATATGACCTTGCAGTAAGCAAGCTGCAGTATTTAGGGCAAATACTCAAGGTCAGTAAGTCAGTCACTGTGACAGCCAAACATTGTGGCCATGTTTAATATGGTTTTGTGTTGCCCTTGCACTATGCAAGGGTGTGCAAGGGCAACGCAAACCCTTGAATGATATTTACCAAGCCACACAAGGCCACCTTGCATGGCCCTGAGTGGCTTGGTAAATGAGAGGTAATGCAAGGCATTGCAAGTTGCTGCCTTGCGTAACTGTGCCCCAGTTAGGTGTTACATGGCTGGAGCATTGGTGTTCCCACACATTCACCCATGTATTTTGCTGCATTCCCAGATTTACCATTAGTGGTAAAAGTGGCAGTACGTCAAAATGCTACGCCTTTACATGGGAGGAGTAACAAAGTGAACTATGTTTATTTCTTCTTGTTTTTTCCTCTTTCTATGTGTGCTGCATTCTAACATGGATGTTACTTTATAACATGGATTATAACATGGATGTTACTTTTGTATTGGGTTTTCTACGGAATTTGTGTAGTAGGTACATAAGTCTGGGCCCCTTGATATAAATTCCATATCATGTTGGTTATTTGTATAGTGTTGTACTAGAAAAATATCGAGAAGGGGCACACTTACCAATAGCCCAATAACTATCACCAAATAACCAGTCAGTCAGTTGGATGTGAAGAAAAGGCAATCGTTTATTAACAAAAAGACTCTGTGCAGAGGAGCCCCCTAGTCCACACCAAGTCAGTGCACCAAGAATACTGACGATTTACACACGAGACAAGTCATTTATACCATAGTTACATTACATGAAATAACCATATTTGGCAGCCTACCAATAGGTACAGGATCTTAAGGAAGGACCATATAAGGCACACAAAGCATGCTCAGAAGTCTGTTTCTGCTATTATGGGGAAGGTCAGAAAGGGTAACTCCCTTTCGTCTCGGTAGATGGGAGTAACAGCCCGGCACCGGCAAGAATGTGCTTATCACCTCTAAAGTCAGATGCAACCTTGGGCCTTGGAGCAGAGAAACATCACAAATTCAGCTGTCTTGTAACTCAACTAATTGGGACTTGCTTGGTAACAGGGAAAACAACACATGATCACTACGCAGGCCCGATTCGACAAATGTAAAATGGCGTTAGTGTGGCTTCTCTAACTACTGTGCAACTTAACTCATAAGAAGAAACAAAGGCTACTTGCCGTTATTAACATTAAATGGTACATAACTATGAATAAACGTGTATGCAGCTACATCAGGCTAATAATTATCATGTTAGCAAGTAAGTTAAAAGAATTCTGTACCACAGAACTGCCCTTTTAGCGTGATGTAGCTAAATTAATCCTCAAAGATACCCTCGTCTACCTGCATCAAATCACAAATTTCCTGTTGTACCATCTGAGATTTTTCCTTCATCGAGGGTGACGGTACCAGAGCAGAGGATACTCTCCTGGCGCAATAGGAACAACAGGCAGGCCCACAATGTATAAATAAGCAACAAGTGAAAAGGACACTCACTATACCTAGTAGTACCATTAAGATCTTCCATCCCTAGGCTGACAGTAGGCCCCAAAACCACCTGGAGAGGGACCAAGTTCCTGTATCAGCATGTATCTCTGCTGCTAACCGGTGTAATTTCTGAATGGCTAAATGGACAGAGGGGGCGGAGTCAGAAATATATACACAACAGGAGCTACAGATGACCCGGCAAGCTCCTCCTCGATCTGCCAAGATGATGTCTAACACCATACGATTCTGAAGAGAGACGAGTCTCGTAGCTTGAAGCTCTACAGTCAAATTGGTCAATATACCGGCAGTAGTATTAATGACTCTTTCAACTACTCTGGATAATCGTCTCACCTCTTTACTGGTCATTATGGGTCCCCAGATAGGAAACACCCCCTTTACTATATCAACGAAATGCTGCTCCGGGGTATCAGTTTGATCTACTTCAGAAATGTCCAATTCTCTTTTATCGCGTTTTATTAGTGACTATTGTCCATCTAACCGATGATCCTTGTAATTTGAGGGAGCTATATACACAGGTGGATACAGGAAGGATAAATAACAATGACCCATCCACCCCCGGGGAAGGCAAGTAAATGCGTTCTCTCCACAAACAAAATAAACATTCGGGGGTGTTATTAATGGCGGACTACTAAAGGTACGGAATGGATAGGTGTAATTGCACCGGCTGTCTCCTACTGGGACATGTCATGTTCCTTGTACACAAAATGCAGAGGTACTGTTTAGTATGGGCACTGGGATTGGCTTATCATTAGTAACATTTCGATCCTGGAAGTGTTGGAAATACTGGGTGAAATTAAATTCAACAAAATCCAATACCTCGGTTTTTAACCATGTGACATTCTCATAATCAGTATAAATATTCATGCAAGCCTTGGGGTCCAGGGACCCCACCCATTATTCCCCTGTGGGTCAAAACCTTAGTGTACTTCTATATAAGTCAAAATCATCTCATAATCCCTCTCGGTATATCGAGAGGTATCCACAGTATAATGCAAATACATCATACTCAGCAATTTGAACCAGGCTTCACAACTTCCTAAATAGGATAATGGTAATGAGATAAAGAGATTGTGTTGATGCATTATGGAGAGTAACAGACCGCAAACCCAACAATTGGTCGTATTAGTAGCACTGTGAGTATGATGCAACATTTCCACAAATACATTCTTAACATATATCTGACAATGTCTTTCCTTATGAGGAGCTAACGTAAAGAAATGATGCTCTATTGGCGGGGTAGGAGTCCCTATCACGGTATGCAGGGGGTGATGAAATTCTAAGTATAAAAACGCACTCATCATTATGATAAACAACATTGCAACAGATATCACGAAAGCAACCTTCACTCGGGTTGTCCATGACGAAAACATAGGTACATAAATGGGCATATATATCGAGGAGCAAGGGGACGCTCCTCCTCAGGAATAAATCGACCAAAAGGGTACATTCTAACTAAAGTCCAAACTATTCTAAACAAGTGCAGTCCGTCCTGCCAGAGGGGGCTTCTTTCCTGTGTCCATTTAGAGCCTCATAGGCAGGCTCTTATCGTTCATCAAAAGAACAAATCCTCTCGTCGGTTATTTTCTCCAACTACAACCTGGGCCCCTTTTCTTTGCTTCTCAGTCTTTCTTTCTGAACAGAGCAACAAAAAGTTCCTGCTCTCAACTGGTTCAGTCCAGTGTCTTGCTCAGTACCCCCAAGATTCTCTAGCAAGCACCTATTACTAAAGTCTTTCCCCATCTCCTGCACTTATTGGGGGTACTATGTCGGTTTCTGGGCCGCAGGTTGTATCGAGCCTGACCTGGCAATTCTTGATCTTTAAATAAAACAGATGAGGAAGGCGCCAAATTTTCCATGAACATTTCGTTCCACAACTGGGGCAACAGATTCAGAGGCCAATTCCGCCCTTGGTGACGTGGCCTCTCTCGCGCCCTCGGCTCCCCTTTCTTGCCCTTCAGTTTCCTGGGTGTCGGAAAAAGGAACCACGCAAGGAACTCTTTCACTTTCCTGGGTCAATATTCCTTCTGGATTCAGACGATCAAAAGGAAGAGGTAGAGGCACCTTTTTAACATGAGCAACATGGATACAATGCTTCAGTCCAGCCACCTTCACCGCTGTTTGGGTGGCCAATAAAACTTGCACCGGCTCTGTCCACCTAGGCTCAAGGTTCGATTTTCGCTGATAATTCTTCATCATTAACCATTGGCCGGGCTCCAACCGATGTCCCGAACCCTCCAGCAGGGGCTGCAATACATCAGATACCTGTTGATGGATAGAACGAAGGTCTTTAGTCAATGCATACAAATAATCTGTCATCATTGGGTAATCTATTTCCCTAAAACTTCTCGGATGAGGAACGCCCCATACATTAGCTGGTCGTCGAAAAATAACCTCATACGGAGACAGACCTGAACGGGAATGGGGGGTCATACGTAAAGACATCAGAGCCAAAGGCAATGTGTCCGGATACCGCAACCCGGTACTCTCCTGAATTTTAGCCATCTTTAACTTCAAAACCCCATTATATTTTTCAACCAATCCAGCAGACTGAGGATGTCGCGCAGCATGACATTTCTGTTTTATGTGTAATCCATAACAGATATGCCTGATAAGATCAGCAGTAAAATGGGTCCCGTTGTCCGACCATATGACCCGAGGGACCCCGTATCTTGGGAAATATTCCTTGATTAGAGCTTTAGCAGTTGCTAGTGCAGTATTTTCCTTGGTAGGGTAAGCTTCTACCCACTTATTGAACGCACAAACCACTACCAAGACGTACTTCAGGTTATTCACTCTCTCCAGTTGGATATAATCCATTTGGAGCACCTAAAAAGACAAAGAGGGTGGTGCAAAATTCCCACTAAGAACAGGTTCTCCTCCTCCAGGATTGTATCGTAAACAAACCATACAGTGTTGAACCAGATGGGTGGCGATTTTAGAAATATTGGGATTATTCCAAACTGGGTCCAATAAATAACAAGTTCCCTTTGCTCCTATATGTGCAGTCCTATGGGCCATGGTCACTACCACATTAACAAAAGCATTGGGAAGCATCCATCGCTGCTTCTCATTTAAATCAACCCAGCAACCATTATCGTCCAACCTCCCTACTTCATTCTCCCATCGGGTCAATTCAGCAGGGGTAGCTTCCTTCTGCATCTCTCGGACACTCTCCATGGAATTATCAAACATATCAGACTCCTCCACCCACCTGGCTGAATTTACATACATCGGGGACATTTTAGATTTAGCAGTGTCCTTTGCAATCTGGTCAGCGAAATCATTTCCTTCTCCCACAGTATCCACTATGGTTTTATTGGCACTACATTTAACAATTGCTACCTTCCAGGGCAAGATCAATGCAGTTAAAAACCTTAATATCAAAGGGCCATGTTGTATTAGCTTCCCAAAACTATGAGCCACACCAAAGGCATACTGGCTATCAGTATAAATGTTTACCTCCAGTCCCTCACTTAGCTCACATGCTCGTAACAGGGCTATTAGCTCAGCTGCCTGTGCAGAATGATAGGGAACTTGAGAGGTTTCAACTACAGTACGCAGAGTGGTGATTGCGTATGCAGCTGTCGTCGTGCCATCTGGTAATTTAAAACAAGAGCCATCCACATACAACTCCCCTTGGGGGTCAGATAGGGGCGTGTCTGTGAGGTCCACCCGTCCCTTCGTTTCTTCTTCTGTCCGAAATATACAGTCATGTACGTCATTGTTTGGTTTATCCGAAGGGAGGGGTAGTAACGTGGCTGGATTCAGAGTGGCACACCTCTTTATAGTATTATGAGGGGCAAACAAAGTCAATTCATATCCAGTAAGACGTGCACTAGTAAGATGCTGTGTCTTCGTGTTATTCAAGAGTGTGTCCACAGCATGCGGTACCATCACTGTGAGGTCAGAATTTAGCACAAGTCCTTCCGACTGCCTAATGGCCACCGCCACAGCGGCCGTAGCCCTTAGACAGCTAGGAAGTGCTCTAGCGATGTGGTCCAATACTGCCGAAAAATAAGCACAAGGTCTTTGCTTACCACCAAATCCTTGCGTTAACACTGAAAGCAAACAACCGTCCACCTCGTGCACGTAAAGTACAAAAGGTTTTCGGTAGTCAGGAGTTCCTAAGACAGGTGCAGAACAAAGAGCAGTTTTCAAAGAGTTAAAACCTTTCTGACATTCATCCATCCAAGGTAAAGGTTCATGCACCTCTTTCGTAATCAAATATAACAATGGTTTAGTAAGAAGAGAAAAATTAGGTATCCACTGGCGACAGTAAGAGGTTATGCCAAGAAATGCACGAACGTCTCGTTGAGTACGAGGAACAGGCATGTTAAAAATAGTAGACACACGTTCAGGAGTCAACTTCTTTCCCTCTTTCGACAGTAGATGACCAAGATAGGTCACCTCCTGTCGACAATATTGAAATTTAGAAAGAGATACTTTATTTCCATGGGCTGCTAAATGGGGCAATAGTTTAACAGTAGCCTCTTTGCAGCCCTCCTCCGTATCAAACGCCACCAAGAGATCATCGACATACTGGAGAGGAACATTTCCTGGGGGTAGGGTCAATTCATCCAAAATTACCTTCAAAGCCTGACTATAAATTCTAGGGTTCTTTGTATAGACCTGAGGAGCACGGCAAAATCTAAAGCTACGGCCTGATAACGAGAAGCCGGAAATATGTCTGCTCTCAGGGTGTATAGGAATGCTAAAGAAAGCATTCTTTAAATCAATAACTGAGAAAAATTTAGCAGTAGGGGGAATCATAGTAAGTATCGTTGTAATATCCGAGACCACTTAATATTGTGGTACTACCACCTTTTTAACCTCTCGGAGGTCAATTACAAAGCAGAACATATCAGCAGAATCAGGACTGCTCCCTATAGGAGCCTTCTTCAACATCGGTAATATGGGGCTGTTACATATGGTACAAGCTGTCTCTTCCACTACGCCCTTGTCTATCAAATCCTGTATTATCGACATTAATGCCTTTTCACCTGCTGGGGAGATTTTATACTGTGGAATACAAGGCAATCGGACATTTGATTTTAACGTAATGGAAACTGGTGGAATATTCAATAAGCCTACATCAGTATCACCAGTTGCCCACAACGTAGAAGGAATTGCCGCCAGCTCCGGACGGAGCTGGTCGTTTTTCATGAAATTCTGTTTAGTACATTGTTCTGGTGATTTAACCGTCAAATGTACTCCATCCGGAGAACAATAAATTTTAGCATGCATCTTTTTTAACAGATCCAATCCCAATAAGTTTTCCCCACATTGTGACGTCAACAAAAATGGAGAATCTACTGTAACTGGACCTATCGTAAAGGAGAGTGGCTTCGAAATGGGGCTTGCTACTGGAATACCAGAAAATCCGACTGAAACATTATTATGCTCGGACAGAGCAGCCCCTGGGACCAATGAACGAGCAATTGAACTATTCATTGCACCCGTGTCCACTAAGAAGCTTTCAGAAACTCCCATTATTTGTCCTTTATCATAAGGCCCCTTTTGGTCAACGGGTACTGACACTTGGCCCCTTCTCTGTCTGTGGCTGTCCTATGCATAAAAATATCCATCTGATTCGTCCATTCCATAATCTTCATTGTAATACTGCCTCCCATTGGTATTATCAAAATAATTTCCTCTGGACTCACCTTGTATTACTTCATCTCTTTTCATGTCGCCACGATCGACACCACCCCGCCCTTTTCCTCTACCTCTGCCTCTCACAGCTCCATTCTGTGCTAAAAGGAAAGGACACTGAGCTCACCAGTGTCCTTCCTGCTTACAATAGGCACACTGATTTTGGCCCAAAGCAATGGCCGGACCTCCTCCTCCTCGTCCGGTCCCTGCCCCTCTTGGAACAAACCCCCTTCCTCCTCCTCCATTTCTGCCACGTCCCCGGGCCACTTGTTGTAATAATACACGGGTTTTAAGATCCTTAGTCTTTTTATCGGACTTGTCTTTACTCTCATTCTCCCTATGCTCATAATATTGAGCCATACTCAATATAACTGAGGGAGTAGAGGTGGTCCAAGTACTTTCGGCAGCCTGGAGTCGTGCTGATATTTCAGGCAATAGATTAGTCACAAAACGATTAACAAACAATCTTATTCCCCCTTCTACTGATAAATCCTGTCCACTGAAATCAATAAACACACCTTCAAGTCGAGTAAAGAAATGTGATACACTTTCATCCTTTTTCTGTTTACTAGCAGTCAGTTTATCCCAATCCACTTTTCGGGGTAGGATTAAAGTGTGCATATATGTCATAATTCGACCTGTCACGGCCAAAATTTCAGCCCTAGGAAAACCAAAGGTGGTGATGGACGGAGCGTTGACAATACAAACACTCACCCCCAGTCAACTGATCTGGGTTTAATCCATCACCGTTCTTTAGCTCACTCCGCCACCCCAGTTCAGACATGGCTATATGCAAATCAGTCTGACCCTGTGCCTCATGGGAACATTCCAGCCCGAACTGCCAAGCCATGTCTTCCCTGGACCGGAATCAAGCTTCCCAGGACCGGTTTCTGGCATTACAGCCGTCTTCAGCCGGGCTTGCTTGACTCCAGTGGCAAAGTGAGCAAGGGACTCACGTCTGAGCATACCCTGCCAACTTAGGGCGAACAAAGAAAAAACAAAGGCCAAAATTTCAGCCCTAGGTTTATCTCCAGGTTTCCGTTCCCCATCCCAAGCCTTAAATTGCTACAACATTCCCCCTAACTCATTAGCGTGAGGTTGGTCATGTACCTGGCACCACACATCAACTGGAACCAACAATCCCAAAAATAATTCTGTATCAGCCAAAGTCATCACAGCTGAAGAAGCCGCTTCAGTAAGCTCCTTATAATAGGCAGTGGGATTTTTACGTGGATCGGGTAAATAGGATTTTAGGGAGAGGACTTCGCTTCTTTTCCAAGGAGTATATATCCACTGCTCTTGAAACCGTGCTTCAACACGAGCCTGAATGACCTGATTGGCATTATCCTTAAGTTCTGGAATTTCGGGGTGGTAAATGGGATGGATTTCTCGCATGGGATGCTGGGAATACCATGTTGGACATTTTGTCAATAATCTCTGCCGATATTGCATAATGGTTACCAAATTTCCATATACATGTTCCTGTCCTAGTTCAAACTTATGAGCCCGTTCGACAATATCGCATAGGACCTGCGGGGCTCTCCCGTCCTCAAAACATTGTTCCCATAAAGAAATCAACCGATTAGCCATAGTTTCTAAGGCATATTCCTGCATAACCGGTTCGTAATCCTTCATAGTTCCCCAAATGTCCTCAATAGCGTAAATAGCATTCCGCACCCACTGGGACGCCTGATCTATCACCATCTGCTTCTCCTTACATCCTACAACAGCACGTGTATATAATCGTCGTATATAATCGTTGAACGCCCCCCATTACGGGAGCATGGGAGGGGGTCGAATCTATCCGAGCAGGAGTTAAAGTGGCTGACTGGGAAGGCCTAGCCGCAGAAGATGAAGGTGAGATCAATGTCATTGGGGACATGACAGGGGTCAATAAATTGGCTGTCATTAAAGTAGCCATAGCAGGTGTTGTTGAGGAAGGAGTAAAAATAGTTCCTAACACAACAGGTGCACCGGGGGCACTAGCCAGAGGTATCGCAGGGTACACTCGTTGCGGAGCGTAAGGGGGTGGAGGGCGCATATCTTATAAGTCCTCTATTTCATCTCCTGCCTCAGGTGGAGCTGTGTAACTTTTATCTGCCTGCAATCAGAACTGTCTGTCTAAACATTCTATCTTTTTCTCAGTTTGTCCTTTATCATATGCTATAGCCTTTTGAGTTATGGTCTGACCATTCTGTATTTTTAATAACTTTTCTTCTCTGATTCAGCGACGTTTCACCTCCTTCTGCCATAATCGCAAAGAATCAAACATTCCCTGTCGACTTATTATAGAGAACAAACGATCCTGTAAATACTGTATTTTCTTCTTATCAAAAGACCCAGTCACGGGCCATTGTAATTCTTCGTTATCCTTGGTATATTTATGCCATAGATTGCTAAATAAAATGGGCGTAGGGCCATGTTTTACATACATATAAAAATTTGGACTGCCTTCTGGTGGGGCAGGCTGACTTTCATCTAATCGTGTATTTTTCTGCCGACAACAACATCCAAAACATATTTTACTAAAACACGACATTTTAAAGTGATCACTCTTCACACTTCGTCACAAACAGTCAAAACATGGCAATGTTTCATTCACTCTCTATTTTCGTTGACTCCATACCAACCATACACACAAATTTAAACACACAACCTTTCACATCAAAAGGGAAAATAATATTCCTTTTTCAATTCTCGATCAATATGAAACTACCAAAGAACGGAGCCCGTCGACTCCCGTTCATAGAGAAGTTGTGAACCCCCAGCCACCGGACCAAACAGAAACAAAGAAAACAGGCAGTCCAGAGACTACCAAGAGGTCATCTGACAGGAATTAACCACAGACCGGCCTACAGACCATCCCGCAATCTTCCTGGTTCATCTTCAGGACTATTCTGACTGATCCCGCTACCTTAGCGCCGCTTCAGATGTGTCCAGAAGTCACCCAGGTACAACCACGGGCTTTTCCGAGGGCAGTCCGGCCGGGTGCACACTAGAAATGCCACACCGAGGCGTCAGATTGAAACCTATATTATTCACCAAACAATTCCGCGGAGCATCTGCTCGTGCAGCCTCAATGCTGCCCCGTCAGTTCTCCAAAACTCCTTGTGGGATGCCACCCACCAAACCGCCAAAATCAGTTAACCGTTTCCAAAACTTTGCCCATCAGCACACTCCATAAACAACGAACTAATACAGTCACCCGGTGCACCCAAGTAGGATTGCGAGTTCTCCACTGCCCCCTCCTGAAGATCAACTCGGATCAGTTCCTGGGTTACACCCGTAGGACTCCGGCGAGGGGTCACTAGCAGCTGGGGCTCTCTGATTGCGAGAGCGGAGTTCAGCCAAAATCGTCAATCCGTCCACCCCCTTGACCAGAGCAATCCCCCTAATGTCCTTATTTCACCCCGTATTACGGGAGGACGACCCCAAACGCGGAGTCCCGGCGGAGTCGCCAACTGTTGTACTGGAAAAATATCGAGAAGGGCCACACTTCCCAATAGCCCAATAACTATCACCAAATAACCAGTCAGTTGGCAGTGAAGAAAAGGCAATCATTTATTAACAAAAAGACTCTGCGCAGAGGAGCCCCCTCGTCCACACAAAGTCAGTGCGCCGAGAAGACTGACGATTTACACATGAGACAAGTCATTTATACCATAGTTACTTTACATGAAATAACGATATTTGGCAGCCTACCAATAGGTACAGGATCTTAAGGAAGGACCATAAAAGGCACACAAAGCCTGCTGAGAAGTCTGTTTCTGCTATTATGGGGAAGGTCAGAAAGGGTAACTCCCTTTTGTCTCGGTACATGGGAGTAACAGCCCGGCTCCGGCAAGAATGGGCTTATCACCTCTAAAGCCAGATGCAACCTTGGGCCTTGGAGCAGAGAAAACATCACGAATTCTGCTGTCTTGTAACTCAACTAATTGGGACTTGCTCAGTAACAGGGAAAACAACACGTGATCACTACGCAGGCCCGATTCGACAAATGTAAAATGGCGTTAGTTTGGTTTCTCTAACTACTGTGCAACTTAACTTATAAGAACAAACAAAGGCTACTTTCCTTTATTAATATTAAATGGTACATAACTATGAATAAACGTCTATGCAGCTACATCAGGCTAATAATTATTATGTTAGCAAGCAAGAAAAAGGAATTCTGTACCACAATAGGGAACCCTGCCCTTCTAAGGCAATGAAAAAGAGCATCCTAGTTTATAAGATCAAATGTTTTTTCAGCTTCCACCATCATTATTAATGCAGGTATTTTGTTGATATTAAAAAAATCAAGCGCGTGAACCTAGAAACCCAGTGTTGGATGACATTGATCTCCCTGCGACAAATGCGGTCTGGTCCTTGTGGATCTTCTTCTGCCCTACTGGAGTGAATTGATTCCCCCAAATTTTCATCAATATTTTGTAGATGACATTCAACAGTCTGATCCGTGTGTATGAGTTAACATCTTTGAGGTTCTTACCTTTCTTGACAAAGCTGACAATAGTAGATTCTTTAAAATTAGATAGAACCTCACCTCCTGGTTTCACGTAGTTAAAAAGCTCAACTAAGAATGGTATTAGTTCTTCTGAGAATTCTTTATAAAATTCAGTTAGATTACCATTGTTGCCACTAGCCTTCCCACTAGCCATTGAGGAAAGGGTGCATTTAATTTCTGCTACTGTGATTTCAGCTTGGTGCCATGAAAATATTGACTTACTGCCTCATTTGAAGATGTATATTTTGTTGCCTACAGCTGATGATAATGTTCTAAAAATAATGTGGCAATCTTTTCCTTATTGGCAGCCAAGGCTCCGGTCCCTGGTTCCTCCAATTCTGTTATTAATGCGGTACAAAAGGGGGTGGTGATGGACGGAGCATCCGAACCAATCAAACACTCACACCCAGTCAAAAGATCTGGGTTTAATCCATCACCGTTCTTTAGCTCACTCTGCCACCCCAGTTCAGACATAGCTATATGCAAATCAGTCTGACCCTGTGTCAGAACAACATGGCAGTTTAACAAGCTGTGTGCAGGCATTGCAATGGCAGGCCTGAGTTCCCTCTTTAAGGCTACTGGTGTGGGTGGCACAAGTAGTGCTGCAGGCCCACTAGTAGCATTTGAATTACCAGCCCTGGCACACATAGTGCACTTTGCTAGGGACTTTACTAGTAAGGCAAACATACCAATCATGGACATCCAATTACCATTATACTTTGTACAGGAAGCACTTGCACTTTGACACTGATCAGTACAAAAGGGGGTGGTGATGGACGGAGCATCTGAACCAATCAAACACTCACACCCAGTCAAAAGATCTGGGTTTAATCCATCACCGTTCTTTAGCCCACTCTGCCACCCCAGTTCAGACATGGCTATATGCAAATCAGTCTGACCCTGTGCCTCATAGGAACAGTCCAGCCCGAACTGCCAAGCCATGCCTTCCCTGGACCGGAAACAAGCTTCCAAGGACTGGTTTCTGGCATTACAGCCGTCTTCAGCCCGGCTTGCTTGAATCCAGTGGCAAAGTGAGCAAGGGACTCACGTCTGAGCATACCCTGCCACACTTATGGCGGCCAAAAAGCGGTACAAAAGGGGGTGGTGATGGACGGAGCATCCGAACCAATCAAACACTCACACCCAGTCAAAAGATCTGAGTTTAATCCATCACCGTTCTTTAGCCCACTCTGCCACCCCAGTTCAGACATGGCTACATGCAAATCAGTCTGACCCTGTGCCTCATGGGAACAGTCCAGCCCGAACTGCCAAGCCATGCCTTCCCTGGACCGGAAACAAGCTTCCGAGGACGGGTTTCTGGCATTACAGCCGTCTTCAGCCCGGCTTGCTTGAATCCAGTGGCAAAGTGAGCAAGGGACTCACGTCTGAGCATTCCCTGCCACACTTATGGCGGCCAAAAAGCGGTACCAAAGGGGGTGGTGATGGACGGAGCATCCGAACCAATCAAACACTCACACCCAGTCAAAAGATCTGGGTTTAATCCATCACCGTTCTTTAGCCCACTCTGCCACCCCAGTTCAGACATGGCTATATGCAAATCAGTCTGACCCTGTGCCTCATGGGAACAGTCCAGCCCGAACTGCCAAGCCATGCCTTCCCTGGACCGGAAACAAGCTTCCGAGGACCGGTTTCTGGCATTACAGCCGTCTTCAGCCCGGCTTGCTTGAATCCAGTGGCAAAGTGAGCAAGGGACTCACGTCTGAGCATACCCTGCCACACTTATGGTGGCCAAAAAGCGGTACCAAAGGGGGTGGTGATGGACCGAGCATCCGAACCAATCAAACACTCACACCCAGTCAAAAGATCTGGGTTTAATCCATCACCGTTCTTTAGCCCACTCTGCCACCCCAGTTCAGACATGGCTATATGCAAATCAGTCTGACCCTGTGCCTCATGGGAACAGTCCAGCCCGAACTGCCAAGCCATGCCTTCCCTGGACCGGAAACAAGCTTCCGCGGACCGGTTTCTGGCATTACAGCCGTCTTCAGCCCGGCTTGCTTGAATCCAGTGGCAAAGTGAGCAAGGGACTCACGTCTGAGCATACCCTGCCACACTTAATGCGGCCTCCTGCTTAACCCTACTAGACCAAGACAATATAATTTACCCACCATTTGACTTTCCTCGTATACACACTGCTGAAACATCCGTGAACTATTTATCTCCTCAAGAATAAAATATTCTCTTAACTCCTGCATAAGTATGGTTAATTGCTCCTCTACTACTGAATGCTGTTCCAAACCACTATTTCTCTGCATTAAAGCTGTATCGACTGCCTGTTGAAGTTCATCTATGCGTGCCCCGAGTTGTAAACTGTGAGGCAGTGAAAGCCACCATCTGCCCTTGCATTGTAGCTTTAAAAGCCCCCCAGAAAGAGAAGAGCGCTGCGTTGCCTTTATACTCCTGAAAATACACATTTATAAATTTGTTTGTATTCTCCACCCATTGGGTGTTTGAGAGGAGGAGACGATCCATCTGCCACCTGGACTTCTCCCTCCTTCTTGCCTCTATTACAATTTCAATTCTAACCAATGAATGATCTGAGAGTGAATAAGCCCCAATTTTTTGAGTTAAGACAATTAATAGAACAAGAAGTATGAAAAAAATCAATGCGAGAGGCTGACTGACATCGGCGAAAGTAGCAAGTGAAGTGTGAAATTTCCTGATGGGCCCTATGCCGTGGATCAATTAATTGGTAGTCCTGCTTTATCACAACCAGTACTTTTTTAGTCTTAGTCTTCAGTCTTTGTTTTTGTTTTATCGGAAGCCTCCCTTTTCAAGTCTTGAATTAAGTTAAAATGCCCACCTCTAATAATGGAACCCACTGCCCCTCCCACCAGATCATTACTCTTCATAAAGGCTTTGGGATGATCTTCTACTGGGGCATAGTAAGGCAGGAAATTAGAAACATCCCATTCACCCCAGCAAAACCCAAAATCCACCTGCCTTGGGGGACTTTTGAAACTTGCGAGATTTCCCAATCAATCCCTTGCCCAAAATAAATGGCAACCCTCTCTGACTGCCAGCGCTTCAGAGGCAAAATACACCTTAGAATAATATTTGGTGCTAAAAAACTTTGGTGTATTTGTTTTAAATGGGTTTCCTGAAGAAATAGAATTTGAGGAGAAAGGGAAGTTAACAATCTAATGAATCCCCCATATGTGTGCTTATTGGACACTCCATTTACATTTACAGATACTCTACATACTTTAAGAGCCATCCCACCTGAATAATACAAACAGCAAGCAACATTTTTGAGATTGAAGCTTCTTCATGAAAAAAATGTTTTTTTGTATTTTTCCCCCCTCATGATTGGCTTTTTCTCTATAATTCTGCTCTTTTTTAATTTTAACTGCTATACATGCTCCCCATCACTATGCTCTCCCACACCCTCCCTACCCCCCTCACCACCCCCATGCCCCTCCCAACCCCTGGCAAATGGAGAATTGCCCACCATACCCCTACCCTCTCTCCCCTGTTTTACACCTAGTCTGGTTGCCATGGTGTTACACCTTGTGTTAACTATCCCAACACCTCATCCCTGTTGATCAAAAAGAATTTTAAAAAAAACACCCTGATTTATCCTTCATCAAGATTTGCAGTCATATAAAACTTCCCTTGCACCAACACCCATAACTTACATTGCTGAGCAATAGCTGCCTGAGCACCCTGTGCCTAAAACAAATTCCTTTCGACGGTGTGCGGCTGCTGCTGATATCTCGGAAAAAATACAGCAACTGGGTATTTTGCGACTTGAAAACTGTCTCTTTTGGATGGCTCTGGTGAGTATCTGTTCTTTGACACAAAAATCTGCGAAATTGACTAAGATTGTTCGAAGCAACTTTGAATTTAGGTGCTGCTATGCTGGTGCCCTATGTGCTCCTGCAATTGTGAGGTCTCCTTTATACTCTGGCAAAACATTCTTTTTAATTAATGTCTCAACCCATTGAAGTACTTGAGAGCAATCGCATCCTTCTGGAACCCCAACCATATGCAGGTTGGAGCATTGTGAATGATTTTCCAGCTTCTCCAGCTTACCCTCTGGTAAGGTTTTCAACTTTTTTACCAAAGTAGCCTGCTGCTGCATTGCGTATATCTGATCTTCGAGCTGGGAGATCCGAGATTCGGCCTCTTGCATTCTGGCTCGAAAGCTGCCGACTGCTTCTTCAATTTTCGATAGACGATGATGTAAGGATGCTATCTCATTGCTTGTGTTGCCTTTATCTCACATATCTCGACCAGAAAAAGATTTAACATAGTTTTAATGCCATATTGGACAACGCCCCCTCCTTTTTGAAACATTTCTAGCTCCTGTTTTCTGAGGTTCGTCTAATACTTGTTGAGCCTGTTCTTGCTGCCCTCACCTAGGATGTGGTCTGAGATAAAAGGCGGAGGCCATAGCTGGAAGTCCATTAAAGCACCATTCTGTTTTTCTAGAGATCGATGACCCCTCTTTTCTCTTTCCAATGAAATCCGTGGCAAAGTGAGAAATTGATCACTTTGTGAAAATACAAATTGCATTTCGATGGCAGGCCCTTGTACTTGTGTTGTAGTTGCTGATGTTAGGATTGGTTTTGCTTTCATAAATAATGGGTATTCTTAAGTGTTTCCTTGGGTCGGGCTGGTAGAGCTTTCTTTGTGCCCCCTTGGTTCATCCCCTCGTCCTTATTTTTAGTTGCCCGGTGACCTTTGTTAGAAATATCCACTTCACCAGCTTGAACAGTTTGAGCACCAGGCTGCCTCTCAGAGCCTGTTTCTTCTTCTGAGCGTCCCTGCAGAATACTTTCCATGACTGGGCCCCCAGCTTTAGCCTCCATTATATGCTCCACCATGTCCTCTTCTGAGCACAAGGGACTTGAGATTAAGGCTGACCCTTGACAGAACTTTTGAGAGCACTCAGCTTTTGCTGCAGCTGACACTACCTTCATGTGAGCTGTTAGAGATTTAGATTTAAGGCCCACTGTGGAGACAGCCGTCTTCTTGGAAAGTGACCATAAACTGCAGCAATGGTGCAGAGAGGAATGACCTTGCCTAAAACCCTCTTGTCAATTGGGATTAGATTATTTTCATTGGCCCAATCCTTCATTCGTATAAAGCTAAATCCTTGCAAAATCTTTAGCTTCGACATGAAGTAAGGTTATTACTGCTAGTTTTAGTTCTTAGGGGTGGTTGTATCACCTTTTTTGAGTATTTAGTTTATAATTAGGGCTCCCGGTTTTATGGTATTTATTTTTTGTCCATTTCCGTCTGTATTTATCCATATTTATTTTTGGGCCATTTTATCTGTATTTATCCATATTTATTTTGTATTTTGAGTATAAATGAAGGTGTAAAACTACATTTCCATAACTATTTAACTGATAGACGTGCACTCATACTTTGATGTCTGTCGTGTTTTAGCTATTTAAGCTGCTAAATATTACATACTAATATATCGACTGGTAAATACAAGCATTAGACCATAAATGCATGTTGACATATGCCTTTATTTAAAGAAATTCCATCATGTTTTTTAATTTCCAATGCTGTCCTTCTGCTAAACTGCTGGCCTATAATTCATGAAAGGCAGCACTGAGAGTCACTTAAAAGAAGCACAATTTTCTGTATTTATCCACTTTTAAAAATAAATGCAGAAAGAAAACATATTGTTTTCTGTCTGTATTTATCTGTAAAAAAAACTTAAAAACGGAAAACAGGGAGCCTTATTTATAATGGCCTCTTTTTTAGGTCGAGCCTGAGTCACTGCACATGCGCTGTTTAGCAAGAATGCTGTAGTGGAGTATGGAGGAGAAGCCCCGTCCACTCTCCGACCATGTTTGTCATTGGCTTGTGTCAGTGTCCTTCGTAAATGCTGGTGTTTGATTCGTAAAAAGGCTTAATAGTCCCTCCTTACTACCGCCTTGTCTTCTTCTGTAACCTCCCATGGTGACTCGCCCCTTTACTTCGGTTTTTACATGTACGTGTTCTTAAGTGTGTTGTATGAGCACTATTTTCTGTACTGAGTTTCTCTTGCTGCAGGCATAACGTGCTTTACTTACGTGCAGTGCGCCATGCCCGCTTTCTCTTTCAAAGCAGCCGAGACAATGGCAGATGCTTTTTTGAAATGCAATAGCTATCGCATTTAAATGCGAGACCTATTGCTTTGCAAAAATGAACATATGAATACATTCTGAGTTTTGTCTGCTACGGGCTGCTGGTCTTCCCTCTACTAAGTGCATTGTACTGACGAGAGGAGGCCACAATTGGTTGGTAACATTTTAGAAAACTTGAAACTATAAACTGATCATAAAATGAAGCACTTTATAAATAGCATTGTCATTTACAATACCAATAGCTCAAACTCTTGTAAATGCGAGACCGATTGCAGTGCAAATGCATGTTATTATATTGAAATTAATTTGTTTGTTTCAAATGTTGCACTGACTGGAGGAATAGTACATTTTACCCCTCTGTAATCCAACACTTTCCCTACTGTTGCATTGACTGGAGTGGGAATAATAAATTTTATCCCTCCGCAATCCAACACTTTCTCTGCTGTTGCATTGACTGGTGTGAGAATAGTAGATTTTACCCCTCCACAATCCAATACTTTCTTTGCTGTTACACTGTTTGGAGTGGGAATAGTAAATTTTACCCCTCCGCTATCCAACACTTTCTCTATTATTGCACTTAGTGGAGTGGGAATAGTAAATATTACCCCTCCCCACTCCAACATTTTCCCTACTTTGTAGTGACTGGAGTGGGAATAGTAAGTTTCACCACACTGCAATGCAACAATTTCCCTCCTTTTTCAATGACTGGAGAGGGAAAAGTAAATTTTACTCCTCCCCTTCCAACACTTTCCCTAATGATGCAACGGCTGGTGTGGGAATAGTCCATTTTACCTTTCCGCCATCCAACACTTTCGCTACTGTTGCACTGAGAGTAGTGGAAATAGTAAACTGTTCCCCTCCGCAAATTAAGAATTATCCTACTGTTACACTGAATGGAGTGGTAATAGTAAATTTTACCCCTGTAAAATGTAAATGTTTTCTTACAGTTGCATTGTGTGAAGTGGGAGTAGTAAATTTCATCCCTCCTCAGTCCAACACTTTGCCTACTTTTTAATAAATTGTGGTAAGATTAGTAAATGTGTTCCC
Organism: Lissotriton helveticus; assembly: GCF_964261635.1. Classification (NCBI taxonomy): domain Eukaryota; kingdom Metazoa; phylum Chordata; class Amphibia; order Caudata; family Salamandridae; genus Lissotriton; species Lissotriton helveticus. The sequence continues at coordinate 249,597,200 of NC_136072.1, forward strand.
GATCTACAAAAAAAGGAGATAGAGATGATCCCTCAAACTATAGGCCCATAAGCCTGATAGATGCCCTACAGAAGGTCTTCAGCAGAGTTCTGTTGCAGAGGATCCAGTCATGGGCAGACGATAATGCTATCCCATCGCAGTATTAGGCTGGCTTCAGGACAAGGACAGGGACCATCGACCAGGCATTCAGGCTCCTACTCATCGATTGGAAAGCGGTGGTGATCTGCAAGGGCAGTCTTTATCTAGAATTCATCCCCCATTTATTCTTAGTCTGGTAGTTCGGCTACATGAAGAGAACTACGCACAGATTAGGTGGTGGGTGCAAGGACAACTGACTGATCACATTCCTGTCAGCGGGGGAGTTTTACAGTGTTGTGTTCTGGCTCCCACACTATTCTCCCTTTATATGAACGGAGTGGTCAGCTTTCTGCAAGAAGATTCAGTAGATGCACTAACCTTGCGGGGCAACAAGGTACCAACCATTTTCTTCACAGACAATGCCCTGCTGGTGTCAAAGACCCTCAGTGGGGTTGCAGCAGCTACTCAATAGGTTCCAACTTTTCTGTGATATCAGGGGGCTGATTATTAACACTTCAAAAACCAACTTCATGACATTTAACCCTCACAAGTCCTATAAAGGCAGCCCCTTACTAGGTGGGACTCCCTTGGAAAGAGTTGGCACTTTCGACTGCCTTGGTGTCCGAATCTCAGATAAAATGTAATGGAAGCCGCACCTAGCAAAGATGCTAGAAGCGGGATTACTTGGGAAGGAACATCGTTCTTCACATAGTAGACCAGTAGCCCCAGCCCTCCAGGTCTACGATGCAAAAGCAGTCAGCAAAGCACTGCACGGAGCAGAGCTATGGGGATTTGACAAGGCCCAAGACCTCTGCAGGTCTGAGCATAAATTCATAAGGAATTTAGTGATGCTGCCTCAAAACATTCCCCTCACCCCACCCTTATGCTTGAAATGGGAATGCGATCCATTGGAGATTTAGCAAGGCTTCATCCGCTGCTCTTTCGGGCTCGTATGAGGTGGACACCAGAGCTCCTACCTTATGCGGAAGCCCTATCTGAGGTTATCAGGTTAGACATAAGTAGCAAAGTAGGCTGGATCTCCAACGTTAGGAAAGTTATGTCAGCACTAGGGCTTCAAGTACACTGGGACAAGCAGGACCCACTTAGGAAAGAAGAGCTTAAATGTCTCTATTGGGAATGGATAGAACAACAAGAATACAGCAAACATAATTGGGGGAGACTAACCACAGAATGTTATCTTCATAAACAGACCAGACACTTAGAGCCCTTTTTAGAAATAATTCAGGTCTCTCGGAACAGGATGTTATACATCCATTTTAGGTTTGGCACACTTCCTGTCTGTGAGACAACAGCTAATTGGTATCCATGCAACCAAACACCTAAGGACTGTGCATGTTGCAGGGCCCCAGTAGAAAGGGTTGCCCATGTCTTGTATGTCTGCCAGGCATATACCACACCAAGGACGAAATTATTAAAACCGATCTGCTGGCAGCTGGGCACACAGGACTATGCAATGGGCATCCTAAGATCAGATCCTAGTCCACTCTTTGCCTGCCCCGGTCCCAAGTTCCTAAGTCATGCATGGTTCATTAGACGAAAGATCCAAACAGGAATGCTGCAGCACTCAGAAGTATGAGAATCACATGCAGCTGCCGTAGGGCTTATAGGCTGGCAATTTCTGTTTTATATAAATGCTATTCACGTGCACTTTATTGCTTTTAGTCTCTCCATTATGTTGCCTCGAGGAGGGCTGGAAATTTTAACAAGGCTTGCTGGAGAGTGCAAATTGGGTCCTACAGAAGAGGCACCACCCTTTAAAGTATTGCAACGCTTCCTCCTACTCATTTATAATGTGTTTAATGTATGTTTTTAACATATTATTTTGCATTAAATGCTTTATCACTGATCCGTCAAACTGCATATTGTACTCTGGTTGCATTCGCCTACTAGGTTGTTTGCTTATACATGTTTATCTGCAATTTGTTGTTATATGAATTTTTCATTTTAATATCTTTTTATATATAAAATGGTGCTTTTATAGCTTTTATGACATGAGCTGCCGAAATAAAGCTTTTACGTCAACATTCGTAACTATAACAACGGGATACGTATTCATTGTAAAAGGTAATAATTAATTTTCTATTTTTTCAATGTATATAATTATGTTTTGGTTTATTTAAAATTATTATATTTATAATTATTATTTTAATGTGCTAAATATTTGTCGTAAATTGTCATTTTTTATGTTGTTTACTTTTTTATTTGTAATCAATCACTTGCTTTTTAAATTTTTTATGTATTGGGAATATATATATATATATTCACTTAAAAAACCATAGGTTTCAGACAAGTTATAGTTAGGAATTAGCATTTAAAAAACCTTGTAAATTCACTGAAAAAAACATAGGTTTCAGACAAGTTTTAGTTAGGAATTAGCATTTAAAAAACCTTAGAAATTCACTGAAAACACCATAGGTTTTGTAAATAACAATTTTTAAATGTATTAATTGTTACTTTTATTTTTTTTTATACTGATTTTCTACATTTTGTAAACAATTTATTTTTAGATATTTTATTTTTTAAATTACATTATTATTACATTATACATTACATTACAAAATATACTTTCTCAGAATGAATTACTTTAGTTTAAATACTTTGCAAATAGGCAATAGTGTTCTAAGTACAGTAGTAACAGTTGTTGTAATGCGCAACACAATTTCAGACACAATGCAACATTGAGGTCAATGTGAATTTCTAGTTAAATGCAACTAGACCACATCAGAAGAGACCCCAGAGGGGGTAATAGATTACTGCAATTAAGGAGGAAAGAAGTGATGTGGTTAATGAAGTTAAAAGCTGTTGAACTTGGTTTGAATATTGACCATGAATTTGAATTTTATCTTGGTCAGGAATGAAAAATGAGTTATTCAGAGTGGAACCGTGAAGTAACCTTGCTGAACTGAAATTGTGAGACAATATTACGCATACTTTTTTGTAATTTGGAACATATGTATGTCCCCTGATTAGTAGATTATTTAAGAATTGTATGTACATACGCTATAAGAAGCTTTGTTGAATTTGAGATGTTAGCGACCAGATTAAGCTCGCGTCTTTACTTCTCCCCTTCTCTCCCCTTATATCATCTTTTTTGCGCCTCACTTCTTTTCCTCTTCCATCTTCCCCCTCTTCCCCCCCTTATTCATTAGATATTCTGCCGATATAAGGCTCTAGTTGCATAAACACTCTCTCCTGTCGCTTTTGGAATTTGAGGCATTATAGACATGGATTTGGTATAGTATGAGGATTATATAAATTCACTTGGATATTTGCAACTTTATTATATTTTTTTGACAACCAGCAATAGTAAGATTATGATTACTCGAATGTCATAAATAAAACCGTGGATAAATAATTATTTATATTGACCTGATTTAGGCGCATGAGATTGAACAACCAATTTACGTGGTCGTACATATTGTGTTACTAATATAAACCTAAAGGGTAAATTTATATTATCTGAACGATCGTGTACCACTCAAAGATGGCGCTTACGGAACGCTGCTATTTATAGCCACTACAAGATGCCGCTAGTGCAGCACACCAAATTTGTTTGGGAGCGAGTTGGAAACAGAGGTGAGATATTCTAGATGTAGTGTTAACGGAATATACTTAGTCTAGTGTGATTATATTACGGCTATTATAGATATAGTGTTAATGGAATAGACTCAGCTTAGTGTGATTATGTTGTTTCTTCCAGAACGCGAACACGCGTCATTTGGATAAACTTTTTGAATAGATTGAAGATGTTCGAATGGCAACAAGTGTATTGTTGTTATGTTATGTTATGCATTTTTTATTAGGCGCACAGCTGCTCCAGCGAAGGAGCGTCCTGGCGCCGCGACAAGGTAGCAGCACAACATAACAAGATAAAAATAACAGTGGGGATGGACTAAGGGAACAGGAAAGTTTTCACCGCTCGGCGGAATGAGAGCAAGTCCCTAAGGGCGCGAATCGCCGGGGGGAGGGAATTCCACAGCATAGCCGCGCGGACTGTTGTGGATAGTAAAACTATAGTATTAAGTGCTTATATATAGCAACACTATTACTTAGGAATTAACAGTTATATATAGCGTTACTATTACTGATGCAGTATTACAATTTGCATTTAGAGGTACAAATCTTGAAGAATACTGAACGTAATTGGAGTGATTGATATAACCGTATTGAGGGTATGTAAATACTGCCTCTTATTTCTGAAGCACGGGAGACTGTTTTTGGATTATACTCTTATGTGACACCTATTATACGTTTTTCTTATAGACACACCTTCTAGATACATATGGGTGACTTTTGAGTGATCTTGGCGCGGGGCTTTTCTTGCTTTACTTTACCCTGGTCACGATCATACTAGGGAATTGCGAGGGTGTTTCCTCTTTTGATCTTTTTTTCTCTTTTCAAATTAGTTTAATTTGAGAACATAAGGAGGTTATATGGATTAGAATGTGTTTATTATTGATTGCAGCCCTGAGGAAGTCTGATGTCATAATACTGACTTGACGAAACACGTGTTGGCTGCGCTGTGGAAAAAGAAGAACCAATAAACTGAAGAAGAAACAAGAGTGAAAATCAATACTGGAAGACTGTTGTTTATTGATACTTTGAGTGCTCGGAAAGGACTTTATTGACATTGTGAAACTGAACCACGTGTTGGCTCAAATGTTGAGTCATGGTAACTGGCTCTCTCCTTCTTGGAGCACCAAACTGACTTTGTTTATTGAATACGTACCTAAAATTGCTGTGCGCTCATTGTAACTGTTACCGTCTTTTAGAAATGCAATTAGTTACTTTTTGGATTACGTTTTTTAACCACAGGACTGGATCCTAGATTCAGTCCTGAACATCTCCTGTAAACAGTTGAGTAAAAACGTTTTGGTTACAGTAGTGATTTTTAAGGAATATTATTGTATTTTAAAAGTTGACAGAAACTTTTTCACATAGAATCACCAATGTTATCCTAAGGGAGGAATGTCACTTAGCAGGTAAGTAGTGTTAATGTTACTTTTTCTTACTCAGTGGTGGCTCCTGGATCCAGCTGGGGTGCATCTCCTGTAAACAGTTGAAAGAATGCGTTTAAGTCATACAGGCAAGTTTTAAGGATTATTTTTAGTTTGTGAAAATAGACACTTAGAAACTTTTCTGATGAAAACCAGACAACGGATTCCTATGGAAGGAAATACAAGTTACTGGTAAGTACGGTTAGAATTACTTTTCAGGATCAGTACAGGGTTCAAAGAAGCAGCACTAAGGTCTCTCCTGATAACAGGTGAGTAAATTGGAATTCGTACTTCTACTGAGTTTATAGGAATTCTATTAAGTTAAAAAAATCCACATGTAGAAGAATTTCCAAGTCAAACCAGTCAATGTTAGCCTATGGAAGGAAATTCAAGTTACTGGTAAGTATGGTTAGAATTACTTTTCAGGATCAGTACTGGGCTCAAAGATGCAGCACTGAGGTCTCTCCTGATAACAGGTGAGTAAATCAGAATTCGTTGTTCGGCTGATTTTAGGTGAATATTTTAAAGTTTATATTTTAAAGTTCCAAAACTCCACAGGGAGAAGAATTTCCAAGTGAAACCACTCAATGTTACCCTATGGAAGGAAGTTGACTTAGCAGGTAAGTAGTTTTATCGTTACTTTTTCTTACTCAGTGGTGGATCCTGGATCCAGCACTGGTGCATCTCCTGTAAACAGTTAAAAGAATGTGTTTAAGTCATACAGGCGATTCTTTAGGAATATTTGTAGTTTGTGAAAATAGACACTTAGAAACTTTTCTGGTTTAAACCAGACAATGGATTCCTATGGAAGGAAATGCAAGTTACTGGTAAGTATGGTTAGAATTACTTTTCAGGGTCAGTGCTGGGCTAAAAGAAGCATCACTGAGGTCACTCCTGATAACAGGTGAGTAAATCGGAATTCGTAGTTCGGCTGATTTTAGAGGAATGTTTGCACAATGCTGAAGGAAGGGGGCGGGGCCTGAGGTGACATGTGTGCAAACACATCCTGTGGCGTGTTTTAAGTTGCCGGATTAAGTGCCCTTCGATCCTGAGGTCCCCTGGGGGCCAACTAGTCCACCAGATACCTCTAGTATGCGCCAGGGGACTGCGTTGCAGAGAGGTGTTCAGAGGCCACACCCCTTTTTACAACACTCTGCAACGCAGCTCCGTGGCGCTTACTAGAGGTACCTGGTGGGCTAGTTGGACCCCAGGAACCCTCAGTATTGACAAGGAATTAATTCCCCAACTTAAACCGCGCCACAGGGCGTGTTTGCACCCATGTGAACTCAGGCCCCGCCCCTCCCTTCACCACTGTGCAAACGCGTCCCTTGGCGTGTTTTAAGTTGGTGGATTAATTCCCCTTGAATACTGAGGGTCCCTGGGGTGCAACTAGCCCACCAGCTACCTCCAGTAACCACCACAGAGATGCATTGCAGAGAGGTGTAAAAAGGTGCGTGGCCTCAGAAAACCTCTCCGCAACGCAGCCCCATGGCACATACTGGAGGTACCTGGTGGGCTAGTTCACCCCCAGGGACCACCAGTATTCAAGGGTTATTTGTTCCCCCTCTTCAAACGTGCCAGGGGCGCGTTTGCAGAGTGGTGCAATAAGGGGGCGTGGCCTCCGGCAACGATCCAGTTTTTAAAAAATATTTTTTTAAGAAGGGGGCTGTGTAGCCCCCCTTATTTTTCCAATTTTTGGCCCTGGGGACCCCATCCCCCAGGGCCTGCCCACAAATTTTTTTTTATTTAAAATATTTGGAAGGGGGCCCTCTTGAGGCCATACTCTGCCCTGGGGACCCCATCCCCCTGGGCATGGGCCTTTTTTAAAAAAAAACTTTTTATTAGGAGGAGGGCTGCCTTGCCCCCCTCCTGTGGCCACTTATAGCCCCGGGGACTCCATTCCCCAGGGCCAGCCCTTTTTTTTAAAAAAAATCCTTTTTGGGGAGGGGGCAACGTGGCCCCCCTCCCTGGCAACTAATAGTCCTGGGGACCCCATCCCCCGGGGCTGGCACTCACCGTTGGGGACTGTGGGGGGTCCCCAATCCTTCCATGGTCCCGCCGGTTCGCCTCCTCCTGCGGGAGCCGGCATTGCTTTTCCATATGGAGAGCAGCTAACATGCTGCTCCCCATATGGAAAAGCAATCTGCTTTGCTTCATTGAAGCGAGAGCAGGTTTCCCTGCTCTTGCTTCAATGAAGCAAAGTAGTTTGCGATGGCAGAGTGGGAGCCGCGAGGCTCCCACCCTACCACGCCAAACAGCAGTGTCCCAGGTGGGTACCCCGGGACACTGCAGGAGCCAGCCCGGGGTGGCAGTCCCCAGGGCCATCACAGGCTCTCCTCCCAATGTGAGTGAAGCCCCGGGGAGGTGGTGGTCTCTGGGGTGTCCGCAATGGACCCCCCAATTTCCAAATGTAGTGCCCCGGGGAGGTGGTGGTCCCCGGGAAGTGTGAGGGGGCTCGAGCCCCCCCTCACATACTTTTTAATTCTAAAAAGAGCCCCAGGGAGGTGGTGGTCCCCAGGGCAGTATTAGGGGATTGGGACCCCCCACGCTTTCTATTTTACAGCCCCTGGGAGGTGGCAGTCCCTGGGCTGCGGGGAGCCACAGTGCCTTCCATATACAATATAATAAACCCCAGGAGGTGCTGGTCTCTGGGGCTGTGGGGGCCCCAGCAGGCCCCGTTATTATTTTTTAAGCAATGTCCCGGGGCCTGGCCCACATTGGGGCCTCATTAAAATGAGTGCTGGAGCCTGTGCTTTATTTTACAAAAATGTTGGCGGGATTTGCCAACCCAGCACGAATACCGCTATAATTTAAAAATAAAGGCTTTTTTTGGCCCTGGGGGTCTTTCTGGGACCCCCTGAGCAGGCCTAGGGGCCAGGGTGTTCCTACCATGCCCCCTTTTCTTCTTTTATATCTTTGTTTCACTGTTTTCTTGTGACTCGGTGCTACCGAGTCACAAGATGGCTGCCAATACTTCCTGGTTTGGAGTTTTGACAGTCAATTAGAATAAAGCTCGTGGTCGGGAGGGGTAACGACTCCACCGCAGCCATAGATATATAAACTTTTTTTTTAATTTCTCAGCAACTACTGAACGGATGTACACCATTTTAAAAAAGGTTGCTTTCTGAACCAAGCACTACCTTTTTGCCAAATTTGGGGTAATTCCGTTCAGCATTTCCGGCTGTGGCCTTGCCTAAAGTTGGACAAAATTGGAGACTCCTGATGCCCTGGAACTCTCTGCGTTCATTACCTGATCTCCTGGGACACCCAGGCTACTAGGAATGACTGAGGATTGCATGGCTACTCACGGAGTGCCAGGACTGCCAAAAAAACTGCGGAGTACAGGATCTAATGTGATAGCAGACTGTGGCCTCCCAGGAACACCCTTATCTGGAGCTATATCTGGAGCCAATATCATTGACGAGGAAGAAGACAAAACCTTATAAAACGATTTTAGGGAAGGTGTTATCTTCACATTTGAACACACTACATTATGGTACCTGCCTCTACCCTTTCCGATTCCTTTAGGCTCAGCTGTGGTATCTGTGCGAAGTCCTTTAAACTTAGCTTGCTTGTCTGATAAACGGACTTCCAAAACTGGTGGGGAAATTCTAGGGGGAAGGGAGGACTGAGGTAAATCGATGATACCTTGTGCCGGTATTGCCCTAGCACGAGGCATATAACGGCAGGCTTTGGAAAGGGGTAAATCAAATTGCTGCTCATTTGCCCGCTGCTCGCTTGCCTCACTTTTTTCCATGCAGTAAAGAGGCTCTAAGGCTCTGCTAAGAGCTTGATTGGGCAGAGCTCGAGAAATAACTCGAAACCCCTCACTAGGAGCTATTGAGTTAATGTCCCGCAAAAGTTCAAAGGGGCTCTTACCTTCTTGCTGGATACAAGCCACAAAATACTTGCTGCAAAGACCAAGCTCCAGTCCATCCACCTGTGAGCTAGCCTCCCCCAGCAGGACACTGCCAACTTCACCTTCGTTACAGAGAGTCAGACAGGAATAATCCCCAGTGCTGACTCTACCGCCAGACACGGACCTGGAAGCAGGAAACGCTGCTCTGCCTCCACTCCTGAGCTGCGGCTTCCCAGTGGGACACCCGAACCATTGGCAGAGTCCTGCAGAGCTCCGGGGCCATACGAGGTTGAAGAGTGGATGTAAAGAAATGCCCGTGGGGATAAACACCTTGGAGACTGGAGCGAGAAAGGGTAAATATTAGGACTATTATTCAATTGCAGATGGGGAAGACCAGGGAGCCCTGCTCAAAACTAGGTGAGACCCATGGGGACAGGAACCACGACCAGCTGGCTTGCGACCGCCATGTTTCCCGACCCGAGTCTGGTACTGAGTCTTGATATCGCCATGGCAGAGGACATACTAGTGCACCTATCATCATCGCAGTTTGTACACCCTCTCAGTGCTTGTGGTGCTACTACGTCAGTGACAAGTGAGGCCTCGCTGTTGGGCTCAGGCCTACAATGCGGTGCAGCAGAGCACACAAAACATAAGGTGTCCAGACCACTGGGATAGGCCATCACTGGCGGTGTAACTGTGCCGGCTGCAGTGCATGCGGTGCGAGCAACTCTAAAATGGCATAGAGCATGTGCGTCCGGTCTTTTTTATTAGTATTGTCATGTGTCCTGTGACACCAGTGCTGGATGGGTGTGGTGTGGGTGTATACCAGCCGTGAGGGAGTGGCTGTGGCATCAGTGTTGCCAGATTGGGCTATATCACGCACAATTGGACTATATTTTTTCCCGTTGTGCGGTAAAGTTTTAGTTTGCGTTATTTGCCAGCTTATAAATACATCTACAGCGCTCCAGCAAAGTAGTATGTTAAAGCGCTTTACTAGACAAAGATTTACTTGGCAGCCTGCTGCAACATCAATTCCAGTGCAATCAACGCCTGCTTGACGCTGTCCCTGCCACTTCTTCCTTTAAGTAGCGATACTGACCTACTTTATGCTACTTTTTGGTTGGCTTTGGGGTATAGAAAGCTTAAAAATCTGACAACACTGGATGCAGGTGTCCATGTTGGAGTGCTGCCATCACCTGGGTTGCAAAAGCCAAAGTGTCACTCTGTGAGCCAAGTCCCACAACATGGCCAACAAGGAAGGTACGGGAATCACTGACCCTACATTCATCCATAGTTCCACACAAGAAAGATGGTGGACATGAGACAGCTGTGTGCATATGAATGTTTATTGCACATTCAGTGGAGTGTTGCAGCTTTAGCAATACAGAGATATGGAAAGTTGAAGTTTTAATTTTTAGCACATGGAGGGAAACCTATTAGAGAGAAGCTTGTTGTCAGAATTAGGCTGCGCCAACATATGTACTTATACAATCACTCTGCGAATCCCCACACATTTATAAATTCACTATACACTCTCCTTGCAGTAATCTAATGATCCAGTCTCTATGTACGTACTTGTACAATGACCAAGACAAAGATATCTAACTTATGTTTCCTCCCACTGTCAAAGGTAGGATGGTTGCATACGCTGTCCAGAGCACTATGTAATGTGGTAGGGTCCAGGGGCAGCATGTTGCATACATAATGAACACACGGACACAGATAGATAGTGGAACTGGGTAAGGGCACGTGCGCTCGACTCCTTTTTATTACCAGGGTCACATGTCCAGTGAGGTCTGTGGTGGATGCTTGTGGGGTGATTGTAAGCCAATCCTCCGGGAATAGTTGGTGCTGGCAACAAGTACAACAGTAATTATTGGATCAGACAAAGAGATTCAATCACAAAGGGTCAATGATTTGTGCTGCACTAAGGTACGGGCATCAGAAGCATTTAGCATCTGTGCAGCCAGCGATAATGCGTGGTGTGGGCGAGCCACACTGGAAGCAATACCTGTTGCCTACTGGACTGCGTTATCTGCAATCACAACTTGATGTGAATTGTGAGCCATGCTATCGGTAGTGTACATCGAAGGCAGTAGTCAGCACAGACATCGAGGAATGTTTTTATCACATCCTCTTGACAAAGTTTGAGGACATAGAGTACAATTCTCTCTGCTTTAGTACAATTCTCTCTGTAATAAACACATCCTGTCCCGATTTAAATTAAGAGCTCTGTTCACCGCAGTGTTGGTGTATGGAACAAAAGATGAAACATTTATGGAATACACTGTGGAAATCTTGGTTTTTCTGAGTACAGTTGTAAAGTACGGTATTCTGAAGATAGAATCTGAACTGGTCGTTCATCATATTGTCCACCATTTCCAATAGGGAACAGCTGTGGAAAACAACGAGCTGCCAAATTTGTTTCCCACACACTCGTGGGAGTTCCTTTTGCTTTTTTCATCTGGAAGAATTCAATAGTATCTCCTATCAGTTCTTTTGAATGTAGAGGGCGTATAATATAATGTTCATAAATTTCTTCTTTTCTTGAATTGTCCACTTATTCTATTTGTTCACTTGAAATATGTGTTTCATCTTCTAAAGTCATTTCTATAGTAAATATTGTTTTGCACCAGATATAATGTAGCCTTTTGGACCTTCGTGACATGTACTAACTCTTGTCATATTTTCTGACTCTTTCTAGGTACACCATTAACAAGAATGACTACAGCTGCAGTATTCTCTCTTTCTACACCAACAGTTTCGACATTTTTCTTAAAATCTAAAGGTACATACACAACTCTTCCTTTTAAACCTCTTTTTCAGATCTGTTGGAGGCAGCTTACCTGTTTTAGGCTGCATACCAATTATAGCCTGAAATGGGTACACAGATTGTATAAGGATAGCCTCATATGTATTTAAATCTGTAAGTTTAGGAGGTATAGCAACTAATTCTAAGTCATTATGGACAGCTTTAGCTGACATTTTGTGTTTTTCTAATTTATTGTAACAATATTTACAAATACATTGTACGTAACTCAAAGTGACCTTCCACAAACAGATAAGCAGCAAATCCTTTCTATTTATCATTGTTTTCCTTTTCACTTTTTAAAAACACATCTACCTTCCTAGTTTGAATTTTATAATGAGTACGTCGAGAATAAATACAAACATAGTTGGGATGTTCACCAGAAACTACTTTAAAATGTGTTATTTCTTTTTAAAACTTCACATCAGTACTATCTTTCATCTCTTCTTCAACACGTACACTTATCAAACTCTTATTTTCTGTACACTCCTCTTTACTAGCAAAGAGACGTAACTCTATATCATCACAAACTTGTTTTACATCCAATACTGAACCATGCAAAAGAGCTGTATTCATTTCATTTATACATAATGCAGGAGTTTTCACGTGGTATAATCTGCTAACCAACTTTCGCATTTCGGAATGATGTACTGCTAACATTGTTAAATGATTAAAACGACTTTGACACACTTTCCTAGAAAGACAAGCCAGAGAATGACCTTGCAACCCTTTATTTTTTCTCACTTTGGAAGGATCTAGTTCTTGTAATATCTTAATCTTCTGTTTCACAGTTTTTTTTTCTATATTGTCTTAGGAAATTTAGTAAAATATCAACAGATTGTTGACATATACTACAAATACTACTACAATCCCATGTAAACACTGGAGCCTGGGTTGTTCAGATATTACTTGTTCAACATTTCGAGGAACTATCTTTTCTTTTTCAATTGGAGAGACATTTTTCACCTCATAAGAACGACCATAGGTATCAACTGCATGCAGTAATCTATTTTGTTGAAAATAACAAAATATTGTATCATAAAGGGTCCATGAGGTGTGCTGCACTGAGTTAGTGGTACTGAAGCGCTCAGTGTGTGTGCAGCCTGTGATGATGCAATGATTGATATTAAAAAAGTTCTTGAAGCAAGGATACTAAAAGGATACTATGTAGGTTTTAGGGACATTGTAGTTAGTTGCCTACTCCACTTTGTAATTACTGACTAAAAATGCAATTTTATTTCTGCGCCCTGATGACTGCAGTGTAGACAGGAGGCAGTGGTGAACAAGGGCGCACAGCCACGTGGCATTGAGTAGAGCTGCACAGTATTGGCAATTCAGCGTGTGGGCAGCCAGCAATGGTAAGTGGTGCACTGAGTTAGTGGCACCTGAAGCAACCAGCATATGGGCACCCTGCGATGATGCGTGGTCCGGGGGGACCGCACTCGGAGCAATGTCTTATGTCTATTGAATTCTGCCTTAATAAGGCCATGTGGCGATGATTTATGGTGCACTGAGTTAGTAGTACCTTTGGCGCACAGCATATACGTACCATGCGATGATGCATGGTCCGTGGGGCCGCACTGGGAGCAATATCCTATGTCTATTGAATTATGCCTTAATAAGGCCATGTGGTGATTACTTATGGTGCAGTGAGTGGTAGCATCGGAAGCACTCAGTGTGTGTGCAAACTTCAATGATGCATGGTCCTGGGGGGCCACACTGGGAGCAATGTGTCTTGCATCCTTGACTGCATCATCTGCAATCGCTACTCCATTCGAATTGTGAGGCCTGCTGTCCGCAGTGTAGATTAAAGGCAGTAGTCTGTACAGACATAAGTCTGCAGTGCTGTGCCGCTGGGTTCGCAGTGGGCCTGTGTGGCGGAGGTCCGCGGTCATGGCGGCAGCCACATGGCAGGGTGAGGCCCACCACTCTAGCGGACTCGTTGGCCTTCACACAAGTGAACCACGCCCAAAGCCCCGGCTTATTTATTCATACTCCTACACTGGAGTGGCGTACATTGGACCAGACAACTGCACTTCCGCTTCCAGGGGGGGACAACACAGCTACATGACCGAGATCCTCCCCACTGCCTGAGGTAACATGGTTGCATCTATTGCCCACAACACTACAAGCTCCAGCAGTATATGTACACATGGAGAGGTCTGTGCTCTGCATAGTGAGATCTGTCCAGCACATTACTGCTACATTTGGTATTGTGTGCATTATTATTATTGTTGGGTGACTTGCGTCCTTCACACATACTTGGTTGCCATATCTGCCAACTTTTAAGTATTGTGTGGCTGAGGGACCATGCCGATTTTGAAAGGTCCGCTGTCCTGTTCTGCATGGCCTCGGTTGTAGTGGGGAGGGGGGTGGTCCGGGGGGTAGTCCTGAGGGTGGTAGCAGTGGGTGTTGTGGCCTTCATGGGCATCAAAGCTTCATGATCAGTAACTGTGACATATGTTGGTCTTCAGATGTGATTCTGGGCTGGGGCCCTTTCACATTGTAGGTAGTCGTCCTGGTTTATACCAGTAAAAGGCAAATTTTAGATTCCTACTGCTAACGCAGCTTATTACCTGTTTTTGAATCGCACCCCAGATTTGACTGGTCATCGAAAATCGGGAAGTGGTGTTTTTGTGTTATTTGTGCACAGGAACGTCTACTCTGCATATTATTACCGTTAGTTGTTGCTCTCATAAGTGGCAAATTTTTATTTGTGGAAGTGTCATGTAGCTCCTGTATATCCTTATATCGTGTTAAGTTAGCATAGGTACATTTGAGGTTTAAACGCCATTTTTCTGTCTTGCAACTTCTGCACACGACACTTAATTGTTGACTTAGCTTTCAACCTAGTAGTTTGCCGTGGTGTATGTGAGAATAATATGTTATTGCTCTGATATCAGCTTTGCTTAATAAACTATGTCTGCACGAAGAGTGCTGAAGTTTCAGGAACAATACGATATGGAATTGTTATGAGGTCTGATCTCCACGCCTTCATAGTCATAACACAAGTGCAGCCTTTGCCAACTCTGGCTTCAGGCGGGATTGATATTGCTTTGCACGAGGCACATAGAACACTTAATGCGGTGCACATGCAGAGAGAGCTGGTGTATGCTGATGTGATTCCTTCATGCTAGGACACTAAGGTATGGGCCCGCCCTAAAACAACCCAAAGAGACCTTCTTAGCTAATATTATAATATATGTGTTAGGGAGGGTGAGATATAAGTGTTGTTAACTCTTATTCATTACAGTATGTTGACATGCTGTCACCATTCGCTTTTTATGTCTTAGTAACTATGCTGGTAATTTTGCTACTGATAATAAATATACTTGTATTATCTAAGATACTGCGCCTGAGAAGACGGCATTAGTAAATAAACATTTCAAATGCACATGTGTCTTCTTTACTCCATGTTCTGGTTTGTAATGATAATATAACGAAAGAGTGTTCATGAGTTCCACGTACCCTGAGGTACAGTAAGTTCATGTTCTGGTTTGTCTAAACATTGGGAGTTTGATATGTCCAATGAGACACTGTAGCTAGCTCGGTAAGGGGTGAGTTGGGTACTGAGGTGAGTTTTGGGTCACCCTAATTCGCCGAGGTTCCACTCCTCTGTGCACAGTTCTGTGTGAGAACAGAAACCCTGCGACATGGCGCCCAACGGTTTCGGTGGTCTTATATCATGACACTCGAGTAGTATATCGTTCATACCTTAACCCCTTCACCTCCGTTTCCGGAAAGCGGGGTGTCGGTGAAACCTACCTATTTTTTGAAATAGGTCTTATTCAAGCTTGATTCTATCTTAAACGGTTTCTTTGAATTACTACCCAGTTGTGCTACAAAGTATTCTTTGTATTTTCTTGTTTCCAGTGTTGTCATGGCGGCGGTGGCCATTGCGCAACATAGTCGCGTGGCGGTGCGCACACATCTTCAGACGTACCAAGTCCCGGTGGATGGGATGGCTGTGATTTTAGTGGTGGGTGCAGATCCGGCGTTCCCTTTCGAGTTGTTTTACTCTTGGGTTACGTTTCCGGCTGTGGACGCAACTTCTGGTTTGTTCCACTCCTACACCGCCTCAGCTGTCCCGGCTGAGTATACACCGTACAGGGCACTGGAAATACCTATTGATCATTGGCAGCATCGAGTTTGGTTTGATGGCGCCCTCCCCCACTCTTTGTCCGCTGCGAGGTTAGGTCCACTCTCAATTCCAGGTACAAACTGGCCTGCGTTGGGTGGTTTTACCCCGCACCTGAATCACGGCGCTTGTACCCTTGCAGAAATTCGTAGGCTACATGTTGTTTCCATTTCCGTGATTCGAGCATTAGTGCAATACATCGGTCGCCATCTACCTGGTGGTCCCCAGGGGGGTGCGGCCGTTCCCATGGATCGAGGCGGTATGCGTCTCAATCCAGTGATGGTAAATTCGGTTTTTGGTGCACGTCCAGTTGACAACGATGACTTCCCGTTCTGGCTAGCAGAGAAGTTTGATCAACTGGAGGCGGTTTTTCCGAATTCTACTCCTGCTGATAAGCATAGAATGTTGACGATTACTTTACCGAAGGATTTAACTCCTGAACTTGTTGACTGTGAAAGCTGGGGGAAAACATTTGCTGCCGTTTATACGAGGTGCTTCGGCACCCCGTCTATGAATGCCCTGCCTGACATCATTAAACGTGTTCAGAATGATCACGGTCCAGAGGCAGCAGTTGAATTGGGTATGAGCCTGTGTGGTTCTTTTGAGATTGTAAGTGATCTCATACTCTCCAATGTTAAAGGAGATGCTGTGAACTTTCAGGTGTCGAACGCTTTGGCTGCTCTGCCCGATGCCGATAAACCCCGTCAGTTAGCAAAGATTGTTGTGGCCGCTCATAAGACGATTGGCCGCACAAGTAGAGGTCTGAAATATTTTTCAGTAAAGAAGAAAAAACAACCTCAGGGACAATCTGCAGTTGCAGATGTCCAACCCAAGTCCAAAAAACAGAATTGGCCTAAGAAACAGATACAGGGGAAGCAAAATAAGCAGACTCAGGATTCTTTTCCTGCACTACAGGCTCCTGCGCCGACAGAGAAAGTTTATGATTTGCGCGATCGCGCGATGATTAAATCACCTGATCGATTTCAGGGTTCTGATCAACGCTCTCCTCGTTCCTTTCAGGACACATCGGCCCCGAAGACCGGTGGAGGAGGGGGTGGACGTGGACGTGGTGGCCAACAAGGACGTGGTCAGTCCCGCCAGACAGACGGCGCAGTGAAGCAGGAGGATTTTACGCCTAAGCGACTGCAGTTTGCGAAAAAGAAAGTTGCAGCCTTGACAGCGCATAGATATGCCACAGATAGTGAGAACGCAGCTTCGGAATCTGACGTGGGCTCTGACCTTGCTGGACAGCGCGGCGGAGATAACCATAGTCAGAGAGGCGCTCCGTCCACTACTGAGGGTGACAGCGACTGAAGTGTTCGTTGTAATAGAAACAGCCGATATGACATTTTATACGTATGACATTTTGCTTTCTGAAGCTGACTGGCCCCCACCTTTTGTGCCCGCGGCGCCGCGAGGGGAGGAGGTAATCCTTCCCAGTTTCGCGCACACTGTCTCAACTGAGCATGCGCAGCATTTTGCAGAAGAGTGGGCTCGGGCTCTTGCGCCGGCTCTGTACCGCAACCAATGTGGTTGGGATAAATTGTCTCCTTGCCACGAAATTCCTTTGCGGTCTGAGCCGCAGCCTCAGCCTCAATATCCCATACGGCGTGAAGCTAAAGCTGCCGTGGCAAAAATCCTTGAACAATTGGAATATCAGGGAGTTATTGAAACGTGTGTGTCACCGATGAATAATCCCCTTTTTACTGTGACCAAGCCTGACGGATCATATCGTTTGGTATTGGATTACCGGCATTTGAACTCGCATTGCCGTAACTTTGCGGTACAGAATACTCACGGCTCTGCGCTAGTGGATAGTCTAGTGCGTAAGCGTTTCAAGACAACGCTTGACATATCCAACGGTTTTTATGCCCACAGACTGGATAGCTTTAGCTCCCAATGGACAAGTTTTACGTCCGCTGGTGTGCAAAAACGCTTCCGGCGACTCCCGATGGGCTACAAAAATAGTCCTGGAGTATTCACCTCAAGAATAGTCACTCTATTGGAGAGTATCGATCCGGATGCATGTTCTTATGTGGATGCCATTTATCTCACAGACGACGAAATTTGGATGCATCTGTGTCGAGTGAATTCAATAATTTGTCATTTTGCAGATATGGGTTACAAGTTTAATTTTGCAAAATCGCACATTGCAGAACACACTGTGTTGTTCCTAGGCTATGAGCTGAACAATGAAGGTCGAGGATTGGCTCCTCACTTCCTGGAGAAATGCGCACAGTTGCGCGCTCCTACAACACTGAAAAAATTACAGTCTTTGCTGGGCTTCTTGAATTTCGGCAGGACTTATGTTCCGGAATATGCCCAGCGTATCAAGCCTTTGTATGCTTTGATACAACCAACTTTTTCAAAAACATGCTGGCTGCCTGAGCATTCGGCCATTTTGCAATCTTTGCAGGCTGATCTGCTCGCTTCTAAATACTTACTGACTCGTGATAATCACACCAACCTGGTGATAAGAATAATTCCAGGGGCGGTGGGTTTCACGTACCTGACTTTTAATGAAGGTGACACAGTACCAATTGCTTACAAGTCACACTTGTACACTTCGGCTGAATTGCGGTTTCCCACTGTGGAGAAAGTTTTAACTGCTGTACAGATGGCGATTCTTAAAGAACGAGCTCTGTCACAGAGGAAGCGCATGTTAGTGGTAACACCCTGTCCTCATTTGGAGGCAGTCACAAAAGCCAGTGTACCAAATTCAAAAGCTTTGCACCCTCGGTGGATTCAGTGGGCTGCGTCATTGACATCCACGGATGTCACGTTTATTTTTGACGCTTCCTTACGGTCGCAGGAGTACTTGCAGTATGAATTTGTTCATCCTGCTCCTCTGGCTATGCGACCTTTGGAGGACTTCCATTGCATCATTTATACTGATGGGTCAGCGCAGGTTGCGCATGGCTCTAAACATGCCTACGTTTCCGCATGCGCCATTGTGGTCGGTGCTATGTTGAATGATGAGTTCATTTCCAGGGAAGTGCACACGTTGCCCCTGGGCGATTGCACCGCACAATTGGCGGAGCTTCGTGCTCTCTTACTAGCGTTGGAGTACGCGGATCCAAGTGTTACTACTCTGATTGTAAGTGATTCTTACTACTGTGTCCAGTCTTACAATGAAAACTTGTTCTTTTGGATTCAAAATGATTTTCATGATTCCAAGGGTAGCACAATAAAACACAAAATGATCTGGGTTCGAGTGGCAGAGCTTAAGGCTATGTTGCCTCTCGTTTATGTGATTCATACTCTTGGTCATCAGCGTGTAGGAGTTCACGCTGTTGGCAATTCGCTTGCTGATGAGGCAGCGAAATCTGCAGTATCTACTTACTTAGTTGCAGCGGTTACTACATCCAAAACCAAGATTGATAGCGACATCTTGGCGGCAGTTGCTGCCTCTGAGAAGGGAAGTAAACATCCTGCGGGATTCCCTTCGAAGTACAAATACCACTTAAGTCCCGAAAAGGTTCCTTTTGTGACAATTCCTGACGTTGGGGAACGGCTGATTCCCAACTCGGATCGCAGAGCAGACTTGATTACAGCGGCACATGAAGGTGTGGCGTCTGCGCATGCGGGCGTCTCGGCCACTGTAACTCAATTACAACAACGTTTCTGGTGGCGGGGACTGTACAAACAGACGCGTGATTATGTCCTTCTTTGTGACATATGCCAGCAGATTAAACCTTCAACTGCTACGCGTCCGCCACAGACTCAGTTGTACATTTCTAATAAACCGCTAGGTTGTGTTTATTTAGATCACTGCGGTCCTTTTTCATCTGATACTGCGTATAAGTACATCTTAGTAGCAGTTGACTCAAGCACACGCTTTGTGTGGGTATGGCCACATCGCAGCGATGATTCACGGACTGTCATTAGAGATTTGCGTGTCTTTATAGGGATTTTTGCCTGTGGTACCTTCCATTCGGATCAGGGTCCGGCTTTCGCCTCTAAGGCGTATAAGGATGCCATGACTTCGTTGGGGGTCCAAGTCAAGTTTTCGTCTCCCTACAGACCTGAGGGTAACAGTGTAGTTGAGCGAATGAACCGTGATTTAAAGCAATCTTTGACAGCCCGAGTTATAGGCACTGGCAGAAACTGGCTGGCTCACCTCTATGGCGTGCAGCGTGCTCTTAATAATCTCCCTAGAAGGTCTCTGGGTGGGCGGACCCCATACGAAATGCTCTTTGGCATCAAGATGTACATCCCTGACCTTGACGGTCTAGACTGTGTGGTTCGCGCCACTTGCTTTGACGCAGATGAACATTGCAATGTTTTACTGAATCTACAAAAGACCAGAGACAGTCTTGCAAAGGAACATTTGCCCTCCACGTCGGATGATGCGTTGCAGATCCCGGTAGTTGGCTGGGTACCCCAAGTTGGCGAACTGGTTCGAGAGAAGATCGATAACAAGAAAGAATTTGGTCCTTCCTATCGAGCTCCGGTTCCTGTCCTTGGAGTGAAGGGCACAAGAACAGTCATTTTACCACCACTTCCTGGTCGTAAGGAAAACAGGTTTATTTCAATTGACAATGTCAAGATACACAGAGTGGCCGATTCTTCTTAGCATGACACCGGCTGTTTCCTGTCCTTCCATTGTGAGAAATTCAGTTATGCCCACTGCTTCTAATATTGAACCTGAAGTGGCCATCGAATTACCTGCTCTTTCCAGTCCTTTATTAAATAATTTACCCGGAACTAACGTTGATGAGATAGACTATGCCTACCCCACTGATTTGTCCATGCCTGACCTGCAAGCACGTTTAGCCACGGAATCAAGATTTTCTTTTGACTCTGTTTCTCTTGGCCCCGCTTTCCTCGTCCCATTCTACACATAGATTTAAAAGAGACTTGACTTTGGTTAACATCACAGCTTGGCCTGTCCTTGATGGTATCGTGTGGGATGCAGTTCGGTTTCAGATTCATGGCCCAACGGAAGTCGTTAATGTCCCTAATGTACTTAGAGTGAATATGGGGGATGTGGTGAAACAAAACATTCGTTCTGATGACTGGGATGTCAATGCTGTAGAAAGTTTATTTTCTGATTTGCAGTACTATGCTGCATTTGATGCTGGGGATTTATATTTAGAATCTGCTAATTATGGTGAATTATTCTGTTACCAACATTATGGCAATCACTTCTTACACAAAACATCTTCCAGAAGGGATACTGTTAACTTTACTCAGTGGGAACATTGCCCAACACCTCAACAAGGGAGTTCTGAAACGTTTCTAAAGAAGTATACTTACTTTACTGACTTTAACCAGTCCAATCCCGAGTCCTTTTATTTTAAATTTCAAAAAATGCCAATGTCCAAGGTTAGACTTACCGATACTAAATTGTTGTATTCGAAGGCCTTCCTTGATCGATTAGTTACTGGAGGCTATGAGTTATGGAAGGATACAATAGACCTTAAATCGGTTTGGGGTTCAAGGGCCTGGCAGGTACGAGGCACTGAGGCTTTGCACCGTGCATGTCTCATCCCGAATCATATGTTGTTTCTAAATGAAACGATTTCCCAGACCACATGCTTTGGATTGGCTACTTCTAAAAAGTTAAACACTCCTTCTTTCCCGGAGTTGGAGGAATATAATGGTTGGGGTAATTTTACTCAGTTGTCCATTAGAGAATTACAGACTCTACTTCTTAATTCCTCCTTTAACATTTCCAGTATGAATCCTAAGGGTTGGCTGCTTTGGCACCGTAGTGCTGATTCTTGCCAACATAGATTTTTGAATTTAACTGACGGTTTTAAAACTGTTAGATCTGATCCCCGATTTAACTTAGGTCATACTGTCACCTCGTATTCTGTAGGCAAATTGTGTCAAAATTGGCTGAAACATTCAACTTTACCTGCGGTTAAGGATCACCTTTCTAAACTAAATGCAGACGTGGACTTGAATGATTTCATTAAAGGCCCGGCTAGTGGCAGGTCGAAGAGGTGGTTATATGGGGTTTACAATGAAATTTGGAAGCTATCACAGATTGAGGCTGCTACACGCCTTAGGGCTATTGATCAAGCAAATCTTGAGAAAGTGCTTGCAGTTGTTGACAATAGCATTAATGTGCTTTCCTCTAGAATTTACACATTGGATAATATTGTGTCGTCAGTCGTCGATATTGTACATGATGAAGTGTCAGTATTATACCATGGTCAAAATCAATTACGATCAATCATGCAGTTTGCATGGACCCTTCAAACTCTAAAAATGGGTAAAGTTCCCTGGGGGTACATGAACGTTTCTTCTTTATTTGCACCGTTTAATTTGACTGACAAACAACGCTTACTTTCAATGCGTGATGCTTCCTTTTCTATGTTACATATTGAAAGGTTAGAATCTTTACCTTTTTCCGTGGCTGAAGCCACTGCTGCAACGTGGCTTATCCACGGTTTAATAACGCTGCCTTTTGCTTTATATAAGTTTTCAAATTGTATGAAATATGTACCCATAGGTCGTTATGAACCTTTAGGTAGCGGTTTCCTTCATGAAGTCTGGTCACTCCCATACACATACAGATGTTTTAAGGATGACCAGGAAGTTTATCTGACAGGGGAGGAGTGCACTGAGACGCCGGATCATTCTTTAATGTGTAGACACATACAGTTACACGGTTCATGCAACAAGGACCGACCGAATATGGCTTGCGTTTTACATGGCACGCCAGTTCCTGCTATCATCCCCACGTTTAAATTATTAGAGAATGGTAGTTATTTAATGCTCAATAATGAAAACTGTTGTGGGTTAATTAAAGGTATAGCTTTCATAGTAACAGTAAGTGAGCGGGTTATTTGCTGCAGAAATGTGCTTTATCCCCCCACACGTGAACATAGGGAGTCTTCCATCTGTCCACAGATACCAACCTTGGGAGCAGAATTCAGCGGCATGGCAAGAATACGGGCTCTTTTGTCCCAGAAAGAGGTGGCCTTGAGCTCGGCCCGTGAAACTTTCGTGCTTCACATTGCAAACACCCGTACAGAGGTTCAGGCTCTTTTGAATACTGATTTGCCTTTGCATTTCGGAGCGATGGTTCGAACTATCTTTAACGCATCCTCCACAAAAGGCCTTGCACATTTTTTTTAAGTTGTTAGCAGTGGTCTCGTGACTTCCTTTGAAAAGATTTTTGGAGTCATCCCTGCTTTCTTCCATTCTATTTTTTCATCCTTGTTTGGAGGGTTCCTGTTTTTACTTGCATTAGCAGCTGGCGCACTAGTGGTTTTTTGTCTCTTTAAATATGGATGTACTTCCTGTGCAAGACCCCGCGCAACAGCTACTGACGCGGTTTCGCAACCGCATGCTTGAATATTATGGCACACTGCCGTTGGCGACATTGAGCACGGCATATGGATTATCTTTTCGATTCTCCTACTTCACCTGTGTCCAGCCTGTATTTCACTGCCTGACCTGTGATTTCCATTGGGCCATTAATTTGTGTCTCTGCGGACCGGTTTCTCCTGACGTCGATTTTAATCAGCTGATGAGTCCTATCATTGCTCACGAGTTGGTTTGTTCTGACAAGAGGATTATGGCCTTAGCAGTGGCGCATGGACTAATGGGTCCCTGGGATATATTGTCGGCAGCACAGAATTTCTTGGACTTAAGTGTTCTTGAAAACCCACCGAGCTGTCCTCTGATGGTTATAGAGGATCCGGTGCTGGGGGAACACGTATGTTCTTTTCATCTTTTAAATTGGATGGCTGAACTGTTTTCGGATGAGGACAGTGATTTCCTATTGGAGGCTGTTGCTGCTTACTTTTCATATACAGTTTTATCATAGACACTGCCTCGGATTGACGTGCTGATTGATAGCATTTCATTGTTTTTATTGACTTATTTGTCAATTTTTTTTTTATTATTTCCGTGCCTATTGGCTTGAGCCACGTTATATTTTTGGGCTATTTTTTTGCATTAGTTTTTAATGTTTGGTTTCGATTCATGCTCGTTTACTGTTGAGTTCTGCTCTCATGAGATGGCACTTCTGTTATCATATTTAGTCCGTTCTCGGATCATGGGGGGGTGTCATGTAGCTCCTGTATATCCTTATATCGTGTTAAGTTAGCATAGGTACATTTGAGGTTTAAACGCCATTTTTCTGTCTTGCAACTTCTGCACACGACACTTAATTGTTGACTTAGCTTTCAACCTAGTAGTTTGCCGTGGTGTATGTGAGAATAATATGTTATTGCTCTGATATCAGCTTTGCTTAATAAACTATGTCTGCACGAAGAGTGCTGAAGTTTCAGGAACAACACGATATGGAATTGTTATGAGGTCTGATCTCCACGCCTTCATAGTCATAACACAAGTGCAGCCTTTGCCAACTCTGGCTTCAGGCGGGATTGATATTGCTTTGCACGAGGCACATAGAACACTTGATGCGGTGCACATGCAGAGAGAGCTGGTGTATGCTGATGTGATTCCTTCATGCTAGGACACTAAGGTATGGGCCCGCCCTAAAACAACCCAAAGAGACCTTCTTAGCATTCGCTTTTTATGTCTTAGTAACTATGCTGGTAATTTTGCTACTGATAATAAATATACTTGTATTATCTAAGATACTGCGCCTGAGAAGACGGCATTAGTAAATAAACATTTCAAATGCACATGTGTCTTCTTTACTCCATGTTCTGGTTTGTAATGATAATATAACGAAAGAGTGTTCATGAGTTCCACGTACCCTGAGGTACAGTAAGTTCATGTTCTGGTTTGTCTAAACATTGGGAGTTTGATATGTCCAATGAGACACTGTAGCTAGCTCGGTAAGGGGTGAGTTGGGTACTGAGGTGAGTTTTGGGTCACCCTAATTCGCCGAGGTTCCACTCCTCTGTGCACAGTTCTGTGTGAGAACAGAAACCCTGCGACAGAAGCTATTGCTGGAAAACTGGGGATATCAGCTGTTTTCACTAGGTTGAGAATGGAGTGATAATTTAAAACCACTGAAAAAACTATAGGTTTAAAGAAGATTATAATTAAAAATTAACATTTAAGAAACCATTGAAATTCACTGAAAAAAACATTTGATTAGGGACGTTATAGTTACAGATTAGCATTTAAAAAACTTTTGAAATTCACTGAAAAAACCATAGGTTTCAGGGACGTTATAGTTAGTTGGACATTTCACTCATACAAAACCATTGAAATTCTGGCGTTATAGTTTGTTGAGCTAACTATAACTTGCACCCCTGCAATGCCCTGCTGATGACGTCACATATTACATCATTCATGACATGGTCAGTGACATCACTGATACATCACTGATGACATCACTGATGACATCATCCACGTGAAAATCTGATGCTCCTCCTGATACCTTACTAAAACCTTTGATATACCTGTATTCTAGAATGATATTCCCATTCTAGAATACAGACTACAAATTTTTGAAAACATAGAGACACCAATACCAGTTACTATGTACGTATACACGGATTCCTAGGTCTACACACACATCCTCTCATTCATCCATACAGTTAGTCATAGATGCAGTGACTCATCAATACAACACTATAATAGGCACTCATACACCTATACAAACACTCACACACCACCACTCATCCAGAGTTACTCAAACACCTAGTCAGTCATGCAAATAATCAATCACACTTCTATTTACTCACCTATACAGTTATACACACACAACCACACTTATTCATACAGATACTAACATATACTTACTCTCTTATACAATCACTGATACAAGTACACTCTGATCAAATACAGCTACTCTCACAATCACTGGCTCTCATGTATAGTCATTTATATACTCCAACTCTCACATGCACTGTTTTACATATGTAGTTACTTGGACATGTAGCACTCAGATATGCATTCACTCACCAACACACCCATACACACACTGACCCACTCCTACAAGTGTTTCCACATGCACTCTGTAACCCATACACCCAGTGAATGAAGCACTCACATATCTATTCAGAGTCACACACCACCCATCCACCCACATATACACTCAGGGACCCATACAAATACTCATGCGACCAATCAATAATCCATATAGACACTCATGTAGCTACTCACCAACCAATGCAGCAGCTTACACAACATTAGATAGACTGATACAGACATTCACACAGTTTAGTCACTAACCCATGCATTCACTAAGATACATTTAATCACTCACTTGTACAGTCAGTCACGTGCCTACTAAATCCTCCATCCAGACACTTATACACCCACTAATTCGTCAATACTTCTTGGCATATATCTATAAAACATATTTAAACTTTACAGAAACCCACAGTCACTGGATGATGTCATCAGTGATGTAATTTGAGATGTCATCAGTGATGTCATCATTGATGTCACTGACCATGTCATGAATGATGTACTATGTGACGTCATCAGGAGTGCATTGCGGGGGCACAAGTTATAGTTAGCTCAACTAACTATAACGCGGAATGTCAATGGTTTTGTATGAGTGAAATGTCCAACTAACTACAACGTCCCTGAAACCTATGTTTTTTTCAGTGAATTTCAAAGGATTTTTAAATGCTAATTTGTGACTATACACTGACCACAACTATGATTCACAACTATGTAAAGTTCCTAACTTTAGGACTCCTAAACTGATAAAAATCCTAACTTTAAGACTTTCGATATTCACAGAAGGCATTTAGGAGTCCTAAAGTTAGGAGTCCTAACTTTATTACTCCTAAACTGAGAAAATCCTAACTTTAAGACTTTCGGTATTCACAGAAGGCATTTAGGAGTCCTAAAGTTTAGAGTCCTAACTGTACTACTCCTAAACTGAGAAAGATCCTAACTTTAAGACTTTCGGTATTCACAGAAGGCATTTAGGAGTCCTAAACTTAGGACTCCTAACTTCTGTGAATACCGAAATGAGTAAGTGCCTTCTGTGAATACCAAAATGAGTAAGTGCCTTCTGTGAATTCCAAAATAGTAGAAAGTTTAGGATTTTGTCTTAAGTTAGTTCTGTGAAACGGGCCGATATGTCTCTTGAAGCATAGTTCAAACTTCAGAGTGAAGGAACTTTTCTGTCTGTTAATGTAGTTTACCCACTGCACATTAAAACAGCTATTGCACCTATTAAACAGCCTGACTGTAAAGAGCAAATACTTCAGTGGTCTATGAACAACACCCATGAAGCAATGGATGCAGGAAACACCAGGCAACAATTGGGAAGAGGTTGACAAAAAGCAGCCAATAGCTAAAGGAGTCTGACCCAAAGTCCTTATCTGTACATTTTATGTGTTGATGCCCTGAGATCTAGCCAACTGCTACACCTGTTTATAGGAAGAACTAAAAAGGCAGGCATTGTGAAAAATCAACAAGAAAGTCCTCCACTATCAGAAAAACTTGATGTTATGTTATGTTATGTTAAAAATGCTTGTTACCGCGCACGCTCACCAATTGGTTTCATGGCGCTCAAAGACAAGTCAAGTGGGGGAGAGCGCTGGGGTGAAAGAGGCTAGTTGTAAGCAAGACAGAAGAGGTGGGTTTTCATAAGTTTACGAAAGGTGATGTAGTCCGGAGCAAGGCGGATGGGGAGGGGAAGGGAGTTCCAAGTAGAGGGGGCGAGAAAGGAAAAACAGGCACCACCGTGTTTCTTGCGTTTGAACCTGGGGGTGATCAAAAGGTTTTGGGCAGATGACCTGAGGAGTCATGACGGAACATGGGGATGGAGACTAAGAGAGATAAAAGCAGGAACAGGAGTGGACAGAGATTTGAAGACAGTGCAACCCATTTTAAAAATGCAACGGTACGCTACCGGGAGCCAGTGAAGTCTTTCCAACAAAGGTGTGACGTGTTGGTATTTCGGCTGTTGGAAGACTAGTCTGGCAGCCTGGTTTTGTACCAGTTGGAGCCGGTGAAGGTGGTATGCAGGGATCCCCACATACAGACAGTTGGCGTAATCGATACATGAGGTGACCAAGGCCTTAATACCTAGAATGAGAGCCTCCGGAGATAGGTACCTTCGGATTTTCCCGATTCTACGGAGGTGATAAAAGCAGGCCGAGGTAACCGCATTAATTTGGGGCCTCATTGAAAGGTCGCGGGAGATGATGACACCAAGACTTTTCACAGTATTAACTGGACAAGGGGCGGGACCAAGGGCCAAAAGTTGGGGCTCCAGGAGTTCGAGGGCCCATCGATCAGTACCAGCTCAGTCTTGCTGGGGTTGAGCTTCAGCTGGCTGAAGTTCATCCACTCATAGATAGTGAGCATTATAGTTTGAAAGTTAGAGCAAGAAAGAGGGGAAGAGTCAATGGGAAAGATTAGTTGCAGATCATCTGCATAATTGAAAACGGTAACAGGAGAGTGACGAAGAGAGACAAGAAGAGGCTGCATATATAAATTGAATAAAAGAGGCGACAGAGCAGAACCCTGGGGGACACCACAGGAAAGTGAGATATGGGGGGAAGAAGGAGGACAGCTGGACCGATTGGGAGCGATGTTGGAGAAAAGACCCAATCCATGACAGGGCAAGGCCCTGGACGCCCGCATTTCTGACACGGTCGATCAAGATGTCGTGATCGACCGTGTCGAAAGTGGCCGAGAGATCTAACAATACCAGGGCCTGGGTCAAGTTCTTATCCGCCCCCTGTCTCAATACGTCCATAACCGCTACCACCACTGCCTCCGTAGAATGGGCTGGTCTGAAACCTGCCTGCTGATCATCTAGAAAGTGGGATCTCTTAATGAAGCGCTAAGGCAGCGAGTGACGTAAGTCTCCAGTACCTTGCCCAAGTAAGGGAGAAGAGAGATGGGTCGGAAGTTCCCCAAAACAGTGGGGTCAGATCCAGGTTTTTTTAGGATAGATACTACCACAGCTTTTTTGAAAGCATCGGGGACAGAGCCTGTAGCGAGGTAGAGATTGAGCAGGTCGAGGGGAGGGCCTGGACAAGCCATGAAAGCGTCTCTTAAAATTTGAGGAGGACAGCAATCAAGGGGGGAGCCAGAACTGACTGTCTGTAGAAGAGAAATAAATCCATCTAAGGAAATGGGGGGAAATTCGTGCAAGCTACAAGGATTCGGCGGAGGAAGGGCACTGACATGGGATAGGGAAGGGTGGGGGATGTTATTTTTGATGATGGAAATCTTGTCAATAAAGAATGCATTGAGGGAGTCACACAAAGCCTGCGAGGGTTGGGGCTGAGCCGTGACACGATCGGGGAGCGAGAGTTCAGCAACAATAGAAAAGATCTCCTTAGTTTTTGATGCAGAAGAAAGGATTTTTTGAGAGTAGTAAAAGGATTTAGCCGAAATGATTGATTTTTTATAGGATTTTAGTAGGTCAGAGAAGATAATTTTAAATGAAGGGTCGTAATTTCGCCTCCAACGGCGCTCAGCTTGTCTAAGAGATAGCTTATCTGCCTTGAGTTGTTCGGTGAACCAGCGCTGGGCGTCGTGTGGGCGTTTGGTTTTAATGGTTTTCACCGGGGCAACCACATCGCTGGCTTGAGACAGCCATTGATCCACTATGGTGGTTTGAAGGTTTAGGTCGGAGTGGGCGTTGGGGAGAGTGGAGGCTAGGGTTGAGTGAAAGAGGGAAATATCAGCGCGTTTCCAATTACGTGCCGTGAAGTTAGATACTAGTGGAGGGCGAGTGGGTAGCGACAATTGCAACGAGAAAGAGATAAAGAAATGGTCCGACCAAGTGCAAGGGTAAACAAGGGGGGGAGAGATATCCAAGTTAGTTGTCCATAACTGATCGAGGGTATGACCCTTGTTATGGGTAGCAGTGGAGATATGTTGGGAAAAGTTAAAACCAAGAAGTAGATTTGTGAATTCGATTGATGAGGCAGTTTCAAGGGGATCTAGTGGCCAATAGTTAAAATCGCCTATGATCAAAACCCTGGCGGAGTTAATGGCCAACTGGGAAATAAGATCACCAAATGAGGAGGAGAAAGAAGGCATATTAGAGGGGGGACGGTAGACTAAGACACAGGTAAAAGAAATTTTGGGAGACATGAATTTTAGAATTAATAAATCGGAATCTAATATGGGAGTAGTAGTAAAGGAGGTGAAATGTAGTTTGGAGCGGATGATGGCGGCAACACCACCACCCGGTCTGCCAGAGGCCCTGTTAGATTGAAGAATGTAGAACCCTGTAGGGATGGAAGCCAGGATATCTGGAAAAGAGTCCTCATGGAGCCAAGTTTCTGAAAGGAGCAGGATATCAATATTGTCGTTGTCTAGTAATTGAAATACTTCGAGCTGATGTTTAGGGAGTGAGCGGGTATTAAGGTAAACAATCGAGAGAGAACAGGCAGCTGGGGAGCTAGACCTGGTGGCAGTAGGGGCAGGGCTGCAGTGGGGAAGGGGGGCAAGGATAAAAGCTGGGGGGTATGAGAGGGGTGGGAAGACAGTATACCACAGGTCTGGGCGATAGTAGCCACGTGGGGGGCAAGAGGGGCAAAACAATAAAAAGAGAGAAGATCCTGGGGGGAGTAAATAATGCGGCGGGCAGCATGCATGGCCCCGGGCCTCGATCGGCCGCGGACGGGCGCAGACGGGCTTGACTTATGCGCGACTTCGGCGTGAAGTCGGCGCTCCCGCTGCGCTCATCCGCTGCGCTTACTCCAGGTCGCCATTTATGCCGTCCGCCGTGAGCCACTAGACCGCTCACCTGCACGGTGGAGAGGCAGGGCGGAAGTGGTGCAGAGCCGAGCAGGAAGTGTCGCTCGTAGGAATGACCCTCCGCACAAACGGCACACAGCCGGGGCGGACCGGGGTCGAGAGCGAGATTGAAGAGGTAAGCAGGCTAATCAGTTAGCAAAGTTGAATATGCGGGCGCATTGGCAAAAGTAACATAACAAGTTTAAAAATTACACAAAATGAACAAAATGCACAACACAGCTCGTAATCAGCTGGGTTGCTGGTTAAAAGTATCAGCGGCGCTGGAACACGCCCGTAGCCTGCCCGCCACAGTTGTCTGCCAGCGAAGCCAAACAGGAAGCAAGATATAGAAAAGCTTCTGCAGCCACTAGACCGCTCGCCTGCACGGTGGAGAGGCAGGGCGGAAGTGGTGCAGAGCCGAGCAGGAAGTGTCGCTCGTAGGAATGACTCTCCGCACAAACGGCACACAGCCGGGGTGGACCGGGGTCGAGAGCGAGATTGAAGAGGTAAGCAGGCTAATCAGTTAGCAAAGTTGAATATGCGGGCGCATTGGCAAAAGTAACATAACAAGTTTAAAAATTACACAAAATGAACAAAATGCACAAAACAGCTCGTAATCAGCTGGGTTGCTGGTTAAAAGTATCAGCGGCGCCGGAACACGCCCGTAGCCTGCCCGCCACAGTTGTCTGCCAGCGAAGCCAAACAGGAAGCAAGATATAGAAAAGCTTCTGCAGCCACTAGACCGCTCACCTGCACGGTGGAGAGGCAGGGCGGAAGTGGTGCAGAGCCGAGCAGGAAGTGTCGCTCGTAGGAATGACCCTCCGCACAAACGGCACACAGCCGGGGCGGACCGGGGTCGAGAGCGAGATTGAAGAGGTAAGCAGGCTAATCAGTTAGCAAAGTTGAATATGCGGGCGCATTGGCAAAAGTAACATAACAAGTATAAAAATTACACAAAATGAACAAAATGCACAACACAGCTCGTAATCAGCTGGGTTGCTGGTTAAAAGTATCAGCGGCGCTGGAACACGCCCGTAGCCTGCCCGCCATAGTTGTCTGCCAGCGAAGCCAAACAGGAAGCAAGATATAGAAAAGCTTCTGCAGCCACTAGACCGCTCACCTGCACGGTGGAGAGGCAGGGCGGAAGTGATGCAGAGCCGAGCAGGAAGTGTCGCTCGTAGGAATGACCCTCCGCACAAACGGCCCACAGCCGGGGCGGACCGGGGTCGAGAGCGAGATTGAAGAGGTAAGCAGGCTAATCAGTTAGCAAAGTTGAATATGCGGGCGCATTGGCAAAAGTAACATAACAAGTTTAAAAATTACACAAAATGAACAAAATGCACAACACAGCTCGTAATCAGCTGGGTTGCTGGTTAAAAGTATCAGCGGCGCTGGAACACGCCCGTAGCCTGCCCGCCACAGTTGTCTGCCAGCGAAGCCAAACAGGAAGCAAGATATAGAAAAGCTTCTGCAGCCACTAGACCGCTCACCTGCACGGCGGTTGATGCCTTTCCTGAGTACTGAAATGCAGCATATGTCATGGAATGGCTGAAACTGGAAAACCAATCAAAGTATCTGTAAGTC
The DNA here is from genome assembly GCF_964261635.1 of Lissotriton helveticus. NCBI lineage: Eukaryota > Metazoa > Chordata > Amphibia > Caudata > Salamandridae > Lissotriton > Lissotriton helveticus. Next base: position 249,629,296 of record NC_136072.1, read on the forward strand.
TGAAAAATAGCTTGGGACTTGCACCTGCCTCTAAATGTGTTTGTTAAAAAGCCCTGCAAGCATTGCTAAGTGCAGTGCATGTGTGATCACTTAATAAATCATAATAGGGTAGATTCAAAACAGCATTTAGGGAAAGCAGTATTATAGAAGTACACTTTCATATTCTCTTACTTACCATTGTGAAAACGCTCCGAAAAGTAGAACACATAATTATTAAAATTGAAGAGGGCACACTCCTTTCTATTTGAACTAACTGTGTGCGATTTTGACCGGACCATCCCCATTTTCTCAGCTTTTCAGATGTTTTGGAGCTGATTCACAGGGGCTTGTAAGAATACTTAAAAGAGTAGCATTTGAGTTTTCTTTTACATACTCTTACGTGCCTTTGCGACTCAGCCTCAGTGGAAACAAGCATTGACAATGCCAATAGGTCGAACTTATGAATGCATTGTGAAGCCAGACTTAAAAATCCATGTAGGTTAATGACTGCTTCCTCCTATCTGTGCTGCTGCCAGAAAAAAACACACTAAATCCTCTAATTATCTAATACACTTTATAGGCATTACAATGGCATGTGTGTCCCTTTAAGTTTAAGCTTAGGCAGCTGGATAAATAAACAAAATGATCATCAAAGTGTGGAGCGCAAGCACTTTTTTTGGAAGTGCACAACGTTTGCTAAATCAAAACATGTACTCCTGACTCCCAACATGTGGGAGGAGCTAAAACGCCTCTCCTGGTGACTCTCACACTATTGTCTGCCAACAGTGCGATATGAAGCCAGACCATGATAAAAGAGTGCAACCACCGGTGCAGCTATCAATGAAAGGCCTCGCATTCTTTAAAAGTGCAGTTTGTGGAGTGAAATCCCACTACTGCTCTAGGATATCATCAGTAAGTGCACGCCCACTGATGTAGAGTTTATTATTGTATGCATGTGCGTGTGATAGTGCATGCCCATCCGTATGGCTATGAATATATATCACACCCGATCTTGATATAATCTTCGACCTGCAATATATTGTTAATATATACATTAATACCCGTTTTGACACAATATGTATTCGAATGAATGCATTGCCTCTTTTTACAAGCCCTGATGTAAAATAAAAAAAAATTAAAAACTTTGCCATGATGTACTGTGTATTTTAAAAAATACAAAGTGGAAATCTGCAGAAGGATGAGTCATCAAAAGTATTTCCATAAATCTTATCAAACAGAGAAAGATACATTTTCCACGATGGAGAAAAAATGCCTTTCTCAAGCTTCGAGAAATCCTTCTAAACGTTGCTGTCCTAGGGATTCACCATTAATCATTGTGGATAATCCTGCTCCCTTACAGAGTTTACAGAGCTGCACGCCATTGTTTGGTCCGTTGCAAATGCAGGTGCTGTACACGCTTGGGAACTTAGTCGGATATTGAACATTACATTTCTGACAGCTCTAGATCCCGAATCCACTTTAATGTACCACATAAATAGCCAAAGCAAAACCTTAGACCAGTTATTCTACTTTGCTGGGTTTTGTCTATTACATGTTGGCCGATTTGAGAAAAGGCTTTAGTATGTTTCTGATTTTTCATACTCTTGAATTTTCTTTACGTTTTTCATTATAGTCAATACCCCCCATCGCTTTAAAGCTCTAATACATGGCAATATGATGCATATGTTTTCTTTTAACCTCTATGACTTGTTAAATAAAGCTTTTTTTAACAAAATAAAGTTGGCTAATTTCCGATTACCACGTTGCAAAGAGCATATTCTACATTGCATGTTTAAAATAGGGAATATATTCTAGGGTCTGCACCCGTTAATGTATCCAGCTCTATAAAGGCTTTCGGCAGAAGAAACGATTTTCTTGCTTACTAAACATAAATAGCTGAAAGTTATGGAGGTGATTCTAAAATCTTTTTGTATGATTTGTGACCTACCCCTGTCTTGGAAGTAACTTGCACCAGATTACTTAGGCCTGATTCTTAAATGATTTTTGTGAGTTATGCCTTGCTCATAGCGAAGGTGCGAAAAACCTATGGATTTCCAGATGCAACACGTGCTTGAGGACTACAAAAAAAATCAAGCCTAGGACTGGAGTAACTCTCATTCCACAATGGAAAGGGAAACCGATCACCCCAGAGTGGTTGGGTTGTAGGTGAAGAGCCCTTATCACATGGAAACCCGTTTTACTTCGGAGAAAAGAAAGACAAGAGGCTTAATTCTTCCTTCTATGACATTTAGAAGTCTGTCCAGCAGAAACATCAGCCCTCTGGAATGATCACATGACAATGCCAGTAGTGAGCCTGGAAACCTTTGCCCGTGGCTCTCATGACACATTACTGGGAATGTTGGGGAATACAAAAAAATGTAATAGTACCTTCAAGCAGAGAATTCCAAACCCCAAATCAAACGTTTCCATTTTTATTTTTCAGTTGGCCTCTAGGTTCCTTTATGATTGAACACTGCTTGAGCATTAACATAATTGGGAATTCGCAAAAAGATTCAAGGAGTGTGCCTGGAAACATGTTCCTGTTTGACACAGTGCTTTAAATGTGCAGGTGCTACCAGGTTCTCAGTGCCTGCACTTCTTATATTTGGAAGGGATGCAACTATCACTTCTCAGCACTGCTGCAATGCTTTTAATGGAATAGTACCCACACTTCTTAGCTTCAAAGAGGTACCCTCGGACAAGGAACATCTGCACTTCTATATTTCCATTTAAAGCACTGGTTGGACGTTTCTTGAGGGATCTTTGGGCCCAATTCATAAAAGTCAAAATCCTAACTTTGCGACTTTCTGTATTCACGAAGGGCATTTAGGAGTACGAAAGTTAGGATTTTGTTTCAGTTAAACTTAAGTTTTGGTCTTAAATTAAACTTAAGACCAAAACTTAAGTTTAACTGAGAGAAAATTCCAACTTTATGACTTTCAGTATTCACAAAGGGCATTTAGGAGTAGTAAAGTTAGGATTTTGTCTAAACTTAAGTTTAACTGAGACAAAATCCTAACTTTTCTACTCCTAAATGCCCTTCGTGAACACAGAAAGTCATAAAGTTAGGATTTTGTCTCAGATTACTTTTGTGAATCGGGCCCTCCATGAGTTCTATAAATGTGTAAGTCTGAAAGTAAACATGGGAATAGATCTTTGAGTGCAGATTTATACTTCAATTTAAAACAGGCCTCTATGACTTCTTAGTTTGTGTGACAATGCCCAAAGTATGCACATATTTACAAGGGTTTCATAATGTGTTACAATATGTAAATAGCAAATACACAAGTTATAACTCATCGTTTATGCGGCTGGCCACAATACTTTTCATTACTAGAGTAATACATTACCCAAGCATTGCATTGTCTCAGGCAAACCTGCTCTCCTTTCTCTATCAGTGCTGGAAGTGATGGCACTAGTATAATCAAACTTTAATCGCACTTCCATTAAAGTTTTTAAAAAAAAACAAAGTTAAATCTAATATCATGTAGACAAAACTTGCAATAAAGTTCCAATAAATATTCACCTCTATTTAAAGACAAGATTTTACAGGTAGGTACAAAATACGTTGGGCCAGATTCACGAAGATGTTGAGTACAGTTCACAAAAGCTTGCTTTTAGTTTTTCTTGTAGCACCTCTAAAGTACCCCAGAATTTAAAAAGTAATGGAGGAGTACTCTTAGCTCCTAGAATTGAGGAGTACTCTTAGCTCCTGAAATTGAGGAGTAAGCCACAACCATTACAAAAGCAAGTCACAGGCCTCCTATACATATATACTATAATTTGACTACTTCTTGAGAGATGAAGCAGGAGAGCGACATGGCTGAGTGGCTGTAATTACCACACGTATTCAGCTTTCTTCGTTGATATGGTAGTTGGTACTTGTTAGACCTGTCTGGCCCTTTGCGTAGTCCCTCCTATTATTTATTTATTTTGTCCCCTTTTTGCCCCTCATGCCTTTATATTTTTTGTGTCCACTAGAGTTTTTATGGTGTTGGACTGGGGGATAGGTGCTCTTTTGCCCTCATAGTTTTTCACCTCAGGCCTAGAGGCCTTTTCTGACAGGAATTATTACAGATCCACAAAATGGTGGCAACCAACTGTCCTAACTGTCACACCTGGAGCCTGTCCCATAGGATAGCATAGGGCATTCCAGAACCTTCTGGTCCCTTCTGGACCTCTGAGGGTCAGCCTATAAAAGGCGGAATGCTGGGCAACCATTTTGTCTTGCCAGAGAGAGAGTCAGCTGGAGGACAGGCTGTAGCATAAGGTGGGGGTAGGATAGCCAAAGGGTTGACCTCCCAAGTAGGGACGCTTCCTTATTGATTCACCACCCTTCCTTCCTTGTGATTACTTGACCTGACCCCGCTGCGTGGGATTCCTGGAGACCCTGGGCACCTGTGTCACCTGGTCTCAGAAGAAAGAGTGGAAGAAGGAGCTTGTACGGAGTGAGGCTCCATCCTCTGGACTGTGAGAGAAAAGGGAAGGACCATCTAGCCCTCCCAATTGACCCCCCCTCTCATATTCCCCTCCTTCTGGCATATCTCCGCGAGTGGATCTGACCCACCTGGGGATCTTCAGAGAGGTAAACCTGTACCGGGACGTTAATAGGGATAGAGCCACAGAGCAACCCGACTCCCGAGACTCTCCTTTCCCTCATTGTTGTCAAATCCTAGCGGGTGCGGAGGGAGATTTCCACAACCCAGCCGGGTGCCCCCCTGTTTCTGCCTGCAGCGGATCATTGGCTCTTGTGGAGGATAAGCTCAGGGAAGCTGCCGAGCCGTGGTGTCCTGGTTCCGCTTCTGCGCGGAGGAGAGAGAGAAGCATCTCTCCTTAGTGCCGGCGCAGAGGAGGCGGGACCGGTAGGAGTGTCCTGAGGCCCCGAGGTGAGAGGCGGCGTCAATGTGCGACTCCTGCGCAGGTCAGGAAGAGTAGCGCTTCCCTCGGCCTACGCGAAGGTGAGGTGAGGGAAAGCGCCGAAGGAGTCTGTGGTGTACTCTTCCCGCGGGACTTCAGCGGGAGGAGCGGCCGACCGGGGACGGGGGCGGAGTCCTTCCTGCCGCCGGGAGAACCAGCTTTGAGAACCTTGGCACCTGAGGGAGAGGACCGAACCCTCCCGTTAGCAGAGCCCTCCCACCGGCGAGAAGCCGGGCAGCGAGTGAAGTAGGTGAGGAGAGGGAGGGGAAGCAACGGAAGGATTTTGCATACAATTCAGAACTGGCCAGACCGGGAAATCCACCGCAAAGCTAGGAGCGGAGAGAAATTAAGAACAGCGGCCAAGTTGTCTTCATTTAGCCAGACCTATAGGAATTGGCACTAGCAGACAGTCTGTGATTGAGGGCGGGTGGAGGACTTTTCTGTACAGTATATGAGAAACCAGTTATGTACCTTACTGGGGGTTCCTGAGACGATTAATGCCATCCGCCCGTGAGAGGGAAAGGTTTAAGAAATGATGGTGGCACCCTCTCTGTGAAATTCTGGGCTAACAGTTATAGGTTGATCTATGTTTACGTGAAAACACTGACAGAATTGTCTAAAGATTTTTGAGAGCCCTGTTTTTCAGGCAGGAGAGGGAAAGGTTAAAGCTGAGAAACTGTCTACGCTAATCTGCACTTGTGAAGGATTTAACCTAAGAAATCATTCCTTTAAATGTGATAACCTCAAACAGAGGAGCCAGGTCTAGCTAAGTTTAAAGGAGCATAGATCCTGCTCCTTAGAGGCCAATGGGTTGTGTTGTTAAGCTGGGAAGTTGAAAAGTGCCATATCTTGGCAACTTTAAAGAAATTTACAAATCTACTGTTGGAATGAAATGTATTGAACTGTATCATCTGAAGACAAGCGAGCAAAGAATATTTTTATAAAACAGCTCGTATTTTTACACAAAGATTGGTGTAGCGTAATTTTTGAGTGGAATTGCTTGATGTTTCTGCTGAGTGATTTGCAACCTTTACACATGTGCCTCTGTTGATATTGCCTTACCCTAGGCCAGGCTACCCTAGGTGACCTGACAACATTAGGTTCCAACATATTGGTGTCTAGCGGTGGGATATTGACTGTGGTTGCGACTACTCTGCAGTAACTGAGTGTAATCCACTAACCTACACCTGGAGTTTTCTCCTAGCGGCCCTCCTAATTTTTTACTTTTGCTTTTTCCAAATTAATTCCTGGTGGTGGGGTGGAGGTAGCTTCAGGTCGCCCTTGTAATTCTATTCTTCTTGTGTGTGTAACCTTGAACTGCCTTTTGCAAAAATGGAATTTGCGCTGGAAGAACTGGACACTTACTCTGTGGCCCAGCTAAAAGATTTCTGCCAACAAATGGGGGTGTTTTTCAAGCGTGGTGCCAAGAAGGGGGAACTCCAGACCAGTTTAAGGGCTTGGGTGGAAGCACACAGAGAAGGGAAGGAGGAGGATGAAGGGACGGACCGGGACACGGTCATAGGGGTAGAGGGATTATTCCCCTCAGAGGTGGAAAACCTACTCCCAGGATCAATGACCAACTCTAGGAGGGGCAGTAGTGTCTCCGGGGGGAGCTTGACCGAAGCGGAACTCACAGACAGGAGGGAAAAGAGGCAACTGAAATGGGAGTTGGCCAAGTTAGAACAGGGGAGGGAGGAACAGAGGATGACTCATGAGCTTAGACTAAAAGAGCTAGAACTCAAGGCTCTACAGTTAGGACTCGCCAACTCTCCAAATGGTGGCAGCGAAACCAGAGAATCAACCAGGGAGTCCAGACCCTACCTGCCTAAGGATATAGTTGCCAGCTATAGTCAGGGGGATGACATAGCTAAGTGGCTGGCTGCCTATGAGGTCTCCTTAAGAGCCCATGGGATCCAGGAAAAGCACTGGGGGGTGGGTTGTATAAGTACATGCCTCCTACTGGTCGGGACACCTTGTTAGCCTTAGAACCGAAGGAGCAGACCAACTACCCCACCATGAAGTTAGCATTGATTAGAAAGTTTGGGCTAACCCCGGAAAAGTATCGCCAGAAGTTCAGGGGGAGCCACAAGTTAAGCACCCAGAACTGGGTGGATTTCCTGGATTATGCGAGGAAGGCATTGGAGGGCTGGGTACAGGGCAGTGAGGTGGAGGACTATGAGGGTTTGTATGACCTTTTTCTTAAAGAGCATCTACTCGAGAAATGTTTTCCCGAGCTGCGCCAGCACCTGGTGGACAGCAAGCTGACCAACCCCTGGAAGCTTGCAGAGGAGGCGGACATCTGGGCAAGTACCCGGGTGTCCTCAAAGGGGACTGGAGGGGATTCCCAAAAGGCCGGACAGGGCGCCCCTCAGAAGAAGGAGTGGGGAGATAAAAAGCGGGAGTTCTCTAAAGGTCCCCAAAACAGTTTCCAGGGAAAGGGAACAGGTTTCACCCCTAAGGCTAACCCGCCCAGAAACCCTCATCCTGGCCAGAGCCAGCAGCCAAGGGTTGTCCACTGCTTTGAGTGTGGTGGTGTTGGACATTATAAGGGAGATGTCAGATGCCCAAAGAGACCACCCCCTCCCACCGGAGGAAAAACCCCGGGAGTAGCTAGTGTAGCGCTCGGGGAGGAGTTGCCCTTAGATAAGGGGGTGAGTGGGCGGGTGTCACCTTAGTGTCCCTGGGAGAACGGGAGATGGTTCCTAAGATTCAGGTGCCCCCAAATACTACTAAGTATGGGCAATGGATCACCATCAATGGCCAGAGAGGGGAGGCTCTGAGAGATACAGGAGCCAGTATGACTATGGTGAGAAGTCATCTGGTGTCTCCAGAGCAGGTGATTCCCAATGTACTCCACCCCGCCACGATGGCTGACGGCAGAATGGGCCACTACCCCGTGGCCGAGGTTCCCTTTGAGTGGGAAGGGGTTGCAGGTTCACTTCGAGTTGCCGTAAGCCCTGCCGTGCCAGTTGATTGTCTGCTGGGGAATGATATGGAGCACAATGCTTGGAGAGAGGTGGAATACCGGACGCATTCAGAGATGCTAGGTACACCTGACTGGGCCTGTGTAATCACAAGGTCTGCGACTGCCTGGAGAGGGAGTTCACCTGGGTTGGAGCCTGGAACAATGGCCCAACCCGCTGCCAAAAAGGGACAGACCCGAAGACAGGAGAAACCTGCTTCGGCTTCCACACCCCATGTGACAGATCGGCCACCTGCGGTGGTGGACCAGGAGTCCGTGGGAGGGAAGTAGTTTCTCTGGAGGACCTGCCCATACCTGCTGAGTGGCATGTGGAGGGAGGGCCTACCACAGAAGAGTTCTGTAAGGGCCGGAAGGAGTGCCCTACCCCTGAGGGACTGAGGCGACAGGCTGAAGCCCAGGCAGCAGGGGACGTTGCGGGACACTACCACATTTACTGGGAGGATTGACTCCTCTACAGTGAACCCAAGGTACCCTTACCTGGTTCATCAAGGGCCTTGGTAGTCCCGCAACGGTACCGAGCCTTTCTGCTGGAATTGGCTCATGAAATTCCCTTGGCAGGACACTTAGGTCAGGACTAGACCTTTGCTCGGCTTGTCCCCCACTTTTACTGGCCTCAGATGAAAGTGGTGTCTAACACCTACTGTTGAGCGTGTGTAACCTGCCAAGCCAGTGGGAAAACAGGGGTGAAGCTGAAGGCTCCCCTGGAACCACTTCCTGTCGTTAGCACCCCCTTTGAAAGGGTGGGCATCGACATTGTAGGGCCATTGGATCCACCAACAACAGTTGGTCACAGGTTCATCCTGTTCTGGTGGATCATGCCACACGGTACCCAGAGGCAATTCCTCTGAGGACTGTCACTGCACCTGTGGTGGCTAGGGCCCTGATGGGGACTTTACCCGAGTGGGTTTCCCCAAGGAAGTTGTGTCCGACAGGGGGACCAACTTTATGTCAGCGTACATGCGGACAATATGGAAGGAGTGTGGAGTAACCTACCGGTTCACCACTCCTTATCACCCCCAGTCCAATGGACTGGTAGAAAGGTTCAACAAGACCTTGAAGGGCATGATCAGAAGTCTGCCTGAAAGCCTGCGGAGGAAATGGGACGTCCTCCTACCCTGTTTGCTATTCTCCTACAGGGAAGTGCCACAGAAGGGAGTGGGCTTCAGCCCCATTGAGCTTCTGTATGGTCACCCTGTACGCGGTCCTCTCAGCCTGGTGAAGGATGGATGGGAAAAGTCTCCCAGGAAACCCCCCCAGGATGTAGTGAGCTACATGCTGGCCTTCAGGAGCCAAATGGCGAAGTTGTGGAAGCAAGCTTCTGACAACTTGGAGGCCAGCCAGGCAGTAATGAAGGAGTGGTATGACCACAACGCTCACCCGGTGGAGTTGGAGCCTGGCCAGAAAGTGTGGGTGATGGAGCCTGGAGAGCTAAGTGCCCTCCAGGATCGCTGGACAGGCCCCTTTGAGGTGTTAGAAAAGAAGGGTAAGGCCACATACCTGGTGGACCTTAAGACCCCTCGACAGCCCCTACGGGTGCTACATGCTAACCGACTCAAACCCCACCATGAGAGGCCCGAGGTCATCTTAATGATGGTGACTGATGGAGGAGAGGAAGCGGAAAGCGAACCTCTCCCAGACTTGTTCTCGTCTCAGGAAAAGGATGGGTCGGTGGAGGGAGTGATTCTCTCCCCATCCCTAACTCCTGAACAGGAGGAGGACTGCCGTCAGATACTGGAGCAGTACTCTTCGTTGTTCTCCCTTGTCCCGGGAAGGACCCACCTGTGTACCCATGATGTGGACACAGGAGACAGCCCACCAGTGAAGTCAAAGACCTACCGGCTGTCAGACAAGGTGAAGGCTAGCATCCATGGAGAGGTTACCAAGATGCTGGAGCTAGGAGTTATAGAACCTTCCAGCAGCCCCTGGTCCAGTCCGGTGGTTCTAGTGCCAAAAGCCGCTCCACCAGGCACCACTCCAGAACTGAGGTTCTGTGTGGATTACCGGGGACTGAACTCAGTTACAAAAACTGATGCTCATCCGATCCCTAGGGCGGATGAATTAATTGACCGGCTAGGAGCTGCCCAATATGTCAGTACCTTTGACCTCACTTCAGGGTACTGGCAGATCTCCTTGACAGATGGAGCAAAGGAAAGGTCAGCCTTCTCCACGCCTGAGGGACACTTCCAATTTTGTGTGATGCCTTTTGGGCTCAAAAATGCCCCTGCCACTTTTCAGCGACTGGTGAATCAGGTCCTCTGCGGAATGGAGGGTTTCTCCGCTGCTTATCTGGATGACATTGCTGTCTTCAGTAGCAGTTGGGAGGACCATTTGCAACATTTGCAAGCAGTTCTCCAGGCCCTGAAACAAGCTGGATTGACAATCAAGGCCAGCAAATGTCAGATTGGGCAGGGGTCAGTTGTGTACCTTGGACACTTGGTGGGTAGGGGGACAGTGCAGCCCCTGCAGTCAAAGATTGAGGCAATCATGGCCTGGGAACCCCCCAAGACACAGACTGAGGTCCGAGCTTTCCTGGGCCTCACAGGCTACTACCGTCGCTTTGTGAAGGAGTATGGCACTATTGTAGCGCCCCTCACAGAGCTCACCTCAAAGAAACAACCTCGACGGGTAGTTTGGACGGAAGCTTGTCAGCAAGCTTTTGAAAAACTGAAGCAGGCAATGTGTGCAGCACCGGTCCTGAGGGCCCCAGACTTCTCCAAGGAGTTCATTGTCCAGACAGATGCATCAGAACATGGCATTGGGGCAGTGTTATCGCAACTGAATGAAGAGGGCCTGGATCAGCCTGTAGTCTTCCTATCCAGGAGACTGCTTCCCCGGGAACAGAAGTGGAGTGCAATTGAGAGGGAAGCTTTCGCGGTGGTGTGGGCTCTGAAGAAGCTGCGGCCATACCTGTTTGGCTCGCACTTCCTGGTTCAGACTGACCACCGCCCCCTTCGTTGGCTGATGCAGATGAAGGGGGAGAATCCCACGTTCTGAGATGGTCCATCTCCCTACAGGGAATGGACTTCCGGGTGGAACATCGGCCTGGAGTGGACCACGCCAATGCAGACGGTCTCTCCAGGTATTTCCGCCTTAGTGATGAGGATTCCCAAGGGGTTGGGTAGCTCTCCCCACTTTCAGCTGGGGGGGACGCGTGTTAGACCTGTCTGGCCCTTTGCGTAGTCCCTCCTATTATTTATTTATTTTGTCCCCTTTTTGCCCCTCATGCCTTTATATTTTTTGTGTCCACTAGAGTTTTTATGGTGTTGGACTGGGGGATAGGTGCTCTTTTGCCCTCATAGTTTTTCACCTCAGGCCTAGAGGCCTTTTCTGACAGGAATTATTACAGATCCACAAAATGGTGGCTACCAACTGTCCTAACTGTCACACCTGGAGCCTGTCCCATAGGATAGCATAGGGCATTCCAGAACCTTCTGGTCCCTTCTGGACCTCTGAGGGTCAGCCTATAAAAGGCGGAATGCTGGGCAACCATTTTGTCTTGCCAGAGAGAGAGTCAGCTGGAGGACAGGCTGTAGCATAAGGTGGGGGTAGGATAGCCAAAGGGTTGACCTCCCAAGTAGGGACGCTTCCTTATTGATTCACCACCCTTCCTTCCTTGTGATTACTTGACCTGACCCCGCTGCGTGGGACTCCTGGAGACCCTGGGCACCTGTGTCACCTGGTCTCAGAAGAAAGAGTGGGAGAAGGAGCTTGTACGGAGTGAGGCTCCATCCTCTGGACAGTGAGAGAAAAGGGGAGGACCATCTAGCCCTCCCAATCGCCCCCCCTCTCATATTCCCCTCCTTCTGGCATATCTCCGCAAGTGGATCTGACCCACCTGGGGATCTTCAGAGAGGTAAACCTGTACCGGGACGTTAATAGAGATAGAGCCACAGAGCAACCCGACTCCCGAGACTCTCCTTACCCTCATTGTTGTCAAATCCTAGCGGGTGCGGAGGGAGATTTCCACAACCCAGCCGGGTGCCCCCCTTTTTCTGTCTGCAGCGGATAATTGGCTCTTCTGGAGGATAAGCTCAGGGAAGCTGCCGAGCCGTGGTGTCCTGGTTCCGCTTCTGCGCGGAGGGGAGAGAGAAGCGTCTCTCCTTAGTGCCGGCGCAGAGGAGGGGGGACCGGTAGGAGTGTCCTGAGGCCCCGAGGTGAGAGGCGGCGTCAACGCGCGACTCCTGCGCAGGTCAGGAAGAGTAGCGCTTCCCTCGGCCTACGCGAAGGTGAGGTGAGGGAAAGCGCCGAAGGAGTCTGTGGTGTACTCTTCCTGCAGGACTTCAGCGGGAGGAGCAGCCGACCGGGGACGGGGGCGGAGTCCTTCCTGCCACCGGGAGAACCAGCTTTGAGAACCTTGGCACCTGAGGGAGAGGACTGAACCCTCCCGTTAGCGGAGCCCTCCCACCGGCGAGAAGCCGGGCAGCGAGTGAAGTAGGTGAGGAGAGGGAGGGGAAGCAACGGAAGGATTTTGCATACAATTCAGAACTGGCCAGAGCGGGAAAGCCACCGCAAAGCTAGGAGCGGAGAGAAATTAAGAACAGCGGCCAAGTTGCCTTCATTTAGCCAGACCTATAGGAATTGGCACTAGCAGACAGTCTGTGATTGAGGGTGGGTGGAGGACTTTTCTGTACAGTATATGAGAAACCAGTTATGTACCTTACTGGGAGTTCCTGAGACGATTAATGCTATCCGCCCGTGAGAGGGAAAGGTTTAAGAAATGATGGTGGCACCCTCTCTGTGAAATTCTGGGCTAACAGTTATAAGTTGATCTATGTTTACGTGAAAACACTGACAGAATTGTCTAAAGCTTTTTGATAGCCCTGTTTTTCAGGCAGGAGAGGGAAAGGTTAAAGCTGAGAAACTGTCTACGCTAATCTGCACTTGTGAAGGATTTAACCTAAGAAATCATTCCTTTAAATGTGATAACCTCAAACAGAGGAGGCAGGTCTAGCTAAATTTAAAGGAGCATAGATCCTGCTCCTTAGAGGCCAATGGGTTGTGTTGTTAAGCTGGGAAGTTGAAAAGTGTCATATCTTGGCAACTTTAAAGAAATTTATAAATCTACTGTTGGAATGAAATGTATTGAACTGTATCATCTGAAGACAAGAGAGCAAAGAATATTTTTATAAAACAGCTCGTATTTTTACACAAAGATTGGTGTAGCGTAATTTTTGAGTGGAATTGCTTGATGTTTCTGCTGAGTGGTTTGCAACCTTTACACATGTGCCTCTGTTGATATTGCCTTACCCTAGGCCAGGCTACCCTAGGTGACCTGACAACATTAGGTTCCAACAGTACTTTATTCATGTAGGAATTTAATAATGTGTAAAGTGAAAATCTGAGAATAATAACAAATGGATCTTGAAGGTAGGTCTGTCTTGAAAGGTGTTTGAGTGTTATATTTTATAATGTAACTAGCTTGTGTTTTCATTTAACAGCTAGAATGTTAGTGGTGTTCAAATGTAAATGTACTTCTGCCATCAGTGAATTAGTTACATTCGTTAGTTTCCCAGGTGTTGATATCAAATGTGGAGGAACCTTTGAGATATATCTGCTCTTCATACATGTATTAGTGGACATCAAACAGCATAAGAGGATGGATAGTACCATGAAGGGATTGATGTTTATGTGTGAATGGGAAGAATTTACAATTGGCCCTTTGGACTTCTTGTTGCCTGTTAGAAATGAGAGCCAGTAAGCACAATTCTGTATATGCTCATAAGTATAGTGTATTTGAAGTTGTGTTTGTAGATTGAATGGGTTGAAGGCAACCAAGAGGTTGAGGAAGACATTAAGGGAGGTCTTACCTTTGTAATTGTCTTGAACAGCATTGTCTTCTAGTTGCCTGTAGCTTTATAGCTGGAGAGCAACTGCTTTATTGAGAATCTTGCTAGGAAGAGAGAAAGGGGTGATCAGAAGATAATCAGACAGATTTTCTGCATGCTGGTTTGTTTTTATCAAACGGAAATATGTTTGGCTAGGATGAAAAAGTAGTGACCTGGAGGGAAGAACTGAAGATGTAGCCTGTAGGTAGGAGTTTAAAATGCTTAAGTAAGAGTGAGATCTGCAAGGAAGAGGACTTTGATGAAGGAGTGTGGAAGAAAGTTTTTTTTATGAAAGGATCACTTTCTGATTGAGAGTAAAGCTAAGCTATATTTGGCTATCATGTGGAGTGGAAAGCAATATGAGGTGAGGATTTTACATGGGGCATGTGGGGGAAAAAGGAACTGAGAGTTATGAGTAATGTGGAGGTTTATTTCTTAGCAAATATTTTCAGTTCTGTAATAAAGAAGCTGATGATGGTAAATTTCTCAATGGAGCTCATACTGTTGGGTGGTGGGTGTGGATTTCTGCAGTGTCTGGCTCCCTACATTCTCTGGTTCTGTAATAGTCTTGATATAACGGTTGGACATGGCAGTACTGATTATATGTTTTCCGATGGAGCTGCTTTGTTGTGGAAGTCAATCAATCAATCAGAGCATTTATATAGCGCACTACTCACCCAGAGGGTCTCAAGGCGCTAGGGGAGGGGGGACCGCTACTGCTCGAACAGCCAGGTCTTGAGTTGCTTCCTGAAGGCGAGGTGGTCCTGGGTCAGGCGGAGGTGGGTCGGGAGGGAGTTCCATGTCTTGGCGGCGAGGTAGGAGAAGGACCGTCCCCCTGTGGTGGCTCTTCGGATGCGGGGGACGGCGGCGAGGGCGTGGCCGGTCGATCAGAGCTGGCGTTTGGGAGCGTAGAAGTTGAGGCGACTGTTGAGGTACCCTGGGCTTTGGTTGTGTAGGGCTTTGTGTGCGTGGGTGAGGAGACGGAAGGTGATTCTCTTGTTGACCGGGAGCCAGTGCAGGTCTCTCAGGTGTCCGGAGATGTGGCTGCGACGGGGGATGTCCAGGATGAGTCGTGCTGAGGCGTTCTGGATCTGCTGGAGTCTCTTCTGTAGTTTGGCGGTGGTTCCGGCGTAGAGGGAGTTGCCGTAGTCCAGGCGGCTGGTGACGAGGGCCTGGGTGACCGTCTTCCTGGTCTCGGTGGGGATCCACCGGAAGATCTTACGTAACATGCGCAAGATGTTGAAGCACGACGAGGAGACGGCGTTGACTTGTCTGGTCATGGAGAGGGAGGAGTCCAGGATGAATCCCAGGTTGCGTGCGTGGTCTGTTGGTTTGGGTGTGCTGCCTAGGGCGGGGGGCCACCAGGAGTCGTCCCAGGCGGAGGGTGAGGATCCCAGGATGAGGACTTCCGTCTTGTCCGAGTTCAGTTTCAGGCGGTTGTTCTTCATCCATTCGGCTACCTCTTTCATCCCTTCGTGAAGGTTGGCTCTGGCGGTGGCGGGGTCGTTGGTGAGGGAGAGGATCAGCTGGGTGTCATCGGCATAGGAGATGATGTTGAGGTTGTGCTGGCGTGCGATGGCTGCGAGGGGGCTCATGTAGACGTTGAAGAGGGTTGGGCTGAGCGAGGAGCCTTGGGGAACGCCGCAGATGACTTCGGTGGCTTCAGATCTGAACGGGGGGAGGTGGACTCACTGTGTCCTTCCGGCGAGGAAGGAGGTGATCCACTCCAGTGCCTTCTCCTGGATTCCGACGTTGCTGAGACGCTGTACTAGTGTACGGTGGCAGACAGTGTCGAAGGCCGCGGAGAGGTCTAGGAGGATGAGGGCTGCTGTTTCTCCGTTGTCAAGCAGTGCTCGGATGTCATCGGTGGCTGCGATCAGGGCGGTCTCGGTGCTGTGGTTGGCCCGGAATCCAGACTGTGAGAGGTCGAGGGATCCGTTCGTCTCGAGGAAGGCAGCCAGCTGCTTGTTGACGGTCTTCTCGATGACTTTTGCAGGGAACGGGAGGAGCGAGATGGGGCAGTAGTTCTTGAGGTCGGTGGGGTCGGCTGATGGCTTCTTGAGAAGAACGCTGAGTTCGGCGTGCTTCCAGCTCTCCGGGAAGGTAGCGGTGTCGAAGGAGGTGTTGATGATGTCCCGCAGGTGGGGTGCGATGACAGCGTCGGCCTTGTTGAAGACGTGGTGGGGGCAGGGGTCGGTCGGAGATCCGGAGTGGATGGAGTTCATCGTGCGGACGGTGTCTTCGGTGCTGATCGGGGTCCAGGCGCGGAGGGTGGTGGTGGGGGGCGGTGGTTCGGACGTGGCGTGCATCAGTTGAGTGCTAAAGCTGTTGTGTATGTCCGCGATCTTGTTGTGGAAGTAGGAGGCGAGGGAGTTGCAGAGGTCTTGCGAAGGGGTGATGTCGTTGTTTCCGGCGTTGGGGTTGGAGAGCTCTTTGACGATGTTGAAGAGTTCCTTGCTGTTGTGTGCGTTGTAGTCCAGTCGTTCCTTGAAAGCAGTTTTCTTGGTGGCGCGGATGAGTTGGTGGTGTTTTCGGGTGGCGAGCTTGAGGGCAGTCATGTTGTCCGGTGTTGGGTCTCTGCGCCAGGTTCTCTCGAGGGCTCGGCAGTTCTTCTTGGAGCTCTGGAGTTCGTCGGTGAACCATGGGGCTTTCTTGCTGCCGGGTCTGCTGGGCGGGGTCCTCAGGGGGGCGAGGTCGTCTGCGCAGTCGCTGATCCACTGCGTGAGGTTGTTGGCCGCTTGGCTGGGGTTCGTTGCGCTGGTGGGTGGGTTCTTGCTCAGGGAAGTCGCGAGCTGGTCGGCTGAGATCCTGTTCCAGTTTCTGCGTGTAACCTGTTGCTGGTGGTGGTGGATCGTGGTCCTTCTGAAGCTAAAGTGGACGCAGCTGTGGTCCGTCCAGTGGAGTCCGGTGGCGTGGCTGAAGGTGATGTCCTTGTTGGATGAGAAGACGGGGTCGAGTGTGTGTCCGGCATAGTGGGTGGGGGTGGTCACCAGCTGCTTGAGTCCCAGGTTGGCGAGGTTGTCCAGCAGGGTGGTGGTGTTGCGGTCGTTGTTGTTCTCCAGGTGGAAGTTGAGGTCCCCGAGGAGGATGTAGTCAGCGGAGAGGAGGGCGTGTGGGCTGATGAAGTCGGCGATGTCCTCGCTGAATTGTGTACGTGGTCCCGGGGGTCTGTAGATGAGGGTGCCTCTGAGGGTGGTCTTGGGGTTGATGTGGACCTGGAAGTGCAGGTACTCGGCGGGTGCGAGGGAGTCGTCGGTGTTGGTCGTGATGCGGATCGTGTTCTTGTGGATGATGGAGATGCCTCCTCCGGTCTGGTTGATACGGTCCCTACGGATGATCTTGTAGCCGTCTGGGATGGCGATGGCGATGTCGGGCGCTGAAGAGGCGTTCATCCAGGTTTCCGTGAGGAAGGCGACGTCTGGTGAAGTTGTGTCGAGCAGGTTCCAGAGCTCGACGGCGTGTCTGTGGACGGAGCGGGTGTTGAGCAGGATGCATTTCAGGTGGCTGCTGCTGTTGCTCGTCTTGGTCGGTGCTGGAGAGGTGCAGGTCCGGATGCAGATGAACTTGCAGGAGTGGCAGCAGAAGGGTCCGTGGGTGCGTCTCGGGGTGGCTCGGTAGCAGCCCGGGAATCTACCGGCGTTGAGTGCGTAGAGTTCGGTGGCGTCGTAGGTCCGGCGGGTGGGCTGGTTTCTGCGGGGGCCAGGGGGTCTGGCACTGGGCGCGGTCCAGGCGCGGACGGGCGCAGACGGGCTTACCTTTGGCGCACCTTCGGCGCTCAATCGGTGCTCCCGCTGCGCGCGTCCGCTGCGCGGTCGCTCTGGGGGCGTCATAAGAAGGGGGACGGGAGGGCGGGTCAGCTGGGCGTCGGTCGCGGTTCGGCCAATGGGCCGGTGGTGGGCGGGGCCTGTGTGGAGCTGCGGCGGAAAAAACTGGCAAGCGGGCGGCTCTGCTGTGGCTGGGCCGCTCGGGGGGGCAGGTGGGCGTCGGCGGCGGAAAATGCGGCAAAAAGGCTGGCTTGTCAGGAGCAGGAGGCGGCAGGAGGAGCAAGGGGGTGCCCCGGCCTGGTGAGAGGCGCAGCGGTCACGGTGTGCAGTGTGCAGGTTATTTTGAGGTACACCTGATTTCTTCTGGCTTCCTTATTGCCGACTTGAATGTTCTAAGCCCTTGGGGTTTTGATAAGACCTTATACATGCAACTCTTTAGCTCAGGTGCTGCATGGCTATAGTGCATTTCAACTATTTGATTGGAATTACCATGAAGGATCTGAATGTACTGGGAAATAGTTTTACTACCCTTTGTATAATAACTAGAGTATATCATTTGAAAGTTTATTAGAGTCAAAGAAGGTGTAGCTACTGTTTCAAGACTACAGGTTTGGTAAAAAAAAAGAACTGCATTTCCCACATCTTAACAAGCTTTATGTTTGCAATGAATGTTCCTTCAACAATAGTGCTACCTAAAAGTATTGAGCTGAAAAGGGTGGTCACATTGCACAGATGTTGATACTCACTCCTGCAGTGCCCATGAAAAGTGAATCGATTGGTGACAGCTGATTGATAGTCCTACATACACTCTTTTTTACATGCTCCAATATTTGGGGGATACTGGCCTCTGGTCATAGCCTTAAGATACAAAGGAGAGAAAAGAAAGAAGGAAATAAAATTGTATTGCTTGAGTAACTATACTCACAGGATGAATTGGAACATTATCTGTTTTGTGAGCATTGCAATCTTCAACTGTTCTACGCAACACAAATTAAATGAATTGCCAGTAAATTGAAAATATGCTGAGTAAGATCAGAATAACCAGCATATTTACTACACCAGAAAACATTTTGTTATAGACAAATTGGAAAAAGTGAGTTTAAGGAGGAGGATGTCAATATGGTGAAATAATGTAATTTAAGGAGAGCAGTGGCTATAGACACTGTAAGGTTTCTTACCACAACTAATGAACAGCCGTCTTCAATTGATGCCCTGATGACTTTGTTCCCACTTTCTTGCTATTGCATTACACTTCATAGTTAAAGGTCAGTGGAGCGTGTAATTTTAGAGAAACACTGAAAAAAACAACAAGCCAGATTCCTATGGATCCTGGTATATTACAGTCACAGATTATGTAGGGGCAAGAAGTTCTGGGTAGTGGGCAGGACTAAATGATTCATTTTTGTCTTCTATCACTGGGTGTTCATGTTTAAAAATAAATCTAGGGGCATATTTGCTAACATTTACCACAAAAAAGTGGAGCAAGA
The DNA here is from genome assembly GCF_964261635.1 of Lissotriton helveticus. Lineage (NCBI taxonomy): Eukaryota > Metazoa > Chordata > Amphibia > Caudata > Salamandridae > Lissotriton > Lissotriton helveticus. The sequence goes on from NC_136072.1 coordinate 249,648,251, forward strand.
GAAATTGCTGTGCTGCAGTGCGTGAAAGGGAGAGAGCTGAACTGTGCCATATTTACAAAGAGCTAAAACTAATGGATTTAGGCCCAGATCTCTGTACTGGGGTGAATGTTTGACATTGATCAGCATTCTGTCCATCAATTGTTCTTTTTGTATATTTACAAAGATGACACACGTGTAGCTTCCTAGCTCCAATGCAGGCATTTTTGCACCATGTCACATGGGGGTCTGCATTATGGGCAAGATTGGGTTTGTGCAGGTAGGGATACTTTTCTGCACAAAAATAATCCTTCGAGGCAAATTCTTCTGTCTATGTGTGCTATAGATTATGGCACACATGGAAGAGGTAGTAAAATGGATAAATAAAGATATTTCTCCAGTTTATGCCTCTCTCAGGTAGGTGCCCCATTTTGGCACAAACCCAGGTCAACTGTATTTAGTAAATATGGGTTTGTGTGAAAACACATGGGTGGATGCATGGGAATACCTATGCTTCACCCATTTAACACTTACTGATGCAGTGCAATGCAACGCAGCACTAGGCCCTGCTTTGTGTTACTCTTTTTTATATAGTCGCATAAGGCAACAAAAATTGGCCCCTGAGTGGCTTTGAAAATCTCGACTACTTTTTTCAGCGTGCCACCTCCAAAAAAAGTGGTGCAACAATGATACAACATGTTAGTGAATCTGGGCCCAAAAGTAGCCCTAAATGGCTGAACTTGTGAGAATCAAGTTCAAATGATCTTGCAGGAGTTCTATCTTTCATATTTTAAAAAACTCGAACTTTTTAGAGCTGACAATTCTTTGAAATGCACAGGCAATTAAATGAATTAATTCAATACATGGTGTAATTTGCTAACCTAACTGCTCTGCCGTTAGCCAATGGACGCTGGTGAGCTGCAACGTCTTGTTTCTGAACATCATTAATTGATAAAGCTGCTAAATTGATAATTGTTGAAATTAAATCCCACTATTAAGCTATGTGAATCAATGCAGGATGAAACCACAGGAAAACCAGTTCATTCACAAAATTGCACAATTGTACCTTTTCACGTGAACAGTGATATATTTTGATCACATTTGCAGATGTTCAGAAAGATGCTGGACACAGGAAACTATTTCCCATCATAGACACATGTTGTGTGACTGATCCATTCTTACAGCATGTGCACATCCGTTTACAACTTATTTGAGAGGGTTTTTTTAGCTTAATTGCCAGATATTGATGGTGTATGCCCATATTATTTAGCTACCTTCTACCTGTCTGAACAACTGACCCCTCAATAGCTACTCTTGGCAACAGAGAAATGTTATATTAAAACAGAAATGGGGCCGTTAAACATTAGTAATGTTTATAACACCTCGATGTGCGTTGGGCCCTCTGACTTCTGTCTCTAATCCTGCCATGAGCAGTGAGGTGCTGTGTTCATTTGAAGGAATCTGTTCCAAGTTACAAACCAACTAATACATGTTGATCGACGTTCTGTGTCAGCAAGATGAGTGTGATGGCGGCGCACATGGGGGGAAATAAATCAGGAAGATGGTTCTGGAAAAACAACCCTTTCTTTCTCCCAGCAGGGGGGAGGCTTTGCACATTTTGCGATAAGTACTGCATTGATAGATTGCGGAAGCTGCGGAAGAAATGTATTTTCCATATGTCTCCGGGAAACAAGTGAAGCACTGACAACATTCTCCAGAACATTCTCCAAAGGAACATGAGCGGTTTCTTAAATTAAAGCAAATTAAAATGTTCTGCAGTGCGGAGCACTCTGAACCTAAGAGATAAAGCAAAGCCCGCTTTAAGATGCCACTTGTTTCTTCTGCTTGAACAACAAGCATTATTCTCTGGACACGCCGTTTACGCAGTTCTAATAAAATCTCGTCAGCCATTTGCAAAATCGTGCATATGACAAACCATTATTCCGATTTAACTTTACTGCATTACAGTCGCGTATGGAACTCCCCAGTTAGGAACTGCCCAGTTAGGCAACTTAAGCATGGGCAGCCACCGGAGCCTGGCCTGGTGAACTGGGTCACACGTTAGGTTTTTAAGGACCTCTTCTATCTGCAGGTCTGCAGATAAAGTGGTCATAAATAACACCGTTATGCAATACCATAATAGAGAGGTGTGGGAGATGGGCTGCCAAGTATAGTAAAGCTAATACAGAAAAAATAAGGATGAAATGATAAAATCATTGACAACCCTTGTCTAGTCTCTACATTTTCTTTTTAATTACAGGTACATAAAGACCTTCATGATCTCATTATGAATAACACTTCGTAAACAGACAATAGCAAACTAGGATTTTCCAGTATTGCTTCACACACATAGAGACGCCCAATGGTTTCTTCACTCTTCTTTCACCGGTCCTGAAGAAAGCCCACTGACCATCTGGCAACCTAGGGCTGAAACATGTCGACCTACCCCACTATTGCTAATGTGAGAGAGTCATAATCACTCTCTGTCACTTGTAAATAATTTTATCATCTCCTAACCAGAACCAATAAATACTTAAATCTGGAATAGAGAGATTTTTAAATTTTGTATTATTCACCTCACTATTTCACACACCTATCACTGATCACTACTGATCCTAACCAAGGGTACAACCTCCTGTTGGAGGGTGCATAAAACAAAAAAGACCCGATGATTATGCACACACGTGAGGGATAGCGGAGAATCAAGATAAACCGCTCGAACGACCACCATACACACGTGCATGAGGGTTAAATTGGGACTGGTAAGAACGCAAACTGCATACCCTGGTTGTGCAGGACAAGTGATCATTCTCCTCTCTGATTAGTTGATATAAACCTAAGGAAACTGAATGATCACTCATTCTTTCTCCCTATAAATTGATTTTTGAACACAGAGAGAGGAACAAATAGAAAAATTGAACATGAGTGAAAAGGTAAGAAGGTAAAATAATCATGAAAGACAAAGTATGGGTATACAAAAAGAGAAAAAAAGAAGAGTGGCTGGTGAAAGGAAATAAGGAAGAAAAGCGTGACAAGTAGGATGGAAAGATGAAAGACTGAATGGATGTAAGGGTGGAAGAATGCGCAGATGGAAGCATGAAAGGATGGATGAAAGGGTGAAAGGAATGATAGATTTAAGGGTGAATGAATGGAAGGATGCCGAATAGACACAAATGGCAAAGATTGATGGGTGGATAGATGGATGCATGAATATATAGACGGGTGGATGCATGAAAGGATGGATGTATATATGAAAGGATGGATGGGTGGATGGAAATGTAAAGGGAATGACTACCGAATAGTTGAATAGATAGAAGAGGGAAAGGATGGATAGAAGGATGGATGGAAGCACAGTCGGATTTGCTCACTGTAATGAAGCATTTTTGATCCGGAGATAGTAAAAACTGCTTCTTCTTTATTAATAAAGATATCATCTATTACAGGAAATGTCCAATCCACTTGCCCTACAAGAATCAGTGACCACTAGTGTTCTCCCTTAACACTCTAGCACTAAGTACACAAATAACATACTTGCTTAACCTGTCTCTTCAGAGACAGGTAAAACTATAACTACTACACACCTTTCCCCTTTACACAAAAATAATCGAATAGTAAAAAAAATGACTGCATAACAAAGTCGTGTCATTTTCCTGGAACTTTACCAGAGCGTGAGCTTCTACGTACAGAAGGAGTAACATCGGAAGCTTTAGAAATATTTGGCTTAGTAGAAGTACTAGAACGCACAGGCGCAATTCTGTTTAAATTCCATATACATCCATCATTCAGCTTAATTGCATTTTGAAACAATTTAGTCACTTTAAATGGAGGAGTGAATTTAGAACCTGCAGCCTTTTGTGGGTAATGTACCCTCACTTTGTCACCTACACGTACGTATCTGTGAGACACAGCATGCCTTACATCAAAATGTTCTTTCCTCTGGCTACACTTCCTCTCTTGAGCTTGCTTCCAGGGTACACAATCATAACTCACAACATCTGCACACTTATCTCTCATCCAAGATTGAAACATAAATGTGTTGGGACACCGTTCCCTAAACAGTTCAAAAGGAACTTTGCTTGTTGTAGAGTGAGATGTGAGGCGGTAAATCATCACTCTCTTGACAATTTCAGATCTCAAGTCTCTGCCTTGGACCGTAGCTAATTGGATAGATTCTTTCAACACTCGGTTGAATCTCTCTACCATGCTGTTAGTTTCGGGATTAATATGAGAACAACATTTGTGCTTGATACCTCTCTTTGCCAAGAAGTCTTCCATATCCTTTGAGACTAATTGAACACCATTGTCAGTTAACAGACAGTCAGGGAGTCCTTCTCTGCGACCCTCCATGCCTCCAAGCAGGGCGCTCCACTCACCGCGCAGCTCCACCTGCCGGCGCAGTGATCCCAGCCATCCTCTGCCGCTGAGCCCACGGTTCGAAGCCCGCTGCTGACTTTGCCCATCTCTCTGACCTCCCCTCACTTTAAGTAATTGTGGGTTGTGTGACTCTATTTGCCCAATTGGTCTGATTCCTGCTCTTGTCTTCCCACTGCAGTGTGCTCCTTAGCCCCCACTGCTCCCCCTTTTGCCTTCTGTTTCCCTCTCCATGCCCTCCCATCCCTGGTTCCTGCCGCTGCGTCCCCCACGGCCCCACCCCCTTCATCCCCATTGGCCTCCCAGCTCCTGCCTCCAAGCTGCTCCTCCCTCCTACCTCACCATATATGGCGGCCGCTGCGCAGATGCTTCACTGGCGTGCCGAAGGCGCGCCTAAGGCAAGTCCGTCTGCGCCCGTCCGCGCCTGGACCACGCCCAGCGCCAGACCCCTGGCCCCCGCACACGCCAAGTCCCCCAACTCCATTATGATGCCAGCACCCTCCACGCACTCAACCACGGTGGAGAACACACCTGCTACCGGGCCATCCTGAAGCGCACCCAAGGACCCTTCAACTGCCGGGCATGCAGCTTCACCAGCATCCGGCCCACCAAACCACCAGCAAAAGAAGCCAACTACCTCAGATGCATCCTCCTCAACACCCGCTCCACCCACAAACACGCCGTCGAACTCTGGGGCCTCCTCAACTCTATCACCCCAGACGTCGCCTTCCTGACGGAGACCTGGCTGAACACCGCCTCAGCACCCGACATCGCCATAACCCTCCCAGAAGGCTACAAGATCTCCCACAAGGAACGCAGCAACAGCGTTGGAGGAGGAATCGCCATTGTCGATTTTGGAAAAGGGGGTGGTGATGGACAGAGTTTCTGAATGATGCAGAATACTCTTACCAAGTCAATAGATCATGGTTTTAATCCATCACCGTTTTTTAGCTCACTGCACCATCCCAGCTCAGAATCGCCATTGTCCACAGGAACACCCTCAGTGTCTCGACCAACACCGACGACTCCCTCAGCACCGCCGAACAAATGCACTTCCAGATTCACACCGACCTGAACACCACTCTCAGAGGAACCCTCATCTACAGACCCCCCGAACCACGACCACAGTTCAGCGACTCCATTGCCGACCTCATCAGCACACACGCCCTCGCCTCCACAGACTACATCTTCCACGGGGACCTGAACTTCCACCTCGAGAACAACAAAGACACCAACTCCACCACCCTGATCGACAACCTAGCCAACCTTGGACTAGACAGCTCATGACAATATCCACCCACGCCACCGGCCACACGCTTGACCCCAACTTCACAGCAAACCCCCACGTCACCTTCAGCCACACCACCGAACCCCAATGGACCGACCACCACTACATCCACAACACATTCAGGAAGCCCACCACGCACCACCACACCCAGCATATGCCTGGACACCACTGGAGCAAGGTCACAGAAGACCAGTTAACCAACACCCTCACCCAGAACCCACCAGCCGACCCCACCGACCCCAACACCACCGCCCACAACCTCAGACAGTGGAACGACAACTGCACCAACATCCTCGCCCCGCTCATGCAACCCTCCAACAGCCACACCAACAAGAAAGCCACCTGGTTCACCGAAGACCTCCAGGACTCCAAACGAACATGCCGGAAACTGGAGAAGAACTGGCTCCGTGAACGAACTCAGGACAGCTACGCAGCCCACAAGAACACCACCCACAGACACCACCAACTCATCAGAACTGCCAAGAGGGCCTCATTCAAAGACCGCCTGGATAACAACGCACACAACAGCAAAGAGCTCTTCAACATCGTGAAGGAACTCTCCAACCCCAGCTCCAACACCAATGACATCCAGCCTTCGCAAGACCTGTGCGACTCGCTGGCCACCTTCTTCCACCGCAAGATCGGCGCCATCCACAACAGCTTCAACTCCATGACCACCCGTCAACCACCGCCCCTACGACCACCACCTGCACCAGCCACCTGCTCTCCTGGACCAGCACCAATGACAAGGACACAAGCAAGACCATGAACACCATCCACTCCGGATCACCGCTTGACCCATGCCCCCACCACATCTTCAACAAAGCCAGCACAACCATCGCATCCCACCTCCGGAAAGTAATCAACACTTACTTTGAGACAGAAACCTTCCCGGAAAGCTGGAAGCACGCCGAGATCAACGCCTTACTCAAAATACCCAAGGCGGACCCCAAGGACCTCAAGAACTTCCGACTCATCTCCCTGCTCCCGTTCCCGGCGAAGGTGACTGAGAAGATCGTCAACAAACAACTGACCCGCTTCCTCGAGGAGAACAGCATCCTGGACCCGTCCCACTTCGGGTTCCACAGCAACCACAGCACCGAAACCGCCGTTATCACCGCCACCGATGACATCAGGACCCTGCTTGACAACGGAAAAACATTGGCCCTCATCCTCCAGGACCTGTCAGCCGCCTTTGACGCGGTCTGCCACCGCACACTACGAACACACCTATATGATGCAGGGATCCAAGAGAAGGCCCTGGACTGGACCACATCCTTTCTCTCCGGCAGAACTCAGAGCATCCGCCTCCCCCCCCTTCCGCTCCACTGCCACCGAAATCATTTGCGGCGTACCCCAGGGCTCTTCCCTCAGCCCGACACTGTTCAACATCTACATGGCACCCCTCGCCCACGTCGCCTGACAGCACGACCTCAACTTCATCTCCTTTGCCGACGACACCCAGCTGATCATCTCTCTCTCCAAAGACCCTCACACCACCAAGACCAACCTCCACAAAGGAATGAAGGCCGTCGCCGAATGGATAAGGAACAGCCGACTGAAGCTGAACTCGGACAAGACGGAAGTCCTCATCCTCGGCTCCACCCCCTCAGCCTGGGACGACTCCTGGTGGCCGACAACTCTAGGAACAGCCCTGACGCCCACCGACCATGCACGCAACCTAGGGGTCATCCTCGACTCCACCCTCTCCATGTCCAAGCAGGTCAATGCTGTCTCCTCATCCTGCTTCCACACCCTCAGAATGCTCCACAGGATCTTCAAGGGGATCCCCACCGAGACAAGAAGAACTGTCACCCAGGCCCTTGTCACCAGCAGGCTGGACTATGGAAACGCCCTCTACGCAGGAACATCAGCCAAGCTCCTGAGGTGACTGCAACGCATCCAGAATGCATCAACACGTCTGATCCTAGACATACCCCGCCACAGCCACATCACACCCCACCTGAGAGACCTGCACTGGCTCCCCGTCAACAAGAGGATAACCTTCAAACTCCTCATCCACGCACACAAAGCTATCCACAAGACCAGCCCAGCATACCTGAACATACGACTCAACTTCTTCACCCCCACCCGCCAGCTCCGCTCCGCCAGCCTCGCCCTTGCCACAGTCCCCCGCGTCCGAAGAACGACCAGCGGCGGCAGATACTTCTTCCACTTCGCCGCCAAGACCTGGAACACCCTCCCCAGCAACCTACGACAGACCCAGGACCTACTGGCCTTCAGAAGACTCCTCAAGACCTGGCTCTTCGATCACTTGCAGCAGCACCCCCCCCAGCGCCTTGAGACCCTCAGTGGTATATAGTGCGCTTTATAAGTGTCTTGATTGATTGAAGATTTCATTAAAAAAATTGACAACGTCTATAGTCTCTATACTTTGTGTAACTTTAATTTTCTGACCATGTAGAAAACTTGTCAATTAAGACGAGAACATAGGATTGACCAGCCTTGCTTCTAATAGGCCACAAAATATCCAAAGCCACCTCTTGCCAATAGCGAGTGGGAGTCTGACGCCAGGCATTTGCCAGTGTAATGAAGCACTCTTGATCCGGATATAGTATAAACAGCTTCTTCTTTATTAATAAAGATATCATCTATTACAGGAAACGTTCTATCCACAGGCCCTCCAAGAATCAGTGACCACATATATTCATATGCACGCACACACTCAAACATAAAAAAAAATACTTACCAGGTCACACTGGTGGTAGTAGGTCCAATGGGTGGTGGGAGGGGAAGTAGAAGGCACCGGAAGGAACTGGATGCTTTAGGAAGAGCAGGGAAAACTAAAAGATCCAGCTGCCTCCTCTCACTGGATGACTTTGTCAGGGGTCAGCCAATCAGGGGAGGACCTTCCATACCTTCTCACAGAGAGAGATGGGTCAGTGAAAGTTGCCGACCCCTCTACATATGGCACCATGATGGAAGTCAGCCCTGGGCACTTCAGGTCATAATCCTGATGTGTCCAGGTCTGAGTCTATCATGGATAGCCTATGCCAGACTTATGAGGTCAAGCACTCAGGCTGTGAAATATTCAGCCTGGCAAAACTATGCTCAAGCTGCCAGATGCCTGCGCTTTTTGTGCGTGTACATCGCCTTGCTGACTGACCTGGTGAGTTTCTCTCAGGCTGAACTTTGGTCAGACAGACACCTCATCAAGATATGAAAAAAGTTGGGGAATGGGGCCCCTCTGCCATTATTGACAGGCTGCCTAGGGCAGTGTGAGCCAACAAATTAACAGAGGAGTGAACTGGGCCCCAATGCAATCATGAAGAGCGCGCCCCTCCCCCACCACGTTGTTTGACAGCAACAAATGTTCCTAATTTGGGTGTAGTGGGCCTTCTCTCACCTATGGGCTGGTGTCAATGAGAGTTGCTGAACCCTCCCCACTCTGCAAAAAGGCTGGGGCAGGCCCCCGCATACTTAAGGATGGGCTGCAGCTGTGTAAAAGTATGAAGAGGTATCTCCATATTTTAAATGAAGTGTATTTCTTTAACATGTGAAACATTTAGCCTTAGTCAATCAAATCATATCTCTGCATAAAAGGCATTTATTAAAAATGATTGCTTTTAAACATGAACATAGAAACATTTATGCCCTCCCTCCCCCATAAAGACAATATCAATGGCAAACTGAGGCAAGTCCTTTGTCAATTATACCCTATATGTGGACTAGATTCTTATTCTACACAAAGCACTTTACAGTCTTTAATCAAATACAGTGGCTGCTTGTACACTGCACATACCAAACTCAAGTACTTGAAGGTGATCTCAAGCATGATAATGAAGAGAGACTAGGTGAAATAAAATGTTTGCCTAGGATCATATAATGTTGTCAACTGGGATTGATCCCCGTTTTTCTTGTTTCACATTATGCTTTTCAGCCATTAGTTACATGTCTTGTTCCTTTAACTTCTTCCATGCTCATGACCGCTCCTGGCCATCATGAGTCACGGTGGGCGTGTGCTGATGTCGGCCGGGAGCCGTCATGACCACGCCGTCGATAGGAACTTTCAGCACTGCGGCGAAATTCGCGCCACAGTGATGAGGTTAAAAGCCACATAAACATTTTGAGCTTGAGGTCCAAGAAGCGGAGCCAAAACCTGACATCTGGCTCATGTATATCTCAAACTTTCAGTGGCACACACACCTTTAAGAGAACATGGCTGCCTGACCCTGAGAACTATCTTAATGTGTATGGTCTGTGCAGCCAACACAGACATGCTTTTAACATTAAATTAAGTATGTCTGCATTGAGAGCAGAAAAAGCCAGTTCTTTAGAGTGAAGGAGCCACATTCCCCCACCTTTTGGCTGACATAAAGAGTGCCTGTCACGCTAAGCAGTGGGCAGTCTGACGGACACTCCTTAATTTCTGGTGTGGCAGCCAGGAGCAAGACATGCGCGAAATGCTCAGGTGCTTGGCTGCCTGAGCTGAACTTTACCAGGCTGAAGGTGTCACAGCCCTGTGGGTGTGACCGCTTCAGCCTCGTAATTTGCCTGGAGGCCTTCCACCTCATGATGAGGCGGAGCATCACTGATAGGCTCTAATCTGCGCATTTCAGTTTTAAACCCTAAAGCGCCTGGGGCCTAGTGTCTATTATTGACATGTCATCACAGAGTGGGGTGGGGTTAGCAGTCTTACTGGCCAAATCTCACTCTGTGAAGAGGTAGAGACTGACACTGCCCCCCATTAGCTCTCCTAAGGTCAGTCAATGAGATGAGGTGGCAGTCCCAACCCTTCTGGAACCAGTGAGGCTTTCCTCTCTGAGATGCTGCAGAAGGTAAGTGATATGTTTTTAATGTTTGGTGAGAGTGCATGTGTGTATGTATGACTGCATTTGTTTTTGTGAGTGTGTGCTGTGAATGGGTGAGTGTGTGCTTGTGAATGCATTAGGGTGTAAGTGTGCATGTAGATGGGTAGTCTATGGGTGTGCATGTGTGGCCTGTGCGCCCCATCCCCTGGTTTAATTACTGGCTATCACTTATTGATAGTTTTTTTTGACAATCGGACTGTGGTGAATTTGGAAAAGCAAGTTGGCCAGCAGAGAGCAGCAGAGAGCAACTGGCGGATAGACGACGAGGTAGTGGAGAGTAGAACGCCAGCCATTCGCAGCAGAGCACGCCAAAAAGCTGCCGCCCGTGCTTTTAGGGCTTTAAGGCTTTTAAAGCTTTAAGGTTTCATCCCGACCTGACCGGGCCGGACCGGGGCCCTTCCGTGACCCAACGCCTAGTTCCCGGTACCTCAGGACTGCGGAGACCGTGCAGGGGGGAACCGAGGAGGAGATCTGACGGAGCCCATTCGGCGTCTCCCGGCGTCTCCCGGCCTCCACAGGGCTTCCTGCGGGGGACGACCTGCTATGGACCTGCTACAGTCTCCAGCTACGGTGCCCTGCTGGGGCAGGAGCGGCAGAGAGCGGCATTTCGGCATTTTGGTGAGAGGAATCAGCTGTGCCTTGACTGTGCCTTTGGCGCTAATGCAATGTAAGGAACTTCATGCATAATATATTTATGTTATAGTACTATTGTAGAAGAGCGGAGCTCTCGGCATGCAGACTAATTGATAAACTGTGTGTTAACAGAGGACAGAGGACCTAACAGCAGGATCCATTGATTGTGGGTTGGATCAGCGCTGCCATCATACACTTGGTGAGACCGAGGATACGGGGGTGACAAGGGAAATACTCAGGAGAGAAACGGTATACCCCCGCAAGTGACCAACTGAGTGTGCTCTCGCCTATTGAACCCTAGCCCCAGCCTTAGCTCCGTTACCAGTTCCGGACCAAGATCCCGGCCTGGATAAGGGTCAGCTCAAGATTTAAGGAGGAATAAGAGTTCCAAAAAGAGCCCTCCTCTCAGCCGGAGACCTGCAGGCAGCAAGGGAGCAAACACTGGGGTTGATACAGCGGTATTGCAGCATTGTGGATAGTGTGCTGCCAGCAAATAACGGCAGGTCATCGGCTCACCTGGCGCATAAGCCGAGTTGAGCCCGGATCAACTATGAGATCTGGTAAAGTGAGGAAGGCTCCTGAAGAAAGGCCAACAGCCCCAAGGGGAACAACAAAAAGGAGAAGACTTGATAAAACCAATGCTAACAAAGCAAGCAACTCATTAAAAAACCCATTAATTTCACCAATTGCTTCTTTATTTGAAAAATCAGCCTCAAGTAAAAACACTGCAATGAGTTTGCGATTTCAATTTTTGAAGGACCCAGGGTCAGCACTATTTTCGTCAACTGGGGATGTTGTGGGTTTGTCGACCCCCATAGCCCCTGAAAAAAACTTAGTAGCAAATGATACTATTTTCACATTCTCTTCAGGGACATTAAATCCACAATTCAGCGAAGATTCGGACCCCTGTAACGGTCCTGATCAATCGGTAAAATCAGACCACAAAAAAAATCCATAGGAGGAAAAAGGCAGTGCAATCATAACTGCAATGGTACACTCCGCCATTGATGATCTTAACACTACTACTACACAACAAATGCCTCCCACAAATACAATTGATTCAATTACAAGTTCAGAGTCAATGAGAAAATTCCAACACACTCATACACAAGTTTTGCACTCGAGCCTCAATGAGCTCTCCCATCTCTGGCCAAACCCAAGCGATTTATTAGATAACGGCAAAGACAACGATTTATTGGCCGATATAAACTCAGTACATGAGGAGGTTGTAGTTGCAGTTGAAAATGGAAGCAGCGAAATAGAACAACAATCAGTTAGCTTGTGCTATATTGAGAATCAACACAGGCCAAAAGGCCAAACCGAAGCCCACTCTTCATCCACAAATGAGAGGCATAATAAATCAGCAAATAGTGAGGCCAATACAAATTTCAACCGGGATGCAGGGCCTCTAGATCTCGTTGCTCCCCTATTACAAGCACTCCAAACATCCACAACAACACTAATAATACAACCTGATAAACTGGACATTCAAATCGACCTAATGAATGTAATTGCATCATATATAGCCAAGATAAATATGAAACTGGATAATTTTAATAATTTATTCATCAGAGCACAAGCCAATACTTTTCAATCACAAACTACATGTACGTGTGGTCCAGTTCTTGATAAATTGAGCTCACCACCACTAGTTCTTGATCAGATACTCACTTTAAATAAACGCCTTATTCATCCAGTTATTGAGTCAGATCTACCGGGCAAACCCAAAATAGAGCGTCAACCATCAGCAGATAATAAGTCTCTCATTGGGGACGTTAGTAAAGAAGAAACCCCTAGGCCCGGCAACAATATAATTAGTGACGATTCCATTGAAAAAGTCACGACTGGGGCGATCATTTCAGAACCAATAAAGCAAATTTTAAGAGACAGAGGAAAAAGGAACGTAAAGCGAGGAACAAAAAATGTGAAACAGGCTCACAGTCAGATTTTAGAACATACCCCACTTTTTCAAATTTAAAAGCAAAAATGATAAAAAGAGGATAGTACCGGAGAAACATGCTCAGTAGCAACAGAAAGTCACGTCAAGTCCCCCAATGCAATCCATACGACCAAAAAGGCTCTTATGAACCTCCAACAAACAGAAAGGGTGACTAGCCATTTGCTTCCGGCAAAAGTTCAGCATGATGCACTGCTAAAGAGGAAAAATTCACTGACAATTGGTATTGACAATAATGCCAAAAAAAATGCGAGGTGTGTAAAAGACAATGACTCGCACTCCGAGGAGATCACGCAGTTAAAAGCTAATCAACAAAGCAAGCCACTTCAAGACATTGTTTCACCCAGGGTAAACGACATCATGGTGGGTCACACACAATCAATCGGTTTAAGAAGGAAAACAATACCACTTAATCCGCTAGCTGCAAATTACATAGCAGGTAATAACGGGACACCAGATGGTATAATCAATCTATCACAAATGGCACCTCTCACAGAAGAAGGGGAAAGAGCAATGTCAATTCTTCATCTCAAGTTGCCTCAGAAATAGGAGTTCAAGGCTATGTAGATAATCCTCGTAGTGTTTACCAAAGATCGACATTCGAAACCCAGAGCAATTCAAGTCAGGGCAATTTAAGAATCTGTATAATAAATAAGGAAATCAAGCAAACAAATCAGGTGGATGGCAAAGCAACAAGGATAGATTCAACAAAGCTTGGCAATGAATGTCATCAAATCATTTGGACTCCGGAGTATAAGACACAGGGCAGCCATGATATATTAAATAGGAGCAACATCTTGAAACTCATGGCTGAAATCAAGGAACTATGTGATATTAAATCCAAAGATCTGGAACTGGTTCAATTTTTAAAAGATTCAAAGAATACAACAAATGAGCAAACATTGACCACTTGGAAAACCCAAGGGATAGTTCAATTAATATTAGGGAGCTCAGACCTATTTCAATCATGGGGTATACAACTATCACAGCCCATCGTCCAGCGTTACCCGTTGCCACTGAAGAAACCTTGTGGAGTGTAATTTACCAGGAAATTGGCTGATTTCGTTCCCCAAAAGCCATTTTACTCGATCTTATACAACGCTAAAGGCAGATGCGACTCAGCTCTTACCCAGGAGGGAACGGATGTAGATAGAGTTGGGGATCCACAACTATCGAAGGATCATTGGAAATGGCTGCCCAGTATGCTAAATGACAAAAGTAAGAACTGACCGAATAGAGTTAAGGTGAATCAAACTGTAAACGAAGGCATACACGTGAATATTGCCGGTGCTAAAAGACTGCTGGAGGATGGTTTACCTCTAGACAAGTGGGCTAATGGTGATATAATTGCTTTGCAAGAAACTTGGCTGCAAGAAGAAATTGCGTTGGTTGGCTTTATTCTCTATACCGTAGCCACTGAAAAATGCAAAATATATGGTCGGGCCATCGGAGGTCTATCCATCTATGTATCAACCTCCTTAAAAATTAACTCGGAACAGCTAAATTCTCCCGATCCAAGTCTTCAATTAATTAAACTAGCAAGTCGAAATGCAACCGACAATATGACAACAATCCTGATTAATTATTACACAGAACCAACCTTAGGAGTGAAAAGGACAAAAAATGCCTTATTATGTAAAGTAATAATGGACCTTTGCACCATAGATCCATCATGGAACATAATATTAACTGGCGATTTTAATTCAAACTTGATTTACTCCCCAGAGGAAGACGAAATACTAACTGCAGATAATATGCATTGGAGCGTTCCACAGCAGATACAAGGAGGGGTAGGGACTCGAAAGGATCGACTAGGCACACTTCTGGTAACAGAACTAGAGTACAAAGGCATGCGCGTCCTGAATGGCAGGACAGATGGAGATCGTCCACCGAAGAAAACTTACTACGGCCCACATGCACAATTAACATTGGATTACACCATCGTAAGCCTATCTTTAATCCCCTTAATAAAAAGTTTTTACATCGAATACTCACCCCTGAGTGATCATGCGATGCAACATATTGAGTTCAATATTTGCACGGAAAGCTTCCAAACATCTCATATACCTGAGGGACAATCTTGTACAACTAATCAAAAGCGCATAAATTGGTCTAACTCTAATAAAACTGAGTGGTTCACAATAATAGATGATACATTGCATAATTTAGGTAACGCCCCAATGAATAACATACAAGCATGGTCTCTCTTCCTCGAGAAACTAAAGTCAAAAATGCAATTACAATCTACTAAGGCCAAGAGAGTCGGCCCAAACAGCAAATTACCAAAGGAACTGTTAGACCTAAGGAAGGATCTGCGTAGAACACATAAGAAGTGGCAGTCGAATGACAAAGATGCGCGTCAACTGTATACATTTCTCGCAAAAAGAAATTTATACAAAAAAATGGTCTGGGAGTTTAAAAGGAGGACAAATGAGAGCTTTAGTATGAAATTGCTCTTCAGCTCCAAACTTCCGAATTCAAATTCATTCTGGAAGATTATAAATCAGTTAATAAGTCCTCGAAATGTTATAACTTTGAATGTGCAGGAATCCGAATGGGCCACTTTTCTCTCATCTAAATTTAAAGAAAGCTTCGAAAAAGTCCCTGGGAATGCACTCATCTTGAAACATCAAAATAAAAGGATTATCGAGGAAGAATGCTGCAGTCAGACACCATCAACCGGCCAGCGCAAAATCTCACTTTCAGATGCAACTTACGGCTCTTACTCCGCAAAGGAGATAATAAAAATAATCAAAAAGGGCAAAAGTAATGGGGCTCCCGGTCCAAATGGCATCCCGCAAGCTACCTATAAATATGCATCGGTATATTGGAGCACACTGCTCGAGAAACTCTTCACAGACGTGCAAACCTACAGCCGAGTCCCGGAAAGTTGGCAAGGCTCCATCATAATGCCTTTATATAAAGGCGGAGACAGAACCAGACCACTTAATTACCGATTAATAGCTCTTCAGGATATTGAAGCTAAATATTTCGCATCGCTGTTCTTAAAAGATCTTGTTAAGTGGTCTGGAGAAAGAGAACTGATCCAACTAATCAAACTGGGTTCAGAGAAGGGATCGGAACAACATCGAACATCTTAGCCATCACAATGATAGCCGATAAATGTAAGCGTACCAAAGTTGTGTTTCATAGACTTGCAAGCGGCCTTCAATAGCGTGGACCGGAATTTATTGTGGGCTAAATTAAGAGCTTGGGCGATACCAGAGAGTATATTAAGGGGCCTGTTGTTATTCTATTCAGATACCTGGATGCAAATTAAACTAGGGGATGGATCCCATTTATCAAGAAAAGTGTTCACAACAATTGGATTAAAACAGGGTTGTGTACTGGCTCCTCATTTGTTTCATTTATTCATTTCGGATCTTTCTGGCAAGCTAAACTCCTGTAACTCTCATTGTCCAAAATTAGGCAAACTACAACTGACACATTTGGCAAACGCCGATGACATTGTGCTTATGAGTCTTACAAAAGTCGGTTTATCTAGGTTGCTAACAGTTCTTTCAGCTTTCCTGTCAGAAAACAAGCTGGTTCTAAATTCATCCAAATCCAAAATAATGCTAATTACCAATCGACGCACAACAAACTACAATATCTCGCTAGAAGGAAAACAGCTGGAAAGGGTTGCAAATTATAAATACCTGGGGTATTATATCGACGATAAGCTCTCTTTAAAAGATCAGAAATATTACTTGACACACAGAGCAGGAGCCTTAATATTTGCACTCAGTACCTTGGCAACTAAATTGGAAGGTCCATCGTTAAAACCATTACTAACTGTGATTGCTAACAAAGCCTTGCCCACCTTAGCTTATGCCAGCGTAGCTATGCATGGCAAGGATTCTGTTTTTTTAAATAATTTAATCACTAAAATCTAAAGAAATGTCCTACGTCTCCCCCACACTGCTTCACCTGTGCAAATGCACCTTGAATTCGGTTTAAAGAACGAGTCATTGGGTCGACTTTACTCATGTATCAAGGTGTGGTATCAGATCAAGATGAAAGCCATCAATAATAATCTGAATTTTTGTGGCAGGAACTAGAAACGAAAAAAAATCAGAGGCAAACAAATTCCTCTCTAATGCTTTGGAGTTAACATGCACTGCCAAGCTTTGGGATAAAAACTTGCCATTTACGTCATTCAAACAGGCATTAAATAAAGCCGCGAAATTACATTCATTGATCACGGACAAAGAAATTTTCTCTCATCGTTCTCATTCTTGGGCTGTGATCAATAGTTATAAATCACTTACACCAGCGGCTTACTTGGATACAGCCTACTCCGTTATTATCAAAAAAAGGTTGATGGCCTTGAGATTCGGCAAATTTCCAACTTTGGCCGATGAGTCTGTCTGGAAGCATACTGATTCTGTTATTTGTCGCCTCTGTGGAAACACAAAAGAAGACTTAATTCATATCATATGTCACTGTAAGATCCTGAATACGGAGCGAAGACTCTTCTTAAAGAACATCTTTTTGGTTAAGAGACTACGCACTTGCAGGACTGCAGTAATCGGTGGCTTGGACTCATCGTCCCCTCAAATAAACTGTAAGATGGTAAAGTTCTTGCTGACCTTCGAAAAATGCCTGAAAGCAATCTAATATTTTTAAGACTTATCAGGTCAATGGATAAAACATTTTGTTTCTTTGTCATTTTATATCGATTTTAATTTACTCTCCGGAGATGTATGATTCGGATTTTACTATGTCGCTATTAACTTTTAGTTGATTATAATCAATGTGATTTTACTTTTAAGCTTTGGATGAGTATTGTAAAGGAAATATGTTATGGTTTTAATTAACTAAACAATTAAGATTAAATTCAAATTCACTTATTGATAGTACCATGAACATGTCCGAGGATTCCCCAGGGAAATGTAATGTACCCCGGTGAAACTCTGTGAGCTTTATGACCATTGTGCATTGAATTTCACACATGTATCTCCGTAATTAGTTGTCGTAAGTGATGAAGATAGTGTTCGAAAGTGCACCTAGGGGTCCCCTATAACAGGGTTTATGGCTGAGGAGGCCATTTAACAGAGACACATTAATAAGCGGAAAAGCACAATTACACACAAATAGCATGTGCAATACACACAACTTTATATACTTTCCTATCTCATTTTTAACTGTCCTAATTTTTTTAACTTTCTTAACCCTTTGGTGGATTGGGTAGACTGCCCATGGTCTGTATTAATTTACACAATCCCCTTTTCTATTCTCAAGCCTAAGCTCTCACATTTGCTCTCTCTTTTTGTTTTAAACATCTCTTTTCTTCCACGAGTGACACAAAGATATCTCCACTAGACTTTTGATATTGACCCTCGTTCAAATTTTGGATTTCAAATTAAGGGTATGTGGAACTTTAACGCTGCATACATGTGATGTTTCAGTAGGCACAAAATTTCTTTCATGGGGAAGGACGGCAGTTCCTCCCTGCACTTGAGTGACTTCATCTGGCCTGTCCTGTAACTCCCTCCCCCAAAAGAACATTACAATCTGTGAATCCACTGAGATGCTGAATGTTTCAGTGACATTCTCCAATGAAAAAGCAGGCCGTGCAAGCCAAGATGTGCACCCAAAGTACACTTTTTCAAAATATACCATACCTTTCTATGCAGAAGGGGAGGATCAACTTATGAGGAAGGGTTGACTAAATTATGCCACAAGAAAAGCCAAATTATGCAGTATAATGTGGCACTTTTAGAGAAAGTATTACCTCATTATTTTGTCATTTGTACACATGCTAACACCATCAGGGCAAAGGGTGCACCTCTTTATTACCAGTGTGACACCCAAATACAGCAATAAGGAACAGAAAGGTGACCAGTCAAACTTTACAAAGGGCCTCCCACCCTCCAGCAACATGTCTCGATGATTTTTGCTCTGTAAGAGCTAAGAACTATTTTTGGATTAAAATCTGAATATTATGCAGCTGATGATAAATTATGTGTAATTGCACCAAATCCATATTCATGTGTAAAATACCACATTTCAGTGACGGAGGACAATAGCAGATGAGTTTAGGTTCAGGAGCACAGTCCATTTTTACACTTTGCCAGCCTTTCCTGACACATTACACTAATTTCTTCATAACTCAGGGGCCGAATCGCAGAACTAATCTGAGATAAAATCCTAAAGGTACTACTTTTGGTATTCACAGAAGGCATTTAGTAGTAGTAAAGTTAGGACTCCTAACTTTACTACTACTAAACTGAGATAAAATCCTAAACATACTACTTTTAGTATTCACAAAAGGCATTTAGTAGTAGTAAAGTTAGGACTCCTAACTTTACTACTACTAAATGCCTTCTGTGAATACCAAAAGTAGTACGTTTAGGATTTTATCTCAGAGTGTGTGCTGTGTGACATCTGCCTAAGTGGGAGTGAGTGGTTACTCTTGTTGGGTTGCTTGGCGAATGTGTGCAATATGTTTTTAAAGGCTCATTGTTAGAAATTGGGTCACTGGTTGACAGGGGTGTGAGCCCTGGTCAAGCTGCAACCTCAATCCTAGTCAGGGCAAGGCACAAGCAACCCCAAAATGAACCAGTGCGCACCCCCTAGTAGCTCGGCACACAGCAGCCATGCTTAACTAATAGGCAATGTATAAAGTATTTTGTGCAACACTTTAAACAGTAAAACAGTGAAAAACTAACACAGAAAGGATACCTTACCAGGTTAGAAAATTAAAGCTTAATTTAAGAAATAAAACAAGACCATAACAACAAACCTCAAATCAGTAGAAACTGAGTAATGCATTTCTAAAGAATTCATTGTAAAATAGAGCCTAAAAGAGTAAAGCACTAACCACAGCCATCTGGTCATGTTGGACCGGGTCAAAGTCAAAAGTGCAGGTGGCCTTGGAGGAACTCGGGTCGGAAGCTCCAGGTTACTCCCGCTAACATTTTACTGTCTCAAGTTTTGTGCCAGGAGTCCTGTTGTGTTAAAGAGGGTCGTGAGGAACAAAGAGAGTGTTGTGGGCAGCAGTTAGCTTGGGGCGAAAGCAGACCTGGTGTTGCAGATGGGTGGGCTGAAGTATCCCATTGGCGACCCCACGCAGGCTGTCGATGCAGTTGTGTGTAGGGACAGTCTGGTAGAGGCTCGCTCTGGATTTTGGTTCAAGAGGTGTGGTTCTGGTGTGAACGGGCCCATTTGCAGCTGTGAAAAACCCAAAAGGTTGAATTTGAGAGCCTGTGAGTCACACCAAAGGGTCCAGAACCTGAAAGGCACAACTTAGGGGTCAGGAACTCCAGACTAAGTGATATGTAGCCTTTTCAGGTGTAATTGAGGCTGGTCCAGCTCCTCCCTCCCATCCAGTCACACCTAAGCTCCCTATTTTGTGTGGCTGTCTAGGAGGAATTCACAGAGCCCAAATGTCATCTATACCCAGTCATGTGACCCAGAGACAGGCTGAAGGCACCAAATGGCTGCGGCAAGAAAAATGCCAACTTTCTTAAAGTAGCATTTTCAGAATTGCAATTTAATATTCGACTTTACCATCAATTAGGATTTTAAATTGTGATTTCAGAGGCATCAAACATGAACTGGTTATCTCTTCGCATTTTGAAATTACTCTTATAGAATGGAATAAGGCAACTAAAATGTTATCCTATGAGAGAGATAAGCCTTGCAGTAATGAAAAAACACATGTAAGACTTTTTAACTACCAGGACATGTAAAACTTAAAAGTACATCTACTACTTTTTAAAATACATTGCACCCTGTTCTCTGGGCTGTCCAGGGCCTATGCTAGGGGTGACTTAAATGTATTAAAAAGGAAAGTTTGGGCCTAGCAAAAGGTTTATTTTGCAAGGTCGAATTAGGAGTTTAAGCTGCACACACAGGCTCTGCAATGCAAGGCCTGAGACATGTTTAGATGGCTACTTGAGTGGGTGGCACAATCAGTGCTGCAGGCACACTAGTAGCATTCAATTTTGCAAACCCTTGGCACAGACAATGCCACTTTACTAGGGACTTACAAGTAAATTAAATATGCCAATTGGGTATAAGTCAATATAACATGTTTTAAGGAGAGAGCACAAGCACTTTAGCACTGGTTAGCATGATAAATTGCAGTCTTAAAACCAACAAAAATGAATTTGGCAAAAATGTAGGCGTGAAGGCAAAACATTATGGGATGACCCTGCAGAAAGGACCAAGTTGAACACAACAGTGATGTTGTGGTCTACACTGCAAAAATCCTGCAAATGTCAAAGTGGGTTGGAAAATATTTCCACAACTGACCAGGCCGATGATATCTGCCATGCATAATCAAACGACTTCCCATTCCAGCAATTTGATCAACAAACATCAGTTGGTCCAATTCACTGCATACTACAGAAACAACAACGTTGCATTGCTTTGGACCTGATTTCATTGCCAAATCATTAATTATGCTTTACATAATTCAAACTCAAAATTTTCGATTTGCTATAGTTGTAGCAGTGTAGTAAGAAAGTGTGGCAAAGGGCAAACATGTTATAGCCCTAGGGTCATTTTGTACCCTTCCGTCTGGAATAAACTGGGCAATGTTACAACGCCTTTAGTGAATTTCAGAAGTTTATTCAGCACTCATAAAAGGATTAACATCGGACAAACACCACCATGTGGTGTGGACTTCCTTTTAAGTACTTTAAGTGTTTTGGTTCGGGCCCAAAGGTATGAAGTGTTTCCAGCTTTCTTGATTTGCTTCTAACTAACTGTGATAGGTTACTAAGTATACATGAATGTCTATTGCTCTTTAAAGAAATTGCTCTGAACGGATATTCGGTTTACCATGTGTAATTATTTGTGTCACAATATAACCGAGCTCAAAGCCCTATAAAACGATTTACATTCAATTTTCACCCACAACACCTTTTGAAATTTAAATGTACACAGGGCATATCCTGTTGGAATTCAATAATTCATGAGGTCATGGAACCTCAATGGCACAGAACTGAACCTATAATTAATATACCCCCGTTAATCAGTGATTGCATAAGAATAGAGAAGAAAGAAAATTGAGCAAATTTCTGTATTTTTCAGTTGCAACAGTAGCGAATGTTTCCTCTACAGACTACAGTCATGCTGGAAACATCACAACCGAGCAATGCACGACAGATGTGGTTTGCTGCTGCAGATGAGTATTTGATACTATAAAAGTGAAGCTTTTATTTGGCCAAAGGCATTACTTGTTTCCTAATAAATTTGTCATTTTTACGAATGTGCACCAAATTTGGCATTTATGTCGCTCATCCAGTTAAGTTTCCGCATGTCAAGTTTTATTGAGATCGATCCAGGGGGGAAAAAAAGTAAAAGTTGGAAGTTAAATATGAAGTATTTTCCATTTTAGCTCCCTTAGGATTTTTTGTCCTGCACTACAGCA
Organism: Lissotriton helveticus; assembly: GCF_964261635.1. NCBI lineage: Eukaryota > Metazoa > Chordata > Amphibia > Caudata > Salamandridae > Lissotriton > Lissotriton helveticus. Next base: position 249,670,693 of record NC_136072.1, read on the forward strand.
AAAATAATGCTGCTAAATGGTATCACATAGATTTGGCATGGATTTAAATATTTGTTCCAAATCCTTTCATTAGTGTTTGAGAAATTTGCATTACAGAAGGTGGAGGGTTTTCTTCAAAGGATTATTTTTTAGTTATACCTTATCAATTGATTTTGCAAGTATGACATTCCATTTGAATGTTTAGAAAAATGTGATTTGTTGGCATAAACTTTTTTATTTGATTCTGCCATTTTGAATACAGACGTTAAGCAAATCTTGACAATTTCTGGAAACAAATTTGTGGGGGATGGGAAGGCATCATGCACTTTTTTGGAGTACAGAAGTAGAGAGTTTAGACCAGAGAGGCATGAAAAACTCCTTCTGTTTTGAAGAGAAAAAGTATTTAACATGCTGACTTCACAGGTGCTCTAAAATTTGTGAACTCAGGCTACCATGTTGAATAGTCAAATGATGTGGTTAATTTGCAGCTTCCACTTATAAAATGTTTTTGATTTGTTTATAACGTTAAATCCATTCCAGAAATCTACACACTATCGGGGAGATAATTAGTATGTCTAACGTACTCGTGGTATGTAATCTTTTTGTGCATTCTTCAAGTGTGTGAAGTTAACTTTGGTGTGGGTACGTCGGCAAAGACAACTAGATCTGCTGACCACACCTCAGGGTCAATCTCTGCTGTGCATGACCAAAGGCCATAGTGCATTTATCTAAAGGAGGGTTGGGCATAGCTGAAGAATCAAATTATGGTAGTTAGATGTGTCGTATCATCAAATAACTACAATAGTTCAGAAAAACTTGTGTTTAAGATAAAGTTCTTTTAACACACCTCTTAGCCTATTGATATTTTTGTAAAACTCTCATATATACACTGTAAAAAAAAATCCAGTTAAGTTTCTGCATGTCAAGTTTCATTGAGATCTATCCAGGGGGAAAAAAAGTAAAAGTTGGAAGTTAAATATGAAGTATTTTCCATTTTAGCTCCATTAGGATTGTTTGTCCTTCACTACAGCAAAATAATGCTGCTAAATGGTATCACATAGATTTGGCATGGATTTAAATATTTGTTCCAAATCCTTTCATTAGTGTTTGAGAAATTTGCATTACAGAAGGTGGAGGGTTTTCTTCAAATGATTATTTTTTTAGTTATACCTTATCAATTGACTTTGCAAGTATGACATTCCATTTGAATGTTTAGAAAAATGTGATTTGTTGGCATAAACTTTTTTTATTTATGCCAACCTAAGAAATCGTTTTACTATCAGACGCATGAGAAGCCTCAAACTACAGTTGCGGTTAACACAGGGATAATCACTACATACCAGGCTCTTTTAGAAGGGAGGAGAGGGAGGGGAATTCTTGCTTTGTAAATCCGGGTGCACCAAACGAATCAATCGGAATTTGTGGCCAAGCAGTGAAGTCTGAAAAAATCAGGGATTGAATTAATTAAGCAGGCAGGGTATTTACAAGCCTTTGTAGTGAGAAAAGAGCCTGGTATGTAGTGATTATCCCTGTGTTAACCACAACTGTAGTTTGAGGCTTCTCATGCGTCTGATAGTAAAACGATTTCTTTGCATCTTTCAGACACAAAGAATAAAAGCCCTGATGAGAGGCCAGGGACATTAGTCCTGGCCTCGAAACGCGTCAACAGTTTGTTTTGGCGGAATACAGCAGAATATATAAGAATCTAGGACTGGCTAGTCCAGGGAAAACCACTTGTTGAGTCATTCACTTGACTATATTCCCCATTTTTCTCGATTGCTTACATTGAATTTTTTTTATGTATGTTATTGCTTTTTCGTAATGTATTGATTTCTTTGTATGATGTTAGATGTATTATTTTGAACATTGTTTGTTTCTTTGACTTTATGTGTGTCAGAATTATGTACAGTAGTGTAAATAATTGAATGTACAGATTGTGTTCTTTTTTTTGCTAATTTATGTGAATAATTATCTAAAAATATAAAATAATTGGCATTGAATGAGGTTGCCGGGGCGAGATTTAATAAATATTTTTCTAACCCCCAAAGAAATGTTTTGTTTAAAATAAGTGTGGTTTAGGCAATTTTGTGTTACTTTTAGGAAGTTGGCATTTTCTTTAACCATTCTGTGCCTCCCACTTTTAGGAAGTTGGCATTTTCTTTAACTATTCTTTGCCTCTGCCTGACTCTCAATGAACGCCTGAATTGGATTACAATGGGCTTTGTGCTTTCCCTCTAGACGGTCATACAAAGGGAGCTCGACTGTGGGACATTTGCATCCTGAGGGCCCATCATCAGGTTGATGGACTTCCTGAGGTAGATTGGGAGGGAGGAGCTAACACTTACACATGAATAGGACTGTGCCTGTCTCCACACAAATAGCTGCATATCCCTTTGTAGTGAATCTGGAGCCAGGGCAGGAAAGGCAGGGACCTTGTGGATTTCAAAGGCCTCTTTGAAGTCCCCATCACTTTGAAGGCACTTTTGGGTATAAGTACTGAACCCCTGACACCACGAAATCAGAACTTTGCTGGAACAAAGGAAATTCTGCCTAGAATAGCATCTGCTGTGATGTAGGGTGGACCATCACTTTGGTCCTTGCATTGCTGTGTGGGCTTGCTGCCTGCTGATTGCTGTGCTGTCGTAGGGACTCCCACTTTGCTACCTTTTCTGCTGTGTTGTCCTGCTGCCTTCAGTTTCTTTCCTGGGCGAGAGAGGGACTGCATCTGCTTTATACATCCTTGATGCAGCTGTTCCCCACAAGAATTGATGCAGTGACCCCTTTGCGCCAATGAGAACCGACATAGTGCCCTCCGACACAGTGCCTATTCGACGATGACTTGGGACCCAACTGCGAGGTTGGATGACGACACAGTGCCGATCCAAAGACGCTGCTGGAAGGCTAGACTTTGAAGCATCGACCCAACTGCGTGACTTGGAATTGACACATCGAGTCTTAGGTGTCGATGCTTGCTCAATACAAAATTACTTTTTTAGCGGGCCCGGCATGGGTTCTGTAGCCAGCCTGACCTCCATCATGGTCGGCATGAACTTTGGACTTACCCTGGTCTCCCGCAACCTCAGGTATCCTCAGTAAGCACTATTTTGGGATTTAATTTTTAAATATTCATGCCTCAATTAGAACTTATTGGATGATTTTTTATTATTTTTGTCATGTTTTACTATTAACAATATTCTCTATTTTACTAAGCTGGTGCAGTCATTTTGTAGTGTTTTCACAGTTGTCCTGTAATTTAAATGTGCACAAATACTTTACAAAATGCCTCCTAAGTTAAGCCTGCCTGTCCTCTGCCAAGCTTGCAGAGGGTGAGCACAGGTTAATTTAGGTTGTGTGTCTGACTTACTCTGATTAGGAGTGTGGCTCTGCTTGGACAGGGTATATACTGCGCAAACCAGAAACCGCAATTTCTAACATTACCATTCTGAAACCTACCTGTCACAGGACCGAGTGATATTCATCCCTTGTTTTTAAACTCCAATGTCCATGCTAGTTGTGCCTATCTGACCAATACTTGTGGGGCATGTCATGCATACTACAATAGACCTGGAAAAAGTGCCACAGGTGTTTTCAGAAGATACAAATTCACAAGAGAAAATAAAAGATGACAAGCTGAAAAGAACTGCCAGATATTGATTTTTTTTTAACATCTCATATTAACTTGCAAACCTACTAATAATGTATGTATAGTGCGCAGCTAACAATCATTAATTAACTTAACTTGTTAACTGCCTCTCAAATTCCAGGCTAATTCAATTGTATTTATATTAGCACATTAAAACTGTTTAACTGCTCCATCTTTGACCTCTACTCAAAAACAGATTTACCTCTGATCTCTAGGACAGTTCTGGATGAAATGTACCAAGAGTAAGCTAACCATGGCAGATATCTACCAAATCTTTGCAAATTTGTTAAATGGTGTGAAAGTTATGAGTAAAGATAAAATTGCCTTTTCATTGGAAACTGAAAGAAACTTTGTTATAATAGAGCTGTGGTTAAAACATCAGAAGACTAAAATAATTAGTAAACAAAACACAGTAATGCCTTTAAAAGGTTCAGTTGAAAAGATTGTAGTGTAGTTCCTATATTCCCAATAGGCTCTGCGCATTGGAATAATGTATCCTGTAGTTTAGACGTAGGACTGAGGTCGACTAGGTCTCTACCGAATATATTAAACTTAATTGTGAGTGCCAACTAGCTCAGAGGTCACTAGAAACTTTCTCGAATTCACAAGCAGGGATTAGTTTCTGACAACCGCATAAACATGACAACATTGTTTCCCCAGGATAAGAAATGTATCTCTAGAGTCGTGGAAACAATAGATAACTATTTTACTCAGTCAATCGTGCATGCTTCGATTCACCAGAGGTGCTGAGAAAATAGAGAGACGGGTATTTTCAATAAAAGTATTTATTGAATTTATTTATTTATTTATTTGTGAGATTTATAGAGCACAAACAAATGCCCGAAGGCGTCTCGGCGCTATGGACGGAGCAGAATGAAAAGAAGAGGGAAATGGAAGATTATTGGTTGAACAACCAAATCTTTATTTTTCTCCTAAAAATGGTCAGAGTAGGAGATGACCTAATGTCAGGATCGAGGGAATTCCAGAGCTTGGCTGCTGACACAGTGAATCTGCGATCGCCCCATGAAACAGTCCGAGTTCGTGGCACTGTCAACAGTTGAACAGTCTTCTTTCTCAAGCATAAGAAATGTACTGCTACAATCGTAATACTGGTTATAAAGTACAAGGCATATAATACAAAAAGTATTATAAAGTAGTACTGTAAAAGCATGGTATGGTTTCTAAGCCATATAAAATAACATATAATACATACAGTGATAAAATGACGAAAAAGTACTCAACTGGTGCTTCTAAAATACGCCTACCCCAGTGTACCTAACCTAGGTCTAGTACAAGGGAAGAAGTAAGTGAGGTGTAGCTTAAGTTTAGTATTCTTAGCCAAGAATCTATTCCAAGAATTCTCTTAAGGGTCTAATCAGCTCCGGACCTTGGTTCTAGAATGAAGGAGGTCTTGTATCCCTCTTTCAGGACTCGATTTCCCAGCAACCTGCAAGGGTAGCCTAGAAACACCGGAGCTGGATTTCTCAGCAGGAGAAAAGACAGCATCTCTCAGTGCGTTAGCTGGAGGGTCGGCTTCCTTCGGCACTTGCTGCTGCAGGGTGTCGCGCAAGTAGTTAGTCGATCTGCTCCAAACCATCGTGTGTTTGTCTGGGCAAATGTAGGCATATTTATACCTTGAAGGTGCCGAGTTTGACGTATGATTGGACATAATAACGTCATCAAAGACTCAGTTCTTTGAAAACTCCATGATTTCCTAGATACATTAGTATTCAGGCAAGGGGAAGTCCCTAACTGCTGAAGGCGGGTTTTTCTAAGAAATCGTTGTTGATTCTCGGAACTTAGTGGAAGTAGCCATGCCGTATTTGGGCTGCATAGGCTCAGTCTAAATATGGTAAGGATTTCTATGCCTATATAAGGATCGGGTAATTTATACCTATATATGGGCATAAATCGGGAAAATTACACTAGGGTCCTAGATTCCTGCACAACACCCATTCCACGATATTAAGTTCAATAAAACTAAATGTATAAGCACTGAACATATCTGAGGCAAGTGTTTACAATCCCACCCAAAATACAAATTGCATTTGAAAGGTTTGTTCACATGAAATGAGTATAAGCTGTATGAAAAATACGTCTCAACTGATATGAAGCCTAGTCTGAGAGCATACATTCTAACATTTATGAAAGACGAAATTACATTCATGAAATGTCTCTTTAAGGTACAGAAAAAAAGTTGAGACTATCCCATAGCATAATATTTAAACTGTTTCGTTTTTAGGACAAGGCATATATTGTCATTAGGAAGTTTTTCAAAAGAAATCTTGTTCTCTAAGAATAGTTCTACTTTAAGCAGATTACTCTGTGCCAACAAGTTCTATTTTGGAAAAAGTTCAATTTGTTAGACGGTTTGTTTTTGAAGAAACAAAGGCCGAATTTCAGAGTTCAGGGAACGCTGTGTGAATTAATCAAAAGTTATTCTCTGTGTCAATAGAAAACATCAGATCATCTAGGCTGGCAAAGAAACCATCTACCATAGTAGGTGAAAGTGGAACCACTTCAGTTAGCAGGTGAAATGTACATCGATGAGGATCATCACCGTCAGTGTTTGATGCATTAGAGATCTCCACAGAAGGTGGTACCTGTGTGCCTGTAGTGTCTCGTATCTCACCCACAGTTAGACTAGCCGGTGAGACCTCAATGAATGCCGTCATCAGAATGGGCAGCCGTTGGGGGCAACACGATGCATGAGTCGTTACCCAACCTAGCAAGGCGTCAACATCCGATGGCAGGACTGATGGAAGTGTAAGACAAATGTCCAACACGCATTCCTCTCCGCAAAGCAGGCATCGCAGAACAGGTAAGATGCAATCTTGCCAGATAGGTCTGAACGAAAGGAACCAAGTTGTGTTCAGATCTCTTAAACGAGCCAAGCCAAGAATCTGTGTAATTCTCTCTCAATACCTCATGGCAAGGAGGGCTTGTTCCATGGTAGTCTGGGTATCGCTGGTGACTGGATTTGCCATATCGGAGCAGAAGGAATAAAAATAGAATTCCTGCTACGAGTCCGAAGATGAGAGGCAGGCCGCCGAACACAGAGTGCACGAAATTTGGAAAAATGCAGAGGACTGCCTCAAATGGTCCTAACAGTCCCATAAAAATCGTCTTAAATACATGTGTGATGCCACTGGTATCAGACATATTTAAGATTTGACTAAGCATTTCTGCGAAATGTACTGGGCAGTTTCTTGATAATAATGCATGTATCTCTGCAGAAGTCCTTGCAACTTGCAGATCATACGTTTATCTAGACGAGGTCAGTGGCACTGTTTTTTGTAAGAGAATGACTTTCATTCTGCTTAAAGTATCAATTTGTATAGAAGAGATATTCAGTAAAGGCCATACCGCCGTCTCCCTTTCTGTCTTGCTCTTTGGATACAACAAGTGTCCCTGGATGACACACTAACTAGATAAGCTTTTCCTGGCAACATGCCACAACAGCTGTGGTCATTGAGCATAATGTAGCTGCCATTGGATAGCTGCCTGAAAATTGGTTCTATCACTGTGGAGGGTGAACCGTGCAGATGGCATGAGAGGTTATTTGCAGAACCTTCGCAGGCTCCGTGTAGATTAATACCTTGGCACAAAAGTGTACCACTTAGTGAGTTCTTACAATTTTTACCACTAAGAAATACCTCCTTTCCCCCATTCCAACATTTGTGTGTGTACGGTAAAGTCCAGGTCGACTTAATTTATTCTTTACCCAACCTTTCATACAGGCCTGCTGGTATATGCTGTAGACAATACTGAAATTGGAAAATCGTCACTGGTATCGTGATGGTGCCATGTATTATCCATTCAATGACAGGCTTCTCAGAAACTATTAATGGTAATCTTTCCAGTTTTTCAATGCTCAGCACTGTATAGTCTGCTCCTTTTTGTGCCAAAGAGATTTATTTATCTGTAAGGTTAAATACAGTAAACAATGACATGGCATTGCTTAAACGCTATGGCACGTAGCCTGAACGGAGATTTTGTAACGTCCAGCCTAGCAGCATTGTAGAACGTAATTGAGACTGGCCATGTTTTAACATTAGTAAGTCTTGCTCTATTATGTCAATTGCAGAGGATACAATGCTGTCCAAAGAATATATTCTGGAGGACAGAGTCGTTACCCACTGTCCACTACAGAGAGGCTTTTCTCTAAATTAATACGATCAATTTCTCGTATTCTTTCTGCAGTTTCCATTTGCTTTATTTTCCATGCTTCTTTGTAAGCAGCGTATATACCGGCGAATATGAAACGTTTTTGACGTGGTTTGCGAGGCCCCATTAAGAAATCTCGCAAATCATTGCCTTCTTTAAGTAAAGATAAGTGTTGTTTGATTTCTGGAAGTGTAGATTTCTGTAGCCACTCAAGGCATAGCTTTCCTACACTGTAAGTAGTTACTATCCCTGGATGTTGTCTATGGGAGTATCTTGGTTCTGGCCTGTTCATTTTGAACCCTTGAGTTTTGTTCAGGAATCTATATTGACAGTTATTAGTGTCTGTGGGCCAGATTAACCATTTTTTCCTATCAGGATTAGTTCTGTTTTGTTTCAAAATATATGGTATGTCTACCTCCTCTTCTGTAGTATCAATACTGTCAGATGTGGGTTTAGGTATAGACGGTTTGTTTAAATCTTTTATCTTAGCCAGGCCAAGACAAGTAGTTTGTTGAACAGTGTAACTTAAAAACATTATTTGTTCTGGTATAATGCAGGCTCTGAACAGGGCTTCTAAACCTTGCACCTGCCAATCTTTTGTGCCCAGACAGTTTTTGTCTCAATGTTGTCTTTCCAAAAGTCAAACCCTAATGTAGACAGCTGAGCATAAAAGTTTGCAGAATAAATTTGTTTAGTATTGGTCAGCATTGTTTTCATTCCTGTCTTATTTTCATTTTTAAAATAAAACATATCTGGATTTGCAACATTAAACCCTGAGAAGTACGGAAACTTTTCATAATATGTTTTTGAGCTGCCCTTTGGCGGCATTGGACAATGTTCCCATGGATTGTAAGTAAAAACATTTCTAAGGCGTGCAGATTTAAGCAAATAAGGGTGACCATAATGATTAAACCAATACATTTGTTCATAATCTGATGAACCTTCTAGGTATTCATGTTCTGTAAATTTAGCTGACATTTCTAAATCTGTCATCATGTTATTAACAGTTTCAAAGTCCCAATCATCAGAAAATGTGCTGGGTGAGACAAAGTCACTCAAAGAAACCTTAAACTGGTGTGGAATCTTCAGCAGTTCCACCGGGCCATAGATGTCATAATCAGTTCTGTCCCATGCTATACCACCAGGTATAGGAACGGCTGTGATGTTCACTGATGACAGGTCTCTTTTTTCACGATGAGATGATTTGTGAGGTTTCAGGAGCAAGTTGATTTTCTTACTTGCCATGTCCATTGTACTGTATTTTCTATCTATCATCCTTCCCAAACTTAACACAAGTATGAGCCAAAGCAGGAGAAAAAGTACACCTAACACAATCCAAAACTCAACCCATGGTGAAACCAGATATGTTTTCTAAAGTTGATGAAAGAGCTCTATTATTTTTTTTTTAAAGTTTTATTTTCTGGCGTTGCTTCAGGTTCACTGGGATCCTCAGAGAAGGTATCAAAGTTGATGAAATAGCCAGAGGCAGTTCTGTCAATTGTTGGAATTGCATCCGGATTACTTGAAATCGCTGGAGCTGTTTCTTCTTTTGCCATGTTGGTATAGTCAGATGCTATATCATTGTAGACAGGTGTTTCTTGACGAACTGTTATTTGGGTATCCAGAGGCACAAGTTTCATGGCTTTGTTGCATAGTCCTTCTTTTCTTACTGCAGGTTTATCAAAGGTGATAAGTCTTTCAGTTTGAACGTCTTGGATTGTAGCAAGATTTGGTCGTCTGCTACATTTTGGGAGTCCACTGGGCCTACTACTTATTATCGGCCACATGACGTGGTTTGACCAGGTCGATAGACACAACTCTGTTCTCCCTTTTACCAGCAAGGGTTGGTAGTAACACTGATCTTGTTCCGTGGATAGCTAAGACAGGTACTGCTTTTCTGTAAGAAGGCCCAAAGTCCTTCTTTACCATGATCTTTTCCCTGACTAGATCCCCAATCTTTGGAATCCAGACAGGTCTTGCTGGGACAGATGGTTATTCTTCAGAGGTCGTTTGCTTCTGTATTGTGTTACTCAGACTTCTTCTTGTTTCATTTAAGTCCTGTAAAACAGCCAAACGATCTTTGAAATCAAAGGGTTTATGTTCCACCACTGAAGTTTGACAATCGAGGTCTTCGATTATCATTCTAGTACCAAACAGTAATTCATATGGAGTGATTCCACCCAGAGAATTTCTTGGCAGATTGTTAAGACTACGTTGGACACTTATTAGATGTTTGACCCACCCATCACCCGAATCTAATACCTTAGCTGTTATGGATTGCTTTATGTCACGTTTTTTTCTTTCACTACCGCATTACACTCAGGATAGAAGGGACTAGAATACCGCAATGAATGCAACGCCCAAGCTAGCCATGGCCTCCTTGTAAGCTCGAGAGCTAAATGCAGGACCTGGTCAGAATGTAGCGTGCCAATTGCGTATGTGCCGATAAAGAATCGCAACTCCTTTATAACAGTTCTGGCGTCAGCCGAGCGCTGGGGCAACATGCAAATAAGTCTTGTCTTAATATTTGTGGGACCGCGTACGTCTATGGTGACGTCTGCGTGTAGAAAGCCTGATGCTGTCTAAAAATGGTGTCTGGACTGGGCTGCCTATACTGTAGTCAGGTACCTGGTGTTTTTCGAAGCTATGATCTTTGTAACAGGTGTCACAGTTAATTCCGAATTTGTAAACTTTGACCCTCATTCCCGGCCAGCAGTACATCTCTTCTAATTCTATTAGAGATTCTAAGATCCCTTGATGTCTCAGACCCTCTCCCATATGTGCTTTGTGAACTAAAGCACCTCTCTCGTTCCTGTTTGGAATTACTCTGTCCCCCACTCCAGGGATTTGAGCAAAAGGAACAGAGTTTGCATCAATTACGGATGTATTACCGAGTGGATCGTTTACAGGTAACGCTGCATAGCTACCTTCCATTGAGGCTTTGACTGCTAGCATTGTTTCACCGTCTATTAGTCTTTTCGAGCGAGTGATTGTAGCTACGGAAGCCGTTTGCATACCTGCCTTCACGGCTTCATCAGCCAATGAATTCCCTGCAACGTGAACGCCATCACGTTGATGACTCAGTGTATGAATCACGTGAGTCTTTTGTAGTTCTTTCTGTAATAGAACTACTTGCTCCCAAAGTATTTTATGCTTGATTGTGCCACCTTTTGCATTTTTGAAACCGTTTTGAACCCAGTTCTGCAAGTGCTCGTTGTAAGATTCGACGCAGACATACAAATTGCATACTATGAAAAGCCTGTAGTTCAGCTCGCTGAGCTGTACAGTCTCCGAGTGATTGAGTTTTAGTGACCATAGGTCTAAATCTACCTTCGCGCCAGCGACCTTTAACAATCGCGCACCCAGCACTATAGGCTTGTTTACCCCCAATTGCGGGCTGTGCTGATCCGTCTGTATAGATTATACATCCGTAATGTTCTAGAGGCAGAATCTCGGTCGGCAGAGGACATTCGTGTTCATATTGTAGGAATTCTTGTGTCTTCAAGTAGGGGTCAAAGACGTATTCAACGTCTGTTGCAGCAAGAGAGTTAACCCATTGTATCCATCTCGGATGTAAAGCCTTAGCATTAGGAATGCTTGCTTTTGTCACTGCCTTAAGGCAGGCACAGGTTTAACGATCATTATACATTTTCCCTGCCCAAGAGATCTTTCCTTTGCTACTGCAGTTTGAACTGCTGTCACAATCTTTTCTGTAGAAGTGAATTGTATTTCAGCTTGTGTGTACAAGTGTGATTTGTATGCTATTGGTACCTTTTCAAATTCATTAAAGGTCAGGTACGTGAATCCGCATCTCCCTGGGATTATTCGGATCACAAGATTGTGCACATTCTCGCGTGTTTCTAACTGTGTTTTTGCTAACATGTCTGTTTGCACTGAACGCAAAATTTCTGTATGGTTTTGAGTCCAATTTGGTGGTTTGAAATCAGGTTTGATTAGTTTGTAGAGAGGTCTAACCCTTTCTGCGTAATTTAGAACATAAGTTCTTCCGAAATTCAGGAAACCTAGAATTGATTGTAAGTTCTTCAGCGTCTTTGGAGGTTGGAGCAGCGCACATTTCTCTAGGATGTTGGCTGCCAGGCTTTTGCCTTCACTTGATACCTCGTATCCTAAGAATAGGCTGTTGAGGTGGGAGATTCATGATTTCTTAAAATTTAATTTATACCCTTCAGAAGCGAACCCAAGTATTATGGTGTTGACTCTTTTCAAGTGCACGTCCAAATCATCGTCTGTAAGATAGATGTCATCGACATAATATAATGCCTCATCATCGTACATTTGTAGTAACTCTGTTACTCTGGCTGAAAATAACCCTGGACTATTCTTAAATCCCTGGGGGAGACTGCAAAATTGTCGCTGTGTCCCCATGATTGAGAAGGCGGTCAAGTGCCTGCTTTCAGGTGCAATGTTTTGACAGAAAAACCGATTTGAAATATCTAATATGGTTTTATATTTTTTACGCACAATGTTATTCATCAGTGATGCACTGTGTGCATTCTGTACTGCAAAAGTTTTGCAAAAAGAGTTTAAGTGTCTGTAGTCCAAAACTAGACGATATCAATTGTCTGGTTTGGAGATGGAAACAAAGGATTGTTCATTGATGAGGTGCATGTTTCAATCGCCCCTTGGTATTCAAGTTGATTTAAAATCTCCCTGACCTGTTTTTTAGGTTCTTGCTTACCTGGATACTGCCTCTGAGCAGTAGGTTGAGTTTCTAACTGGATTTTATGGTGAGGAGAGTCCTCATCCCATCCTGCATGATTTTTGTAAAATGCTGGAGCCTGGGCTACTCCCATTTCCTGGCATATGTGTATTTTTTATGAATTGAATGTGATTTGAGAAGGCTGGCATAATTATCTCTTTGCCATGTGGGCACTCCCTGACAAATTCAGGTGGCCAGTCTTGTTCAGCTAGAAGAATGTCATAACCCTTGGAAAGCTTATCCCAAAAGAGGGCTTTTATTTTTCTAGTTATGTCCCCCTCCATCCGGAGTGTTACTTCATATAACTTGTGAGGTACACTAACCCTGGTGTCGGCAGTTTCAACTTCAATGCATTCATTCAAGTCCGCTGTCTCCAGATGATCCTTCAAGTTCCTGCGAGCTATGGTCACTTCTGCTGCGCTGTCTAGCATTGTCTGGGCCCACTCCCCGTTCTTGAGTTGTGTCCTCAAGATTCTCAGCATTTCTGATTTTTCGCTTACTACCTTCTTTTTGGTGAATTGAGTTTTCTTATTTTTAGGAACGTGCTGTTTGTCTTTGGACTTCACGCATTCTTCTTTCCGTTCTTATCGTCCTCTCCTCTTGAATTTCTGCGAGGAAGTCTGAAAGGTACAAGAGGAACGTGTATCAGTATCTTGATATCTATCAGGTTTTCTCAAATTATCCCTATTTCTGAGGTTATATATCTTTTCAGAGGTCTCCCGTTGTGGAGACCTACCTCCCCGTTGGGGAAATCTTCCTCTGGACCGAGAACGCTTCTCTTTAGGAAGTGTTTTTTTACTGTTTTCCCACTTCTTTTTAGGAGTAGTGAGATTATTTTTAATAAAGACTTTTTCAGGATTTTCAGTTAGTTGTGGTTTTAATGGTTTCCCACCCAAACTATCTCTTCCTAGTTCTTCATAAGAATTTTCAATAATTCCAGCAAGCTCATATGGTTGGTCTGTTATATCTGTTTCTTTTAGCTTTTGGCGATTGCCATGGATGCTGCTTCACCTTTGATGTTGGCTAATAGTATAGCCGAGACCTGTTTGAAATCTTTTAGTAATTTCATACCAAGATTTAAGGCAGGTTCTGGTCCGTATTCATTTTGAATCTGTCCCAGAACGTCTGGTATTACCGCCATAGACGGAACACCATGTGTTTTTGTGTAGATTGAAGCAAAGACTGTACCCCAAGTTTCACAGTTCCCCACATGTGGTGCTATCCCCATTGGTAAACAGATTGTCAGTATTCTGTGTTTCTCATGAGGTGTACTATCAGGGAATACTGCCGCTATTTGAGTAATTTTCTGAGCTAACCGTAACGGAATTTGTTCCATCTTTGCGGGCAATTTACCAATGTCTGATTGTATAGTCTGTTGTGTGATTTTGTTTGTGTTCCCCTGGTGAGGGGTGTGCTGTGGAATCCTTACAGTAGGTTGGACTGCTAAGGTCCGCATGACATATTGAACCAATTGTCAATGTATTTTAATTAACTCTTTTAGCTGTACTAACAGTTCTGGACCTGTCATGTTTTCAATGTCAGGATGTGGTGCATAGCTGGCTAGCACCGGCCATGTTGCTCCTGGTCTACCTAGTGGACCAAGCCTGGTAATGTGATTTTGATGTTGTAGGGTGCCTTTAAACCAGAGCTGATGCTCTTGGTAAGTTAATGGAATTTCAACGTCCTAGTAAGGAACGTATTCCGTTGGAGGTTCTTCTACTTTGTAGTAGTGAAACTCGTGTGTTCCTGCATCTGCTGCAGGAAACTGAATCCATGAATAGAATACCTCTGTCTGCCGATATTCATGTGCCTCTATAACAAAGATTACTTTACCACCTCTCGATGATACTCCATTATTTATGAGCCTGTAAGTTATAGTTTTTCTTACATTTACCGGGATGATTTTAACATCCGGGTCATTCTGTAGGAGATTCGTGTCATCTAAAACTGCTTGAGTTGCTGCTGCAACTCTTTCTAATTCTTTGTCACTAATCATTATTTTACTGACTTAAGAGTTTGCAGAACAAGTTTCAAGGAAACAAAGATTAGGTGCACAATATTTTGGAACACTGTATCCTTCAACGTTGAACAAACCAAAAACTAATACATAGGATTTTCGTCCTACTCAGTTTTGGCGGATATTATCCTTTAACCCACTCCAGACGTCTTTTTGAGTTTTTACGGGAAAAAGGGGTCTGTGTTAAAAGGACGACTGAATCACTTTAGTATCTAGCGTTAAATTATCGCCTTACCAAACGTTGGGCGCCATGTACTGTAGTTCATATATTCACAATAGGCCCTGCCCATTGGAATAATATATCCTGTAGTTTAGACGTAGGACTGAGGTCGACTAGGTCTCTACTGAATATATTAATCTTAATTGTGAGTGCCAGCTAGCTCAGAGGTCACTAGAAACTTTCTCGAATTCACAAGAAGGGATTAGTTTCTGACAGCCGCATAAACATGACAACTTTGTTTCCCCAGGATAAGAAATGTATCTCTAGAGTCGTGGAAACAATAGATAACTATTTTACTCAGTCAATCGTGCATGCTTCATTTCACCAGAGGTGCTGAGAAAATAGAGAGGGGCATTTTCAATAAAAGTATTTATTGAACAGTCTTCTTTCTCAAGCATAAGAAATGTACTGCTACAATCGTAATACTGGTTATAAAGTACAAGGCATATAATACAAAAAGTATTATAAAGTAGTACTGTAAAAGCATGGTATGGTTTTTAAGCCATATAAAATAACATATAATACATACAGTGATAAAATGACTAAAAGTACTCAACTGTTGCTTCTAAAATACGCCTACCCCGGTGTACCTAACCTAAGTCTAGTACAAGGGAAGAAGTAAGTGGGGTGTAGCTTAAGTTTAGTATTCTTTGCCAAGAATCTATTCCAAGAATTCTCTTAAGGGTCTAATCAGCTCTGTGCCTTGGTTCTAGAATGAAGGAGGTCTTGTATCTCTCTTTCAGGACTCAATTTCCCAGCAACCCGCAAGGGTAGCCTGGAAACACCGGAGCTGGATTTCTCTGCAGCAGAAAAGACAGCGTCTCTCAGTGTGTCAGCTGGAGGGTCGACTTCCTTCGGCACTTGCTGCTGTAAGTTTTAGGGCCTTCAATTCCCCGTTGAACCAGCGGTTGGCGTCGTTCGCACATCTGGAGGACACTCGCCTGAGAGGGGCGACCGAGTCGCAGCCTGACAGAAGCCAGGAATTGATGGAGTCAGCTTGTGCTGAAATTGACAGACCGAGTAACCCTGGGCTGGAGGAAGAGAGTGTGGCATTGCAAGTCACATAATCAGTAAACCCACTGGTGACATCACAGATCACCTCACCATTGACAAATCACGTACAACACTGTGAATGCCGAGGTCAAAATTACTCCATATCGACACAAGGAGAAACATCTGATACAAAACATCCCTGCTAGGCATGGCGATTTTAATTTAAGTCTGTTCTGCACTGAAGGTGAAACGGTTATTGAAGTAGAAAGTATTAATGCTGCCCCAAATGAATATAGCATGCAAAGTTTGCATTTGCACCTATATATGGATTGGGGAAACATGTATAACAGGAATTGATGCAGCCTATTTTGGCCATGGTGGGTTGGGCCTGTTTCATTGGAGCTTGGTGCAGGGCTTGCCCTTCATCAAGGCCCTTCACCCAAGCCAAGGACAAGAACGTGGATATAGGGCCTGACCTTCATAGAGGTCTTGTTCTTAACCCACACTTTGCTAGTTTGAATGCCATGTGCAGTTTGTTTTAGCAATATGAGTGCATGATGCACATCCTCATTGCATGCCGCTAAAGAAACCTGTTTTGTCCAAAAAAGTACCAATTAACATTAAACAAGGATGAATCTGCAAACAAGTTATATTAGGATTTAAATGCACCTACCACTTGAAACAAGTTTAAACCATCCAGCAAAATCAAAAGTACATGGATCAAATAGACACCATTGCAAATGTAAATGTGTCCTACATAGCTACCCATTTTGCAATGCCCATGAACATATTGTGCTACATTGTTGCCTCAATGTGGCTTTGTGCCTTTGGGATTGTTATTACATACAATTCACTGTAAGCCGGCCTATGTTAAATCCTACTAGCAGCAATGTAGTGTGGATGTTGCAATAGGACACACTTGAACTCCCTCTTATGCTCACAGCTGTGGCATTCTATTTCTAGGCATTCCAAAGCGGACTCTTTAAGGGTGTCTGCCATACTCTATGTCAAGTTCTGATTCCTCAGAAGCAGCATGAAAACTCCCAGAATTCCTCATTTCAGCAGTACCGAATTTGCTTACTAAGATTCACAAAAGTTTGCAGTGGCCTTATGAAGGGAAATTAGGAACGGTGCGGCTAGGATTGAGTTTTTTAAATGAGACAAAGATTTTGTTTGGATGACAAAACAGTAAAAGAAACTACTAACTTAAAAACTCCCATATGTAACCTACATTCTTTACTTCATGAATATGTACAAGAACACTAATGTAAACCTAAATGAACTACACAGTAGTAGGCAACGTATCATTACATGGCTTTAGTACCTGGTGATTAGAGATTGCCTTGGATGGGTAAAGAGCATGGAAATGGTGCACCAGCCACTGGACAGGAGCTGCAGGTGTATGCTTTATTGGGTACTCTTCTGTGTCTTACCCTCAGATAACCAGATGCCATAACCAAACCCACCTCTATAGAGTCCACTATCCATTCTGCCTTACATCACAAAACAATAGA
Organism: Lissotriton helveticus; assembly: GCF_964261635.1. Lineage (NCBI taxonomy): Eukaryota > Metazoa > Chordata > Amphibia > Caudata > Salamandridae > Lissotriton > Lissotriton helveticus. The sequence continues at coordinate 249,687,946 of NC_136072.1, forward strand.
AGAGTAGGACAGGGTCGGGAACAGTCTGGGGCTGTCTTGATGAGTAAGGAGCAATGCACCGAATTAATCCTGACTGTCTTTAGCAACTCTATCGGGGGTGGTGTTTTATGGTTTTCTCCTTAAAGCACCAGTGTTACGAATGGCAGCCTGAACGGTTCATAAAGAAGTTAATTGGTTAACCTTAAAGAATGTGTGGGGTACACAGTTTTTACATCAGTTTTCCTAACAAGTATTCAACAGTTATTGCAAATTCTTGTGAAAAGGCACTACATATATATGGGATGAGGGCTCAGAGAGTATTTCAATGTTTAAAGCAGGCATTTATCACTGTTGAAGATCTCATACATCTAGATGTGGCTACACCTTTCATTGTTGAGGCACGCGCATCTGAAGCGGTTCTTGGAGCTACCCAATCACAGAGATGCAAGCAGGTAGGGCAACTTCACCTGGAGGCATATTTTTCCAAGAAACTAAATACTACTCAAAAAACACAACACAACCAATGAGAACCAGTTCTAGGCTAAAAGGCCAGTATTTAAAGAATGGCACCTTTATTTGTTAGGGGCTGGACATCTGGTAGCGGTGCACAGCATCCTCTAGAAATTACATGATTCAAGATCTGTTCACGATCTTGTACAAAAGAAATTCAGGTGGACACCGTTTTTGCTGAATTTGGCTTTGTGAGCGCATTGAAGAATGTACCGGAAATTGAAAAAACAGATTACTTCCCTAATAGGAAAAGACCCACCAATGTGATCCACCGTGGATTAATTCAGTTGTCTTCACTCCCCGCCTAGATTACGAGCACCTCTTCCACTCACACTGAAAGGAGTGTGAATGCCCAGAGGGAAGTGATTTGCAGGTGCAGAGAATCTAAGATAGGTAACTGTGGGGGCAACTATGACACACTTTCCCCATTGCCTGTTGGTGGCACTTCTCCTTTAAATTTTAATTGGCATATATATTTTTAATTATGTTTGTGCTCACACTTTTTATCTGGTCACATCTTCAGTTTGTTCCCTTTGACGACCTAATGGCATATCGTCCTTCTCTTGTGTAACTATTCTACTTATTTAAAGTAGATTCACAAAAGTGTATGTGAGACCAAATTTCTGTAGTAGTTGTTGCTTGACAGGTTTTCTCAATTTATGGATGTTGTGGTTAACTTAGAATGTCAGCTTATGGTTAGGACAGGTACTGTGTGCAGCTGGAGCAGGCTGCAGTGTATTCCAAACAAGACTCCTTCATGAGTTGCATTTTGTAGGAGTGATTTGGGTACATTATGATGCCAAAGAAACACAGTTGTGAGAGCTGAGTTCAGAGAAGTAAGTGAATAACACCAATCTGATACATTTTGTTTTGATTTGTATGCAAGCGCTCGTGTGTGTGTGCGCTCATGAGTCTGTGTTAAGTGTACACTCTTGGCATTTAATTTTAGCTAATGTGCTAGGTGGCACTACACAGGACTTTGCTCTTGTGGATTAATCCTGATGCAATGTTATTCCGTTGAGTGTTAGTCTCCCTAATCGAGATACACATTACGTGATTTCAAGACTGTTCGTGGTGCTAGTAGTTTTAGGTTTCCATTGGCATGTCAACTCATTCTGCCCATATTACATCTGCAGTCCATTTATCCAGTGCATGGCTTTTGTTCTAACCAGGACTACTACTTTCAAATCAATGGCGAGATCTGATTTTAATGTTGAAACGGGCGAAATTTTATCTGCGCTCTTGGGGACTGTAATTTGCTAATTTCAGTTTCTTCTTTGTTGCAGTACCTTTGTTTCAGGATGCTGTCACACCGTTGAAAGTCTTTTGGTGTCTTGAGAAATGATGTGAGTTTCTGTAATTTTGCAGTGATTTGTTTTTTTGGTGTCCTGTTTAAACGGAACTGATTGGATGTTGTTGTGCAAGTTCTGCCTTTGGGCACATTTCCCTTGCCGTTTGACATCCTTCGTTTTGCTGAATTCCCATACCTATATCTTTTAAATGAAATGTTTGTGATAGCAAAAATAATATTGTCAATTCTGTCTTCACATCTGATGAGATTTCATAATTTGCTCTATTAGGCCCATTGCCCCTTGACAAACCTAAATGATCCCCAAAAACGCATAACCAGAACTGAACACAAAGGGCCAGATGTAGGAAGGCAAATACCGGTCGGTAACGGCCGATTTCGGCCGTTGCCGACCGGTATTTGGATTTTGGGATGTAGGGGCATGTTAAAATACAGATTCGGTAATTTTACCGAATCGGTAAAATACTGATTCGGTAAAATTACAGAATCTGTATTTTGACATGTAGGTAGCACTGTAATCAGTGCTACAGGGGTTTAAGAATTCGTAATTTACCACCAACTAAAAGTTGGTGGTAAATAATGAAGACCCTTTAAAAAGCATTTTTTTGCTTTTTAAACAGTGCCATGTTGCAGACATACATGCCCTAAGGGCATGTATGTCTACAACATGTCATACATGCCCTAAGGGCATGTATGTCTGCAACATGTCCACCCATGCACAATTGAGGGGTGCAACAGGGTGTCAAAGTGACACCCTGCCACCCTTCAATGTTTCCCCCAATTACCGAATCGGTATTTACAGATTCGGTAATTGCCATTCATTCCTATGGGCCTCCAAGGCCCATAGGAATGAATGGCAATTACCGAATCGGTAACTACCGATTCAGTAATTACCAAATCATACCAATTCGGTAATTAAATCGGTAAAATTACCTACACCCCGATTGTCAGTTCTTAAATACCGAATCGGTATGATTCGGTCATTCGGTATTTAAGAATCGGTAATCTGGGATTACCTACATCGGGCCCAAAGTGAGATATAGGAAGATGGAAAAGTGTGTCTGTATTGATGCACATAAATAGAAAGACAGGCAGGAGCTAATGCTCACTAGAAGAAAAATTAGCTCAGCAAAATCTACATCAACACAAACGGCGAGGAGATATGAATTGACCAAATAAAGCAACATCTCAAAGTACTGATGGAGATGTTTACTGGTGATGATTCCAGGTGTCACTGGAGCTAAAATCTATCTGTGAGAAAAATGTTTACGTGGGAATATATATTTTAGTATTGTTTGTATGTCACAATCACATAGATGCTATTTGTCTCCTTGCAGGCAATACGGGGAGATGCATTTATACAACGGACAGTGAACCTCGTGTTAGTCAGAAATAGTTTCTATCGGGCAGATTTACAAGCCCCTTGCACCACTGGTGCCTCACGTTGTGTGACGCACCGGCGGCACAACCTGTTGAGTGATATTTACAAGTACACTTAAAGCCAACCTGCGTGACTTTACCTGTGCTTGTAAATATCGCCCCTTTTCACGCAAACACTTTACTTATTAGGGGTGTGACATGGGTGTTGATGTGGGTGTTCCCACTCAACACCCATGTCCACTGACACATTCCCAGTTTTACGAGCAAATGTATATCTCGAAATGCATCAGAATACTACGCCACCCTAGGGGTTGCGTAGAGAGGTGCAACGAGGAGAAATGTTTTCATTTCTCCTCATTTTTTCCCTCTCTCATTGTATGCTGCATTCTACAGCACGCATTTGAAGAGGAACCCACCTCAATTGATTGTTTTTGTGCTGGAAAGTGCCCCTTCCTGCACAAAAACAATCTCCCCACAATACAGGCATCCTTGCAACATTGTGCAAGGGTGCCTGCGCAAGAGCATGGCAGCACTTTGTGCACCAACGCAGGGGAATAACAGAGATGGGACATATTGTTGTAAATATGTTGCATCTCTATGCTTCGAAACTAATGCAGCGCGGTGCAGCAAAATGAATTGCGATACTTTGTGCACTTTGTGCACCAACGCCGCAGGGGAGTAACAGAGATGTGACATATTTTTATAAATATATTGCATCTCTACGCTTCGAAAATATGACACAGCGCAGTGCATCAAAATGACTTTCGGCACCGCGCTGCATTAATGTCTTGTAAATCTGCCCCTAAGTGCCTAAAATTATGGGTAACTTTGATGTACATATATCTGCACGGTCACATGTTTAATAGTGAAGGGAATTAGCTGTAGGAAAAGTGAAGGCAAAATCTAAATATCCTAAAATTTTCAGGGATCTAAAGCTGACTTAATCCAAATACCATTTTCTCAGTTCAGGTCTGCAGTTCAGCAATGGCTGAGTATCGTGGGATAAGGTGGGCGCTTACAAGTTTTTGAAAACTTTGCAAGGGGGCAGGCAGTCTGTTTCCCTGGCTTCAAGAGTTATCAAATACATAGACACTTTACCCACCATATTATTTCTTTGTTAAATTCATGTAAGAGGAATCAACAAGTAATGCACAATCCTGAATTAAAAAGAAATATTCTGCCTACTCTACTCTAATATAATGAAATATTATATTCTATACATAGTCATTTAATTATACTAATAACAGCAGGAAGGGGTGGCTATGCGGTGCTCCAAGATGACCTCTCACAAAATCTCGTGGAGTGTCAGAGAAGATACACATTTCGATGGCTAATTGTACGATCAGTTTGTGTAGTCTTTCTACTCTCTCGTGAAAAAAGTCACCACTCGCCAAGTCAATAATTTTGCCTTAGAGAAACCTAGCTAAAACTGTGTCAGTAATATTGTTCTTTCTCTCTCTCATTGAAAATTAAATAATGATTTTGGGCGAACTGGAATCGTCTTTATTTAACTTGTGTCTTCCATACCATTTTCAAATATTTTCATCAAGATATATTGGCCGCAGTTTTTTAAGAGGTCAATAGAAATGCTGCCACAATTGTTAAAGGGGCAGAATGCTGTATCTCTTCTGTATCCTGTGTTTGGAAGGCACCAGTGTCACAATGCCCAGATGTGATACACCAAGAGAGACAAAATTATGTGCTAGGGTTGAAAAATAAATACGCAGTCAAACAAAGCAAATATTGTAGCTTTATGCAACGCATTCTGATGCTTGCGGGATTTGTCATTTTAAACACAAATTGGTACGAAAGATTTCTTAAGAAAGAAAAGTATTATAATTTATCAGATACGGTTGAAAATGTTTTTCAGCAACAAATGACGATTACTTTGAAGAGAACATCAGGAACACTATTGTATTAACTGCACATGTAGGCTTGTTTTTTGCTGACTGCAGCATTGTTGCTCAACTCAGCAAAAAATCAGCCGAAATGCCACTTTTTTTGTAATAAAACATGTATTTCTTTTATTCTGCTTTTTATAGTTATGTTTTAAAACTAGCTCCAAGCTATATCCGACTGATAACCCCTTTATGCAAACAAAACTGGTGTTGGGTTTTTGTGTTCCATTTCAGGGAGGAGCAGCCCTGGCAGTACGCGCTGGACTGTTTCATTTAGATCAGGGTCTAAAATGATTTTCATATGGCTGCATCCAAACTGAGGTGTCATGGGGTGCAAAAAACGATGGACTGGGATGCAGCCCTTAGTAATTCCCATTGGCTTTGGGCATGCACGGTGAGGGGGTTGGCTGGAGGGCCTGGCCTGTGGCGAGGCCTGCTGACAAACCTAACACAGACAGCCAACCCCATACTGCTCACAGCATTTGGCCGTACACAGCAAGGAGATAGCAATAGGTCTGGCCTCCTGCCAGGCCCTGTAGCCAAACAACTCAGAAGCATATAACCCACCCCTGAAGGCAGCCCGCCTCGCTCTGTTTGCAGATTTTTGTTGTGAGTAGCATGGGGTTAGTCGCAGGGCATGGCTTGCAGGTATACCCTGCATACAACCACCCTCCGGCAGCAAACCCTCTGACACACACGGAATTTGCTCATGCATGACGTGAGGTGAGCCATAGGTCCTGGGGTGCAGCCAGGCCCTGCTTCCAACTCTCTGCAAGCAGCCACCCCCAAGCTGCACACAGCCTTTGGCCATGCACAGTGGTGGGTTGGTCATAGGGATTGACCTGCTGTTAGGTCCTGTGTTCAAACACCTAACAGGCTGCTAACCACACACCACGCACAGTCTTTGGTGTGTACAGTGTAGGCTTGGTCTTCGGGCCCTGCAGTACCCATCCACTGGGCATAAACACATATATTAAGGGGAGGGGGCATGCAGACCCTCCTTGAACCCAAATTGGTCCAGGGCGAAATATAGTTAAACAGGGAAGGAGGGAGTGCGCCCCCTTCCTGAGTCTTAATAGGCCCCAGGGACCACATCGCTTGGGCCAAAATTCAAGGAAAAATGGGTAGGAGGCTGCGGGTCAAATATAACAAAAAAGGGGAGAGGTGCGACATGGTCACCCTCTCTGAGACTTATTAGGCAGTGGGGACCCATCCCTGGGCACAAACCAATGAATAGAGGAAGGGGGTCATGTATCCTCTCTCCCCAAGTCTTCAAAGGCCCTGGTGACCCTATACCCAGTGGCCATTTGTAAGGGGATGTGGCTGCACAGCCCCCTACCAGAGCCTTATTAGTCCCTGGAAACCCCCTCACAGGGGCCAGAACCAAATAAAATGGGCGGCTTGCAGCACCTTCCCTGAGCCTAATTAGTCCTGAGCCTCCCAATCCCCTGGGGCTGAAATATAAATAAGAGGGGAGGGGACCATTTAGCCCCTCCCCAAGACTTTCTAGACCTCAGGGACCCCACCGCCCAGGATACGTGCCTTATTTAAACGGAGCCCAGATCCTTATAGGAACCCAGAAGCCCCATCATCTGGGTCAAATTTAATAAAAAGAGATGGGGGCATGTGGCCCCCTCCCTGAGACTTATTAGTCCTCAGTGACCTCTTTCCCTTGGGGCATATGGTCCCCCTCTAATTAGTATAATTAGGCCCCAGGGACTCCATCCCCCACAGCCAAAATGTACATAAAGGGTGAGGGGCCGCACCCCCCCCTTCCTGAGCCTTTATATGCCCCAGGGACCCCATCCTCTGGAGCCGTGCTTTATTTAAAAGGGGAGGAAGTCACATGGACCTATCTCTGAGACTTATTAGACCCAGCGGACCCCACCTCTGTAGCCAAATAAAATAAAAAGGGGGAGATGGGCCACGCAGTCTCCCTCCCTGAGCATTCTTAGTCCTCAGGGAACTGATCCCCTGGGACTGTGTTTTTTTTTTTAAAGAGGAGGGAGCCACGCAGCTCCCTCCCTGAGCCTTCTCAGGCCCTGCGGGGCTGTCCTATTTTTTTTTAAGGGAAGGGGGGCCATGCGGTCTCTCATCCATGAGCCTCATTAGGCTCTGAGAACCCCATCCCTGCGGCCATATTTATTTTAAAGGGCAGGCGCAGTGTTGCCCCCTCCTCTAGTCTCATTATGTCCCTGGGACTGCATCACACAGGGCTTGATTTCACATAAATGGGAAGACGGTGCAGCCCCCCTCCCCAAACCTATTATGGCCCAAGAGACCCCATCCCCCGTGAGCGTCATTTGAAAAAGGTGGGTGCTCTGGTGCCCACCCGGGACACCCACCTTGTACATGTTGGTGGGACTCAGGGGAGCCCCATGGCCCCTGTGGCCCCAGCCAGCTCCCCGCATGTTGTGACAGTCGACATTAGTCCTGCCCAGGAGGAGCAGCTATTTATGTTGTTCTCTCTGGGTGGAAGCCCTCTGTTGTCTGTTTCCCTGCCCTCATCAGTGCCATATGAGGTGCCAGGGACCCATCCTCCAAGGCCAATGATTGTTATGAAAAAAGAGAGGGACCATGCTGAGCTCTTCCCAAAGCCTCGTTTGGCCCTGGGGAATTCCCAGGTCTTTCTGCTTTTGGCCTATTGACCCCCTCTCCCCAAGCCTTATTAGGTCTTGGAGACTCCACCCCAAGAGCCGAAATTAAAATTAAAGGGGAGGGAGACTACATGAACGCCCTCCCTGAGCCTCATTAGGCCCTGGGGACCCCGTCCTCAGAACAGTTTTTTTACTTTCACAGTGAGGGAGGGACAGGGAGCTGCATGTCCCCCATCCCTGAGCCTCATAAGGCCTTTGGGACCTCATCCCCAGGGCTGTTTTTTTTTCATTTTAATGGGGAGGGGGTGCTGTGCAGCCCTCTTCACCAAGCCTTATTGGGCCCAGGGAACCCCACCCACGAACCCTACCCCCAGGGTATGTGTGTGTATATATATATATTATATATGTATTACCTACTGGCGGTCGCCAGTAGGTAGTTATAGTTAGGACCCAGCTACAATAGGAAATCTGCAATATTCAATTGAGAATAACTCTGGCACCGGTTGAGGAATTTGTGTGTAATTTTCCAAAATTTTGTCCAGCTCCGCTCCGCTCCTTCCCTGGAAGTTTCGTGGGGATTCGTGAAGTGGGGGCTGAGAAAAAAGGGGGTCCCAAAACTTGTTTTCCCCATGTTAATTTCCATAGGACGGTCTGACAAGTCTACAGCCCGAACCGCTGAATGGAATTACGCCAAACTTGGCAAAATTGTAGGGACTGGTACGCAGATGTGCCTTTGCTATATTTGGTGGAAATTGCTCCAATGTTTTTTTTTAAAATTAACTTCAAAAACACATATATATCTATAACCGCGCTCCGAGCGCTCACCGGTACGCGTACCGGGGAGCGCACCCGGCGCGCCACGGGAGTGCACGAGCGGAAAACTGATTGGCTGTCGGGTGTCTGTCAACATTCTAAACAGTCCGGAGAGTCTGCCATCTTGTGTCTCGGTAGAATCGAGACACAAGAGGTGAAAAAGAAAGGGGGAAATAATTAAAAGGGGGCAGAGTAGACACCCCCTGACCCCTAGGTTTTCTGAGGGGGGCCTAGAAGGACCCTGAAGGGCAAAAAAACTTTTTTTTGTTGTTGTTGAAATTTTCGCGGGTAAGCACTGGGCGAGTTCCCAGGTGCGCTCTCCGGTACGCGCACCCTGAGCGCACCAAGGGGAAAACAGTGAAAGAAAATAGTTTTAAAAAAGAATTGGGGTGAGGGGCACTCTACCCTGCTCTCTTTTCAAGTTTTGAAGTATTACATTTCACTCTTTTCTGAAACTACACAAAATGGCGGCAATAGGGTGTATCAGAGACAGATAGTGAGAGAAAGGAGGCAGGAGTTGAAGAAGAGATATTAAATATACATTGGTAAAAATACAGTGGGAGAAGGGCAGTAAATATGAGTAAACTTACTATGTAACATAAAAATTGTGCACTCTATACTATAAGTATTTCATTATACTACAATCACTTCGATTTTACCTCATAAATTAGAAATAAAAATGAATAATATGTCAACTAATTTTGAATTTGTAATTAATAATTTATTGTTCAGATTTCTCATAATTTAATAGAACTTGTACCATGTCCTCTTCTGGTATTTCATCTTCATTCATATATTTAATCTCCTCATGAAAATTGTTCATTGATGTTTGTTGGCATTCTATTTCATCCAAACATTCAATTAATTCTTCATCTAGAGATTGATTAAAAAATCTTTGAAGTCATCTTCTGTTTGTGATGAAATGGTTTTTTCAATATCCATGACATTTTCATTTTCAAGATGTGTTGTTGTAATTTCAGAAGAAATTTCCATGCTGTCCTCCATTTTAATTTCAAATTTCTTGCTGTAAATTGCAGAAAAAAGTAATCACTTTCAATTATCGTTTTTAGTAATACATAACATAAAAGTAGCTTAATCAAGTATTTAGTTCTTTAAAAATAATTGGGCAGTGTATAGTATCAGACAGGAACTAGAAATATAAAGCACAGGATGTGATGAAGCCAATCTTAAACAATAATTATAACAGAAGGACTGTAAATAACTAATGGAAAACATTTTCCAAATTATCTTAAAGTGTACAAAATAGTTCCCCTTACAAATTAACAACTCACCTTTTTGAAAATAGAAGAGTTAGTAGTGTGTTATTCTAAGTCCAGCAATTGAGCACCCAAATTTTCTCTCAAAAGTACCTCAGACTGGGGTATTACAAAATGGCCGTGTTTTCCTCTCATTTGAGATATATACATAACCAATCAAACTTCATCATACACAAATTCCAAACTAAAGTAATATTTGTATGGTTCTAAATTTCAATACTTTCAAATGTGTTTTCCCCATGCAATTTTCCATAGGACATTTAGACACGCCTACAGCCTGAACGGATGAATGGAATTACACCAAAGTTGGCAAAATGATAGGTACTGGTATGCAGTAGGGCCTTTTCTATATTTCTTTGAAATTGCTCCTGTGGTTTTTGTGAAAGGCAACTTCAAAAAAACATATATATCAATAGGCGCGCTTCGAGCGCTCACCGGTACGCGTACCAGGGAACGCACCCGGCGCGCTACAGGAGTGCGCGAGCGGAAAGCTGATTGACTGTATGATGTCTGTCAACATTCTTAACAGTCCGGACAGTCCGCCATCTTGTGTCTCGGGAAAATCGAGATACCTGAGGTAAAAAAAGCGGGAAATGATTAAAAGGGGGCAGGGTAGACACCCCCTGACACCCTAGGTTTTTTGAGGGAGGCTTAGAAGGACCCTGAAGGGCCCAAAAACAATTTTTTTTTAAATTTTCGCGGGGTATGCGCTGGGTGCGTTCCCGGGTATGCTCTCAGGTACGCGCACCCTGAGCGCACCACGGGGAAAAACAGTGTAAAAAAATAGAGTAACAAAATAATGTAGAGTGTTTAGAGGTAACTTAGCTCTGAAAAGAGCTGTTGTGCTATGTGGGTGTTTTTTGTACCTACAAGTAAGCATGGGCGTAAAATCCGCTCCGATTGCGGATTTTTCGGATTTTCGGCAAATTCGCAATCCGCGAACTCTCGCGAATTTGTCGAAAATCCGTGAATCCGCTCGCGGCGGATTTTTTGCTTGGTTGCGGCGCGCGGCGTGGTGCACGGCGTTCACTTTCCGTCATTTAGCGTTTGCCGAGTTGTTTTTCTTTGCGAGTGACGCACCATTTTGGATCTTGCTGCGTGATCCCGCGGGAGTTTGGCGCCCGCGAATACGTAATCGCGGCTTGCCACCTTGCACAGCACACCTCGCGAGAGTTCGCAATTGCGAACACGTAGTTGCGGCGGAAAGGAACAATCTCGCACTCGCGAAATAGAGCTTTTGCAATTCTGCACAAGAAAATCACCAGCAAACAGGATAAACCTTCAGAAAATTATGATTTTTATCAGAATCACTCCTCAGATTGACATTTGCATGGCCTTTTTTTTTTGCAAGGAGTCCATTTTTGGGGGGGGGGAGGAAGGAAGTGCCCCACAGTCTCCAACTTCCTGTTCCTGTCCAGCAGGCTCCTCCCAGTGCTTTGTCCATCTCCTGGTCACTTTCATTTGGATCTGGAGCTGGAAGGATTACTTTTTGTGGGTGCTGCTGGATATTTGGATTTGAGGCCTTTTTGACTGTCTTTGGATCACTTTTGGATTAGAAATCAACTTTCACAAGTAAGTTTGTTTGGGGCATTACAGTTGCTGCAAGTAAAATTTTGGAACTTTTTCAGAACATTAAATAAATTATATTGTGGGTAGCCACAGTATCCAGTAGGACCAGGGTTGGTTAGGGGTGCATGATACAACTGTTTTGTTGAATTTAAACACCATTGAGGCCATGGATGGGCTGGGATTGTGCTGATTTTTGTCGTTTTTTTGGGCCTGCTGGTGGGGCCCTTTGCCCAGGGGTGGTGAGTGTTGCATGGGCCTAGTCTTTCTGTGGGGTGTCTTCTTGAATTTAAACATAATTGAGGCCATGGATGGGCTGGGATTGTGCTTATTTTATTGTTTTTTGTCGTTTTTTGGGGGCTGCTGGTGTGGCCTTTTGCCCAGGGGTGGTGGTGCATGGACTGAGTGTGCCTGTGGTGTGGTCTCACTCTCTTTAATGTAAACATCATGGATGGCATTGGATTGTGGTGATTTCTGGCTGTTTTTCTGTTTTTTGGGGGTGTACTGTTGATGTGGACTGGCCATGTGGGTGGTGGTGGTGGCCATCTTGAGTGCTGGCTGGTCCAGGCAACATGTGCTTGGGGTGTAAGGGGCCATTTTGAGGAGAGGCAGTGTCTGAGGCCTGCACTTATTTTGCCTACTTTTCATCCTTTATGCCCAGGGGTAGTGAGTGTTGCATGGGCCTAGTGTTTCTGAGGGATGTCTTCTTGAATTTAAACACCATTGAGGCCATGGATGGGCTGGGATTGTGCTGATTTGATTGTTTTTTGTCGTTTTTTTGGGCCTGCTGGTGGGGCCCTTTGCCCAGGGGTGGTGAGTGTTGCATGGGCCTAGTCTTTCTGTGGGGTGTCTTCTTGAATTTAAACATAATTGAGGCCATGGATGGGCTGGGATTGTGCTTATTTTATTGTTTTTTGTCGTTTTTTGGGGGCTGCTGGTGTGGCCTTTTGCCCAGGGGTGGTGGTGCATGGACTGAGTGTGCCTGTGGTGTGGTCTCACTCTCTTTAATGTAAACATCATGTATGGCATTGGATTGTGGTGATTTCTGGCTGTTTTTCTGTTTTTTGGGGGTGTACTGTTGATGTGGACTGGCCATGTGGGTGGTGGTGGTGGCCATCTTGAGTGCTGGCTGGTACAGGCAACATGTGCTTGGGGTGTAAGGGGCCATTTTGAGGAGAGGCAGTGTCTGAGGCCTGCACTTATTTTGCCTACTTTTCATCCATTATGCCCAGGGGTAGTGAGTGTTGCATGGGCCTAGTGTTTCTGAGGGGTGTCTTCTTGAATGTAAACATAATTGAGGCCATGGATGGGCTGGGATTGTGCTTATTTTATTGTTTTTTGTCGTTTTTTGGGGGCTTCTGGTGTGGCCTTTTGCCCAGGGGTGGTGGTGCATGGACTGAGTGTGCCTGTGGTGTGGTCTGGTCTCACTCTCTTTAATGTAAACATCATGGATGGCATTGGATTGTGGTGATTTCTGGCTGTTTTTCTGTTTTTTGGGGGTGTACTGTTGATGTGGACTGGCCATGTGAGTGGTGGTGGTGGCCATCTTGAGTGCTGGCTGGTACAGGCAACATGTGCTTGGGGTGTAAGGGGCCATTTTGAGGAGAGGCAGTGTCTGAGGCCTGCACTTATTTTGCCTACTTTTCATCCATTATGCCCAGGGGTAGTGAGTGTTGCATGGGCCTAGTGTTTCTGAGGGGTGTCTTCTTGAATGTAAACATAATTGAGGCCATGGATGGGCTGGGATTGTGCTTATTTTATTGTTTTTTGTCGTTTTTTGGGGGCTGCTGGTGTGGCCTTTTGCCCAGGGGTGGTGGTGCATGGACTGAGTGTGCCTGTGGTGTGGTCTGGTCTCACTCTCTTTAATGTAAACATCATGGATGGCATTGGATTGTGGTGATTTCTGGCTGTTTTTCTGTTTTTTGGGGGTGTACTGTTGATGTGGACTGGCCATGTGGGTGGTGGTGGTGGCCATCTTGAGTGCTGGCTGGTACAGGCAACATGTGCTTGGGGTGTAAGGGGCCATTTTGAAGAGAGGCAGTGTCTGAGGCATGCACTTATTTTGCCTACTTTTCATCCATTATGCCCAGGGGTAGTGAGTGTTGCATACTTGCATGTCCCTAGTCTTTCTGTGGGGTGTCTTCAATGTAAACATCATGGATGGCATGGGATTGTGCTAATTTTTCTGTGTTTTGTCCATTTTTTGGGGTGTATAACTGAACTGATGTTCCTCTGTCTTCCATTGCTTTTAGGTGCACAAGAAGACTCAAGAGAACCACCAGTGCCAGGAAGAAGTCCTGCAGCGGTGTGTGTGTGCAGCATAACGTCACGCGACGTCACGTCTGGACACAGAACCCTCTGCAACTCGTGCAACTGCTGCCTGCTGACCTGCTCTGAAGAAGATGGCCCCAAAAAAAGTAACCCGTAGCTCCTCTAGCAAGAAAGGTGCCAGTAAGGAGCAGAAGAAGCAAGTTACCAAGGACACTGGTGTGCCGCCCGCCCCTTTTTTTGGGAGTAAAAAAAAAGTATGCCTGCAGCGGGATCTGCTGGGGACCAAGCTGGCAGCAGCACCCCCGCTCCATTGGGCTCAGTGCCACCACCACCACCACTCCAACTTAAGTCCAAGCCCTTGAGTGCTGCAGGATGGCCCCAAAAAAAGTAACCCGTAGCTCCTCTAGCAAGAAAGGTGCCAGTAAGGAGCAGAAGAAGCAAGTTACCAAGGACACTGGTGTGCCGCCCGCCCCTTTTTTTGGGAGTAAAAAAAAAGTATGCCTGCAGCGGGATCTGCTGGGGACCAAGCTGGCAGCAGCACCCCCGCTCCATTGGGCTCAGTGCCACCACCACCACCACTCCAACTTAAGTCCAAGCCCTTGAGTGCTGCAGAGGCAGCCAGTATAGTTCTTCAATCACCATCGACCAGTGATGTTGGCTCATCGCAAGAAAGCAGCAGCAATGTCCCTCAATCAACACAGGTTGTTGTAGCTCATCTGACGAGTGTTGAACAACCACAGCCGCAACAACAATCACATGTGCAAGTACAAGCCCAAGTACATGTGGAAGGAGAGGCAGCGCAAGGAGATGCGCAAGCAGAGGTGCATGGAGGGTCACAAGTGGCCACAATAGTTGTTCCTCCCGAAGTAGGGGCACATCAGGAAATCGACAATCAAGGCGAGGTATCATTTGAGGAAGCCACTCCTCCTGATGATCCTTCATTGTCTTCCACACCCCTAGCAAGGAAGAGATCAAGGGTGGTGTCTACATCTTCTTCAAGCACACCTCCTTCTGATGATACGGATCAAACTTGGGAACCAGCACCACAGCCGTCTGAGAGTGAGGCACACCATGATCCGACAAAGGTAGTTGAGCGTAAAAGGAAGCTCGTCCAAAGTCTCAGAGTTATGGAGTGTGATGAGGCTCAACAAGAAGTGGCGGATACTGCTGCTGATGAAGACTCTGCCAACGACGACCCAGTCATCATAAAGGTCACTGCAGCCCCAGCGGGCATGCAGCAAACAGACATTTTGACCCTAGCCCGAAGAGCTGCTCAGCGTGATGATGATGATGATGTTGTCGATGAGGAGGCAGTGGAAACACCACAATCATTGGAGTTAAGTAGTACACCAACTCGTCCCGCTTCCATATTTCTTTCTGGCAAGAAGAGACCTCCGTCAACCTCGACCTTAATTAGTGGCGGTGAAAGTGCAAAACGTACAAAAGTTGGGCAATCCAGATCCTCCACTTCATCTGGCATTAGCTTCATGACCACCACCACCAGTATCGCCGGCGCCGCCTCCTCCATGTCCCACAGACACTTCAAGTCCCCAGTTTGGGACTTCTTTACTGTTTGTCCGAAAAATCCAAAGTTTGCCATTTGTACCATTTGTAAGCAAGCAGTTAGTCGTGGTAAGCCAGGTACCAACTATGGTACCGGAGGCCAGAGAGGTCATCTTAGGAGACAGCACACTGTCAAATGGTTTGCGCACCTAGATGCGATCAAGAAAGGCCGAATTCAAGGAAACGTTGATGTTTCATCTGATGATGACGAGGAGGAAGAAGACGTGTCAAACACTTCCCTTACACCCAGTACCCCTGTCAGCAGCACACCCAATGTGAGGCACACTAAGAGTGTTGGAGCGACTGAGACACCAACGCACAAAAGTTCACCAGCGAGCAAAATTGGGTCAACGAAGTCATTATCAGCCCGTAAATGCTTGGTCCAGGGCAACATTAGAACAATGCTTACTTCAGACGTGCCATATGAACGCAACCACCCACTGACGCGTCTGTATAACACTAAGCTGGCTAAAATGCTAGCTGTGGACCTTCTCCCTTTTTCTTTTGTAGAAGCGGTAGGTTTTCTAGAATTAGTGGCAACGCTCTGCCCTAAATGGAAGGTTCCTAGCCGGTTCTATTTTGCCAGAGTTGCGGTTCCAGCACTACATGAAGATGTGCTGGAGGCGATTGGGGCAGCTTTGCAGAAGAGGGCTGTTCACACAATACATCTGACAACAGACATGTGGACCAGTGGCGCAGGCGCTGATTACATGTGCATCACTGCACACTGGGTCTCTTTTTCAGGTGTTAAAGCAAAGCTAAACGCAGGTGTTGACCCGGACCAAGTTTTTAAAGCTGCTCGGAAACATGCAACACTAGCCATGTTTGGCTTGGAGAAAAGTCAAACAGCAGAAAACCTTTTGGAAGAGTTTAACAAAAAGGTCTTGAAAATGCTATCCCCCCAAAAACGCATGATTGGTTATGTTTCCACGGATAATGGCGCCAAAGTAGTTAAGGCCATGTTTCAGGGTGACTATTTTAGAGTGCCGTGTTTGGCGCACTGTATCAACCTGGTAGTTCAAAAATTCTTGAGTGATAAACACAGTCCAGCGTTCGAGGTAATGGCCACCTGCCGCAAAATGTGCAACCATTTCAGCCATTCTTTTAAGGCCCGGAAGCATCTGAGGAGACTGCTACTTGAACGTCAAATGCCAGTGAAAGCACTCATCCAGGAGGTGGCAACACGTTGGAACTCAACCTTCTACATGCTTGAGCGTCTGTATGAGCAGTATACGGTACTCGATCACTATTTCTTCACAGAGGGTACATCTCAGAAGGAGGACATGCGGTTGGGTGCGGCGCAATGGGACATAGTTAAAAGCCTGACAGACATGCTTCGTCCTTTTGAGTTCGTCACGCGTGCAGTCAGCCAGGAGGACTGTAATTTGGGAAAAGCTATCCCATTGTTGTGCATGCTGGAGCACCAACTGATGGCGGTGTCTTCTGAGTTTGAAAAAGATGAAAAAAAAAAAGACCATTTTATTTTGTCTGAGAAATTATTAGAGCGCGTACGTGGTGATGAACGTCTTAAAAACATCAAGTCAGAACAGCATTACATTTGTGCTACTATTCTGGATCCACGCTACAAAAAGGCACTGGCAGGCGAAGCATTCTTTCCTTTTGCTGATGCAGATGTTCAAAAGTACAAAAATTGGTTAGCCTTGTCAGCCAAGAGGTTTGAAAAAGAACGGCAGGTTATTGAAGGAGAAGACAGTACATCAGCATCAGCATCAGCAGGCCATCCCCAGTCACAAGAATCCACTTCTGCACCTGTGGCTGGGGCACAAGTGACCTCTCAGCCGTTAAAGGCAACTGGATCATCTGCACCACACACAACAGTATCAGTGGCTGTTGTAGAGGATTGGCTAAGTTTGCTTGGGTATGGTTCTCGAAAAAATGTCAAAGGCACAGCAAAAAGTAAGCAAAGTGGAGGAACCGTTGATGACCTTGAGTCGATGGTGCAGGACTATATGAATGACTCAACAGAGGTCTTTCTTAATGATGAGCCATTGCAGTATTGGCATGGCAAAAAACAATTGTGGCCACAGCTCTCCAACCTGGCTATAAACTATTTGTCTTGCCCACTCGCAAGTGTGTCTTCTGAACGTGTTTTCAGTGCTGCTGGTGGCATTGTAACTCCCAAACGGAGCCGCCTCTCGCCCAAAAATGTGGAGGGGCTGACAATGATCAAGATGAATCAGCACCTTATACCACCAGATTACAAAGTACGAGAAAGCACGCCGCATGAAGACGAGGAGGACGGCAACGTAGATGAGGGGATTTGTTCTCTGTTCGGTGGCACTGACCTCATCCTGCCTGAATTCGCAGAGTATGATGACGAAATCTTCTTCTTATTCCCTGACACCGAGCCCTGAAAATGAGACAATGAATCAAGAACTTTCTTTTTCGTCCTTATTCACTTTTATTCCTGTTTGTCTCTCTTTCTTTGGTTTGCACAGTTAATTTAATTCAAACTTTAATCACCTAATCCCAAAAACAAGACCATCAGCAGAACTGTCTTCACTTGTTTGCTTATTGATTTGAAGGTGCCGCAGTCTACATTCCTCAGGTTCACAAGTTCTGAAGAACATGCTCCTCTATCCTCCTCCTCCAGACTGCGATTTCCCTCAAAGCAGAGTGCTGGATTACGCCCAATGAAGAAAGACTCAGCACTTGTGGGGGTGTTGTACTTCTTTGCGGGTGAGTTGACGGATTTGGGCCCATTGCTGTGAAGCTCTAATAATGGACAAAAGTGTTTTGGACCAAATATGAGGTGGAAATTTCTTGCCGTTTTTGCTGACTTGCTTGCCTTTGGGGTGCTCTTTGGCGGGGTTCCGGGTGTTTGTGGGTGATTTTTGGTGTCTGGGAGCACTGCTGAGACAGTCTAATCTTGATTGCATTTGCTTTTCAGGAAATCCGTGGTGGAAAACAGGAGTTATGATGATTGATGATGATGACCTAGCTGCACAGCGCCGTGATTGGACCGAAGGCCGAGAGATATTGTAAGTATGAGATTTTGCTTTTTCGCTGTTTGGGGGTGTTGTCGGGTGGTTTTTTCCGGGTGGGTTGGCGGGTCTTGCCTGGGGCATTCCTGGGAAGGTCTAATACCGGATAGAAGTGTTTTGGACAAAATCCTTAAGGAACAGCCTTTTTTTTGCTATTTCTTCTGTCATCTTGCTCAATGTAGCGTTTTGGGGGGCTTCCTGCTGTTCGTGGGTGGGTTGCGGCCGGGGTCTCTGTCGAAGCACTGCTGCGACAATCTAATCTTGATTGCATTTGCTTTTCAGGAAATCCGTGGTGGAAAACAGGAGTTATGATGATTGATGATGATGACCTAGCTGCACAGCGCCGCGATTGGACCGAAGGCCGAGAGATATTGTAAGTATGAGATTTAGCTTTTTCGCTGTTTGGGGGTGTTGTCGGGTGGTTTTTTCCGGGTGGGTTGGCGGGTCTTGCCTGGGGCATTCCTGGGAAGGTCTAATACCGGATAGAAGTGTTTTGGACAAAATCCTTAAGGAACAGCCTTTTTTTTGCTATTTCTTCTGTCATCTTGCTCAATGTAGCGTTTTGGGGGGCTTCCTGCTGTACGTGGGTGGGTTGCGGCCGGGGTCTCTGTCGAAGCACTGCTGCGACAATCTAATCTTGATTGCATTTGCTTTTCAGGAAATCCGTGGTGGAAAACAGGAGTTATGATGATTGATGATGATGATGACCTAGCTGCACAGCGCCGCGTTTGGACCGAAGGCCGAGAGATATTGTAAGTATGAGATTTAGCTTTTTCGCTGTTTGGGGGTGTTGTCGGGTGGTTTTTTCCGGGTGGGTTGGCGGGTCTTGCCTGGGGCATTCCTGGGAAGGTCTAATACCGGATAGAAGTGTTTTGGACAAAATCCATAAGGAAACACCAGTTTTGGCACTTTTTGTAAGTTAGGGTTCGTTAGGGTTAGCCCTAGCAGCAGGATTGCATGTGTTTCGGGGGGTTCTATTGCAACGCAGTTCTGGTGTTGTAGAGCACTGTTGGAGCGATGCTGGCTATGGATACTTTTGCTTGCTTGCAAGTGGTTTGAATACAATGCACGGTCTGTATTTGGGCCTACTGTTACTTTCAAAGTACGTTTTGTAACCATTTTTCTGCTAGGCATCGTTTTTGGAGATCTGATTGGGGTTCTTCTACATTTTTGCGACTGGCTTTAGTAAGGGTCTTGGTGGGAGCATTGCTGGGAAGGTCAAATTTTGTTCTAAAACAGAGTTTACAGTACACCTACCTTGAGGGGAAAGATCCGCTATAATATTTTGGCCATACTTATTTATCCTTAAAAAGGTGACTCAGACAGAGCACGCAATTTCAAAAATATTGTACTGTCTATTAGGGAAATCAAAGTGTCACTTTTTGAACCACACAGCGTGCATACCTTTTATTTATTTATCAGTGGTATTGTAATAGCACTTCCTGTTTTCCGTTCAATAATTACAGGCCGGGTTTCAGTCAACATCCGCCAGGCAGGCAGTGGACAGGGTGTCTTCTGTCAGTGGTCACCAACATTGATGGACGAAGCGTCAGCTGGAATGGAGGAGTGCCGCCAATAAGAGGAATTGTTTGCTGCATGCAACTTACTTACCAAATTCAACAGGACAACTCCAACAACATACGCAATACAGATACAGTATCCATTGTTTTATTCTATGAGTGTGACTGCATGTGCTTAGCTTTAGTTTGTAACCAAAGATTGTCTTTATCTTCAATTATTGTTTGTCCATGCTCTGCTTTTTTTTTCTTCTCTCAACAAAACCTACCCAAAAAGAAACCCCCATTCCCATCCATTTTACAAACCCTAACCCTCTTCCCACGGGCTGTGTTGTTTTGCTTGATGTCTGACTAAAATGACATCAATAATTCCACACACTTGCTGGGGAGGATAAGGTCATAGCAACAGGCTGGTGAAGGAATACGAGGATATCTTCTAGACTTACTCAGCTTCAGTACTATATCTTCTAGTAGTAGTAGCCAATGTCAAATAAATTCAACGCAAGTACTAGTTACTTATACTTGCAAGCAAATACTTTACCATTTGTTAGGCTACATTATGGCACTGTTCTAGTGTACTGTCACCTGCTATATTCTCGATCGTACCGTAACCGTTGTAATGCTACAGTTAGGACAAACAAGGTTTCGTTTTCTTTTTTTCAATAGGCATGCAACTGCCACTGTGTCACACCACTAGTACCACCGCAATGAGGAAATGTCACCCGCCCAGGATTGACAACGTTAATCCCCATTTCACGTGGAGCCAGCCCTGGGCCTAGCCCTAATTTCTAACACTAATTACAGGTAAGATAAGCGTTTGGTGGGAGGTAGTATAATGGAGTATTATTTTGGAGTAGACAAGAGATTGACGGTTGTACTACTAAAGTCCTACGACTGTTCAGGAAAACAAAGTTACTGTTACACCCCCGTCCCCCACCCACCAGACTGAAAAGCAGTAAAAAACAGGTATGGTCAGATAAAGTTTAAAAATGTATATTTATGTAGCCCTAACAAAATAATCTCCCTCAAGACCCACCCTAACCCCAACGATTGTCTTTGAAACGTCCCAAAACGATCCCAACTCCCAAATCCCACCCCCCAAAAGTCTATAAAAAAAGGGCAAGGGACACTCCACTACTGGAGGGTGCTGGTGCTGGTGCATTTTGCCGCATGGGCATCATACTCCTTGCGGAGGGTGGCAAGCTCGGAGCGGAGGCCCTTCACCAAGTTCTTATACTTCTGGACCTCCTGCTCCAGGTTGGACATTCGGACTCGTAGGTGGCGTTGGCGTTCCTTGCAGCTCCTGTGGGGGGCAGCTGGTTTTTCTGTTGCTTGGCGGTGGCGGTTGGCTTTGTTAGCCCGGCTCGGTCCCGCTGGAGCACTGCGGGACCTGGAGGAGGATGCAGCGGTCCCAGCCGAGGATGTTGTTGTTGCACCGCTCGACTGCGTGTCCTCCTCCTCCTCCAGGGCCACCAGCCGCCGATATTCGGCGACAGTGGCCTCCAGCCTCCGTTGCCGGGCCATTCTAGCCTGCTCCCTCCGTGTTGTTGATTTGGAAGGAGCAACTATATGAAGAAAGAAAGACATAGTCTGTAACCAATGCTCCTTAGCATTAATAACACAAAGTGATTGAGCCGAAAGTTGGGTCACAGTACAAGTAGCAAATTGAAAGCACAGTACATAACTATTGAGGACAGTATCTATGTAACCTCCCACTCCTGCATCCTTGCTCTAACATTAGTGGTACTTTAATGAACAAATTCTACGACCACTATGGACTTCCATTACAGTCGACTATGACAGTACACCAGTCTTATTCTTCTTCTTCTCTCTTGTTTAGGAAAATTGGTACGTTATCTTAGGCAAGCCGGCAGAATGACATGGACAGCACAGTGAACTTGCACCCGAGAAAAAAAGTTGCACACCATGATGAGTGAGACAGACTTGCGTTACTGTACCGGTCCAGTACATGCAGGTGGTGAAGCTATTACTTTTCTATTACGGGTGGCACTGAGAATACTCGGTTACAAGGGCTACTGCTTAATTAATTTACCTTTCACCCTACAGTGCAAATGAGTACTAGAAAAGGACAATGAAGAAGCTAACTAATTTGATTATCTATCACTTCACATGGGACGTATTTGATGACATATGGGATGACTTTAGGTGCTTTGCTTAATATTGAGTGAACAGTGATACACCCACACATGAATGACGTACTACAAGCAAACTAAAGTTATTAAGAGAGGTACGGATTGTCCACCGTAATAACCAGATATATGCTGTGATTGCAGACGCAATACAAAGTACTGCTACTATTCATGGTAGTATTGGACACATTTACAATTCCTTTTCCTTTCCTTCCCTGCACTGGAACGGACGTGCGGGTGCGGTGGTACATGCTCTTCAAGGTAACACTTAGTACATCTGGCGACCATCTACTCTCTCTAGATACACATGTGCTATCTAAGAGTCAGAGAATACCATGCTCCAGGCATCCATTCAGTCAAAGTATACGCACACATACAGTTTCTGTTTCACCCACCCAGGCTGCTGTCCTTCCACCCATCCTTGCTTCATCATTGACCCAGCCATGCACCATACCATATTCTTTCCTTCCAAGCCACCTCGGGGGCCAAGCAAACACATATCGTTCTTCTTTGCCAGCCATCATACAATTTCGTGTCCCACTTACTTACACCCTTCTTTCGCTTTTTGTTCATCCCATCCATCACGTTCGTCTAAGAACTTATTGGGATTCTTCTCACCAAAAACTTCACAGCTAAGTCGAAGTACATTTCGAGGAGGCTACTACCTGGTTGATTTGTAATACACCCGTGCAGAAAGCACACTATGCAGTCTTCAATCTCAATAAGTAAGGAATATATAGCTTACCTGTTTCCGCCACCACCGTTTGAACCCCCACAGGAACGTCCGCCGGCTCTTGCACCGCCTCCTCCCCAGAGTCCTCCGAGTCCTCGCCCAACACAGCCACCTCCGCGCTGGCCCCGTCACCAGATGTTACACCTACAAAGTACATTTAAGAATGTTAGAATACACCACTCACTACTATATAATATTTGGTCTAGGAGAAATGTTAAAAAAACTCAATACAATGTAATAATTTGTGACTGTCTACTCCAAAGTAAAAATGTCCCTTTTTCCAGGGAAGGCTGTTGTCTTGCTGCACTTTTATGCACAACTGATGAATGCTTGCTTTTTATTTTTAACACGCACCACTTTTTCTCCTAACAGACAGAAGCTTGACTCCTAAGAACACGACCAGGATCAAGTTCAAACCAGGTGAGAGCTCGGCTCGACCACAAGAAATGTGTCCAATTAATCGTCAGCACTAACCACTTTTCCGTTTTCAGTTAAATAGTTTTATGACAAAGTAGATTTTAATAAATGTGTTTACTTTTAATAAAGCTTTTAAACTTAAATAGACTCTGTGGTTTTTGGTCCTCCAGACTAGAGTGGATGAGCTAAAGGTTTTGGAATTTTTGCAAGCATGAGTGCCTCTGACACTTCTTGACTGTGCTGTGACTCCGTACTCTCTTGTCCTGCGTACGATAATCTAGAGATCATTGGGGATCAATAATCGGTGACTACAGAGCTGAATGACTCTGCCACACTATCTAGTCAGTAAGGAGACAGTGCATAGAGCTATTGCTGAATAGAATGGGAGTCCAATGGAATTGCCAAATGTCCAATCTTAGTTAGCTACACAGACAGACTAATAAGAATAATCTAGTAATACCACAGGGAGTCATATTAGAGCCAGGATAAGAATTTATATCCAGTGTACAAGAAGATCAAAGACGATTTAGAAAAAATCGAATGAGGAACGCTAGGAAAAAATAGGTACTCTTTATTACAATTAAAACTTACTGGGGCCAGCAAAGGAGCCCTCGCCTGCCCGATCCTGGCCTGCATCCTGAGCACCCTCCTCCTCCTGTGTCCTCTTGCCCTTGGGGGGAGCTGATGTACAACATGAAAGAAAGAAAGACCACAAAACATGGATGAGATTTGTCAACCAAATCAACCATTTCAAAAGAACAATAACAACATTTTTTGGAGAAATAGCAAATAGATAGACAACTATTCCACGGGATCTATCTCATGTGGTATACTACGTTATTCGTATTGCCTGATTTGCGGAACGTTGACTTAGAAAGTTCCTATGTAACTCAATAAACAGACTACTAAAGAGGTTTGCCTAGGCCTGGCACTGCAGGCAGCAGTCCGCAGCACGCGAAGTGACAGACAAAGTCCATCCTGCTTGCAGATCAGTGAATACTCAAACTATCAATCCACCCACCACCACCACTATTTCTTCTTATAGCCATGTGTCTAAAGGAAGGAGTGGACTTCAGTCTGTTGGGGCTGATTTAGAAGTCACTTGCGGCTCATTTTCCTCCATTGTTGCGTGACTTTTGTGACGCTGCGGCAGAACAAAAGACTCGCCATGGTGTTGGTGCGGCGTATATATTAAAAAGAAGAAATTATGGGCGATGCATCACGTTGTAAAGCCCTGCGCCATCAGGGGGCGTTCCGGCGCAAGGGAGGGCGTACCTGCGCAGGGACGAATCCTAAAAGTGGCTGAGGGAAATCTACAAGATGTCAATCAGTCACTTTTAAGACAATGATGCATGAGTCAAACCCTGCGCGCTTGAAGCCGACGTACGGCTTGATGCAGCATTGGGGAGATAGGGTACCCAAGAGCATTGCTGGAGCTGCGCCATCGTTGGCACGCAACTCCAGCAATGCGCCGCCTTTACGGCACAGATGCGTAAGGCTTCTGTGACGTTTTGGGCCAATGGGTGGTGATGGTGGCATGGCACACAATTACTGCCGCATCCCTGCTACTTTGCAGGGATGCGCCGTTAATTGAAAATATGACCCTTAGTGTCTAGCATTACGCAGTTCTTATCTTTACACTACACTCATACATAATTTCTCAGGCCAATGAAATGAACACAATGTACAAAACAAATAAGCATAGTAGCAAGCAAGGCTACTGAGAAGGAGAGCAGTGCACCTGAAATGCATAGAAGATTTTGAAATATAATTTACCTACAATGTAATCGGCAGCATTATTGCTCTTGGTAAAGAACAAAGATTTGCAAATAACAGAGCCGGATAAAACAGAGTAGTGATGAATAGCTACTACTACTCACCAAGCCCGGGGACCTCTACGCCGAGCGCGTCCAGCAAGTCCCGTTCCCGGTCCATGACATCGGTCCAGCGGTGGGTGGCCTGGTTATATGTGCGCCGGACCCCAGAGAGCTGAAACATGGCCCGGCACACCTTCTCCCACCGCTTCCGGCGCTCCCGGATGCCATAGCCAGTCGCGATCTTGCCGCCTCCCAGGATCGTCTTGGGGAGGCGGCGCTGGACGTGGAAGATGAGTGCCGCCACTTCCTCCGCGCTGAAGATCTCCCGCGGCACCACTTGCTCCCCCCTCAAACGCCCGCACGGGAGCCGGGCACGGGGTGCGGGACCCTTCCCCTTCTCAGGGTGCTTCCCGGCTCCCTTTACCATGGTCTGGGCAGAAATAAACTTAAATGATAAAGAAGAAATAGAATAGTGAAGAAGAAAAGAAAAGAGTTTAAAAAAGTAGTTTAAAAGTAACTAAAAGTAGCAGAAAACACAAAAATATACAGCTAGAAAAATAGAGGGATAGATAATAAGTAAAATAGATTAAATAAACTTCAAACAAGCAAAGGATGGCAGAGATTCGGAGAGGATACAGAAAGCATGCCCAGAACCATAGCAATGAATGAGAAACAAGATGGCCGCGCCCGTTCACAACCGCGTGGGTAACTTCGCGCGAGATTTTCCTCGCGAGCACGCGCGAAATTGTACTAGCGAGCAGCACAGTTTGCGAGATTACACATAGCGGCCGGAAACTAAATTACGTCACGCAAACAAGATGGCCGCGCCCGTGTACGACCGCTAGGGTAACTTGGCAAACGTATAGCTACAAGCGCCTCGCGAACACGCGCAAAAGCCCGCGAACATACACGTTGCAAAAAAAAAAAAGTGTATTCGCAAGCATTCGCGGCTCCCGAAATCGATCTCGCACGGATTCGCGCCCAAAAAAACGTGCGAAATTGCAGAAAAAACGGTTTTTGCTAAACTGAAAGCAATGAGCAGGTGCAAAAGTTCAAACTTAACATTTGTAACATTCACTGTAGTGCTTCCTGAGGGGCCCCTCCAGAGTTTGCAACTATTCTATGACCCTGCTATGACCCAAACAGCAGGCTCATAGAATAGCTACAAGTAGACCATAAAGGTCCTGTGAAAAAAAAATTCACTGCA
Source organism: Lissotriton helveticus (assembly GCF_964261635.1). Classification (NCBI taxonomy): domain Eukaryota; kingdom Metazoa; phylum Chordata; class Amphibia; order Caudata; family Salamandridae; genus Lissotriton; species Lissotriton helveticus. The sequence goes on from NC_136072.1 coordinate 249,713,955, forward strand.
ACAGAAAGCAAATTACAGATAAGGAAGGAAGCAGGTGCCAGCCAGACTGGAACTTTCTAAATAACTGACACATTAATCAACCCCCAATTAATTCATGGCAGTTGAAGTAGGGGAGGTGTGCTTGCTTTTTTCACCCCCCATAAACTACAGTGATAAACAAACCTAATGGGTGGCAGTGAGGATGTACCAGAGGGTGGCATGGGTATCCCAGAGGGTGGCAGTGGTGAAGCAGAGGGTGCTGTGAACCTGTGATGATAAACCAGACGTAGAAACAACATAGTCGCGGCCGTTGCGTGCCGAAAAGTAAGTTCGCAATTGCGTAATTGTCCCAAAATCGTCGCGAACGCGCGCCAACACAAAAAACGGGAAAATCCGCAAATCCGCTAGAGTTCGCGTATCTTCGCGGATTGCGAATCCGTAAATCCGCAATTTCGCGTACGCGAGATCCGCTAGATCCGCCCATGCTTACCTACAAGTAGGTACCAATGCAGAGTCTTATATTCAAGAGGAAAACTCTATTCCCCTCATCTGTAAAATGCACACCATCTCTCCTATACATACCTTGCATGTTGTAACGCAAGTTGTTGTGGTATTTACTACCCATTCCATAGTCTCTCATGTAAGCAGAAACAGATTTATTTACATGTTTCCTTGCTTTCTCAATCTGTGGACAAAATTGGTTTGACCAGTTCCATTTTTGCCTTATATTAGAAAATACCAAGGCAGTTTTTGGAAAAAGTGACATCAATTGCCCAAAGATGTCCTTTAAAAGCATTTCCAAACGGGGGGCAAGATGGCCGCTAGGCTGCTGTAGAGTGCAGTCGCACTGACTCCTTCTCCTGGACCCATTGAGAATGATGCAAGTCCGTGGAAGTCCGTGTAAAATATGCTGATCCTTCAAAGAATTTTTAGCACTAAAGGAGGTACAGGGGTGCTACAGAAGGCGCTTACAACTTTGAGACTTTATTACGGAGAACATTTTAAAGGGATCATTCAAGGCATCTTTACAATTCTAATGATGTCGCAACGCACAGGAGCAATCCCGAAATCCACAGTAGTGAGCAAACGAGCAACGACCGCAGCGAGCAATGCTGCCCAAAGGACTCAGCCTAAAAAAGGGGAGAAGCCAGATAAAGCTACGAAAGAAAAAGAAAAAGCAGAACCCAAGGCAATGGCACAAGTGGGAGCCTCGGGGAGCAAAGGACAGATGCAACAACAGAGGCGCTCTCAGTCGGACGGCGGAGCGCCGAAGCACACAATCTCTGTACCTGCCTCTGGTAAAGATTTACGGCAATCCACCGTCACGGAGGCCTTTGCGGGTAGAATCCTGCCGGCGATCTTGGTCTCAGAAGGCACTCCGATCTCAAACACGGAGGCAAACGCGGAAGCTGTTCTCGCCGACCGCGAGGACGCAGGCACGGCGGTTGCTAAGCAACTGGGGCCTCAGACGTGCACGCCTCACGCGGGAGCGGCACAGGGAGAGGAGATTGCCGAGGAGACTGGTGCGATTCCAGACGCGGACGCAGAGACCGCGACCCGGAGCAGAGCGGGTAAGCTAAGTAATGGGCAGATGAAGGAGATAGAGGAGCCGGTAAACGTTAACAACGCTCAAATGCTGGAAGCTTTGCTGGAGGTAAACCTAGTGCCCACGCCTGATGGAAGGAATATTATAGGGCAGGACCTGCACACTGATCTCCCGAGGCGACAACGGGAGCAACGAGACTTTTTAAGCATTCTTGCTTTTTAAATAAATTTGGCCACACACCTGCATTGCGCCTCGATCCCGGCGCTTGGATCCTTCCTGGCTGCCCCTTCCCTGCACGCGACCGGGACCAGACCGCCGCCGCTGATCGCCCCCTCCTCGCCTGACTCTCGGAGGGGACGGGCGGCTCCACCATCTTGGGCGGGTCTGTCCTCGGCGCTGCAGCGCTTTGGCTCCTCCCCCCCTGGCTTAGCTTTTAAGGAGCTCATTTACCTCGGCTCACTGACCTGCACACTGATCTCCCGAGGCGACTCCGGGAGCAACAAGACTTTTTAAGCATTCTTGCTTTTTAAATAAATTTGGCCACACACCTGCATTGCGCCTCGATCCCGGCGCTTGGATCCTTCCTGGCTGCCCCTTCCCTGCACGCGACCGGGACTAGACCGCCGCCGCTGATCGCCCCCTCCTCGCCTGACTCTCGGAGGGGACGGGCGGCTCCACCATCTTGGGCGGGTCTGTCCTCGGCGCTGCAGCGCTTTGGCTCCTCCCCCCCTGGCTTAGCTTTTAAGGAGCTCATTTACCTCGGCTCACTGACCTGCACACTGATCTCCCGAGGCGACTCCGGGAGCAACGAGACTTTTTAAGCATTCTTGCTTTTTAAATAAATTTGGCCACACACCTGCATTGCGCCTCGATCCCGGCGCTTGGATCCTTCCTGGCTGCCCCTTCCCTGCACGCGACCGGGACCAGACCGCCGCCGCTGATCGCCCCCTCCTCGCCTGACTCTCGGAGGGGACGGGCGGCTCCACCATCTTGGGCGGGTCTGTCCTCGGCGCTGCAGCGCTTTGGCTCCTCCCCCCCGGCTTAGCTTTTAAGGAGCTCATTTACCTCGGCTCACTGACCTGCACACTGATCTCCCGAGGCGACTCCGGGAGCAACGAGACTTTTTAAGCATTCTTGCTTTTTAAATAAATTTGGCCACACACCTGCATTGCGCCTCGATCCCAGCGCTTGGATCCTTCCTGGCTGCCCCTTCCCTGCACGCGACCGGGACCAGACCGCCGCCGCTGATCGCCCCCTCCTCGCCTGACTCTCGGAGGGGACGGGCGGCTCCACCATCTTGGGCGGGTCTGTCCTCGGCGCTGCAGCGCTTTGGCTCCTCCACCCCCTGTCACGCCCCCTTGACCCACCCTCTCCATGTGTCGCCCCTACATAACTGTTCCTGTTTTCCGACGGCGCAGCGGGCGGGCGCAGCGGGCGCGACGAAGGCGCGCCGAAGTTGCGCCTAAGTTAAGCCCGTCTGCGCCCGTCCGCGACGGGCCGGGACCAGGGGCCACACACTCTGTCTCTCGCCTGGTTTACACTGCTGCCCAACTCACTGCTCTATCCGCTTTTCCCTCTCCTGCCCCTCTTCCCCTTTATCACCTACAATCACTTGGCATTCTCTCTTCTCCCCTACTTCACCCGACTCTTATCTCTTCTGACTCCCCCCCTCCCCCTTCTACTTCTCCTATGGTTCCTCGTCCCTCTTCGGCCCTCACGGCTGCCTCTGCCTACCTACTCAACACCCGGTCCGCAGTTAAACACCAGACAGCACTTTTTAATCTTCTAACCACTGACTTTCCTGACTTTTTATTTTTGACCGAAACCTGGTTCACTACTGACTCTCTCCCTGATCTCCTAGCCATCCTCCCCGACACCTACTATGCCCTCCGAGCTGATCGCCCGGATGGCAGGGCTGGCGGGGGGGTGGCGATGATTGTCCGGTCGCCACTCAAATTTCAGCTCCTTCCTCACCCCCCCATTCTTAACGTGGACTACCTGGTGGCCCGTTCCCTCAATTTTCCTTCCCCCCTCACCGTGGTTCTTGTCTATCGCCCCCCTCAATCGATGCCTTCCTTTGTAGCCTCCATCCAGGAGCTGCTGGCCACCCTCGTGGTCAACAACTCCTCTGTGCTCCTTCTTGGTGATTTTAATTTCTGGCCAGGAGACCCTAAGGAAGATTCTTCTTCTAAAGACTTCTCTGCCACTCTTCAATGTCTGAATCTTACCTCTTACGTCACAACCCCGACCCACGTGCACGGCCATATACTTGACCAAATCTGGTCGTCTTGTCCCCTTGCTTTACCTCCCTCCATCTCTCCCTGTGTTTGGTCGGATCACTCTATTATTTCCTTTTCTGTTCACTTAGGTGTGGCTGATAAACCCTCTCCCCCTAAAAGCCTTCTAGCCCGCAATTGGAACCATACCGACCTTGATTCCCTCTCACTATCTTTGGTTTCTTCCGCTCCTGATCTTACCTGTCTCCCCCTTGATTCCCAGGCCAAAGCCTTAAGTACATGGCTTGCTGCTTCGTGTGACCGTGTGGCCCCGCTCAAAAAGATCAAAGCGGTTCATCCATACGATGCGCACAAATGGTTCTCTACTGAGCTCAAAGCACTAAAACTTGATCTTAGGCGGGCGGAACGCCTTTGGAGACGTCAGTACTCCCCCCCTCTACGAGCTCAGTACAGGCAACTCCTTACCAACTATAAAAAAGCAGTTCTTAATGCCAAAACTTCTTATTTCACGGAGAGAGTATCGCTCTCCGTGAATAAACCCCGCGAAATCTTCTCTTTGGTTCGCAATCTTGCCACTTCTGATCGTTCCTCCCCTGGCTTGGTTCCTTCCCAACCCCTCTGTCTCTCACTCAATAACTTTTTTATTGACAAGATTGCGAAAATTAAAGCTAACATTCCCTCTGTGCCTCTGCCTATCCTCACTAGCCCTGCAACTCCCCCTTCTTCTTCCCTTGACATTTTTCCCCCTATCTCCCCTGACTTGTTTCACAACTATCTGTCTAAAGTCAAATCTGGTTCTCCCTTGGACGGTGTTCCCGCGCGTATCCTCAAAATCCTCTTCACTAACTGTCCTGGTCCTCCCCTCTCTCTCCTCAACTCCTCACTGGCCTCTGGCACTGTTCCCTTTTCCTTTAAATCTGCTGTTGTGCTCCCCATTCTAAAAAAACCTGGTCTAGATCCTTCCCTCCTTGCTAATTTCCGTCCTATCTCCCTCCTCCCCTACTTGGGTAAAATCTTAGAGACCCACGTTACCTCCTGCCTTTCCTCATACATTGAGGACAATGGTCTCTTCGCTTCCCACCAGGCGGGCTTCCGCCCTGGCCATTCTACAGAAGCGGTGGTTCTAGCGGTCTTGGATGAACTCAAGGGCAAGGCTGATGTTAACCTTCCCCAAGCCCTGGTGCTTCTCGACTTGTCCGCAGCGTTTGACACGGTCGACCACTCCATTCTGCTCGGCCGTGTCTGCGCAGCGGGCATTCGGGGCGTGGCCTTTTCCTGGCTTTCATCCTTTCTTCAGGATAGGCATCAGGCTGTTCATCTCTCCGGTTTCTCTGCCCCCTTCTGTCCAGTCACCTGTGGTGTCCCTCAAGGCTCCTCTCTTTCCCCTCTCCTCTTTAATCTGTACATCTGTCCCCTTGTTTCCTCTCTTCTCAAGCTGGGGGTCTCTGTATATAATTACGCAGATGACCTCCAGCTTGTCTTTGATCTGTCTGCCTCTCCTGATTCTATTCCCAAGTTCAGTTCCACCCTTATCTTTATCTCTGAGTGGATGAGCGCTAACCATCTTAAGCTCAACCCCGATAAGACGGAACTTGTCCTCACGGGTGGCCCTTCTAACCCTTGGTCCCCTGCACATTGGCCCCCTTCTTTCGGTCCCCCCCCCACGCCCTCTTCCTCTGTTCGTACCCTTGGCATCAAAGTCAGCTCTGACTTAACCATGCACAGCCAGATCAGCTCTGTTGTGTCTTCATGTTTCCTTTCCCTCCGTCTCATTCGGAAAATATCTCGATTCTTTACCATCGACGCGCTTAAAACCATAATCTTGGCTTTAGTCATCTCCCGCCTCGACTACGGCAATGGCCTGTACGTGGGCATTCCTTCCCACGAGTCCCGACGCTTACAGGCCATTCAAAACCAGGCTGCCCGTCTCATTCTCTCCCTCCCCAAATCCTCTCACATTACCCCGGCTTTGAAATCCCTTCACTGGCTCCCTATCCGCTTTAGATCCCTTTTCAAACTTGCTTGCTTTGCCTTTCGTGCCCATTCTCGCTCTGCCCCTGCTTACATCACTTCCCTCATTTTTTCCTATGTCCCCAGTCGCACCCTCCGCTCTTCTTCTCTCTCCCTTCTTCACACTCCCCGCTTCCGTAAATCCAGATCTGGGGGCACTCGTCTCTCTGTCTTGGCTCCCCAGTTCTGGAATAGTCTCCCACTTCATCTTCGCTCCATTCCTATTTTTAGCCACTTTCGGAAAGCCTTAAAAACTTTTCTCTTTTCTTTGGCTTTCCCTCCTTAGGTTCCCCTGTGTTCCCCTCTGTGAGTTCTGATCCAGGTCCCCCAGCGCCAGGAAGCCGCTTGGCAGCAGTGCGCTTTATTAAATATTGTTTTCATTTCATTTCAATCCAACTGGGGGAGCATGAAAAGCCTAGAGAGCCGCACAGCAAAGGGGGCTAAAGGAAGGAGAGTACGTTCCCCTGAGGTGGAAAAATTCTACTCTGTGACTGAGGGCTCAGATTCCTCTCTATTGGGTTCAGAGGAGGGGGACACTACCACAGATCTCTCATCAGGGACGGAGTCAGAAGGGTCCCACTCTAGCGAACATAGAAGCAAGGAAACACAGAGGAAAAAAAGAAGAACTATGATAATGCGAGACAGAGACATAGACAGAGAAGCATCAAGCACAAATAGGAGATTGCTATGGGACTATGGTAGTACCTCTAAAATGTACCAGGAACATGATTTAGGTGATGCACCTGAGAATTATCCGTTAAATGCTTCTCAAGGTTCAACTGATAATCCACCTCAAGCAACTCTGGAAGGGATGTTCACCATGTTGAAACAAATGCATTTGGAGGCTCGCATAGAGAGCAGGAGAGCCAGACAAGACACTAAAAAAATACAAGCAAGTATTAGGAAAATGAACAGAAAATATGAAGAGGTGGAAGGTAGGGTGGAACAGATCGAAGAGAGAACTGGGAGACTGGAGGACGAGGTTACAGACTGGCAGACCTCTAAAATGGAACAAGGAAAGGTGATCGAGGACTTACAGTGGAAGCTGGAGGATTTTGAGAATCGCCAGCGGCGGAACAACCTACGATTTTTGAGCCTAGAGGAAGGAGTGGAAGGGAAAGACCCAAGGGGCTTTATGATTAAATTGCTGAAAGGCGCGTACCCAGAGGTGCAGTGGCAGTGGGAGCATGAAATTCAGAGAGCGCACAGATTCCCACTGACACAGAAGAAAACAAGAGGCGCTAATCAGAATGTCTTATCTAGGGCGATGTTAGTTTTCTTTGGAAATTTCTTGGCTAGGCAGGAAGTTATGGAGACTGCTAGACCAGATAAGAAAAGGTCAGTTGAAGGGATTACATTCTTTACTAGGCCAGATTTCTGCCACACGACTGTGGAAAGGAGATGGAAACTTAGGCAGCTAATTACTCCGTTCCAACGCCAGGGCTCTGAAGCTTATTTGATGTACCCATCAAAGTTGAAAGTTATTACAGGGGGACGCATCAGAATTTTTTTCTCGGAGATAAAGGCAGGTGAATATCTTGCAGAAATTACAGAGATGCAAAAAGGCAAAAAGGAGTAAGGATTCTGCACCAGCATAAGATCTATATTGAAAAAAGATAAGGAAGTACTGAGTATGGGAATACACGGGTAGGATGGGTGGGCGGGAGAAGGAGGCGACACTGCAGCAGTGAGCAGCCACACATAGGTCAAGATTGACCTATTTGCCTGTAACAGGGGGGCGTTAGCAGGGGGGGGATAAGGGGGGATGGGGGAGGTGGGGGGGCGGGACAGTGAAGAATTAAGTGGATGTACAGCACAAGTTATGAAGGTGTCTAGGAATAATCAGGTGACAGTAAATATTTTGAGGAAAATGATTGCGGGCTCATTCTCAAGGGGCAGATGGCGATAAGACTTGCTACCATAAATATTTGTGGTTTGAATGACGGTGGGAAAAGGCAGAAAGTTGCTGCTATGTGTAGACTATTAAAACTGGATATTATATGTTTTCAGGAGACACATGTGAGAGGGAAAGATAAATATCTTATGGATCAGTTAGGGTATGAAGTCTTAGCACATACGCAGCAAGATGTAAAAACGAAAGGGGTGGCCATATTTGCAAAAAAAAGATTTGTGACAGTAAAGTGAAAGAGGGAAGACAATGAAGGGAGATGGGTGGTGGTGGAAGGGGAAATTGCTGGAGGTCGATACACAATTGTTTCTGTATACGGCTCTAATGAAGATGAACCTGATCTATTTGAGTTTCTAGATGTCGAGTTGGCGCTATGGTCAGAACCAGTAATTCTATGTGGGGACCTTAATATCAATGGGTTATCAGGGTTGGGTATATTGGGAGGGAGGATGAAGGGAGACCGCAAGAGGAAAACACGAAGGGCTATTTCTAATTTAATGGCTAACAACGCGCTGGTAGATGCTTGGTCAGCATATAATCCCATGGGAACAGGTAGTACCTTTTACTCTGCTCCCCACAAAGCTATAGCCAGACTGGATTACTTCTTAGTCTCTAGCCCTTTAGTACCAGACTTGAAAATAGAAAAGCTACCGCGGGTGTTTTCAGACCACAATCCGCTGGTATTGACTATCCCTCAGAACGGTAATTCTATTTACAAAGAATATAATTGGACATTTGAAAGAGGGCTACTTAAAGAAGATGACTATGTCAATAGAATGAAGGCATGGATTAGACAATTCTGGGAGGTAAATAGAGGGACGGCATCTACAGGAGTGGTCTGGGATACATTCAAGGCAGGGATAAGGGGGGAAACATTGGCTTATACCTTACATAGGAGCAAGAAAGAAAAACTGGAATTAACCAATAGGCTAAAGGATCTAATGAAGCTAGAACAACAGCTTATACAGTCAGTCATAAATCAAGAACCCCTCGAGGAGATCCTATTAGAGATAGAGTTGAAAAGGGCAGAGACCAGTGAAAGATTGGCAAATAAAGCGGCGAGCAATTACTTAACAAAAAAGGAAAAATGCTATGAATTTAATGAGCGGGTAGGTCATATGCTAGCAGTCCGCATTAGACAAGACTTGTCAGCAGGAGAAATCAAAGAAATTAAGAATAAAGGGGGGAATGTTGTGACGAAGGTAGAAGACGTGAGGGAGGTGTTTAGGGAGTTCTACTCAGAGTTATATGATCAAGACTTGAGAGCGGGGGAAGATGAGATAGAGGACTACTTAGCAGACATCCCCCATAGGGAATTGAAGGAGGAGGATAAAGAGGCACTGGAACTACCACTAACATTGGGAGAAGTACATAATGCAGTAATGAAACTCCCCTCGGGGAAGGCCGCGGGGCCTGACCAAATTCCGGCGGAATTCTATAGGACTTTTTGGGACACTTTGGGGATTGATATGCTGGAAATTTTAAGTTATGCACAGAGGGGGGAAAACATACCACAATCATGGGCCGGAGCAAATATTATTGTGATCTTGAAGAAGAATAAACCGCATTTGGATCCCGGCTCATACAGGCCTATTACGCTCATGAATGCAGATGCAAAAATCTATTCCAAAGCTCTCTCACAAAGATTAAGTAGGGTAATTGAGGGGCTGGTATATACAACACAACATGGATTTATACCTGGTAAGGGGACCACTCAGCATATAAGAAGGATGGTTACCATATTGGACGCTGCAGGTGCCGCAGGAGACCCTGCCTCGGCCATCTTCTTGGATGCAGAGAAGGCGTTTGACAGGGTCTCCTGGGGCTACCTGTGGAAGGTTTTGGAGTGGTTTGGGATAGGCACAGGCTATATAAAGGCTATAAAGGCATTATATCTAAAACCCGTAGCTAAGGTGAAGATAAACAGAGGGTATACTGAGGGAATATGTATAAAACGCGGTACAAGACAGGGCTGTCCGGCTTCACCGCTGTTATTTGCCTTATATCTTGACCCTCTTTTGCGAAGATTAGAAGGGAATCTAAATATTCTCCCGATTAGATTATATGCACATGAGTATAAGACACTTGCATACGCGGATGACGTTGCGGTGGTCACCCCAGAACCAGGGTCGGCCATTTCAGAAATAGAACATGAGGCTGTACTCTTTGGTACAATCGCAGGCTACTCACTGAATAAAGGAAAAACACAAATAATACAAAACAATTGGGTGAACTTTCAGGACATAAGAGTAGCACCTGAAGTTACATACTTAGGGGTGAAGATCACAGCTGATCTAGACAGGCTAGTTGAAATTAATATGAGCCCCCTACTGGCAAAAATAAAAACAAATACAGAAAGAATGAATAACCTACACCTGACCTTGATGGGTCGAATTAATGTAATTAAAATGATAACATTCCCAAAAGTTTTGTATTTATTTAGATCTATCCCTTTATTTTTTGACAACATATGGTTTAACAAACCGGAAGCGATTTTGAACAAATTTATTTGGGTCAAAGGGAAGACAAGGAGAGCTTACAGACATCTAACAGTAGATAGAGAAAAAGGGGGCTGGGGGGCACCGGATTTTAGGCTCTATTATTGGGCTGCTGTATTGCAATATAGTAGGGGGTTAATAGGTGGGGGAGGTACAGACCATATAATTGAAACCGAGATAGGATTACCTAATGTCTATGCTACACTATTGGGTGAGGAGGCTGAGAATGGGTTTTTAAATACAACTGAATTTACCTATTTTAAACACACAAGATTTAAGACCTTAAAGGCAGCATATAGGGTATGGAAAGTAGTGGCAAAAAAATTTGGTCTGGGGAGATTTAACAACTATACGAGGCTGTACACAAATTGTTCACTACCAAGGGAGATTTTTAAGGATGTCACCATGAGAGATTGGTATAATAAGGGTATAGTGAAAATAGGGAATTTGCTGGATAGTCAGGGCAACATATTACAGTTTGAGTCGCTAAAAATGAAATTTGGGCTAGAGCGCAATAGTTTCTATAAATATCTTCAAATCAGGAGTTTCCTAGCACAAAAACAAGGCGGCCTGGCAGGGATGGGGCAGTGTAAAATTATGGAATATATAGAAATTACTGATAAATGCACTATAAGACAATTATATGCGGAACTGAAAATCAACAAAGTAGATGAGAGGGCGAAATATTCACAAAAATGGCTAGAAAAACTGGGGTCAGGGTTAGAAACCTTTCAGTTATCCTTGGATTTGGGCAGAACAGTGCTATGCTCTGCAACCCTCCAATCACAGCATTTTAAGACAGTGTTCTCACTTTACCATACCCCGGCCAGAATCGCCCAGTGGGGCGGTACGGCAGGAATAACATGCCCCCGCTGCAACTCAAACGCGGCAGATATTGTACATATGTTTTCGCAGTGCCCACAATTGTTTACTTTGAAAATTGCCATTGAAGAGTTTTTTGATAAATCACTTAGGATCAAGATTAAACTTATAGACGAATTAATTATTTTGGGGGTGGCAGACACGGCAGAAGATATGCCAGTAGAGTTTATTTTTGTCTCAATAGCAGTGTACCGCATTTGCATAGCAAGAAATTGGCTGAGCAAGGCTCCTCCCCTATTTCAAGAATGGATCGCAAGCCTTCTCTCTATTTACAATTTAGAAAAGGCAATATATGAGAGAAAAGGTAGGAGGGCTAAGGTACTAGGTAAAAGAATATGGCAACCCATTACGAGGTGGAAAAACAGTAGGATAAACCCGGAATAGCGTAAGAAAGATCATTATAAAATCACTGCAGCTACACGTGTCTTTCTTTATAGTTATTTTTTGGTGGTTGTGTTAAAATGGGTAGCATGTACCACACGTATGTCTGTTTGATGAATTCTTTACGCCATACTGTACTGTAATGTATATAATCACCTATGAAATTGGAATGTGCTGTAAACATATGCTGGAATATGTGGGAAAATTTTCTGGAAAAACTTAATAAATATATTTAAAAAAAAAAAAAAAAAGCATTTCCAAACCTACCCCAGTCAAAGTGCCCAGGTCATTTCCACCACAGTGCACAATTATAAGGTCAGGGTGTGGTTAATGCATAAAGGATTTTACCAATGGTATCAATTGGTGACTTCTCAATCCTCTCTGTCCAATCCATACAATGTCCACATTTGGAAAATCAAGGTTGTAAATACCTCTGTTAGCTGCGTATTTTTGACTCGAGTGGACATAGCTATGACCCACAAACCAGACTTATGGCATTTTGAAGGTAGATGTGCTTCGAGTCAGATGAGTTGTGGAAATGAAATGGCAGTTTGATTATGAAAAAAAGTGGTTGAGAATCAGTGCAGTTGAAAAACCAGAAATGATTGGTGCTTTCTTAAAAATCTTCACTGAAAATTAGGGTGCATGCTTTTTTTTGTAAAAAGTCATTTCAATGGTTGAGAAAAAGTCATTTAAAGAAACATTGCAGTTGGTTAGCTAGTAGATTGAGAGATCAAACACCCTTGATGGATTCTTTTGCAACATAGTATGATGAACTTGTGAACTGTGTGCTGGGTTAGGAGGGTGTTACCATGGTTACAGGGTGGTTAAGCACTGGGGGATGGGTGAATGTTATGTGAGTTTCTACGTCTTGAAATGTACAACCAATTAAAATGCGCAGTTTGGTTTTGAATTTGTGTGGGAACAATTTTGATTGGTTAGGTACAAGAATATGGGTCTGAAATGAGTAAGAATCTGTGCCATTATTCTCAGGCTCCAGTGAAAGAAGCATTATTCAGAGATTCTGCTTAAGAAAATCTGTTGAGTGTGACTGACACTGTTTTACATCTTCCAAAGCATTTTTAAAGGTGAGTAATGATTCTTTTTAAAAAGATAGAGAGCTTAAAGATTTTTGACAAGTATCACAGTGAGTGCCTGCGTGAATTAAGGAATTATGTTTTTTACCTTTTTCCATAATGTTAGCTGTGTGTGCTTACAGTTTGTATTTTTAAGTTTGTAAGGTAGACTTCTTTTTAAATTGCTTTTTATGCTTGGATTCAATGCTGGTATAGAGATAGTGTAATGGTTTCATTGGACTTATAAATATGCTCCTTTTTTAGAAGCGCCTTGTGCAACCTTTAACATGGGTGGAAGCAGTGAATGTATGGAGAAGGATAGGAATAGCAGCTAGAAAACCATATGAAATGGTGTGGGAGATGCATAAAGTATTTCAGTAATGGCATCAATTGAGATGGAATATAAGATAAAGAGGGGCATATTTACAAGATCCTTGCCAAATGTTTGACATGGGTGCAAGCAGAAAATGCATGCAGAGTAATAAAATTGGCACCCAGACAAGAATATGAAATTCCGTGAGAGATGCTTAAAGGGTTTTTCTAATGGTATACATTGAGATAGAATATACAAAAAAAAGGCATATTTACAAGCCCCTTGTGCAATGTTTGACATTAATGCTGGTACAGAGATAGTGTAATGGTTTTCATTGGCATATTTACAAGCCGCTTGCGCAATGCTTGACATTAATGCTGGTATAGAGATAGTGTAATGGTTTCATTGGCATATTTACAAGCCGCTTGCGCAATGTTTGACATTAATGCTGGTATAGAGATAGTGTAATGGTTTTATTGGCATATTTACAAGCCCCTTGTGCAATGTTTGACATTTATGCTGGTACAGAGATAGTGTAATGGTTTCATTGGCATATTTTCAAGCCGCTTGCACAATGTTTGACATTAATGCTGGTACAGAGATAGTATAATGGTTTCATTGGCATATTTACAAGCCCCTTGTGCAATGTTTGACATTAATGCTGGTACAGAGATAGTGTAATGGTTTCATTGGCATATTTACAAGCCGCTTGCGCAATGTTTGACATTAATGCTGGTATAGAGATAGTGTAATGGTTTCATTGGCATATTTACGAGCCGCTTGTGCAATGTTTGACATTAATGCTGGTATAGAGATAGTGTAATGGTTTCTTTGGCATATTTACAAGCCCCTTGTGCAATGTTTCACATTAATGCTGGTACAGAGATAGTGTAATGGTTTTATTGGCATATTTACAAGCCGCTTGACCAATGTTTGACATTCATGCTGGTATAGAGATAGTGTAATGGTTTCATTGGCATATTTACAAGCCCCTTGTGCAATGTTTGACATTAATGCTGGTACAGAGATAGTGTAATGGTTTCATTGGCATATTTACAAGCTGCTTATGCAATGTTTGACATTAATGCTGGTACAGAGATAGTGTAATGGTTTCATTGACATATTTACAAGCCGCTTGCGCAATGTTTGACATTAATGCTGGTACAGAGATAGTGTAATGGTTTCATTGGCATATTTACAAGCCCCTTGTGCAATGTTTGACATTAATGCTGGTACAGAGATAGTGTAATGGTTTCATTGGCATATTTACAAGCCACTTGCGCAATTTTTGACATTAATGCTGGTATAGAGATAGTGTAATGGTTTTATTGGCATATTTACAAGCCGCTTACGCAATGTTTGACATTAATGCTGGTATAAAGATAGTGTAATGGTTTCTTTGGCATATATACAAGCCCCTTGTGCAATGTTTCACATTAATGCTGGTACAGAGATAGTGTAATGGTTTCATTGGCATATTGACAAGCCACTTCTGCAATGTTTGACATTAATGCTGGTACAGAGATAGTGTAATGGTTTCATTGGCATATTTACAAGCCGCTTGTGCAATACTTGACATTAATGCTGGTACAGAAATAGTGTAATGGTTTCATTGGCATATTTACAAGCCCCCTGTGCAATGTTTGACATTAATGCTGGTACAGAGATAGTGTAATGGTTTCATTGGCATATTTACAAGCCGCTTGCGCAATGCTTGACATTAATGCTGGTATAGAGATAGCGTAATGGTTTCATTGGCATATTTACAAGCCGCTTACGCAATGTTTGACATTAATGCTGGTATAGAGATAGTGTAATGGTTTCATTGGCATATTTACAAGCCCCTTGTGCAATGTTTGACATTAATGCTGGTACAGAGATAGTGTAATGGTTTTATTGGCATATTTACAAGCCGTTTGCGGAATGTTTGACATTAATGCTGGTATTGAGATAGTGTAATGGTTTCATTGGCATATTTACAAGCTCCTTGTGCAATGTTTGACATTAATGCTGGTACAAAGATAGTGTAATGGTTTCATTGGCATATTGACAAGCCACTTCTGCAATGTTTGACATTAATGCTGGTACAGAGATAGTGTAATGGTTTCATTGGCATATTTACAAGCCGCTTGTGCAATACTTGACATTAATGCTGGTACAGAGATAGTGTAATGGTTTCATTGGCATATTTACAAGCCCCTTGTGCAATGTTTGACATTAATGCTGGTACAGAGATAGTGTAATGGTTTCATTGGCATATTTACAAGCCGATTGCGCAATGTTTGACATTAATAATGGTATAGAGATAGTGTAATGGTTTCATTGGCATATTTACAAGCCACTTGCGCAATGTTTGACATTAAAGCTGGTATAGAGATAGTGTAATGGTTTCATTGTCATATTTACAAGCCCCTTGTGCAATGTTTGACATTAATGCTGGTACAGTGATAGTGTAATGGTTTCATTGGCATATTTACAAGCCCCTTGCGCAATGTTTGACATTAATGCTGGTACAGAGATAGTGTAATGTTTTCATTGGCATATTTACAATCCGCTTTTGCACTGTTTGACATTAATGCTGGTACGGAGAGAGTGTAATGGTTTCATTGGCATATTTACAAGCCGCTTGCGCAATGTTTGATATTAATGCTGGTATAGAGATAGTGTAAGGGTTTCATTGGCATATTTACAAGCCGCTCGTGCAATGTTTGACATTAATGCTGGTATAGATAGTGTAATGGTTTCATTGGCATATTTACAAGCCCCTTGTGCAATGTTTGACATTAATGCTGGTATAGAGATAGTGTAATGGTTTCATTGGCATATTTAAAAGCCCCTTGTGGAAGGTTTGACATTAATGCGGGTACAGAGATAGTGTAATGGTTTCATTGGCATATTTACAAGCCGCTTGTGCAATGTTTGACATTAATGCTGGTACAGAGATAGTGTAATGGTTTCATTGGCATATTTACAAGCCCCTTGTGCAATGTTTGACATTAATGCTGGTACAGAGATAGTGTAATGGTTTCATTGGCATATTTACAAGCCGCTTGCGCAATGTTTGACATTAATGCTGGTATAGAGATAGTGTAATGGTTTCATTGGCATATTTACAAGCCGCTTGTGCAATGTTTGACATTAATGCTGGTATAGAGATAGTGTAATGGTTTCTTTGGCATATTTACAAGCCCCTTGTGCAATGTTTCACATTAATGCTGGTACAGAGATAGTGTAATGGTTTTATTGGCATATTTACAAGCCGCTTGACCAATGTTTGACATTCATGCTGGTATAGAGATAGTGTAATGGTTTCATTGGCATATTTACAAGCCCCTTGTGCAATGTTTGACATTAATGCTGGTACAGAGATAGTGTAATGGTTTTATTGGCATATTTACAAGCTGCTTATGCAATGTTTGACATTAATGCTGGTACAGAGATAGTGTAATGGTTTCATTGGCATATTTACAAGCCGCTTGCGCAATGTTTGACATTAATGCTGGTACAGAGATAGTGTAATGGTTTCATTGGCATATTTACAAGCCCCTTGTGCAATGTTTGACATTAATGCTGGTACAGAGATAGTGTAATGGTTTCATTGGCATATTTACAAGCCACTTGCGCAATGTTTGACATTAATGCTGGTATAGAGATAGTGTAATGGTTTTATTGGCATATTTACAAGCCGCTTACGCAATGTTTGACATTAATGCTGGTATAGAGATAGTGTAATGGTTTCATTGGCATATTTACAAGCCCCTTGTGCAATGTTTGACATTAATGCTGGTACAGAGATAGTGTAATGGTTTTATTGGCATATTTACAAGCCGCTTGCAGAATGTTTGACATTAATGCTGGTATAGAGATAGTGTAATGGTTTCATTGGCATATTTACAAGCCCCTTGCACAATGTTTGACATTAATGCTGGTATAGAGATAGTGTAATGGTTTCATTGGCATATTTACAAGCCCCTTGTGCAATGTTTGACATTTATGCTGGTACAGAGATAGTGTAATGGTTTCATTGGCATATTTTCAAGCCGCTTGCGCAATGTTTGACGTTAATGCTGGTACAGAGATAGTGTAATGGTTTCATTGGCATATTTACAAGCCGCTTGCGGAATGTTTGACATTAATGCTGGTATAGAGATAGTGTAATGGTTTCATTGGCATATTTACAAGCCGCTTGCGCAATGTTTGACATTAATGCTGGTATAGAGATAGTGTAATGGTTTCATTGGCATATTTACAAGCCCCTTGTGCAATGTTTGACATTTACGCTGGTACAGAGATAGTGTAATGGTTTCATTGGCATATTTTTAAGCCGCTTCCGCAATGTTTGACATTAATGCTGGTACAGAGATAGTGTAATGGTTTCATTGGCATATTTACAAGCCCCTTGTGCAATGTTTGACATTAATGCTGGTACAGAGATAGTGTAATGGTTTCATTGGCATATTTACAAGCCGCTTGCGCAATGTTTGACATTAATGCTGGTATAGAGATAGTGTAATGGTTTCATTGGCATATTTACAAGCCGCTTGCGCAATGTTTGACATTAATGCTGGTATAGAGATAGTGTAATGGTTTCTTTGGCATATTTACAAGCCCCTTGTGCAATGTTTCACATTAATGCTGGTACAGAGATAGTGTAATGGTTTTATTGGCATATTTACAAGCCGCTTGATTAATGTTTGACATTCATGCTGGTATAGAGATAGTGTAATGGTTTCATTGGCATATTTACAAGCCCCTTGTGCAATGTTTGACATTAATGCTGGTACAGAGATAGTGTAAGGGTTTCATTGGCATATTTACAAGCTGCTTATGCAATGTTTGACATTAATGCTTGTACAGAGATAGTGTAATAGTTTCATTGGCATATTTACAAGCCGCTTGCGCAATGTTTGACATTAATGCTGGTACAGAGATAGTGTAATGGTTTCATTGGCATATTTACAAGCCCCTTGTGCAATGTTTGACATTAATGCTGGTACAGAGATAGTGTAATGGTTTCATTGGCATATTTACAAGCCGCTTGCGCAATGCTTGACATTAATGCTGGTATAGAGATAGTGTAATGGTTTCATTGGCATATTTACAAGCCGCTTACGCAATGTTTGACATTAAAGCTGGTATAGAGATAGTGTAATGGTTTCATTGTCATATTTACAAGCCCCTTGTGCAATGTTTGACATTAATGCTGGTACAGTGATAGTGTAATGGTTTCATTGGCATATTTACAAGCCCCTTGCGCAATGTTTGACATTAATGCTGGTACAGAGATAGTGTAATGGTTTCATTGGCATATTTACAAGCCCCTTGTGCAATGTTTGACATTAATGCTGGTACAGAGATAGTGTAAGGGTTTCATTGGCATATTTACAAGCCCCTTGTGCAATGTTTGACATTAATGCTGGTACAGAGATAGTGTAATGGTTTCATTGGCATATTTACAAGCCGCTTTTGCACTGTTTGACATTAATGCTGGTACGGAGAGAGTGTAATGGTTTCATTGGCATATTTACAAGCCGCTTGCGCAATGTTTGACATTAATGCTGGTATAGAGATAGTGTAAGGGTTTCATTGGCATATTTACAAGCCGCTCGTGCAATGTTTGACATTAATGCTGGTATAGATAGTGTAATGGTTTCATTGGCATATTTACAAGCCCCTTGTGCAATGATTGACATTAATGCTGGTAAAGAGATAGTGTAATGGTTTCATTGGCATTTTTAAAAGCCCCTTGTGCAAGGTTTGACATTAATGCGGGCACAGAGATAGTGTAATGGTTTCATTGGCATATTTACAAGCCGCTTGTGCAATGTTTGACATTAATGCTGGTACAGAGATAGTGTAATGGTTTCATTGGCATATTTACAAGCCCCTTGTGCAATGTTTGACATTAATGCTGGTATAGAGATAGTGTAATGGTTTCATTGGCATATTTACAAACCCCTTGTGCAATGTTTGACATTAATGCTGGTACAGAGATAGTGTAATGGTTTCATTGGCATATTTACAAGCTCCTTGTGCAATGTTTGACATTAATGCTGGTACAAAGATAGTGTAATGGTTTCATTGGCATATTTACAAGCCACTTCTGCAATGTTTGACATTAATGCTGGTACAGAGATAGTGTAATGGTTTCATTGGCATATTTACAAGCCGCTTGTGCAATACTTGACATTAATGCTGGTACAGAGATAGTGTAATGGTTTCATTGGCATATTTACAAGCCCCTTGTGCAATGTTTGACATTAATGCTGGTACAGAGATAGTGTAATGGTTTCATTGGCATATTTACAAGCCGATTGCGCAATGTTTGACATTAATAATGGTATAGAGATAGTGTAATGGTTTCATTGGCATATTTACAAGCCACTTGCGCAATGTTTGACATTAAAGCTGGTATAGAGATAGTGTAATGGTTTCATTGTCATATTTACAAGCCCCTTGTGCAATGTTTGACATTAATGCTGGTACGGAGAGAGTGTAATGGTTTCATTGGCATATTTACAAGCCGCTTGCGCAATGTTTGACATTAATGCTGGTATAGAGATAGTGTAAGGGTTTCATTGGCATATTTACAAGCTGCTCATGCAATGTTTGACATTAATGCTGGTATAGATAGTGTAATGGTTTCATTGGCATATTTACAAGCCCCTTGTGCAATGTTTGACATTAATGCTAGTATAGAGATAGTGTAATTGTTTCATTGGCATATTTAAAAGCCCCTTGTGCAAGGTTTGACATTAATGCGGGTACAGAGATAGTGTAATGGTTTCATTGGCATATTTACAAGCCGCTTGTGCAATGTTTGACATTAATGCTGGTACAGAGATAGTGTAATGGTTTCATTGGCATATTTGCAAGCCCCTTGTGCAATGTTTGACATTAATGCTGGTACAGAGATAGTGTAATGGTTTCATTGGCATATTTACAAGCCGCTTGCGCAATGTTTGACATTAATGCTGGTATAGAGATAGTGTAATGGTTTCATTGGCATATTTACAAGCCGCTTGTGCAATGTTTGACATTAATGCTGGTATAGAGATAGTGTAATGGTTTCTTTGGCATATTTACAAGCGCCTTGTACAATGTTTCACATTAATGCTGGTACAGAGATAGTGTAATGGTTTTATTGGCATATTTACAAGCCGCTTGACCAATGTTTGACATTCATGCTGGTATAGAGATAGTGTAATGGTTTCATTGGCATATTTACAAGCCCCTTGTGCAATGTTTGACATTAATGCTGGTACAGAGATAGTGTAATGGTTTCATTGGCATATTTACAAGCTGCTTATGCAATGTTTGACATTAATGCTGGTACAGAGATAGTGTAATGGTTTCATTGGCATATTTACAAGCCGCTTGCGCAATGTTTGACATTAATGCTGGTACAGAGATAGTGTAATGGTTTCATTGGCATATTTACAAGCCACTTGCGCAATGTTTGACATTAATGCTGGTACAGAGATAGTGTAATGGTTTTATTGGCATATTTACAAGCCGCTTACGCAATGTTTGACATTAATGCTGGTATAGAGATAGTGTAATGGTTTCATTGGCATATTTACAAGCCCCTTGTGCAATGTTTGACATTAATGCTGGTACAGAGATAGTGTAATGGTTTTATTGGCATATTTACAAGCCGCTTGCAGAATGTTTGACATTAATGCTGGTATAGAGATAGTGTAATGGTTTCATTGGCATATTTACAAGCCCCTTGCGCAATGTTTGACATTAATGCTGGTATAGAGATAGTGTAATGGTTTCATTGGCATATTTACAAGCCCCTTGTGCAATGTTTGACATTTATGCTGGTACAGAGATAGTGTAATGGTTTCATTGGCATATTTTCAAGCCGCTTGCGCAATGTTTGACGTTAATGCTGGTACAGAGATAGTGTAATGGTTTCATTGGCATATTTACAAGCCGCTTGCGGAATGTTTGACATTAATGCTGGTATAGAGATAGTGTAATGGTTTCATTGGCATATTTACAAGCCGCTTTTGCACTGTTTGACATTAATGCTGGTACGGAGAGAGTGTAATGGTTTCATTGGCATATTTACAAGCCACTTCTGCAATGTTTGACATTAATGCTGGTACAGAGATAGTGTAATGGTTTCATTGGCATATTTACAAGCCGCTTGTGCAATACTTGACATTAATGCTGGTACAGAGATAGTGTAATGGTTTCATTGGCATATTTACAAGCCCCTTGTGCAATGTTTGACATTAATGCTGGTACAGAGATAGTGTAATGGTTTCATTGGCATATTTACAAGCCGATTGTGCAATGTTTGACATTAATAATGGTATAGAGATAGTGTAATGGTTTCATTGGCATATTTACAAGCCACTTGCGCAATGTTTGACATTAAAGCTGGTATAGAGATAGTGTAATGGTTTCATTGTCATATTTACAAGCCCCTTGTGCAATGTTTGACATTAATGCTGGTACGGAGAGAGTGTAATGGTTTCATTGGCATATTTACAAGCCGCTTGCGCAATGTTTGACATTAATGCTGGTATAGAGATAGTGTAAGGGTTTCATTGGCATATTTACAAGCTGCTCGTGCAATGTTTGACATTAATGCTGGTATAGATAGTGTAATGGTTTCATTGGCATATTTACAAGCCCCTTGTGCAATGTTTGACATTAATGCTGGTATAGAGATAGTGTAATGGTTTCATTGGCATATTTAAAAGCCCCTTGTGCAAGGTTTGACATTAATGCGGGTACAGAGATAGTGTAATGGTTTCATTGGCATATTTACAAGCCGCTTGTGCAATGTTTGACATTAATGCTGGTACAGAGATAGTGTAATGGTTTCATTGGCATATTTACAAGCCCCTTGTGCAATGTTTGACATTAATGCTGGTACAGAGATAGTGTAATGGTTTCATTGGCATATTTACAAGCCGCTTGCGCAATGTTTGACATTAATGCTGGTATAGAGATAGTGTAATGGTTTCATTGGCATATTTACAAGCCGCTTGTGCAATGTTTGACATTAATGCTGGTATAGAGATAGTGTAATGGTTTCTTTGGCATATTTACAAGCCCCTTGTGCAATGTTTCACATTAATGCTGGTACAGAGATAGTGTAATGGTTTTATTGGCATATTTACAAGCCGCTTGACCAATGTTTGACATTCATGCTGGTATAGAGATAGTGTAATGGTTTCATTGGCATATTTACAAGCCCCTTGTGCAATGTTTGACATTAATGCTGGTACAGAGATAGTGTAATGGTTTTATTGGCATATTTACAAGCTGCTTATGCAATGTTTGACATTAATGCTGGTACAGAGATAGTGTAATGGTTTCATTGGCATATTTACAAGCCGCTTGCGCAATGTTTGACATTAATGCTGGTACAGAGATAGTGTAATGGTTTCATTGGCATATTTACAAGCCCCTTGTGCAATGTTTGACATTAATGCTGGTACAGAGATAGTGTAATGGTTTCATTGGCATATTTACAAGCCACTTGCGCAATGTTTGACATTAATGCTGGTATAGAGATAGTGTAATGGTTTTATTGGCATATTTACAAGCCGCTTACGCAATGTTTGACATTAATGCTGGTATAGAGATAGTGTAATGGTTTCATTGGCATATTTACAAGCCCCTTGTGCAATGTTTGACATTAATGCTGGTACAGAGATAGTGTAATGGTTTTATTGGCATATTTACAAGCCGCTTGCAGAATGTTTGACATTAATGCTGGTATAGAGATAGTGTAATGGTTTCATTGGCATATTTACAAGCCCCTTGCGCAATGTTTGACATTAATGCTGGTATAGAGATAGTGTAATGGTTTCATTGGCATATTTACAAGCCCCTTGTGCAATGTTTGACATTTATGCTGGTACAGAGATAGTGTAATGGTTTCATTGGCATATTTTCAAGCCGCTTGCGCAATGTTTGACGTTAATGCTGGTACAGAGATAGTGTAATGGTTTCATTGGCATATTTACAAGCCGCTTGCGGAATGTTTGACATTAATGCTGGTATAGAGATAGTGTAATGGTTTCATTGGCATATTTACAAGCCGCTTGCGCAATGTTTGACATTAATGCTGGTATAGAGATAGTGTAATGGTTTCATTGGCATATTTTTAAGCCGCTTCCGCAATGTTTGACATTAATGCTGGTACAGAGATAGTGTAATGGTTTCATTGGCATATTTACAAGCCCCTTGTGCAATGTTTGACATTAATGCTGGTACAGAGATAGTGTAATGGTTTCATTGGCATATTTACAAGCCGCTTGCGCAATGTTTGACATTAATGCTGGTATAGAGATAGTGTAATGGTTTCATTGGCATATTTACAAGCCGCTTGCGCAATGTTTGACATTAATGCTGGTATAGAGATAGTGTAATGGTTTCTTTGGCATATTTACAAGCCCCTTGTGCAATGTTTCACATTAATGCTGGTACAGAGATAGTGTAATGGTTTTATTGGCATATTTACAAGCCGCTTGATTAATGTTTGACATTCATGCTGGTATAGAGATAGTGTAATGGTTTCATTGGCATATTTACAAGCCCCTTGTGCAATGTTTGACATTAATGCTGGTACAGAGATAGTGTAAGGGTTTCATTGGCATATTTACAAGCTGCTTATGCAATGTTTGACATTAATGCTTGTACAGAGATAGTGTAATGGTTTCATTGGCATATTTACAAGCCACTTCTGCAATGTTTGACATTAATGCTGGTACAGAGATAGTGTAATGGTTTCATTGGCATATTTACAAGCCGCTTGTGCAATACTTGACATTAATGCTGGTACAGAGATAGTGTAATGGTTTCATTGGCATATTTACAAGCCCCTTGTGCAATGTTTGACATTAATGCTGGTACAGAGATAGTGTAATGGTTTCATTGGCATATTTACAAGCCGATTGCGCAATGTTTGACATTAATAATGGTATAGAGATAGTGTAATGGTTTCATTGGCATATTTACAAGCCACTTGCGCAATGTTTGACATTAAAGCTGGTATAGAGATAGTGTAATGGTTTCATTGTCATATTTACAAGCCCCTTGTGCAATGTTTGACATTAATGCTGGTACGGAGAGAGTGTAATGGTTTCATTGGCATATTTACAAGCCGCTTGCGCAATGTTTGACATTAATGCTGGTATAGAGATAGTGTAAGGGTTTCATTGGCATATTTACAAGCTGCTCATGCAATGTTTGACATTAATGCTGGTATAGATAGTGTAATGGTTTCATTGGCATATTTACAAGCCCCTTGTGCAATGTTTGACATTAATGCTAGTATAGAGATAGTGTAATTGTTTCATTGGCATATTTAAAAGCCCCTTGTGCAAGGTTTGACATTAATGCGGGTACAGAGATAGTGTAATGGTTTCATTGGCATATTTACAAGCCGCTTGTGCAATGTTTGACATTAATGCTGGTACAGAGATAGTGTAATGGTTTCATTGGCATATTTGCAAGCCCCTTGTGCAATGTTTGACATTAATGCTGGTACAGAGATAGTGTAATGGTTTCATTGGCATATTTACAAGCCCCTTGCGCAATGTTTGACATTAATGCTGGTATAGAGATAGTGTAATGGTTTCATTGGCATATTTACAAGCCGCTTGTGCAATGTTTGACATTAATGCTGGTATAGAGATAGTGTAATGGTTTCTTTGGCATATTTACAAGCGCCTTGTACAATGTTTCACATTAATGCTGGTACAGAGATAGTGTAATGGTTTTATTGGCATATTTACAAGCCGCTTGACCAATGTTTGACATTCATGCTGGTATAGAGATAGTGTAATGGTTTCATTGGCATATTTACAAGCCCCTTGTGCAATGTTTGACATTAATGCTGGTACAGAGATAGTGTAATGGTTTCATTGGCATATTTACAAGCTGCTTATGCAATGTTTGACATTAATGCTGGTACAGAGATAGTGTAATGGTTTCATTGGCATATTTACAAGCCGCTTGCGCAATGTTTGACATTAATGCTGGTACAGAGATAGTGTAATGGTTTCATTGGCATATTTACAAGCCACTTGCGCAATGTTTGACATTAATGCTGGTACAGAGATAGTGTAATGGTTTTATTGGCATATTTACAAGCCGCTTACGCAATGTTTGACATTAATGCTGGTATAGAGATAGTGTAATGGTTTCATTGGCATATTTACAAGCCCCTTGTGCAATGTTTGACATTAATGCTGGTACAGAGATAGTGTAATGGTTTTATTGGCATATTTACAAGCCGCTTGCAGAATGTTTGACATTAATGCTGGTATAGAGATAGTGTAATGGTTTCATTGGCATATTTACAAGCCCCTTGCGCAATGTTTGACATTAATGCTGGTATAGAGATAGTGTAATGGTTTCATTGGCATATTTACAAGCCCCTTGTGCAATGTTTGACATTTATGCTGGTACAGAGATAGTGTAATGGTTTCATTGGCATATTTTCAAGCCGCTTGCGCAATGTTTGACGTTAATGCTGGTACAGAGATAGTGTAATGGTTTCATTGGCATATTTACAAGCCGCTTGAGGAATGTTTGACATTAATGCTGGTATAGAGATAGTGTAATGGTTTCATTGGCATATTTACAAGCCGCTTTTGCACTGTTTGACATTAATGCTGGTACGGAGAGAGTGTAATGGTTTCATTGGCATATTTACAAGCCACTTCTGCAATGTTTGACATTAATGCTGGTACAGAGATAGTGTAATGGTTTCATTGGCATATTTACAAGCCGCTTGTGCAATACTTGACATTAATGCTGGTACAGAGATAGTGTAATGGTTTCATTGGCATATTTACAAGCCCCTTGTGCAATGTTTGACATTAATGCTGGTACAGAGATAGTGTAATGGTTTCATTGGCATATTTACAAGCCGATTGTGCAATGTTTGACATTAATAATGGTATAGAGATAGTGTAATGGTTTCATTGGCATATTTACAAGCCACTTGCGCAATGTTTGACATTAAAGCTGGTATAGAGATAGTGTAATGGTTTCATTGTCATATTTACAAGCCCCTTGTGCAATGTTTGACATTAATGCTGGTACGGAGAGAGTGTAATGGTTTCATTGGCATATTTACAAGCCGCTTGCGCAATGTTTGACATTAATGCTGGTATAGAGATAGTGTAAGGGTTTCATTGGCATATTTACAAGCTGCTCGTGCAATGTTTGACATTAATGCTGGTATAGATAGTGTAATGGTTTCATTGGCATATTTACAAGCCCCTTGTGCAATGTTTGACATTAATGCTGGTATAGAGATAGTGTAATGGTTTCATTGGCATATTTAAAAGCCCCTTGTGCAAGGTTTGACATTAATGCGGGTACAGAGATAGTGTAATGGTTTCATTGGCATATTTACAAGCCGCTTGTGCAATGTTTGACATTAATGCTGGTACAGAGATAGTGTAATGGTTTCATTGGCATATTTACAAGCCCCTTGTGCAATGTTTGACATTAATGCTGGTACAGAGATAGTGTAATGGTTTCATTGGCATATTTACAAGCCGCTTGCGCAATGTTTGACATTAATGCTGGTATAGAGATAGTGTAATGGTTTCATTGGCATATTTACAAGCCGCTTGTGCAATGTTTGACATTAATGCTGGTATAGAGATAGTGTAATGGTTTCTTTGGCATATTTACAAGCCCCTTGTGCAATGTTTCACATTAATGCTGGTACAGAGATAGTGTAATGGTTTTATTGGCATATTTACAAGCCGCTTGACCAATGTTTGACATTCATGCTGGTATAGAGATAGTGTAATGGTTTCATTGGCATATTTACAAGCCCCTTGTGCAATGTTTGACATTAATGCTGGTACAGAGATAGTGTAATGGTTTTATTGGCATATTTACAAGCTGCTTATGCAATGTTTGACATTAATGCTGGTACAGAGATAGTGTAATGGTTTCATTGGCATATTTACAAGCCGCTTGCGCAATGTTTGACATTAATGCTGGTACAGAGATAGTGTAATGGTTTCATTGGCATATTTACAAGCCCCTTGTGCAATGTTTGACATTAATGCTGGTACAGAGATAGTGTAATGGTTTCATTGGCATATTTACAAGCCACTTGCGCAATGTTTGACATTAATGCTGGTATAGAGATAGTGTAATGGTTTTATTGGCATATTTACAAGCCGCTTACGCAATGTTTGACATTAATGCTGGTATAGAGATAGTGTAATGGTTTCATTGGCATATTTACAAGCCCCTTGTGCAATGTTTGACATTAATGCTGGTACAGAGATAGTGTAATGGTTTTATTGGCATATTTACAAGCCGCTTGCAGAATGTTTGACATTAATGCTGGTATAGAGATAGTGTAATGGTTTCATTGGCATATTTACAAGCCCCTTGCGCAATGTTTGACATTAATGCTGGTATAGAGATAGTGTAATGGTTTCATTGGCATATTTACAAGCCCCTTGTGCAATGTTTGACATTTATGCTGGTACAGAGATAGTGTAATGGTTTCATTGGCATATTTTCAAGCCGCTTGCGCAATGTTTGACGTTAATGCTGGTACAGAGATAGTGTAATGGTTTCATTGGCATATTTACAAGCCGCTTGCGGAATGTTTGACATTAATGCTGGTATAGAGATAGTGTAATGGTTTCATTGGCATATTTACAAGCCGCTTGCGCAATGTTTGACATTAATGCTGGTATAGAGATAGTGTAATGGTTTCATTGGCATATTTACAAGCCCCTTGTGCAATGTTTGACATTTACGCTGGTACAGAGATAGTGTAATGGTTTCATTGGCATATTTTTAAGCCGCTTCCGCAATGTTTGACATTAATGCTGGTACAGAGATAGTGTAATGGTTTCATTGGCATATTTACAAGCCCCTTGTGCAATGTTTGACATTAATGCTGGTACAGAGATAGTGTAATGGTTTCATTGGCATATTTACAAGCCGCTTGCGCAATGTTTGACATTAATGCTGGTATAGAGATAGTGTAATGGTTTCATTGGCATATTTACAAGCCGCTTGCGCAATGTTTGACATTAATGCTGGTATAGAGATAGTGTAATGGTTTCTTTGGCATATTTACAAGCCCCTTGTGCAATGTTTCACATTAATGCTGGTACAGAGATAGTGTAATGGTTTTATTGGCATATTTACAAGCCGCTTGATTAATGTTTGACATTCATGCTGGTATAGAGATAGTGTAATGGTTTCATTGGCATATTTACAAGCCCCTTGTGCAA
The DNA here is from genome assembly GCF_964261635.1 of Lissotriton helveticus. Taxonomy (NCBI): domain Eukaryota; kingdom Metazoa; phylum Chordata; class Amphibia; order Caudata; family Salamandridae; genus Lissotriton; species Lissotriton helveticus. Next base: position 249,742,046 of record NC_136072.1, read on the forward strand.
TGTTTGACATTAATGCTGGTACAGAGATAGTGTAAGGGTTTCATTGGCATATTTACAAGCTGCTTATGCAATGTTTGACATTAATGCTTGTACAGAGATAGTGTAATAGTTTCATTGGCATATTTACAAGCCGCTTGCGCAATGTTTGACATTAATGCTGGTACAGAGATAGTGTAATGGTTTCATTGGCATATTTACAAGCCCCTTGTGCAATGTTTGACATTAATGCTGGTACAGAGATAGTGTAATGGTTTCATTGGCATATTTACAAGCCGCTTGCGCAATGCTTGACATTAATGCTGGTATAGAGATAGTGTAATGGTTTCATTGGCATATTTACAAGCCGCTTACGCAATGTTTGACATTAAAGCTGGTATAGAGATAGTGTAATGGTTTCATTGTCATATTTACAAGCCCCTTGTGCAATGTTTGACATTAATGCTGGTACAGTGATAGTGTAATGGTTTCATTGGCATATTTACAAGCCCCTTGCGCAATGTTTGACATTAATGCTAGTACAGAGATAGTGTAATGGTTTCATTGGCATATTTACAAGCCCCTTGTGCAATGTTTGACATTAATGCTGGTACAGAGATAGTGTAAGGGTTTCATTGGCATATTTACAAGCCCCTTGTGCAATGTTTGACATTAATGCTGGTACAGAGATAGTGTAATGGTTTCATTGGCATATTTACAAGCCGCTTTTGCACTGTTTGACATTAATGCTGGTACGGAGAGAGTGTAATGGTTTCATTGGCATATTTACAAGCCGCTTGCGCAATGTTTGACATTAATGCTGGTATAGAGATAGTGTAAGGGTTTCATTGGCATATTTACAAGCCGCTCGTGCAATGTTTGACATTAATGCTGGTATAGATAGTGTAATGGTTTCATTGGCATATTTACAAGCCCCTTGTGCAATGATTGACATTAATGCTGGTAAAGAGATAGTGTAATGGTTTCATTGGCATTTTTAAAAGCCCCTTGTGCAAGGTTTGACATTAATGCGGGCACAGAGATAGTGTAATGGTTTCATTGGCATATTTACAAGCCGCTTGTGCAATGTTTGACATTAATGCTGGTACAGAGATAGTGTAATGGTTTCATTGGCATATTTACAAGCCCCTTGTGCAATGTTTGACATTAATGCTGGTATAGAGATAGTGTAATGGTTTCATTGGCATATTTACAAACCCCTTGTGCAATGTTTGACATTAATGCTGGTACAGAGATAGTGTAATGGTTTCATTGGCATATTTACAAGCTCCTTGTGCAATGTTTGACATTAATGCTGGTACAAAGATAGTGTAATGGTTTCATTGGCATATTTACAAGCCACTTCTGCAATGTTTGACATTAATGCTGGTACAGAGATAGTGTAATGGTTTCATTGGCATATTTACAAGCCGCTTGTGCAATACTTGACATTAATGCTGGTACAGAGATAGTGTAATGGTTTCATTGGCATATTTACAAGCCCCTTGTGCAATGTTTGACATTAATGCTGGTACAGAGATAGTGTAATGGTTTCATTGGCATATTTACAAGCCGATTGCGCAATGTTTGACATTAATAATGGTATAGAGATAGTGTAATGGTTTCATTGGCATATTTACAAGCCACTTGCGCAATGTTTGACATTTAAGCTGGTATAGAGATAGTGTAATGGTTTCATTGTCATATTTACAAGCCCCTTGTGCAATGTTTGACATTAATGCTGGTACGGAGAGAGTGTAATGGTTTCATTGGCATATTTACAAGCCGCTTGCGCAATGTTTGACATTAATGCTGGTATAGAGATAGTGTAAGGGTTTCATTGGCATATTTACAAGCTGCTCATGCAATGTTTGACATTAATGCTGGTATAGATAGTGTAATGGTTTCATTGGCATATTTACAAGCCCGTTGTGCAATGTTTGACATTAATGCTAGTATAGAGATAGTGTAATTGTTTCATTGGCATATTTAAAAGCCCCTTGTGCAAGGTTTGACATTAATGCGGGTACAGAGATAGTGTAATGGTTTCATTGGCATATTTACAAGCCGCTTGTGCAATGTTTGACATTAATGCTGGTACAGAGATAGTGTAATGGTTTCATTGGCATATTTGCAAGCCCCTTGTGCAATGTTTGACATTAATGCTGGTACAGAGATAGTGTAATGGTTTCATTGGCATATTTACAAGCCGCTTGCGCAATGTTTGACATTAATGCTGGTACAGAGATAGTGTAAGGGTTTCATTGGCATATTTACAAGCTGCTTATGCAATGTTTGACATTAATGCTTGTACAGAGATAGTGTAATAGTTTCATTGGCATATTTACAAGCCGCTTGCGCAATGTTTGACATTAATGCTGGTACAGAGATAGTGTAATGGTTTCATTGGCATATTTACAAGCCCCTTGTGCAATGTTTGACATTAATGCTGGTACAGAGATAGTGTAATGGTTTCATTGGCATATTTACAAGCCGATTGTGCAATGTTTGACATTAATAATGGTATAGAGATAGTGTAATGGTTTCATTGGCATATTTACAAGCCACTTGCGCAATGTTTGACATTAAAGCTGGTATAGAGATAGTGTAATGGTTTCATTGTCATATTTACAAGCCCCTTGTGCAATGTTTGACATTAATGCTGGTACGGAGAGAGTGTAATGGTTTCATTGGCATATTTACAAGCCGCTTGCGCAATGTTTGACATTAATGCTGGTATAGAGATAGTGTAAGGGTTTCATTGGCATATTTACAAGCTGCTCGTGCAATGTTTGACATTAATGCTGGTATAGATAGTGTAATGGTTTCATTGGCATATTTACAAGCCCCTTGTGCAATGTTTGACATTAATGCTGGTATAGAGATAGTGTAATGGTTTCATTGGCATATTTAAAAGCCCCTTGTGCAAGGTTTGACATTAATGCGGGTACAGAGATAGTGTAATGGTTTCATTGGCATATTTACAAGCCGCTTGTGCAATGTTTGACATTAATGCTGGTACAGAGATAGTGTAATGGTTTCATTGGCATATTTACAAGCCCCTTGTGCAATGTTTGACATTAATGCTGGTACAGAGATAGTGTAATGGTTTCATTGGCATATTTACAAGCCGCTTGCGCAATGTTTGACATTAATGCTGGTATAGAGATAGTGTAATGGTTTCATTGGCATATTTACAAGCCGCTTGTGCAATGTTTGACATTAATGCTGGTATAGAGATAGTGTAATGGTTTCTTTGGCATATTTACAAGCCCCTTGTGCAATGTTTCACATTAATGCTGGTACAGAGATAGTGTAATGGTTTTATTGGCATATTTACAAGCCGCTTGACCAATGTTTGACATTCATGCTGGTATAGAGATAGTGTAATGGTTTCATTGGCATATTTACAAGCCCCTTGTGCAATGTTTGACATTAATGCTGGTACAGAGATAGTGTAATGGTTTTATTGGCATATTTACAAGCTGCTTATGCAATGTTTGACATTAATGCTGGTACAGAGATAGTGTAATGGTTTCATTGGCATATTTACAAGCCGCTTGCGCAATGTTTGACATTAATGCTGGTACAGAGATAGTGTAATGGTTTCATTGGCATATTTACAAGCCCCTTGTGCAATGTTTGACATTAATGCTGGTACAGAGATAGTGTAATGGTTTCATTGGCATATTTACAAGCCACTTGCGCAATGTTTGACATTAATGCTGGTATAGAGATAGTGTAATGGTTTTATTGGCATATTTACAAGCCGCTTACGCAATGTTTGACATTAATGCTGGTATAGAGATAGTGTAATGGTTTCATTGGCATATTTACAAGCCCCTTGTGCAATGTTTGACATTAATGCTGGTACAGAGATAGTGTAATGGTTTTATTGGCATATTTACAAGCCGCTTGCAGAATGTTTGACATTAATGCTGGTATAGAGATAGTGTAATGGTTTCATTGGCATATTTACAAGCCCCTTGCGCAATGTTTGACATTAATGCTGGTATAGAGATAGTGTAATGGTTTCATTGGCATATTTACAAGCCCCTTGTGCAATGTTTGACATTTATGCTGGTACAGAGATAGTGTAATGGTTTCATTGGCATATTTTCAAGCCGCTTGCGCAATGTTTGACGTTAATGCTGGTACAGAGATAGTGTAATGGTTTCATTGGCATATTTACAAGCCGCTTGCGGAATGTTTGACATTAATGCTGGTATAGAGATAGTGTAATGGTTTCATTGGCATATTTACAAGCCGCTTGCGCAATGTTTGACATTAATGCTGGTATAGAGATAGTGTAATGGTTTCATTGGCATATTTACAAGCCCCTTGTGCAATGTTTGACATTTACGCTGGTACAGAGATAGTGTAATGGTTTCATTGGCATATTTTTAAGCCGCTTCCGCAATGTTTGACATTAATGCTGGTACAGAGATAGTGTAATGGTTTCATTGGCATATTTACAAGCCCCTTGTGCAATGTTTGACATTAATGCTGGTACAGAGATAGTGTAATGGTTTCATTGGCATATTTACAAGCCGCTTGCGCAATGTTTGACATTAATGCTGGTATAGAGATAGTGTAATGGTTTCATTGGCATATTTACAAGCCGCTTGCGCAATGTTTGACATTAATGCTGGTATAGAGATAGTGTAATGGTTTCTTTGGCATATTTACAAGCCCCTTGTGCAATGTTTCACATTAATGCTGGTACAGAGATAGTGTAATGGTTTTATTGGCATATTTACAAGCCGCTTGATTAATGTTTGACATTCATGCTGGTATAGAGATAGTGTAATGGTTTCATTGGCATATTTACAAGCCCCTTGTGCAATGTTTGACATTAATGCTGGTACAGAGATAGTGTAAGGGTTTCATTGGCATATTTACAAGCTGCTTATGCAATGTTTGACATTAATGCTTGTACAGAGATAGTGTAATAGTTTCATTGGCATATTTACAAGCCGCTTGCGCAATGTTTGACATTAATGCTGGTACAGAGATAGTGTAATGGTTTCATTGGCATATATACAAGCCCCTTGTGCAATGTTTGACATTAATGCTGGTACAGAGATAGTGTAATGGTTTCATTGGCATATTTACAAGCCGCTTGCGCAATGCTTGACATTAATGCTGGTATAGAGATAGTGTAATGGTTTCATTGGCATATTTACAAGCCGCTTACGCAATGTTTGACATTAAAGCTGGTATAGAGATAGTGTAATGGTTTCATTGTCATATTTACAAGCCCCTTGTGCAATGTTTGACATTAATGCTGGTACAGTGATAGTGTAATGGTTTCATTGGCATATTTACAAGCCCCTTGCGCAATGTTTGACATTAATGCTGGTACAGAGATAGTGTAATGGTTTCATTGGCATATTTACAAGCCCCTTGTGCAATGTTTGACATTAATGCTGGTACAGAGATAGTGTAAGGGTTTCATTGGCATATTTACAAGCCCCTTGTGCAATGTTTGACATTAATGCTGGTACAGAGATAGTGTAATGGTTTCATTGGCATATTTACAAGCCGCTTTTGCACTGTTTGACATTAATGCTGGTACGGAGAGAGTGTAATGGTTTCATTGGCATATTTACAAGCCGCTTGCGCAATGTTTGACATTAATGCTGGTATAGAGATAGTGTAAGGGTTTCATTGGCATATTTACAAGCCGCTCGTGCAATGTTTGACATTAATGCTGGTATAGATAGTGTAATGGTTTCATTGGCATATTTACAAGCCCCTTGTGCAATGATTGACATTAATGCTGGTAAAGAGATAGTGTAATGGTTTCATTGGCATTTTTAAAAGCCCCTTGTGCAAGGTTTGACATTAATGCGGGCACAGAGATAGTGTAATGGTTTCATTGGCATATTTACAAGCCGCTTGTGCAATGTTTGACATTAATGCTGGTACAGAGATAGTGTAATGGTTTCATTGGCATATTTACAAGCCCCTTGTGCAATGTTTGACATTAATGCTGGTATAGAGATAGTGTAATGGTTTCATTGGCATATTTACAAACCCCTTGTGCAATGTTTGACATTAATGCTGGTACAGAGATAGTGTAATGGTTTCATTGGCATATTTACAAGCTCCTTGTGCAATGTTTGACATTAATGCTGGTACAAAGATAGTGTAATGGTTTCATTGGCATATTTATAAGCCACTTCTGCAATGTTTGACATTAATGCTGGTACAGAGATAGTGTAATGGTTTCATTGGCATATTTACAAGCCGCTTGTGCAATACTTGACATTAATGCTGGTACAGAGATAGTGTAATGGTTTCATTGGCATATTTACAAGCCCCTTGTGCAATGTTTGACATTAATGCTGGTACAGAGATAGTGTAATGGTTTCATTGGCATATTTACAAGCCGATTGCGCAATGTTTGACATTAATAATGGTATAGAGATAGTGTAATGGTTTCATTGGCATATTTACAAGCCACTTGCGCAATGTTTGACATTTAAGCTGGTATAGAGATAGTGTAATGGTTTCATTGTCATATTTACAAGCCCCTTGTGCAATGTTTGACATTAATGCTGGTACGGAGAGAGTGTAATGGTTTCATTGGCATATTTACAAGCCGCTTGCGCAATGTTTGACATTAATGCTGGTATAGAGATAGTGTAAGGGTTTCATTGGCATATTTACAAGCTGCTCATGCAATGTTTGACATTAATGCTGGTATAGATAGTGTAATGGTTTCATTGGCATATTTACAAGCCCGTTGTGCAATGTTTGACATTAATGCTAGTATAGAGATAGTGTAATTGTTTCATTGGCATATTTAAAAGCCCCTTGTGCAAGGTTTGACATTAATGCGGGTACAGAGATAGTGTAATGGTTTCATTGGCATATTTACAAGCCGCTTGTGCAATGTTTGACATTAATGCTGGTACAGAGATAGTGTAATGGTTTCATTGGCATATTTGCAAGCCCCTTGTGCAATGTTTGACATTAATGCTGGTACAGAGATAGTGTAATGGTTTCATTGGCATATTTACAAGCCGCTTGCGCAATGTTTGACATTAATGCTGGTATAGAGATAGTGTAATGGTTTCATTGGCATATTTACAAGCCGCTTGTGCAATGTTTGACATTAATGCTGGTATAGAGATAGTGTAATGGTTTCTTTGGCATATTTACAAGCGCCTTGTACAATGTTTCACATTAATGCTGGTACAGAGATAGTGTAATGGTTTTATTGGCATATTTACAAGCCGCTTGACCAATGTTTGACATTCATGCTGGTATAGAGATAGTGTAATGGTTTCATTGGCATATTTACAAGCCCCTTGTGCAATGTTTGACATTAATGCTGGTACAGAGATAGTGTAATGGTTTCATTGGCATATTTACAAGCTGCTTATGCAATGTTTGACATTAATGCTGGTACAGAGATAGTGTAATGGTTTCATTGGCATATTTACAAGCCGCTTGCGCAATGTTTGACATTAATGCTGGTACAGAGATAGTGTAATGGTTTCATTGGCATATTTACAAGCCACTTGCGCAATGTTTGACATTAATGCTGGTACAGAGATAGTGTAATGGTTTTATTGGCATATTTACAAGCCGCTTACGCAATGTTTGACATTAATGCTGGTATAGAGATAGTGTAATGGTTTCATTGGCATATTTACAAGCCCCTTGTGCAATGTTTGACATTAATGCTGGTACAGAGATAGTGTAATGGTTTTATTGGCATATTTACAAGCCGCTTACAGAATGTTTGACATTAATGCTGGTATAGAGATAGTGTAATGGTTTCATTGGCATATTTACAAGCCCCTTGCGCAATGTTTGACATTAATGCTGGTATAGAGATAGTGTAATGGTTTCATTGGCATATTTACAAGCCCCTTGTGCAATGTTTGACATTTATGCTGGTACAGAGATAGTGTAATGGTTTCATTGGCATATTTTCAAGCCGCTTGCGCAATGTTTGACGTTAATGCTGGTACAGAGATAGTGTAATGGTTTCATTGGCATATTTACAAGCCGCTTGCGGAATGTTTGACATTAATGCTGGTATAGAGATAGTGTAATGGTTTCATTGGCATATTTACAAGCCGCTTTTGCACTGTTTGACATTAATGCTGGTACGGAGAGAGTGTAATGGTTTCATTGGCATATTTACAAGCCGCTTGCGCAATGTTTGACATTAATGCTGGTATAGAGATAGTGTAAGGGTTTCATTGGCATATTTACAAGCCGCTCGTGCAATGTTTGACATTAATGCTGGTATAGATAGTGTAATGGTTTCATTGGCATATTTACAAGCCCCTTGTGCAATGATTGACATTAATGCTGGTAAAGAGATAGTGTAATGGTTTCATTGGCATTTTTAAAAGCCCCTTGTGCAAGGTTTGACATTAATGCGGGTACAGAGATAGTGTAATGGTTTCATTGGCATATTTACAAGCCGCTTGTGCAATGTTTGACATTAATGCTGGTACAGAGATAGTGTAATGGTTTCATTGGCATATTTACAAGCCCCTTGTGCAATGTTTGACATTAATGCTGGTATAGAGATAGTGTAATGGTTTCATTGGCATATTTACAAACCCCTTGTGCAATGTTTGACATTAATGCTGGTACAGAGATAGTGTAATGGTTTCATTGGCATATTTACAAGCTCCTTGTGCAATGTTTGACATTAATGCTGGTACAAAGATAGTGTAATGGTTTCATTGGCATATTTACAAGCCACTTCTGCAATGTTTGACATTAATGCTGGTACAGAGATAGTGTAATGGTTTCATTGGCATATTTACAAGCCGCTTGTGCAATACTTGACATTAATGCTGGTACAGAGATAGTGTAATGGTTTCATTGGCATATTTACAAGCCCCTTGTGCAATGTTTGACATTAATGCTGGTACAGAGATAGTGTAATGGTTTCATTGGCATATTTACAAGCCGATTGTGCAATGTTTGACATTAATAATGGTATAGAGATAGTGTAATGGTTTCATTGGCATATTTACAAGCCACTTGCGCAATGTTTGACATTAAAGCTGGTATAGAGATAGTGTAATGGTTTCATTGTCATATTTACAAGCCCCTTGTGCAATGTTTGACATTAATGCTGGTACGGAGAGAGTGTAATGGTTTCATTGGCATATTTACAAGCCGCTTGCGCAATGTTTGACATTAATGCTGGTATAGAGATAGTGTAAGGGTTTCATTGGCATATTTACAAGCTGCTCGTGCAATGTTTGACATTAATGCTGGTATAGATAGTGTAATGGTTTCATTGGCATATTTACAAGCCCCTTGTGCAATGTTTGACATTAATGCTGGTATAGAGATAGTGTAATGGTTTCATTGGCATATTTAAAAGCCCCTTGTGCAAGGTTTGACATTAATGCGAGTACAGAGATAGTGTAATGGTTTCATTGGCATATTTACAAGCCGCTTGTGCAATGTTTGACATTAATGCTGGTACAGAGATAGTGTAATGGTTTCATTGGCATATTTGCAAGCCCCTTGTGCAATGTTTGACATTAATGCTGGTACAGAGATAGTGTAATGGTTTCATTGGCATATTTACAAGCCGCTTGCGCAATGTTTGACATTAATGCTGGTATAGAGATAGTGTAATGGTTTCATTGGCATATTTACAAGCCGCTTGTGCAATGTTTGACATTAATGCTGGTATAGAGATAGTGTAATGGTTTCTTTGGCATATTTACAAGCGCCTTGTACAATGTTTCACATTAATGCTGGTACAGAGATAGTGTAATGGTTTTATTGGCATATTTACAAGCCGCTTGCGCAATGTTTGACATTAATGCTGGTACAGAGATAGTGTAATGGTTTCATTGGCATATTTACAAGCCACTTGCGCAATGTTTGACATTAATGCTGGTACAGAGATAGTGTAATGGTTTTATTGGCATATTTACAAGCCGCTTACGCAATGTTTGACATTAATGCTGGTATAGAGATAGTGTAATGGTTTCATTGGCATATTTACAAGCCCCTTGTGCAATGTTTGACATTAATGCTGGTACAGAGATAGTGTAATGGTTTTATTGGCATATTTACAAGCCGCTTGCAGAATGTTTGACATTAATGCTGGTATAGAGATAGTGTAATGGTTTCATTGGCATATTTACAAGCCCCTTGCGCAATGTTTGACATTAATGCTGGTATAGAGATAGTGTAATGGTTTCATTGGCATATTTACAAGCCCCTTGTGCAATGTTTGACATTTATGCTGGTACAGAGATAGTGTAATGGATTCATTGGCATATTTTCAAGCCGCTTGCGCAATGTTTGACGTTAATGCTGGTACAGAGATAGTGTAATGGTTTCATTGGCATATTTACAAGCCGCTTGCGGAATGTTTGACATTAATGCTGGTATAGAGATAGTGTAATGGTTTCATTGGCATATTTACAAGCCGCTTGCGCAATGTTTGACATTAATGCTGGTATAGAGATAGTGTAATGGTTTCATTGGCATATTTACAAGCCCCTTGTGCAATGTTTGACATTTACGCTGGTACAGAGATAGTGTAATGGTTTCATTGGCATATTTTTAAGCCGCTTCCGCAATGTTTGACATTAATGCTGGTACAGAGATAGTGTAATGGTTTCATTGGCATATTTACAAGCCCCTTGTGCAATGTTTGACACTAATGCTGGTACAAAGATAGTGTAATGGTTTCATTGGCATATTTACAAGCCGCTTGCGCAATGTTTGACATTAATGCTGGTATAGAGATAGTGTAATGGTTTCATTGGCATATTTACAAGCCGCTTGCGCAATGTTTGACATTAATGCTGGTATAGAGGTAGTGTAATGGTTTCTTTGGCATATTTACAAGCCCCTTGTGCAATGTTTCACATTAATGCAGGTAAAGAGATAGTGTAATGGTTTTATTGGCATATTTACAAGCCGCTTGATTAATGTTTGACATTCATGCTGGTATAGAGATAGTGTAATGGTTTCATTGGCATATTTACAAGCCCCTTGTGCAATGTTTGACAATAATGCTGGTACAGAGATAGTGTAATGGTTTCATTGGCATATTTACAAGCTGCTTATGCAATCTTTGACATTAATGCTTGTACAGAGATAGTGTAATGGTTTCATTGGCATATTTACAAGCCGCTTGCGCAATGTTTGACATTAATGCTGGTACAGAGATAGTGTAATGGTTTCATTGGCATATTTACAAGCCCCTTGTGCAATGTTTGACATTAATGCTGGTACAGAGATAGTGTAATGGTTTCATTGGCATATTTACAAGCCTCTTGCGCAATGCTTGACATTAATGCTGGTATAGAGATAGTGTAATGGTTTCATTGGCATATTTACAAGCCGCTTACGCAATGTTTGACATTAATGCTGGTATAGAGATAGTGTAATGGTTTCATTGGCATATTTACAAGCCCCTTGTGCAATGTTTGACATAAATGCTGGTACAGAGATAGTGTAATGGTTTTATTGGCATATTTACAAGCCGCTTGCGGAATGTTTGACATTAATGCTGGTATTGAGATAGTGTAATGGTTTCATTGGCATATTTACAAGCTCCTTGTGCAATGTTTGACATTAATGCTGGTACAAAGATAGTGTAATGGTTTCGTTGGCATATTTACAAGCCACATCTGCAATGTTTGACATTAATGCTGGTACAGAGATAGTGTAATGGTTTCATTGGCATATTTACAAGCCGCTTGTGCAATACTTGACATTAATGCTGGTACAGAGATAGTGTAATGGTTTCATTGGCATATTTACAAGCCCCTTGTGCAATGTTTGACATTAATGCTGGTACAGAGATAGTGTAATGGTTTCATTGGCATATTTACAAGCCGATTGCGCAATGTTTGACATTAATAATGGTATAGAGATAGTGTAATGGTTTCATTGGCATATTTACAAGCCACTTGCGCAATGTTTGACATTAAAGCTGGTATAGAGATAGTGTAATGGTTTCATTGTCATATTTACAAGCCCCTTGTGCAATGTTTGACATTAATGCTGGTACAGTGATAGTGTAATGGTTTCATTGGCATATTTACAAGCCCCTTGCGCAATGTTTGACATTAATGCTGGTACAGAGATAGTGTAATGGTTTCATTGGCATATTTACAAGCCCCTTGTTCAATGTTTGACATTAATGCTGGTACAGAGATAGTGTAAGGGTTTCATTGGCATATTTACAAGCACTTTGTGCAATGTTTGACATTAATGCTGGTACAGAGATAGTGTAATGGTTTCATTGGCATATTTACAAGCCGCTTTTGCACTGTTTGACATTAATGCTGGTACGGAGAGAGTGTAATGGTTTCATTGGCATATTTACAAGCCGCTTGCGCAATGTTTGACATTAATGCTGGTATAGAGATAGTGTAAGGGTTTCATTGGCATATTTACAAGCCGCTCGTGCAATGTTTGACATTAATGCTGGTATAGATAGTGTAATGGTTTCATTGGCATATTTACAAGCCCCTTCTGCAATGTTTGACATTAATGCTGGTATAGAGATAGTGTAATGGTTTCATTGGCATATTTAAAAGCCCCTTGTGCAAGGTTTGACATTAATGCGGGTACAGAGATAGTGTAATGGTTTCATTGGAATATTTACAAGCCGCTTGTGCAATGTTTGACATTAATGCTGGTACAGAGATAGTGTAATGGTTTCATTGGCATATTTACAAGCCCCTTGTGCAATGTTTGACATTAATGCTGGTATAGAGATAGTGTAATGGTTTCATTGGCATATTTACAAACCCCTTGTGCAATGGTTGACATTAATGCTGGTACAGAGATAGTGTAATGGTTTCATTGGCATATTTACAAGCCGCTTGCACAATGTTTGGCATTAATACTGGTATAGAGATAGTGTAATGGTTTCATTGGCATATTTAGAGGCCCCTTGCGCAATGTTGGACATTAATGCTGGTGCAGAGATAGAGTAATGGTTTCATTGGCATATTTACAAGCCGCTTGCACAATGTTTGACATTAATGCTGGTATAGAGATAGTGTAATGGTTTCATTGGCATATTTACAAGCCCCTTGCGCAATGTTTGACATTAATGCTGGTATAGAGATAGTATAATGGTTTCATTGGCATATTTACAAGCCCCTTGCGCAATGTTTGACATTAATGCTGGTATAGAGATAGTGTAATGGTTTCATTGGCATATTTACGAGCCCCTTGCGCAATGTATGTGTGACTCTGTCTAAGATCACAGTGATGGGTGATTCAAGCTTCAGTCATAGTGTGATCTTAGGCACATGATCAGAATGTTAGATATAATGTACCATGTCTGTCTCTGCCAACAGTATGTGTGACTCTGCCTAAGATCACACTGATGGGTGAATCAAGCTTCAGTCACAGTGTGATCTTAGGCACATGATCAGAATGTTAGATATAATGTACCATGTCTGTCTCTGCCAACAGTATGTGTGACTCTGCCTAAGATCACAGTGATGGGTGAATTAAGCTTCATATTATAACAACAAAAAAGTAGCAGAGGGTCAAACAGGAGAGAAACAGGAAGCTATCAACTAAATGTCTGTGTGGAGAAAATCACCTCGGGTATTCATTCGAAAAAAAGTGTTCCCATCAGTTGTCGACCTGAACCGCCCTTCATCATCTGGGATCCTTCATTCCCTGAAGGCAAGATTATCGACCCACAGGGGACTGGCAGATGTAACAGCCTAATCTAATCCTGAGTGTCCCAGTGATCGAGGTAAAACATGGGGGTTAAAGGTATCAACTGAGGTGATTTTCTCCACACAGACATTTAGTTGATAGCTTCTTGTTTCTCTCCTGTTTGACCCTCTGCTACTTTTTTGTTGTTATAATTGTCTAATCAGGGGTAGTAGCAGGGTTTGGTCACTAAACATCCCCTAGGACCCTCCCCTCCTTTTTTGTATTTATGAATTAAGCTTTAGTCACAGTGTGATCTTTGGCACATTATCAAAATGTCTGTCTCTGCCAACAGTATGTGTGACTCTGCCTAAGATTACACTGATGGGTGAATCAGGCTTCACTCACAGTGTGATCTTAGGCACATGATCAGAATGCTAGATATAATGTACCATGTCTGTCTCTGCCAACAGTATGTGTGACTCTGCCTAAGATCACAATGATGGGTGAATCAAGCTTCAGTCACAGTGTGATCTTAGGCACATGTCCACGATATTACATGTAATCTACCATCTCTGTCTCTGCAAGCAGTATGTGTGTCTCCACTCATATTATTTCACTGTATCTACAGGCCAAAAACAGGCCACCTATATATAAGCAAGACATAAAATTAATTAGTAAATCGTTTTTGACACAAAGCAAAGCACATGTAATGTAAATCAGCCGTTTGTTGTATACTAGTGTTTATATTGTTTACTTATTGTAATTGCTATGTAATATGTTTGTAGTGGTCTATAATATTTTTTCTTTGTTTACCACAGATTATAATCATCTATACAAACAAACAAAAAGATGCCTTCGAAAGCAAGACGTGAAAAAGTTTATAAAAGAAAATTAAGGTCTAAGGAAAAAGAAAATCAAGAACCAACCAAAATAAAATCTTCAGAGAAAAAGAAAAATGTTCCTGGTAAACAAACTAAAAATGTTCTCAGGAACTTATTGAAATGTCAAGAAAAAAAATGTTTTTTTGCAAACAAGAATGAAACACCTGTAATTAGAAAGAAGACAGGATGTCCTTCTAAAAATGTTAGACCTGTAGAAGGAGATGATATTTTGAAAAAGAAAAGAAGGAGCAACCAATTTACTGAAATTCGTAGACGAATGTTCTACAACAGAATAGTATCAAATTTATTAAAAAATCTAAAGAGGTATAAAAAAAAGACCGCTTTTTACAAGAAAAAAACATAGTTAAGATTGTGGATGAAGCATTTAAAGTGAAAAATAAATTGTTTAGTTTAGTAATGAATAGAATTCGTACACTTGATAAGGTAATCAATGTGTTCAAATCAAAATGTAAGTGGACAAGAGTAATTAATCGAACTAATTTCTGTTATGTTTTTTCAGGAGAATGGAAGCATAGTTCAAGTTGTGAGCCATTTTTTTAATGAAGAAAGTTACTTTCAGGATAATGATTTGGTGCATGCAGTTGACACCAGTGGTCGAGCTAATGAGGTGAAGGACGGTTATCCGGTTGAAAAAGAAGAGATTGTGCCCAGAAATACAGAAGAGGTGTTAGCTGATGAAGTTTTAGGGAGATGTCCTAAGGCTCCAGTGTATACATGGAATTGTAGTAGTATTTGTAGTGTCCGACAGGAATCAATTGATTTGTTTCTCACTTTTTTTTTACGGACATATACTAAGAAAATTGTGAAACAAAAAATGTAAATTTTACAAGAGTTAGATCCTTGTAGAGTGAGAGAAAAAACAGGTTTGCAAGGGCATTCACTGGCTTGTCTTTCAAGAAAAGTATGTCAGAGTGTTTTTCACCATTTTAGGATGTTAGCAGTGCATCATAATAAAGTGAGGAAATTAGTGAGAAGGTTGTATTATGCAAAAAGTCCAGCACTTAACTAAAACAGTTAAACAGTGCTCTTTTGCATGGAACTGAATTAGATGTCAAAAACATTTGTGATGAAATTGAGTTTTGTTACTTTGGTGAAAAAGAGGTCAGTGTAGAAATTGATACAGTAATAGAAGGTAATGTAGAAGAGAATGTAGGGATTTTAAGTACAGAAACATTTGAAAATGAAATTACAAAGTTTAAGGTCAATTCAAGTGAAAGGCCTAATTTTTCTTGTGTTTGTTGTCGACGAACTCATTATAAGCATCAGACTAGATTAGTTGATTTCTATGTAAAAAGCGAAAAGATAAATATTAATGAGTGGAAGGATTTTGCAACTTATTTGTTGGTTGAAATGTTTTTTGATTTGGGCTCTGATCAACGTATTTGTAAATATTGCTATAATAAATTAAATGAAAACAGAATGCCTGCTAGAGCTGTTCATAATAATCTGGAGTTGGTAGACATTCCTTCTGAATTGATGGATTTAAATACCTATGAGTCTATTCTGATTCAATGTGTACATCCTTTTCAGGCAATTGTTCGCATGGAGCCTAAGACAGGGAAATTGCCTCCTTCAGATTTACAGAGAGGATTAAAGGGAAGAGTTGTTTATTTGCCTCTAGATTTTAAGAAAAATATTGATACAATTGGTGTCGAAAAAGTAGAAGAGGAACCTCTGGTTATTCTAGTTAATGGTGTTCCGACAAAAAGTAAGAAAATCTCGCAAGAATTAGTGGATGTTAGGAAAGTCAAGAAGGCAACGTTGTATTTGGTAAAAAATAATCAGTACTATAGAAATGTGTATGTGGGAGAAGAAGAAACAACTGTAGAAGAGGACACTGATGTCTCTGCTGGGCAAATAGAAAAAGTTGATGTCCCTAGAAGTGAAGAAATGTATGAACATTTTAGTGTTCATCCATTGCATTCCAAAGAAGAAATTGGGAATGCTATTGACTTGTTTCAGATGAAAAAAGCCGAAGGAAGTCCCATTAGTGTATGGGAAGAACGTTTGGAAGCTCGTTGTTTTCCACAGTTATTTCCAACAGGTGAAGGTGGACGATATGACGACCGACCTGTTCAAATTCCTGCATCTGAATACCGGACTTCAAGATTATATGCAGAAGATCCAAGGTTTCGTCAATGCATTCCATATTTGTTCCATCTACTGTTTGAGAGTGACTTGTCTGGACTTTCCTATGCAGTAAACCATATACTTAAAAGTGGAACACATCTACAAAATGTTTCGGCAAGGGATTTTATGGATAAAGTGAAACTGCAAGACAGTGTTCTGGAATCTCAGCTAATTAATCTCATGGCATGTCAGAGTGGTACTAACGAGTATTGGTACCATCGTCATGGGGAATTGAAATGTATGCTAAGAAACTTAGGAACTCCTACATGGTTCTTCACTCTTAGCTGTGCTGAGTATGCTTGGGAAGACTTACTTGAATTTCTACGAGAGGCAAATAAAAACATTGAAAATATTGAATACAAGACACCTGGAGGACTGTGCTCTTTGGATCCAGTTAATGTATGCAGGTATTTCAATCATAGGTTTGAAGCTATGATGTCTTTTATTACAAACAAACAAAAATCCTCCGCTTGGAGAGGTGTTGGATTACTTTTAGAGAAAGGAGTATCAAGCAAGAGGTGCTCCTCATATACATATGCTGCTATTGATAAAAGATGCACCGAAATTTGGAACAGATTCAGATGAGAAAGTGATGAGTTTCATTGAGCAGTATTCTACATGTGCTGTTCCAAAAAGTACAGAAGAAAACAATTTAAGACATCAAGTTTTACGCTTTCAAAGCCATCGTTGTGGGAAATACTGTCGTCGAAAATACAAATCCAAAGACAAGTTCTACACGAAATGTCGTTTTGCATTTCCACGTCCAGTAACATCGAAAGGAAGAGTCAACAATTTTGTGTCTTCTCTGCAACATACTGTGACAAGAAAATCACCCAAAAATACATACAACCTAAGAAGAAATGAGGAATCCAAATTCATAAATGACTACAACCCTGTCATTTTGTCCATGTGGAATGCTAACATGGATATTCAATATGTGGCTGACAACTCTATTGCTGTGGCTCGATATGTGACGTCTGACATCACAAAGTCAGAAAAGACGGAACTGAAGGAAATGTGGGAGGAAATTTCACATGAAAAGAGTCTAAGCAAGAAATTATACAGTTACAGTCTGAAGATGTTGTCGCATCGAGAAATTGGAGCATATGAATGTTCTGATCGGTTGTCATCAGCAAGTCTCTAGGCCAAATCTAGAACCATCATTTGGGTGATTCTAGGTCTTGCTGCAACACGAAACCGAGTTTTGAAATCTGTACAAGAAATTGAGTATTTGGCGGAGAAAGAACCAGACAGTACAGATATTTTTAAGACAAACATGTTGGATACATACTATCCAAATAGAAGTATTCACCTTGAGAATGTTTGTCTCTATGAAGTTCTGCAAACCTATATTTTTAAAAAGAACGTCACAGAAGACATCAATAAAGGTGTATATGCTGTAATTGGTTGTGAAATTGCAAAAAACACAGTTGATGGACAGAATGTAGAACAATGTCATACATTCACCCCAGTACAAGGATCTGGGCCTAAATCCATCGTTTTTTTGCACTCCACACCACCCTGGGTTAGACACTGGCTATATGCAAATCAGCTCTGACCCTGTGCCTCAAGGGAACAGTCCAGTCTGAACTACCAAGCCATGTCTTTCCCAGACCGGAATCAAGCATCCAAGGACCGGTTTCTGGCTATCAGCCTTCATCAGCCTGGATAGCTTGAATCCAGTGGTGTGGAGAGCCTGGGACTCACGTCTGAGCATCCCCAGCCCACTCGGGGTGAAATTGCCTAAAACACAGTTGATGGACAGAATGTAAAACAATGTCATACATTCACCCCAGTACAAGGATCTGGGCCTAAATCCATCGTTTTTTTGCATTCCACACCCAATGCGCCCATGGCCTGGTCGCCCCCACACCCCCCTGCCGCTCCTCCTTACCTGCTGCCAGACGCCGAAGCCGAGCCTACGCCCCAGCCGCCGCAGGGCCGCCCCAGCGCCCCAGCCGCCGCAGGGCCGCCAGCCGAGCCCCCAGCTTTTCCCGCCACAGTTTTTCCCGCCGTAGCAGCCCCGAACACGCCCCCCCCGCCTGCCGATTGGTCCCCGCGCTACCCGCCCCCCAGCGGACCCTCCCTCACCGCTCCCTTCTTATGACGCCCCCAGAGCGACCGCGCAGCGGACGCGCGCAGCGGGAGCACCGAATGAGCACCGAAGGTGCGCCAAAGGTAAGCCCGTCTACGCCCGTCCGCGCCTGGTCCGCGCCCAGCGCCAGGACCCCTGGCCCCCGCAGACCCCGCAGACCCCAGCCCACCCGCCGGACGTACGACGCCGCCACCCTCAACGCACTCAACGCCGGCCGAACCCCTGGATGCTACCGAGCCACCCCGAGACGCACCCACGGACCCTTCATCTGCCAGTCCTGCAAGTTCTCCTGCATCCGGACCTGCACTGCACCAGCGTCCACCGAGCAGAACACCAGCAGCAACAACCTGAAGTGCATCCTGCTCAACACCCGCTCCGTCCACAGACATGCCGTCGAGCTCTGGAACCTGCTCGACACCACAGACCCAGACGTAGCCTTCCTCACGGAAACCTGGATGAACGCCTCCTCAGCGCCCGACATCGCCATCGCCATCCCGGACGGCTACAAGATCATCCGGAGAGACCGCGTCAACCAGACAGGAGGAGGCATCGCCAGCATTCACAGGAACACCATCCGCATCACGACCAACACCGACGACACCATCGCACCCGCCGAACACCTGCACTTCCAGATCCACGTCAACCCCAATACCACCCTCAGAGGCACCCTCATCTACAGACCCCCGGGACCATGCACACAATTCAGCTAAGACATCGCCGACTTCATCAGCCCACACGCCCTCCTCTCCGCCGACTACATCCTCCTCGGGGACCTCAACTTCCACCTGGAGAACAACGACGACCGCAACACCACCACCCTGCTGGAAAACCTCGCAAACCTGGGACTCAAGCAGCTGGTGACCACCCCCACCCACCTCGCCGGACACACACTCGACGCCGTCTTCTAATCCAGCAAAGACATCGCCTTCAGCCACGCCACAGGACTCCACTGGACGGACCACAGCTGCGTCCACTTCACCTTCAGAAGAACGACGATCCACCACCACCAGCAACAGGTTGCCCGAAGAAGCTGGAACAAGATCACAGCCGACCAGCTCGCCGCTTCCCTGAGTCAGCACCCTCCCGCCAGCTCAGCGAACCCCAGCCAGGCCGCCGACAACCTCACGAAGTGGATCAGCAACTGCGCGGACGAACTCGCCCCTCTGAGGACCCCGCCCAGCAGACCCGGCAGCAAGAAAGCCCCATGGTTCACCGACGAACTCAAGAGCTCCAAGAAGAACTGCCGAGCCCTCAAGAAAGTCTGGAGAAGGGAACCAACACCGGACAACAGGACCACCCTCAAGCTTGCCACCCGGAAGCACCACCAACTGATCCGCGCCACCAAGAAAACTGCATTCAAGGACCGGCTGGACAACAACGCACACAACTGCAAGGAACTCTTCAACATCGTGAAGGAGCTCTCCAACCCCAACGCCGGAAACAACGACATCACCCCATCGCAAGACCTCTGCAACTCCCTCGCCTCCTACTTCCACAACAAGATCGCGGACATACACAACAGCTTCAGCATTCAACCATCGCACACAACGACCGCAGCAACGCCGCCCACCACCACTCTCCGCGCCTGGACTCCGATCAGCACCGATGACACCATCCGCATGATGAACTCCATCCACTCCGGATCTCCTACCGACCCCTGCCCTCACCACGTCTTCAACAAGGCCGACACCGTCATCGCACCCCACCTGCGGGACATCATCAACACCTCCTTCGACACCGCCACCTTCCCGGAGAGCTGGATAGCCAGAAACCGGTCCTTGGATGCTTGATTCCGGTCTGGGAAAGACATGGCTTGGTAGTTCGGACTGGACTGTTCCCATGAGGCACAGGGTCAGAGCTGATTTGCATATAGCCAGTGTCTAACCCAGGGTGGTGTGGAGTGCAAAAAAACGATGGATTTATGCCCAGATCCTTGAACTGGGGTGAATGTATGACATTGTTCTACATTCTGTCCATCAACTGTGTTTTTTGTAATTGGTTGTGAAAGCTGCCTAGTGAAACAAAGAAAAGTCCAATTGATTAATCATCGAAAATTGAGTTGTGATTCTCCAGACAAAAGGGAATTTTATTACTTAGCTCTTTTGCAACTCTTTAAGCCTTGGTGTACAGAAGAGGAACTACTTGGAGATTTTCTTACTTTTGAAGATTCATTCAATGCAACCAAGGATACGATAGAATGTCCTGTTTTTTCAAATTATCTCCAAATGTTGAACGAGGAAATACAGCAAGAAGCTACAATTGCAGCAGAGATTGCTAGAGACAGTTCTCAAGATAGTCAGAGTTCTGCTTCATTGAGTCAGGATCCACTAGGAGGACCAATTATATAAAATTAAGCTGCTACTGCCATGGATGAAGTTGAAAGAGCCATGGAACAAGCTCAGGAGGATGGAGTTGACTTAAAAGATTTGGAAAAAGAACTAAACGTTGAGCAGAGACAAATATATGACGAAGTCACAGAACACATTGAGCATGGTTTATCTCATGAGAAAAAAGAGTGCTCATGTACATCTTTTGTCCCTGTCCGACTATATGTGAGTGGAGAAGCGGGAACTGGGGAAAGTTTCCTGATTAAAGCGATTGCAACATATTTGCAGAAAACAACGGAGTCATCGCTCTCTTGTGTTGTTACTGCTCCAACTGGGTTGGCAGCACACAACATTAAAGGGTTTACTTTACATCGCTTATTGATGCTGCCAGTGGAGCATGATAACAAATACAATACCACATGCTATCTGGAGAAGCTTGTTGTGAAGTTTCAAGAGTCCTAAAGAAAATGAAACTTCTTATCATTGATGAAGCAAGCATGGTATCAAATGTAATGCTTGCTTTTGTGCATTTAAGAATGCAAGAAATTCTTAAAACAGAGAATGATGTGTTATTTGGAGGCAAACACATCATTGTTTTTGGAGATTTACTGCAACTAACTCCAGTGAAAGGACAGCCAGTGTTTAAAATGCTTACGCATGGAGATACCAGGAAGTGCTTAGGAAGCATTGGAAATGTGAATATCTGGTTATATTTTAAAAATGCAGAACTGCTTCAAAATACGCGACAGGCAAAGGATGAAGATTATAAAATATTCTACAACATGTAAGTATTGGACAACTAACTGAGAATGGCAAAGAAGCTTTACATGGACGATTAATTTCAAATTCGTTTCCAAATGAAAATATTCTCCCAGAGAATATTTTTAAGAAAATTCTTGAAAACAAATCTGTCATATGCTTGATGCCAACTCTGCAAGAATGTTCAATCTTCAACAACAAAATGTTAAAGTTAGAAAATCAAGAGATTGTGAAACTGGAAGCTATTGAGAAAATTGAACATGAAGTAGCAACTATTATTTTGTCAGAAAAGTTGAAATCAAAATTGGATTCTTTAGAGAAGACAATATCTAAAACTGCTGTTATGGAAAAGACTCTGTATGCATCTTTAAATTCTCGTATAATTTTACGACGTAATTTACATGTGGAAAGAGGTTTAGTAAATGGAGCAATGGGTCATGTTGTGGATTTTGTGAATTACCGAAATAGAGATGGAATTGAAATTATAAAAATTTAATTTGATGGTATTGAAGAAGTACAATAAATCAGTCGTTGTTCTGCCCATTTTTTGCTAGTGAAAGATTTATATGTCCGCAGAAAACAGTTTCCTGTTTCTTTGGCATATGCAGTAACTATTCATAAATCTCAAGGTTTAAGTGTTGATAGTGCTTTGGTGAATATTGGAAATTCTGTGTTCAAGGAGGGTATGGCATATGTTGCTTTATCTCGAGTCAGAACTTTATCAGGATTGTACTTGATTGATTTTGATAAGACAAAGATTAATGCAGATCTAAATTGTGTAAAAGAATATAATAGGTTAAGAAGAGAGTATAGTCTAAATTTACCTCAATATCCTCTATTTGAAAAGCGTGTGGTAGGCCGAAAAAGAAGAAATGATAAAAATTGTAGTGAAGTTGTAGCAAAAAGAAAAAAGGTAGATGAACCAGTAATTGTAAGCAGAAACGAAATGGACTCAGTTAAAGATGTTGTTGGATTTCAGTTTGAAAATAGTTCTGGTGTCAACTGCTATGCTAATGTAGTGGTTAATGTTGTTTTCTTTCTCCAAACTGTACAAGAACAGATTGCTGAAAATCGTGATCAAACATTTTGTTGTTTATTAAATTCTGTATTAGAGAAATGTAGCAGTGATAGAACAAAAATACAAAGTTTTTCTGAAATTCGAAAGGTTTTAGACATATGTTCTGGTCTAAATCAATTTTCACAGAATATTCAGCAAGATTGTCAGGAATTTCGAATGTATATGCTTGTTGTATTGCAAGATGAAGGTGTAGATGTAGAAAATCTTTTTGGCCTTTCTTATAAATGGCAACATGACTGCGACAATTGCTCCTTTTCAAGTAGTACTACAGTAGACACTGAAAGATTTATATATTTGACTTTACCAGACTGCAAATCAGTGTCTTTTAATAATCTAGTTAGAGAATCAAATCAAAACATGGTCTGTACTCAATGTAAATCTGCAATGCTATCAACTTTATTTTTACGAAGATATGGACAGTATGTTATTTTAATGTTCCAACGATGTAGACCTGATGGAACTAAATTGACAACATTAATTAAAAATGTTGTGGCTTCTCAATTATCAATTTCAGGAAGAACCTTTACAACTGCAGCAATTATTTACCATGATGGTCCTTCAACAACATCAGGACATTACACAGCTTATTTAAAATGTCAAAAAGGCTGGAAACACTGTAATGATACTCAATTGACTTTCAAACAACGTTTGCCTTCTGACTTACCAAATTCTTACCTAGTGTTCTTACAACCGAAATTTTAGGGAAGGTAGTTGGCCTATGAAGATTGCAGCAGTTAATATAACTTAGTTTGGTGTTCAAAATTACTTTCTGAATGAGAGTGATGAAGATAATAAAAAACATGTAGTTGTCGTAGAGATAGTAGATGTATATCATATAGTGTGTGCTGTGAGTATTATACAAATTATTTATAAAAAGTAAGCTAGAGGTGGATATAAAACTCTTGTTTCATAACATAAAAGATGTTGGAGCTTTTCTTTCAGAAAGTCAGGTAAATTACAAATAAAGAATACTCTGGACTAATTTCCAAAGAAAAGAACTTTCCATATACTATTTTACCTCGTGGAAAAGTGGATGGATCAAAAGTGAGTTTAGATATGTTTTTTCAAAAAATTTCATTATTTAAGAAAAGATTTCATGGGTTTTTTAAACACAATCATTTTGATTGTGGTTTTTTGCCCACTGTTATATGATGAGTACTATTGAAGGCACTGTTTTAAGTGAAATGTAATATATTCTGAGAACAGCAAAAATAAACCATATAACATGTTGTTGAAATTATTTTGTATTTTCTATTATTAAATATATATTATTTTCCCATTCTCTTATGATCACTTACCTATTTCCACCCTCTATCACTCCTCTTAACTCACCCTCACTGGCCTTTTTTCACTCTCCCTCACCTCCCTTCCCTTATTCCATTTCCCTCACTTATTCTCATTAACCACTCCTTCACGGCCTTTTCCCTCTCTCCTATCCACTACTTTCCAGCTGTCAGTCACTCTACTTCACTCCCCTTCCCCTTGTTTCCTTTCTTTGTTCCCTCAATAATTCCCCTTCTCTCACTCACCTTATTACACTTCACTCACTCATTCTCTCACTTCCTCTGACCTCTCACATCCTCACTCCCTTTCCCTCACACCCTGTCTCTTAGCTTCAGTCTCTGGATCCTCTCCCTGTCTCACTCCTCTTCCGTCATGCTTGCTCCCTGAAACTCACCCACACTCCCTTACTTACCTTTCTTTGCTCGCTTACTCAGTTCCTTTCTGCCACTCTTTCCTTCACTACCTCTATATTCTCACTCCTTCACTTCCTTTGTCTCAAGCTCACTTACTTTTATCCTCTCTTTATCTTCCCTTTTTCATCAACCTCCCTGCCCTTCACTGACCCTCCCACACCCTTGTTAATCTCCTACTTTGTCTCTTGTATTGTAAAATATATATTATAAATATTGTAACTTATTTTATTTTGTCTTTCACAGATATAACTTTAAATGAAAATATTAAACTAAGTTTACATTACTTATAAGGTAAGTTTGATGTACAAAATTTACTTTCCCTATACTTTTTTCCTTAACCTCACTACTCTTCTCTGATACTCCCACACCTCTGTTCCCTTATTGCGCTTGCCTCACTTATTCTGAATTCCCACGTTTACTCCCCTTTTCCACACTCCTCTCTTACACTCACCTTCTTTCAGACCTTCTCCTTTACTTTCTTTCCTCTCTCTTCTCTTACTTCATTGCTTTATTCTTTTCCCTTCCCTTACTCTCCTTACTCCACTTCACTAACTCCTTCTCTTTCTCCCTCTGTACTCTTAGTTCTACATTCCCCTTCCCTCAATCTCTTTCTGTTAGCCTCATTCTCTCTGTCCCCTTAGTCTCTCACTCCTCTTCTGTCACGCTCACACCCTATAACTCAGCCACACTCCCACACTCACCTTCTTTCAGACTTTCTCCTTTACTTTCCTTCCTCTCTCTTCCCTTCCTTCACTCCTTCACTGTTTTCCCTTCCCTTACTCCCCTTACTCCACTTCACTAATTCCTTCTCTTACTCCCTGTGTACTCTTACTTCTACACTCCCCTTCTCTCACTCTATCTCTGTTACCCCCATTCTCTCCGTCCCTTTAGTCTCTCACTCCTCTTCTATCACGCTCACTCCCTATAACTCAGCCACACTCCCACAGTCACCTTCTTTCAGACTTTCTCCTTTACTTTCCTTCCTCTCTCTTCCCTTCCTTCACTCCTTCACTGTTTTCCCTTCCCTTACTCTCCTCACTTCACTAATTTATTCTCTTACTCCCTCTGTACTCTTACTTCTACACTCCCCTTCTCTCACTCTGCCTCTGTTACCCTCATTCTCTCCGTCCCCTTAGTCTCTCACTCCTCTTCTGTCACGCTCACTGCCTATAACTCAGCCATACTCCCACACTCACCTTCATTCAGACCTTCTCCTTTACTTTCCTTCCTCTCACTGCCCTTCCTTTACTCCTTCACTGTTTTCCCTTCCCTTACTCTCCTTACTCCACTTCACTGATTCCTTCTCTTACTCCCTCTGTCCTTTTACTTCTACACTCCCCTTCCCTTATTCTCTCTCTGTTAGCCTCATTCTCTTCGTCCCTATAGTCTCTCACTCCTCTTCTGTCACGCTCACTCCCTATAACAGCCATACTCCCACACTCACCTTCTTTGAAACCTTCTCCTTTACTTCCCTTCCTCTCTCTTCACATCCTTTACTCCTTCACTGTTTTCCCTTCCCTTACTCTCCTTACTCCACTTCCCTAATTCCTTCTCTTACTCCCTCTGTCCTCTTACTTCTACACTCCCCTTCCCTCATTTTCTCTCTGTTAGCCTCATTCTCTCCGTCCCTTTAGTCTCTCACTCCTCTTCTGTCACGCTCACTGCCTATAACTCAGCCATACTCCCACACTCACCTTCTTTGAAACATTCTCCTTTACTTCCCTTCCTCTCGCTTCCCATCCTTTGCTCCTTTACTCTTTTCCCTTCCCTTACTCCACTTCAGTAACTCCTTCTCTCAATCCATCTGTCCTCTAACTTACTCACTCCCCTTTTCTCACTCTCTCTCTGTTACCCACATTCTCTCCGTCTTCTTAGTCTCTCACTCCTTTTCTATCACACGCACTCCCTATAACTGAGCCATACTCCCACACTCACCTTCTTTCAGACTTTCTCCTTTACTTTCCTTCCTCTCACTTCCCTTCCTTTACTCCT
The DNA here is from genome assembly GCF_964261635.1 of Lissotriton helveticus. NCBI lineage: Eukaryota > Metazoa > Chordata > Amphibia > Caudata > Salamandridae > Lissotriton > Lissotriton helveticus. The sequence goes on from NC_136072.1 coordinate 249,768,649, forward strand.
TCACTGTTTTCCCTTCCCTTACTCTCCTTACTCCACTTCACTAATTCCTTCTCTTACTCCCTCTGTCCTCATACTTCTACACTCCCCTTCCTTCATTCTCTCTCTGTTAGCCTCATTCTCTCCATCCCTTTAGTCTCTCACTCCTCTTCTGTCACGCTCACTCCCTATAACTCAGCCATACTCCCACACTCACCTTCTTTCAGACCTGCTCCTTTACTTTCCTTCCTCTCTCTTTCCTTCCTTTGCTCCTTCACTCTTTTCTCTTCCCTTACTCTCCTTACTCCACTTTACTAACTGCTTCTCTTACTCCCTCTGTCCTCTTAGTTCTACACTCCCCTTCCCTCATTCTCTCTCTGTTATCCTCATTCTCTCTGACCCCTTAGTCTGTCACTCCTCTTCTGTCACGCTCACTCCCTATAACACAGCCACACTCCCTCACTTATGTTTCTTTCCTCCCTCACTCAGTCTTCTACTCTCACTTTATCTTTCACTTTCTCTATCTCTTCACTCCCTTACTCACCTTGTCTCACACTCACTTACCTTTATCTAGTATGTATCTCCACTCTTTCCTCAATATCACTGCTCTTTTCTTACCCTTCCACACCCCCGTTCCTTTACTACATTTTCTTCACTTATCCCCATTCCCCATGTTCACTCTTCTTCTCCTCACTCACCTCCCACACTCACCTTCTTTCAGTCCCCCTACTTCACTTCCCTTCCCCTCTCATCCCTTTCTTTGCTTTCTCACTCAATTTTACACTCCTCTCTCACTGCACTCCACTTCAGTTACTCTTTTTGATTTTTTTAAGAATACAGCTCTTTTTTGAGAATTGGAGGTAGTTCTAAAAAGAACTATTTTTTTCTTCTTTTTTCGTTTTTTTCTCAAGAAAAACAAAAACAGGTAATGTCAAACTGCTCAACAGAAGCAAAAAAAGAATCAAAAATTAGGGGTGGGGACGGCAGCGGTGATTTTCTCTGGTTCGGACAATGTTCATAATACTTTGTTCACCATAACAAAGTAGTTCATCACAATCTTTACACTTTATAACGATGCCATCAAAAACAGGCTGAATATTTGGAATCAGCTGTTGCTCCTCCAGTCGAAGTAGAAGCACCATCCCTTGGAGCATCTCGTGCCAGAGCCCTGACACTCTCCCGGGCATAGTTCTGAGGATGCCTGCGTTGAACGTGGTGAATCATTGTTAAATTTCCAAAACTGTACTTCCTTCTGGGGTCTCCTCGGGAAAGTACAGTATGGCAGATTTTACATTCAACTTTGGGAGCATTCACCTTTTTAAATCCTTCAGGTATGTCAAATAACTTCCAAATAAAATGTTCTTTCACCTTTGGCTGAGGGGGCTCTTCATCAATGAAACCATCTGACTCCTCACTGCTGCTGGATGCTCTGGCAGCCATTCTTTCCACAAATTGTTAGGACAGAAAAAAAGAGGTCTTGCTCTCACCAAAGTGAAAGAAGAAGTGAAGGAAAAGGGTGGGGTTTTCATTAGTTGTAAAAAAACTGTTAACAACCAATGAAAAGAGTTATTTTAAAGTCACATGACTTGACGCGCTTACGCTGCGCGCACCGGAGCGCTTCCGGGGGCGCTTACGCGGCGCGAACGTAGGCGCTTCCGGGGGCGCTTACGCGGCGCGCCTGAATGACATTTTGGTAGCTTTACGGAAATGCAAAATCATTTTCATTCGGAAAATCAAAAATACTACTTTTATAAGCATGGTACTGAATGTCTTGCATTATTATTTAGTTTTCATACTTTTTTTTTGCAAACGCAGAAATAGCAATCTCGCTGCGCACTCGGGAGAGCTTACCGGTGCGCACACCCTGAGTGCTCCAAGTCAAAATGATACGGGTAAGCTTACCGGTGCGCGCACCCTGAGCGCACCAAGAAAAAATTATATAAAAAAAAATACATTGAAAAAAAATCTTTTTAAAATAAATTAATAATAATTAATACTTATACAAAACAGCTAATAAAAAACCACTAAAAATCGTAGGTTACAAACTCGATATACAGAGGAATTAGCTTTTAAAAAAACCTTTGAAATTCACTGAAAAAACTTGAATGCAAAAGTGCCGACTTTTGCCGTTTTGAATGTTTCAACGATGGCCACTGAGGAAAGGACAGCCATCTCCTGAAACGCGTCTGGCTGATAATATTTGCTGTGTGCCTTTTCGAACATTCCTGCTGGCAAGCTGCAATTAAAGATAGATCGAACAAATAATGGTGTAGTGGCCTCTTTCCGTGGGGTGCTTTTCGTTGGATGTAAATTAGCAGCTACGCCCAGCTGCTGTTGAGAGAGGCTCACCGCGCTGCAGCGGGTCTGTGCTGACGCCAGAGGGTGTTGGCAGACAGATACACCGAAGTTCGCTGATTGCAGTTACAAAGCGGGGCAGGTATGTTGAATTCTGCCCACAGTACCACTTGGACTAAGATGAGTGAGATGAAAAACATTTAATAAATGGGCTCACTGGAGTTTAATCACGGCACTACAAGATCCAGGAGGCTTTGTTATGACCACGCCCACTGGGGCAGGAACTTGAATACAAAAGTGCTGACTTTTGCCGTTTTGAATGTTTCAACGATGGCCACTGAGGAAAGGACAGCCATGTCCTGAAACGCGTCTGGCTGATAATATTTGCTGTGTGCCTTTTCGAACATTCCTGCTGGCAAGCTGCAATTAAAGATAGATCGAACAAATAATGGTGTAGTGGCCTCTTTCCGTGGGGTGCTTTTCGTTGGATATATATATATATATATATATATATATATATATATAAATATATATATATATATATATCCATATCCATATCCACACTACTATTATAAAGAGAGAGCTGAAACCTTTGAGGCGGGTAAACTCAAGAAGTACAGCACCAATCACAACACCCAATATAGCATTGGAAAGGGGAGTTGCAGCAGATGGACATAGGCTATACAGGTGGCCACCATATACATTAGAAATGTCAAAGAACCTTAGGGGTAAAGTAGTCGCTTGTGGGCATGGACGTTGGCGTGGGTGTGTCGGGGGCGTGTTCGTGGGCGTGTCAAACTACACATATTTTACTTTGTGGCCGTAACCATTGTCAGAGGGGTGTGGGCGTGTCAAACTACACACTCAGAGGGCCGTGGGCTTGTCGGGGGCGTGGTCGTAGCCGTGTCAAAGTACACACATTATACTTTGTGAGAGGGGCGTACACAACAGCGTTCTCAGAGGGGCGTGCCACAAATTTTATAACAAAAAAAAGGACGCGTCATTCAGTAGCGCACCTTTCCATTCACGAGTTATAATCACTTCTCACACGTCCGGATAGAAGACACAAGGTGCGCCGCATACATGCACATTGCCATTAAGGCGGCGTTGATAACATATGTTGCAAAGCAACCTTTGTGGGCATAAGCGTTACCGATCTCAACCGGAAATAAACGCAGGCGTCTCAGAATTCACACGCCCACATGTCTCAGAATGCACACGCCCATACACAACAACGCTGAACAGCACACACACCTCACGAAGTGCACGAACGCTAATCTCACTGTGATGAGATTAGCGTTCGTGCACGTCGTGAGGTGTGCGTGCCCTTCAGCATTGTTGTGTGTGGGCGTGTGCATTCTAAGACGCCTGCTGCATTGGAAAGCGGTGGGGTAGCATTCGGTAAAGTTTGCCGTCCTTCAGGTAAATCTCTTTTATACCCGGACAACGTCGGGACGGGCAGCTAGTATATATATATATACTGCGTGTTCAGGGGGTTGTCATTACCCTCACCTGCTTCCCGAAGGTGTGCTGTGCTGGACTCGAGTGGTCTCCCTCCCGCTGCCACCACTAGTCAACCAGAGCGGCCGCCGAGCGGAGGAAACGGAATACCTGGCCCAGAGTCCATACCGGCATCGTCATCAGCAGGCACTGCCAATTACGCGCCAGGAGGCACTTTGAAAATCAGGCCGAGCCCCCGCGTCGCGGGACGTGTGCGGGCGTCACCGGGAGAAGCCCGGGACAAGGGCGGGACAGTCTGTGACAGTCCAGGACAGACAAGGGCAAGGCAGGGCCACCCCCTGTCATAAGGTACATTGATAGATCAACTAAAAAGGGGGCGCAGGCTATCAAGGTACCGACTGCGGGATTGTTAGCATAAGGGGGTTGATCTAAACTATGGCGGAAAGGTGCTATCCTCAGCAATGGGTAAAAGGAAAGCAACTGATGGGGGCAACGATGCTGCTAATCCAAAAAAAGGGAAAAAGTCTAAAAAACCCAAAGCCCAACATGCGGCATCAAATTGTGTGCTTTCGAGTATTGAATTAATTGTTGAGGAGTGTGAGGAGATATTGAAGGGGGCCCCGAATGCCGAAGAGCTAGGTAGCTTAGATAGCCCATTTAAGGGTATAACTCGGAAGCAGAACAAAGTAATTCCAGACATGTTTTCCAAAAAATCACAACTTAAAATCCCCGTGGCAGTAATTCATTCCCCCCCTCCTGCTTTAACATCCCCCAAGGCTGACCAAACATCACTGGGCTGCGAGGAGTCTAGAAAAGGGGAGGCTACGCTGGTAGGAGATGAGGAGGTTCGATGTAACAATAGATTTGCTGTGCTAGAAGGGGAATCTAGAGAGTTGTCCGATGTTGTACAACAAGGCATCGACCATAGGAAACAAACATTAGAGAACACAGTCAAATGCTCAAGTTGCCAAAATTTTAAAAGAAGCATTTTAAAGAAAATGGGGTCCCTGGGAACCGAATTAGCCCAAATTAAGAAAATGCTTGCAGATTTAATCAAGCGGGGGGCAAGCAAGCAGAAAACATGCCCCAGTTGTTAGCTCCAGCAGTAACCCCAAAAACGTTGCCTCAGGAACATCCAAACCAGCCGCTGGCCCTAAAACCATGGGGTTGCCGGGCGCCCAAAACACTCAGTTACCAAGGGGGATGCCTAATTCGATAAAACCTGCACCCAAGCAAGTAGCTACTCCTGTTGGGTTTAGGTCACTAGGAGGCCAGATGGCAAGAAGCGCTCCACAAAATAATTTCATCAGGCCAGCTGTGGGGTGTAATAATAATAAGCCCCCTACTTATGTAGAGGCTGCAAAGCAGCAGGGCTTGTTAAATGGAACCAAGGTGCCCCCGGGTTTGCGACAATATGAGAATGACACAAGGGGGGGGAAATGCTCTGGCAATGAGAGGGGCCAAAGGATCCCATGTCCAGGGAATTACAGCTTAAAAACCCAGAAATACCACCATCTATATGACAGGGGTAGCAAGGCTAAAATCGAATATTTATGAGAGCAGGGATTCCATTTGCAATAAAGCCATCCACTGGCTGCGCCACGTGAGAGGGTGCAGGTCAGTAACCAAGGAAGACCTGACTAAATTTTCAAGATTGTCCTTGTTTAACTCAACAACCAATTGTATCGAAATTCATTTGGACAATATGGCTCTGGCGGAAAGCCTAGTGTCTCTTGAGTACAGAACTTCACCCCCTGTGCACTCAAATATACAAATCAGACAGTCACCCTTATGGTTTAAAGCTAGTTCCAGCGATGACTCAAACCTTAACAATATTGACTGAATAGAGAATGACACGCAACCCCTTAACGTACTATATACCCACTCACCACGGATTAGTGAGCATCAGCACAAGATCATTATGAATAATTCCGATTCAGGGGAGTAGCCCCTACCTACCAAAGCCCCTGTGGGGATGAGTGGAATGAGTAGTGCCCCAGAGAGTAAACAGACAAGTGCAGTGGAGAAAAGTTTAGAGTTACAAGCCCCCTCTAAAAATACAGTTAAGAACATAAATATAATCAACCTTGTATCTTGGAACATAGCGGGTCTAAAAAAAACCCTGGAAAGCCCAGAATGGAATAAATTTATCGACCAGTTTGAGAATTTTTGTTCCAAGAAACATGGAGTACGACACCTCTCCACAAAAATGGCTATGCTCCCTACTTCTTACCGGCAACTACGGCAGGGAGAGGCTGCCCATCTTGCGGTATCCATATATGGATTAGCGTGGCCTTAAATTGGGCCATTACGGTACACAGGCTACCCTCAGAGGACATACTGCTCCTTTCCCTTAAAGGCCCCCAAGCAGCATCTCCTATAGAACTGTTCTGCGTATATGCCAGGGGATCCCCAGGTGGACAAATTTCCCCAACAATAGCAGTACTTGAGGCAGCTCTAGCAGATATCCACCCTTTGGCCACTATTATAGTAGGTGGTGATAGGAACTGCACATATGAACCCCTAGCTGAAGAATACCTGGTGGGAGCTAGTGACGAGGACACAAGACAGTCCATCCCCCTACTAAGTCTGGCTCCTATAAAGAAATAGTCCGCAAGAGCGATCCAACTGAACGCCTTATCTTTAGAATATAAATTGCGTGCCCTTAATGGGAGGACACCTTCTGACCCAATGGGGGCTATGACATACAACAGATTGAGTTGTCCATCGCGCATTGATTATATTTTGCTTCACATTAGCTCCTGGGGGAAATTAATAGATATGGAGGTCATGCAATCGCAGGACAGCGATCATAATCCACTTTGTATGAAAATCAAAGGACTAAATGAAGTGGTATTGAGGAAGGGCCCACTAATGCTTACCAAAGAAGTGACCCCCACGCATTGTAACCGGAAACTAAAATGGAATAAAGTCCGGTGCCATGAGGATAAACTCTCCAGTATTAAGGAGTTAGTTCAAGCAGAAACCAGTTATCTGGTGGCCTTTGAGTCTATGAAGATGTCTGACCCAAATTTTAAATTAGCGGACTCCTATAAATCTAGTAGCGAAGATTGGGGTTTTCTTTACGATGGGTGTGAATAGAGGGCCACCAAAGAGCAATCCCGTTAGTAAGGGAAACCCGTGGTACACGGCTGCATGTAGGGCTAAGAGAAAGGCGATCACCTCTGCAATTAGGAATAAAGACACATTAGCCAAGTCAAGTCAAAGGATCTTTATTCGGAATAAAAACATCCATAAAAGTGCATACAAATGCAATTTTAAAACAATGCAGTACAATAATATGACAGCTGGGAAGAAAAGGCATAAACCAATCAATCTATTTCACATGAGCCCACAAAGTGTCCCTCCTGTTCGTAAGAACAAAATTTACACAATTAAAACTGTTTTCTGACAAACAGAGATAAAGAGATGGATGAAAAAATAGCAACAACATTTAATTAGTCCTCATCAGTCATGTGCAAAGAAGCGAATAAAACCCAATGTGCAAAGAGAGCATTTATAAAGTGCATAAGAAAAAATACAGTGTGCGGATGTTATACATCAATATATAAAGTGGCTCGTGATCGCACGGCAGCTTTGAGAAAACAGCTCACTCTGAATATTACTTCATCAGATTCCAATAATAAAAAGGTTCTCAGTGCTTTTCTAAAGCAAGTCAACTTTTGTTTTCTGCAGTAAGACATTAAATAATGAGCAGAATGAATTTTATAAAAACCGCAGAAAAACAAAAAGTGCAAAAGGCTGTTTCATATTTGGGTTACAAGGACAATACAAGGTTTCTAGATGTTTATTGTAACCCAAAGGAAAATTTAACAGATTTACTATGCTCCCCTCACGAAAGCGAAACAGCAAGCTTCTGTTCCATCTGCCAAGGTGTAAACATAGATATCTGTAAGGAGGGCCTGGATGTTTAATTTGCAAATCAAAATAGCCCATATATTTTATGACAGTACACTTTGACAGATTTTTCCTTTCCCGCTCTTCTCTATACAAATGATACAGTGCCCTATGAATAGTAGTCTTGTGGGAACGATTTATTAAAGTGGGTGAAGTAAACAAATGACCATGACCTACGCTGTCAAGACAATCTTTTACAGCTTTTAACCAAGGTATACAGTGTGCCCTGTCACATTTTAGGCAGTCCAAAATTATATCACGGGTCAAAGTGGCAGCCGGGTTAATCCATAATTTTAGCCAGAAGAGTGCTGGTCTTGATCTTACAAAGTCTTCTATATACGAGATGTTTAATTCATTATGACATATATATTGAGGGGAACAAATGACCCCACCCAGTACCTTCCGACAAAACCTGTTTTCTTCAGTTTCGAGATGAATACAATTTGTGTAGCCCCAAACCTCGGCTCCATAAATACCAGTTGGGATGCATTGGGTTTGATAAATTTTTACTAGCGGTGTAATCACATCAGCATGGGAAGGTTGTCGCAGAGAGGTGACACAATTTATGGCTTTACCCAACTTGTTCCTGGCATAAGAAACATGTGGTTGCCACGAACAGAGCTAGAAAATAGCAACCCCAAATAGGGAAAAGTGCAAGTGCTTTTCAGAACGTTTGACCCTGATTTAATCTCAGCAATTTTATGTTTTTTAGGGCCACAACTCATAATTAACGATTTTTTTAAATTAGTGGTCAAGCCTAGGTCTGCCATAAAATGGACAAAGCCTGAGATTAGAATACGGAGTGCCTTTGGTGTGCGGCCCATTAGGACCGCATCATCAGCGTAAAGGAGGGTAGGTATAGGGACTCCGTTCACGTAGGGTACATCTTTTGTTAAAGTACTCAACGAGGAGCTCAAATTATTAATGTAGAGAATAAAAAGGAGGGGGGCCAGCACACATCCCTGTCTGACCCCCCTACCAATGCTGATGTCGTCAGAGACTTCGCCAGATTGATTAATACGCACACGAGCTCTTAAATCACTATGTAAAAAAGCTAAAAAGTTCACCAAATAATCATCCAAACCATAATTAAGAAGGGTGGACCATAGACGAGAACGATTAACAAAATCAAAAGCAGAACTTAAGTCCATAAAACCAAAATATAAAGGAGATTTTTTAGCAATATTATATTTTGCCATAATCAGACTCAAGTTCAAACATTGTTCCACCGTGCCAACATTACTACGAAAACCAAGCTGGCTGGGATGTAGAATCTTACTCTCCTCCGCCCAAGTTTTAATCCTTTTAAAAATCACCCTTCCCAAAACTTTCAAGGTATTATCGATTAACGATATAGGGCGGTAACACCCAGGGTCCAGCCTGTCACCTTTTTTAAAAATGGGCACGATGGTGCTACAAGACCATGTTTCTGGTATTTGTTCATTCGTTAAGTTATTAAAAACATTACACAGCAATGGGGCCCAAAAGTTAAGTTCACACTTTAACTGATCGATTGAGAGCCCATCGGGGCCAGGCGCTTTATTTCCTGCACTTTCAGCTATGGCATCCTCGACCTCAGAGACAGAGATGTTAAGGGGGCTTAAAGGGAGGGTAGTTAAAGCGGGGTTGTCCGGTGTGGCGTAAATTTTAGACACATTAGCAGTAAGGGAAGCCCGTAGGGATTATCAAAATAGTATTAAAGCGGCCAAAAAGGAGTGGGAGGAAGAACACTGGCAGCAACTTAAAAAAGCCGCCTGCTTGAAAGATTCCACAATGTTCTGGAACCTAATAAATAAAATTGAGAAAAGGGGCGTAGAGCCTACTTCTATGCATATCACTGAAAATCAATGGTACTCACATTTTGCAAAACTTTACGGTGAGACAGAACCTACAGGGCAAGTCATAGCGACGTCAAATGTACTTGCACTAGAGCCTACGGGCATAGCTGAACCATTTCTGGCCAGCGAAGTACAAGAGGCCATTACAAACATTTCCCCAGGAAAGGGAGCAGGACCGGATGGGCTACCTGGCGACCTACTATTGTGTGCACCTGAATTATGGTCGGTCTTCATCGCCCTCCTAATGAATCTGATTCTCCAGGGACATCCTGTCCCGGAGTCATGGAAGGGCGCGGAGGTAGTGACCATATATAAGAAGGGTAATAGGGAGGACCCTGCCAACTACAGACCGACAAGTCTAATTGACGTAATCCAGAAAGTAGTTGGCAGGGTCATTGTCACCAGAATGGGAGTTTGGATAGAGGAATGTAGAATTCTCTCCCACTTCCAGGCTGGGTTTAGACAAAATATGGGAACAATCGACCAGGTCTTTAGGTTTTGGCAGTGTATTGGAAGATGGTGTCTGTTGCCAAGGGCAGCCTATACCTGGCTTTCATCGACCTTAAGACTGCATTCGATTTGGTTCCATGTGATAAATTATGGAAGGTGCTTCTTGACATGGGGTTCCCTAGTTACCTTTTAGAGTTGATTGTTAGGTTACATCAGGGCAATTGTGCCAGAATCAGATGGGGGACCAAGGCCAATTAACAGGGAGGGTGCCTGTACAGAGGGGGGTCCACCAGGGCTGTGTGATGGCTCCGACATTGTTCTCCCTCTTTATCAATGGAGTGGTAGACCATTTGAGGGAGGACTCTGCAGATGCCCCAATCCTGGCGGGAGAGAAAACACCAACCCTACTCTTTGCAGACGACACCCTCCTTTTGTTTAAAACTCCCTCGGGCCTTCAGAAGTTACTAGATAGATTCAGTATGTTTTGTGATGAGAGGGGTCTCACTGTGAACACTGCTAAAACTAAACTGATGGTGCTGTCCGCACAACAGAAAAGCTAGTAAGACGAGCATAACCCTAAACGGGGCCCCACTTGAGGTGGTGGAAGAGTTTGACTACCTGGGCGTCAGGATTAACAACCGAATGAAATGGGACTCCCATGTAGCCAAAATGCTTCTAAACCGCAAAAGAGCCGCAGGAGCAATCCTGAGAAACCAGCGTTTATCCACTAGTAGACCAGTAGCCCCAGCACTGGCAGTATATGAAGGAAAGGCCATAGCCTCTGCTGTCTATGGCTCAGAGCTGTGGGGATGTGAGAATACCATTGACCTGGTAAGGGCACAGAACAAATTTGTGAGGGACCTGGTTGCTCTCCCATTGTCTACACCCCTAAAACCCCTCTTTTTAGATTTGGGTAAACATTCTATTGCAGACGTGGTGCGTTTTCACCCTTTGCTGTTCTGGGTGCGCCTGCGAAGGACACCAGAACTGGCAAACTATGCGTTGGTTCTGGATGAACTGATTATCCTGAATAGGGCAAATAAGATACCGTGGTTAACCAAACTAAGGCAGATGGTTTTGAAGTTAGGGTTGGGTAAATTTTGGACCTCCCAGTCCCCTCCTCACAAGCAAATTATCAAAAAAATCTACTGGGATTGGGTACAGGAGAATGAAGCAAAACATGCAAAGTGGGGGGTATTAACAACACAATTCATGGAATTTAAACCTTCGAAAAAACTCGAGCCCTTTCTAGATCTCATACAAATCCCAAGGGATAGGTCTCTCTTTCTGAAAATGAGATATGGAATCCTACCCTTGAATAAGTTCATTGGGGGTTGGAAAGGAAGGGGGGCTCACGCCCACTCCCTCAACTGCCCTGGGTGCCCTTGTACAAGCGAATCTCTTTCCCACTTCATGTTCGCTTGCAGGGCATACAAAAAACCGAGATCAAAATGGTTAAAACCGGTATGCAGAGAGCTGGGTGTGAGCGAGTGCAGAACTGCCTTGCGCATTCTATTATCAGATGTAACATCCATGCTAGTTGTATGCAGGGTCGCTAAATATTTAGCCAGCACGTGGTCCATTCGTGCAAAACTTCTGATCAAAGACTAGAGCTAGGCTCGGGTAGCCAAATTGATGTTGTACCCACTGCTGCTAATGCATCATTGATTTTTTTGTTTTAAATGTAAATACTATGAACTTTTATCTTTTTAACAAAATGTATTTTATCCTTTTTTAAATATGTGTTTTTATGTTGTACTGTTTGTACTTTTATGATATGCAAATATCGAATAAAGTATTCATTCATATATATATATATGAGTCCCAGTAAGCATCAGCGCGACGATGCACTCAGCATACGCCCACTGTGGGGCTTGGTAATTAAAAAACAACCGGAAATGCCATTTGAAACGATCCCTGTGTGTCATTTTGTGCAGCCTCTGAAGACGGGGTTCTGACCCCGAAACGCGTCAGGCAACCTATTAACTGTGAAGCAGATAGGCATGCATCTTAACTAAGGCTGGAGGGCAAGAGAACTGTTGAGTGCTTTGGTGAATGCTAAGGGCATTTGCATTTTGATACTTTACACGGCGGCCCGGCCGTGACCAAAAGCACCATCGCCTGCTGGGAGAGAAGTGAAATCCAGCAGCACGAGGCCCGAGTCAGTTACCCTTCGTGACTCGAGGGCACAGCGCTCTTTAAGGAATGCAGCATTCCTGAATGTGACACGATCCACTGAGGAATTCTAATGAGAAGCATGATTTTAGAAATGAGCACACGCACTTACTCAAAGGAATAATAATTATCGTTTCATAGACTACAAGTCCCAGTAAGCATCAGCACGACGATGCACTCAGCATATGCCCACTGTGGGGCTTGGTAATTAAAAAACAACCGGAAATGCCATTTGAAACGATCCCTGTGTGTCATTTTGTGCAGCCTCTGAAGACGGGGTTCTGACCCCGAAACGCGTCAGGCAACCTATTAACTGTGAAGCAGAAAGGCATGCATCTTAACTAAGGCTGGAGGGCAAGAGAACTGTTGAGTGCTTTGGTGAATGCTAAGGGCATTTGCGTTTTGATATATATATATATATATACATATATATATATATATTACCTACTGGCGGTCGCCAGTAGGTATATATAGTTAGGATTTTTTCTCTATGGGATTTTTGAAAATTCTATGTCTAATAACTTTGCCGTTTGTGGACGGAATTGGCTGAAATTTTCAGGAAAATGGCACATTTTGTTTCTGAGCAGCCTTTGAAAATTTGGGGGGGGTTCGTCAAGGGGGGGCCGAGAAAAAAGGGGGGTCCCAAAACGCGTTTTTCCCATGTTAATTTCCATAGGGCGGTTGGCCTCACTTTTAGACCGAACGGCTGAATGGATTTGCACGAAACTTGGCAAAATTGTAGGGACTGGTAGCCCGATGTGCCTTTTGTAGGTCTCAATATATGTGCTCCAGTGGATTTTGAGAAATTAACGTTTAAAAAAAGATATATATCTGTAAGCGCGGACCGGGCAGCGGCCTAGGACGCGTACTTTTCGCGCAACGGAGCTTTGTGAAGCGAAGCTGATTGGTTCTCCGGCGTCTGTCAACATTCCAAACAGTCCGTAGTGGCCGCAAACAGTCCGTAGTGGCCGCCATCTTGTCTCTCGGTAGGATCGAGAGACAAGAGGAGGCCAAAGCGAAGGGGTAAATGACCATAAGGGGGAATAGTAGATCCTCGCTGACCCCCTAGGTTTGATGTGGAGGTTTTAAAAGGGCCCCGCGGGGCAAAAAAAAAAATTATAATAATAATCTTACGGCTGAATGGATTTGCACGAAACTTGGCAAAATTGTAGGGACTGGTAGCCCGATGTGCCTTTGCTAGGTCTCAATATATGTGCTTCAGTGGATTTTGAGAAATTAACGTTCAAAAAAAGATATATATCTGTAACAGCGCACCGCTTCGCGTACTTTTCGCGTTACGGAGCTTTGCGAAGCGAAGCTGATTGGCTCTCCGGTGTCTGTAAACATTCCAAACAGTCCGTAGCGGCCGCCATCTTGTCTCTCGGTAGGATCGAGAGACAAGAGGAGGCCAAAGCGAAGGGGCAAATGACCATAAGGGGGCATAGTAGATCCTCGCTGATCCCCTAGGTTTGATGTGGAGGTTTTAAAAGGGCCCCGCGGGGCAAAAAAAATAAATAATAATAATAATCGAACGGCTGAATGGATTTGCACGAAACTTGGTAAAATATTAGGGACTGGTAGCCCGATGTGCCTTTGCTAGGTCTCAATATATGTGCTTCAGTGCATTTTGAGAAATTAACGTTCAAAAACAAGATATATATCTGTAACAGCGCTCCGCTTCGCGGAGATAAAATTATATCTGTATTACCTAGCTGTTGCTAACACCAGTTAGCGACGGCTAGTAGGAGATAGCGACCATCTTGGGCCCCACTTTGCATGTGAGTGATATTTATCACTAATGACATGCAAAGTGGGCATGCCAAGATGTTAGCGACTGGAAACAGTCGCTAACATCGCTATCTCCTATTATCAACTTTTGGAAATATTCGAGATAAGCGCGAATATCTCCAAAAAGTAACAGCTGCCCTGAGCAGTTCTTAGCCATGTTATCCTATGGGAGGTGGATAACATGGCTAAGAGGATTAGCTCGGTAATGCATGAATATCGCTGAGTTTTCAGCGATATTAATGCATTGCGGTCGGTTTTTATCGTATTTGCGATAAACTTTGATAATAGCAAGGTTTATCTGCGATAATTTCTGACGGTAAAAAAATCTTTGCAATGCATCGTTAGGGATAAATATCGCTTAACTTTGGTAATATGCCCCAACGTCTGTTAACGTTCGATTCGAAGGAAATCAGGAAGTGTTGAAAAACATTGTCTGCGCCATCTTGTCTTTTTTCAAATGCCACACTTTTGTCGTGCACGGCAGCCATTTTAGATGCCTTGACCAGACCCACTCTGTGCACGCTGTCGATCCTTAGCATGGCTCCCCACCCTCGCAAGCATCTCCCCCAGGCAGTGGTCACCCCCGCTCTCTGTCTTATGCATGGGTAATAAACCTCCCCCCATCTGCGCTGCTCTTTCCTGAGAATCACACCCTGTGCCCGCCCGACACCTCCCTTTCGCCCTATTCACTACTGCACCCTCTGACACTCCTTTTCCTCTGTGTCCGATTGTCCAGGCTGGTCCTAGGGTATCAGCTAGCCCTGCAGATGTAGTTTATGGCCACAGCTGTAAAGATTCACCCCTCTTCAAAGGAGTTATAGTAGATCAAGGCCCACACTCGATGAGATCCGTCACAGCAGAAGCGTTGCTATTATCTGAAAACCATCCTGTATTGTGATTGGGGAGGGGACCGAGCGTGAAGCGGAAGATTCCAGGGATGACTCTTTGTACATCAAAGTTTTTACAATTATGTGTCACATTAAAAATATATAGCACTCCGACAAAGTAGTAAGATTATAAAACTTTAATAATTTATAAATATATACAAGAAAACAAAAATAGTAATAACATATAAACATTTTTAGGGAAAAACAACGAAGTAGCGGTCGGCTGTGCGAATAGTCCCAACGCAGCACAACGTCCAGATTTCCGGCGTGGGGCGGGTCATCAGTAGCAAACTGTTGTGCGAATAGTTCCAAGGCAGCAGAACGCGCTGAAATCTAGATGACACGAAAGTGATGTCTAGTAAGTTGCCACCCAGCAAATAACGGCGTGGGGCGTCGCTGGGGGTGGGTCTTCAGTAGCAAACTGTTGTGCGAATAGTTCCAAGGCAGCAGAACGATGGCACCAAGGTGATGTCCAGTAAGTTGCCGCACTGGTTTTGGTATCCTACAATGCTGCTCCGAATAACGGCGTGGGGCGCCCCGGGGGAGGCGGCGTGAACGGGCCTCTCCAGGTGGAGTGTCATCTGTTGTAGTGGGGCGCCCCTTTACCGTTTCAGTTGCCATTCCGTCCGTTTTTGGTCCACTGTGTCAAAAGCCGCAATTCAGCTGAGTTGCGCCCACTCTTGCGGTGCAGCGATAGGCGGCTGTCACAGGACTCTCAAAATGGCGGCAGGCTCTTTCCTTTTTGGGCCTGGTCCACTGAAATGGCCCTGGGACACCTTGGAAATCGGACGCTTGTCTGCTAGGTCTTGGACCCCATTCTCGAAAGCGTCCCCTCCGCCTTGAGAATTCATCAAAAGTTTTGGGGGCCCCGACTCCTGCAGGCTTCTGGTGGGGAGCGGCTGCCATGATTGCTCGCGGAATGACTACGACGGAGCTACGAGATGGTGGTGCTCTCATGCTGACGCCAGCTTCAGTCTGAAACATCCAGAAACAAGGTGGGGCTTTCATCGTTTGGAAAAAAAAAAAGTTTTCATCCAATGAAAAGTGTTGTTTTTAGGTCATATGATCAAGCCTTCCATCATTAGGAAACCAAAAGTAAAATGAACCAATGAAAAGTTTTATAAACAAGTCACATGACCTGTTATGCGGCATAGGGTATAAAATGCGGAGAAAATACGTTGGCACGTGAGGCGGCGTCAGTAGCGGACCGATGTGCGAATAGGCCGAAGGCAGCACAACGCGCCAAGATCCGGATGGCACCGAGGTGGTGTCCAGCAAGTTGCAGCACTGGTGTGGCCATCCTACAATGTTGAAAGTCGGCGTGGGGCGCCCCGTTGGCCTGTGAGTTTGCGTCAGTAGCGGACCGATGTGCGAATAGGCCGAAGGCAGCACAACGCGCCAAGATCCGGATGGCACCGAGGTGGTGTCTAGTAAGTTGCCGCACTGGTGTGGCCATCCTACAATGCTGAAAGTCGGCGTGGGGCGCCCTGTTGGCCTGTGAGATGGTGTCAGTAGCGGACTGATGTGCGAATGGGGCCAAAGGCAGCGCAACAATATTTTCTGACGAGAAGACACCACAAGGCGCTGAGATGCCAAGATCCGGATGGCACCGAGGTGATGTCTAAGTTGCGGACTGATGTGCGAATGGGGCCAAAGGTAGCGTAACAATATTTTCTGTATGGAAGATACCACTAGGCGTTGAGATGCCAAGATTCGGATGGCACCGAGGTGATGTCTAGCAAGTTGGTGTGGTCATCCTACAATGCTGAAACTCGGCGTGGGTCGCCCCATTAGCCTGTGAGATGGCGTCAGTAGCGGACCGATGTGCGAATAGGCCGAAGGCAGCACAACGCGCCAAGATCCGGATGTCACAGTGGTGGTTTCATAGTTGAGAGGCACTTCATCTGCAGTGGGGCGCCGAGATCCGGATGGCACCGAGGTGATGTCTAGCAAGTTGCTGTACTGGTGTGGTCATCCTACAATGCTGAAAGTCGGCGTGGGGCGCCCCATTAGCCTGTGAGATGGCGTCAGTAGCGGACTGATGTGCGAATGGGGCCAAAGGCAGCACAACGCGCCAAGATCCGGATGGCACCGAGGTGGTGTCCAGCAACTTGCCGCACTGGTGTGGCCATCCTACAATGCTGCGCCGAAAGTCGGCGTGGGGCGCCCCGTTGGCCTGTGAGTTCGCGTCAGTCAGTGGGGGCTGTTTGAGGATCTGACTGCATTGGAAAGCAATGTGATGCTGTGCGTCGCCCCCAAGATGGAGGTTCCTCGGCTGCAGTGGGGCGCCCCTTGGTGTTTCACTCGCTATGCAGCTGAGTTGCGTGCGCACTTGTGGCGAATAGGCCGAAGGCAGCACAACGCGCCGAGATCTGGATGGCACCGAGGTGGTGTCCAGCAATTTGCCGCACTGGTGTGGCCATCCTACAATGCTGCGCCGAAAGTCGGCGTGGGGTGCCCCGTTGGCCTGTGAGGTGGCGTCAGTAGCGGACCGATGTGTGAATAGGCCGGAACCAGCACAAGGCGCCAAGATCCGGATGGCACCGAGGTGGTGTCATAGTTGAGAGTTCTGAGCAGCGCTTGTAACACTGTCTGAAGCTTATTTGCACCTGCTGCAGCTTCACTATTGCCCTGGTGTGGCCTAAGATCGCCCATGACATAGGCGGCCACCTCCCGGGGTCCGGCGGAACTTTTTTCCTTTTCCTTTCTGCATCTTGTCCCAAATTCGTTTGACCTGAAGACACGACCAGGTCCCTGAATGTGTGCAGGGGGACGCTATTGATTGAATCAAAATGGCGGCTTCACACAAAGCTGACTCAAGCGTTTTCTGGTGGTTTCATAGTTGAGAGGCACTTCATCTGCAGTGGGGCGCCGAGATCCGGATGGCACCGAGGTGATGTCTAGCAAGTTGCTGTACTTGTGTGGTCATCCTACAATGCTGAAACTCGGCGTGGGTCGCCCCATTAGCCTGTGAGATAGCTGTTCTTTGGATTTGGGCCTGGTCCACTAAAATGGCCCTGGGACACCTAAGAACTCGAACGCTCGATTTTTTTTTCCTTTCCTGTACATGCAAAAAAAGGTAAATGCCCGGTATGTTACACGCTTCATCTGCCACGATGAACTCTCCAGAGGAAACGAAAAAATATATAGTTGTGGTAACTATACCATGCATCGTCATATGGAGAGGTGGCACCAATTAATTATAGTGCTGCATAAAAGAGAGATTTGGAGGAGAACCCCTGACCTGCTAGTACATTCATCAAAGAAGTGGCACTGAGAGCTTCAGAGGCAAGGGAAACGGTCCCAAATATTTAGAAGAACTTTGGAAAGATTAAAATGACATGTTTAGATTGTGGTAAATTAATTTCATGTGGGCAGATGAGTGTTACTCTAATAAATACAGCATATGAACATCATCATAGTCGATGGTTGGTAGAGACATTTTGACTATATCCTGGACCTGCCCGTCCTCGCCCAAAATGGCGCCGGAATAAATGGGACTCGTAACTCCTTGTTGTGTACTGGTTGCAGAACCTTGAAATCACGAGATACGTATGCAGTTTTGAAGCACATGGCGGGCGGGGACGAGAATTGATTGAATATTTCGACATCCCTATTGATATTAAGTTCTGATGTGTTATTGATTACTGTACTGTTGAAAGTTCGAATTAACGTCACCCATGGTACTTGCCCGCAAATGTATATCTAGATAATTTTATTGTAACTGGCCCTGTCGTATTTTAATTATAAAATGTACGTCCACCGATTCCATAACTGTTAGACACCTTAGTTCTTGCAACCTAATGGCCCGCCCGTTACGTTCCTCTACAGTGTAAATGTCTACTCATCACATACGATTACAGTTTGCTCCGTGGCCGGCCCACGTGGTTATAGGCTCGTATTTGTATAATGAAATTTTCACAATAAAGGTTTTTAAAAGAAAACATGGTAGTAGTATATACATTGGTAAAGTTTGTAATAATAGTCACTGTTTTAGAATCATTAAAAGGCAAGTGAAATAAAGCAGACCAATTACATGAAGGGTAAAAGGTATAATACGAAGGAACGCAGTAAAGATAAATGGTCAAGGGCTGTTGTGTTTTCTATTCCTGCAACATAAAGTGATCGATAAGAATCTCATATTCAGGCGTATCGGCGACTAAGACAGCAGGTCGACCCTCTTTTGCTCAACGGCTCCATCATGGGACGAAGAAACGCTCTTTTTCTCGAAAAAAGAATATATTTTACTTGCAGGACAGTTGTAAAATTTCCGGGAAAGTACATTAGCCTGGAACATTATAACATATATTTAAGAAAAAATAATGTTCGGAAGTAATGAAAAGCGTAATTTTTAGGTCATATGAGCAAGCCTTTCATCATTACAATAAGAAAAGTAAAATGAACCAATGAAAAGTTTTATTAACAAGTCACATGACTTGTTATGCTTACGTTACGCGCTGCGCGCCCCGGATGACTTCCGGATGCGCTAACGCGGCGCGTCATATGACGCATTACGCGACAACGCAGGTCCAGAATATAGTCAAAATGTCTCCACCAACCAGCGGTCGGAACACAACCCCTTTCAGCAGGCTAAATAGTTCTGTTAAATGAGAACAGAAGGGACAGGCAACAAGAACCATCAGTGAAAGAGGGGAGGGCTAGTTCTTCTCTACCGGGTTACATTGGGGCGCTACCGGAACTGATCGAATTGGTAGTCTACAGTGTTTCTGGATGTTTCAGACTGAAGCTGGGGTTAGCATGAGAGCAGCATCATTTCGTAGCTCCGTCGTGGCCATTCCGCAACCAATCATGGCAGCCGCTCTTTATCGTTATTTTGGGCGGGGTGGGTGGCGGAGCCGAGCTGTTTTGCAGCCATCATTGTGTGGAGTTCAGTTCATCTCACTAGTTTTGTATTTGTCATGAGGGGTTGTTCCTAATGTTTCTATTTTAGCGAGGTCAAAAAGAGATCCCATTAGTGGCCTACTGATTTTGCTCGATTCCTTTTCTTTTTTTTTACACGATTTTTCGTTATCTGCAAAGACTAAACAGAGTATTGCGACTCTGTGTTTGTTTGTAAATAGAGAATGAACCAAAGAGAACTAATTCTAAAACAGTAAATACTTGGATAACAATCAATCAAATGGAGAGAGAAGCAGGCACGACGGATTACAACGGGGGCAAAGGCCTGCGTTAACTACCTTTCACTATCTGCAAAGAGAGAGTACTCCTAATAGAAATGAGGGGGGGGGGGGCACCATTCAAAGCAGATCAGTGTGCATAAACACGAAAATGTTTTCACTTACCACGTACTTGACATTCGACAGCTTATGATATTTGCTATTAAAAAACCATTGAAATTCACTGAAAAAACCATAGGTTATAGACCATATATAGTTAGGAATTAGCATTTACAAAACCTTGAAAATTCACTGAAAAAACCATAGGTTATAGACCATATATAGTTAGGAATTAGCATTTAAAAAACCTTATTTTACTCACACAAAACCATTGAAATTACATATATAGTTAGTTGCACTAACTATATATCGCGCACCTGCAATCCACTGCTGATGATGTCACATATTACATCATTCATGACATGGTCAGTGACATCACTGATGACATCACTGATGACATCTCAAATGACATCACTGATGACATCACTGATGACAACATCCAGTGACTGTATGTTTCTGTAAAGTTAAAATGTGTCTTACATATTGAAGAATGAGTGGAAGTATAAGTGTCTGGACAAAGGATTTAGTAGGTGCATGACTGAATGCATGAGTGAGTGATTAAATGTGTCTCACTGAGTGCATGGGTTAGTGACTAAAGTGTCTTAATTTGTGCATCATTATGTCTGTTGTTCTGTAAACTGCTGCATGTTTTGATCAGTAGCTATATAATTAACTATATGGGTTACTGATTGATTGTCCAAGTATTTGTATGGGAGACTGAGTGTGTGTGTGGCTGGCTGGGAGGTGTGTGACTCTGTGCAGATCAATGTGTACTTGTATCAATGATTGTATAACAAGGTAAGTATGTGTTAGTATATGTTTGAAAATGTAAGGTGCTCTATGTTTAACTGTATAGACAAGAAAATGGAAGTGTCATTGATTCTTTACAGGACTGACTAGGTGTGTGAGTAACTCCATGGATGAGTGGCAGACTGTGAGTGTCTGTATAGGTGTATGAGTGCATATGATAGTGTTGTAAAGATGAGTGATTGTATGTATGAATGATAGTATGGGTGAATGAGTGAAGGTGTGTGTAGACGTAGGAATCAGTGAGTGCGTATGTAGTAACTAGTATTGGTGTGTCAATGGTTTCAAAAATTATATTCTGTATTTAACACTGGGTGAAACAGAGGTTATATTAAAATGTGAGGAGATGCATTGTATTGTCATATGAATGATATCATCAGTGATGTGGTCATTGATGTCAAATGAGATGTCATCAGTGATGTCATCAGTGATGTCATTTGAGATGTCATCAGTGATGTCATCAGTGATGTCACTGACCATGTCATGAATGATGTAATATGTGACATCATCAGCAGTGGATTGCAGGTGCGCGATATATAGTTAGTGCAACTAACTATATATGTAATTTCAATGGTTTTGTGTGAGTAAAATAAGGTTTTTTAAATGCTAATTCCTAACTATATATGGTCTATAACCTATGGTTTTTTCAGTGAATTTTCAAGGTTTTGTAAATGCTAATTCCTAACTATATATGGTCTATAACCTATGGTTTTTTCAGTGAATATATATATATACACATATATGTATATGTATATACATATATATACACACACACACACATATATTTAACTGGGAAGAGTGCTGAGCAGCCTACCTTCCTGAAAATGTAATCAAATAATTGAAGCAATTAGCAGCTGAATCCAGCAAAGATTTTCTACACACTGACCACAATCGTAGGTTGACATACACGTCAGTTATCAATAAAATAAAGGAGAGACAGGACATCATTGTCAGGTGGTCAGACAAGGGAGAAAATGTAGTTCCCTGGCCACTGGTGATGTACAATAAGGAAATGAGCAGGCAACTACAGGACAGGGCATGTTATTGCAGGATTGGACCCATGAGCATTCAGGGCATTAAAGAGAAATTCCACACTGAGCTGTACAAGTGTAGAAGAGTAGGATTGATCTCTAAGGAAGAATTTGATTTCCTCAAAGCGGATTACCCGGTTATGCCCATAACATACCTTATTCAAAAAGTGCATAAGAATGCCAGCAATCCGCCAGGTAGACCCATTATTTCTGCCATAGGGAGTTTGTTCGAGAATACTTCTTGATACATTGAGCATTTCTTACGAGATCATGTTTGCAAACTACCCTCATATACAAAAGATACTGGCGACTTCCTTGAGAGAATTTAAAATGTGTCTTGGAATGACCAATATTTGCTCATGACCCGGGAAGTCGCAGCTCTTTATGCGAGCATTAAACATACAGACGGGCTTAGGGCTGTGGCTTATTTTCTGGGGTCTAGAACCATGCATTTGTACTAACACACACAGATGTTACTCAGTATGGCAGAGTGGTGTCTTAATAACAATCTCTTCATGCATGACACACTAACATACAAGCAAATATCGTGGATTGCTATGGGTACCTGCTTTGCCCCCACCAATGCAAATCTGCATATGGGCTGGTGGAAGGAGCAGGTCCTCACGACCAAGTTTGCCAGAGAATGGACAGAGAATATTATTCTCTGGACGAGATACATTAATGATCTGTCCATCCTGTGGAAGGGCTCATCAGAGGCAGCGCACAGGTTTGTAGATGAGATCAACAACAACAATCTAAACCTTACATTTACATGCAACATCATTACTAAACAAATACACTTTTTAGACCTGGAATTGTTTGAAGAAAACAAACTACAATCCAGCACATACAGAAAGCCTACCTTTGGAAATTCTATTTCACATTCCAGGAGTTTCCACCCGACCAAACTCAAAGAAAGCATTCCCTATGCAGAATGTCTGCGTATGAACCACAACTGTAGCAATGAGGAAGCTTTAGGTAAAGCCACAGAAGATCTCTTTAAGAGACTAAGGTCACAAGGTTATAGTTCCGAAGTTTTGAGCTCAGCACAAGCTAAAACCAAACTACTTAGGAGATAGGATATGCTGTTTGGTCAAAACAAAAATAAGAAAAAAACACTGCACCCAGGTATGCCACGTCTCATCACAGGCTTCTCCGCATACCATGCCAAACTATGTAGTATGCTCTGCAGAAACTGGAATATTGCCAGAAGTGATCCTACAGTCAGCCCAGACACAATTAGAGTTCCCCTCATAACATTCAGTAGGGTCAAATCGATGAGGAACTAAGCATGGGCGTGAAATCCATTCCGTTTGCGGAATTTGCGGATTTTCTGCAATTTTGCAGTCCACGAATCTCGCGAAATTGCAGAAAAATCCACGAAATCGCGTTCGGGACGGATTTTCAAAAACTGAAGTACATGTAGCACTTACAGGGTTACAGCAGGTGCCCAAGTTGAACCTAATTTCTTTGTAACCATTTACAAAATGGTTACAAAGAAATTAACTTTAACCTGGGCACCTGCTGTAACCCTGTAAGTGCTTCCTGAGCGGCGCCTCCAGAGTTGTTGCCTACTTGCAACTATTCTCTGACTCTGCTCTGACCCTCGAAGCAGGGTCAGAGAATAGTTACAAGAATGGCACAATGCTCCAGGCTGTCACAAAAATTAAACCACAAGAGGAAGCACGTACAGATAAGGAAGCAGGTGCCGGACTTAAAGCTCAAATTCAGTAACACATTAACCAGCCCCCGGTTGAGGCTGGGCAGGTGTGCTTTCTCCCCATAATCTACAGTGGTGAACCAGAGGGTGCTGTGATGAACCAGAAGGTGCAGTTGTGAACCAGAGGGTGCTTTGATGAACCAGATGGTGGCAGTGGTGAACCAGAGGGTGGCAGTGGTAAACCAGAGGGTGCTGTGATGAACCAGAGGGTGGCAGTGATTAACCAGAGGGTGGCAGTGATGAACAGAGGGTGACAGTGATGAACCAGAGGGTGGCAGTGGTGAACCAGAGGGTGGCAGTGATGAACCAGAGGGTGGCAGTGGTGAACCAGAGGGTGTCAGTGGTGAACCAGAGGGTGCCAGTGGTGAACCAGAGGGTGCTGTGATGAACCAGAGGGTGACAGTGATGAACCAGAGGGTGGCAGTGGTGAACCAGAGGGTGGCACTGATTAACCAAAGGGTGGCAGTGGTGAACCAGAGGGTGTCAGTGATGAACCAGAGGGTGGCAGTGGTGAACCTGAGGGTGGCAGTGATGAACCAGAGGGTGGCAGTGATGAACCAGATGGTGGCAGGGGTGAACCAGAGAGTGGCAGTGGTGAACCAGAGGGTGCTGTGATGAACCAGAGGGTGGGAGTGGTGAACCAGAGGGTGGCCGTGGTGAACTAGAGGGTGGCAGCGATGTACCAGATGGTGGCAGGGGTGAACCCGAGGGTGGCAGTGGTGAACCAGAGGGTGGCAGTGGTAAACCAGTGGGTGCTGTGATGAACCAGAGAGTGGCAGTGGTGAACCAGATAGTGGCAGGGTGAACCAGAGGGTGGCAGTAGTGAACCAGAGGGTGCTGTGATGAACCAGAGGGTGGAAGTGGTGAACCAGAAGGTGGCAGTGGTGACCCAGAGGGAGGCAGTGATGAACCAGATGGTGGCAGGGGTGGACCAGGGGGTGGCAGTGGTGAACCAGAGGGTGCTGTGATGAACCAGAGGGTGGTAGTGGTGAACCAGAGGGTGGCAGTGGTGAACCAGAGGGTGGCAGTGATAAATCAGAGGGTGACAGTGGTGAACCAGAGGGTGCTGTGATGAACCAGATGGTGGCAGGGGTGAACCAGAGGGTGGCAGTGGTGAACCAGAGGGTGGCAGTTGTGAACCAGAGGGTGCTGTGATGAACCAGAGGGTGGCAGTGATGAACCAGAGGGTGACAGTGATGAACCAGAGGGTGGCAGTGGTGAACCAGAGGGTGGCAGTGGTGAACCAGAGGGTGGTAGTGATGAACCAGAGGGTGGCAGTGACGAACCAGAGGGTGACAGTGATGAACCAGAGGGTGGCAGTGGTGAACCAGAGGGTGCTGTGATGAACCAGAGGGTGGCAGTGATGAACCAGAGGGTGACAGTGATGAACCAGGGGGTGACAGTAGTGAACCAGAGGGTGGCAGTGGTGAACCAGAAGGTGGCAGTGATGAACCTGAGGGTGGCAGTGATGAACCAGAGGGTGGCGCTGCTAAACTGCCCGGGAGCCCTGTGGGTGTGAGCACCCACGCTGCTGAGCTGCCCAGGGGGTGTGAGCCCACACGCTACTGAACTGCCCCGGGGCCCAGTGGGTGTGAGCCCCCTTGCTGCTGAACTGCCCCGGAGCCCTCTCAGTGTGAAAATCATTTATGCTCAATTGCCTGGGAGCCCTCTGGGTGTGAGCACACATTGTGCTAAGCGCCCCCCTGCCCCCAGCACATGTATATCCATACCGCACAGCACCATTATGCTCTTATACCATGAAGTCTGGTGCCTGGATGCTCCTGATCCGTGTAGGTGGTACCACCGTCTGGTGCAGTCAAAATGTAAAGTCATAACTTGCTACACAGCACCAATAAAAACGAGTCCCCCCTGGCACCGGTATGCGCATGTACCAGGCGTGGAGCACCCGCATGCCACTGCACCCTACTGCCCAGCGCCAGCATATGCCTGTACGGGGCAGTTTAGTATGAGATGGGATATTGTCCAGCAGCAGCAGCTGCATGCGCCTGAACCCACTGTGCAGGATCAGAATGGCTTTGTACCAACACGCGCAGCAGAGCTATCTTGGACATCTGAAGGATTCTGGGGTCCTGTGCCACATATTTTTGCATCCATGAGTTTCCCGAGCGCCATCCCCATGTAGCTTCTGTGACCAGGAGGCTGCTTTCTCCTCATCTGCTGCTCTGCTCGGTCTCTGACCCTTCATAACCAAGATGCATGTGAACTCGCATAGAAGCCCCGCCCGTTTGGCCCCGTCCACCACACACTAGCGGTATGAAACGACTTCCCACCCGTCCCCACTATAATGGCCAGCTCACTCAAGGGACCTCGGCGCCTTTTGGCGCGCTGGCAAAGTTACAGGCACACGTGGTCACATATTTGTGCAAAAAATCCACGAGTTCGTGGGAAATTCACGAACTCGCTGACATTTTTTGCAATTTCGCACGAATTTGCGGACCGCGAATTCGCAAATTTTGCCCAAACTTATGAGGAACGAGCTAGTGCACAGCTCTCCCCAGGCTAAGAAATGCTCTGATTGGTTCAGAGTACACAAGGGTTTCCAAAAAGGCTTCAAATGCAAAGCGTGAATACATGCTTGCAATGTCAAAACCATTCAGACACCCCTTAGTTGTACACCATTTGAAATCAGAAGAACATACAACTGCAAGGGTGAATTTGCAGTATATGTTCTAGAGTGCACCTGCAAGAAAAGATACGTAGGGAGCACTCCACACCCTGTGCACATCAGGATATTACAACACCTGAGGGCTATAACCAATGATGACCCAAGCTACCCTGTAGCCAGACATGTCGACCAATGTCATGGGGGAAATGTGAAGGATCTAACCTACTTTGTCATCGACACGGTCACTAAGAACCCTAGGGGAGGTAACAGACAGCTCCTACTTAGGCGGTTAAAATCTAGGTACATACTCTTCCTTAACTCAAAGATGCCACAAGGGTTAAATTCAGGTGAAGCATTAGCAGTCCACCTTTAGCTCTCTGTCCCTCTCAGAACCAGGGCGTTCAAAAGTTTTAGATTTGAGATTCACATTCTTCTGTCCATAATTTGGGCTTATTGTTTTCACAGATTGGGTTTAGGTTAGTGCGGGTTTGGCTGTACTGTGCAAAAACCTTTTTACAGATTACGCAAGAGTTAAGGGTATACAATGTCCATACACTTTAGCTAGTTATTCTGATGTTGGATTTCTTTCCCTCACAGGCCCACTTGGGCGGGACGAGTATTGAACCCACTCAGCGCAATGTTGATTTCAAAATATGTATTACACATGGTAACTGGTTGTCAGCATGTTGAGTACCCTGTATGAATTATTCAAATTTTGCTTTTACTATGTTCATACTAGTGGGGGTGTCAGGCTAATGGTGTGTTTTTATAAGTCAAACACATTTACCATTCGGGGGGCGCTAGAGGGCGCACTAGCAATATGGCCGCACATATGTGAGGCTCTTGCTGCCTGGAAATATTATCCTCCTTTTATCCTCCTTTAACCACCGTCTGTGATGCCAGCGTCCACATGATCTGAAGCGGGACGCTTTGCTGCATCATCGGCTAAAGTTTTGCTGCAATCCGCCGCTCCTGCCCGGAGATACATGCGGCTGGAGTTCCGTCCGTGCAGTGGCCTGGGAGTGCCCGGATCTGTTGGCTGGCTTGCTGTGTTGCTGGGGGCCGCGGCGTACCACGAGGCGTCTAGGCCCTCCTGTGCTCGCTGCTGCGGAGCTGCCGGGTGAGCCCCTCTGACCCGGATGTCCCGGCTACTGGCGGCGAGCTGCGTCGGCACCCGGACTGTTAAGTAAGCTGCTCTGGATCCCTGCCGGACATTTGGGGACACGCTAACCTGCCCAGCTGCCGCATTACCCTGCGGCACCCTTCTACCGCCGGCGGACCTGTCGGCTATGGAGACTGCGGCTGCGGAGTGTCCCAGGTGAGGCGGGGTTGTTCCTCTACCTGCTCGTGCCCCTGGTTGCTGTGGTGGCCCGTGGATACTCCAATCCTGCCCTGGGCTTTTCTGTGGGACCGACCAACCTGGAGCCCCGAGAGCGGACTCTGCCTGCCGCGCTGCGGGGCTACCGGTGCACCGTGTCAAGCTGCGGAGGCCGCTGGTGAGTGGCGATTGCAGTGGTTGTGGGTGCTGAAGCCTCGTGGGGGTCATCTCTGGCCGTGGGTGGCCTACCGCTGACGTCTTCTACCTGGCTTCTGGCGAAGTGGCGGCTGGAGCTGTGGTGGGGCTGCGGGTTGTGCTTTTGGGAGCTGTGCCCACCATCTGAAACATTGCTGCCTGCTGTGTACCTCCCTTGCCACAGAGACCTGGCTGCCGCCCCCTGGGTGCTTGACCGATGACGGCGAGGGGCTGCACTTCCTGAAATTGGCTGCATTTCGGCGATACTGGCGCTATACTATTTGGAGCTGGGGACGGGCCCCTGAACTGTGCTGCTGGCCTGCTCTCCTTCGCGCCCTTGCCCGCTGCTACCTATATTGTTGATAGCGGCCTGGGTGTCATAACTCAGCTACGGTGAGACGTCTCTTCTTCTACCGAATCCTCCGGCTGGCCATCCTGCAGGGGGTGTGTGCTACGCGGCTGCGGGGAAAATCCTTCACCTACTTGGGCTGGAGCTTGCGGGACGATTTTGGGCTGCGACGCTGTGCCGGAGACTGCGTGCGACTGTTTCTGATATTTAGCCATGGGTAAGCCGGATAACAAACAACCGAAACTATCTTTTGACTCCTCTGCGACCAAGAGAAACTCCTGGGCTGTACAGGATGCGGGGGCATCCCGCTCTCCCTCTACTGTACCTGACGCTGCTCTTCAACCTGCTGCCCCTGACTTCCAGCAAATGATGCAGGAAATGCGACAAGGATTCGCGACCATAGTAGATAAGGTTGATAAGCTATCATCACGAATGGATGCAGTGGTACAAAAACTGGACGTTCATGAGGAACGAATCACGGCGGTGGAACAGCGCGTCTCTGATCATGACGATACGGCTGCTACCCATACTACTCAACTGGCACGTATGGATAATGTCCTCCGGGTAATCGCAGCAAAGAATGAGGAGTTGGAGGCCAGAAGTAGGCGCAATAACATACGCGTGATTGGCGTACCGGAGACGACCAACGTAGGTAGGATGGAAACCTATGTGGAGAAGATACTCCTTGGCGCGATTGGTGAGGAAGCCTTCTCTAAGCAGTTCATCATGGAGAGGGCGCACCGCTCTCTTGGACCGCGGCCGGCCACTGGGACACCGCCGCGACCGATAATCACTCGTCTCCTCAACTATCGTGACCGGGATACAGCCTTGCGTGCGGCTCGCACGGCTCGCACGCTCTCTTATGACGGAGTCAACTTCACCATCTTCCCGGACTTCACGCCTATGGTACAGGAGCAGAGGCGTAAGTTTCTGGATGTAAAGAAGAAACTCAGGGATCTCCAGGTGGACTACGCCCTACTGTACCCTGCCAAATTGCGAGTGACACATCAGGCGAAACAACTTTTCTTTACCAACCCACAGCAGGCAGAGGACTTTGTGAAGCGGCTTAAGAGAGAGCGGGCTGCTGACCGACGTGGTGGAGATGATGGACAGGAGGGGATCCAGTCCGCCAATGAAGATGAGTGATATTGCATGCTATTTGGTTGTGATGTATACTGGATGCGCATGGGGGGCTGCCGTGAGCTGATGTCATATCCTACGGACTTCTGCTTAGCTGTTCCCCCACAGCAGAGAATTGCAAGTTGGGATTTTCTCCTATTTCCCTGTCACATAAAACATGGGGACGCTGGACGTGCTCCAGACTATGGTGGTTAATTACTCCAGGCACCCTCCCCCCGCTGCCTGGACCACGCCTCCTTGAACTATGCGGGTCAATGGTGAGGAGTGGGGGGTGGTTCTGTGCGCCCCTAGACTGCACCCTGAAGGGTATTCCCCATGCACTATTCTCTTATTGGTGCTACTGTTCTGGTTGGGAATGTTCATTGTGGGAGGGGGTGGGTGAGGGGTCCTGGCAGGTTGGGGTTGCTCAGGTGGGTGGTGGGAGGGGGTGCAAGTGCTCGTGAGCGACCGGCTCATGTGCTTGTTATCTTGTCATTTGCTCCTGGTGTTGCCGCTGTGCTTTCGGGTGGGTTCCTGAATCACAGGCTTATACTCTACAGCGTGCTAACGGGCCTCTACTGCTGTAAGTCCTTGTTGCATGATTCTGTGTCTCTGGCGCTACTTCGGTTTTGTCGCAGAGGATGTTGTTGGATGACTGCTGTGAGTGGGGGTACAGGTTTCTGCAAGGGGAAATGTACGACAATTGCACAGATACTTGGCGGTTGTTACGCGCGTAGTTACTGCGGTTATGGGGTATGTTGCCACCCCTGTTTGCTGACGATATTGGGGTGGGATAAGGGGGAAGGAGACACTAGCAAGTTGGGGATGCCTATGTGGGGGGTTGGGAGGGGCTGGGGGAATGCTTGGGGGATGCGCGTGTTAGTTGAGTGTGATATACAAGAGCGTAAAGACATGATGGTATGCTGGAGTGCCGGCAGCGGAAGAGATGATTACGCTTCATTGATGATGTGGGTGGCGCACTTTTGCGTCATACAGCTAGTTCAACTGGGCTTGTATAGGCGCAGGGGACGTTACTAAGTGTAATTTCATATCGTGGAATGTACGAGGGCTTAAGGATGCGCGTAAATGTAGACAGCTCATAGCCTACTGGGACAGACATGATGTTCAGGTGGTCATACTGCAGGAGACTCACAACCCGCCGTCGTCTGCCCCTATGTTTGGTGGACGGTGGGCGGGAGTGAGGGTCTTCTCAAATTACTCCTCTTATGCTAGGGGGACTGCCATCCTTGTACATCGTGCTCTCCCGTTTACACTACAGGGTCAACGCATAGATAGAGAGGGGAGATATGTGATTCTGTGGGGGAGGATGGGTGGGGTGACAGTTACCATGGCCAATTGTTATGCACCTAATGTTGATGACCCTCATTTCTACACTGGACTGTGGGGAGCTGTGATGGATGTGGGCTCTAGTTATCTAATCTGGGGTGGAGATTTTAATGTGGCTTTGAACCCGAGGTTGGATAGAGCTGATGGGTGCTCGACATATCATCCCAGGGCACGAGATACCCTTCATGGGATAGTGGAAGAGGGAGGATTAGTCGATGGCTGGAGACACCTGCACCCTGAACAACGTGACGGCACACATTTCACATCTTATACGGGCACTTGGGCAAGAATTGATTACATCTTTGTGTCAAAGAACCTAGCACCATATGTCCTGAATGCCCATCACCTGCCCAGAACACATTCTGACCACTGCCCGATTTTCTTAACTTTAGATATGCCCAGGTTTGATAAACCACGCCCACCTTGGCGACTGCACCCTAACATTCTGGTGGACACGGTCTTCCGCGAGGAACTCAGGGACGATATTGAGGAGTTCTTTACCCATAACAAGGATACTGTGGACAGTGTGGAAACAGTGTGGGATGCCTTCAAAGTTACGGTGCGGGGTTGGTGCATTGCTAAGAGTTCCGGGGTGCTCAGAGACATACAGCGTACACTCCATAGGTTAGAGGGAGACCCGAGGGCCCTTGAGAGGAGCATGGTGCAGGGAGCTGGGGGGGGATACAGCAGGAATTCAGGGCTAAACTGTCAGAGTACGAAGCTGAGGCGCAGAGGGAGGTGCACTTCAAGGGAAAACATTGGAAGGCCCGCGTCTACAATGAAGGGGGGAGGCCTGGAAGAGCGCTGTCAATGGTAGTCCGGGAGGCGCGCGGCTTGAACACTATCTTAGAACTCACAACACCTGATGGGGAGGTACGGAGAGACTCCGCTGGCGTACTGAACACTCTCCAAACACACTATGAACAACTATACACTTCTCGGGCAAGCAGCGACGTTTATTTGAATGGCTTCCTGGGAGATATTGCGCTCTGCTGGATAAGCGATACCCATAGACAGTTTCTGGGGGCGCCACTCGAGCTGGACGAGGTACGAGATGCCATCATGTCCTTGAGCAACGGGAAGGCACCAGGCCACGATGGGCTTCCCGCCGAATTTTACAAGTGCTATGTGGATATCATGGCTCCGGTTCTGCGGGAGGTATTTGAGGATGCCTTATAGGTGGGAGTGCTGCCGCGCTCCATGAGAGAGGTGGTAATCACATCTTTACTTAAGCCTGGTAAACCCGCTATGCACTGTGATTTTTATCGCCCGCTGTCGCTCCTGAATTGCGATGCCAAGATCATGGCCAAGGTGCTCGCCACGAGACTCTCCTTGCTCATGACCACACTTATCCTGCCCGATCAGTCGGGATTCGTCCCTACGCAATCTACCTCACATAACCTCCGTACGGTTTTCTCCCTGATACAGACAGTAAGCCCCGAGATACCTCTTGCTGCGATCTTTTTGGACGCATCGAAGGCCTTCGATTCCGTAGAGTGGGGGTTCTTATTCACGGTATTGCAGAGGATGGGGTTACCCCCGATTTTTGTGAGCTGGGTGCGGTTGTTATATACTGCTCCGACGGCGAGGGTGCTTGCGAACGGCTGTCTGTCTGATGCGTTTGCTATCACGAGGGGTACCCGCCAGGGATGCCCCCTCTCCCCATTGCTCTTCGCTATAGCGATAGAGCCGCTGGTTTGCCGCATCCGACAGCTACACAAAGACAGCGCTTTTAATTGCTTTCAGCGACAACTTTCTATTTCCCTCTACGCTGACGATGTCACGCTGTACGTCAAAGAACCCCAGACCACCTTGAATGCCTTACTGAGGGAGTTTGTCGCCTTTGGGGGCCTGTCTGGCGTCACTATCAACTGGGGAAAATCCCAGCTCTTCCCCCTAACACCCACTGTGTCGGAATTCCCGCTTGATTATCCTCTGGAGTGGTGCGCCTCGGAAGTGCGCTACTTGGGGATACAGATATCGAGAGATCGGGGAGATACGCTGCGAATGAACTATGGAGTAGCTGTGTCGAAACTGTCTGACTCGGTGACACGATGGATCGCACTACCCCTCTCCGTGGCGGCTAGAGACTCCCTCATAAAGATGGTGGTTTTGCCGCGCTTCCTGTATCTCTTCCTCAATATTCCCTATCACCCGGGTGCCTTCTTTTTCAAAACTTTACGCTCTGAACTTATACGACTGAAATGGGGGGGCAAGCAGGCGCGACTCCGCTGGGCTGTTATGACGCAACCTTATAATGTGGGAGGATTCGATGTCCCCGATTTCGAGGTGTACTATTTGAGTGCCCAGGCACATTACTTGTACTATTGGATAAAGCCCGCTCCTTTCATGCCACAGGTTGCAGCGGAGGACTGGATAGCGCATCCACTGCCATTGACTGGGGTGATTCATGCCCCCGTATCGGAATTGGAAATGCACACTAATACGGTGACGTGTACAATGGATGCATGGCATAGAATTGGGAAGCGGTTGCACGCCTCATTATTATACACAGCCAGATTGCCACTGTAATATCACCCACGGATGGCGCTTTTTCAGGAGGCGGGATTCCGCCGAATGTGTCTTCGGCTGAAGATACTGACTTGTGGCGACCTATTCCAAGATGGCACGTTTCGGTCTCGTGACAGTTTTTTTGGGGAATTTACGCCCAACCCCCTAGAATTGTTCTATTGCATACGGCTGCGAGAGGGCTTGAAAGCCTTGCTACCTGAATACCCTCAGGAGCCACCCAATATAGCCCCCCTTGCGGTTGTGTTGAATAGCGCGGATGGTGCACATCTAGTATCCAATATCTATAAATGTCTCCGGAGAGAGCTGCCTGTTGTGGAGAGTGCGGCTAGAGCGCACTGGTCCTTGGATCTTGGCAGGGAGATCACGGAGGACCAATGGGAGTATTGTTGTGACCTATCCGGTACTGTGATGTCTAGCTGTCGCTTCAAAATTATACATTATAAATTCCTCCATAGGCTTTATTATACGCCGGTCAAGAAGGTCCGATTTGGCTTGGCGGACTCGGATAGATGCGACAGGTGTGGACAGGAGGGGGCGGATTTCCTCCATTTGGCGTGGGGCTGTCCGCAAGTTCAAGAAAATTGGTTACAGGTCTGCAAGGGTCTCTCCCTTATGATAGGGGTTACTATGGATTTGGATCCACTGCTGTTCCTACTGGGTTATACTGCACAGTTAGCGCGGACGATACGGAAATTCACGAACGTTGCGCTGTTATTAGCAAGGAGACATCTGGCCTGCAGGTGGGGTCGGGCCGGGCTCCGAAATTCAAAGATTGGGTGCAAGACATGTTATATTGTCAGGAACAGTATGGAATCTTCGTAGAACTGCTGCCTCCCAGCTCCAGGCCTGCTGATATCTGGGGCCCTCTGCAGACATACCTTCTCACACCTACATCACAGGGGGGGAGGATGCCGACGCTACTGGCTTATCCATGGCATTGGACTCGGAATAGATACATGTGCTTTGTGTGGGGCTGTGGCGGAGGGGGGGCAGTGTAGGGGGATCACACTGACATTGCCATATTGGTTGTGAGGGCTCCCCTCTCCTAGCCGACGTCTCTGCATGCCTGTGTGAACATGCAGGTGTGATCAACTTTCAGGGTTCTGCTTGTTAGATATTGTGCACTGTACTGCTGCTCCGTTCGGAGGTCTAACTGACAGCTATGCGCCGACCTCGCGCTACCGCTCCTTCTAGGGGATGCTATGGTATATTGAGCCTGATGATTGCGGTGATGACCCCCCTCAATGTTGTGCTGACCCTGATGATGTTTGTGCTGTCCCACATACTGTGCCCCCGCTGCCCATTAACCAGTTGTAGGTAGGCTTGCTGTAAGAACTGTCGCATCTTTGCCTAGTACAGTATTATTATGCTAGTGGATGCTCCCGATGACTGCCCCTATATTAATCTTTGAAGACTTTCCTATTGCATTATTGATTGTGTATCACTGCCGGCCTAAATAAGGTTGTAGGCACACTGCTGTGTATATGCGCACGAATGACAATAAAAACTTTAAAAAAATAAATTTAAAAAAAACACATTTACCATTCTTTCCCTGCAAGCATAATAATTGCGATATTCCACACACTATAAGCACATTCTGCTTTCAAGTATTATTTCCATGACTGACGTTGTCTTTTATTTTCCAATTTATGTTAAATTGTTGATTTTTATTACTTACCCACTCATCCTTTATGTCTATAATATGTGCTAGTTTCTGTGATAATCAAAGAGAATGATGAAGCATAAAATGACTGACCTTAAGAGCGCCCAATGTTGTGAGCAAGGCGGTTCAGCCGTTGAAATGTGTCAGGGCCTCCCAGTACATTAAATCTTGGTGTCAAATTATCTACAGTGTTGGCGCCAGTTTCTTTGTGGACGAGCGGGTCAGGTTGCATGCTTATATATACATATCTATACATATATATACATTTATATATACATATATATACATATATATATACATATATATACACATATATATACACACATACAAATCGCGGTCTACATTGTTCACTCGATTTATGGCTCTTCTCAATACCCATTCAGGATACCCTCTTTCTTTGAACCTTTTAGTGTAGATCTTCTAGTTATACCAGAAGACAATATCTTAAAGACTAGTCTTTTCAGGAAGGCCAGAGCAGGAAATACACTTCTTCACGCTCTCAGCAACCAACCAGATACTCTGATGTGGAGTATTCCATATGGGGAGCTGCTGAGTGCGAGAAGAAACTGTAGTAGTACTGCAGCTTTTGAACAGGAAATGGAAATCATGATTAAAAGGTTCAAAGAAAGAGGGTATCCTGAATGGGTATTGAGAAGAGCCATAAATCGAGTCAACAATGTAGACCGCGATTTACTGCTGAATCGAAAAGACGATGTGGAAACTAAGGTTAACAGCAATGGTCCGGAAGATACTACCAGAGTAATACTTACTTATAATAGTAATTCCGATCAGATTTCCAAAATATTGGCAGACAAATGGGATGTGTTAACTAGTGACCCCATTATTGGTTCTACTATGTCACGACGACCTAAAATAACTTACAGAAAAGGGAGGAGTATCAGAGATATCATTGTACATAATGATATCACGCCAAGAAGACCAGACAGTGAACACAGTTTGAAAGGCTTTTATATCTGAGGGCACTGTAAAGCCTGTCGTAACAGCAGTATGGTCAAATCAGTTTCAATCCTGGCCACGGTTCACCTAAAATCATCAACCAACTTCTAACGTGTAGTTCCACTTATTGTGTATATGTGCTCATGTGCCTGTGCAAAATGAGGTATGTGGGTAGTACCACGTTAACAACTAAAAAAAGAGTGCTCGAGCATATGCGAGCAATAAATAAAAGGGACCCACAATACCCCATAGCTAGACATTTCGAGCTTTTCCATCTATCCAATAGCACACTGTTAAGCTTCTTTGCATTGGAACAAGTCCACATTGGTCCGAGGGGTGGGAATCGAACTCTGCTCCTCCGTAAACGGGAGTCCAAGTGGATAATCGAACTCGAAACCAAATATCCTAAAGGTCACAATCTTGATGAGGAACTAGCCTCGCATCTGCGTGAAGAGTGATTATAACTATTAGTATAAAGTATCGCATATAAGGACTAACTGCTACCATGTATATTTTGCTGTTTGATATGTTTTTATAATATGACATGTATACTATGTAGAAATAGTGCAGCATGTATCTATTTTATACACACATGATATATTTTCTTTTTTTCATGTAGGAGGAAAGGAAGGGTTACTTCAGTTACAGACTGTCTCATCCATTCCGGATAACCTATCCCTTTCTTCCATTCCATGGGTCCAACTTCAGATAAGATTTTAATTTATCACATAATTTTTTAGTGCACTTTGTTTTTCTCTTTCTTCATGTGATACAAGGAAGACTGCATGGGTTATTAATGATTGCAATTTGGCCTATCTAATAACATGTATATATAATAATGTGAATGCCCTTCTTGTGAATGAATGAATGATGTGAGTTTTATCATGCGCAAACTTTGCCCAATGGGCGTCAAGGCGCCTAAAACAAATAATACCAGCTCGCAGATCAACCCAGGGGTCCATCATTGATAGGCTTTGATGAAGTACCACGTCTTCAGGGCCTTTTTAAACAAATCAATTGAGGGAAGAGATTTAACCTCAATTGGAAGGGAGTTCCAGAGCTTAGGGGCCACAACAGAAAAAGCTCTTGCTCCCCATCTGGCTAGCCGTATGCGAGGCACTACCAGTTGAGATAAGCCGGCAGATCGAAGGGATCTGGATGGAAGATAACGAGAGAGCAGAGACCCAAGTGCATCATCCGAACCTGCCCCAAGAGCTCTATACGTAAGACATAAAATCTTAAAAGAGACTCTGTACTGGACAGGGAGCCAGTGAAGATCTCTCCTGGCGATCGTGGCGGAAGATGCCAAGGGAAGGGCCAACACAAAGCGCGCTGCCGCATTCTGCACTATTTGCAGTCGATGAATAAGACCCTTGTTGGACTCCGCATATAAGGAATTGCAATAATCAAGCCTTGAGCCAACAAGGGCGACTGCGATCTGCTTGCGGGCCTGGGAAGAGAGATAGTTACGGATCCTATTAAGGATCCTAATCACACCCCAACACGTGGCCACCATCCTATTTACTTGGAGCTTCATGGAGAGTGAGGTGTCAAAGACCACGCCGAGATTTCTGGCTGATTGGGAGGGAGTGGGGCAGATGCCAAGAGATAGAGGCCACCACTCGCTCGACCAAGCATCTTGGTCCTTCCCAAAGACCAAGACCTCTGTCTTATCGCCATTTAGCTTTAGGGAGTTAGTGATCATCCAATCTGCTACATGCTGCATGCATGACCTAAAGCTAATGGCAGATGCATGAACAGAGGAATGAGCCAGAGACACCATGATCTGGGTGTCATCGGTGTAGGATACCACCTCCATCCCCTGCGATCTTACTAGTCTAGCAAGGGGGGCCACATAGATGTTAAACAAGGTCGGACTAAGGGCCGACCCCTGTGGCACCCCACATTGCAATGACTTGGCAGGGGAGAAGAAGTTTCCAAGCTTTACACTCTGTTCTCTACCAATGAGAAAGGAGTTAAGAAGATTCAGGGCCGGCCCAGTAACCCCTGCCTCCCTAAGCCGAGATGTTAAAATGGCGGGAGACAGGGTATCGAACGCGGCTGTGAGATCTAATAGGACAAGTATTGTAGTTTGGCCACTATCCACTTTGCGTCGGATGTTATCTGCTACAACAGTGAGAGCGGATTTAGTACTGTGGTACTTTCTGAATCCGTGCTGTGTGTTATCCAAATATTCACTGGTCTCAAGAAAAGTAGAGAGATGAAGGTTGAGGTGTGCCTCCAGTATTTTTGCAGGGGCCGGAAGCAGAGAGATTGGCCTAAAGTTTTTAAGAAGGCCAGGGTCAAGAGATGGTTTCTTTAGAAGAGGCCTCACAATCGCCTTCTTCCAAACCGATGGAAAAGAACCCTGAGTGATGGCCCTGTTCATAACTTCCAGCATAGGAGGGAGAATGCTGTTTCTGCACTCCTTCAATACTCTTAATGGTAAAGGATCCGTAGGAGAAGAAGATTTAGTCCTATCAAGTAGGAGGTTCAGTCCTTCCAAAGACAGTAAAGGAAATTGCCCAAATATTTTGGAAGGGCATTCACCCATAGTGTCTAGGTTAACAATAGCAAGGGAAGTGTCCCTATCCAGAGAACTGACTACGGGATCAGGGAGTTGAAGAGAGCATAGTGAGTCAGCAATTTTGAAAAGTTCCCTGGATGAAGTTAGGGAGCCTGTAAGATTGGTAAAATACTCCTGCTTCTCCATTATAACTCTCTGTTTATAGTCTCTTAAAGCGGACTTATGGATCTCTCGATCTTTCAGATCCCAGGATTTCCTCCATCTTCTCTCACTGCTCCTGCAGCCCTGCCTTAGAAGTCTCAGGTGTTCAGAAAACCAGGGTGCAGTAGGTTTCTGCCGGGCTACATATCGAAGGGAGGCGGGGGCAAGCTTTTCCACAGCATTAGTAATGGAATCAATAAGTTCTTGAGCTGCCTCATCCACATCCTTCAGGGAACAGGATTCCAGAGTCTGAATGTGAGAAGCGATAGTATCATCAGTAATATTTCTAAAGTTTCTCCTAAGGATAAATGAGGAAGTGAAAGGATTAGCTAAGAGGGGGGCAAAGAGAACAAGTTCAAATGGTACAGCAAAATGATCTGTCCAGACCAAAGGCAAAGGCGAGCCAATAGTTAACCTGAAATCACTAGAAAATAGTGATGCCAAGCTAAGGCACTATGCCGCATATAAGCATATATATAATCATATACATTATTCATTTCCTCTTTTCTACAAAATAGACACTATGTCGAATGAATTTCATTGTTGTAGATAGAATTTTTAAAAACCTTATGGAATTGCACAAGTAAACATTGTTTATTTGTATTAAACACAAAATATTTGAAACATATAACGCTAGCGAATATAGAGGATTGTATCTATAATATGATTTGTGCCACTATGGCTGTGCATTTACTTTTCGTTGAGTCATCTAATGTATTAACAATGAATAGGTGCATTCTAAAAAATATATCTGTACACCGTCTTAAGATGGGCGCTATGTTAGCAGGACACCATTTATCCAACAATAGTCCTTCGTTGGTGTCCATACCTATGTATAGACTTCCTGTAACACTAGGCAAATGGTGTGATCAAGACAGCTTTGTTGTCGAAACGCGTAGCCTTTGTAAAATTAGTTTTTGGCATATTCTGAGTGTGAGTACTTCTTTGAAGAAAGTCGCTGTGGGATTAT
This sequence comes from Lissotriton helveticus, assembly GCF_964261635.1. Taxonomy (NCBI): domain Eukaryota; kingdom Metazoa; phylum Chordata; class Amphibia; order Caudata; family Salamandridae; genus Lissotriton; species Lissotriton helveticus. Next base: position 249,808,036 of record NC_136072.1, read on the forward strand.
ATATATATATATATATTCACAGAAAAAACCATAGGTTTTAGGGGTGTTATAGTTAGCTGGACATTTCACTCATGCAAAACCATAGAAATTCCTCCGTTATAGTTAGTTCTACTAACTATAACTTGCGAGCCCGCAACGCACTGCTTATGATGTCACATATTACATCATTCATGACATGGTCAGGGACATCACTGATGACATCTCACATGACATCTCAAATTTCATCACTGATGACATCACTGATGACATCATCCAGTGAATGTGGTTTAGTTTGAAATCCTCCATCCAGACCGTTATATATCCACTCAATCTTCATTACAGATTGCTATATATATAATAAATTTTTAAATTTCAAACTAAACCACATTCACTGGATGATGTCATCAGTGATGTCATCAGTGATGTCATCAGTGATGTCATTTGAGATGTCATCAGTGATGTCACCGACCATGGCATGAATAATGTAATATGTGACATCATCAACAGTGCATTGCGGGCATTGAGTTATAGTTAGCAGAACTAACTATAACAGAGGAATTTCTATGGTTTTGTACGAGTGAAATGTCCAGCTAACTATAACACTCCTGAAACCTATGTTTTCTTCTGAGAATTTCTAAGGTTTTTTTAAATGCTGATTTCTAACTATAACGTCTCTGAAACCTATGGTTTTTTCAGTGACTTTCGAAGGATTTTTAAAAGCTAATTTTTAAGTGTAACAGTAGTTATACCTATTTTTTGTACTGATTTTCTACAGTTTTTTAACTATTTATAAATATTTTATTCATTAAATAACATTATATATTTTTCAGAAAATTGCAAAAAAAATTTTTTTTAAATCAAACTGAAATATTGTTTCTTTTTTTGTTTTCTTTTTTTCTTTTCATATATTTATATTATTTTCTGAGTCGCGCACCCAAAGGGTACACATCACGGGTGGGTGCTCAGATTCTAGCCGCCATTTTAGAAAAGTCACGAAGGATCCGCGTACGGTGTGCGAAGGCTGCGTGTTTTTCAGTTCCATAATATACATTTATTATTGCGTGATGTGTGCGATTGGTATGCGACCAGTACGCGACTCCTGCTTCTGCGCATTCGCAACACATGCCCATTACGCAATGTGACGCTAGACTCCAGTGGCATGGAGAGCACGGGACCCACGTCTGGGAGACTTATTTATTTTTAAGTTTCGTAATTTCCTCATTTACTAAAGTCTCCTCAGTAGGAAATACTTTCAGTTTTTTACTTTGATTTCATCAAGAAGGCATTCAGACGTGTCACACATTTGCCATAAATTCTGAATGTTAGCACTCTAGTTGCTCATTAGATCACTGTAGTAAAGCTACTCCTTACCAGGGAAGTCTGCTGCTGGTATTCAAAGTGCATGTTTCAATCTGCATGTCAGATTTTTTTTAATGAAATAGAAAAGGATTTGAGAAGTCACCCAAAATGTGCCCTAATTTTTCTGTCTGCAGCACTAATCATAATTTCCATGACAAAATGAAGCCCCTCATTTCGTTCCTTTGCAAATTAAATGTTTTAAGTGTTACCACTTTATTCCAATCAAGATGGCTTCAGGTGTTCGATACTTTTGTCATAAATAAGACTGTTAGCGTTCTAGTTGTTCTTTAGAACACTCTGGGACATTCTGTCATTGGGCTATACTTGGGCTACATCTGGGTGATATTTGTGCTACATTTGGGCTCTTTTGTCTCTGGTGGCCATGTTGGGAGACTTATTTGTTATTAAGTTTCCTAATTTCCTCATTTACCACAGTCTCCTCAGTAGGAAACACTTTCAGTTTTTTTACTTTGATTCCATTAAGAAGGCATTCAGATGTGTCACACATTTGCCATTAATTCAGAATGTTACCACTCTAGTTGCTCATTAGATCATTGTAGTACAGCTACTGCTCACGAGGGAAGTCTGCTGCTGGTACTCAAAGTGCATGTTCAGTCTGCATGTTAGAATTTCTTAATGAAATAGAAGAAGGATTTGAGAAGTCAAAATGTGCCCTGATTTTTTTTTCTGCAGCACTAATCATAATTTCTATGGCAAAATGAAGACCCTCATTTTGTTCCTTTGCAAATGAATTGTTTTAAGTGTTACCATTTTATTCCAATCAAGATGGCTTCAGGTGTTCCATATTTTTACCATAAGTAAGACTGTTAGTGCTCTAGTTGTTTTTTAGAACACTCCGGGACATTCTGTCATTGGGCTATACTTGGGCTACATCGGGGTGATATTTGTGCTACATTTGGGCTCTTTTGTCTCTGGTGGCCATCTTGGGAGACTTATTTGTTATGAAGTTTCCTAATTTCCTCATTTACTACAGTCTCCTCACTAGGAAACACTTTCAGTTTTTTTTACTTTGATTCCATCAAGAAGGCATTCAGATGTGTCACACATTTGCCATACATTCAGAATGTTAGCACCCTAGTTGCTCATTAGATCACTGTAGTAAAGCTACTGCTTACCAGGGAATTCTGCCGCTGGTATTCAAAGTGCATGTTTCAATCTGCATGTCAGATTTTTTTTTAATGAAATAGAAAAGGATTTGAGAAGTCACCCAAAATGTACCCTAATTTTTCTGTCTGCAGCACTAATCATAATTTCCATGACAAAATGAAGCCCCTCATTTCGTTCCTTTGCAAATTAAATGTTTTAAGTGTTACCACTTTATTCCAATCAAGATGGCTTCAGGTGTTCGATACTTTTGTCATAAGTAAGACTGTTAGCGTTCTAGTTGTTCTTTAGAACACTCTGGGACATTCTGTCATTGGGCTATACTTGGGCTACATCTGGGTGATATTTGTGCTACATTTGGGCTCTTTTGTCTCTGGTGGCCATCTTGGAAGACTTATTTGTTATGAAGTTTCCTAATTTCCTCATTTACTACAGTCTCCTCAATAGGAAATACTTTCAGTTTTTTACTTTGGTTCCATCAAGAAGGCATTCAGATGTGTCACACATTTGCCATAAATTATGTATATTAGCACTCTAGTTGCTCATTAGATCACTGTAGTAAAGCTACTGCTCACCAGGGAAGTCTGCTGCTGGTATCGAAAGTACATATTTCAGTCTGCATGTCAGAATTTATTTTAATGAAATAGCAGAGGATTTGAGAAGTCACTCAAAATGTGCCATCATTTTTCTTTCTGCAGCACTAATCACACTTTCTATGGCAAAATGACCCCCCTCATTTTGTTTCTTTTTAAATTAAATGTTTTAAGAGTTACCAGTTTATTCCAATCAAGATGGCTTCCGGTGTGCTATACTTTTGTCATAAGTAAGGCTGTTAGCACTCTAGTTGTTCTTTAGAACACTCTGGGAAGCTGCAGTAGAATTTGAATTTGAATTTTAAAATATTTATAAAGCGCTCTTATACCGGAACCGGTTCCATGGCGCTAGATAGCCGAGGGTCAGTGGGGAGCGAGCTAAGCTGCGACAGATCTGGAGAACAAAAGAGTCTTCAGTTGCTTGCGAAACTCCGGATAGGAGGGAGACATCCTGAGGGAAGGTGGAAGTGAATTCCAAAAGGAGGGAGCCAGCACAGCAAATCTGGCCCCCCCGGCCTTCTGTTTCCTAAAACGGGGGACTGACAAAAGGGACAAATGGGTAGAGCGAAGTTCTCTGGACGGAATATAAGGAGAGATAGCTTCGCACAAGAAGGCGGGGGCGGTCCCAGATCTGGCCTGGTAGGTAGTGCAGCCCAACTTAAAGAGCGCCCTCTCCCTCACAGGGAGCCAGTGGAGGGACTGAAGCAAGGGGGTCGTGTGATTGGACCTGGAGAGGCCGAAAATCAGGCGAGCCGCCTGATTTTGAATCAGTTGAAGTCGGTGGATGAGGTAAGCTGGGGCACCATTAAGAATGACATTCCCATAGTCAAGGCGCGACAGCACCATGGCCATGAGAATGAGTTTGAGTGCGGCAGCAGAAAAAAAACGTGAAACCCTCCGGATGGTCCGGAGGGAGAGAAAACAGGCAGACACCACCGAACTGACCTGAGTGTGAAGGGTAAGCTGTGGGTTAATGAAAATACCCAAAGTTTTGACTTTGAGGGCTGGAAGGGGGGAGGGACCGAGGGAAGAGGGCCAGAAGGAAGGGGACCAAGGACTGCAACCACCCCCCGTCAAGACCAACTCGGTCTTGTCCGGGTTTAATTTGAGGTGGTTGCAGTTCATCCACCCTTGGATGAAAAGCATGACCTTCTGGAAATTGGAGGACGAAGAAGGGGAGGATGAAAGGTTGAAGATGAGTTGGAGGTCGTCGGCGTAGTTGAACACCGAGACCTCCATCTGCTGTAAAGAAAAAATGAGGGGTGAGATGTATAAATTAAATAATAAAGGGGATATAGAGGAGCCTTGTGGTACTCCACAGGTTACCTTCCTTGGGGGGGCCGTAAAGTTAGCAAGTTGGACGGCCTGCTCCCTGTCGGTCAAAAAGGAGCGAAGCCAGGCAAAGGCCCTACCCCCAATGCCCGCCGCTTGGACACGGGTTAACAAGATGTCGCGGTCCACCGTGTCAAACGCGGCGGACAGGTCTAGCAGGACTAGGGCCTGCGGTCGGCCCGTGTCAATCCCCTCCCTGAGTTGGTCCATCACTGACACCACAACCTTCTCGGTTGAATGCAGCGGGCGAAAGCCCGCCTGTCGGGTGGAGAGGGCGCCAGTGGATTCTACGAAGGAACTGAGAGACCTGATGACGTGAGCCTCTGAGACCTTCGCGAGGTAAGGGAGGAAAGAGATGGGGCGGTAGTTGGAGGGCAAAGATGGATCCGCCCCTGCCTTTTTCAAAATCGGGATGACAACTGCCGACTTGTACGCAGAGGGGACAATGCCACTGCTGAGGGAGTGGTTAATGATGGTCAAAGGAGGACACAAAGGAATCAACTGGCAGTCTCTGCCCTTGTTGGATGTACATGTTTTACTGAGAATGTCAGACTTCATTCTCACATGACTGAGAAAGATAACGTGAATTTACAGAAAATATGCTCTCAGTTTAGCTTATAGATCACCTCCCAAACCTCTGTGGAAAAAGCATGAGAAAATAGTTTTCTCTCAAACATGATTCATGATATCTCAGCAGAAGGCTTTTTCACATGGTAAAATCACCTTATAACACACCACAATTCCTAAAATGAGTATGGTACCATCAACAAATGATTTATAATGTAACTAAAGTTTTAAAACCTTCTATTAACTGCAATGCTTTTAATGTATCATGTATATTGGTCCCAAGATGGTGGCCAGCACTTCTTGAATGAAGTGCTGACAGCCAATCAGATCTCACGATGAGATGTGTTGTTAGGCTCTGCCCAGATATATATATATATTTTTTTCCTTTAATATCTAAAAAACGACTGAACAGATTTACACCGTTTAACAAGAAGGCATGAGTCTGAACCAAGGTCTACCTCTTTGCCAAATTTGGTGTAATTCCGTTCAGCAGTTCGGGCTGCAGCTGCGATTAAAGGTTCCTATGGGAAATTGCATGGGGAAAACATGTTTTGGGACCCCACTTTTTTCTCGGCCCCCGCTTGACGAATCACCGTGAAACTTTGAGGATGGGAGCAGAACGGAGCGGCCATAAGATTTGAAGTTTTTGCGAAGATTCGTCAACCGGCGCCAAAGGAATTGCAAATAAAATGTTGCGGATTTCCTATGGAAAATAGGTCCTAACCATAACTACCTACTGGCGACCCCCAGTAGGTAATTATATATATATATATATATATATATATATATATATATATATATATATATATATATATATATATATATATATATTCACTGAAAAAACCATAGGTTATAGACCATATATAGTTAGGAATTAGCATTTACAAAACCTTGAAAATTCACTGAAAAAACCATAGGTTATAGACCATACATAGTTAGGAATTAGCATTTACAAAACCTTGAAAATTCACTGAAAAAACCATAGGTTATAGACCATATATCGTTAGGAATTAGCATTTAAAAAACCTTATTTTACCCACACAAAACCATTGAAATTCCATATATAGTTAGTTGCACTAACTATATATCGCGCACCCGCAATCCACTGCTGATGATGTCACATATTACATCATTCATGACATGGTCAGTGACATCACTGATGACATCACTGATGACATCTCAAATGACATCACTGATGACATGACTGATAACAACATCCAGTGATTTTTTGTTTCTGTAAAGTTTAAATATGTCTTACATATTGAAGAATGAGTGGATGTGTAAGTGTCTGGACGAAGGATTTAGTAGGTGCATGACTGACTGTATGACTGAGTGATTAAATGTGTCTCACTGAGTGCATGGGTTAGTGACTAAACTGTCTTAATTTGTGCATCATTATGTCTGTTGTTCTATAAACTGCTGCATGTGTTGATCAGTAGCTATATGAGTAACTATATGGGTTATTGATTGATTGCCCAAGTATTTGTATGGGAGACTGAGTGTGTGTGTGGCTGGCTGGGAGGTGTATGACTCTGTGCAGATCAATGTGTACTTGTATCAATGATTGTATAAGAAGGTAAGTATGTGTTAGTATATGTTTGAAAATGTAAGGTGCTCTATGTTTAACTGTATAGACAAGAAAATGGAAGTGTCATTGATTCTTTACAGGACTGACTAGGTGTGTGAGTAACTCCATGGATGAGTGGCAGAGTGTGAGTGTCTGTATAGGTGTATGAGTGCATATGATAGTGTTGTAAAGATGAGTGATTGTATGTATGAATGATTGTATGGGTGAATGAGTGAAGGTGTGTGTAGACGTAGGAATCAGTGAGTGCGTATGTAGTAACTAGTATTGGTGTGTCAATGGTTTCAAAAATTATACTCTGTATTTAACACTGGGTGAAACAGAGGTTATCTTAAAATGTGAGGAGATGCATTGTATTGTCACATGAATGATATCATCAGTGATGTGGTCATTGATGTCAAATGAGATGTCATCAGTGATGTCATCAGTGATGTCATTTGAGATGTCATCAGTGATGTCATCAGTGATGTCACTGACCATGTCATGAATGATGTAATATGTGACATCATCAGCAGTGGATTGCGGGTGCGCGATATATAGTTAGTGTAACTAACTATATATGGAATTTCAATGGTTTTGTGTGGGTAAAATAAGGTTTTTTAAATGCTAATTCCTAACGATATATGGTCTATAACCTATGGTTTTTTCAGTGAATTTTCAAGGTTTTGTAAATGCTAATTCCTAACTATATATGGTCTATAACCTATGGTTTTTTCAGTGAATTTTCAAGGTTTTGTAAATGCTAATTCCTAACTATATATGGTCTATAACCTATGGTTTTTTCAGTGAATTTCAATGTTTTTTTAATAGCAAATATCATAAGCTGTCGAATGTCAAGTACGTGGTAAGTAAAAACATTTTCGTGTTTATGCACACTGATCTACTTTGAATGCTGCCCCCCCCTCATTTCTATTAGGAGTACTCTCTCTTTGCAGATAGTGAAAGGTAGTTAACGCAGGCCTTTGCCCCCGTTGTAATACGTCGTGCCTGCTTCTCTCTCCATTTGATTGATTGTTATCCAAGCATTTACTGTTTTAGAATTGGTTCTCTTTGGTTCATTCTCTATTTACAAACAAACACAGAGTCGCAATACTCTGTTTAGTCTTTGCAGATAACGAAAAATCATGTAAAAAAACAAAAGGAATCGAGCAAAATCAGTAGGCCACTAATGGGATCTCTTTTTGACCTCGCTAAAATAGAAACATTAAGAACAACCCCTCATGACAAATACGAAACTAGTGAGATGAACTGAACTCCACACCATGATGGCTGCAATACAGCTCGGCTCCGCCACCCACCCCGCCCAAAATAACGATAAAGAGCGGCTGCCGTGATTGCTCGCGGAATGGCCACGACGGAGCTACGAAATGGTGGTGCTCTCATGCTAACGCCAGCTTCAGTCTGAAACATCCAGAAACACTGTAGACTACCAATTCGATCAGTTCCGGTAGCGCCCCAATGTAACCCGGTAGAGAAGAACTAGCCCTCCCCTCTTTGACTGATGGTTCTTGTTGCCTGTCCCTTCTGTTGTCATTTAACAGAACTATTTAGCCTGCTGAAAGGGGTTGTGTTCCGACCGCTGGTTGGTGGAGACATTTTGACACTATTCTGGACCTGCGTTGTCGCGTAATGCGTCATATGACGCGCCGCGTTAGCGCATCCGGAAGTCATCCGGGGCGCGACGCGCAGCGCGTAACGTAAGCATAACAGGTCATGTAACTTGTTAATAAAACTTTTCATTGGTTCATTTTACTTTTCTTATTCTAATGATGAAAGGCTTGGTCATATGACCTAAAAATTACGCTTTTTATTACTTCCGAACATTATTTTTTCTTAAATATATGTTATAATGTTCCAGGCTAATGTACTTTCCCGGAAAATTTACAACTGTCCTGCAAGTAAAATATATTCTTTTTTCGAGAAAAAGGGCGTTTCTTCGTCCCATGACGGAGCCGTTGAGCAAAAGAGGGTTGACCTGCTGTCTTAGTCGCCGATACGCCTGAATATGAGATTCTTATCGATCACTTTATGTTGCAGGAGTAGAAAACACAACAGCCCTTGACCATTTATCTTTACTGCGTTCCTGCGTATTATACCTTTTACCCTTCATGTAATTGGTCTGCTTTATTTCACTTGCCTTTTAATGATTCTAAAACAGTGACTATTATTAAAAACTTTACCAATGTATATACTACTACCATGTTTTCTTTTAAAAACCTTTATTGTGAAAATTTCATTATACAAATACGAGCCTATAACCACGTGGGCCGGCCACGGAGCAAACTGTAATCGTATATGATGAGTAGACATTTACACTGTAGAGGAACGTAACGGGCGGGCCATTAGGTTGCAAGAACTAAGGTGTCTAACAGTTGCGGAATCGGTGGACGTACATTTTATAATTAAAATACGACAGGGCCAGTTACAATAAAATTATCTAGATATACATTTGCGGGCAAGTACCATGCGTGACGTTAATTCGAACTTTCAATAGTACAGTAATCAATAACACATCAGAACTTAATATCAATAGGGATGTCGAAATACTCAATCAATTCTCGTCCCCGCCCGCCATGTGCTTCAAAACTGCATACGTATCTCGTGATTTCAAGGTTCTGCAACCAGTACACAACAAGGAGTTACGAGTCCCATTTATTCCGGCGCCATTTTGGGCGAGGACGGGCAGGTCCAGGATATAGTCAAAATGTCTCTACCAACCATCGACTATGATGATGTTCATATGCTGTATTTATAGAGTAACACTCATCTGTCCACATGAAATTAATTTGCCACAATCTAAACATGTCATTTTAATCTTTCCAAAGTTCTTCTAAATATTTGGGACCGTTTCCCTTGCCTCTGATGCTGTCAGTGCCACTTCTTTGATGAATGTACTGGCAGGTCGGGGGTTCTCCTCCAAATCTCTCTTTTATGCAGCACTATAATTAATTGGTGCCACCTCTCCATATGACGATGCATGGTATAGTTACCATAACTATATTTTTTTTCGGTTCCTCTGGAGAGTACATCGTGGCAGATGAAGCGTATAACGTACCGGGCATTTACCTTTTTTTGCATGTAGAGGAAAGGAAAAAAAAATCGAGCGTCCGAGTTCTAAGGTGTCCCAGGGCCATTTTAGTGGACCAGGCCCAAATCCAAAGAACAGGCCGCCATTTTGAGAGTCCTGTTGCAGCCGCCTGTCGCTGTAGCATCAAGAGCGGCCAAAACTCAGCTGAATGGCAACTGAAACGGTAAAGGGGCGCCCCACTACAGCAGACGAGCCTCCACCTAGGAAGGCCCGTTCACGCCGCCTCCCCCCCCCCCTTCGGGCACCCCACGCCGTTATTCGGAGCAGTATTGTAGGATGGCCACACCAGTGCAGCAACTTGCTAGACACCACCTCGTTGGTAACCGAATCTCAGCGCCTTGTGGTGTCTTCTATTCAGAAAACATTGTTGTGCTGCCTTCGACCTATTCGCCGCAAGTGCGCACGCAACTCAGCTGCATAGCTTGCTAGACACCACCTCGGTGCTAACCGAATCTCAGCGCCTTGTGGTGTCTTCTATTCCAAAAATATTGTTGCGCTGCCTTTGGCCCCATTCGCACATCGGTCCGCTACTGCCGCCATCTCACAGGCCAACGGGGCGCCCAACGCCGACTTTCAGCATTGTAGGATGGCCACACCAGTGCACCTTACTAGACACCACCTCGGTGCCATCCGGATCTTGGCATCTCAGCGCCTTGTGGTGTCTTCTATTCAGAAAATATTGTTGCGCTGCCTTTGGCCCCATTCGCACATCGGTCCGCTACTGACGCCATCTCACAGGCTAATGGGGCGCCCCACGCCGAGTTTCAGCATTGTAGGATGGCCACACCAGTACAGCAACTTGCTAGACATCACCTCGGTGCCATCCGGATCTTGGCATCTCAGCGCCTTGTGGTGTCTTCTAGTCAGAAAATATTGTTGCGCTGCCTTTGGCCCCATTCGCACATCGGTCCGCTACTGACACCATCTCACAGGCCAACAGGGCGCCCCACGCCGACTTTTACCATTGTAGGATGGCCACACCAGTGCCACAACTTGCTAGACACCACCTCGGTGCCATCCGGATCTTGGCATCTCAGCGCCTTGTGGAGTCTTCTATTCCGAAAATATTGTTGCGCTGCCTTTGGCCCCATTCGCACATCGGTCCGCTACTGACGCCATCTCACAGGCCAACGGGGCCCCCCACGCCGACTTTCAACATTGTAGGATGGCCACACCAGTGCGGCAACTTACTAGACACCACCTCGGTGCCATCCGGATCTTGGCGCGTTGTGCTGCCTTCGGCCTATTCGCACATGGGTCCGCTACTGACGCGAACTCACAGGCCAACGGGGCGCCCCACGCCGACTTTCAGCATTGTAGGATGGCCACACCAGTGCTGCAACTTGCTGGACACCACCTCGGTGCCATCCGGATCTTGGCGCGTTGTGTTGCCTTCGGCCTATTCGCACATCGGTCCACTACTGACGCCGCCTCACGTGCCAACGGATTTTCTACGCTTTTTATACCCTATGCCGCATAACAGGTCATGTGACTTGTTTATAAAACTTTTCATTGGTTCATTTTACTTTTGGTTTCCTAATGATGGAAGGCTTGATCATATGACCTAAAAATAACACTTTTCATTGGATGAAAACTTTTTTTTTTCCCAAACGATGAAAGCCCCACCTTGTTTCTGGATGTTTCACACTGAAGCTGGCGTCACCATGAAAGCACCACCATCTCGTGGCTCCGTCGTGGTCATTCCGCGAGCAATCATGGCAGCCGCCCCCCACCAGAAGCCTGCAGGAGTCGGGGGCCCCCAAAACTTTTGTTGAATCCTCAAGGCGGAGGGGACGCTTTCGAGAATGGGGTCCAAGACCTAGCAGACAAGCGTCCGATTTCCAAGGTGTCCCAGGGCCATTTCAGTGGACCAGGCCCAAAAAGAAAAGAGCCTGCCGCCATTTTGAGAGTCCTGTGGCAGCCGCCTATCGCTGCACCGCAAGAGTGCGGCTTTTGACACAGTGGACCAAAAGCGGATGAAATGGCAACTGAAACGGTAAAGGGGCGCCCCACTACAACAGACGAGACTCCACCTGGAGAGGCCCGTTCACGCCGCCTCCCCCCCCCCCCAGGGCGCCCCACGCCGTTATTCGGAGCAGCATTGTAGGATACCAAAACCAGTGCGGCAACTTACTGGACATCACCTTGATGCCATCGTTCTGCTGCCTTGGAACTATTCGCACAACAGTTTGCTACTGATGACCCACCCCCCGCGACGCCCCACGCCGGATGCCGAAATCAGTGCGGCACCCAGGCAACATCACCTGGGTGCCGTCCAGAAATCTGGACGTTGTGCTGCGTTGGGACTATTCGCACAGCCGACCGCTACTTCGTTGTTTTTCCCTAAAAATGTTTATATGTTTTTACTGTTTTTGTTTTGTTGTATATATTTATAAGTTATTAAAGTTTTATAATCTTACTACTTTGTTGGAGTGCTATATATTTTTAATGTGACACATAATTGTAAAAACTTTGATGTACAAAGAGTCATCCCTGGAATCTTCCGCTTCAGGCTCGGTCCCCTCCCCAATCACAATACAGGATGGTTTTCAGATAGTAGGAACGCGTGTGCTGTGACGGATCTCATCGAGTGTGGGCCTTGATCTACTATAACTCCTTTGAAGAGGGGTGATTCTTTACAGCTGGGGCCATAAACTACATCTGCAGGGCTAGCTGATAGCCTAGGACCGGCCTGGACAATCGGACACAGAGGAAAAGGAGTGTCAGAGGGTGCGGTAGTGAATAGGGCGAAAGGGAGGTGTCGGGCGGGCACAGGGTGTGATTCTCAGGGAAGAGCAGCGCAGATGGGGGGAGGTTTATTACCCATGCACAAGACAGAGAACGAGGGTGACCAGTGCCTGGGGGAGATGCTTGCGAGGGTGGGGAGCCATGCTAAGGATCGACAGCGTGCAGAGAGTGGGTCTGGTCAAGGCATCTAAAATGACTGCCGTGCACGACAAAAGTGTGGCATTTGAAAAAAGGCAAGATGGCGCAGACAATGTTTTTCAACACTTCCTGATTTCCTTCGAATCGAACGTTAACAGACTTTGGAGCATATTACCAAAGTTAAGCGATATTTATCCCTAACGATGCTTAGCAACGAATTTTTTACCGCTAAGCATCGTCAGAAATTATCGCAGATAAACCTTGCTATTATCAAGGTTTATCGCAAATGCCATAAAAAACGACCGCAATGCATTAATATCGCTGAAAACTCAGCGATATTCATGCATTACCGAGCTAATGCTCTTAGCCATGTTATCCACCTCCCATTGGATAACATGGCTAAGAACTGCTCAGGGCAGGTGGTAGCTTTTGGAGATATTCGCGCTTAGCGCGAATATCTCCAAAAGTTGGTAATAGGAGATAGCGATGTTAGCGACTGTTTCCAGTCGCTAACATCTTGGCATGCCCACTTTGCATGTCATTAGTGATAAATATCACTGACATGCAAAGTGGGGCCCAAGATGGTCACTATCTCCTACTAGCGGTCGCTAACTGGTGTTAGCAACAGCTAGGTAATACAGAGATAATTTTATCTCCGCGAAGCGGAGCGCTGTTACAGATATATATCTTTTTTTGAACGTTAATTTCTCAAAATCCACTGAAGCACATATATTGAGACCTAGCAAAGGCACATCGAGCTACCAGTCCCTACAATTTTGCCAAGTTTCGTGCAAATCCATTCAGCCGTTCGATTATTATTATTTTATTTTTTTTTGCCCCGCGGGGCCCTTTTAAAACCTCCACATCAAACCTAGGGGGTCAGGGAGGATCTACTATGCCCCCTTATGGTCATTTGCCCCTTCGCTTTGGCCTCCTCTTGTCTCTCGATCCTACCGAGAGACAAGATGGCGGCCGCTACGGACTGTTTGGAATGTTTACAGACGCCGGAGAACCAATCAGCTTCGCAAAGCTCCGTTACGCGAAAAGTACGCGAAGCGGAGCGCTGTTACAGATATATATCTTTTTTTGAACGTTAATTTCTCAAAATCCACTGGAGCACATATATTGAGACCTAGCAAAGGCACATCGGGCTACCAGTCCCTACAATTTTGCCAAGTTTCGTGCAAATCCATTCAGCCGTTCGATTATTATTATTTTATTTTTTTTTGCCCCGCGGGGCCCTTTTAAAACCTCCACATCAAACCTAGAGGGTCAGGGAGGATCTACTATGCCCCCTTATGGTCATTTGCCCCTTCGCTTTGGCCTCCTCTTGTCTCTCGATCCTACCGAGAGACAAGATGGCGGCCGCTACGGACTGTTTGGAATGTTTACAGACGCCGGAGAACCAATCAGCTTCGCTTCACAAAGCTCCGTAACGCGTAAAGTCCGCGAACCGGAGCGCTGCCTGGTCCGCTGTTACAGATATATATCTTTTTTTGAACGTTAATTTCTCAAAATCCACTGGAGCACATATACTGAGACCTAGCAAAGGCACATCGGGCAACCAGTCCCTACAATTTTGCCAAGTTTCGTGCAAATCCATTCAGCCGTTCGGGCTAAAAGTGAGGCCAACCGCCCTATGGAAAACTCAATGTTAAAAACACGTTTTGGGACCCCCCTTTTTTCTCGGCCCCCCCTTGACGAACCCCCCCCCCAAATTTTCAGGGGCTGCTCAGAAACAAAATGTTCCATTTTCCTGAAAATTTCAGCCAATTCCGTCCACAAACGCCAAAGTTATTAGACATAGAATTTTCAAAAATCCCATAGAGAAAAAATCCTAACTATATATACCTACTGGCGACCGCCAGTAGGTAATATATATATATATATATATATATATATATATATATATATATATATATATATATATATATATATATATATATCCACAAGAGTTGCCTGCAGTAGGAGAAAGCCACGCCACAAGTGAGTAGATCTTTGCCAATCTTTATTGCAGGAAGGCAAAAACAAGCAACGTCATGTCTTGCAAAAAATCAAAGTCCAGCCTTTCAGCCCGACGCGTTTCGTGTCCAAAGCACTTCCTCATGGGCACTGGGCTGGTGTTCTCACAAACTACGGCAGTTTCCCAGCACCACTTATTCATCATGTCCCGCCCCTTTACAGGGCGTGGCCACGCTGTGGCCTCTTGGTCGATGTAGTGCCTTCGTTTTACTACAGTGAGTCGCTGTGCTTGCACCAATATATCACTCAATGAACTCCAAGTGGGTAGCAACAAACAAAACGTTGCCGGAGCTTGCCGCTTACATCCTCCAATGCAATCACCTGTTCCCGATGCTGTCACGTAGAGTGGCGTCACAGCGGGTTTGCACAAAGTACAAATGGGCTTTTCTCTGCGGCTCAGGCTATGCCGCAATCCATCCACAAGAGTTGCCTGCAGTAGGAGAAAGCCACGCCACAAGTGAGTAGATCTTTGCCAATATTTATTGCAGGAAGGAAAAACAAGCAACATCATGTCTTGCAGAAAATCAAAGTCCAGCCTTTCAGCCCGACGCGTTTCGTGTCCAAAGCACTTCCTCATGGGCACTGGGCTGGTGTTCTCACAAACTACGGCAGTTTCCCAGCACCACTTATTCATCATGTCCCGCCCCTTTACAGGGCGTGGCCATGCTGTGGCCTCTTGGTCGATGTAGTGCCTTCGTTTTACTACAGTGAGTCGCCGTGCTTGCACCAATATATCACTCAATGAACTCCAAGTGGGTAGCAACAAACAAAACGTTGCCGGAGCTTGCCGCTTACATCCTCCAATGCAATCACCTGTTCCCGATGCTGTCACGTCGAGTGGCGTCACAGCGGGTTTGCACAAAGTACAAATGGGCTTTTCTCCGCTGCTCAAGCTATGCCGCAATCCATCCACAAGAGTTGCCTGCAGTAGGAGAAAGCCACGCCACAAGTGAGTAGATCTTTGCCAATATTTATTGCAGGAAGGCAAAAACAAGCAACATCATGTCTTGCAAAAATTAGCCCGACGCGTTTTGTGTCCAAAGCACTTCCTCATGGGCACTGGGCTGGTGTTCTCACAAACTACGGCAGTTTCCCAGCACCACTTATTCATCATGTCCCGCCCCTTTACAGGGCGTGGCCACGCTGTGGCCTCTTGGTCGATGTAGTGCCTTCGTTTTACTACAGTGAGTCACCGTGCTTGCACCAATATATCACTCAATGAACTCCAAGTGGGTAGCAACAAACAAAACGTTGCCGGAGCTTGCCGCTTACATCCTCCAATGCAATCACCTGTTCCCGATGCTGTCACGTCGAGTGGCGTCACAGCGGGTTTGCACAAAGTACAAATGGGCTTTTCTCCACGGCTTAGGCTATACCGCAATTCAGCCACAAGAGTTGCCTGCAGTAGGAGAAAGCCACGCCACAAGTGAGTAGATCTTTGCCAATATTTATTGCATGAAGGCAAAAACAAGCAACATCATGTCTTGCAAAAAATCAAAGTCCAGCCTTTCAGCCCGACGCGTTTCGTGTCCAAAGCACTTCCTCATGGGCACTGGGCTGGTGTTCTCACAAACTACGGCAGTTTCCCAGCACCACTTATTCATCATGTCCCGCCCCTTTACAGGGCGTGGCCACGCTGTGGCCTCTTGGTCGATGTAGTGCCTTCGTTTTACTACAGTGAGTCGCTGTGCTTGCACCAATATATCACTCAATGAACTCCAAGTGGGTAGCAACAAACAAAACGTTGCCGGAGCTTGCCGCTTACATCCTCCAATGCAATCACCTGTTCCCGATGCTGTCACGTCGAGTGGCGTCACAGCGGGTTTGCACAAAGTACAAATGGGCTTTTCTCTGCGTCTCAGGCTATGCCGCAATCCATCCACAAGAGTTGCCTGCAGTAGGAGAAAGCCACGCCACAAGTGAGTAGATCTTTGCCAATATTTATTGCAGGAAGGCAAAAACAAGCACCATCATGTCTTGCAAAAAATCAAAGTCCAGCCTTTCAGCCCGACGCATTTCGTGTCCAAAGCACTTCCTCATGGGCACTGGGCTGGTGTTCTCACAAACTACGGCAGTTTCCCAGCACCACTTATTCATCATGTCCCGCCCCTTTACAGGGCGTGGCCACGCTGTGGCCTCTTGGTTGATGTAGTGCCTTTGTTTTACTACGGTGAGTCGCTGTGCTTGCACCAATATATCACTCAATGAACTCCAAGTGGGTAGCAACAAACAAAACGTTGCCGGAGCTTGCCGCTTACATCCTCCAATGCAATCACCTGTTCCCAAAGCTGTCACGTCGAGTGGCGTCACAGCGGGTTTGCACAAAGTACAAATGGGCTTTTCTCCGCGGCTCAGGCTATGCCGCAATCCATCCTCAAGAGTTGCCTGCAGTAGGAGAAAGCCACGCCACAAGTGAGTAGATCTTTGCCAATATTTATTGCAGGAAGGCAAAAACAAGCAACATCATGTCTTGCAAAAAATCAAAGTCCAGCCTTTCAGCCCAACGCGTTTCGTGTCCAAAGCACTTCCTCATGGGCACTGGGCTGGTGTTCTCACAAACTACGGCAGTTTCCCAGCACCACTTATTCATCATGTCCCGCCCCTTTACAGGGCGTGGCCACGCTGTGGCCTCTTGGTCGATGTAGTGCCTTCGTTTTACTACAGTGAGTCGCCGTGCTTGCACCAATATATCACTCAATGAACTCCAAGTGGGTAGCAACAAACAAAATGTTGCCGGAGCTTGCCGCTTACATCCTCCAATGCAATCACCTGTTCCCGATGCTGTCACGTCGAGTGGCGTCACAGCGGGTTTGCACAAAGTACAAATGGGCTTTTCTCTGCGGCTCAGGCTGTGCCGCAATCCATCCACAAGAGTTGCCTGCAGTAGGAGAAAGCCACGCCACAAGTGAGTAGATCGTTGCCAATATTTATTGCAGGAAGGCAAAAACAAGCAACATCATGTCTTGCAAAAAATCAAAGTCCAGCCTTTCAGCCCGACGCGTTTTGTGTCCAAAGCACTTCCTCATGGGCACTGGGCTGGTGTTCTCACAAACTACGGCAGTTTCCCAGCACCACTTATTCATCATGTCCCGCCCCTTTACAGGGCGTGGCCACGCTGTGGCCTCTTGGTCGATGTAGTGCCTTCATTTTACTACAGTGAGTCGCCGTGCTTGCACCAATATATCACTCAATGAACTCCAAGTGGGTAGCAACAAACAAAACGTTGCCGGAGCTTGCCGCTTACATCCTCCAATGCAATCACCTGTTCCCGATGCTGTCATGTCGAGTGGCGTCACAGCGGGTTTGCACAAAGTACAAATGGGCTTTTCTCCGCGGCTCAGGCTATGCCGCAATCCATCCACAAGAGTTGCCTGCAGTAGGAGAAAGCCACGCCACAAGTGAGTAGATCTTTGCCAATATTTATTGCAGGAAGACAAAAACAAGCAACATCATGTCTTGCAAAAAATCAAAGTCCAGCCTTTCAGCCCGACGCGTTTCGTGTCCAAAGCACTTCCTCATGGGCACTGGGCTGGTGTCCTCACAAACTACGGCAGTTTCCCAGCACCACTTATTCATCATGTCCCGCCCCTTTACAGGGCGTGGCCACGCTGTGGCCTCTTGGTCGATGTAGTGCCTTCGTTTTACTACAGTAAGTCGCCATGCTTGCACCAATATATCACTCAATGAACTCCAAGTGGGTAGCAACAAACAAAACGTTGCCGGAGCTTGCCGCTTACATCCTCCAATGCAATCACCTGTTCCCGATGCTGTCACGTCGAGTGGCGTCACAGCGGATTTGCACAAAGTACAAATGGGCTTTTCTCCGCGTCTCAGGCTATGCCGCAATCCATCCACAAGAGTTGCCTGCAGTAGGAGAAAGCCACGCCACAAGTGAGTAGATCTTTGCCAATATTTATTGCAGGAAGGCAAAAACAAGCAACATCATGTCTTGCAAAAAATCAAAGTCCAGCCTTTCAGCCCGACGCATTTCGTGTCCAAAGCACTTCCTCATGGGCACTGGGCTGGTGTTCTCACAAACTACGGCAGTTTCCCAGCACCACTTATTCATCATGTCCCGCCCCTTTACAGGGCGTGGCCACGCTGTGGCCTCTTGGTCGATGTAGTGCCTTCGTTTTACTACAGTGAGTCGCCGTGCTTGCACCAATATATCACTCAATGAACTCCAAGTGGGTAGCAACAAACAAAATGTTGCCGGAGCTTGCCGCTTACATCCTCCAATGCAATCACCTGTTCCCGATGCTGTCACGTCGAGTGGCGTCACAGCGGGATTGCACAAAGTACAAATGGGCTTTTCTCCGCGGCTCAGGCTATGCCGCAATCCATCCACAAGAGTTGCCTGCAGTAGGAGAAAGCCAAGCCACAAGTGAGTAGATCTTTGCCAATATTTATTGCAGGAAGGCAAAAACATTCAACATCATGTCTTGCAAAAAATCAAAGTCCAGCCTTTCAGCGCGACGCGTTTCGTGTCCAAAGCACTTCCTCATGGGCACTGGGCTGGTGTTCTCACAAACTACGGCAGTTTCCCAGCACCACTTATTCATCATGTCCCGCCCCTTTACAGGGAGTGGCCACGCTGTGGCCTCTTGGTCGATGTAGTGCCTTCGTTTTACTACAGTGAGTCGCCGTGCTTGCACCAATATATCACTCAATGAACTCCAAGTGGGTAGCAACAAACAAAACGTTGCCGGAGCTTGCCGCTTACATCCTCCAATGCAATCACCTGTTCCCGATGCTGTCACGTCGAGTGGTGTCACAGCGGCTTTGCACAAAGTACAAATGGGCTTTTCTCCGCGGCTCAGGCTATGCCGCAATCCATCCACAAAAGTTGCCTGCAGTAGGAGAAAGCCACGCCACAAGTGAGTAGATCTTTGCCAATATTTATTGCAGGAAGGCAAAAACAAGCAACATCATGTCTTGCAAAAAATCAAAGCCCAGCCTTTCAGCCCGACGCGTTTCGTGTCCAAAGCACTTCCTCATGAGCACTGGGCTGGTGTTCTCACAAACTACGGCAGTTTCCCAGCACCACTTATTCATCATGTCCCACCCCTTTACAGGGCGTGGCCACGCTGTGGCCTCTTGGTCGATGTAGTGCCTTCGTTTTACTACAGTAAGTCGCCATGCTTGCACCAATATATCACTCAATGAACTCCAAGTGGGTAGCAACAAACAAAACGTTGCCGGAGCTTGCCGCTTACATCCTCCAATGCAATCACCTGTTCCCGATGCTGTCACGTCGAGTGGCGTCACAGCGGGTTTGCACAAAGTACAAATGGGCTTTTCTCCGCGTCTCAGGCTATGCCGCAATCCATCCACAAGAGTTGCCTGCAGTAGGAGAAAGCCACGCCACAAGTGAGTAGATCTTTGCCAATATTTATTGCAGGAAGGCAAAAACAAGCAACATCATGTCTTGCAAAAAATCAAAGTCCAGCCTTTCAGCCCGACGCATTTCGTGTCCAAAGCACTTCCTCATGGGCACTGGGCTGGTGTTCTCACAAACTACGGCAGTTTCCCAGCACCACTTATTCATCATGTCCCGCCCCTTTACAGGGCGTGGCCACGCTGTGGCCTCTTGGTCGATGTAGTGCCTTCGTTTTACTACAGTGAGTCGCCGTGCTTGCACCAATATATCACTCAATGAACTCCAAGTGGGTAGCAACAAACAAAATGTTGCCGGAGCTTGCCGCTTACATCCTCCAATGCAATCACCTGTTCCCGATGCTGTCACGTCGAGTGGCGTCACAGCGGGTTTGCACAAAGTACAAATGGGCTTTTCTCCGCGGCTCAGGCTATGCCGCAATCCATCCACAAGAGTTGCCTGCAGTAGGAGAAAGCCACGCCACAAGTGAGTAGATCTTTGCCAATATTTATTGCAGGAAGGCAAAAACAAGCAACATCATGTCTTGCAAAAAATCAAAGTCCAGCCTTTCAGCCCGACGCGTTTCGTGTCCAAAGCACTTCCTCATGGGCACTGGGCTGGTGTTCTCACAAACTACGGCAGTTTCCCAGCACCACTTATTCATCATGTCCCGCCCCTTTACAGGGCGTGGCCACGCTGTGGCCTCTTGGTCGATGTAGTGCCTTCGTTTTACTACAGTGAGTCGCCGTGCTTGCACCAATATATCACTCAATGAACTCCAAGTGGGTAGCAACAAACAAAACGTTGCCGGAGCTTGCCGCTTACATCCTCCAATGCAATCACCTGTTCCCGATGCTGTCACGTCGAGTGGCGTCACAGCGGGTTTGCACAAAGTACAAATGGGCTTTTCTCCGCGGCTCAGGCTATGCCGCAATCCATCCACAAGAGTTGCCTGCAGTAGGAGAAAGCCACGCCACAAGTGAGTAGATCTTTGCCAATATTTATTGCAGGAAGGCAAAAACAAGCAACATCATGTCTTGCAAAAAATCAAAGCCCAGCCTTTCAGCCCGACGCGTTTCGTGTCCAAAGCACTTCCTCATGGGCACTGGGCTGGTGTTCTCACAAACTACGGCAGTTTCCCAGCACCACTTATTCATCATGTCCCGCCCCTTTACAGGGCGTGGCCACGCTGTGGCCTCTTGGTCGATGTAGTGCCTTCGTTTTACTACAGTGAGTCACCGTGCTTGCACCAATATATCACTCAATGAATTCCAAGTGGGTAGCAACAAACAAAACGTTGCCGGAGCTTGCCGCTTACATCCTCCAATGCAATCACCTGTTCCCGATGCTGTCACGTCGAGTGGCGTCACAGCGGGTTTGCACAAAGTACAAATGGGCTTTTCTCCGCGTCTCAGGCTATACCGCAATCCATCCACAAGAGTTGCCTGCAGTACGAGAAAGCCACGCCACAAGTGAGTAGATCTTTGCCAATATTTATTGCAGGAAGACAAAAACAAGCAACATCATGTCTTGCAAAAAATCAAAGTCCAGCCTTTCAGCCCGACGCGTTTCGTGTCCAAAGCACTTCCTCCTGGGCACTGGGCTGGTGTTCTAACAAACTACGGCAGTTTCCCAGCACCACTTATTCATCATGTCCCGCTCCTTTACAGGGCGTGGCCACGCTGTGGCCTCTTGGTCGATGTAGTGCCTTCGTTTTACTATAGTGAGTCGCCGTGCTTGCACCAATATATCACTCAATGAATTCCAAGTGGGTAGCAACAAACAAAACGTTGCCGGAGCTTGCCGCTTACATCCTCCAATGCAATCACCTGTTCCCAATGCTGTCACGTCGAGTGGCATCACAGCGGGTTTGCACAAAGTACAAATGGGCTTTTCTCTCCGTCTCAGGCTATACCGCAATCCATCCACAAGAGTTGCCTGCAGTACGAGAAAGCCACGCCACAAGTGAGTAGATCTTTGCCAATATTTATTGCAGGAAGGCAAAAACAGGCAACATCATGTCCTGCAAAAAATCAAAGTCCAGCCTTTCAGCCCGACGCGTTTCGTGTCCAAAGCACTTCCTCATGGGCACTGGGCTGGTGTTCTCACAAACTACGGCAGTTTCCCAGCACCACTTATTCATCATGTCCCGCCCCTTTACAGGGCGTGGCCACGCTGAGGCCTCTTGGTCGATGTAGTGCCTTCGTTTTACTACAGTGAGTCGCTGTGCTTGCACCAATATATCACTCAATAAACTCCAAGTGGGTAGCCACAAACAAAACGTTGCCGGAGCTTGCCGCTTACATCCTCCAATGCAATCACCTGTTCCCGATGCTGTCACGTCGAGTAGCGTCACAGCGGGTTTGCACAAAGTACAAATGGGCTTTTCTCCGCGGCTCAGGCTATGCCGCAATCCATCCACAAGAGTTGCCTGCAGTAGGAGAAAGCCACGCCACAAGTGAGTAGATCTTTGCCAATATTTATTGCAGGAAGGCAAAAACAAGCAACATCATGTCTTGCAAAAAATCAAAGTCCAGCCTTTCAGCCCGACGCGTTTCGTGTCCAAAGCACTTCCTCATGGGCACTAGGCTGGTGTTCTCACAAACTACGGCAGTTTCCCAGCACCACTTATTCATCATGTCCCGCCCCTTTACAGGGCGTGGCCACGCTGTGGCCTCTTGGTCGATGTAGTGCCTTCGTTTTACTACAGTGAGTCGCCGTGCTTGCACCAATATATCACTCAATGAACTCCAAGTGGGTAGCAACAAACAAAACGTTGCCGGAGCTTGCCGCTTACATCCTCCAATGCAATCACCTGTTCCCGATGCTGTCATGTCGAGTGGCGTCACAGCGGGTTTGCACAAAGTACAAATGGGCTTTACTCCGCGGCTCAGGCTATGCCGCAATCCATCTACAAGAGTTGCCTGCAGTAGGAGAAAGCCACGCCACAAGTGAGTAGATCTTTGCCAATATTTATTGCAGGAAGGCAAAAACAAGCAACATCATGTCTTGCAAAAAATCAAAGTCCAGCCTTTCAGCCCGACGCGTTTTGTGTCCAAAGCACTTCCTCATGGGCACTCGGCTGGTGTTCTCACAAACTACGGCAGTTTCCCAGCACCACTTATTCATCATGTCCCGCCCCTTTACAGGGCGTGGCCACGCTGTGGCCTCTTGGTCGATGTAGTGCCTTCGTTTTACTACAGTGAGTCGCTGTGCTTGCACCAATATATCACTCAATGAACTCCAAGTGGGTAGCAACAAACAAAACGTTGCTGGAGCTTGCCGCTTACATCCTCCAATGCAATCACCTGTTCCCGATGCTGTCACGTCGAGTGGCGTCACAGCGGGTTTGCACAAAGTACAAATGGGCTTTTCTCCGCAGCTCAGGCTATGCCGCAATCCATCCACAAGAGTTGCCTGCAGTAGGAGAAAGCCACGCCACAAGTGAGTAGATCTTTGCCAATATTTATTGCAGGAAGGCAAAAACAAGCAACATCATGTCTTGCAAAAAATCAAAGTCCAGCCTTTCAGCCCGACGCGTTTCGTGTCCAAAGCACTTCCTCATGGGCACTAGGCTGGTGTTCTCACAAACTACGGCAGTTTCCCAGCACCACTTATTCATCATGTCCCGCCCCTTTACAGGGCGTGGCCACGCTGTGGCCTCTTGGTCGATGTAGTGCCTTCGTTTTACTACAGTAAGTCGCCGTGCTTGCACCAATATATCACTCAATGAACTCCAAGTGGGTAGCCACAAACAAAACGTTGCCGGAGCTTGCCGCTTACATCCTCCAATGCAATCACCTGTTCCCGATGCTGTCACGTCGAGTGGCCTCACAGCGGGTTTGCACAAAGTACAAATGGGCTTTTCTCCGCGGCTCAGGCTATGCCGCAATCCATCCACAAGAGTTGCCTGCAGTAGGAGAAAGCCACGCCACAAGTGAGTAGATCTTTGCCAATATTTATTGCAGGAAGGCAAAAACAAGCAACATCATGTCTTGCAAAAAATCTAAGTCCAGCCTTTCAGCCCGACGCGTTTTGTGTCCAAAGCACTTCCTTATGGGCACTGGGCTGGTGTTCTCACAAACTACGGCAGTTTCCCAGGACCACTTATTCATCATGTCCCGCCCCTTTACAGGGCGTGGCCACGCTGTGGCCTCTTGGTCGATGTAGTGCCTTCGTTTTACTACAGTGAGTCGCCGTGCTTGCACCAGTATATCACTCAATGAACTCCAAGTGGGTAGCAACAAACAAAACGTTGCCGGAGCTTGCCGCTTACATCCTCCAATGCAATCACCTGTTCCCGATGCTGTCACGTCAAGTGGCGTCACAGCGGGTTTGCACAAAGTACAAATGGGCTTTTCTCCGCGTCTCAGGCTATGCCGCAATCCATCCACAAGAGTTGCCTGCAGTAGGAGAAAGCCACGCCACAAGTGAGTAGATCTTTGCCAATATTTATTGCAGGAAGGCAAAAACAAGCAACATCATGTCTTGCAAAAAATCAAAGTCCAGCCTTTCAGCCCGACGCGTTTTGTGTCCAAAGCACTTCCTCATGGGCACTCGGCTGGTGTTCTCACAAACTACGGCAGTTTCCCAGCACCACTTATTCATCATGTCCCGCCCCTTTACAGGGCTTGGCCACGCTGTGGCCTCTTGGTCGATGTAGTGCCTTCGTTTTACTACAGTGAGTCGCTGTGCTTGCACCAATATATCACTCAATGAACTCCAAGTGGGTAGCAACAAACAAAACGTTGCCGGAGCTTGCCGCTTACATCCTCCAATGCAATCACCTGTTCCCGATGCTGTCACGTCGAGTGGCGTCACAGCGGGTTTGCACAAAGTACAAATGGGCTTTTCTCCGCAGCTCAAGCTATGCCGCAATCCATCCACAAGAGTTGCCTGCAGTAGGAGAAAGCCACGCCACAAGTGAGTAGATCTTTGCCAATATTTATTGCAGGAAGGCAAAAACAAGCAACATCATGTCTTGCAAAAAATCAAAGTCCAGCCTTTCAGCCCGACGCGTTTCGTGTCCAAAGCACTTCCTCATGGGCACTAGGCTGATGTTCTCACAAACTACGGCAGTTTCCCAGCACCACTTATTCATCATGTCCCGCCCCTTTACAGGGCGTGGCCACGCTGTGGCCTCTTGGTCGATGTAGTGCCTTCGTTTTACTACAGTAAGTCGCCGTGCTTGCACCAATATATCACTCAATGAACTCCAAGTGGGTAGCAACAAACAAAACGTTGCCGGAGCTTGCCGCTTACATCCTCCAATGCAATCACCTGTTCCCGATGCTGTCACGTCGAGTGGCGTCACAGCGGGTTTGCACAAAGTACAAATGGGCTTTTCTCCGCGTCTCAGGCTATGCCGCAATCCATCCACAAGAGTTGCCTGCAGTAGGAGAAAGCCACGCCACAAGTGAGTAGATCTTTGCCAATATTTATTGCAGGAAGGCAAAAACAAGCAACATCATGTCTTGCAAAAAATCAAAGTCCAGCCTTTCATCCCGACGCATTTCGTGTCCAAAGCACTTCCTCATGGGCACTGGGCTGGTGTTCTCACAAACTACGGCAGTTTCCCAGCACCACTTATTCATCATGTCCTGCCCCTTTACAGGGCGTGGCCACGCTGTGGCCTCTTGGTGGATGTAGTGCCTTCGTTTTACGACAGTGAGTTGCCGTGCTTGCACCAATATATCACTCAATGAACTCCAAGTGGGTAGCAACAAACAAAACGTTGCCGGAGCTTGCCGCTTACATCCTCCAATGCAATCACCTGTTCCCGATGCTGTCACGTCGAGTGGCGTCACAGCGGGTTTGCACAAAGTACAAATGGGCTTTTCTCCGCGGCTCAGGCTATGCCGCAATCCATCCACAAGAGTTGCCTGCAGTAGGAGAAAGCCACGCCACAAGTGAGTAGATCTTTGCCAATATTTATTGCAGGAAGGCAAAAACAAGCAACATCATGTCTTGCAAAAAATCAAAGTCCAGCCTTTCAGCCCGACGCGTTTTGTGTCCAAAGCACTTCCTCATGAGTACTGGGCTGGTGTTCTCACAAACTACGGCAGTTTCCCAGCACCACTTATTCATCATGTCCCGCCCCTTTACAGGGCGTGGCCACGCTGTGGCCTCTTGGTCGATGTAGTGCCTTCGTTTTACTACAGTGAGTCGCCGTGCTTGCACCAATATATCACTCAATGAACTCCAAGTGGGTAGCAACAAACAAAACGTTGCCGGAGCTTGCCGCTTACATCCTCCAATGCAATCACCTGTTCCCGATGCTGTCACGTCGAGTGGCGTCACAGCGGGTTTGCAAAAAGTACAGATGGGCTTTTCTCCGCGTCTCAGGCTATGCCGCAATCCATCCACAAGAGTTGCCTGCAGTAGGAGAAAGCCACGCCACAAGTGAGTAGATTTTTGCCAATATTTATTGCAGGAAGGCAAAAACAAGCAACATCATGTCTGGCAAAAAATCAAAGTCCAGCCTTTCAGCCCGACGCGTTTCGTCTCCAAAGCACTTCCTCATGGGCACTGGGCTGGTGTTCTCACAAACTACGGCAGTTTCCCAGCACCACTTATTCATCATGTCCCGCCCCTTTACAGGGCGTGGCCACGCTGTGGCCTCTTGGTCGATGTAGTGCCTTCGTTTTACTACAGTGAGTCACCGTGCTTGCATCAATATATCACTCAATGAACTCCAAGTGGGTAGCAACAAACAAAACGTTGCCGGAGCTTGCCGCTTACATCCTCCAATGCAATCACCTGTTCCCGATGCTGTCACATCGAGTGGCGTCACAGCGGGTTTGCACAAAGTACAAATGGGCTTTTCTCTGCGGCTCAGGCTATGCCGCAATCCATCCACAAGAGTTGCCTGCAATACGAGAAAGCCACGCCACAAGTGAGTAGATCTTTGCCAATATTTATTGCAGGAAGGCAAAAACAGGCAACATCATGTCCTGCAAAAAATCAAAGTCCAGCCTTTCAGCCCGACGCGTTTCGTGTCCAAAGCACTTCCTCATGGGCACTGGGCTGGTGTTCTCACAAACTACGGCAGTTTCCCAGCACCACTTATTCATCATGTCCCGCCCCTTTACAGGGCGTGGCCACGCTGTGGCCTCTTGGTCGATGTAGTGCCTTCGTTTTACTACAGTGAGTCGCTGTGCTTGCACCAATATATCACTCAATGAACTCCAAGTGGGTAGCAACAAACAAAATGTTGCCGGAGCTTGCCGCTTACATCCTCCAATGCAATCACCTGTTCCCGATGCTGTCACGTCGAGTGGCGTCACAGCGGGTTTGCACAAAGTACAAATGGGCTTTTCTCCGCGGCTCAGGCTATGCCGCAATCCATCCACAAGAGTTGCCTGCAGTAGGAGAAAGCCACGCCACAAGTGAGTAGATCTTTGCCAATATTTATTACAGGAAGGCAAAAACAAGCAACATCATGTCTTGCAAAAAATCAAAGTCCAGCCTTTCAGCCCGACGCGTTTCGTGTCCAAAGCACTTCCTCATCGGCACTGGGCTGGTGTTCTCACAAACTACGGCAGTTTCCCAGCACCACTTATTCATCATGTCCCGCCCCTTTACAGGGTATGGCCACGCTGTGGCCTCTTGGTCGATGTAGTGCCTTCGTTTTACTACAGTGAGTCGCCGTGCTTGCACCAATATATCACTCAATGAATTCCAAGTGGGTAGCAACAAACAAAACGTTGCCGGAGCTTGCCGCTTACATCCTCCAATGCAATCACCTGTTCCCGATGCTGTCACGTCAAGTGGCGTCACAGCGGGTTTGCAAAAAGTACAAATGGGCTTTTCTCCGCGTCTCAGGCTATACCGCAATCCATCCACAAGGGTTGCCTGCAGTACGAGAAAGCCACGCCACAAGTGAGTATATCTTTGCCAATATTTATTGCAGGAAGACAAAAACAAGCAACATCATGTCTTGCAAAAAATCAAAGTCCAGCCTTTCAGCCCGACGCGTTTCGTGTCCAAAGCACTTCCTCATGGGCACTGGACTGGTGTTCTCACAAACTACGGCAGTTTCCCAGCACCACTTATTCATCATGTCCCGCCCCTTTACAGGGCGTGGCCACGCTGTGGCCTCTTGGTCGATGTAGTGCCTTCGTTTTACTACAGTGAGTCGCTGTGCTTGCACCAATATATCACTCAATGAACTCCAAGTGGGTAGCAACAAACAAAACGTTGCCGGAGCTTGCCGCTTACATCCTCCAATGCAATCACCTGTTCCCGATGCTGTCACGTCGAGTGGCGTCACAGCGGGTTTGCACAAAGTACAAATGGGCTTTTCTCCGCGGCTCAGGCTATGCTGCAATCCATCCACAAGAGTTGCCTGCAGTAGGAGAAAGCCACGCCACAAGTGAGTAGATCTTTGCCAATATTTATTGCAGGAAGGCAAAAACAAGCAACATCATGTCTTGCAAAAAATCAAAGTCCAGCCTTTCAGCCCGACGCGTTTCGTGTCCAAAGCACTTCCTCATGGGCACTGGGCTGGTATTCTCACAAACTACGGCAGTTTCCCAGCACCACTTATTCATCATGTCCCGCCCCTTTACAGGGCGTGGCCACGCTGTGGCCTCTTGGTCGATGTAGTGCCTTCGTTTTACTACAGTGAGTCACCGTGCTTGCACCAATATATCACTCAATGAATTCCAAGTGGGTAGCAACAAACAAAACGTTGCCGGAGCTTGCCGCTTACATCCTCCAATGCAATCACCTGTTCCCGATGCTGTCACGTCGAGTGGCGTCACAGCGGGTTTGCACAAAGTACAAATGGGCTTTTCTCCGCGTCTCAGGCTATACCGCAATCCATCCACAAGAGTTGCCTGCAGTACGAGAAAGCCACGCCACAAGTGAGTAGATCTTTGCCAATATTTATTGCAGGAAGACAAAAACAAGCAACATCATGTCTTGCAAAAAATCAAAGTCCAGCCTTTCAGCCCGACGCGTTTCGTGTCCAAAGCACTTCCTCATGGGCACTGGGCTGGTGTTCTCACAAACTACGGCAGTTTCCCAGCACCACTTATTCATCATGTCCCGCCCCTTTACAGGGCGTGGCCACGCTGTGGCCTCTTGGTCGATGTAGTGCCTTCGTTTTACTACAGTGAGTCGCTGTGCTTGCACCAATATATCACTCAATAAACTCCAAGTGGGTAGCCACAAACAAAACGTTGCCGGAGCTTGCCGCTTACATCCTCCAATGCAATCACCTGTTCCCGATGCTGTCACGTCGAGTAGCGTCACAGCGGGTTTGCACAAAGTACAAATGGGCTTTTCTCCGCGGCTCAGGCTATGCCGCAATCCATCCACAAGAGTTGCCTGCAGTAGGAGAAAGCCACGCCACAAGTGAGTAGATCTTTGCCAATATTTATTGCAGGAAGGCAAAAACAAGCAACATCATGTCTTACAAAAAATCAAAGTCCAGCCTTTCAGCCCGACGCGTTTCGTGTCCAAAGCACTTCCTCATGGGCACTGGGCAGGTGTTCTCACAAACTACGGCAGTTTCCCAGCACCACTTATTCATCATGTCCCGCCCCTTTACAGGGCGTGGCCACGCTGTAGCCTCTTGGTCGATGTAGTGCCTTCGTTTTACTACAGTGAGTCGCCGTGCTTGCACCAATATATCACTCAATGAACTCCAAGTGGGTAGCAACAAACAAAACGTTGCCGGAGCTTGCCGCTTACATCCTCCAATGCAATCACCTGTTCCCGATGCTGTCACGTCGAGTGGCGTCACAGCGGGTTTGCACAAAGTACAAATCGGCTTTACTCCGCGGCTCAGGCTAAGCCGCAATCCATCCACAAGAGTTGCCTGCAGTAGGAGAAAGCCACGCCACAAGTGAGTAGATCTTTGCCAATATTTATTGCAGGAAGGCAAAAACAAGCAACATCATGTCTTGCAAAAAATCAAAGTCCAGCCTTTCAGCCCGACGCGTTTTGTGTCCAAAGCACTTCCTCATGGGCACTCGGCTGGTGTTCTCACAAACTACGGCAGTTTCCCAGCACCACTTATTCATCATGTCCCGCCCCTTTACAGGGCGTGGCCTTGCTGTGGCCTCTTGGTCGATGTAGTGCCTTTGTTTTACTACAGTGAGTCGCTGTGCTTGCACCAATATATCACTCAATGAACTCCAAGTGGGTAGCAACAAACAAAACGTTGCCGGAGCTTGCCGCTTACATCCTCCAATGCAATCACCTGTTCCCGATGCTGTCACGTCGAGTGGCGTCACAGCGGGTTTGCACAAAGTACAAATGGGCTTTTCTCCGCAGCTCAGGCTATGCCGCAATCCATCCACAAGAGTTGCCTGCAGTAGGAGAAAGCCACGCCACAAGTGAGTAGATCTTTGCCAATATTTATTGCAGGAAGGCAAAAACAAGCAACATCATGTCTTGCAAAAAATCAAAGTCCAGCCTTTCAGCCCGACGCGTTTCGTGTCCAAAGCACTTCCTCATGGGCACTGGGCTGGTGTTCTCACAAACTACGGCAGTTTCCCAGCACCACTTATTCATCATGTCCCGCCCCTTTACAGGGCGTGGCCACGCTGTGGCCTCTTGGTCGATGTAGTGCCTTCGTTTTACTACAGGAAGTCGCCGTGCTTGCACCAATATATCACTCAATGAACTCCAAGTGGGTAGCAACAAACAAAACGTTGCCGGAGCTTGCCACTCACATCCTCCAATGCAATCACCTGTTCCCGATGCTGTCACGTCGAGTGGCGTCACAGCGGGTTTGCACAAAGTACAAATGGGCTTTTCTCCGCGTCTCAGGCTATGCCGCAATCTATCCACAAGAGTTGCCTGCAGTAGGAGAAAGCCACGCCACAAGTGAGTAGATCTTTGCCAATATTTATTGCAGGAAGTGAAAAACAAGCAACATCATGTCTTGCAAAAAATCAAAGTCCAGCCTTTCAGCCCGACGCATTTCGTGTCGAAAGCACTTCCTCATGGGCACTGGGCTGGTGTTCTCACAAACTACGGCAGTTTCCCAGCACCACTTATTCATCATGTCCCGCCCCTTTATAGGGCGTGGCCACGCTGTGGCCTCTTGGTCGATGTAGTGCCTTCGTTTTACTACAGTGAGTCACCGTGCTTGCACCAATATATCACTCAATGAATTCCAAGTGGGTAGCAACAAACAAAACGTTGCCGGAGCTTGCCGCTTACATCCTCCAATGCAATCACCTGTTCCCGATGCTGTCACGTCGAGTGGCGTCACAGCGGGTTTGCACAAAGTACAAATGGGCTTTTCTCCGCGTCTCAGGCTATACCGCAATCCATCCACAAGAGTTGTCTGCAGTACGAGAAAGCCACGCCACAAGTGAGTAGATCTTTGCCAATATTTATTGCAGGAAGACAAAAACAAGCAACATCATGTCTTGCAAAACATCAAAGTCCAGCCTTTCAGCCCGACGCGTTTCGTGTCCAAAGCACTTCCTCATGGGCACTGGGCTGGTGTTCTCACAAACTACGGCAGTTTCCCAGCACCACTTATTCATCATGTCCCGCTCCTTTACAGGGCGTGGCCACGCTGTGGCCTCTTGGTCGATGTAGTGCCTTCGTTTTACTATAGTGAGTCGCCGTGCTTGCACCAATATATCACTCAATGAATTTCAAGTGGGTAGCAACAAACAAAACGTTGCCGGAGCTTGCCGCTTACATCCTCCAATGCAATCACCTGTTCCCAATGCTGTCACGTCGAGTGGCGTCACAGCGGGTTTGCACAAAGTACAAATGGGCTTTTCTTTCCGTCTCAGGCTATACCGCAATCCATCCACAAGAGTTGCCTGCAGTACCAGAAAGCCACGCCACAAGTGAGTAGATCTTTGCCAATATTTATTGCAGGAAGGCAAAAACAAGCAACATCATGTAATGCAAAAAATCAAAGTCCAGCCTTTCAGCCCGACGCGTTTCGTGTCCAAAGCACTTCCTCATGGGCACTGGGCTGGTGTTCTCACAAACTACGGCAGTTTCCCAGCACCACTTATTCATCATGTCCCGCCCCTTTACAGGGCGTGGCCACGCTGTGGCCTCTTGGTTGATGTAGTGCCTTCATTTTACTACAGTGAGTCGCTGTGCTTGCACCAATATATCACTCAATAAACTCCAAGTGGGTAGCCACAAACAAAACGTTGCCGGAGCTTGCCGCTTACATCCTCCAATGCAATCACCTGTTCCCGATGCTGTCACGTCGAGTAGCGTCACAGCGGGTTTGCACAAAGTACAAATGGGCTTTTCTCCGCGGCTCAGGCTATGCCGCAATCCATCCACAAGAGTTGCCTGCAGTAGGAGAAAGCCACGCCACAAGTGAGTAGATCTTTGCCAATATTTATTGCAGGAAGGCAAAAACAAGCAACATCATGTCTTACAAAAAATCAAAGTCCAGCCTTTCAGCCTGACGCGTTTCGTGTCCAAAGCACTTCCTCATGGGCACTGGGCTGGTGTTCTCACAAACTACGGCAGTTTCCCAGCACCACTTATTCATCATGTCCCGCCCCTTTACAGGGCGTGGCCACGCTGTGGCCTCTTGGTCGATGTAGTGCCTTCGTTTTACTACAGTGAGTCGCCGTGCTTGCACCAATATATCACTCAATGAACTCCAAGTGGGTAGCAACAAACAAAACGTTGCCGGAGCTTGCCGCTTACATCCTCCAATGCAATCACCTGTTCCCGATGCTGTCACGTCGAGTGGCGTCACAGCGGGTTTGCACAAAGTACAAATGGGCTTTTCTCCGCAGCTCAGGCTATGCCGCAATCCATCCACAAGAGTTGCCTGCAGTAGGAGAAAGCCACGCCACAAGTGAGTAGATCTTTGCCAATATTTATTGCAGGAAGGCAAAAACAAGCAACATCATGTCTTGCAAAAAATCAAAGTCCAGCCTTTCAGCCCGACGCGTTTCGTGTCCAAAGCACTTCCTCATGGGCACTGGGCTGGTGTTCTCACAAACTACGGCAGTTTCCCAGCACCACTTATTCATCATGTCCCGCCCCTTTACAGGGCGTGGCCACGCTGTGGCCTCTTGGTCGATGTACTGCCTTCGTTTTACTACAGGAAGTCGCCGTGCTTGCACCAATATATCACTCAATGAACTCAAAGAGGGTAGCAACAAACAAAACGTTGCCGGAGCTTGCCGCTTACATCCTCCAATGCAATCACCTGTTCCCGATGCTGTCACGTCGAGTGGCGTCACAGCGGGTTTGCACAAAGTACAAATGGGCTTTTCTCCGCGTCTCAGGCTATGCCGCAATCCATCCACAAGAGTTGCCTGCAGTAGGAGAAAGCCACGCCACAAGTGAGTAGATCTTTGCCAATATTTATTGCAGGAAGTGAAAAACAAGCAACATCATGTCTTGCAAAAAATCAAAGTCCAGCCTTTCAGCCCGACGCATTTCGTGTCCAAAGCACTTCCTCATGGGCACTGGGCTGGTGTTCTCACAAACTACGGCAGTTTCCCAGCACCACTTATTCATCATGTCCCACCCCTTTACAGGGCGTGGCCACGCTGTGGCCTCTTGGTGGATGTAGTGCCTTCGTTTTACTACAGTGAGTTGCCGTGCTTGCACCAATATATCACTCAATGAACTCCAAGTGGGTAGCAACAAACAAAACGTTGCCGGAGCTTGCCGCTTACATCCTCCAATGCAATCACCTGTTCCCGATGCTGTCACGTCGAGTGGCGTCACAGCGGGTTTGCACAAAGTACAAATGGGCTTTTCTCCGCGGCTCAGGCTATGCCGCATTCCATCCACAAGAGTTGCCTGCAGTAGGAGAAAGCCACGCCACAAGTGAGTAGATCTTTGCCAATATTTATTGCAGGAAGACAAAAACAAGCAACATCATGTCTTGCAAAAAATCAAAGTCCAGCCTTTCAGCCCGACGCGTTTTGTGTCCAAAGCACTTCCTCATGGGCACTGGGCTGGTGTTCTCACAAACTACGGCAGGTTCCCAGCACCACTTATTCATCATGTCCCGCCCCTTTACAGGGCGTGGCCACGCTGTGGCCTCTTGGTCGATGTAGTGCCTTCGTTTTACTACAGTGAGTCGCCGTGCTTGCACCAATATATCACTCAATGAACTCCAAGTGGGTAGCAACAAACAAAACGTTGCCGGAGCTTGCCGCTTACATCCTCCAATGCAATCGCCTGTTCCCGATGCTGTCACGTCAAGTGGCGTCACAGCGGGTTTGCACAAAGTACAAATGGGCTTTTCTCCGCGGCTCAGGCTATGCCGCAATCCATCCACAAGAGTTGCCTGCAGTAGGAGAAAGCCACGCCACAAGTGAGTAGATCTTTGCCAATATTTATTGCAGGAAGGCAAAAACAAGCAACATCATGTCTTGCAAAAAATCAAAGTCCAGCCTTTCAGCCCGACGCATTTCGTGTCCAAAGCACTTCCTCATGGGCACTGGGCTGGTGTTCTCACAAACTACGGCAGTTTCCCAGCACCACTTATTCATCATGTCCCGCCCCTTTACAGGGCGTGGCCACGCTGTGGCCTCTTGGTCGATGTAGTGCCTTCGTTTTACTACAGTAAGTCGCCGTGCTTGCACCAATATATCACTCAATGAACTCCAAGTGGGTAGCAACAAACAAAACGTTGCCGGAGCTTGCCGCTTACATCCTCCAATGCAATCACCTGTTCCCGATGCTGTCACGTCGAGTGGCGTCACAGCGGGTTTGCACAAAGTACAAATGGGCTTTTCTCTGCAGCTCAGGCTATGCCGCAATCCATCCACAAGAGTTGCCTGCAGTAGGAGAAAGCCACGCCACAAGTGAGTAGATCTTTGCCAATATTTATTGCAGGAAGGCAAAAACAAGCAACATCATGTCTTGCAAAAAATCAAAGTCCAGCCTTTCAGCCCGACGCGTTTCGTGTCCAAAGCATTTCCTCATGGGCACAGGGCTGGTGTTCTCACAAACTACAGCAGTTTCCCAGCACCAACTATTCATCATGTCCCGCCCCTTTACAAGGCGTGGCCACGCTGTGGCCTCTTGGTCGATGTAGTGCCTTCGTTTTACTACAGTAAGTCGCCGTGCTTGCACCAATATATCACTCAATGAACTCCAAGTGGGTAGCAACAAACAAAACGTTGCCGGAGCTTGTCGCTTACATCCTCCAATGCAATCACCTGTTCCCGATGCTGTCACGTCGAGTGGCGTCACAGCGGGTTTGCACAAAGTACAAATGGGCTTTTCTCCGCGTCTCAGGCTATGCCGCAATCCATCCACAAGAGTTGCCTGCAGTAGGAGAAAGCCACGCCACAAGTGAGTAGATCTTTGCCAATATTTATTGCAGGAAGGCAAAAACAAGCAACATCATGTCTTGCAAAAAATCAAAGTCCAGCCTTTCAGCCCGACGCGTTTCGTGTCCAAAGCACTTCCTCATGGGCACTGGGCTGGTGTTCTCACAAACTACGGCAGTTTCCCAGCACCACTTATTCATCATGTCCCGCCCCTTTACAGGGCGTGGCCACGCTGTGGCCTCTTGGTCGATGTAGTGCCTTCGTTTTACTACAGTGAGTCGCCGTGCTTGCACCAATATATCACTCAATGAACTCCAAGTGGGTAGCAACAAACAAAACGTTGCCGGAGCTTGCCGCTTACATCCTCCAATGCAATCACCTGTTCCCGATGCTGTCACGTCGAGTGGCGTCACAGCGGGTTTGCACAAAGTACAAATGGGCTTTTCTCCGCGTCTCAGGCTATGCCGCAATCCATCCACAAGAGTTGCCTGCAGTAGGAGAAAGCCACGCCACAAGTGAGTAGATCTTTGCCAATATTTATTGCAGGAAGTGAAAAACAAGCAACATCATGTCTTGCAAAAAATCAAAGTCCAGCCTTTCAGCCCGACGCATTTCGTGTCCAAAGCACTTCCGCATGGGCACTGGGCTGGTGTTCTCACAAACTACGGCAGTTTCCCAGCACCACTTATTCATCATGTCCCACCCCTTTACAGGGCGTGGCCACGCTGTGGCCTCTTGGTGGATGTAGTGCCTTCGTTTTACTACAGTGAGTTGCCGTGCTTGCACCAATATATCACTCAATGAACTCCAAGTGGGTAGCAACAAACAAAACGTTGCCGGAGCTTGCCGCTTACATCCTCCAATGCAATCACCTGTTCCCGATGCTGTCACGTCGAGTGGCGTCACAGCGGGTTTGCACAAAGTACAAATGGGCTTTTCTCCGCGGCTCAGGCTATGCCGCATTCCATCCACAAGAGTTGCCTGCAGTAGGAGAAAGCCACGCCACAAGTGAGTAGATCTTTGCCAATATTTATTGCAGGAAGACAAAAACAAGCAACATCATGTCTTGCAAAAAATCAAAGTCCAGCCTTTCAGCCCGACGCGTTTTGTGTCCAAAGCACTTCCTCATGGGCACTGGGCTGGTGTTCTCACAAACTACGGCAGGTTCCCAGCACCACTTATTCATCATGTCCCGCCCCTTTACAGGGCGTGGCCACGCTGTGGCCTCTTGGTCAATGTAGTGCCTTCGTTTTACTACAGTGAGTCGCCGTGCTTGCACCAATATATCACTCAATGAACTCCAAGTGGGTAGCAACAAACAAAACGTTGCCGGAGCTTGCCGCTTACATCCTCCAATGCAATCACCTGTTCCCGATGCTGTCACGTCAAGTGGCGTCACAGCGGGTTTGCACAAAGTACAAATGGGCTTTTCTCCGCGGCTCAGGCTATGCCGCAATCCATCCACAAGAGTTGCCTGCAGTAGGAGAAAGCCACGCCACAAGTGAGTAGATCTTTGCCAATATTTATTGCAGGAAGGCAAAAACAAGCAACATCATGTCTTGCAAAAAATCAAAGTCCAGCCTTTCAGCCCGACGCATATCGTGTCCAAAGCACTTCCTCATGGGCACTGGGCTGGTGTTCTCACAAACTACGGCAGTTTCCCAGCACCACTTATTCATCATGTCCCGCCCCTTTACAGGGCGTGGCCACGCTGTGGCCTCTTGGTCGATGTAGTGCCTTCGTTTTACTACAGTAAGTCGCCGTGCTTGCACCAATATATCACTCAATGAAATCCAAGTGGGTAGCAACAAACAAAACGTTGCCGGAGCTTGCCGCTTACATCCTCCAATGCAATCACCTGTTCCCGATGCTGTCACGTCGAGTGGCGTCACAGCGGGTTTGCACAAAGTACAAATGGGCTTTTCTCTGCAGCTCAGGCTATGCCGCAATCCATCCACAAGAGTTGCCTGCAGTAGGAGAAAGCCACGCCACAAGTGAGTAGATCTTTGCCAATATTTATTGCAGGAAGGCAAAAACAAGCAACATCATGTCTTGCAAAAAATCAAAGTCCAGCCTTTCAGCCCGACGCGTTTCGTGTCCAAAGCATTTCCTCATGGGCACAGGGCTGGTGTTCTCACAAACTACAGCAGTTTCCCAGCACCAACTATTCATCATGTCCCGCCCCTTTACAAGGCGTGGCCACGCTGTGGCCTCTTGGTCGATGTAGTGCCTTCGTTTTACTACAGTAAGTCGCCGTGCTTGCACCAATATATCACTCAATGAACTCCAAGTGGGTAGCAACAAACAAAACGTTGCCGGAGCTTGTCGCTTACATCCTCCAATGCAATCACCTGTTCCCGATGCTGTCACGTCGAGTGGCGTCACAGCGGGTTTGCACAAAGTACAAATGGGCTTTTCTCCGCGTCTCAGGCTATGCCGCAATCCATCCACAAGAGTTGCCTGCAGTAGGAGAAAGCCACGCCACAAGTGAGTAGATCTTTGCCAATATTTATTGCAGGAAGGCAAAAACAAGCAACATCTTGTCTTGCAAAAAATCAAAGTCCAGCCTTTCAGCCCGACGCGTTTCGTGTCCAAAGCACTTCCTCATGGGCACTGGGCTGGTGTTCTCACAAACTACGGCAGTTTCCCAGCACCACTTATTCATCATGTCCCGCCCCTTTACAGGGCGTGGCCACGCTGTGGCCTCTTGGTCGATGTAGTGCCTTCGTTTTACTACAGTGAGTCGCCGTGCTTGCACCAATATATCACTCAATGAACTCCAAGTGGGTAGCAACAAACAAAACGTTGCCGGAGCTTGCCGCTTACATCCTCCAATGCAATCACCTGTTCCCGATGCTGTCACGTCGAGTGGCGTCACAGCGGGTTTGCACAAAGTACAAATGGGCTTTTCTCCGCGTCTCAGGCTATGCCGCAATCCATCCACAAGAGTTGCCTGCAGTAGGAGAAAGCCACGCCACAAGTGAGTAGATCTTTGCCAATATTTATTGCAGGAAGGCAAAAACAAGCAACATCATGTCTTGCAAAAAATCAAAGTCCAGCCTTTCAGCCCGACGCGTTTTGTGTCCAAAGCACTTCCTCAAGGGCACTGGGCTGGTGTTCTCACAAACTACGGCAGTTTCCCAGCACCACTTATTCATCATGTCCCGCCCCTTTACAGGGCGTGGCCACGCTGTGGCCTCTTGGTCGATGTAGTGCCTTCGTTTTACTACAGTGATTTGCCGTGCTTGCACCAATATATCACTCAACGAACTCCAAGTGGGTAGCAACAAACAAAACGTTGCCGGAGCTTGCCGCTTACATCCTCCAATGCAATCACCTGTTCCCGATGCTGTCACGTCGAGTGGCCTCAGAGCGGGTTTGCACAAAGTACAAATGGGCTTTTCTCCGCGGCTCAGGCTATGCCGCAATCCATCCACAAGAGTTGCCTGCAGTAGGAGAAAGCCACGTCACAAGTGAGTAGATCTTTGCCAATATTTATTGCAGGAAGGCAAAAACAAGCAACATCATGTCTTGCAAAAAATCAAAGTCCAGCCTTTCAGCCCGACGCGTTTCGTGTCCAAAGCACTTCCTCATGGGCACTGGGCTGGTGTTCTCACAAACTACGGCAGTTTCCCAGCACCACTTATTCATCATGTCCCGCCCCTTTACAGGGCGTGGCCACGCTGTGGCCTCTTGGTCGATGTAGTGCCTTCGTTTTACTACAGTGAGTCGCTGTGCTTGCACCAATATATCACTCAATGAACTCCAAGTGGGTAGCCACAAACAAAACGTTGCCGGAGCTTGCTGCTTACATCCTCCAATGCAATCACCTGTTCCCGATGCTGTCACGTCGAGTGGCGTCACAGCGGGTTTGCACAAAGTACAAATGGGCTTTTCTCCGCGGCTCAGGCTATGCCGCAATCCATCCACAAGAGTTGCCTGCAGTAGGAGAAAGCCACGCCACAAGTGAGTAGATCTTTGCCAATATTTATTGCAGGAAGGCAAAAACAAGCAACATCATGTCTTGCAAAAAATCAAAGTCCAGCCTTTCAGACCGACGCGTTTCGTGTCCAAAGCACTTCCTCATGGGCACTGGGCTGGTGTTCTCACAAACTACGGCAGTTTCCCAGCACCACTTATTCATCATGTCCCGCCCCTTTACAGGGCGTGGCCACGCTGTGGCCTCTTGGTCGATGTAGTGCCTTCGTTTTACTACAGTGAGTCGCCATGCTTGCACCAATATATCACTCAATGAACTCCAAGTGGGTAGCAACAAACAAAACGTTGCCGGAGCTTGCCACTTACATCCTCCAATGCAATCACCTGTTCCCGATGCTGTCACGTCGAGTGGCGTCACAGCGGGTTTGCACAAAGTACAAATGGGCTTTTCTCCGCGTCTCAGGCTATGCCGCAATCCATCCACAAGAGTTGCCTGCAGTAGGAGAAAGCCACGCCACAAGTGAGTAGATCTTTGCCAATATTTATTGCAGGAAGGCAAAAACAAGCAACATCATGTCTTGCAAAAAATCAAAGTCCAGCCTTTCAGCCCGACGCGTTTTGTGTCCAAAGCACTTCCTCAAGGGCACTGGGCTGGTGTTCTCACAAACTACGGCAGTTTCCCAGCACCACTTATTCATCATGTCCCGCCCCTTTACAGGGCGTGGCCACGCTGTGGCCTCTTGGTCGATGTAGTGCCTTCGTTTTACTACAGTGAGTCGCCGTGCTTGCACCAATATATCACTCAATGAACTCCAAGTGGGTAGCAACAAACAAAACGTTGCCGGAGCTTGCCGCTTACATCCTCCAATGCAATCACCTGTTCCCGATGCTGTCACGTCGAGTGGCCTCAGAGCGGGTTTGCACAAAGTACAAATGGGCTTTTCTCCGCGGCTCAGGCTATGCCGCAATCCATCCACAAGAGTTGCCTGCAGTAGGAGAAAGCCACGTCACAAGTGAGTAGATCTTTGCCAATATTTATTGCAGGAAGGCAAAAACAAGCAACATCATGTCTTGCAAAAAATCAAAGTCCAGACTTTCAGCCCGACGCGTTTCGTGTCCAAAGCACTTCCTCATGGGCACTGGGCTGGTGTTCT
The DNA here is from genome assembly GCF_964261635.1 of Lissotriton helveticus. NCBI lineage: Eukaryota > Metazoa > Chordata > Amphibia > Caudata > Salamandridae > Lissotriton > Lissotriton helveticus. Next base: position 249,848,296 of record NC_136072.1, read on the forward strand.
CACAAACTACGGCAGTTTCCCAGCACCACTTATTCATCATGTCCCGCCCCTTTACAGGGCGTGGCCACGCTGTGGCCTCTTGGTCGATGTAGTGCCTTCGTTTTACTACAGTAAGTCGCCGTGCTTGCACCAATATATCACTCAATGAACTCCAAGTGGGTAGCAACAAACAAAACGTTGCCGGAGCTTGCCGCTTACATCCTCCAATGCAATCACCTGTTCCCGATGCTGTCACGTCGAGTGGCCTCACAGCGGGTTTGCACAAAGTACAAATGGGCTTTTCTCCGCGGCTCAGGCTATGCCGCAATCCATCCACAAGAGTTGCCTGCAGTAGGAGAAAGCCACGCCACAAGTGAGTAGATCTTTGCCAATATTTATTGCAGGAAGGCAAAAACAAGCAACATCATGTCTTGCAAAAAATCAAAGTCCAGCCTTTCAGCCTGACGCGTTTCGTGTCCAAAGCACTTCCTCATCGGCACTGGGCTGGTATTCTCACAAACTACGGCAGTTTCCCAGCACCACTTATTCATCATGTCCCGCCCCTTTACAGGGTGTGGCCACGCTGTGGCCTCTTGGTCGATGTAGTGCCTTCGTTTTACTACAGTGAGTCGCCGTGCTTGCACCAATATATCACTCAATGAATTCCAAGTGGGTAGCAACAAACAAAACGTTGCCGGAGCTTGCCGCTTACATCCTCCAATGCAATCACCTGTTCCCGATGCTGTCACGTCGAGTGGCGTCACAGCGGGTTTGCACAAAGTACAAATGGGCTTTTCTCCGCGTCTCAGGCTATACCGCAATCCATCCACAAGGGTTGCCTGCAGTACGAGAAAGCCACGCCACAAGTGAGTAGATCTTTGCCAATATTTATTGCAGGAAGACAAAAACAAGCAACATCATGTCTTGCAAAAAATCAAAGTCCAGCCTTTCAGCCCGACGCGTTTCGTGTCCAAAGCACTTCCTCATGGGCACTGGGCTGGTGTTCTCACAAACTACGGCAGTTTCCCAGCACCACTTATTCATCATGTCCCGCCCCTTTACAGGGCGTGGCCACGCTGTGGCCTCTTGGTCGATGTAGTGCCTTCGTTTTACTACAGTGAGACGCTGTGCTTGCACCAATATATCACTCAATGAACTCCAAGTGGGTAGCCACAAACAAAACGTTGCCGGAGCTTGCTGCTTACATCCTCCAATGCAATCACCTGTTCCCGATGCTGTCACGTCGAGTGGCGTCACAGCGGGTTTGCACAAAGTACAAATGGGCTTTTCTCCGCGGCTCAGGCTATGCCGCAATCCATCCACAAGAGTTGCCTGCAGTAGGAGAAAGCCACGCCACAAGTGAGTAGATCTTTGCCAATATTTATTGCAGGAAGGCAAAAACAAGCAACATCATGTCTTGCAAAAAATCAAAGTCCAGCCTTTCAGACCGACGCGTTTCGTGTCCAAAGCACTTCCTCATGGGCACTGGGCTGGTGTTCTCACAAACTACGGCAGTTTCCCAGCACCACTTATTCATCATGTCCCGCCCCTTTACAGGGCGTGGCCACGCTGTGGCCTCTTGGTCGATGTAGTGCCTTCGTTTTACTACAGTGAGTCGCCGTGCTTGCACCAATATATCACTCAATGAACTCCAAGTGGATAGCAACAAACAAAACGTTGCCGGAGCTTGCCGCTTACATCCTCCAATGCAATCACCTGTTCCCGATGCTGTCACGTCGAGTGGCGTCACAGCGGGTTTGCACAAAGTACAAATGGGCTTTTCTCCGCGGCTCAGGCTATGCCGCAATCCATCCACAAGAGTTGCCTGCAGTAGGAGAAAGCCACGCGACAAGTGAGTAGATCTTTGCCAATATTTATTGCAGGAAGGCAAAAACAAGCAACATCATGTCTTGCAAAAAATCAAAGTCCAGCCTTTCAGCCCGACGCGTTTCGTGTCCAAAGCACTTCCTAATGGGCACTGGGCTGGTGTTCTCACAAACTACGGCAGTTTCCCAGCACCACTTATTCATCATGTCCCGCCCCTTTACAGGGCGTGGCCACGCTGTAGCCTCTTGGTCGATGTAGTGCCTTCGTTTTACTACAGTGAGTCACCGTGCTTGCACCAATATATCACTCAATGAATTCCAAGTGGGTAGCAACAAACAAAACGTTGCCGGAGCTTGCCGCTTACATCCTCCAATGCAATCACCTGTTCCCGATGCTGTCACGTCGAGTGGCGTCACAGCGGGTTTGCACAAAGTACAAATGGGCTTTTCTCCGCGTCTCAGGCTATACCGCAATCCATCCACAAGAGTTGCCTGCAGTACGAGAAAGCCACGCCACAAGTGAGTAGATCTTTGCCAATATTTATTGCAGGAAGACAAAAACAAGCAACATCATGTCTTGCAAAAAATCAAAGTCCAGCCTTTCAGCCCGACGCGTTTCGTGTCCAAAGCACTTCCTCATGGGCACTGGGCTGGTGTTCTCACAAACTACGGCAGTTTCCCAGCACCACTTATTCATCATGTCCCGCTCCTTTACAGGGCGTGGCCACGCTGTGGCCTCTTGGTCGATGTAGTGCCTTCGTTTTACTATAGTGAGTCGCCGTGCTTGCACCAATATATCACTCAATGAATTCCAAGTGGGTAGCAACAAACAAAACGTTGCCGGAGCTTGCCGCTTACATCCTCCAATGCAATCACCTGTTCCCAATGCTGTCACGTCGAGTGGCGTCACAGCGGGTTTGCACAAAGTACAAATGGGCTTTTCTCTCCGTCTCAGGCTATACCGCAATCCATCCACAAGAGTTGCCTGCAGTACGAGAAAGCCACGCCACAAGTGAGTAGATCTTTGCCAATATTTATTGCAGGAAGGCAAAAACAAGCAACATCATGTCCTGCAAAAAATCAAAGTCCAGCCTTTCAGCCCGACGCGTTTCATGTCCAAAGCACTTCCTCATGGGCACTGGGCTGGTGTTCTCACAAACTACGGCAGTTTCCCAGCACCACTTATTCATCATGTCCCGCCCCTTTACAGGGCGTGGCCACGCTGTGGCCTCTTGGTCGATGTAGTGCCTTCGTTTTACTACAGTGAGTCGCTGTGCTTGCACCAATATATCACTCAATAAACTCCAAGTGGGTAGCCACAAACAAAACGTTGCCGGAGCTTGCCGCTTACATCCTCCAATGCAATCACCTGTTCCCGATGCTGTCACGTCGAGTAGCGTCACAGCGGGTTTGCACAAAGTACAAATGGGCTTTTCTCCGCGGCTCAGGCTATGCCGCAATCCATCCACAAGAGTTGCCTGCAGTAGGAGAAAGCCACGCCACAAGTGAGTAGATCTTTGCCAATATTTATTGCAGGAAGGCAAAAACAAGCAACATCATGTCTTGCAAAAAATCAAAGTCCAGCCTTTCAGCCCGACGCTTTTCGTGTCCAAAGCACTTCCTCATGGGCACTGGGCTGGTGTTCTCACAAACTACGGCAGTTTCCCAGCACCACTTATTCATCATGTCCCGCCCATTTACAGGGCGTGGCCACGCTGTGGCCTCTTGGTCGATGTAGTGCCTTCGTTTTACTACAGTGAGTCGCCGTGCTTGCACCAATATATCACTCAATGAATTCCAAGTGGGTAGCAACAAACAAAACGTTGCCGGAGCTTGCTGCTTACATCCTCCAATGCAATCACCTGTTCCCGATGCTGTCACGTCGAGTGGCGTCACAGCGGGTTTGCACAAAGTACAAATGGGCTTTACTCCGCGGCTCAGGCTATGCCGCAATCCATCCACAAGAGTTGCCTGCAGTAGGAGAAAGCCACGCCACAAGTGAGTAGATCTTTGCCAATATTTATTGCAGGAAGGCAAAAACAAGCAACATCATGTCTTGTAAAAAATCAAAGTCCAGCCTTTCAGCCCGACGCGTTTTGTGTCCAAAGCACTTCCTCATGGGCACTCGGCTGGTGTTCACACAAACTACGGCAGTTTCCCAGCACCACTTATTCATCATGTCCCGCCCCTTTACAGGGCGTGGCCTTGCTGTGGCCTCTTGGTCGATGTAGTGCCTTCGTTTTACTACAGTGAGTCGCTGTGCTTGCACCAATATATCACTCAATGAACTCCAAGTGGGTAGCAACAAACAAAACGTTGCCTGAGCTTGCCGCTTACATCCTCCAATGCAATCACCTGTTCCCGATGCTGTCACGTCGAGTGGCGTCACAGCGGGTTTGCACAAAGTACAAATGGGCTTTTCTCCGCAGCTCAGGCTATGCCGCAATCCATCCACAAGAGTTGCCTGCAGTAGGAGAAAGCCACGCCACAAGTGAGTAGATCTTTGCCAATATTTATTGCAGGAAGTGAAAAACAAGCAACATCATGTCTTGCAAAATATCAAAGTCCAGCCTTTCAGCCCGACGTATTTCGTGTCCAAAGCCCTTCCTCATGGGCACTGGGCTGGTGTTCTCACAAACTACGGCAGTTTCCCAGCACCACTTATTCATCATGTCCCGCCCCTTTACAGGGCGTGGCCACGCTGTGGCCTCTTGGTGGATGTAGTGCCTTCGTTTTACTACAGTGAGTTGCCGTGCTTGCACCAATATATCACTCAATGAACTCCAAGTGGGTAGCAACAAACAAAACGTTGCCGGAGCTTGCCGCTTACATCCTCCAATGCAATCACCTGTTCCCGATGCTGTCACGTCGAGTGGCGTCACAGCGGGTTTGCACAAAGTACAAATGGGCTTTTCTCCGCGGCTCAGGCTATGCCGCAATCCATCCACAAGAGTTGCCTGCAGTAGGAGAAAGCCACGCCACAAGTGAGTAGATCTTTGCCAATATTTATTGCAGGAAGACAAAAACAAGCAACATCATGTCTTGCAAAAAATCAAAGTCCAGCCTTTCAGCCCGACGCGTTTCGTGTCCAAAGCACTTCCTCATGGGCACTGGGCTGGTGTTCTCACAAACTACGGCAGTTTCCCAGCACCACTTATTCATCATGTCCCGCCCCTTTACAGGGCGTGGCCACGCTGTGGCCTCTTGGTCGATGTAGTGCCTTCGTTTTACTACAGTGAGTCGCCGTGCTTGCACCAATATATCACTCAATGAACTCCAAGTGGGTAGCAACAAACAAAACGTTGCCGGAGCTTGCCGCTTACATCCTCCAATGCAATCACCTGTTCCCGATGCTGTCACGTCAAGTGGCGTCACAGCGGGTTTGCACAAAGTACAAATGGGCTTTTCTCCGCGGCTCAGGCTATGCCGCAATCCATCCACAAGAGTTGCCTGCAGTAGGAGAAAGCCACGCCACAAGTGAGTAGATCTTTGCCAATATTTATTGCAGGAAGGCAAAAACAAGCAACATCATGTCTTGCAAAAAATCAAAGTCCAGCCTTTCAGCCCGACGCGTTTTGTGTCCAAAGCACTTCCTCAAGGGCACTGGGCTGGTGTTCTCACAAACTACGGCAGTTTCCCAGCACCACTTATTCATCATGTCCCGCCACTTTACAGGGCGTGGCCACGCTGTGGCCTCTTGGTCGATGTAGTGCCTTCGTTTTACTACAGTGAGTCGCCGTGCTTGCACCAATATATCACTCAACGAACTCCAAGTGGGTAGCAACAAACAAAACGTTGCCGGAGCTTGCCGCTTACATCCTCCAATGCAATCACCTGTTCCCGATGCTGTCACGTCGAGTGGCCTCAGAGCTGGTTTGCACAAAGTACAAATGGGCTTTTCTCCGCGGCTCAGGCTATGCCGCAATCCATCCACAAGAGTTGCCTGCAGTAGGAGAAAGCCACGTCACAAGTGAGTAGATATTTGCCAATATTTATTGCAGGAAGGCAAAAACAAGCAACATCATGTCTTGCAAAAAATCAAAGTCCAGCCTTTCAGCCCGACGCGTTTCGTGTCCAAAGCACTTCCTCATGGGCACTGGGCTGGTGTTCTCACAAACTACGGCAGTTTCCCAGCACCACTTATTCATCATGTCCCGCCCCTTTACAGGGCGTGGCCACGCTGTGGCCTCTTGGTCGATGTAGTGCCTTCGTTTTACTACAGTAAGTCGCCGTGCTTGCACCAATATATCACTCAATGAACTCCAAGTGGGTAGCAACAAACAAAACGTTGCCGGAGCTTGCCGCTTACATCCTCCAATGCAATCACCTGTTCCCGATGCTGTCACATCGAGTGGCCTCACAGCGGGTTTGCACAAAGTACAAATGGGCTTTTCTCCGCGGCTCAGGCTATGCCGCAATCCATCCACAAGAGTTGCCTGCAGTAGGAGAAAGCCACGCCACAAGTGAGTAGATCTTTGCCAATATTTATTGCAGGAAGGCAAAAACAAGCAACATCATGTCTTGCAAAAAATCAAAGTCCAGCCTTTCAGCCTGACGCGTTTCTTGTCCAAAGCACTTCCTCATCGGCACTGGGCTGGTGTTCTCACAAACTACGGCAGTTTCCCAGCACCACTTATTCATCATGTCCCGCCCCTTTACAGGGTGTGGCCACGCTGTGGCCTCTTGGTCGATGTAGTGCCTTCGTTTTACTACAGTGAGTCGCCGTGCTTGCACCAATATATCACTCAATGAATTCCAAGTGGGTAGCAACAAACAAAACGTTGCCGGAGCTTGCCGCTTACATCCTCCAATGCAATCACCTGTTCCCGATGCTGTCACGTCGAGTGGCGTCACAGCGGGTTTGCACAAAGTACAAATGGGCTTTTCTCCGCGTCTCAGGCTATACCGCAATCCATCCACAAGGGTTGCCTGCAGTACGAGAAAGCCACGCCACAAGTGAGTAGATCTTTGCCAATATTTATTGCAGGAAGACAAAAACAAGCAACATCATGTCTTGCAAAAAATCAAAGTCCAGCCTTTCAGCCGGACGCGTTTCGTGTCCAAAGCACTTCCTCATGGGCACTGGGCTGGTGTTCTCACAAACTACGGCAGTTTCCCAGCACCACTTATTCATCATGTCCCGCCCCTTTACAGGGCGTGGCCACGCTGTGGCCTCTTGGTCGATGTAGTGCCTTCGTTTTACTACAGTGAGTCGCTGTGCTTGCACCAATATATCACTCAATGAACTCCAAGTGGGTAGCCACAAACAAAACGTTGCCGGAGCTTGCTGCTTACATCCTCCAATGCAATCACCTGTTCCCGATGCTGTCACATCAAGTGGCGTCACAGCGGGTTTGCACAAAGTACAAATGGGCTTTTCTCCGCGGCTCAGGCTATGCCGCAATCCATCCACAAGAGTTGCCTGCAGTAGGAGAAAGCCACGCCACAAGTGAGTAGATCTTTGCCAATATTTATTGCAGGAAGGCAAAAACAAGCAACATCATGTCTTGCAAAAAATCAAAGTCCAGCCTTTCAGCCCGACGCTTTTCGTGTTCAAAGCACTTCCTCATGGGCACTGGGCTGGTGTTCTCACAAACTACGGCAGTTTCCCAGCACCACTTATTCATCATGTCCCGCCCATTTACAGGGCGTGGCCACGCTGTGGCCTCTTGGTCGATGTAGTGCCTTCGTTTTACTACAGTGAGTCGCCGTGCTTGCACCAATATATCACTCAATGAACTCCAAGTGGGTAGCAACAAACAAAACGTTGCCGGAGCTTGCTGCTTACATCCTCCAATGCAATCACCTGTTCCCGATGCTGTCACGTCGAGTGGCGTCACAGCGGGTTTGCACAAAGTACAAATGGGCTTTACTCCGCGGCTCAGGCTATGCCGCAATCCATCCACAAGAGTTGCCTGCAGTAGGAGAAAGCCACGCCACAAGTGAGTAGATCTTTGCCAATATTTATTGCAGGAAGGCAAAAACAAGCAACATCATGTCTTGCAAAAAATCAAAGTCCAGCCTTTCAGACCGACGCGTTTCGTGTCCAAAGCACTTCCTCATGGGCACTGGGCTGGTGTTCTCACAAACTACGGCAGTTTCCCAGCACCACTTATTCATCATGTCCCGCCCCTTTACAGGGCGTGGCCACGCTGTGGCCTCTTGGTCGATGTAGTGCCTTCGTTTTACTACAGTGAGTCGCCATGCTTGCACCAATATATCACTCAATGAACTCCAAGTGGGTAGCAACAAACAAAACGTTGCCGGAGCTTGCCACTTACATCCTCCAATGCAATCACCTGTTCCCGATGCTGTCACGTCGAGTGGCGTCACAGCGGGTGTGCACAAAGTACAAATGGGCTTTTCTCCGCGGCTCAGGCTATGCCGCAATCCATCCACAAGAGTTGCCTGCAGTAGGAGAAAGCCACGCGACAAGTGAGTAGATCTTTGCCAATATTTATTGCAGGAAGGCAAAAACAAGCAACATCATGTCTTGCAAAAAATCAAAGTCCAGCCTTTCAGCCCGACGCGTTTCGTGTCCAAAGCACTTCCTCATGGGCACTGGGCTGGTGTTCTCACAAACTACGGCAGTTTCCCAGCACCACTTATTCATCAAGTCCCGCCCCTTTACAGGGCGTGGCCACGCTGTAGCCTCTTGGTCGATGTAGTGCCTTCGTTTTACTACAGTGAGTCACCGTGCTTGCACTAATATATCACTCAATGAATTCCAAGTGGGTAGCAACAAACAAAACGTTGCCGGAGCTTGCCGCTTACATCCTCCAATGCAATCACCTGTTCCCGATGCTGTCACGTCGAGTGGCGTCACAGCGGGTTTGCACAAAGTACAAATGGGCTTTTCTCCGCGTCTCAGGCTATGCCGCAATCCATCCACAAGAGTTGCCTGCAGTAGGAGAAAGCCACGCCACAAGTGAGTAGATCTTTGCCAATATTTCTTGCAGGAAGGCAAAAACAAGCAACATCATGTCTTGCAAAAAATCAAAGTCCAGCCTTTCAGCCCGACGCGTTTTGTGTCCAAAGCACTTCCTCAAGGGCACTGGGCTGGTGTTCTCACAAACTACGGCAGTTTCCCAGCACCACTTATTCATCATGTCCCGCCCCTTTACAGGGCGTGGCCACGCTGTGGCCTCTTGGTCGATGTAGTGCCTTCGTTTTACTACAGTGAGTCGCCGTGCTTGCACCAATATATCACTCAACGAACTCCAAGTGGGTAGCAACAAACAAAACGTTGCCGGAGCTTGCCGCTTACATCCTCCAATGCAATCACCTGTTCCCGATGCTGTCACGTCGAGTGGCCTCAGAGCGGGTTTGCACAAAGTACAAATGGGCTTTTCTCCGCGGCTCAGGCTATGCCGCAATCCATCCACAAGAGTTGCCTGCAGTAGGAGAAAGCCACGTCACAAGTGAGTAGATCTTTGCCAATATTTATTGCAGGAAGGCAAAAACAAGCAACATCATGTCTTGCAAAAAATCAAAGTCCAGCCTTTCAGCCCGACGCGTTTCGTGTCCAAAGCACTTCCTCATGGGCACTGGGCTGGTGTTCTCACAAACTACGGCAGTTTCCCAGCACCACTTATTCATCATGTCCCGCCCCTTTACAGGGCGTGGCCACGCTGTGGCCTCTTGGTCGATGTAGTGCCTTCGTTTTACTACAGTAAGTCGCCGTGCTTGCACCAATATATCACTCAATGAACTCCAAGTGGGTAGCAACAAACAAAACGTTGCCGGAGCTTGCCGCTTACATCCTCCAATGCAATCACCTGTTCCCGATGCTGTCACGTCGAGTGGCCTCACAGCGGGTTTGCACAAAGTACAAATGGGCTTTTCTCCGCGGCTCAGGCTATGCCGCAATCCATCCACAAGAGTTGCCTGCAGTAGGAGAAAGCCACGCCACAAGTGAGTAGATCTTTGCCAATATTTATTGCAGGAAGGCAAAAACAAGCAACATCATGTCTTGCAAAAAATCAAAGTCCAGCCTTTCAGCCTGACGCGTTTCATGTCCAAAGCACTTCCTCATCGGCACTGGGCTGGTATTCTCACAAACTACGGCAGTTTCCCAGCACCACTTATTCATCATGTCCCGCCCCTTTACAGGGTGTGGCCACGCTGTGGCCTCTTGGTCGATGTAGTGCCTTTGTTTTACTACAGTGAGTCGCCGTGCTTGCACCAATATATCACTCAATGAATTCCAAGTGGGTAGCAACAAACAAAACGTTGCCGGAGCTTGCCGCTTACATCCTCCAATGCAATCACCTGTTCCCGATGCTGTCACGTCGAGTGGCGTCACAGCGGGTTTGCACAAAGTACAAATGGGCTTTTCTCCGCGTCTCAGGCTATACCGCAATCCATCCACAAGGGTTGCCTGCAGTACGAGAAAGCCACGCCACAAGTGAGTAGATCTTTGCCAATATTTATTGCAGGAAGACAAAAACAAGCAACATCATGTCTTGCAAAAAATCAAAGTCCAGCCTTTCAGCCCGAGGCATTTCGTGTCCAAAGCACTTCCTCATGGGCACTGGGCTGGTGTTCTCACAAACTACGGCAGTTTCCCAGCACCACTTATTCATCATGTCCCGCCCCTTTACAGGGCGTGGCCACGCTGTGGCCTCTTGGTCGATGTAGTGCCTTCGTTTTACTACAGTGAGTCGCTGTGCTTGCACCAATATATCACTCAATGAACTCCAAGTGGGTATCCACAAACAAAACGTTGCCGGAGCTTGCCGCTTACATCCTCCAATGCAATCACCTGTTCCCGATGCTGTCACGTCGAGTGGCGTCACAGCGGGTTTGCACAAAGTACAAATGGGCTTTTCTCCGCGGCTCAGGCTATGCCGCAATCCATCCACAAGAGTTGCCTGCAGTAGGAGAAAGCCACGCCACAAGTGAGTAGATCTTTGCCAATATTTATTGCAGGAAGACAAAAACAAGCAACATCATGTCTTGCAAAAAATCAAAGTCCAGCCTTTCAGCCCGACGCGTTTCGTGTCCAAAGCACTTCCTCATGGGCACTGGGCTGGTGTTCTCACAAACTACGGCAGTTTCCTAGCACCACTTATTCATCATGTCCCGCCCCTTTACAGGGCGTGGCCACGCTGTGGCCTCTTGGTCGATGTAGTGCCTTCGTTTTACTACAGTGAGTCGCCGTGCTTGCACGGATATATCACTCAATGAACTCCAAGTGGGTAGCAACAAACAAAACGTTGCCGGAGCTTGCCGCTTACATCCTCCAATGCAATCACCTGTTCCCGATGCTGTCACGTCAAGTGGCGTCACAGCGGGTTTGCACAAAGTACAAATGGGCTTTTCTCCGCGGCTCAGGCTATGCCGCAATCCATCCACAAGAGTTGCCTGCAGTAGGAGAAAGCCACGCCACAAGTGAGTAGATCTTTGCCAATATTTATTGCAGGAAGGCAAAAACAAGCAACATCATGTCTTGCAAAAAATCAAAGTCCAGCCTTTCAGCCCGACGCGTTTTGTGTCCAAAGCACTTCCTCAAGGGCACTGGGCTGGTGTTCTCTCAAACTACGGCAGTTTCCCAGCACCACTTATTCATCATGTCCCGCCACTTTACAGGGCGTGGCCACGCTGTGGCCTCTTGGTCGATGTAGTGCCTTCGTTTTACTACAGTGAGTCGCCGTGCTTGCACCAATATATCACTCAACGAACTCCAAGTGGGTAGCAACAAACAAAACGTTGCCGGAGCTTGCCGCTTACATCCTCCAATGCAATCACCTGTTCCCGATGCTGTCACGTCGAGTGGCCTCAGAGCGGGTTTGCACAAAGTACAAATGGGCTTTTCTCCGCGGCTCAGGCTATGCCGCAATCCATCCACAAGAGTTGCCTGCAGTAGGAGAAAGCCACGTCACAAGTGAGTAGATCTTTGCCAATATTTATTGCAGGAAGGCAAAAACAAGCAACATCATGTCTTGCAAAAAATCAAAGTCCAGCCTTTCAGCCCGACGCGTTTCGTGTCCAAAGCACTTCCTCATGGGCACTGGGCTGGTGTTCTCACAAACTACGGCAGTTTCCCAGCACCACTTATTCATCATGTCCCGCCCCTTTACAGGGCGTGGCCACGCTGTGGCCTCTTGGTCGATGTAGTGCCTTCGTTTTACTACAGTAAGTCGCCGTGCTTGCACCAATATATCACTCAATGAACTCCAAGTGGGTAGCAACAAACAAAACGTTGCCGGAGCTTGCCGCTTACATCCTCCAATGCAATCACCTGTTCCCGATGCTGTCACATCGAGTGGCCTCACAGCGGGTTTGCACAAAGTACAAATGGGCTTTTCTCCGCGGCTCAGGCTATGCCGCAATCCATCCACAAGAGTTGCCTGCAGTAGGAGAAAGCCACGCCACAAGTGAGTAGATCTTTGCCAATATTTATTGCAGGAAGGCAAAAACAAGCAACATCATGTCTTGCAAAAAATCAAAGTCCAGCCTTTCAGCCTGACGCGTTTCTTGTCCAAAGCACTTCCTCATCGGCACTGGGCTGGTGTTCTCACAAACTACGGCAGTTTCCCAGCACCACTTATTCATCATGTCCCGCCCCTTTACAGGGTGTGGCCACGCTGTGGCCTCTTGGTCGATGTAGTGCCTTCGTTTTACTACAGTGAGTCGCCGTGCTTGCACCAATATATCACTCAATGAATTCCAAGTGGGTAGCAACAAACAAAACGTTGCCGGAGCTTGCCGCTTACATCCTCCAATGCAATCACCTGTTCCCGATGCTGTCACGTCGAGTGGCGTCACAGCGGGTTTGCACAAAGTACAAATGGGCTTTTCTCCGCGTCTCAGGCTATACCGCAATCCATCCACAAGGGTTGCCTGCAGTAGGAGAAAGCCACGCGACAAGTGAGTAGATCTTTGCCAATATTTATTGCAGGAAGGCAAAAACAAGCAACATCATGTCTTGCAAAAAATCAAAGTCCAGCCTTTCAGCCCGACGCGTTTCGTGTCCAAAGCACTTCCTCATGGGCACTGGGCTGGTGTTCTCACAAACTACGGCAGTTTCCCAGCACCACTTATTCATCATGTCCCGCCCCTTTACAGGGCGTGGCCACGCTGTGGCCTCTTGGTCGATGTAGTGCCTTCGTTTTACTACAGTAAGTCGCCGTGCTTGCACCAATATATCACTCAATGAACTCCAAGTGGGTAGCAACAAACAAAACGTTGCCGGAGCTTGCCGCTTACATCCTCCAATGCAATCACCTGTTCCCGATGCTGTCACGTCGAGTGGCCTCACAGCGGGTTTGCACAAAGTACAAATGGGCTTTTCTCCGCGGCTCAGGCTATGCCGCAATCCATCCACAAGAGTTGCCTGCAGTAGGAGAAAGCCACGCCACAAGTGAGTAGATCTTTGCCAATATTTATTGCAGGAAGGCAAAAACAAGCAACATCATGTCTTGCAAAAAATCAAAGTCCAGCCTTTCAGCCTGACGCGTTTCATGTCCAAAGCACTTCCTCATCGGCACTGGGCTGGTATTCTCACAAACTACGGCAGTTTCCCAGCACCACTTATTCATCATGTCCCGCCCCTTTACAGGGTGTGGCCACGCTGTGGCCTCTTGGTCGATGTAGTGCCTTTGTTTTACTACAGTGAGTCGCCGTGCTTGCACCAATATATCACTCAATGAATTCCAAGTGGGTAGCAACAAACAAAACGTTGCCGGAGCTTGCCGCTTACATCCTCCAATGCAATCACCTGTTCCCGATGCTGTCACGTCGAGTGGCGTCACAGCGGGTTTGCACAAAGTACAAATGGGCTTTTCTCCGCGTCTCAGGCTATACCGCAATCCATCCACAAGGGTTGCCTGCAGTACGAGAAAGCCACGCCACAAGTGAGTAGATCTTTGCCAATATTTATTGCAGGAAGACAAAAACAAGCAACATCATGTCTTGCAAAAAATCAAAGTCCAGCCTTTCAGCCCGACGCGTTTCGTGTCCAAAGCACTTCCTCATGGGCACTGGGCTGGTGTTCTCACAAACTACAGCAGTTTCCCAGCACCACTTATTCATCATGTCCCGCCCCTTTACAGGGCGTGGCCACGCTGTGGCCTCTTGGTCGATGTAGTGCCTTCGTTTTACTACAGTGAGTCGCTGTGCTTGCACCAATATATCACTCAATGAACTCCAAGTGGGTATCCACAAACAAAACGTTGCCGGAGCTTGCCGCTTACATCCTCCAATGCAATCACCTGTTCCCGATGCTGTCACGTCGAGTGGCGTCACAGCGGGTTTGCACAAAGTACAAATGGGCTTTTCTCCGCGGCTCAGGCTATGCCGCAATCCATCCACAAGAGTTGCCTGCAGTAGGAGAAAGCCACGCCACAAGTGAGTAGATCTTTGCCAATATTTATTGCAGGAAGACAAAAACAAGCAACATCATGTCTTGCAAAAAATCAAAGTCCAGCCTTTCAGCCCGACGCGTTTCGTGTCCAAAGCACTTCCTCATGGGCACTGGGCTGGTGTTCTCACAAACTACGGCAGTTTCCTAGCACCACTTATTCATCATGTCCCGCCCCTTTACAGGGCGTGGCCACGCTGTGGCCTCTTGGTCGATGTAGTGCCTTCGTTTTACTACAGTGAGTCGCCGTGCTTGCACGGATATATCACTCAATGAACTCCAAGTGGGTAGCAACAAACAAAACGTTGCCGGAGCTTGCCGCTTACATCCTCCAATGCAATCACCTGTTCCCGATGCTGTCACGTCAAGTGGCGTCACAGCGGGTTTGCACAAAGTACAAATGGGCTTTTCTCCGCGGCTCAGGCTATGCCGCAATCCATCCACAAGAGTTGCCTGCAGTAGGAGAAAGCCACGCCACAAGTGAGTAGATCTTTGCCAATATTTATTGCAGGAAGGCAAAAACAAGCAACATCATGTCTTGCAAAAAATCAAAGTCCAGCCTTTCAGCCCGACGCGTTTTGTGTCCAAAGCACTTCCTCAAGGGCACTGGGCTGGTGTTCTCTCAAACTACGGCAGTTTCCCAGCACCACTTATTCATCATGTCCCGCCACTTTACAGGGCGTGGCCACGCTGTGGCCTCTTGGTCGATGTAGTGCCTTCGTTTTACTACAGTGAGTCGCCGTGCTTGCACCAATATATCACTCAACGAACTCCAAGTGGGTAGCAACAAACAAAACGTTGCCGGAGCTTGCCGCTTACATCCTCCAATGCAATCACCTGTTCCCGATGCTGTCACGTCGAGTGGCCTCAGAGCGGGTTTGCACAAAGTACAAATGGGCTTTTCTCCGCGGCTCAGGCTATGCCGCAATCCATCCACAAGAGTTGCCTGCAGTAGGAGAAAGCCACGTCACAAGTGAGTAGATCTTTGCCAATATTTATTGCAGGAAGGCAAAAACAAGCAACATCATGTCTTGCAAAAAATCAAAGTCCAGCCTTTCAGCCCGACGCGTTTCGTGTCCAAAGCACTTCCTCATGGGCACTGGGCTGGTGTTCTCACAAACTACGGCAGTTTCCCAGCACCACTTATTCATCATGTCCCGCCCCTTTACAGGGCGTGGCCACGCTGTGGCCTCTTGGTCGATGTAGTGCCTTCGTTTTACTACAGTAAGTCGCCGTGCTTGCACCAATATATCACTCAATGAACTCCAAGTGGGTAGCAACAAACAAAACGTTGCCGGAGCTTGCCGCTTACATCCTCCAATGCAATCACCTGTTCCCGATGCTGTCACATCGAGTGGCCTCACAGCGGGTTTGCACAAAGTACAAATGGGCTTTTCTCCGCGGCTCAGGCTATGCCGCAATCCATCCACAAGAGTTGCCTGCAGTAGGAGAAAGCCACGCCACAAGTGAGTAGATCTTTGCCAATATTTATTGCAGGAAGGCAAAAACAAGCAACATCATGTCTTGCAAAAAATCAAAGTCCAGCCTTTCAGCCTGACGCGTTTCTTGTCCAAAGCACTTCCTCATCGGCACTGGGCTGGTGTTCTCACAAACTACGGCAGTTTCCCAGCACCACTTATTCATCATGTCCCGCCCCTTTACAGGGTGTGGCCACGCTGTGGCCTCTTGGTCGATGTAGTGCCTTCGTTTTACTACAGTGAGTCGCCGTGCTTGCACCAATATATCACTCAATGAATTCCAAGTGGGTAGCAACAAACAAAACGTTGCCGGAGCTTGCCGCTTACATCCTCCAATGCAATCACCTGTTCCCGATGCTGTCACGTCGAGTGGCGTCACAGCGGGTTTGCACAAAGTACAAATGGGCTTTTCTCCGCGTCTCAGGCTATACCGCAATCCATCCACAAGGGTTGCCTGCAGTACGAGAAAGCCACGCCACAAGTGAGTAGATCTTTGCCAATATTTATTGCAGGAAGACAAAAACAAGCAACATCATGTCTTGCAAAAAATCAAAGTCCAGCCTTTCAGCCCGACGCGTTTCGTGTCCAAAGCACTTCCTCATGGGCACTGGGCTGGTGTTCTCACAAACTACGGCAGTTTCCCAGCACCACTTATTCATCATGTCCCGCCCCTTTACAGGGCGTGGCCACGCTGTGGCCTCTTGGTCGATGTAGTGCCTTCGTTTTACTACAGTGAGTCGCTGTGCTTGCACCAATATATCACTCAATGAACTCCAAGTGGGTAGCCACAAACAAAACGTTGCCGGAGCTTGCTGCTTACATCCTCCAATGCAATCACCTGTTCCCGATGCTGTCACGTCAAGTGGCGTCACAGCGGGTTTGCACAAAGTACAAATGGGCTTTTCTCTGCGGCTCAGGCTATGCCGCAATCCATCCACAAGAGTTGCCTGCAGTAGGAGAAAGCCACGCCACAAGTGAGTAGATCTTTGCCAATATTTATTGCAGGAAGGCAAAAACAAGCAACATCATGTCTTGCAAAAAATCAAAGTCCAGCCTTTCAGCCCGACGCTTTTCGTGTCCAAAGCACTTCCTCATGGGCACTGGGCTGGTGTTCTCACAAACTACGGCAGTTTCCCAGCACCACTTATTCATCATGTCCCGCCCATTTACAGGGCGTGGCCACGCTGTGGCCTCTTGGTCGATGTAGTGCCTTCGTTTTACTACAGTGAGTCGCCGTGCTTGCACCAATATATCACTCAATGAACTCCAAGTGGGTAGCAACAAACAAAACGTTGCCGGAGCTTGCTGCTTACATCCTCCAATGCAATCACCTGTTCCCGATGCTGTCACGTCGAGTGGCGTCACAGCGGGTTTGCACAAAGTACAAATGGGCTTTACTCCGCGGCTCAGGCTATGCCGCAATCCATCCACAAGAGTTGCCTGCAGTAGGAGAAAGCCACGCCACAAGTGAGTAGATCTTTGCCAATATTTATTGCAGGAAGGCAAAAACAAGCAACATCATGTCTTGCAAAAAATCAAAGTCCAGCCTTTCAGACCGACGCGTTTCGTGTCCAAAGCACTTCCTCATGGGCACTGGGCTGGTGTTCTTACAAACTACGGCAGTTTCCCAGCACCACTTATTCATCATGTCCCGCCCCTTTACAGGGCGTGGCCACGCTGTGGCCTCTTGGTCGATGTAGTGCCTTCGTTTTACTACAGTGAGTCGCCATGCTTGCACCAATATATCACTCAATGAACTCCAAGTGGGTAGCAACAAACAAAACGTTGCCGGAGCTTGCCACTTACATCCTCCAATGCAATCACCTGTTCCCGATGCTGTCACGTCGAGTGGCGTCACAGCGGGTTTGCACAAAGTACAAATGGGCTTTTCTCCGCGGCTCAGGCTATGCCGCAATCCATCCACAAGAGTTGCCTGCAGTAGGAGAAAGCCACGCGACAAGTGAGTAGATCTTTGCCAATATTTATTGCAGGAAGGCAAAAACAAGCAACATCATGTCTTGCAAAAAATCAAAGTCCAGCCTTTCAGCCCGACGCGTTTCGTGTCCAAAGCACTTCCTCATGGGCACTGGGCTGGTGTTCTCACAAACTACGGCAGTTTCCCAGCACCACTTATTCATCAAGTCCCGCCCCTTTACAGGGCGTGGCCACGCTGTAGCCTCTTGGTCGATGTAGTGCCTTCGTTTTACTACAGTGAGTCACCGTGCTTGCACTAATATATCACTCAATGAATTCCAAGTGGGTAGCAACAAACAAAACGTTGCCGGAGCTTGCCGCTTACATCCTCCAATGCAATCACCTGTTCCCGATGCTGTCACGTCGAGTGGCGTCACAGCGGGTTTGCACAAAGTACAAATGGGCTTTTCTCCGCGTCTCAGGCTATGCCGCAATCCATCCACAAGAGTTGCCTGCAGTAGGAGAAAGCCACGCCACAAGTGAGTAGATCTTTGCCAATATTTATTGCAGGAAGGCAAAAACAAGCAACATCATGTCTTGCAAAAAATCAAAGTCCAGCCTTTCAGCCCGACGCGTTTTGTGTCCAAAGCACTTCCTCAAGGGCACTGGGCTGGTGTTCTCACAAACTACGGCAGTTTCCCAGCACCACTTATTCATCATGTCCCGCCCCTTTACAGGGCGTGGCCACGCTGTGGCCTCTTGGTCGATGTAGTGCCTTCGTTTTACTACAGTGAGTCGCCGTGCTTGCACCAATATATCACTCAACGAACTCCAAGTGGGTAGCAACAAACAAAACGTTGCCGGAGCTTGCCGCTTACATCCTCCAATGCAATCACCTGTTCCCGATGCTGTCACGTCGAGTGGCCTCAGAGCGGGTTTGCACAAAGTACAAATGGGCTTTTCTCCGCGGCTCAGGCTATGCCGCAATCCATCCACAAGAGTTGCCTGCAGTAGGAGAAAGCCACGTCACAAGTGAGTAGATCTTTGCCAATATTTATTGCAGGAAGACAAAAACAAGCAACATCATGTCTTGCAAAAAATCAAAGTCCAGCCTTTCAGCCCGACGCGTTTCGTGTCCAAAGCACTTCCTCATGGGCACTGGGCTGGTGTTCTCACAAACTACGGCAGTTTCCCAGCACCACTTATTCATCATGTCCCGCCCCTTTACAGGGCGTGGCCACGCTGTGGCCTCTTGGTCGATGTAGTGCCTTTGTTTTACTACAGTGAGTCGCTGTGCTTGCACCAATATATCACTCAATGAACTCCAAGTGGGTAGCCACAAACAAAACGTTGCCGGAGCTTGCTGCTTACATCCTCCAATGCAATCACCTGTTCCCGATGCTGTCACGTCGAGTGGCGTCACAGCGGGTTTGCACAAAGTACAAATGGGCTTTTCTCCGCGGCTCAGGCTATGCCGCAATCCATCCACAAGAGTTGCCTGCAGTAGGAGAAAGCCACGCCACAAGTGAGTAGATCTTTGCCAATATTTATTGCAGGAAGGCAAAAACAAGCAACATCATGTCTTGCAAAAAATCAAAGTCCAGCCTTTCAGACCGACGCGTTTCGTGTCCAAAGCACTTCCTCATGGGCACTGGGCTGGTGTTCTCACAAACTACGGCAGTTTCCCAGCACCACTTATTCATCATGTCCCGCCCCTTTACAGGGCGTGGCCACGCTGTGGCCTCTTGGTCGATGTAGTGCCTTCGTTTTACTACAGTGAGTCGCCGTGCTTGCACCAATATATCACTCAATGAACTCCAAATGGGTAGCAACAAACAAAACGTTGCCGGAGCTTGCCGCTTACATCCTCCAATGCAATCACATGTTCCCGATGCTGTCACGTCGAGTGGCGTCACAGCGGGTTTGCACAAAGTACAAATGGGCTTTTCTCCGCGGCTCAGGCTATGCCGCAATCCATCCACAAGAGTTGCCTGCAGTAGGAGAAAGCCACGCGACAAGTGAGTAGATCTTTGCCAATATTTATTGCAGGAAGGCAAAAACAAGCAACATCATGTCTTGCAAAAAATCAAAGTCCAGCCTTTCAGCCCGACGCGTTTCGTGTCCAAAGCACTTCCTAATGGGCACTGGGCTGGTGTTCTCACAAACTACGGCAGTTTCCCAGCACCACTTATTCATCATGTCCCGCCCCTTTACAGGGCGTGGCCACGCTGTAGCCTCTTGGTCGATGTAGTGCCTTCGTTTTACTACAGTGAGTCACCGTGCTTGCACCAATATATCACTCAATGAATTCCAAGTGGGTAGCAACAAACAAAACGTTGCCGGAGCTTGCCGCTTACATCCTCCAATGCAATCACCTGTTCCCGATGCTGTCACGTCGAGTGGCGTCACAGCGGGTTTGCACAAAGTACAAATGGGCTTTTCTCCGCGTCTCAGGCTATACCGCAATCCATCCACAAGAGTTGCCTGCAGTACGAGAAAGCCACGCCACAAGTGAGTAGATCTTTGCCAATATTTATTGCAGGAAGACAAAAACAAGCAACATCATGTCTTGCAAAAAATCAAAGTCCAGCCTTTCAGCCCGACGCGTTTCGTGTCCAAAGCACTTCCTCATGGGCACTGGGCTGGTGTTCTCACAAACTACGGCAGTTTCCCAGCACCACTTATTCATCATGTCCCGCTCCTTTACAGGGCGTGGCCACGCTGTGGCCTCTTGGTCGATGTAGTGCCTTCGTTTTACTATAGTGAGTCGCCGTGCTTGCACCAATATATCACTCAATGAATTCCAAGTGGGTAGCAACAAACAAAACGTTGCCGGAGCTTGCCGCTTACATCCTCCAATGCAATCACCTGTTCCCGATGCTGTCACGTCGAGTGGCGTCACAGCGGGTTTGCACAAAGTACAAATGGGCTTTTCTCCGCGGCTCAGGCTATGCCGCAATCCATCCACAAGAGTTGCCTGCAGTAGGAGAAAGCCACGCGACAAGTGAGTAGATCTTTGCCAATATTTATTGCAGGAAGGCAAAAACAAGCAACATCATGTCTTGCAAAAAATCAAAGTCCAGCCTTTCAGCCCGACGCGTTTCGTGTCCAAAGCACTTCCTAATGGGCACTGGGCTGGTGTTCTCACAAACTACGGCAGTTTCCCAGCACCACTTATTCATCATGTCCCGCCCCTTTACAGGGCGTGGCCACGCTGTAGCCTCTTGGTCGATGTAGTGCCTTCGTTTTACTACAGTGAGTCACCGTGCTTGCACCAATATATCACTCAATGAATTCCAAGTGGGTAGCAACAAACAAAACGTTGCCGGAGCTTGCCGCTTACATCCTCCAATGCAATCACCTGTTCCCGATGCTGTCACGTCGAGTGGCGTCACAGCGGGTTTGCACAAAGTACAAATGGGCTTTTCTCCGCGTCTCAGGCTATACCGCAATCCATCCACAAGAGTTGCCTGCAGTACGAGAAAGCCACGCCACAAGTGAGTAGATCTTTGCCAATATTTATTGCAGGAAGACAAAAACAAGCAACATCATGTCTTGCAAAAAATCAAAGTCCAGCCTTTCAGCCCGACGCGTTTCGTGTCCAAAGCACTTCCTCATGGGCACTGGGCTGGTGTTCTCACAAACTACGGCAGTTTCCCAGCACCACTTATTCATCATGTCCCGCTCCTTTACAGGGCGTGGCCACGCTGTGGCCTCTTGGTCGATGTAGTGCCTTCGTTTTACTATAGTGAGTCGCCGTGCTTGCACCAATATATCACTCAATGAATTCCAAGTGGGTAGCAACAAACAAAACGTTGCCGGAGCTTGCCGCTTACATCCTCCAATGCAATCACCTGTTCCCAATGCTGTCACGTCGAGTGGCGTCACAGCGGGTTTGCACAAAGTACAAATGGGCTTTTCTCTCCGTCTCAGGCTATACCGCAATCCATCCACAAGAGTTGCCTGCAGTACGAGAAAGCCACGCCACAAGTGAGTAGATCTTTGCCAATATTTATTGCAGGAAGGCAAAAACAAGCAACATCATGTCCTGCAAAAAATCAAAGTCCAGCCTTTCAGCCCGACGCGTTTCATGTCCAAAGCACTTCCTCATGGGCACTGGGCTGGTGTTCTCACAAACTACGGCAGTTTCCCAGCACCACTTATTCATCATGTCCCGCCCCTTTACAGGGCGTGGCCACGCTGTGGCCTCTTGGTCGATGTAGTGCCTTCGTTTTACTACAGTGAGTCGCTGTGCTTGCACCAATATATCACTCAATAAACTCCAAGTGGGTAGCCACAAACAAAACGTTGCCGGAGCGTGCCGCTTACATCCTCCAATGCAATCACCTGTTCCCGATGCTGTCACGTCGAGTAGCGTCACAGCGGGTTTGCACAAAGTACAAATGGGCTTTTCTCCGCGGCTCAGGCTATGCCGCAATCCATCCAAAAGAGTTGCCTGCAGTAGGAGAAAGCCACGCCACAAGTGAGTAGATCTTTGCCAATATTTATTGCAGGAAGGCAAAAACAAGCAACATCATGTCTTGCAAAAAATCAAAGTCCAGCCTTTCAGCCCGACGCTTTTCGTGTCCAAAGCACTTCCTCATGGGCACTGGGCTGGTGTTCTCACAAACTACGGCAGTTTCCCAGCACCACTTATTCATCATGTCCCGCCCATTTACAGGGCGTGGCCACGCTGTGGCCTCTTGGTCGATGTAGTGCCTTCGTTTTACTACAGTGAGTCGCCGTGCTTGCACCAATATATCACTCAATGAACTCCAAGTGGGTAGCAACAAACAAAACGTTGCCGGAGCTTGCTGCTTACATCCTCCAATGCAATCACCTGTTCCCGATGCTGTCACGTCGAGTGGCGTCACAGCGGGTTTGCACAAAGTACAAATGGGCTTTACTCCGCGGCTCAGGCTATGCCGCAATCCATCCACAAGAGTTGCCTGCAGTAGGAGAAAGCCACGCCACAAGTGAGTAGATCTTTGCCAATATTTATTGCAGGAAGGCAAAAACAAGCAACATCATGTCTTGTAAAAAATCAAAGTCCAGCCTTTCAGCCCGACGCGTTTTGTGTCCAAAGCACTTCCTCATGGGCACTCGGCTGGTGTTCTCACAAACTACGGCAGTTTCCCAGCACCACTTATTCATCATGTCCCGCCCCTTTACAGGGCGTGGCCTTGCTGTGGCCTCTTGGTCGATGTAGTGCCTTCGTTTTACTACAGTGAGTCGCTGTGCTTGCACCAATATATCACTCAATGAACTCCAAGTGGGTAGCAACAAACAAAACGTTGCCTGAGCTTGCCGCTTACATCCTCCAATGCAATCACCTGTTCCCGATGCTGTCACGTCGAGTGGCGTCACAGCGGGTTTGCACAAAGTACAAATGGGCTTTTCTCCGCAGCTCAGGCTATGCCGCAATCCATCCACAAGAGTTGCCTGCAGTAGGAGAAAGCCACGCCACAAGTGAGTAGATCTTTGCCAATATTTATTGCAGGAAGTGAAAAACAAGCAACATCATGTCTTGCAAAATATCAAAGTCCAGCCTTTCAGCCCGACGCATTTCGTGTCCAAAGCCCTTCCTCATGGGCACTGGGCTGGTGTTTTCACAAACTACGGCAGTTTCCCAGCACCACTTATTCATCATGTCCCGCCCCTTTACAGGGCGTGGCCACGCTGTGGCCTCTTGGTGGATGTAGTGCCTTCGTTTTACTACAGTGAGTTGCCGTGCTTGCACCAATATATCACTCAATGAACTCCAAGTGGGTAGCAACAAACAAAACGTTGCCGGAGCTTGCCGCTTACATCCTCCAATGCAATCACCTGTTCCCGATGCTGTCACGTCGAGTGGCGTCACAGCGGGTTTGCACAAAGTACAAATGGGCTTTTCTCCGCGGCTCAGGCTATGCCGCAATCCATCCACAAGAGTTGCCTGCAGTAGGAGAAAGCCACGCCACAAGTGAGTAGATCTTTGCCAATATTTATTGCAGGAAGACAAAAACAAGCAACATCATGTCTTGCAAAAAATCAAAGTCCAGCCTTTCAGCCCGACGCGTTTCGTGTCCAAAGCACTTCCTCATGGGCACTGGGCTGCTGTTCTCACAAACTACGGCAGTTTCCCAGCACCACTTATTCATCATGTCCCGCCCCTTTACAGGGCGTGGCCACGCTGTGCCCTCTTGGTCGATGTAGTGCCTTCGTTTTACTACAGTGAGTCGCCGTGCTTGCACCAATATATCACTCAATGAACTCCAAGTGGGTAGCAACAAACAAAACGTTGCCGGAGCTTGCCGCTTACATCCTCCAATGCAATCACCTGTTCCCGATGCTGTCACATCAAGTGGCGTCACAGCGGGTTTGCACAAAGTACAAATGGGCTTTTCTCCGCGGCTCAGGCTATGCCGCAATCCATCCACAAGAGTTGCCTGCAGTAGGAGAAAGCCACGCCACAAGTGAGTAGATCTTTGCCAATATTTATTGCAGGAAGGCAAAAACAAGCAACATCATGTCTTGCAAAAAATCAAAGTCCAGCCTTTCAGCCCGACGCGTTTTGTGTCCAAAGCACTTCCTCAAGGGCACTGGGCTGGTGTTCTCACAAACTACGGCAGTTTCCCAGCACCACTTATTCATCATGTCCCGCCACTTTACAGGGCGTGGCCACGCTGTGGCCTCTTGGTCGATGTAGTGCCTTCGTTTTACTACAGTGAGTCGCCGTGCTTGCACCAATATATCACTCAACGAACTCCAAGTGGGTAGCAACAAACAAAACGTTGCCGGAGCTTGCCGCTTACATCCTCCAATGCAATCACCTGTTCCCGATGCTGTCACGTCGAGTGGCCTCAGAGCGGGTTTGCACAAAGTACAAATGGGCTTTTCTCCGCGGCTCAGGCTATGCCGCAATCCATCCACAAGAGTTGCCTGCAGAAGGAGAAAGCCACGTCACAAGTGAGTAGATCTTTGCCAATATTTATTGCAGGAAGGCAAAAACAAGCAACATCATGTCTTGCAAAAAATCAAAGTCCAGCCTTTCAGCCCGACGCGTTTTGTGTCCAAAGCACTTCCTCATGGGCACTGGGCTGGTGTTCTCACAAACTACGGCAGTTTCCCAGCACCACTTATTCATCATGTCCCGCCCCTTTACAGGGCGTGGCCACGCTGTGGCCTCTTGGTCGATGTAGTGCCTTCGTTTTACTACAGTAAGTCGCCGTGCTTGCACCAATATATCACTCAATGAACTCCAAGTGGGTAGCAACAAACAAAACGTTGCCGGAGCTTGCCGCTTACATCCTCCAATGCAATCACCTGTTCCCGATGCTGTCACATCGAGTGGCCTCACAGCGATTTTGCACAAAGTACAAATGGGCTTTTCTCCGCGGCTCAGGCTATGCCGCAATCCATCCACAAGAGTTGCCTGCAGTAGGAGAAAGCCACGCCACAAGTAAGTAGATCTTTGCCAATATTTATTGCAGGAAGGCAAAAACAAGCAACATCATGTCTTGCAAAAAATCAAAGTCCAGCCTTTCAGCCTGACGCGTTTCTTGTCCAAAGCACTTCCTCATCGGCACTGGGCTGGTGTTCTCACAAACTACGGCAGTTTCCCAGCACCACTTATTCATCATGTCCCGCCCCTTTACAGGGTGTGGCCACGCTGTGGCCTCTTGGTCGATGTAGTGCCTTCGTTTTACTACAGTGAGTCGCCGTGCTTGCACCAATATATCACTCAATGAATTCCAAGTGGGTAGCAACAAACAAAACGTTGCCGGAGCTTGCCGCTTACATCCTCCAATGCAATCACCTGTTCCCGATGCTGTCACGTCGAGTGGCGTCACAGCGGGTTTGCACAAAGTACAAATGGGCTTTTCTCCGCGTCTCAGGCTATACCGCAATCCATCCACAAGGGTTGCCTGCAGTACAAGAAAGCCACGCCACAAGTGAGTAGATCTTTGCCAATATTTATTGCAGGAAGACAAAAACAAGCAACATCATGTCTTGCAAAAAAGTCAAAGTCCAGCCTTTCAGCCCGACGCGTTTCGTGTCCAAAGCACTTCCTCATGGGCATTGGGCTGGTGTTCTCACAAACTACGGCAGTTTCCCAGCACCACTTATTCATCATGTCCCGCCCCTTTACAGGGCGTGGCCACGCTGTGGCCTCTTGGTCGATGTAGTGCCTTCGTTTTACTACAGTGAGTCGCTGTGCTTGCACCAATATATCACTCAATGAACTCCAAGTGGGTAGCCACAAACAAAACGTTGCCGGAGCTTGCTGCTTACATCCTCCAATGCAATCACCTGTTCCCGATGCTGTCACGTCGAGTGGCGTCACAGCGGGTTTGCACAAAGTACAAATGGGCTTTTCTCCGCGGCTCAGGCTATGCCGCAATCCATCCACAAGAGTTGCCTGCAGTAGGAGAAAGCCACGCCACAAGTGAGTAGATCTTTGCCAATATTTATTGCAGGAAGGCAAAAACAAGCAACATCATGTCTTGCAAAAAATCAAAGTCCAGCCTTTCAGCCCGACGCGTTTCGTGTCCAAAGCACTTCCTCATGGGCACTGGGCTGGTGTTCTCACAAACTACGGCAGTTTCCCAGCACCACTTATTCATCATGTCCCGCCCCTTTACAGGGCGTGGCCACGCTGTGGCCTCTTGGTCGATGTAGTGCCTTCATTTTACTACAGTGAGTCACCGTGCTTGCACCAATATATCACTCAATGAATTCCAAGTGGGTAGCAACAAACAAAACGTTGCCGGATCTTGCCGCTTGCATCCTCCAATGCAATCACCTGTTCCCGATGCTGTCACGTCGAGTGGCGTCACAGCGGGTTTGCACAAAGTACAAATGGGCTTTTCTCCGCGTCTCAGGCTATACCGCAATCCATCCACAAGAGTTGCCTGCAGTACGAGAAAGCCACGCCACAAGTGAGTAGATCTTTGCCAATATTTATTGCAGGAAGACAAAAACAAGCAACATCATGTCTTGCAAAAAATCAAAGTCCAGCCTTTCAGCCCGACGCGTTTCGTGTCCAAAGCACTTCCTCATGGGCACTGGGCTGGTGTTCTCACAAACTACGGCAGTTTCCCAGCACCACTTATTCATCATGTCCCGCTCCTTTACAGGGCGTGGCCACGCTGTGGCCCCTTGGTCGATGTAGTGCCTTCGTTTTACTATAGTGAGTCGCCGTGCTTGCACCAATATATCACTCAATGAATTCCAAGTGGGTAGCAACAAACAAAACGTTGCCGGAGCTTGCCGCTTACATCCTCCAATGCAATCACCTGTTCCCAATGCTGTCACGTCGAGTGGCGTCACAGCGGGTTTGCACAAAGTACAAATGGGCTTTTCTCTCCGTCTCAGGCTATACCGCAATCCATCCACAAGAGTTGCCTGCAGTACGAGAAAGCCACACCACAAGTGAGTAGATCTTTGCCAATATTTATTGCAGGAAGGCAAAAACAAGCAACATCATGTCCTGCAAAAAATCAAAGTCCAGCCTTTCAGCCCGACGCGTTTCGTGTCCAAAGCACTTCCTCATGGGCACTGGGCTGGTGTTCTCACAAACTACGGCAGTTTCCCAGCACCACTTATTCATCATGTCCCGCCCCTTTACAGGGCGTGGCCACGCTGTGGCCTCTTGGTCGATGTAGTGCCTTCGTTTTACTACAGTGAGTCGCTGTGCTTGCACCAATATATCACTCAATAAACTCCAAGTGGGTAGCCACAAACAAAACGTTGCCGGAGCTTGCCACTTACATCCTCCAATGCAATCACCTGTTCCCGATGCTGTCACGTCGAGTAGCGTCACAGCGGGTTTGCACAAAGTACAAATGGGCTTTTCTCCGCGGCTCAGGCTATGCCGCAATCCATCCACAAGAGTTGCCTGCAGTAGGAGAAAGCCACGCCACAAGTGAGTAGATCTTTGCCAATATTTATTGCAGGAAGGCAAAAACAAGCAACATCATGTCTTGCAAAAAATCAAAGTCCAGCCTTTCAGCCCGACGCTTTTCGTGTCCAAAGCACTTCCTCATGGGCACTGGGCTGGTGTTCTCACAAACTACGGCAGTTTCCCAGCACCACTTATTCATCATGTCCCGCCCCTTTACAGGGCGTGGCCACGCTGTGGCCTCTTGGTCGATGTAGTGCCTTCGTTTTACTACAGTGAGTCGCCGTGCTTGCACCAATATATCACTCAATGAACTCCAAGTGGGTAGCAACAAACAAAACGTTGCCGGAGCTTGCCGCTTACATCCTCCAATGCAATCACCTGTTCCCGATGCTGTCACGTCGAGTGGCGTCACAGCGGGTTTGCACAAAGTACAAATGGGCTTTACTCCGCGGCTCAGGCTATGCCGCAATCCATCCACAAGAGTTGCCTGCAGTAGGAGAAAGCCACGCCACAAGTGAGTAGATCTTTGCCAATATTTATTGCAGGAAGGCAAAAACAAGCAACATCATGTCTTGCAAAAAATCAAAGTCCAGCCTTTCAGCCCGACGCGTTTTGTGTCCAAAGCACTTCCTCACGGGCACTCGGCTGGTGTTCTCACAAACTACGGCAGTTTCCCAGCACCACTTATTCATCATGTCCCGCCCCTTTACAGGGCGTGGCCACGCTGTGGCCTCTTGGTGGATGTAGTGCCTTCGTTTTACTACAGTGAGTTGCCGTGCTTGCACCAATATATCACTCAATGAACTCCAAGTGGGTAGCAACAAACAAAACGTTGCCGGAGCTTGCCGCTTACATCCTCCAATGCAATCACCTGTTCCCGATGCTGTCACGTCGAGTGGCGTCACAGCGGGTTTGCACAAAGTACAAATGGGCTTTTCTCCGCGGCTCAGGCTATGCCGCAATCCATCCACAAGAGTTGCCTGCAGTAGGAGAAAGCCACGCCACAAGTGAGTAGATCTTTGCCAATATTTATTGCAGGAAGACAAAAACAAGCAACATCATGTCTTGCAAAAAATCAAAGTCCAGCCTTTCAGCCCGACGCGTTTCGTGTCCAAAGCACTTCCTCATGGGCACTGGGCTGCTGTTCTCACAAACTACGGCAGTTTCCCAGCACCACTTATTCATCATGTCCCGCCCCTTTACAGGGCGTGGCCACGCTGTGCCCTCTTGGTCGATGTAGTGCCTTCGTTTTACTACAGTGAGTCGCCGTGCTTGCACCAATATATCACTCAATGAACTCCAAGTGGGTAGCAACAAACAAAACGTTGCCGGAGCTTGCCGCTTACATCCTCCAATGCAATCACCTGTTCCCGATGCTGTCACATCAAGTGGCGTCACAGCGGGTTTGCACAAAGTACAAATGGGCTTTTCTCCGCGGCTCAGGCTATGCCGCAATCCATCCACAAGAGTTGCCTGCAGTAGGAGAAAGCCACGCCACAAGTGAGTAGATCTTTGCCAATATTTATTGCAGGAAGGCAAAAACAAGCAACATCATGTCTTGCAAAAAATCAAAGTCCAGCCTTTCAGCCCGACGCGTTTTGTGTCCAAAGCACTTCCTCAAGGGCACTGGGCTGGTGTTCTCACAAACTACGGCAGTTTCCCAGCACCACTTATTCATCATGTCCCGCCACTTTACAGGGCGTGGCCACGCTGTGGCCTCTTGGTCGATGTAGTGCCTTCGTTTTACTACAGTGAGTCGCCGTGCTTGCACCAATATATCACTCAACGAACTCCAAGTGGGTAGCAACAAACAAAACGTTGCCGGAGCTTGCCGCTTACATCCTCCAATGCAATCACCTGTTCCCGATGCTGTCACGTCGAGTGGCCTCAGAGCGGGTTTGCACAAAGTACAAATGGGCTTTTCTCCGCGGCTCAGGCTATGCCGCAATCCATCCACAAGAGTTGCCTGCAGAAGGAGAAAGCCACGTCACAAGTGAGTAGATCTTTGCCAATATTTATTGCAGGAAGGCAAAAACAAGCAACATCATGTCTTGCAAAAAATCAAAGTCCAGCCTTTCAGCCCGACGCGTTTTGTGTCCAAAGCACTTCCTCATGGGCACTGGGCTGGTGTTCTCACAAACTACGGCAGTTTCCCAGCACCACTTATTCATCATGTCCCGCCCCTTTACAGGGCGTGGCCACGCTGTGGCCTCTTGGTCGATGTAGTGCCTTCGTTTTACTACAGTAAGTCGCCGTGCTTGCACCAATATATCACTCAATGAACTCCAAGTGGGTAGCAACAAACAAAACGTTGCCGGAGCTTGCCGCTTACATCCTCCAATGCAATCACCTGTTCCCGATGCTGTCACATCGAGTGGCCTCACAGCGATTTTGCACAAAGTACAAATGGGCTTTTCTCCGCGGCTCAGGCTATGCCGCAATCCATCCACAAGAGTTGCCTGCAGTAGGAGAAAGCCACGCCACAAGTAAGTAGATCTTTGCCAATATTTATTGCAGGAAGGCAAAAACAAGCAACATCATGTCTTGCAAAAAATCAAAGTCCAGCCTTTCAGCCTGACGCGTTTCTTGTCCAAAGCACTTCCTCATCGGCACTGGGCTGGTGTTCTCACAAACTACGGCAGTTTCCCAGCACCACTTATTCATCATGTCCCGCCCCTTTACAGGGTGTGGCCACGCTGTGGCCTCTTGGTCGATGTAGTGCCTTCGTTTTACTACAGTGAGTCGCCGTGCTTGCACCAATATATCACTCAATGAATTCCAAGTGGGTAGCAACAAACAAAACGTTGCCGGAGCTTGCCGCTTACATCCTCCAATGCAATCACCTGTTCCCGATGCTGTCACGTCGAGTGGCGTCACAGCGGGTTTGCACAAAGTACAAATGGGCTTTTCTCCGCGTCTCAGGCTATACCGCAATCCATCCACAAGGGTTGCCTGCAGTACAAGAAAGCCACGCCACAAGTGAGTAGATCTTTGCCAATATTTATTGCAGGAAGACAAAAACAAGCAACATCATGTCTTGCAAAAAAGTCAAAGTCCAGCCTTTCAGCCCGACGCGTTTCGTGTCCAAAGCACTTCCTCATGGGCATTGGGCTGGTGTTCTCACAAACTACGGCAGTTTCCCAGCACCACTTATTCATCATGTCCCGCCCCTTTACAGGGCGTGGCCACGCTGTGGCCTCTTGGTCGATGTAGTGCCTTCGTTTTACTACAGTGAGTCGCTGTGCTTGCACCAATATATCACTCAATGAACTCCAAGTGGGTAGCCACAAACAAAACGTTGCCGGAGCTTGCTGCTTACATCCTCCAATGCAATCACCTGTTCCCGATGCTGTCACGTCGAGTGGCGTCACAGCGGGTTTGCACAAAGTACAAATGGGCTTTTCTCCGCGGCTCAGGCTATGCCGCAATCCATCCACAAGAGTTGCCTGCAGTAGGAGAAAGCCACGCCACAAGTGAGTAGATCTTTGCCAATATTTATTGCAGGAAGGCAAAAACAAGCAACATCATGTCTTGCAAAAAATCAAAGTCCAGCCTTTCAGCCCGACGCGTTTCGTGTCCAAAGCACTTCCTCATGGGCACTGGGCTGGTGTTCTCACAAACTACGGCAGTTTCCCAGCACCACTTATTCATCATGTCCCGCCCCTTTACAGGGCGTGGCCACGCTGTGGCCTCTTGGTCGATGTAGTGCCTTCATTTTACTACAGTGAGTCACCGTGCTTGCACCAATATATCACTCAATGAATTCCAAGTGGGTAGCAACAAACAAAACGTTGCCGGATCTTGCCGCTTGCATCCTCCAATGCAATCACCTGTTCCCGATGCTGTCACGTCGAGTGGCGTCACAGCGGGTTTGCACAAAGTACAAATGGGCTTTTCTCCGCGTCTCAGGCTATACCGCAATCCATCCACAAGAGTTGCCTGCAGTACGAGAAAGCCACGCCACAAGTGAGTAGATCTTTGCCAATATTTATTGCAGGAAGACAAAAACAAGCAACATCATGTCTTGCAAAAAATCAAAGTCCAGCCTTTCAGCCCGACGCGTTTCGTGTCCAAAGCACTTCCTCATGGGCACTGGGCTGGTGTTCTCACAAACTACGGCAGTTTCCCAGCACCACTTATTCATCATGTCCCGCTCCTTTACAGGGCGTGGCCACGCTGTGGCCCCTTGGTCGATGTAGTGCCTTCGTTTTACTATAGTGAGTCGCCGTGCTTGCACCAATATATCACTCAATGAATTCCAAGTGGGTAGCAACAAACAAAACGTTGCCGGAGCTTGCCGCTTACATCCTCCAATGCAATCACCTGTTCCCAATGCTGTCACGTCGAGTGGCGTCACAGCGGGTTTGCACAAAGTACAAATGGGCTTTTCTCTCCGTCTCAGGCTATACCGCAATCCATCCACAAGAGTTGCCTGCAGTACGAGAAAGCCACACCACAAGTGAGTAGATCTTTGCCAATATTTATTGCAGGAAGGCAAAAACAAGCAACATCATGTCCTGCAAAAAATCAAAGTCCAGCCTTTCAGCCCGACGCGTTTCGTGTCCAAAGCACTTCCTCATGGGCACTGGGCTGGTGTTCTCACAAACTACGGCAGTTTCCCAGCACCACTTATTCATCATGTCCCGCCCCTTTACAGGGCGTGGCCACGCTGTGGCCTCTTGGTCGATGTAGTGCCTTCGTTTTACTACAGTGAGTCGCTGTGCTTGCACCAATATATCACTCAATAAACTCCAAGTGGGTAGCCACAAACAAAACGTTGCCGGAGCTTGCCACTTACATCCTCCAATGCAATCACCTGTTCCCGATGCTGTCACGTCGAGTAGCGTCACAGCGGGTTTGCACAAAGTACAAATGGGCTTTTCTCCGCGGCTCAGGCTATGCCGCAATCCATCCACAAGAGTTGCCTGCAGTAGGAGAAAGCCACGCCACAAGTGAGTAGATCTTTGCCAATATTTATTGCAGGAAGGCAAAAACAAGCAACATCATGTCTTGCAAAAAATCAAAGTCCAGCCTTTCAGCCCGACGCTTTTCGTGTCCAAAGCACTTCCTCATGGGCACTGGGCTGGTGTTCTCACAAACTACGGCAGTTTCCCAGCACCACTTATTCATCATGTCCCGCCCCTTTACAGGGCGTGGCCACGCTGTGGCCTCTTGGTCGATGTAGTGCCTTCGTTTTACTACAGTGAGTCGCCGTGCTTGCACCAATATATCACTCAATGAACTCCAAGTGGGTAGCAACAAACAAAACGTTGCCGGAGCTTGCCGCTTACATCCTCCAATGCAATCACCTGTTCCCGATGCTGTCACGTCGAGTGGCGTCACAGCGGGTTTGCACAAAGTACAAATGGGCTTTACTCCGCGGCTCAGGCTATGCCGCAATCCATCCACAAGAGTTGCCTGCAGTAGGAGAAAGCCACGCCACAAGTGAGTAGATCTTTGCCAATATTTATTGCAGGAAGGCAAAAACAAGCAACATCATGTCTTGCAAAAAATCAAAGTCCAGCCTTTCAGCCCGACGCGTTTTGTGTCCAAAGCACTTCCTCACGGGCACTCGGCTGGTGTTCTCACAAACTACGGCAGTTTCCCAGCACCACTTATTCATCATGTCCCGCCCCTTTACAGGGCGTGGCCTTGCTGTGGCCTCTTGGTCGATGTAGTGCCTTCGTTTTACTACAGTGAGTCGCTGTGCTTGCACCAATATATCACTCAATGAACTCCAAGTGGGTAGCAACAAACAAAACGTTGCCTGAGCTTGCCGCTTACATCCTCCAATGCAATCACCTGTTCCCGATGCTGTCACGTCGAGTGGCGTCACAGCGGGTTTGCACAAAGTACAAATGGGCTTTTCTCCGCAGCTCAGGCTATGCCGCAATCCATCCACAAGAGTTGCCTGCAGTAGGAGAAAGCCACGCCACAAGTGAGTAGATCTTTGCCAATATTTATTGCAGGAAGGCAAAAACAAGCAACATCATGTCTTGCAAAAAATCAAAGTCCAGCCTTTCAGCCCGACGCGTTTCGTGTCCAAAGCACTTCCTCATGGGCACTGGGCTGGTGTTCTCACAAACTACGGCAGTTTCCCAGCACCACTTATTCATCATGTCCCGCCCCTTTACAGGGCGTGGCCACGCTGTGGCCTCTTGGTCGATGTAGTGCCTTCGTTTTACTACAGTAAGTCGCCGTGCTTGCACCAATATATCACTCAATGAACTCCAAGTGGGTAGCAACAAACAAAACGTTGCCGGAGCTTGCCGCTTACATCCTCCAATGCAATCACCTGTTCCCGATGCTGTCACGTCGAGTGGCGTCACAGCGGATTTGCACGAAGTACAAATGGGCTTTTCTCCGCGTCTCAGGCTATGCCGCAATTCATCCACAAGAGTTGCATGCAGTAGGAGAAAGCCACGCCACAAGTGAGTAGATCTTTGCCAATATTTATTGCAGGAAGTGAAAAACAAGCAACATCATGTCTTGCAAAAAATCAAAGTCCAGCCTTTCAGCCCGATGCATTTCGTGTCCAAAGCACTTCCTCATGGGCACTGGGCTGGTGTTCTCACAAACTACGGCAGTTTTCCAGCACCACTTATTCATCATGTCCCGCCCCTTTACAGGGCGTGGCCACGCTGTGGCCTCTTGGTGGATGTAGTGCCTTCGTTTTACTACAGTGAGTTGCCGTGCTTGCACCAATATATCACTCAATGAACTCCAAGTGGGTAGCAACAAACAAAACGTTGCCGGAGCTTGCCGCTTACATCCTCCAATGCAATCACCTGTTCCCGATGCTGTCACGTCGAGTGGCGTCACAGCGGGTTTGCACAAAGTACAAATGGGCTTTTCTCCGCGGCTCAGGCTATGCCGCAATCCATCCACAAGAGTTGCCTGCAGTAGGAGAAAGCCACGCCACAAGTGAGTAGATCTTTGCCAATATTTATTGCAGGAAGACAAAAACAAGCAACATCATGTCTTGCAAAAAATCAAAGTCCAGCCTTTCAGCCCGACGCGTTTTGTGTCCAAAGCACTTCCTCATGGGCACTGGGCTGGTGTTCTCACAAACTACGGCAGTTTCCCAGCACCACTTATTCATCATGTCCCGCCCCTTTACAGGGCGTGGCCACGCTGTGGCCTCTTGTCGATGTAGTGCCTTCGTTTTACTACAGTGAGTCGCCGTGCTTGCACCAATATATCACTCAATGAACTCCAAGTGGGTAGCAACAAACAAAATGTTGCCGGAGCTTGCCGCTTACATCCTCCAATGCAATCACCTGTTCCCGATGCTGTCACGTCAAGTGGCGTCACAGCGGGTTTGCACAAAGTACAAATGGGCTTTTCTCCGCGGCTCAAGCTATGCCGCAATCCATCCACAAGAGTTGCCTGCAGTAGGAGAAAGCCACGCCACAAGTGAGTAGATCTTTGCCAATATTTATTGCAGGAAGGCAAAAACAAGCAACATCATGTCTTGCAAAAAATCAAAGTCCAGCCTTTCAGCCCGACGCATTTCGTGTCCAAAGCACTTCCTCATGGGCACTGGGCTGGTGTTCTCACAAACTACGGCAGTTTCCCAGCACCACTTATTCATCATGTCCCGCCCCTTTACAGGGCGTGGCCATGCTGTGGCCTCTTGGTCGATGTAGTGCCTTCGTTTTACTATAGTGAGTCGCCGTGCTTGCACCAATATATCACTCAATGAATTCCAAGTGGGTAGCAACAAACAAAACGTTGCCGGAGCTTGCCGCTTACATCCTCCAATGCAATCACCTGTTCCCAATGCTGTCACGTCGAGTGGCGTCACAGCGGGTTTGCACAAAGTACAAATGGGCTTTTCTCTCCGTCTCAGGCTATACCGCAATCCATCCACAAGAGTTGCCTGCAGTACGAGAAAGCCACACCACAAGTGAGTAGATCTTTGCCAATATTTATTGCAGGAAGGCAAAAACAAGCAACATCATGTCCTGCAAAAAATCAAAGTCCAGCCTTTCAGCCCGACGCGTTTCGTGTCCAAAGCACTTCCTCATGGGCACTGGGCTGGTGTTCTCACAAACTACGGCAGTTTCCCAGCACCACTTATTCATCATGTCCCGCCCCTTTACAGGGCGTGGCCACGCTGTGGCCTCTTGGTCGATGTAGTGCCTTCGTTTTACTACAGTGAGTCGCTGTGCTTGCACCAATATATCACTCAATAAACTCCAAGTGGGTAGCCACAAACAAAACGTTGCCGGAGCTTGCCGCTTACATCCTCCAATGCAATCACCTGTTCCCGATGCTGTCACGTCGAGTAGCGTCACAGCGGGTTTGCACAAAGTACAAATGGGCTTTTCTCCGCGGCTCAGGCTATGCCGCAATCCATCCACAAGAGTTGCCTGCAGTAGGAGAAAGCCACGCCACAAGTGAGTAGATCTTTGCCAATATTTATTGCAGGAAGGCAAAAACAAGCAACATCATGTCTTGCAAAAAATCAAAGTCCAGCCTTTCAGCCCGACGCTTTTCGTGTCCAAAGCACTTCCTCATGGGCACTGGGCTGGTGTTCTCACAAACTACGGCAGTTTCCCAGCACCACTTATTCATCATGTCCCGCCCCTTTACAGGGCGTGGCCACGCTGTGGCCTCTTGGTCGATGTAGTGCCTTCGTTTTACTACAGTGAGTCGCCGTGCTTGCACCAATATATCACTCAATGAACTCCAAGTGGGTAGCAACAAACAAAACGTTGCCGGAGCTTGCCGCTTACATCCTCCAATGCAATCACCTGTTCCCGATGCTGTCACGTCGAGTGGCGTCACAGCGGGTTTGCACAAAGTACAAATGGGCTTTACTCCGCGGCTCAGGCTATGCCGCAATCCATCCACAAGAGTTGCCTGCAGTAGGAGAAAGCCACGCCACAAGTGAGTAGATCTTTGCCAATATTTATTGCAGGAAGGCAAAAACAAGCAACATCATGTCTTGCAAAAAATCAAAGTCCAGCCTTTCAGCCCGACGCGTTTTGTGTCCAAAGCACTTCCTCATGGGCACTCGGCTGGTGTTCTCACAAACTACGGCAGTTTCCCAGCACCACTTATTCATCATGTCCCGCCCCTTTACAGGGCGTGGCCTTGCTGTGGCCTCTTGGTCGATGTAGTGCCTACGTTTTACTACAGTGAGTCGCTGTGCTTGCACCAATATATCACTCAATGAACTCCAAGTGGGTAGCAACAAACAAAACATTGCCTGAGCTTGCCGCTTACATCCTCCAATGCAATCACCTGTTCCCGATGCTGTCACGTCGAGTGGCGTCACAGCGGGTTTGCACAAAGTACAAATGGGCTTTTCTCCGCAGCTCAGGCTATGCCGCAATCCATCCACAAGAGTTGCCTGCAGTAGGAGAAAGCCACGCCACAAGTGAGTAGATCTTTGCCAATATTTATTGCAGGAAGGCAAAAACAAGCATCATCATGTCTTGCAAAAAATCAAAGTCCAGCCTTCAGCCCGACGCGTTTCGTGTCCAAAGCACTTCCTCATGGGCACTGGGCTGGTGTTCTCACAAACTACGGCAGTTTCCCAGCACCACTTATTCATCATGTCCCGCCCCTTTACAGGGCGTGGCCACGCTGTGGCCTCTTGGTCGATGTAGTGCCTTCGTTTTACTACAGTGAGTCGCTGTGCTTGCACCAATATATCACTCAATAAACTCCAAGTGGGTAGCCACAAACAAAACGTTGCCGGAGCTTGCCGCTTACATCCTCCAATGCAATCACCTGTTCCCGATGCTGTCACGTCGAGTAGCGTCACAGCGGGTTTGCACAAAGTACAAATGGGCTTTTCTCCGCGGCTCAGGCTATGCCGCAATCCATCCACAAGAGTTGCCTGCAGTAGGAGAAAGCCACGCCACAAGTGAGTAGATCTTTGCCAATATTTATTGCAGGAAGGCAAAAACAAGCAACATCATGTCTTGCAAAAAATCAAAGTCCAGCCTTTCAGCCCGACGCTTTTCGTGTCCAAAGCACTTCCTCATGGGCACTGGGCTGGTGTTCTCACAAACTACGGCAGTTTCCCAGCACCACTTATTCATCATGTCCCGCCCCTTTACAGGGCGTGGCCACGCTGTGGCCTCTTGGTCGATGTAGTGCCTTCGTTTTACTACAGTGAGTCGCCGTGCTTGCACCAATATATCACTCAATGAACTCCAAGTGGGTAGCAACAAACAAAACGTTGCCGGAGCTTGCCGCTTACATCCTCCAATGCAATCACCTGTTCCCGATGCTGTCACGTCGAGTGGCGTCACAGCGGGTTTGCACAAAGTACAAATGGGCTTTACTCCGCGGCTCAGGCTATGCCGCAATCCATCCACAAGAGTTGCCTGCAGTAGGAGAAAGCCACGCCACAAGTGAGTAGATCTTTGCCAATATTTATTGCAGGAAGGCAAAAACAAGCAACATCATGTCTTGCAAAAAATCAAAGTCCAGCCTTTCAGCCCGACGCGTTTTGTGTCCAAAGCACTTCCTCATGGGCACTCGGCTGGTGTTCTCACAAACTACGGCAGTTTCCCAGCACCACTTATTCATCATGTCCCGCCCCTTTACAGGGCGTGGCCTTGCTGTGGCCTCTTGGTCGATGTAGTGCCTACGTTTTACTACAGTGAGTCGCTGTGCTTGCACCAATATATCACTCAATGAACTCCAAGTGGGTAGCAACAAACAAAACATTGCCTGAGCTTGCCGCTTACATCCTCCAATGCAATCACCTGTTCCCGATGCTGTCACGTCGAGTGGCGTCACAGCGGGTTTGCACAAAGTACAAATGGGCTTTTCTCCGCAGCTCAGGCTATGCCGCAATCCATCCACAAGAGTTGCCTGCAGTAGGAGAAAGCCACGCCACAAGTGAGTAGATCTTTGCCAATATTTATTGCAGGAAGGCAAAAACAAGCAACATCATGTCTTGCAAAAAATCAAAGTCCAGCCTTTCAGCCCGACGCGTTTCGTGTCCAAAGCACTTCCTCATGGGCACTGGGCTGGTGTTCTCACAAACTACGGCAGTTTCCCAGCACCACTTATTCATCATGTACCGCCCCTTTACAGGGCGTGGCCACGCTGTGGCCTCTTGGTCGATGTAGTGCCTTCGTTTTACTACAGTAAGTCGCCGTGCTTGCACCAATATATCACTCAATGAACTCCAAGTGGGTAGCAACAAACAAAACGTTGCCGGAGCTTGCCGCTTACATCCTCCAATGCAATCACCTGTTCCCGATGCTGTCACGTCGAGTGGCGTCACAGCGGGTTTGCACAAAGTACAAATGGGCTTTTCTCCGCGTCTCAGGCTATGCCGCAATCCATCCACAAGAGTTGCCTGCAGTAGGAGAAAGCCACGCCACAAGTGAGTAGATCTTTGCCAATATTTATTGCAGGAAGGCAAAAACAAGTAACATCATGTCTTGTAAAAAATCAAAGTCCAGCCTTTCAGCCCGACGCATTTCGTGTCCAAAGCACTTCCTCATGGGCACTGGGCTGGTGTTCTCACAAACTACGGCAGTTTCCCAGCACCACTTATTCATCATGTCCCGCCCCTTTACAGGGCGTGGCCACGCTGTGGCCTCTTGGTCGATGTAGTGCCTTCGTTTTACTATAGTGAGTCGCCGTGCTTGCACCAATATATCACTCAATGAATTCCAAGTGGGTAGCAACAAACAAAACGTTGCCGGAGCTTGCCGCTTACATCCTCCAATGCAATCACCTGTTCCCAATGCTGTCACGTCGAGTGGCGTCACAGCGGGTTTGCACAAAGTACAAATGGGCTTTTCTCTCCGTCTCAGGCTATACCGCAATCCATCCACAAGAGTTGCCTGCAGTACGAGAAAGCCACACCACAAGTGAGTAGATCTTTGCCAATATTTATTGCAGGAAGGCAAAAACAAGCAACATCATGTCCTGCAAAAAATCAAAGTCCAGCCTTTCAGCCCGACGCGTTTCGTGTCCAAAGCACTTCCTCATGGGCACTGGGCTGGTGTTCTCACAAACTACGGCAGTTTCCCAGCACCACTTATTCATCATGTCCCGCCCCTTTACAGGGCGTGGCCACGCTGTGGCCTCTTGGTCGATGTAGTGCCTTCGTTTTACTACAGTGAGTCGCTGTGCTTGCACCAATATATCACTCAATAAACTCCAAGTGGGTAGCCACAAACAAAACGTTGCCGGAGCTTGCCGCTTACATCCTCCAATGCAATCACCTGTTCCCGATGCTGTCACGTCGAGTAGCGTCACAGCGGGTTTGCACAAAGTACAAATGGGCTTTTCTCCGCGGCTCAGGCTATGCCGCAATCCATCCACAAGAGTTGCCTGCAGTAGGAGAAAGCCACGCCACAAGTGAGTAGATCTTTGCCAATATTTATTGCAGGAAGGCAAAAACAAGCAACATCATGTCTTGCAAAAAATCAAAGTCCAGCCTTTCAGCCCGACGCTTTTCGTGTCCAAAGCACTTCCTCATGGGCACTGGGCTGGTGTTCTCACAAACTACAGCAGTTTCCCAGCACCACCTATTCATCATGTCCCGCCCCTTTACAAGGCGTGGCCACGCTGTGGCCTCTTGGTCGATGTAGTGCCTTCGTTTTACTACAGTAAGTCGCCGTGCTTGCACCAATATATCACTCAATGAACTCCAAGTGGGTAGCAACAAACAAAACGTTGCCGGAGCTTGTCGCTTACATCCTCCAATGCAATCACCTGTTCCCGATGCTGTCACGTCGAGTGGCGTCACAGCGGGTTTGCACAAAGTACAAATGGGCTTTTCTCCGCGGCTCAGGCTATGCCGCAATCCATCCACAAGAGTTGCCTGCAGTAGGAGAAAGCCACGCCACAAGTGAGTAGATCTTTGCCAATATTTATTGCAGGAAGGCAAAAACAAGCAACATCATGTCTTGCAAAAAATCAAAGTCCAGCCTTTCAGCCCGACGCTTTTCGTGTCCAAAGCACTTCCTCATGGGCACTGGGCTGGTGTTCTCACAAACTACGGCAGTTTCCCAGCACCACTTATTCATCATGTCCCGCCCCTTTACAGGGCGTGGCCTTGCTGTGGCCTCTTGGTCGATGTAGTGCCTACGTTTTACTACAGTGAGTCGCTGTGCTTGCACCAATATATCACTCAATGAACTCCAAGTGGGTAGCAACAAACAAAACATTGCCTGAGCTTGCCGCTTACATCCTCCAATGCAATCACCTGTTCCCGATGCTGTCACGTCGAGTGGCGTCACAGCGGGTTTGCACAAAGTACAAATGGGCTTTTCTCCGCAGCTCAGGCTATGCCGCAATTCATCCACAAGAGTTGCCTGCAGTAGGAGAAAGCCACGCCACAAGTGAGTAGATCTTTGCCAATATTTATTGCAGGAAGGCAAAAACAAGCAACATCATGTCTTGCAAAAAATCAAAGTCCAGCCTTTCAGCCCGACGCGTTTCGTGTCCAAAGCACTTCCTCATGGGCACTGGGCTGGTG
Organism: Lissotriton helveticus; assembly: GCF_964261635.1. Lineage (NCBI taxonomy): Eukaryota > Metazoa > Chordata > Amphibia > Caudata > Salamandridae > Lissotriton > Lissotriton helveticus. Next base: position 249,889,211 of record NC_136072.1, read on the forward strand.
TTCTCACAAACTACGGCAGTTTCCCAGCACCACTTATTCATCATGTCCCGCCCCTTTACAGGGCGTGGCCACGCTGTGGCCTCTTGGTCGATGTAGTGCCTTCGTTTTACTACAGTGAGTCGCTGTGCTTGCACCAATATATCACTCAATAAACTCCAAGTGGGTAGCCACAAACAAAACGTTGCCGGAGCTTGCCGCTTACATCCTCCAATGCAATCACCTGTTCCCGATGCTGTCACGTCGAGTAGCGTCACAGCGGGTTTGCACAAAGTACAAATGGGCTTTTCTCCGCGGCTCAGGCTATGCCGCAATCCATCCACAAGAGTTGCCTGCAGTAGGAGAAAGCCACGCCACAAGTGAGTAGATCTTTGCCAATATTTATTGCAGGAAGGCAAAAACAAGCAACATCATGTCTTGCAAAAAATCAAAGTCCAGCCTTTCAGCCCGACGCTTTTCGTGTCCAAAGCACTTCCTCATGGGCACTGGGCTGGTGTTCTCACAAACTACGGCAGTTTCCCAGCACCACTTATTCATCATGTCCCGCCCCTTTACAGGGCGTGGCCACGCTGTGGCCTCTTGGTCGATGTAGTGCCTTCGTTTTACTACAGTGAGTCGCCGTGCTTGCACCAATATATCACTCAATGAACTCCAAGTGGGTAGCAACAAACAAAACGTTGCCGGAGCTTGCCGCTTACATCCTCCAATGCAATCACCTGTTCCCGATGCTGTCACGTCGAGTGGCGTCACAGCGGGTTTGCACAAAGTACAAATGGGCTTTACTCCGCGGCTCAGGCTATGCCGCAATCCATCCACAAGAGTTGCCTGCAGTAGGAGAAAGCCACGCCACAAGTGAGTAGATCTTTGCCAATATTTATTGCAGGAAGGCAAAAACAAGCAACATCATGTCTTGCAAAAAATCAAAGTCCAGCCTTTCAGCCCGACGCGTTTTGTGTCCAAAGCACTTCCTCATGGGCACTCGGCTGGTGTTCTCACAAACTACGGCAGTTTCCCAGCACCACTTATTCATCATGTCCCGCCCCTTTACAGGGCGTGGCCTTGCTGTGGCCTCTTGGTCGATGTAGTGCCTACGTTTTACTACAGTGAGTCGCTGTGCTTGCACCAATATATCACTCAATGAACTCCAAGTGGGTAGCAACAAACAAAACATTGCCTGAGCTTGCCGCTTACATCCTCCAATGCAATCACCTGTTCCCGATGCTGTCACGTCGAGTGGCGTCACAGCGGGTTTGCACAAAGTACAAATGGGCTTTTCTCCGCAGCTCAGGCTATGCCGCAATCCATCCACAAGAGTTGCCTGCAGTAGGAGAAAGCCACGCCACAAGTGAGTAGATCTTTGCCAATATTTATTGCAGGAAGGCAAAAACAAGCAACATCATGTCTTGCAAAAAATCAAAGTCCAGCCTTTCAGCCCGACGCGTTTCGTGTCCAAAGCACTTCCTCATGGGCACTGGGCTGGTGTTCTCACAAACTACGGCAGTTTCCCAGCACCACTTATTCATCATGTACCGCCCCTTTACAGGGCGTGGCCACGCTGTGGCCTCTTGGTCGATGTAGTGCCTTCGTTTTACTACAGTAAGTCGCCGTGCTTGCACCAATATATCACTCAATGAACTCCAAGTGGGTAGCAACAAACAAAACGTTGCCGGAGCTTGCCGCTTACATCCTCCAATGCAATCACCTGTTCCCGATGCTGTCACGTCGAGTGGCGTCACAGCGGGTTTGCACAAAGTACAAATGGGCTTTTCTCCGCGTCTCAGGCTATGCCGCAATCCATCCACAAGAGTTGCCTGCAGTAGGAGAAAGCCACGCCACAAGTGAGTAGATCTTTGCCAATATTTATTGCAGGAAGGCAAAAACAAGTAACATCATGTCTTGTAAAAAATCAAAGTCCAGCCTTTCAGCCCGACGCATTTCGTGTCCAAAGCACTTCCTCATGGGCACTGGGCTGGTGTTCTCACAAACTACGGCAGTTTCCCAGCACCACTTATTCATCATGTCCCGCCCCTTTACAGGGCGTGGCCACGCTGTGGCCTCTTGGTCGATGTAGTGCCTTCGTTTTACTATAGTGAGTCGCCGTGCTTGCACCAATATATCACTCAATGAATTCCAAGTGGGTAGCAACAAACAAAACGTTGCCGGAGCTTGCCGCTTACATCCTCCAATGCAATCACCTGTTCCCAATGCTGTCACGTCGAGTGGCGTCACAGCGGGTTTGCACAAAGTACAAATGGGCTTTTCTCTCCGTCTCAGGCTATACCGCAATCCATCCACAAGAGTTGCCTGCAGTACGAGAAAGCCACACCACAAGTGAGTAGATCTTTGCCAATATTTATTGCAGGAAGGCAAAAACAAGCAACATCATGTCCTGCAAAAAATCAAAGTCCAGCCTTTCAGCCCGACGCGTTTCGTGTCCAAAGCACTTCCTCATGGGCACTGGGCTGGTGTTCTCACAAACTACGGCAGTTTCCCAGCACCACTTATTCATCATGTCCCGCCCCTTTACAGGGCGTGGCCACGCTGTGGCCTCTTGGTCGATGTAGTGCCTTCGTTTTACTACAGTGAGTCGCTGTGCTTGCACCAATATATCACTCAATAAACTCCAAGTGGGTAGCCACAAACAAAACGTTGCCGGAGCTTGCCGCTTACATCCTCCAATGCAATCACCTGTTCCCGATGCTGTCACGTCGAGTAGCGTCACAGCGGGTTTGCACAAAGTACAAATGGGCTTTTCTCCGCGGCTCAGGCTATGCCGCAATCCATCCACAAGAGTTGCCTGCAGTAGGAGAAAGCCACGCCACAAGTGAGTAGATCTTTGCCAATATTTATTGCAGGAAGGCAAAAACAAGCAACATCATGTCTTGCAAAAAATCAAAGTCCAGCCTTTCAGCCCGACGCTTTTCGTGTCCAAAGCACTTCCTCATGGGCACTGGGCTGGTGTTCTCACAAACTACAGCAGTTTCCCAGCACCACCTATCCATCATGTCCCGCCCCTTTACAAGGCGTGGCCACGCTGTGGCCTCTTGGTCGATGTAGTGCCTTCGTTTTACTACAGTAAGTCGCCGTGCTTGCACCAATATATCACTCAATGAACTCCAAGTGGGTAGCAACAAACAAAACGTTGCCGGAGCTTGTCGCTTACATCCTCCAATGCAATCACCTGTTCCCGATGCTGTCACGTCGAGTGGCGTCACAGCGGGTTTGCACAAAGTACAAATGGGCTTTTCTCCGCGGCTCAGGCTATGCCGCAATCCATCCACAAGAGTTGCCTGCAGTAGGAGAAAGCCACGCCACAAGTGAGTAGATCTTTGCCAATATTTATTGCAGGAAGGCAAAAACAAGCAACATCATGTCTTGCAAAAAATCAAAGTCCAGCCTTTCAGCCCGACGCTTTTCGTGTCCAAAGCACTTCCTCATGGGCACTGGGCTGGTGTTCTCACAAACTACGGCAGTTTCCCAGCACCACTTATTCATCATGTCCCGCCCCTTTACAGGGCGTGGCCACGCTGTGGCCTCTTGGTCGATGTAGTGCCTTCGTTTTACTACAGTGAGTCGCCGTGCTTGCACCAATATATCACTCAATGAACTCCAAGTGGGTAGCAACAAACAAAACGTTGCCGGAGCTTGCCGCTTACATCCTCCAATGCAATCACCTGTTCCCGATGCTGTCACGTCGAGTGGCGTCACAGCGGGTTTGCACAAAGTACAAATGGGCTTTACTCCGCGGCTCAGGCTATGCCGCAATCCATCCACAAGAGTTGCCTGCAGTAGGAGAAAGCCACGCCACAAGTGAGTAGATCTTTGCCAATATTTATTGCAGGAAGGCAAAAACAAGCAACATCATGTCTTGCAAAAAATCAAAGTCCAGCCTTTCAGCCCGACGCGTTTTGTGTCCAAAGCACTTCCTCATGGGCACTCGGCTGGTGTTCTCACAAACTACGGCAGTTTCCCAGCACCACTTATTCATCATGTCCCGCCCCTTTACAGGGCGTGGCCTTGCTGTGGCCTCTTGGTCGATGTAGTGCCTACGTTTTACTACAGTGAGTCGCTGTGCTTGCACCAATATATCACTCAATGAACTCCAAGTAGGTAGCAACAAACAAAACATTGCCTGAGCTTGCCGCTTACATCCTCCAATGCAATCACCTGTTCCCGATGCTGTCACGTCGAGTGGCGTCACAGCGGGTTTGCACAAAGTACAAATGGGCTTTTCTCCGCAGCTCAGGCTATGCCGCAATCCATCCACAAGAGTTGCCTGCAGTAGGAGAAAGCCACGCCACAAGTGAGTAGATCTTTGCCAATATTTATTGCAGGAAGGCAAAAACAAGCAACATCATGTCTTGCAAAAAATCAAAGTCCAGCCTTTCAGCCCGACGCGTTTCGTGTCCAAAGCACTTCCTCATGGGCACTGGGCTGGTGTTCTCACAAACTACGGCAGTTTCCCAGCACCACTTATTCATCATGTCCCGCCCCTTTACAGGGCGTGGCCATGCTGTGGCCTCTTGGTCGATGTAGTGCCTTCGTTTTACTACAGTAAGTCGCCGTGCTTGCACCAATGTATCACTCAATGAACTCCAAGTGGGTAGCAACAAACAAAACGTTGCCGGAGCTTGCCGCTTACATCCTCCAATGCAATCACCTGTTCCCGATGCTGTCACGTCGAGTAGCGTCACAGCGGGTTTGCACAAAGTACAAATGGGCTTTTCTCCGCGGCTCAGGCTATGCCGCAATCCATCCACAAGAGTTGCCTGCAGTAGGAGAAAGCCACGCCACAAGTGAGTAGATCTTTGCCAATATTTATTGCAGGAAGGCAAAAACAAGCAACATCATGTCTTGCAAAAAATCAAAGTCCAGCCTTTCAGCCCGACGCTTTTCGTGTCCAAAGCACTTCCTCATGGGCACTGGGCTGGTGTTCTCACAAACTACGGCAGTTTCCCAGCACCACTTATTCATCATGTCCCGCCCCTTTACAGGGCGTGGCCACGCTGTGGCCTCTTGGTCGATGTAGTGCCTTCGTTTTACTACAGTGAGTCGCCGTGCTTGCACCAATATATCACTCAATGAACTCCAATTGGGTAGCAACAAACAAAACGTTGCCGGAGCTTGCCGCTTACATCCTCCAATGCAATCACCTGTTCCCGATGCTGTCACGTCGAGTGGTGTCACAGCGGGTTTGCACAAAGTACAAATGGGCTTTTCTCCGCAGCTCAGGCTATGCCGCAATCCATCCACAAGAGTTGCCTGCAGTAGGAGAAAGCCACGCCACAAGTGAGTAGATCTTTGCCAATATTTATTGCAGGAAGGCAAAAACAAGCAACATCATGTCTTGCAAAAAATCAAAGTCCAGCCTTTCAGCCCGACGCGTTTCGTGTCCAAAGCACTTCCTTATGGGCACTGGGCTGGTGTTCTCACAAACTACGGCAGTTTCCCAGCACCACTTATTCATCATGTCCCGCCCCTTTACAGGGCGTGGCCACGCTGTGGCCTCTTGGTCGATGTAGTGCCTTCGTTTTACTACAGTAAGTCGCCGTGCTTGCACCAATATATCTCTCAATGAACTCCAAGTGGGTAGCAACAAACAAAACGTTGCCGGAGCTTGCCGCTTACATCCTCCAATGCAATCACCTGTTCCCAATGCTGTCACGTCGAGTGGCGTCACAGCGGGTTTGCACAAAGTACAAATGGGCTTTTCTCTCCGTCTCAGGCTATACCGCAATCCATCCACAAGAGTTGCCTGCAGTACGAGAAAGCCACACCACAAGTGAGTAGATCTTTGCCAATATTTATTGCAGGAAGGCAAAAACAAGCAACATCATGTCCTGCAAAAAATCAAAGTCCAGCCTTTCAGCCCGACGCGTTTCGTGTCCAAAGCACTTCCTCATGGGCACTGGGCTGGTGTTCTCACAAACTACGGCAGTTTCCCAGCACCACTTATTCATCATGTCCCGCCCCTTTACAGGGCGTGGCCACGCTGTGGCCTCTTGGTCGATGTAGTGCCTTCGTTTTACTACAGTGAGTCGCTGTGCTTGCACCAATATATCACTCAATAAACTCCAAGTGGGTAGCCACAAACAAAACGTTGCCGGAGCTTGCCGCTTACATCCTCCAATGCAATCACCTGTTCCCGATGCTGTCACGTCGAGTAGCGTCACAGCGGGTTTGCACAAAGTACAAATGGGCTTTTCTCCGCGGCTCAGGCTATGCCGCAATCCATCCACAAGAGTTGCCTGCAGTAGGAGAAAGCCACGCCACAAGTGAGTAGATCTTTGCCAATATTTATTGCAGGAAGGCAAAAACAAGCAACATCATGTCTTGCAAAAAATCAAAGTCCAGCCTTTCAGCCCGACGCTTTTCGTGTCCAAAGCACTTCCTCATGGGCACTGGGCTGGTGTTCTCACAAACTACAGCAGTTTCCCAGCACCACCTATCCATCATGTCCCGCCCCTTTACAAGGCGTGGCCACGCTGTGGCCTCTTGGTCGATGTAGTGCCTTCGTTTTACTACAGTAAGTCGCCGTGCTTGCACCAATATATCACTCAATGAACTCCAAGTGGGTAGCAACAAACAAAACGTTGCCGGAGCTTGTCGCTTACATCCTCCAATGCAATCACCTGTTCCCGATGCTGTCACGTCGAGTGGCGTCACAGCGGGTTTGCACAAAGTACAAATGGGCTTTTCTCCGCGGCTCAGGCTATGCCGCAATCCATCCACAAGAGTTGCCTGCAGTAGGAGAAAGCCACGCCACAAGTGAGTAGATCTTTGCCAATATTTATTGCAGGAAGGCAAAAACAAGCAACATCATGTCTTGCAAAAAATCAAAGTCCAGCCTTTCAGCCCGACGCTTTTCGTGTCCAAAGCACTTCCTCATGGGCACTGGGCTGGTGTTCTCACAAACTACGGCAGTTTCCCAGCACCACTTATTCATCATGTCCCGCCCCTTTACAGGGCGTGGCCACGCTGTGGCCTCTTGGTCGATGTAGTGCCTTCGTTTTACTACAGTGAGTCGCCGTGCTTGCACCAATATATCACTCAATGAACTCCAAGTGGGTAGCAACAAACAAAACGTTGCCGGAGCTTGCCGCTTACATCCTCCAATGCAATCACCTGTTCCCGATGCTGTCACGTCGAGTGGCGTCACAGCGGGTTTGCACAAAGTACAAATGGGCTTTACTCCGCGGCTCAGGCTATGCCGCAATCCATCCACAAGAGTTGCCTGCAGTAGGAGAAAGCCACGCCACAAGTGAGTAGATCTTTGCCAATATTTATTGCAGGAAGGCAAAAACAAGCAACATCATGTCTTGCAAAAAATCAAAGTCCAGCCTTTCAGCCCGACGCGTTTTGTGTCCAAAGCACTTCCTCATGGGCACTCGGCTGGTGTTCTCACAAACTACGGCAGTTTCCCAGCACCACTTATTCATCATGTCCCGCCCCTTTACAGGGCGTGGCCTTGCTGTGGCCTCTTGGTCGATGTAGTGCCTACGTTTTACTACAGTGAGTCGCTGTGCTTGCACCAATATATCACTCAATGAACTCCAAGTAGGTAGCAACAAACAAAACATTGCCTGAGCTTGCCGCTTACATCCTCCAATGCAATCACCTGTTCCCGATGCTGTCACGTCGAGTGGCGTCACAGCGGGTTTGCACAAAGTACAAATGGGCTTTTCTCCGCAGCTCAGGCTATGCCGCAATCCATCCACAAGAGTTGCCTGCAGTAGGAGAAAGCCACGCCACAAGTGAGTAGATCTTTGCCAATATTTATTGCAGGAAGGCAAAAACAAGCAACATCATGTCTTGCAAAAAATCAAAGTCCAGCCTTTCAGCCCGACGCGTTTCGTGTCCAAAGCACTTCCTCATGGGCACTGGGCTGGTGTTCTCACAAACTACGGCAGTTTCCCAGCACCACTTATTCATCATGTCCCGCCCCTTTACAGGGCGTGGCCATGCTGTGGCCTCTTGGTCGATGTAGTGCCTTCGTTTTACTACAGTAAGTCGCCGTGCTTGCACCAATGTATCACTCAATGAACTCCAAGTGGGTAGCAACAAACAAAACGTTGCCGGAGCTTGCCGCTTACATCCTCCAATGCAATCACCTGTTCCCGATGCTGTCACGTCGAGTAGCGTCACAGCGGGTTTGCACAAAGTACAAATGGGCTTTTCTCCGCGGCTCAGGCTATGCCGCAATCCATCCACAAGAGTTGCCTGCAGTAGGAGAAAGCCACGCCACAAGTGAGTAGATCTTTGCCAATATTTATTGCAGGAAGGCAAAAACAAGCAACATCATGTCTTGCAAAAAATCAAAGTCCAGCCTTTCAGCCCGACGCTTTTCGTGTCCAAAGCACTTCCTCATGGGCACTGGGCTGGTGTTCTCACAAACTACGGCAGTTTCCCAGCACCACTTATTCATCATGTCCCGCCCCTTTACAGGGCGTGGCCACGCTGTGGCCTCTTGGTCGATGTAGTGCCTTCGTTTTACTACAGTGAGTCGCCGTGCTTGCACCAATATATCACTCAATGAACTCCAATTGGGTAGCAACAAACAAAACGTTGCCGGAGCTTGCCGCTTACATCCTCCAATGCAATCACCTGTTCCCGATGCTGTCACGTCGAGTGGTGTCACAGCGGGTTTGCACAAAGTACAAATGGGCTTTTCTCCGCAGCTCAGGCTATGCCGCAATCCATCCACAAGAGTTGCCTGCAGTAGGAGAAAGCCACGCCACAAGTGAGTAGATCTTTGCCAATATTTATTGCAGGAAGGCAAAAACAAGCAACATCATGTCTTGCAAAAAATCAAAGTCCAGCCTTTCAGCCCGACGCGTTTCGTGTCCAAAGCACTTCCTTATGGGCACTGGGCTGGTGTTCTCACAAACTACGGCAGTTTCCCAGCACCACTTATTCATCATGTCCCGCCCCTTTACAGGGCGTGGCCACGCTGTGGCCTCTTGGTCGATGTAGTGCCTTCGTTTTACTACAGTAAGTCGCCGTGCTTGCACCAATATATCTCTCAATGAACTCCAAGTGGGTAGCAACAAACAAAACGTTGCCGGAGCTTGCCGCTTACATCCTCCAATGCAATCACCTGTTCCCGATGCTGTCACGTCAAGTGGCGTCACAGCGGGTTTGCACAAAGTACAAATGGGCTTTTCTCCGCGGCTCAGGCTATGCCGCAATCCATCCACAAGAGTTGCCTGCAGTAGGAGAAAGCCACGCCACAAGTGAGTAGATCTTTGCCAATATTTATTGCAGGAAGGCAAAAACAAGCAACATCATGTCTTGCAAAAAATCAAAGTCCAGCCTTTCAGCCCGACGCATTTCGTGTCCAAAGCACTTCCTCATGGGCACTGGGCTGGTGTTCTCACAAACTACGGCAGTTTCCCAGCACCACTTATTCATCATGTCCCGCCCCTTTACAGGGCGTGGCCACGCTGTGGCCTCTTGGTCGATGTAGTGCCTTCGTTTTACTACAGTAAGTCGCCGTGCTTGCACCAATATATCACTCAATGAACTCCAAGTGGGTAGCAACAAACAAAACGTTGCCGGAGCTTGCCGCTTACATCCTCCAATGCAATCACCTGTTCCCGATGCTGTCACGTCGAGTGGCGTCACAGCGGGTTTGCACAAAGTACAAATGGGCTTTTCTCCGCGTCTCAGGCTATGCCGCAATCCATCCACAAGAGTTGCCTGCAGTAGGAGAAAGCCACGCCACAAGTGAGTAGATCTTTGCCAATATTTATTGCAGGAAGGCAAAAACAAGCAACATCATGTCTGGCAAAAAATCAAAGTCCAGCCTTTCAGCCCGACGCGTTTCGTCTCCAAAGCACTTCCTCATGGGCACTGGGCTGGTGTTCTCACAAACTACGGCAGTTTCCCAGCACCACTTATTCATCATGTCCCGCCCCTTTACAGGGCGTGGCCACGCTGTGGCCTCTTGGTCGATGTAGTGCCTTCGTTTTACTACAGTGAGTCGCCGTGCTTGCATCAATATATCACTCAATGAACTCCAAGTGGGTAGCAACAAACAAAACGTTGCCGGAGCTTGCCGCTTACATCCTCCAATGCAATCACCTGTTCCCGATGCTGTCACGTTGAGTGGCGTCACAGCGGGTTTGCACAAAGTACAAATGGGCTTTTCTCTGCGGCTCAGGCTATGCCGCAATCCATCCACAAGAGTTGCCTGCAGTAGGAGAAAGCCACGCCACAAGTGAGTAGATCTTTGCCAATATTTATTGCAGGAAGGCAAAAACAAGCAACATCATGTCTTGCAAAAAATCAAAGTCCAGCCTTTCAGCCCGACGCGTTTCGTGTCCAAAGCATTTCCTCATGGGCACAGGGCTGGTGTTCTCACAAACTACAGCAGTTTCCCAGCACCACCTATTCATCATGTCCTGCCCCTTTACAAGGCGTGGCCACGCTGTGTCCTCTTGGTCGATGTAGTGCCTTCGTTTTACTACAGTAAGTCGCCGTGCTTGCACCAATATATCACTCAATGAACTCCAAGTGGGTAGCAACAAACAAAACGTTGCCGGAGCTTGTCGCTTACATCCTCCAATGCAATCACCTGTTCCCGATGCTGTCACGTCGAGTGGCGTCACAGCGGGTTTGCACAAAGTACAAATGGGCTTTTCTCCGCGTCTCAGGCTATGCCGCAATCCATCCACAAGTGTTGCCTGCAGTAGGAGAAAGCCACGCCACAAGTGAGTAGATCTTTGCCAATATTTATTGCAGGAAGGCAAAAACAAGCAACATCATGTCTTGTAAAAAATCAAAGTCCAGCCTTTCAGCCCGACGCGTTTCGTGTCCAAAGCACTTCCTCATGGGCACTGGGCTGGTGTTCTCACAAACTACGGCAGTTTCCCAGCACCACTTATTCATCATGTCCCGCCCCTTTACAGGGCGTGGCAACGCTGTGGCCTCTTGGTCGATGTAGTGCCTTCGTTTTACTACAGTGAGTCGCCGTGCTTGCACCAATATATCACTCAATGAACTCCAAGTGGGTAGCAACAAACAAAACGTTGCCGGAGCTTGCCGCTTACATCCTCCAATGCAATCACCTGTTCCCGATGCTGTCACGTCGAGTGGCGTCACAGCGGGTTTGCACAAAGTACAAATGGGCTTTTCTCCGCGTCTCAGGCTATGCCGCAATCCATCCACAAGAGTTGCCTGCAGTAGGAGAAAGCCACGCCACAAGTGAGTAGATCTTTGCCAATATTTATTGCAGGAAGGCAAAAACAAGCAACATCATGTCTTGCAAAAAATCAAAGTCCAGCCTTTCAGCCCGACGCGTTTTGTGTCCAAAGCACTTCCTCAAGGGCACTGGGCTGGTGTTCTCACAAACTACGGCAGTTTCCCAGCACCACTTATTCATCATGTCCCGCCCCTTTACAGGGCGTGGCCACGCTGTGGCCTCTTGGTCGATGTAGTGCCTTCGTTTTACTACAGTGAGTCGCCGTGCTTGCACCAATATATCACTCAACGAACTCCAAGTGGGTAGCAACAAACAAAACGTTGCCGGAGCTTGCCGCTTACGTCCTCCAATGCAATCACCTGTTCCCGATGCTGTCACGTTGAGTGGCGTCACAGCGGGTTTGCACAAAGTACAAATGGGCTTTTCTCCGCGGCTCAGGCTATGCCGCAATCCATCCACAAGAGTTGCCTGCAGTAGGAGAAAGCCACGCCACAAGTGAGTAGATCTTTGCCAATATTTATTGCAGGAAGGCAAAAACAAGCAACATCATGTCTTGCAAAAAATCAAAGTCCAGCCTTTCAGCCCGACGCGTTTTGTGTCCAAAGCACTTCCTCAAGGGCACTGGGCTGGTGTTCTCACAAACTACGGCAGTTTCCCAGCACCACTTATTCATCATGTCCCGCCCCTTTACAGGGCGTGGCCACGCTGTGGCCTCTTGGTCGATGTAGTGCCTTCGTTTTACTACAGTGAGTCGCCGTGCTTGCACCAATATATCACTCAACGAACTCCAAGTGGGTAGCAACAAACAAAACGTTGCCGGAGCTTGCCGCTTACATCCTCCAATGCAATCACCTGTTCCCGATGCTGTCACGTTGAGTGGCGTCACAGCGGGTTTGCACAAAGTACAAATGGGCTTTTCTCCGCGGCTCAGGCTATGCCGCAATCCATCCACAAGAGTTGCCTGCAGTAGGAGAAAGCCACGCCACAAGTGAGTAGATCTTTGCCAATATTTATTGCAGGAAGGCAAAAACAAGCAACATCATGTCTTGCAAAAAATCAAAGTCCAGCCTTTCAGCCCGACGCGCTTCGTGTCCAAAGCACTTCCTCATGGGCACTGGGCTGGTGTTCTCACAAACTACGCAGTTTCCCAGCACCACGTATTCATCATGTCCCGCCCCTTTACAGGGCGTGGCCACGCTGTGGCCTCTTGGTCGATGTAGTGCCTTCGTTTTATTACAGTGAGTCGCCGTGCTTGCACCAATATATCACTCAATGAACTCCAAGTGGGTAGCAACAAACAAATAAAGTCCAACGCACTTCCTCATGGGCACTGGGCTGGTGTTCTCACAAACTACGGCAGTTTCCCAGCACCACTTATTTATCATGTCCCGCCCCTTTACAGGGCGTGGCCACGCTGTGGCCTCTTGGTCGATGTAGTGCCTTCGTTTTACTACATTGAGTCGCCGTGCTTGCACCAATATATCACTCAATGAACTCCAAGTGGGTAACCCGCTGTGACGCCTCTCGACGTGACAGCATGGGGAACATGTGATTGCATTGGAGGATGTAAGCGGCAAGCTCCGGCAACGTTTTGTTTGTTGCTACCCACTTGGAGTTCATTGAGTGATATATTGGTGCAAGCACGGCGACTCACTGTTGTAAAACGAAGGCACTACATCGACCAAGAGGCCACAGTGTGGCCATGCCCTGTAAAGGGGCGGGACATGATGAATAAGTGGTGCTGGGAAACTGCCGTAGTTTGTGAGAACACCAGCCCAGTGCCCATGAGGAAGTGCTTTGGACACGAAACGCGTCGGGCTGAAAGGCTGGACTTGGATTTTTTGCAAGACATGATGTTGCTTGTTTTTGCCTTCCTGCAATAAATATTGGCAAAGATCTACTCACTTGTGGCGTGGCTTTCTCCTACTGCAGGCAACTCTTGTGGATATATCTATATATATATATATATATATATATACACACACATATATTTTAATGGGAATAGTGCTGAGCAGCCCCCCTTCCCGAGCCTCACCGAGTCGTATCTAATGTAAAGGTGAAGGGGGCCATGTGGGCCCTCTCCGTGTGCCTATTTTACGACCAAGGATCCCATCCTGTGGCCTCTATTTTAGATTGGTTGGTGCCCCAACACCCACCCAGGGCACCCACCATACACACATTCAGAATGCCCCTCCCCATATTTATTAAATTTGCCCTGGGGGATGGGGTCCCCAGAGCCAAATATGGCTCAGGGTGTACGCCCCTCTCCATAATAATAAATCAGAGCCCCGGAGATGAGAACCCCAGAGCTAAAAAAGGGCTGGGGAGGGGTCTATGCACTTTTCTCCATTCAATTAAACAATGTGTCCCGGGACTACGATCTGGTTGTCTTTTGACCTGCTGATTTTTTAAAATCTTGGCCCTGGTGGATCCCTATTGGTCCTTCTTCATGGGGCCTAGGGGGGCAGGTTATGCATACCCTTCCCCCTTAAATATATATTTTTTTACAAGTTCAGTACACGGGGAATAAGGGCCAGATGTACGACTCACCAATTTGCAAGTCGCAAATTGTATCGCATTTGCGACTTGCAATTTGCGAGCCTCAAATTGAGATGCACAACAGTGTCTGAGACACTGCTTCCAATTCCTAATGGGGGTCGCAAAATGCATGCCTCGTGCATATTAATGAGGCTTTCGCGATTTTTGACCCCGTTGGGACTGGCTGGCAGACCACCAAGTCTGGGACTGCTTTTAAATAAAGCAGTTTTTTTTTTTCAAATGGAGCCAATTTTCCTTAAAGGAAAGCGGGATGTATTTATAAAATAAAAATTAAACTTTTCAGTTTCAGTTTTTTAAGGGCAAGCCGTGGTCCCTGCGAGTGAAGGGTGGTAAACTGTGACTGTTTTGCGACTGCAATTGGGGTTGCAAAACAGTTTTACATCGCTTCAGGTGTCGCTATTAGGAAGGGATGCACTTGGAACATCCCTTCCCAATAGCGAGTCACTAATCCAAATTGATTTGCGACTCTCAAAATAGGATTAGTACATGGGGCACACGTTTTTTGAGGTCGCAAATGGGTCTAAAACCCATTTGCACCCGCAAAAAGCGTTAGTACATCTGGGTCCATGTCTCCAGCGGGATTCTGAATGCCCGTAAAATTCCAATGCATTTTCCACAAACATCTTCAAGATGTGCTATAGCAAAAACTTCTAAACAACTGTCAGGATGCTAGAACTTGGTATGCAGGTTGTGATTTTTGTGATTTGGTATAAATTAATTTAGTAATTTTTTCGAAATTCGGGTTAGAAATAATTGTGTATCTGGACTGTTGAGTCTGCGAGAGGTTTGAGACACACTGCGTATGGGGAGGGGGTCGCATGACCCCCTACCCGAGCCAACCTCGATGTCAAAGTTACTTTGTATGGGGTTAGGTCCACACAGTCCCCCTCCCTGAGCAATGACAGGCCTTGGGAAGCTCACCCCATTGCCAACATTTTGTAAAATGGGGACGAGGCTGTGTGAAACCCCTCATAAGCCTCTAAAGGCCACAGAGGGCCCACACTCAGGGCCAAGCACTTTAAGGGAAGGGGTCAAATGGACCCCCTCCCTGAGCAATTAATACTTGGGCAACATCTGGGTGATATTTGTGCCACATTTGGGCTCTTTTGTCTCTGGTGGCCATCTTGGGAGACTTATTTGTTATGAAGTTTCCTAATTTCCTCATTTACTACAGTCTCCTGATAGGAAATACTTTAAGTTTTTTACTTTGGCTCCATCAATAAGGCATTCAGATGTGTCACACATTTGCCATAAATTCTGTATATTAGCACTCTAGTTGCTCATTAGATCACTGTAGTAAAGCTACTGCTCACCAGGGAAGTCTGCTACTGGTATCGAAAGTACATATTTCAGTCTGCATGTCAGAATTGTTTTAATGAAATAGAAGAGGATTTGAGAAGTCACTCAAAATGTGCCATCATTTTTCTTTCTGCAGCACTAATCAGACTTTCTATGGCAAAATGACCCCCCTCATTTTGTTCCCTTTTAAATTAAATGTTTTAAGAGTTACCACTTTATTCCAATCACGATGGCTTCAGGTGTTCGATACTTTTGTCATAAGTAAGACTGTTAGCGCTCTAGTTGTTCTTTAGAACACTCTGGGACATTCTGTCATTCGGCTATACTTGGGGTACATCTGGGTGATATTTGTGATACAGTTGGGCTCATTTGTCTCTGGTGGCCATCTTGGGAGACTATTGTGTTATGAAGTTTACTAATTTCCTCATTTACTACAGTCTCCTCAGTAGGAAATACTATCAGCTTTTTTACTTTGATTCCATCAAGAAGGCTTTCAGATGTGTCACACATTGGCCATGAATTCTGAATGTTACCACTCTAGTTGCTCATTAGATCATTGTAGTTCAGCTACTGCTCATGAGGGAAGTCTGCTGCTGGTACTCAAAGTGCATGTTTCAGTCTGCATGTTAGAATTTCTTAATGAAATAGAAGAGGATTTGAGAAGTCAAAATGTGCCCTATTTTTTCTTTCTGCAGCACTAATCATAATTTCTATGGCAAAATGAAGCCCCTCAGTTTGTTCCTTTGCAAAGTAAATGTTTTCAGTCTTACCACTTTATTCCAATCAAGATGGCTTCAGGTGTTCAATACTTTTGTCATAAGTAAGACTGTTAGCGATCAAATTGTTCTTTAGAACACTCTGGGACATTCTGTCATTGGGCTATACTTGGGCTACATCTGGGTGATATTTGTGCTACATTTGGGCTCTTTTGTCTCTGGTGGCCATCTTGGGAGACTTATTTGTTATGAAGTTTCCTAATTTCCTCATTTACTACAGTCTCCTCAATAGGAAATACTTTCAGTTTTTTACTTTGGTTCCATCAAGAAGGCATTCAGATGTGTCACACATTTGCCATAAATTCTGTATATTAGCACTCTAGTTGCTCATTAGATCACTGTAGTAAAGCTACTGCTCACCAGGGAAGTCTGCTGCTGGTATCGAAAGTACATATTTCAGTCTGCATGTCAGAATGTATTTTAATGAAATAGAAGAGGATTTGAGAAGTCACTCAAAATGTGCCATCATTTTTCTTTCTGCAGCACTAATCACACTTTCTATGGCAAAATGACCCCCCTCATTTTGTTCCTTTTTAAATTAAATGTTTTAAGAGTTACCAGTTTATTCCAATCAAGATGGCTTCCGGTGTGCTATACTTTTGTCATAAGTAAGGCTGTTAGCACTCTAGTTGTTCTTTAGAACACTCTGGGAAGCTGCAGTAGAACACAAAGGAATCAACTGGCAGTCTCTGCCCTTGTCTCTGCCACAGAGGGAATGGGGAAGAGGCTGTGTAAAACCCCTCATAAGCCTCTAAAGGCCACAGAGGGCCCTCACTCAGGGCCAAGCACTTTAAGGGAAGGGGTCAAATGGACCCCCTCCCTGAGCAATTAATATGACCTGGGACCCCATCCCCGGCTCAGATGCTATGTTTGGAAAGCCCACCCCGGGAAATAACAGTTTTCCTGCCGGCCTACCTGTATTTGTTCTCTCTCGGGTGGGAGCATTTTCAAAACTCACACCAAGTAGGAGCAAACATCAAGTCTGCTCCCAGTGGGCAGGAGTTTAAAAAATGCTCCTACACACTGGTAGTGGACTTTCAAAAGATTGTGCCCGCCCGAAAGGAGCAGTGTTAGGAGCTGCATCCTGTGGGCAGGAGCAATGTTGGATCCTTTTGTATGCAGGGAGCCAACTGGAGCCACTAGCCCAGTGTTCCTCCCGCAGCCCCCAACAAGACTATGATGAGTGCGCAGGGTGAGTTCCAGGGCACCCACCTTTAGCTGGACAGGGCACCAGGGTATGGACTCCCTGGGCTGAAATCGGCCCGGGGAGGAGCGCGTCTTAGCCCTTCCCCCTAAAAAGAATACCATCCCCTGGGGATGGGGTCCCTGGGGCCAAAATCGGCTCAGAGAGGGGTCCATTTTCCCCCTCCACTTGAAAAGACCGCAGTGCCCCTAGAATGGAGTCACCAGGTCCAAAAAAGGAATGGGGCATGTGCCCGAAGGATGTGTGCAATGTGGGGTTGGCTGCCTTTGAAGGGGGTTGGCTATAGGGCCTGTCCAAAGTCCAGGCATTTCAGCCAACCCCACCACACAAGACTGAAAGGTGTGTGCCGCATGATGTTGGCTGCATGCGGGGGCTGCCCTGGCCAGGCCCTATGACCAACGCCCCCAAACTGCACAACCGAAGGCCCTCCACAGTGTTGGGTTGGCTGCCTTGCACTTGAACTTTGCAGAAGGGATTCTTCGAGGCGTGCGGCGCCCGGCTTTTTGCGTTTGCACAGTGGTGCAGGGAGAGGATGGGGCTTGACATAACAAGTGTGCAAACTAGCCCCCTGGCACATCGTAAATTGGGGGATTAAGTCCCCTTCAATCCTGAGGCTCTCTGAGGGTGAACTAGCCCACCAAGTACTTCCAGTATGCGCCAGGGAGCTGCGTTGCAGAGAGGTGTTGAGAGGCCATGTCCCTTTTTTACACCTCTCTGCAACTGAGCTCTGTGCACTTACTGGAGGTTGCTGGTGGGCTAGTTGGCCCCCAGGGACCCTCAGGACTCAAGGGGATTTAATCCTCTAATTTACAATGCTCCAGGGGACGCGTTTGCACAGTGGTGCAGGGAGGGGGCGTGGCCTCATGTAAAAAATGTGCAAACGCGCCCTGTGGCATGTTTTAAGTTAGGGGATTAAGACCCCTTGAATCCTGAGGGGACCAGGGGGCCAACTCGCCCACCAAGTATCTCAAGTAAGCGCTAGGAAGCTGCGTTGCAGAGAGGTGGTCCAAGGCCATGCCCCCTTTTTACATCACTCTGCAACGCAGCTCTGTGGTGCTTACTGGAGGTAGCTGGTGGGCTAGTTGGCCCCTAGGGACCCTCAGGACTCAAGGGGGCTTAATCTCCCAATTTACAACACACCAGGGGTGAGTTGGACGGTGGTGCAGAGAGGGGGGTGGCCTGATGTGACAAATGTGCAAATGCCCGCTGTGGTGTGTTTTAAGTTGAGGTATAAAATGGGGCGTGGCCTCGGACCACCTCTCTGCAATGCAGCTCTGTGGCGCTTACTGGAGGTACCTGGTGGGCTAGTTGGCCCCCAGGAACCCTCAAGATTCAAGGGGAATTCATTTGCCAACTTAAAACCCACCAGGGTGTGTGTTTGCATAGTGGTGAAAGGAGGGGGCGGGCATGATGTGACATGTGTGTACTTATGCAATAACTCTGCCAAAACCCAAGCATTTATAAATACACCATGCACTCTCATTGCAGCACTTTAATCATCCAGTCACTAATCAGGCAATCATGCAATACCATGAGCAGTACCCATGCCATCACCCTGTCACTACCCATGCTCTCCTCCAATTACCCAGCGAGCACCATGTACTTATCCAATCACTCCATCAGAACCCAGGCACTTATAAATTCACCATGCACTGTCCTTGCAGTACTCTAATCATCCAATCAGTACCCATGTACTTATTCAATGACCCAGGCACTAGCACATGCACTGCTACAATCCTCTGAGCACTATCCATGCAGTCCAGCCATCGCCCTGTCAGTACCCATGCACTCTTTCAATCGTGCAGCCAGCACCATGTACTTATCCAAACACTCCGCCAAAACACAAGCACTTATAAATTCACCATGCACTCCCCTTGCAGTGCTCTAATCTTCCAGTCAGTACCCATGTACTCATGGAATGATCCAGGCACTAACACATGCACTGCTACAATCCTCTGTGCACTACCCAGGCAGACCTCTAACCACCTACACAGTACTGATTCAGTCCTCCAGTTACCCAGGTTGTATCCATGCAGTCCAGAATTCCCTCTGTCACTACCCATGCACTCCTCAAATAACCCACCCAGCATCATGTACTTATCCAATCACTCCCCCAAAACCCAAGCAGTTATAAAATCACCATGCACTGTCCTTGCAGCACTCTAATCATCCAGTCACTACCCATGTACTCATGCAAAGTCCCAAATCACTAACACAAGCACTGCTACAATCCCCTGAGCACTACTGATGCAGTCTAGCCATCTCGTTGTCACTACAATGCACTCCTCCAATCACCCAGCCAGCACCATGTACTTATCCAATCACTCCACCAAAACCCAAGCACTTATAAATTCACCATGCACTCTCCTTGCAGTAGTCTAATCATCCACTCAGCACCCATGTACTCATGCAATGACCGAGGCACTAACTCATGGCCAATACAGAGGAGGTCATGCTAATCACAGGGGTACCCCAATGCATAGTGTTCCCTAGTATATGTAGGTGTTTTCATTGTATTCTAAGTGTCTTTTACCATAGCACTGGCTCCGGTCCTGGTTAGTCAGAGTCAGTTACCACCAGTACCCATCAGTAAAAGGTTGGGGGCACAGGATTACTTTCTGGTCCTCTGTTGGTTCTTTCTGTACATCTCTTGCTTCTTCTTGCACTTTTGTTAGTCTTTATGGACTTCTGTTGACTCTTTCAGCATTTGTCTTGCTTCTTTCTGTGCTTTTCTTCCACTTTCTTCACATGTCCTACCTTTGTAGGCATAGTTAGAAATTAGCATTTAAAAACCCATTGAAATTCCCTGAAAAAACCATAGGTTTCAGGCATGTTATAGTTAGAAATTAGCATTTAAAAAAACCATTGAAATTCCCTGAAAAAAACATAGGTTTCCGGTATGTTATAGTTATAAATTAGCATTTAAAAAACCATTGAAATTCACGGAAAAAAACATTGGTTTCAGGGACGTTATATTTAGCTGGACATTTCACTCGTACAAAACCATAGAAATTTCCCCGTTATAGTTATTTATTTATTTTTTGTATTTATGGAGGGTTATATAACGCTGACCTGACCCAGGGGTATCAGAGCACTTTACAACAGTGTTTCGTGATAGTTGAACATATTAGAACAGTCTTGAACATAACGTTTGGCAGTCCAAGAGTGCTGAGGCTTCTAGAGGTAGTGGTAGAGTCCTGAGGTAGCCTCGTTGAATGCTAAATTGAGGTAGACCAAAGATCTTGAGGCAGCTTAATATTTTGCACATTTGTCTTGAGGCGGGCTGAGGAGGTTGTGAGCAGTGTATAGTCAGAGAGCACCAGTGTCAGGGATAGCGTGAGGGCGGTGGCTATCCATTCGGGAGGGCGCGGCTCAGGAGGAGGGCTTTTAGGTGTTTTTTTTTAATTTTATGAAGAACGGGATAGTTCTGATGTCTGCTGGGATGGAGTTCCAGATTTTTTATGCAGTTCCAGCACATTACCTTGCGGCTGTTTTGTGTTTGCGTGTTCTCAAGGGGATGAGAAGGAGGGAGTTCGAGCTCCTGAGGTTTCTTGTCCGCCCGGCCCTCTTGAGTTTGGCGACCAGATAGACCGGTTTTCCAGTGTGGAGGGCTTTGTGCTTGAGGCATGCCGTTTTGAAATTAGCTTGCTGTTCAACTGGGAGCCATTTTAGTTCTCTTAGTGCTGGTGAAATGTAGTCATATTTCTTGATTCCAGTGACCATGCTGGCTGCTGCGTTGAGGATTGTTTTGAGGGGAGCCAGGTGGGATTTTGTGGCGCAGGTAAAAGTTGCGTTGCCATAATCGAGACAGGATAGCACCAGCGATTGGGTGGCTTGTTTGAGGGTCTTTAGTAGGGTTGAATTGTTTGATTTTGTATAGAAGCTTTAGGGTGAGGAAGGCAGTCTTTGCAGAGTTTTTGATGTGGTTGGTCATGTCCAGTTTGGAGTCTAGGGTGATTCCTAAGGATTTTACAGATTTAGCCAGGGTGAGATTACCATTTAGAGCATCCAAAGTTTGAAACCACTCTGCAATTTGAGGGTTCTCTTCTTTGTTGGAGATGAGGAAGATCTCCGTTTTGTCCTGATTGAGTTTAAGGTGATTTTGGGATAGCCAGCGTTGAATTTCTTTTAGAGTGTTGTTAAGTCTGAGGATGTCGTTTGGGTAGGAGGTTTCTAGATAGGTCTGGATGTCATCAGCGTATAAGTGGAAGGGGATATTCGCCTTTTTAAGTATGGTGGTGAGGGGTTCTATGTATGTTGAACAGTTGTGGTGAGAGCACTGAGCCTTGGGGTACACCTCTGCTGACAGGGTGGAGGTCGGAGGTAAAGTTTTAGATTTTTATCTTTTGCAAGCGGTTCTGGAGGAAAGAGGTGAACCAGCGGAGGACCTTTTCATCAGCACCAACCCTTTCTTGTATGACCTTGATGAGAAGTTGGTGATCTACTGTGTCAAAGGCTGCCGAAAGGTCGAGGCGAATGAGAAGGCAGCATTGACCAGAGTCTAGTGACTTGTGGATGTCGTCTGTGATATTGAGGATCACCATCTCAGTGCTGAAACCTTTTCTGAACCCCGATTGGTGGGGGTCAAGAAGGTTGATGTTGTCCATGTGTTGAATCAGTTGTGAGAGGACGCATTTCTCGAGGATTTTAGATAGGAGCGGGAGATTGGAGATGGGTCTGAAGTTGTTCAGGTCCATGCAGTCAAGGCCTGTTTTTTTTAGTAGTGGCATGACTTGGCCAACTTTGAGGCATTCAGGTATCATGCCGGATCATAGGGAGTTGTTGATGATTCTGCACCATAAAGGGGTTATGGAGAGTTTGAGTTTTTGGGTCAGCTGTGTGGGTATAGGGTCCAGGAGGTGAGAAGTGGGTTTGGAGGTGGAAATTAGCTTGATAATCTCGGCTTCTGTGATGGGAGTGAAGGACTTCCATGTAATTGTGCGGTATAGGCATGTACTTTCTGTAGGAGCTGGGGGCAGGCTTTCACTGGCGGGATCGTTGCTGGTGTCTAGCGAGTGTTCAATCTTGGTGATTTTTTCTTCGAAGAAGATGGCGAAGTTTTTGAGAGTTCCTTGGAGGCCTGGGTGAAGGGTGTGGGAACTTAGTGGTTTGTTGCTTGATGATTTTAAATACTTCGTTGGGCCTGTTTTTTTGCATTGTCCAGGGCGGAGCAGAAGCTGTTTTTTTCATCATGGATGTGTTTTTTGTATTTTCTCCGAGCTGCTTTGAGTTTTTTGAGAAGGCTAGTGGCGGGGTTGTTTCTCCAGAATCTTTCTATGGCTCTAAGTTGTCTCCTTTCATTGTTGATGTCTGTATTGGACCAGGATCTGGATGGGATGTTCCTGTTTTTTTTTAGTTTCAGTGGGGCTATCTGATCAAGAATAGATGTCATGGATGTGTTGCAGTGGTCAGTGAGTTCTGTTGTGGATAGATCATCCAAGGAGGTAGTGAGGAGAGAGGTGACTTTTTCCTCCAGGTCAGTGATGTGACACACAGAGCTTTACACGACTCTGGCCCATCCTACATCAAGAAGAGAGTGGCTTACTACATTCCCCGATGCCCGCTTAGGTCGGCTGCCCAACGACTGATGGTAATTCCTCATTTTCGCCGAGCTAGGATGGGCGGTCAGTCTCTATCGGTTAAAGCAGCCATCCTTTGGAATGCCCTCCCATTAGAGCTGCGCCACACTCAGCACCTAAGATGTTTTAAAAAATTACTTAAAACCCACCTTTTTAAACAGGCCTACTAACTCATCTTCGCTCGCCAGTTGTGCTAGACTGCTTCGCGCCAGGATACTCAGGAGTAATTGTGCGCGCTACAAATCACAATATAATATAACATAACATAACATGTTGATCTGAGTGAGATTTCTGGTGCATTTGGGCTGTTCTTGGGTGGGAGGTTGAATAGTGGCTGACTGAGTGAGGGGTAAGAGGATTAGGTGGTGGTCGGACCAATCTACGGGCAGGGTGTGGTTTATCCTCACTGTGTCTTGATTGGCTATGATGGCATCTAGGGTTGCTCCTTTGTTGAGAGTGTTTCTATGCAGTGTTGCATGAGGTTGTTATTGCATAGTAACTCGCTCAGGTTTTGGATTAGCGGATTATTATCTTCGTTCCAGTGTAAATTGAGGTCACCCAGAATAAGGTTGTTCGCATCTCGTATAGAGCAGTGGGCATTTAGGTCAGACAGTTGTTCAGTGAAAGCGGTGGAGTTGCCAGGGGGTGTTCAGCTAACTATAACTTGCGCCCCCACAATGCACTGCTGATGACCTCACATATTACATCATTCATGACATGGTCAGTGACATCACTGACATCTCAAATTACATCACTGGTAACATCATCCATGTGATAATCTGGTGCACATCCTCACACCCTAATATAACCTTTGATACACCCACTCCAAAATACAGAATACTATTTTTGAAACCATTGACACACCAATACCATTTATTACATATCTACTCACTGGTTCTTAGGACTACACACACATCTACTCATTCACCCATACAAATACTCATACATGCAGTCACTCATCAATATAACACTCACATCTGCACTCATACACCTACACAGACACTCACACACCAGCACTCATCCAGAGTTACCCAAACACCTAGTCAGTCATGCAAAGAATCAATCACACTTCCATTTACTGACCTACAGAGTTATACACACAACAGATCACTTATTCAAACAGAAACAAACACATAATGACTCTCTTATACAATCACTGATATGAGTACACACTCATCTATACAGCCACTCTCACAATCACTGACTCTGACATATAGTCATTTATATACACCAACTCTCACATACACTGCCTTTTACATATGTAGTTACTTGGACATGTACCACTGACACACCCATACAGCTGTTTCCACATGTACTATTTAACCCATACAGCCAGTGAAACAATCACTCAGACATGTATGTACAGAGTCACACACCTTCCACGTGCCCTCACCCACACTCAGGCCCCCATACAAATATTCTGGCAACCAATCAATAACCCATATAGACACTCATGTAGCTACTTACCAACCCATGCAGCAGCTTATACAACAGCAGACAGACTGCTACAGACATTCACACAGTTTAGTCAGTAACCCGTGCATTCAGTAACACACATGCATAACTCACTTAAACAGTCAGTCATGCACCTACTAAATCCTCCATCCAGACACTTATACACTGACTCATTCTTCAATACAAATTGTTATTATATATATATATATATATATATATATATATATATATATATATATATATATATATATATATATATACCACAGATTCCTTCCAAAAGAAAAGACAGAGGCCGCTGCGGGGATAAACGGAAAATGTTTAATCTGCAACCAACACAGAGGGCGAATGCATTTCGGCGTCTTGCCTTCGTCAGCGCCATGTGAATATGGGGGAAGGGGAAAATGTCCACGCTTGTAAGTGTCCCGCTGCTTGTAGATAGGCTGCGGCAGATCCTCCCTCTTTAGGCTCCGCCTCAGGTAGATAGCACAGTCGGTGCCAAGACTACGGGACCCAGAGTGCACCAATTTAACTCGGGATCCTTAGGCGATGATGGCAAAAGGACCAGCCAGAATACAGGACAGCATGAGACCTTGACCCTCAATTCCACAGTTGTAGATTCAGTCATTTCCTTCTGTCCCCTACCGCATCAACCTACTCCGCCCAGGATTTTCGTCCGCGGTTGCATGTGGCAGTCCAACTAGCCCAATGTGAGGCACAATGACCTCAGTACCGTTTCTCTCCATCCCGGACATCGTGGTGGGCCAAACCTAGTCAATAACTTGACAGGAACAAAGTTGCCGAAGCGTTGTCAGGAAAGGTGAGGCCACTTGCGAATGCGGGGGCCTCTGAACACGTCTCCTACAGACGTGAATTAATGCCACAGATTCCTTCCAAAAGAAAAGACAGAGGCCGCTGCGGGGATAAACGGAAAATCTTTAATCTGCAACCAACACAGAGGGCGAATGCATTTCGGCGTCTTGCCTTCGTCAGCGCCATGTGAATATGGGGGAAAGGGAAAATGCCCACGCTTGTAAGTGTCCCGCTGCTTGTAGATAGGCTGCGGCAGATCCTCCCTCTTTAGGCTCCGCCTCAGGTAGATAGCACAGTCGGTGCCAAGACTACGGGACCCAGAGTGCAACAATTTAACTCGGGATCCTCAGGCGATGATGGCAAAAGGACCAGCCAGAATACAGGACAGCATGAGACCTTGACCCTCAATTCCACAGTTGCAGATTCAGTCATTTCCTTCCGTCCCCTACCGCATCCACCTACTCCGGCCAGGATTTTCGTCCGCGGGGCATGTGCAGTCCAACTAGCCCAATCTGAGGCACAATGACCTCAGCACCGTTTCTCTCCATCCCGGACATCGTGGTGGGTCAAACCTAGTCAATAACTTGACTGGATCATATATATCATACATATTTAAACTTTAAAGAAACACACAGTCACTGGATGATGTCATCAGGGATGTCATTTGAGATGTCATCAGTGATGTCACTGACCATGTCATGAATGTTGTAATATGTGACGTCTTCAGCAGTGCATTGCGGGGACGCGAGTTATAGTTAGCTGAACTAACTATACCGGGGGAATTTCTATGGTTTTGTACGAGTGAAATGTCCAACTAACTATAACGTCCCTGTTTTTTCAGTGAATTTCTAAGGTTTTTTTAAATGCTAATTTCTAACTATAACATGCCGCCTGAAACCTATGTTTTTTTCAGTGAAAAAATAAATAAAAATAAAATAAATAAATATATATATATATATATATATATATATATTCTTGCATACCAAACTTTACAATCAAAGAAGGCGCTGACTCCGTGAATCTGAATCCAAACTTTTATTCCTTAGATCAGTTGCTGCTTAGACGCGTTTCGGCGTTGCCGCCTTGTTCACTACATCTGCCATTGTGGTAAGGACGTACTTATATGTACACATACATGGGTGTGTCTCTTAATTAGTGTAACAGGTTTAAACTAGATGTTGCCATGGTTACATTTGTGGCAAACCTGTCTTACACAGTCTCATAACACTTTAAAGTACACATAAAGAGCAGTTATTTAGGAAACATTTTGTAAATACTTAAACATTTAAACATCACCAAATACTTTTAATTTTTAATTTTATAACCTTCTCGTCATTCAGCATGTGCGGCTAGTGACATCTGAATTAAGGTTTACAGTGAAACTCAAAGTGAAAATAAACTTAAAAAGTGAAAACAAACGAGTGGAATGAACTAAATTGACACAGTATGCTACACATTTCTGATGGTCCCTGCCATGAAAGTTCCAGAATATAGGTCCTGCACTAGTAGCCCATCTGGTTTGCCTGTTGTTCGTTCACTCGGCAGTGCCACATAGACGCTCAGGACGCGCACAAGGAAGGTTCCCTCGCGACGCCGCCCGAGGAAAGCTCCTGCAACTCACGGACATCCACCGTTACTAGTTCAATATAATGTAGGTTACTGGAAAGTGCAGTATTGTGATGGTGATCATAGTTAGAACCGTAAATACTAACTCTCGTGTTTAGAAACAAGAACCTGTTTGAGTCTATAAAGGCCCTGCAGTTTACTCTCGCGGCAGTCTAATATCTCAGGCCCCCGAGTAAAGAAATGTGGCTTATTAGTCAATGACCTGCGTGTGATTGGATTGTGTGTCACACAATTGTGGCTGAATTGGCGCAATACAGTAGATTCGGAATTACACAGTGGTTACCGAAACTAGTGGCTGCATGGAGAATAATGACAGGTGGTACCAAGGAGGACCTAATATGTTACAACGCACTTTTCGTTAGACTCTAAGTAGAGGGCCTGGCTTAAGGGACGATATATGGGTATGTTCTACTGTGTTGCTAACTGTGTTAAGCTCAATTATTGGCATGGTGGTGTGTGCTACTGACATGTCCATGTCTGTAGTGTGCTCTATGTGCCCATGTAGAATCCCGTGATTATTGGAGTACGTGAACTGCAGATGTTATACGAATGGTACTCGGAGAGGGGAAGATAAAGATTTTAAAGATTTTCTTTAGAGGTGGACACTTAAGGCTTCGTCCGCATTCAGACCGAATGGGATCTTGGAGTTTAACAGTATAATGTACCTTGACTCCAAACGGCGCAACGCCAGTGGGCGGTTACCACCTCTGGTACTTTTTGGAATGCTGTCAATAACAAAATATTGGATGTTACTAGCATTCCCTCTGTGTTCCTCATGGATGTGCCTGGCTACCGGGTATGCCGGATCATTGTTGGAGATAGCTCGCAAGTGCTGTAGAATCCGCACGTGTGCTGGATGGATTGTGGAACCTACGTATCTCTTACCGCATGATCACACCAATACATATACTGCAAAATCAGTTTTGCATGAGAACGTATCCCTCAATATGTACGGTTTATTTCTAAACGGAACGTGAACTGTGGTAGTGTTCACGCCGTGTGTGCACGCCTTACACTTGATGCATTTCTTGAAACCTTTTTGAGAATTTAGCCAATTTTTGGTCTTTTTGAGTATTGGTGCATTGCAGACAAGTTCATTCCTCATAGATTTGGCCTTCCTGAATGTGATCAAGGGATTTCTACCCACTGTTTCACCTATGCTTGTGTCCCCCCGGACTAACGGCCAGTGTCTTCTCAGGATTTTTCGGAGATTGTTGTGATATCGGTTGAACCCAGTTATTAATCTCGGTGGGGTTCTTTCATTGTGGTCCTAATCTTTCGCAACTTTCTTGGGGAAAATTAGATCTTTCCTATTTTTGGCACTGCATTTTGCCTCTGCCCTCTGGCACGTGTTTTCAGTGTACCCCCTCTTCATTAGTCTTTTAAATAAATCCTGTTTGGCACTGGTGAGTCCCTCGGAGGTGCTGCAATTACGTGTCATTCTAAGGCACTCTGCATAGGGAATTGACTGTTTCAAAGGTGTAGGGTGAAAACTCTGTGCATGGAGAAGGGCATTGCCTGCAGTCGGTTTTCTGAATGTGCGTGTCTGTATCTTATCATTCTGTACATATAGTTCAAGATCAAGAAATTGGATGTTTACAGCGCTAGTATTACATGTAAATTTCAAATTAAGCATGTTTTCATTTAGAGCTAGAGAAAAATTCTCTGCATCTCTGTCATTGCCCTGCCACAGGATAAAAATGTCATCGATATATCTTTTATACATCACAACGTTGTTTTGCATGATCTCAAAGTGCTGGACTTTAAGTACCTGCTCCTCCCACCAGCCCATATGCAGATTTGCATAGCTGGGGGAGAAGCAAGTTCCCATGGCCGATCCCTGTAGCTGTTTGTAATGCAGTCTGTCGAAAATAAACGTATTATTTGTCAGACACCACTCTGCCATTTCCAACAACATTTTCGTATGGTTGTATAGTTCAATAGGTCTTTTTGCTAGATAATGTTGCATGGCTTTCAATCCATCTCGGTGTCTGATGCTAGTGTACAGGGATTGTACATCTAATGTCATGAAGAGATAATTATCTTGCCATTTTATGTCGAAAATCTTTGACAGAAAATCCCCCGTATCTTTGATGTAGGCCGGGAGTTTTTTGACTTCAGGTTGCAGAAAAGAGTCAATGAAAATGCTAGTTTTTTCAAAAAGGCTGCCAATTGCTGATATTATTGGCCTTCCAGGTGGTATTTCTGCATTTTTGTGCACCTTCGGTATAAGATATAGTTGAGGTGTTACCGGGTAGTCGTTCTTTAGATAGTTGAATTCATCTTTATTGATGAGACCCATTCCTTTCCATCTGTACAGCTCATTATGATATTTCTCTTGGATGCCCACGTTGTGTGTTGGGCTTATTCTCATATAACAGTCTTTATCTTGGAGTTGAGTGCTGGCTTCTTTGTTGTACATATGTAGGGGCCACAGCACAACGTTGCCCCCCTTGTCCGACCACCTTACCACGATGTCAGATCTTGATTTTATTCTTGTCATTAGATTGTTGTATTTTCTTCTGTGGTCTTCATTTTCTTTCCAATACTCTTTTGTGCTTAGAAAGGACAGTTCCTTTAGGTCTTTGATGACATTGTCTGAGAATAGATCTAGATTGTCTTTGGGCATCATGGGCATAAACATTGATTTTGGTTTGAAATCCGTTTTAACTGTCGCATAAATGTTCAATTCAGATGCCATGGCGGCTCCACTAGGTGATATCCCATCGCCTCCTATTTCTTGTTCCAAATCAATCAGGTTTTGCAGAGCCTCCATGTTGGCCACTGACAGATTCTGACTGTTGTCCTCAATCTGCATAGTTGTTGTTTGGCGTCTGCTTGTATTTATGAAATACTTTTGTAATTTTAGTTTTCGAATGTACTGAAACAAATCTATGCGTGTTTGGGCATAATCAAAGTTAGTATTTTTGCAGTATGTTAAACCAAGGGTTAAAATTTCAAGTTCTTGTGCATTCAGCTCCATATCTGTTAGGTTAATAACTGTGTTGTCTGTTTCGTTTTGTACTTCCATTATCGGCGTTTGTGGCGTCTGTTTTGTGACTTGTTCTGTTGTTGATTTTGGCCTCGTTTTTCTCCACCGTCTGTTTTTTCTCCTATGGCTTTTTGTTGCTGTTTTTGGTTTTTGTTCTGGTTTTTACCTCGGCCTGCCCCACCGTTCTGTTTCGAAGGGAAGCGTGGTCTCAATGTCCTGAGGCGCTGCATTCTTAAAAAAGCCAGTTCTTGTGCAGGAGTTGGCGGTGGGCCCATTCTGCCAGTGCTATGATTGCTTTCAGCATCGGTTTCGTACTCTGAGCTGATTTCGTTATCGCTTGGTTCCACTGTTGTGTTTCCCCCACTTAGTTGTGTGTTGGGGGATTGCCTTCGTATTTGGTCGTACTTTTTTGCAAAGGTATAGATTCTTCCGCTCATGTAGTCGTTATGGTCCCGCTGAAATTTTATTGCCTTGCGTTCCTTGATTTCTGCTTCAAGTTTGAGCACTCTTTCTTTTATTTCAATTAAGTTTTTAGTAATTTCATCCTGATTTGATTTTAGTTCAAGTAGTTTCATTATTTCATTGATACGAGATAGAATTTGCAGTAAGCGACAGACAAAAAATGATATCAGAATTTTTAACATGTTTTCTGACGATTTGGCGCTGTTCTCCGCCCACCTTTGTAACATTGCAGGGTCTGGGTCTTCATACGTGGGGGCCACTAGAATTCTGAGCCCTCTGGGAATTCTACCTACTTCCAGATACCTCGTGAGGGATTTCACTTCCCACCATTTTCCTGTCTCTTTTTTGCGAAGTTTTTCCAATTCATATAGTAGCTTCTTTGTTTCATCCAGTACTGCGGGTTCAGCCTGGGCGCTTAGAGGATTTGTACCGCTTTTGCCTGTATCAGTGTCCGTGAATACATCCAAGGCTGCTTCCTCTCTCTCCCTGTCCCATTCGGCAGACATACTGATAATGCTTAGTTAGTGATGTCGGTTTGCATAGATTCACTGCCCGTGTGTATTTTACTCAGACACCGGGTCTCCCTCTCCCATGAACCAAACACTCTTTGCCCGTTTCCCGTTACTTCCAGCTGTCAGCCGGCTTACCTGGAAATCTCCGACTACTCTCCAGCCGTCGTGGATCTCCAGGCAGTCGGCGTCCCACTGTTTTAGCAGGTCACTCGGGTCTTGGTCCTTGCAGGTTCTGGGGGGCTCTGTGTGTCTTTTCTTGAAGAGATACCAAAAGATGTCCTTCCATCCACAGAGCAGCCAAAACGAGGAGGGTCAGCGTTGGGTTCCAAGGACTTGTACCCTATTTATTCTTGCATACCAAACTTTACAATCAAAGAAGGCGCTGACTCCGTGAATCTGAATCCAAACTTTTATTCCTTAGATCAGTTGCTGCTTAGACGCGTTTCATATGCACTGCTCGTTACCCTACTTGTAGCCAAAAAGATAACCACGACTGTCCTTGCAGCCTTGCTCACCGGAAAATATCGGTGAGCAAGGCTGCAAGGACAGTAGAAACGCGTCCGAACTAGGCCGAAATAAATCAATTTTGGGCCAGCTACACATGGCGTCGTGGTTATCTTTTTGGCTACAAGGAGTATAACTAGCAGTGCATTTCACGGACCTTCTCCAGTGGGGTCTGATTAACGGCGTGACTCTCGAGGCAGGCAGTGGTGGACACACAGGAGAACAAGCAACCATATATATAGACAAGTTTAACATTCCTCGACATGGAATTAAAACCGATTTAAAATGAACGGACAACTTCCTTGCATGAAAACCATCATAGAAATCTTAAAGACAACTTGCCTTATGGACAATTATTGAAGATCAGGCGGAACTGTCCCCGCAAAGAAGATTATGAAGTACATGCTGTTGCCTTATGTGACCAATTGAAAGACCAAGGGTACCCTAAAAAATTGCTGAACGATGCGATGAAAAGAGCATGGTATACACCCAGGGAATGCCTCTTGATGAAACATTTGAATCAATAGGTAGACAAACTGGTTTGTCTATCCACCTATGACCCACATACAAATATATTGTGGCAAATCATACTGAAGAACTGGCAACTCATACAGAATTTGGAACATCCTCTACAATCACCACTGTTCACAGTGAAAAGGAATACTAATATTGGCCAATAAATAGTGCAGGCGGAAATTGCCTCTCCCACAAGGAAAACAGATTTAGGAGCACAATGGAACCTGAAACAAATTGTGGGCCAACCATAAGTGTGGAAATTGTTCAGTGTGTGATACACCAAAAGAAGGAACTGAGTTTTCACACCATAATCTCAAGTGGCCACAGAAAGAATTCTCAAATTGCAAGACAAAAATTGTGGTGTATGCTATCATATGCCCATGCCAAAAGCTATATATTGGCAAGACAAATCAAGAAATAAAACAATGTATTGTGCAACATTGGTCAAGAATGGCGATTCTCCAATTATTATGAAGAGAGAATCTTGATTTCATTAAAGACATACGGAGGCTAACATTATGCAAATACTTTTATTTGCTGCCCAAACATGCAGCCCTTTAAAGAATGTCATTACATCACAATAAAATAGAACTTTAACAACATAACAACTAGGTTGAGCAGGCTCCTATCTTCCTCGTGGGCTGCGATGACACTGGAGTACAGTGAAGAAATTTCAGCAAAATAGGTATTCCTTAAGATTGTTATCTGAGAAGGAACAAGAAAACGCCATATAGTGAAAAGGTAACAGACAATAATCACATTTTCAGATATAAAAAGAAAACATTTGACATCAATCAACCCAAACCTCTCAGGGAGAGGAGGGTGGGATAATGTTAGCCTCCGTATGACTTTAATGAAATCAAGATTCTCTCTTCATAATAATTGGAGAATCGCCATTTCATTACAAGACCGGAGGCTACCATTATGCATGTTTAAAGCCATGCAAAGCTGCACCGCTGACATCATCTATCGGTCTCAAGTAGAACTTTGAGAAGGTACTTGCATTAGACCAATCTGCAGCTTTAAGTATTTAAGGCAGAGAACCCCCAGCCCAAAAAACTTTGCTAGCCATTGCACCTCTAGAAGAGTGAGCACCAAACCTAGATAGATCCACACCTGCCTCATGCATAATCAAACGGATCCATTTTGCTAAAGTTGCTGATGATACAGGCCTAAAAGGTCTAACATAAGATAAAAGAAGTTGATCACAGCCAGCAGGTCTAAAAAATGAAATCTTATTTTCATAACACTTCATGCAATTAACAACACATCATTTTTCACATTCATGAAAAAAGGGATAGAAGATAGATTCTGACATCGTTTTAGTTCTTTTCCAGATATCGAAATGAACACCTTCAGAAGAACAAAATCTGTAGGAAAGTTCAAGAGCTTTAATATCAGACACCCTCCTGAAGGATATTAAACATAATAGGGTTGCAAATTTCATTGAAATTCTTTTAAAGGAAAGTAAGTGATTGACAGGCCAGGAAATGAAGAGATTAAAGATAAGATTAACGTCCCAAAGGGATTCATAGCGAGCCCTAGGAGGTCTCCTTAGTCTAATACCCTTCATGACCCTTTTGATAAGTGGATTACTACCGATGGCAAGGTTAATAATCAAACAATGACCTGAAAAGATAGCTGATCTATAGCAGTTGATGGTTCTAAAAGAAAGACCTGACTCAAAAAGATGTGCGAGGTAATTAGCTACAAAATGTAAAGGACATTGAACGGGATCCAAATCCCTTTGAAGGCACCAACCAGACCATTTCTTCCATACTCCTCTGTATCTCTTTCTGGTCCCAGGGGCCCATGATTCTTCCAGTAAGCTTTTAGCTTCTCCCGAAAGCTCAGAATATCTCCCTGATATCCTCCAGACAAGAAGGTTAATTTTGCCCTCCAAGACTAAAGGATGTTCTTCTCCGTCTGGGCCTTGTAGTAGGCCCGAACATGATGGGATCAACCATGGGAACTCTACCGCCAATTCCATTACACCGGGAAACCATACTTGGGATTTCCAGAAAGGAGTCACCAGAATTATGTTGGATGATTCGAGTCTCACTTTCCACAATAATCTCTGAATCATTGAGAAGGGAGGGAAGGCGTAGCCCTTTGTCCCTTCCCAAGGTTGGAGAAAGGCATCTACTCCTGACGCATTTGGGTCTGGCCTCCAACTGAAGTATTTTGGAACTTGGTTCGTCAATCGGCTGGCAAACAAATCTATCAGAATTGGACCCCAAACTTCCTGAATTAGATGAAAGAATTTGGGATTCAGCATCCAATCGCTGGAATCGTGAAGAAAACGCGAATTCCAGTCTGCCCTCAGATTTAACGAACCAGGAATATAATCTGCTCTGAGGGTGATTTTGTGTTCCCAACAGAAATACCATATTTTCTTTGCGATATCCGAGAGATTTTTGGATCTCGCGCCATCCAATCGATTTATGTAAGAGACGGCTGAGAAATTGTCCAGACGGATTAAAGTATTGGAGTTCTTCAGAACTTCTCTGAAGCTCATAAGGGCATTTAAGGCTGCCAACATTTCTAAAGAGTTTATGTGGAGGGGTTGTTCTAAAAAGTACCATCTCCCACTGGTTTCTAAGTTGTTCAGACGAGTACCACAACCACGGTTGCTCACATCTGATTCCAGGATAAAATCTGGTACATTTCCAAATATAGCTTTTCCATCCAAGCTTGGAGGTTGTTTAACCACCAATGCAGGTCTTCCCGAGCGTCTTCTGAAAGGGGAAGGGAATCTTCGTACCAGAGACCTTTCCTGAGGCCTTGAGCTTTTAATCTCTGCAAGCCCCTGTAATGAAGTAGGCCCGGAGAAATTGCCTGTATAGAGGATGAAAGGAGACCCAAAACCCTGGCTAGGTCTTTCAGATGGATAGCATCTTTTGAAAGGACGTAGGAAAAGTGTTTCTTGATTTTGGTACCCTTTTGGTGGGGAAGGATCAGGTTGGATAGAATAGTATTGACTTTGAAACCCAAGAATTCTATTTCTTGAGTTGGGGTTATAATAGATTTTTCCAAATTTATGATAAAACCCAAGTCTCGAAGGAGGTTCAAAGTGATATCTAAGTGTTCCAAAATTTCTGTCTTGTCTTGAGACATGATGAGGATATCGTCTAAATAAATTATAAGACGAATCCCCCTTTCCCTTAGGTAACTGACCAGCGGACGAAGAACCTTGGTGAAACACCAAGGGGCTGAAGACAGGCCGAAGGGAAGACATTGGAACTGATAGAGTGTTCCTTTCCAAGTAAATCGGAGAAATCTGCGATACTCCTCGTGCATGGGTATGGTGAAATAGGCATCTTTCAGATCCAATTTCACTAGCCAGTCTTTGGTTTCAAGAATGTCCCTCAAAAGATGGATACCCTCCATCTTGAAATGTCTTTAGATTAGAAATGTGTTTAATTTTTTTAAATTTATAACTGGTCGCCAAACCTTGTCTTTCTTTTTGACCAGAAAGATAGAACTTAGAAAGCTTTTCGGTAACTCCCAAAGTGGAATTTTTATAATAGCTCCTTTTTCTAACATTTGGGAGATCTCTGTCTCTATTAATTTCGAATTTTCCTTGTCTAAAATGAGCTCTCTGGGAGCTCTTTCCTGCAAGGGTTCTTCCCAAAATTCTATTTTGAATCCCATAACAGTCTCCAAAGCCCATGGATCTTGAGTGACTCAAAGCCAATTCTTTTCGAAGTGTCTCAATTTTCCGGCCACCTTTAAGGGGAAAGAAGGGGTTGTGCTTACCGTAATTTCCTTGATTGGATGATCGTGGTCTGCCACCACGGGATCTTGAGCCCCTTCCTCTCTGTGGACAGAAGTTTGAGTTTCCACGGAAACCTCTATAGGGGCGATAGCCTCTGTTGTCTTGATAAAACTGGGACCGGAATGAGGTGCGGCTGACAGATTGTCCCCTTCTGTCAGCCCTTCCAAAAAGTGATTGAGTTCCAAAGACTCTATGCATATTGACTGTGCCCTACTGAAGGCATTAAAGGTGGAGACATACTTCCCCAGTGTTTTAACGAAATTGTCTCCGAACAAGAGCCCTTTTGTATTGGACATATCTTCACTGGCTGAGAGATCAGCTAGTTTCGGGTTCATCCTTAGGAGAACAGCCTTTCTACGTTCAGTGATTAGATTCGCGTTAGCGTTGCCAATAAGGCAAATAGCACGTTGTGACCATCCTCGAAGCACTTCGATGTCTATAGGTGAATCATTAGCTTTAGCTTCCTCGGTCATATCCAGAATTTTAGAGAGTGGTCCCATTACATCAAGTAGCTTATCTTGAGCTTGTTTAAGACATCTTTTGATTCCTTTTCTTGGATCCCTTCCGGATTTGAACAGAAAGGTGATTAGATCAGGATCAAGGTTAGGTGTATTACAAATCTTGTCCTCCGAAGAGGGACGAGGGCATTCGTTCCTTAAAAGATTACGGGTATTGATATCAAGGGTTTTTCTAACCCATTGTGATAGATATTTACCAACATGATCCATAGGCCACCATTCAGTGCTACGGGGGTGGCGGATTGTAGTTGGATTAAACATTTCCCCACCAAATGGGTCTTTGACTGAGGTAGAAGTAAAAGGAGTTTCTAGATCCTCGTCAATATCATCAAAGGAATCTTGAGGATCAAAAATAAATTTGTCACAATTATCATAGTCTGTTGCTTGACTTTCAAAATAATCATTAAAATCATTTGTCCCGTAGAGGGTACCGCCTTCTATTGTGCCGCTAGGGACACCTCTTCTCCCTGCCTCAAGTAATTGAGGTCTATCTATTGTGCTGCAAGGAGCACCAATAACTCTTGTAGCGCGAGGGCCACCAATCTCATATGCATTGTTGGATGCTTCAATTGAATAATTTCTTTTTTGGAGTACTTTTCCTTTTTTCTGCCCTGCAGATGTTGAAGGAGATTCCCCGTCCGAGAGTGAGAAGTAATTCTCCTCCCTAGGTGAAACTCTCATTCTCTTTGCGAGAGCAGCGTCGACAGCCTCTCTAATAGAAGATCTAAGTTCCTCTCCAAAGAGGCTTCTAATGCTGTCAGGCAAAGGTTCCTTAGGGGAAACATTTGCATCATTTGTGTTGTCTTCCATGACGACTAAGATAAGTTATAATAAAATTGTACTCCAAATAGATTTTTTTTTTTAAGTTTAAATAACCTTCTCAAGGGTTAATTATAAAAGAAGTATCCTTGAAATGATTTCAAACAGACTTTCTTTATAACAGCGAGATCTTCACTTATCTTAAAAGGAAGAAACTCCTGCGCCGTTTCTCTCAGAAGCCAGTAGAAGGCGATCTTCTTCCAGATTTATTTTCTAAATATTATTCTTTTTTTTAGAAGTTCCGATTTAAGCTCCGTTTTAAATCCGCACTCTCCGTCTCCGTTACACTCGAGAAAGGTGTAACCATGGAGACCAGGACAGTGTTTGAACAAATATCCGCACATTGAAGCGCGAGGATACTCTACGTTTCCGCGTCTCCCAGCTAGTTGCTAGGAGACGCGTGAGACTTCAAAGGAGCATAATAGTCATGCGCAAGGCTCGTCGTCAAGCTGGCACGTTCCCGAGTCTCTAGGTTGCTAAGAGATGCGGGAAATCAAATGTACATGTAAGCGCTTCCGCCTTTCTTCGATTTTTTTTTTTTGTGCGTTATAAACAAGTTAGTGGCGCTTATAATCTCTTAAGGGTCCTCACTCGAGGCTTAGGGGGGTTCACATGTTCCTCACTCGAGGCTTAGGGGGGTTCACATATTCAGGCTATACATAAGTCAATGTTGAAAATACTAAACACTAATTCATTTCTTTCAATCAAGTAAAGGAAACACAATAGAAAGTTTAATCCCAACCATAAATTTGACTAGGGAATGTTATCATCTAAAAGAAATGTTGTTAAACACGTTAAATTAAACAATATAATAGCAGACTCTACAATAAATCGAAATAACTAAGTAAACATTAGTAAATTAATAGTAGTAGAACCATAAAATTCATCTAAAATATACCAAAATATCTATAAATAAAGCTAAGATGGTATGCTAGAAAAATAGTAGTCACCGCCCGATGGTCAGCCATTTCATCGAAAAGAATCATAGTGAATAGGAAATTAAATGGCGGATCTATGTGTCATAAAACCAAATCCAAGAGGAGGAGATACTGAGGTAGCACTGTTGCAAAAAGAAGCTTATTTAATACTAAAATTCAACCGCACAGTGAAAAGCCTGAATGAAATGTCAGAAATAGACAGAACTTTAAAAAAATTCCTGCCAAAAGGTATACTTTCTGCTTAACCTCAGAAGGACCAGGTTCAGGCTTCTAACCTAGTCCTTGTTCTACAAATGAAGCTGTAAAAGTATTGTTTAATCCTTTTCATGCAAAATGCACTCAAAATCCAAGAATGCAATTCTTCAAACATTGCAAACTTGGAAACCGGAAGCCTTTGATTCAGCCATTTGGATGTAACGAAAGAAGCAAGTCAGGAAAGAGCTTGTGGAAGTAAGTGAATGAAACCTAAATAGGAGCAGTGTTTGGAATTGTAAAGGTTGTTGTCTGGAGCTCATAACACTCATATTTGGTGCTCTATTGTTGTGTTTCTATCTAGGACCCTAATTCGATATTCCCGATTTATGCCCTTATGTGGTTATAATAAATATTATCCTTATAAAGGCATAAGAATCATATCCATATTTAGTAATAGCCCATGCAGTCCAAATACGGCAAGGCTACTCCCCTAGACTCCTAGAAAGTACAACGTGTTCTTTAAACAAACCAAGCCTCCAGCAGCCCGGGAATTCCCCCTGCTTTTGTT
Organism: Lissotriton helveticus; assembly: GCF_964261635.1. Lineage (NCBI taxonomy): Eukaryota > Metazoa > Chordata > Amphibia > Caudata > Salamandridae > Lissotriton > Lissotriton helveticus. Next base: position 249,927,521 of record NC_136072.1, read on the forward strand.
TTGATTTGCACAAGAACTCCTGGAGTCCAGAAAGAACTGTTAGTTCTTAGTGACGTCTTATGTCCAACCTTACGTCAAACCCGGCACCTTTCAGGTATAAATATACCAACGTTGCCTTAAGCAAACACACAGTGGTTTGGAGCAGAGCGGCTATCTACTTGCCCGGAAGCCCAGCTGATGCGAGGAGCCGAAGGAAGCCGCCCCTCCCTTTTGACGCACTGAGAAAGACGCTATCTTTTTCTCCAGCCGAGAAAATCCAGCTCCGGTGTTTCCAGCCACCCTTGCGGGTGGGTGGGATATCGAGTCCTGAGAGAGAGATACAAGACCTCCTTCATTCTAAGAACCAAGGTACGGAGCTGACTAAAACCTTAAGAGAATTCTTGATCCAGATCCTTGGCAAAAACCCAACTTAACTTAAACTGCAACTTACTTGCTCCTTCCCACTTATTAGGCTTAGGTCAGGTACACCGGGGTAGGCGTAGATTAGAAGCACCAGTTGAGTACGTATGTCAATGTATTTATGTATGTATATATTTTATCCATTTTAAAGTATCATATGGCTAAGAAACCATATCAATGCTTTTACAGTATTATTTCATAATACTCCTTTTACTGTACGCATTTTACTTCATGATAAGTATTGCAATTGTGGCAATTCATTTCTCTTGCATGAGAAAGAAGACTGCTCAATAAATAACACCTTTTCTTGAAAACGCCCGTCTCTCTATTTCTCTGCACTCTGGTGAAAGTAAGTATGCACGATTGACTGTGTGAAATAGATGTCTATTGTTTTCACACGACTCTAGAGATACACTCTTTATTCTGAGGGAGCAAAGTTGTCATGTTATATGGTTGTTAGAAGCTAATCCGTTCTTGTCTATCCAGGGAAGTTAAACTCCTCTTTGTTTACTCGAGAAAGTTTCTAGTGACCTCTGAGCTAGCTGGCAAAACTAATTAAGTCTAATATAGTCAGTAGAGACCTAGTCGACCTCAGTCCTACGTCTACACTACTGTTTATATTATTCCAATGCGCAGAGCCTATTGGGAATATAGGAACTACACTACACTATATCATTCCAGAACAAAAACAGAAATGCCAAACAATTCTAAGCAATCGTTACAAAGTAGACAGCAGTTTGAGCGAATAGAAAGTAAGTTGCACGTTTGTTCATTTGAGCACAAAACGGTCGATATTTTGCCCAAAGCATGGGAACTTAAACTGTAATTCATCAACTTACATATTTTAGATAGAGAGGTTAATAATAAGGAGACAAAACTCTCACGATTGAAGGCACAGGCGGCAAAGGGAAAAGCAAAATCACAACAGGTACCCCACATGACATAACCAGAACAATAACATTGTAAAAATCCATAAAATTTTTTTAGGACATTCTTGAAATTCATTATTGAATATTCTTGTCCTTTCATTGCAGATTATACCCAGTCTAAGCCCTGAAGAGAACCCCAAGAATTGTAATGGGCCTCGAATTGCGTAAGCAATACTCACCACCAGGGGAAACAATTGATTTGTATTCACTTGTAGGGTATAGCGTGTTATAACTTTCTGCCGCTACTGCTCTAAATAGTGTTTCCAGTGGTTAGCAGCATATTTTTTTTTTTAAATGACTACCTGAAAAAAAATCATCAGGTAATTGTTGCTGCCTATTTAGAATAATAGCTGGTTAAGTAATGAATGTAACTAATTTTACTCAAATGTATTGCACGTATTGTATTGTTTTTTACAGTTTTTTGTAAAAATATGATTTAAATGTATGTTTTTGATGGGAAATACTAGGTCTATCCCATATTCGGACACAAAGTACAAGTGATTTATATGCAGAAAGAAAAAGTGATAAGTAAATAAATACTACAGACCATTGAAATGACTTAATGTCCTGAGTCTGTTTAAGTAAAAAGCAACAGTCCAATTGATGGCTAGGTAATTTGTTGTTTTGAATTTGATAGGCCTTACCTAGATGTCAGTAATAGGGCCCAATCCTTTTATCAATTACTTTCTAAAAGTGGTATTTTCAAACACACAATTTGAAAACCATCTTTACTAAAAGATGTGTTATTAAATTCAGAGTTCAGAAAGCCTAAACTTTGTTTCTCTATCTTGTCCCAATGGGAAGTTATACTTTTAAGATGTTACAAAGCACTTCCGATTCTATCCTATGGGGCAAGATATCCTTTGATTAGTGAAAAAATGAAATTGGCATGTCACACACACCAGTACATGTCCTACCTTTAACATATACTGCACCCTGCCCAGGGGGGTATTGCGGGCTTACCATAGGGGTGCCTTACATGTAAGAAAAGGGAAGGTTAGGGTCTGGAAAGTGGGTGCACTTGCCAAGTCAACACAGCAGTTAACAACTGCAACTGCGCACAGACACTGCATTGGCAGGTCTGAGATACCCTTTCAGGCTACTCATGTGGGTGGCACAATCAGTGTTGCAAGCTCAATAGTAGTATTTGATTTACAGGCCCTGGCACACTTCAGTCCACGTTACTAGGGACTTGCCAATAAATGAAATATGCCAATTAGGGATAATTAATTGTAACAACAATTTACATACGGAGCACTTTCACTTTGACACTGATCAGCAGTGCCAAGTGCCCAAGGCATATAAGCCAGCAAAAACGAAATCCAGCACAGCATCAAAAATACAGGAGGTAGAGGCAAATATATAGGGAAAACCACGACAAAGATGCCAGGTCTAACAAGTTTCTATGTATCGTATCAATCTAATAAGTTACGACCAGGCTATGGATAGTTCACTCATAGAATGAGCCCATTTAAAAGCACTCTATTCCTACACCACTGACTAATAAACGGCGTTCTCCTTTTTATTAACAAGTATGGGGCATGCAGCCGCAAGTATGAATTGTGACTTGTAACCAATATATTCCTTTGTTATACGTGTGTGACTATGTAGGGAGCTGGAATCTTTTGCAGTACCCCCACCCACACACTTTTTGCCTGGTATTTGATGCAACTTTGAATGAAGTGTACTGGTTTCCTGCTAACCAGGTCCCCAAAACCAGTGTTCTTTCCTTAAAAAAAACTAAATTGTTCAACCAAATTGCAAAACCTTTAGCACCCTCAGCAAAAATTACCCCTGGTACCCAGGGCTTGAGGTACTAAAGAGGGTCCATGAGCGTAGCAGCACAAATTGTGCCACCCTAGGGGACCCCTCACCAATCACATGCATAGCTGCCATTGCAGGCTGTGTATCTTGGTGCAGGCACAAGTGAAAACATGACATGTCACACATCCCAGTGTGCCATGTCCCCTAACACTGCATGAGATATTTGTAAGTCACCCCTACAGCAGTGCTGACAGCCCAAAGGCAGGGTGATGAATATTACATGTGTGGGCAAACCTGCATGAGCACATATGCCCCTTGCTGGTCAGTACTATTACAGTCAGTGCAACTGGCAGGGAAACCATTTTTAAACATGTGTTGGACACTGGTTAAAACAAGTTCCCCAGCTATGTGATGACTTCAATGAAAATAGGGATGCTTCATACCAAACATCTCATATTGAAAAACCTACAAAGATTCCAGTGATGGATTTACCAATACATGCACCTAAAAGGCACCTTAGAGGTGCCCTCTGAAAACCTACCAGCCTCTGGTGTGCTACATGACTGGTTTCTGCCAGCCTACCACCAAGACACTGTTTAGACATCCTAGGGTGAGAGCCTCTGCTCTCAGGACACCCACAATAAAAGCCTACCTGTAAAGAGGGTATAACACCCGCCTCCCCCACAGGATTACCTGTTGATTTGCCTCCCCAGGCTGGCAAGATTCAAAGAACTGCCACCTTTGGAATGCTAATCTGGCTCCCCTCACAGGAGAGGAAGCTGTCCCTCTTTGTCCAGGACCCCCTCAACTCCTGGACTGGCCGGAAAATTAGGTAGTCAGATAGGCGGGCCACCTCCAGGCTAGTAGCCACCCTAAGGTGGGCTACACAGAGGCAGACAGGATTTTTCAGAATAGCCATCTTTGTGTTGGCATACTTAGGAATTCTGGGACAGGGTTATGCCCACTTCCCACAGGAAGGGGGTCATAGGAGGCGCAGTGACCTCAAGGATCAGTAGCCCATTGACTACTACCCAACAGCCCCCTAAAACCCCTAAATGCAGTATTTAGGGAAGTCCCTGGTGCCAGAGAAGCAGGTCCTGATGACCTAAGAAGAGAGGACGCTGAAGAACCGCAAAGGCAGTCAAGAGAAGAAGCAGCTAACCTGGTACCAGCCACGCCGGCCTGTCTGCATCCCTTGTTGAAAACTGCACCAAAGTTGACTCGTCCTGCAGATGTTTACTTCAGAAACTTGGGGACTGCCTGCCTTTGATAAAGATCCATGCCCTCTCGTGGGGCAGCAGACCTGTTCTATGCATCTTGCAGCAACTCCAAAAGAAATGTCTCTGAGTCTTCCGAAACCGCTAAAGCCCAACACCTGAAGACACCACTGCAACAGTCACTCCAAGAATACCTAGTCCCCAAGATAATTTTCCTCCAGGAGACGTGGGGAAGGGAAGAGTTCCAGTTAGAGAACTAATATGTGTACTGTAGTGAAGCAAAAAAATCTATAAAGGGGCATGCAAGTGGGGGTTTAGCCACTTTGTTAAGTTGTGAGTTAGCATGGGACCCTGTGATATACATACATCCATCAAATAGTTGTATCTGCGCTAAGGTAAAAATGGAACAAGATAACTTGGGACATGCAACCTTTCTGCTTTTGGTAAACGTGTATATTCCACCAGGGAAAGAGTCTAATCCATTGGTTGACTCCATTTGCTCTTTTGTGCAAGATTTATGTAGTAATGAAGAAAGAGTAAGTATAATGATGGTAGGGGACTTTAATGCAAAAATGAGTAATAGCTCCATCTCATCTTTTTCCAATACAGACTTGGAGGAGGTTTGGTTTATATAAGAGTCAATATTTCCGCCCAATTTAAAATCTGACAAACGTGGCCTTTAACTCTTGCACAATCTTAGGAATCTTGACCGTATATTATTAAATGGCAGATTCCTGGAGGATTCACCTGCAGCGCTCACCTTTCATGGGACATTTGGCCACTCCCTACTTGATTATATGGCAGTGTCTTTTCAATTGTTTGGGGCATGTTCACAGTTTAAAGTGCTTCCCACTAAATTGAGCGACCACAATATTTTGGTGGTAAATTTAGCATTAAATATCGAGAAACCTGAACTCTGGAATCAGAGGAATGATAACGTAACCTATTCTCGAAATAATGGTCGCACCTGTTGGTCACACAAGAACCTTCCGAACTTCCAGTGGATATTTAAAAATATTGTGCCTAGTTTAAACTGGGAGAGCCCGATTGTGAGATATGAAAGTATAATGGCTGCCATAAGAAATCTGGGAAGAAAGAAGCAAGGTGAAAGAGCCGTGCCCAAAGCAATACTCCCCTCCGAAATTAAAAAGCTTAATAATAAGATAAATGGGCTGATTAGATTCCAATTTAGAGACCCTAGCCCATTAAGACAAAAAGAGATATATAGATTAAAACAGGTCCGGAAAAGAAAACTAGCTGCTAACCGTAGGGCCTCCGAAGATGAAAAATGGGTTAACCTTCAGGAAGTGGCACTTTCGTGGGATACTAGAAAGTACTGGGCCCTAATAGCCAAATTCTGTGACAGTAGAGAAAAATATCAACCCATGTTGATTTCAGAAACAGAGTGGTCTATTTATATATCCTTATTGTATGCCCCTAATCTCCTAGATGATGAGGTTGAGGGGTCCGTTAATACCATAGCATTGGCGGGCGATGTAGAAGCGCCATCAGTGAGGGAAATTGAAGGATACATTAAGGGGGCGAGATACTCGGGTGCAATGGGTCCGGAAGATGTCCCTGTAGCTATAATAAAAAAGGACCGTGGCGACTGGGCAAAAGTATTACAACCTTTACTCGTCCATTGCTACAATATCGGGGACATCCCTTACTCCTGGAAGGGAAGCATAATAGTCCCGCTATATAAGAAGGGCCCTAAAAACTCTCCGGCAAGTTTTAGGCAAATTTCCCTTCTAGATGCAACGGGAAAATTGTTTGCAAAAAGTATCCTGGTTCACTTACAAGAGTGGGTATTTGGAAACAATTTAATTCCCCTTGAACAATCAGGGTTTCGGAAGAACAGTGGCACTCTAGATAACATTTCTGTACTGCAAACCCTAATTGATAAATATCCCGTTGGTCGGAGGACTCCATTGTATACAGCATTTATTGATTTCTCCACAGCGTTCGATAGGGTAGATCGGGGGATGCTGTGGAGGAAATTGACCACTATGGGGATCCCAGGGAACCTGTTAAGAGTAATAATTGCTCTCCATTCTTCAACATGGTCCCAAGTTTTGTTAGGGGGGACTCAAGGCCTTTCAAAGAAAATTTCTACTAACAACGGGTTGAAGCAGGGGTGCCTATTGGCCCCTTTACTCTTCTCAATCTATATAAATAACTTACCGAGTCAGATAGGGGAGAGTAAAGGGGATCCTCCACAAGAGGGTGACCTAAAAATAAGTTGTTTGTTATACGCAGATGACGCAATAATAATGGACTTAACCCCAATTGGGCTGCAGAGACGTCTGTCGGAATTGGTTAGGTACACTAAGGAATACTTTTTAAAAATAAATGTTTCAGAGAGTAAAGTGATGATTTTTAGTTATAATGGCTGTAAAGTTAGATCAAATTTAAAATGGTTTTTAGGAGATGAAATAATGGAAATAGTAAAATTTTACCCTTACTTAGGAAAAATTTTCACAAATAGGTGTTCTGCTAACAGACATATGGACCACTGTAAAAGTAAGGCTATCTCACAAGCCTCTGCAATCAATCGTTTGTACTTGCAATGCGGGAAAAGAAATTTTTCGCAAACTATTGCAGTATATAAAATAAAGATCCCCGACCTTGAATTATGCAAACGAAACAATAGATGAATGTGAATGGACAAAGTTTGAAAAAGTGGAAGGTAAAATCTGGCGCCAATTATGTAATCTGAGTCATGCTGCGTCAATCGCGGCTCTTAGGCTCGAATTTGGCCTTCTTTCAACATATGTCTTAACATTGGCAGCTTGTTTAAGGTGGGGTAACGCATTGATAAATTGTCAGGAGAATCTATTAAGGTTGGCATTGTAGAAGGAAATTTTCGTTAATATGTTATCAAAAAGTGTAGTTTTTAGGAATTATTTAAAGGCTTTAAACAGTTTTGGTATAGATTTTTAAGGGGCAGCAGGTTTGGATAAAATAGCATTAAAGCATATAATTAAAAGAACTATATATGTGATTTCACGGGAAAGAGATCTGAAAATATGCCGTGTGAATGGAAGGTTGGACTGTATTACGGAGAGTTCAATAGTTAAAAATCCTCAGCCGTACGTTCTGTGGAACTTGAATCATGGAGTTCGCAGAGTGATTTTATTATTAGGATTGAATCTGCTGCCTTTGAGGATTGTAACAGGTGCATGGGAGGGTATCCCCAAAAACGAAAGATACTGTGATTTATGCAATGGCGGCATACAAGATCTTAACCATGTTTTGATTGAGTGCCCAGCACTCCATTCAATGCGTCGCAAATATTTAAGGCATGTTTTTTTACAGTATAAAATCTCAACAGCAGAACAAGCCCGCAACTTTCTTCTGCTCCCCCCACATGAATTAATCTGTTTTAAAAAAAATTGTTTCTTTAAAGAATTTTTGAATGTTTATTAAAAATTAGTGCACGAGGGTGACCCATAGTATTGTGCGATGTGATCCCATGCATTAGCACTTTTTCATGCACTTTAAGCACTTTAATTAGTTACTAAATATGACAACCAATAATCAACTTTAATTGTGTATTAGCATTCCTGTAAGATAGTTAATTTACTATGCGCATTTCCTTGGAAACATAGCTTCTGGGTAGTTATTTGTGAGAAATGTCCTAGAATAGGGTATTCAATGCACTAGCACTTTATGTAATGCACTAGCACTTTATTTAGTATTTTATAAAAATATTTGCGTTATTACTTATCAATGATCATCTCCCTAAAAAAGTTTTTTAACTATTTTTGTAAATTGTTATGTGTATATTGGATGGTAATTGTACTTTATTCTTAACCATGCGCCCCCAAATGTAGATTATTTTATAAAACCAGGGTGATAGCCAAAAGTGTTACCCACCTGATAATGATTGGTATTGGCCGCAAGTGTACTCTACTAGAATATTGTTGCCCACAGTAGTGACAAACTTAATGAAGAAAAGAGATTTCCACTTCTGAAAGGATGCAATTTAGGAAAATTGAACTTGTAACTTTTTGTGTTTTTAGACACTGACCTCTGTTGTCCTCCATAGCGCAAAGTCTAATGAAGAAAGGTGACTGCGTACTCTTGGGTGTAATCTAGGAAAATTGAAGTTGTATCTTTTCATGTTTTAAATATTGTGATTTGTATGAAATATTGTTTTATTTGTATTTTATGAGGAATTCCTTGGAATTCCAAATCATAATAAATAGATTGAAGAATCACTCCAAGCCCGAGTTGAAGTGGTCCAGTGGTGCCAACAAGGTCTCCCAGACCTCTAGAGCCCAAGTCCATCATGGTTTCACCCCTCGTTGACCCTTTAACTTCAGCTACAGCCTCTGCATACAGGTCCCCTCTAACATGACTGCTCGGCTAATGAAAAACCTAATGCCTAAGAACACCTCTGCACCTGTCACCCTTAGGCCATGGAGAAGAGGACCTAAGGTTGTCCCCCTGTACCTGAGCATTGTGAGGTCTGAGCCCCCTATAGGTTCAGTCTGACTGGCCTCCTAGCCAGAGCCTGCAGTCTCTTTTCACAAAGACTGATCTCCCTAGAATAACATTGGACTCCTGATGCTGTTTTCACCCTGCACCTGGCTGCCCTCGTGTCACTGGTGGTGTACTGTTGGTGTTGCCTTGTACCTTACCCAACACTCACCTTAACTCCTAGACATTGGTCCCATAATTCGCTGGACTATACTTGTCTGCAGAACTTGTTCTTCCTTCCATAGGATAACATTGCAGAACTCAAAAATTGCACTGTGTCCATTATTTAACTGAAAATAATTTAAATTAAAAAACGTACTTACCTGAACAAGTTCTCTCTGATGTCTAAACATATATAAATATACTTTCCATTTAAAAAAAAATTGGTGGAGATCTCCTTCTTAAGTCGAGTTTGTAATTTATTGATCATTGTGTGCATTTGCAGATGTCTTGCACTCCTGTCGGTTAAGCCTAAGGCTGCTCGACCACACTACGCCTAAAAGACCATCTTGGGATTGCTAGAGCAAGCCCCTGTCCACTTATAATGGAATCCTTAGACTCTTTACATGGTTTATCAGATAATTATATATCATATAAAGAGCCATCGTCCTACAGACTACAAGAGTGTGCCTCCCGTCTGACTCACATGCCTCCCGAATTACCCATAATTAGGCTAAGCAGTATGCCTGTGTTTTCTTTGTATAGTGACACAGCGGTGTGCATGATCATGTGAGCAGTGTATGTTTCCAGTTGTTTGCCTTGCTTCACTTTATCGCACCATTCTGGATATTTTCATGTGATCCATTAAACAAGATTTTTACCTTGAAGAAGTCTGAAATGTAGATGAAAGCATTGTTGGTTAGTGACCTCTACTAATTAGTGACCACCAGCACAGTACATTGCCAAAAAATATTCTTTTAAAATTGCATCTTCGTTAAGATGGCCGAGTATGAAATCACTGTTCTCCTTCTTAGATGTCTAGCTCCTTGTCTTGGTTCATTCCACAAATTGCATTAATCATTGAATGTACCACCCCAAAGTTATTACACATGGTGTACGTAGTGAGATCATGTCTGTCACTGCCTTTAGTTTGTAGTCGCTGGGATCATATGCGTGAAACATCACTATTGCAAAACAAATTTCATCTGCAGTCCTGTATTGAACTAATCAATTGGTCAATCTATTATTGAACCTAGGTTTTCTCCAAGAGGAGTTTTAAAGAAAGTGAGAGCTTTAGGCCTCATTTCTATACATGGCACGAGTAAGTAGATAGAAAGGATGCTCAAAGCCCTGACATAGACCTCAGACCCAAATAAGCTTTAAATGATGGCCGAACCATGTTGGCTTATATAGGGGCGATTGAGTCATTGACACTCAAATAAAAACACAACAGATTTTTTATCATGTCCAGGGTACCCAAACAATAAATGAAAAGTTCTTGTGTATACCCTGGGACATATTCCTTCTTTTTCTCTGGATTCCAGATCCTATTCCTGTAGCAATTTATAAAAGAACTCCCTACTTTTGTTGAGCCCGCCATGTTGGTACCATCCTACCAGGATGTGGATAGGCGCTGATGATGAAGCATGCTACTATACAGAATGGCTGAGACGTCTACTCCAAAAATGTATTGATTTTCCACAGAACCTATCCCAAAAGTCTAATCTAGTTTCCTATAGTTTTTTGATGTTGGGCTTGGGAGGAACAACTAGGTTTACCCATCCTCTCCCTCTCTCTTTGTGTGTTATGCCCCAGTAACTCCCATCTGCCCTAGTTTCCCTTAAAAGAGTATGATGACTCAAACATCTCGTATTTCACAATGTATGACTTATGATGTTGTGAATAGGTTTTCAGCAGATATATGTACACAGTCTTACTATGCTTTGTGTGTGTACCTTTACATTCAATTTATATATTAAAATACATATATAGGGATCTATTAGGATGGTGGGCGGATCACCACTGCCCGTATGGCAGAGGCGATCCGCCTGCCATTTCCGTCCGCCCGCATAACATTTCCCCCGTCATATTACGATGGTGTGTGGACCCAGGCGGACGGAAAGACCGTCCGCCAGTTTTCCGCCAGTAGGCAATCTGCCCGATTGCCTACCGGGCGGAAAAGACCTGCAATATGGTGGCGGTGCCTTCCAGGCACCGCCATCCTTATTACGATGTTGGCGGTCTCCTGCCTTTCCATGACGGACGCTCCGCCATGGAAAGGCATGTGGAGAATACCTTTGGGGGCCTGTTGCGGGCCCCCACGTGGTTGGGGGGTCAGTGGCTGCACTTGGGGGGTACCCATGGTACTCCCCGACATTTGCATGCACAAGGTGGCTGGCACCATGCGGTGCCTGTCATGTTTTGTGCATGCAAATGCCCCACATGCCCTTTAACAATTTGGCGGTGCTGAATACAGCACCGCCCACCACAATGTTAAATATACAGAATGCGACCGCCATGGAGGCGGTCGCATCCTAATTGGCGGTGCGGGACCGCCGCACCACTGGCTGCTGGTCCCAGCACCGCTAGGGTGGCGGGTGGACTGGAGTCTGCCCGCCATCCTTGTAGACCCCTCAGTGTTTAATATATTTTGGTAGCTCATACATTGACTCTTGACGTTTGAGCCCAGTTACAACGGTGCTCTTATGATCACAGATTACATTGCACCCCAAAAGTCTGTGCTAATTCACCTGGAAGTAATGCATGTAGAAATGTATATATAGTAATGCTGTACTCTCTATGGTCTCTGCCTTGTCAATTAAATATATGGAGTTTTGAAGACACAATATTCTCTAAGTAATTTTATGTTACAAATTGTGTTTGTGATGGTAAATAAACCAGCATACAAATGAAAAAACACACCTTTTGTTCTGTAGATCTATGTCAAGTATTTATTTATTTAAGAAGTTTTCTATAGCGCTGGCCTGACCCTAGGTTATCCGAGCGCTTTACAGCAGGTACATAGTGTGGGAGAGTAAGGTCTGCTTCCTATGGTCATCCCCACTTTTTGCTGTGATTCTCTGGTTTTTCGACTTTAGTGTGGCTGTGGACCTGCTAATCAGACCCACAGCCCAGCTGTTCTCGCTCTAAATTGATACCATGTACTTTAGGTACATACCAGATTGGTTACTGGGTCATCCTTGTGAGCCCCTGTATAGTGTACCCTAGGTGCACAGGGCATAGGTGCACCCTAGGCCTAACAGGGGCTGTAGCATGTATTGTGCCACCCCTGGTTTGCCTTCCAAACTGACACCAAATGGTCTGTTCACACAGCCTGGGTAAGGTGGTGTAATCACCCCTTACTTAGATATAGTATACCTATATCTACCTTTACATGTAGACACATAAACACCTATAAGTCACTCCTATAGTAGGCCTTTACAATCCTGGAGGCAGAGTGCTTGGTTTTATGTGAGAGGGTGCCCTAGCATGAGCTGAGCCCCTCTGCAGCTTTCGGAACCATCTCCTTATAGCGGTTCTATGATATAGCCATACCATATACTCTTAAGTGCATTATAATCCTCGCGGTTAATGCTAACTTTGGTTTGGCTTTATCAAAACCTGTCGTGTAAGGTGTCAAAAACTTTGGAACACTACCCCCCCCTTCTAGAGGGAAACAACATGTAGCTTACTGCTTTACCCGGTTAAAGTTCAACAGAGCCTCAGCATCACAAAATGGATGCTGCTGCCACAGACACGAGTCTGACCTCCTGTTCCTGGACGAAACTCTGTCAGGGGAGGCATGGACAATAAGTTTACTGTCGAAGGAGGTGCTGGCACCTCCCCAGACAGGGGTTTTGTGTACTGGGGCAGGGAGGGCTGCATTCAGTGAATGCATCTAGACACTGCCTGGGGCACACAAGGTGCTCCATGCATAGCCCGGTTCAAACCAGTTGCTGGGGCACTCCAGCCCTGCTCTGGTGCGAAACTGGACAAAGGGAAAGGGGTATAACCACCCCCTTCTCAGGTCCACCCATAGGAGGGACCTAGTCAGGGAATCCAGCCCCCTTTCTTAGTATAAGTATAGGAGCTGTGTCCCTTGGACTTCAGATTATCCTGGACAAATCTTTGAAAGACATATCTTGGACCTTCGACATTCCATTCTGACTGGAAGAGGCCAGCCTTAGGATGGAGATTGTGTGATTAGTTTTGACAAGGAGTAGTCTGGCCAGTTGGCAAGTAGGATTGGGACACAGAAAGGACAGTGTGTGAGCATTCATTTAGGATGGAGTTGCAAGTTATTACTCAATGAGTGTAACTGATTTTAAGCTTTGCATAGGGCACCTTGCCAACAAGAGAAATATTGTTATAGGTTACAAAACATCACCCAGCCTTCCAATGTACATTTTACAATTGTACTTTAGGACCCAGGACTCAGCAAATGGTTATTCATCCTCTCTCCCATGACCACAAGCGTTTTCACATGTTACTAAGAAACACTCTAAAGAGTGCAGCTTTGTACTCTTCATTATACATACCTGTGCTATTATTAATGGAGTATACCACAATAGACAATTGAAGTACAATATCAAAGACAAACACAGTCAGCATGTCTGCACTTGGCAGTGGTTTGTACTGCACAATTAAGTAATGCTACATAATTCTCAATGTTTCTATAATGTTTTACTTACCTTGAGATGTACTGATGTCCTTCAGATGAGTGGTGTCTGTGTCATAGGTTCACCAAACAAATCAAGGGAAATAAATGCAGCAACCTGCTTCTCCTGTTTGTCGGCTCTTTTTGGGATTCAGGGTCTCCACTTGTTTTAATAACCCTCAAGTTCTGTGCTAAAGTTTCCTTGGTTCTTCTTTTTTAATCATGCCATCTCTTCATACACTCCTCCACAGTCCTCGTACAACAGCATCGACATAGTCAAGGTTTCCTCTTCATAAGGCATCCTTCTGCAACCTGGGAGCTTTGATGTGACAGGTATATTTTGATGAAAACGGTCTACCTTCTCCTGTATGAAATTCAACTCTCTCTTTCTCGTGCTCTGTTGAGTACATCCTCCTGGCATGATCCGTGCCCTCCTGACTTGCCATATTACAAGGCACTCAGTCTATGTTAGCTTAATTGTGTTTTTTTGCTTGTGGATCGTTTTCAAGGCGCATCGATGTTTTGTGTGCCACATGCTTGTGCCAGGGCACTCTGCTTGCGCTGCCCTAGACATAGTAAATAAGGGACAGCGCAGGAAAAATACCATACACGACACAGTGTAAAGCAGCGCAGTGCCAACTTTTGTAAATCTATGCCTCTGAGTGCCTTTTTTAAATAACTGCTTTATCCGCCTGTTATGTAACAAGAATTTTCAGAAATAACAAAGTAAAACATTTTAATGACGAAGAAGGCCTCATTGTTTCCACCCGGTTTGATTTACATGTGAATGTTTGAGGATTTGTTGCTCAATGCAGACATCGCCCCTTTCTTAGCCCACCCACAGACAGCAATTGTGATGTCTGGGAAACAGATTCATTTCATAAGCACCAGTTTAACAAAAAATACACCAAGCAACAGCAGGAAGTGTTCGTTAACTTTTCCACTCTCTGCTACTGCCTTTGAGCAAGGGTGGCATGCTTCCTATGGTAACTGGTCCGTTTGAGCTACTAACACCTTTTGTCGGGATACAGAGAGTATACAGCAGATGGAATATGTAGCAAATCCAGTACCATAATTCTGTTTAAAATGCCATGGTCAGGCAGTCGCCTAATTCCAGTGGCCCTACCCATGCTATTCCATGAACAAATCAGAAAGCAAAACAGATTTCCCCTTATGAAAGTTAGCGTTACCGTTGTTTTCATAAGTCATCCTCTAATGCAATCATACAATGGTGTTATGTTGATTTTTAAAGTCAGCTGCATTCTCTTTGTACAACATTGAACATGATAGGAATAGTTTTGATTTTAACGCTTTTTATTCCATGAAAAAAGTGAGAGAAAGCAAAGACATGACAACAAACATTGGCTGGTGTGCATTTTTTATTGCAAGCATATGGTAGAATAATAAACATAAGAATATTTACAACAATAATTAATCAAATGGAATAATACATTAACCATTGCATATCATTTTAATTTTACAGTGCAGATGCTTCCTAGCAGGCTAGTGTGGAGCAGGCCTAGAAACTATTGTTATTTGTAAGGCACATTACATGAAACTATGATTCCAATTGTCAAAAAAAGGTAATATTGACGTTGTACTACTACTGTACGTTGAAGATCTAGTTTAGAAACATAAGGATGAAATAAAAAATAAAAAAGCAAGTATAACAAATGTATCGAAATAAGTGTTGGTCACATACATATTGGCCCATAGTCCCCGCAAGCACTTCTTTTTTTGACTGAGGTGCACTAGTGGTCAGAAAAAATGCCACCTCTCACAGTACAACCACCTCTCACAGTACAAGAGTGTCACAGGCTTAAGTGAGCCGACCCATTGTCCCATGGTGTACGCTGTGGTGGGTGGGAGCAAAATGTGAATGACAGTAGAGCAGATCAATGGATAAACTGAGGTGACTCAAATCCCACTCTGTATGTATTTATGTTTTTTTTAATTAAGGGTTTTCTTCTTAATAAATAAGGTAGGGGAGACAGGTAAAGCTTTCTCTGTGTCCGACCTAACAATTATAAATGGAAAACCTCTTTGGGAATGCTTCCTGCACTTAATCACAAAATTATATCTTCAAAGGCAATTGAAAGAAAAATATCTTCATTCAATCAACACTTCCTGTCTAAAATCCAAGAAATGTTTTTTCTTATTAAGGTCCATGTTGTAAAAGCTGCCTGAAAAAATGTCCGGGAACCAAATGTGCTTACTAAAAAGATTTATAGGACACATTAACTATTGAGTGGAAATATATTTTTGCCCCCGAATTAAAAAAAAATGCTCACATAAAACGTGCCTGTTCCTTTACAGACAGCCACTAAATTCAGTCTATAGAAGTAAAATGAATTGCACTACATAATGCACGCAGCAAGTGCTCAAAACTTCAATGCCACGTCTACAATCACTCAGGGGACTTTATTAGATGAATCCTGCCTGTGATCTTGAATAGAAATGGTCGTTTATGAAGAATTTCTGATTACTTAAAATTACTTTAATGGATTAATTTCTTCGGGTGATTGCCATTTCAAAGCCTTCTCGAAGAAGATATTCTCCTTTTAATTATTGCCTGTGAATTGTCGTGTGACAGTATAGAAATATAATATTGAAATATAGGCTTGTGGATTGACTTCAGGTTTAGCCCAGGAGATAATATGTGCTGTTAGTATTTTAGAATGCTTATATTTTGTCGATTTTAATTAGGGCAAGTAGACCCGTTGAATATGTTTTAAGGGCAACCAGGAAGGTTTTGACTTTACATTTTTATAAATGAACCCTGGTCATATTGCGAAATAATATTTCGAGAACAAAATATACAGCAATTTTGAAGGAACATATTATAATAAAACTGGGTGCATTCAATATGTTTAGTTCATGTTGTTTTCCAAAAACATGTACGTCTGCTATACTTACCTGAAAGGAATTAATAACACTGCTGTTCTCTTTGAAGGCTGGAGAGTCCCTCCTCCATGTTTAAGTCTCTTTTTACAGAAATAAGTCACTTGGCTTCCATTGACTTTGCTAATTTTCAACATTCTCAATTAGTTAGGTCCAGAAAGTACCAAGACAGATGCAAATAATGCATCTGTGTGCTATTCCCATGATAATCAGTTATCCTAAACTTGTTTTTAATTAATACTTTCATAAACCCATAATGAGAATGTGGAACGAAAATCAAGTTTTATGGTGACCAATGCTTTGGAAAGGCAAGGTAGGAGCACGGTATGGCATCACAATCAACAATAAAAAGATACATGCTCAAGTTGAAGGGGAATTACGCCTGATGGCATATGCATCAGAGCTAGCAAATTGAAAACGTGACTACTACGTCATAACATGGCCATTGTTTCTTTAGGAGATTTATTACATGTACTACAAGCAGTATGTATACAAACTGTATACATTTAGATTTGTGGTGAAATAAATATCAGACAGAGTTCAATATACTTATATAACATCCAGAAAAACAAGTAAGCAAAGGTGGTCAAGAAACCTGCAATTCCCTTGAGAAAAAGTAAAAATAGTGAGAATGCAGGGTTGGTTCAACTGGGCAACCAAATTTAGAGTCCGCAGTTGGTTTAGTCATGGCCTAGGCTAAGAAAAAGGAGCATGGGAAGCTGACCAGGCCCCCAAACTCAGTTTTCCACTGTGGGGCCCTGCACCAGTGCACCATAATTTAAATCTCTACTGCTCTCTCACAGCAGTAGGAGAGAGAAAAATGCCTCCTCCCTAGGGCCTCACAGCACAAGAATATAGATGAGAGACACAGGGCAGGGGCACCCTCTCCCTTGGATCTCACAACTATGACCTAGGGCAGGGCTGTGTGATGCCCAGAGGAGGAAGCCCTGCATCCCTGAGCCCACAGAATTGACTCTGGGACTCACAGTGCTGAATCGTAGCTGTGACATACAGAGGAGTGGGGCCCCTTCCTTTACAGTCTGCAAAACTGGATCATGGCCTTCCAGCCACACAAAAGCACCATGATACCCAATGGATGGGTCCCTCTCCCCTGGGGTTCGCAGCTACGATCCAGTACTGAAAGACCCACAGACATCTCAGCGTGCTCTTCCCTTGGCCTCTGAGGGCAAGCACATGGCTGGGTGGCCCTCTCCTTGACCTTACAGCTATGAACCATTGCTGTGAGACCCAGCAGAAGGACAGAGAAAAGGGACCCCTCCCCTGCACTAGATCATAGCTGATCACACCTTCATGGAATGTAAACTAACTTGTTGGCGCCTTGCAGTTCTAAAACTGAGGGATGGGGAGACCCCTGCCCTGGGCTTCACAGAGCCGGCTCATTGCTGCAAGGTCCAAGAAAAGAGACTCTCTTCACCTCTGTCTCAAAGCACTATCCAATGACTGCAAGACCCATGGTAAGGGGCACTCTCCCCTGAGCTCATAGCACTGGACCATGGCTGTGAGACCCAAGGAAGGGGTCCCCGCTTCTCTTGGGTCAAGCAGAGGTGGCTCTGGGCATCATAGCACTGGTTTATGACTGAATGATCCAGTGGAGTGGAGTCCTTTCCGTTGAGCTTTGCAAATCTGGATCATGTCTGTGAGGCCTCAGGACTGGCCCTGGCACACAGCACTAGGCCATAGCTAAGAGACTAGTATCCCCTTCCTTGGGCATTGCTGTGCTAGAATATGACTCTGAAACCCAGGGGATGGGACCACCCTCCCCTGGGCCTATCAGTGCTAGACCATGGCTGGGGATCCTCTATCCTATGCCTGAAAGCACTAGGCCATAACTATGAGATCCAGGGGATGTGGCTTCCCTTTCCTGTTCCTCCCAGCACTAGACCATAGCTATGAGACATGGGTGTATGGGACCCCTTCCCCTGGGCATTGCAGCAACAGAGCATGGATGTGAGCTCCAGGATTGGGGGCTCACTTTCCAACTCTCCAACTTTAGTTCATGGTGGTGAGGCACAGCGGAGGGGGCCATGGGGAGCACTGCATAGCCCAGAAAGGTAGTGCCCTTTCACTGGTTCGTAGCGCTGGACCATGGCTGTGAAGCCCATGGGACAGAGACTCTCAAGGGGTGTATGTTTCAATACTGCAGTTGGTGCACATGCACCAGTGTTCAGGGATGTAAGGGACCCAATGCATCCAAACAATGAATCTGTTTTACTTAGCATCAAGTCGGTGGGTGCCCAGTTCACTATGTGAGTTGCCCATGTCACCATTGCTAAGGCACTGGCCCCTCTACCATAGGCTTGCAGCCATGATAGTAGAGCTTCATGGTCCAGGATAGATCCATCCTCCCCTGGGCACAGGAAATGAGGCCCCCCTAAGCAGCAAAGCCATTAACAGTATCACAAGTGCAGTGACACTATGATCCTGTGGGGTTGTGGGGCCAGTGCACTCAAATGTTTGCTGTATTTCATTGTGCAACCAGTGGGCAGGAGGGACAATTTACTTTGTTTGCACTAGCGCCCAAGATACCATTCCTATGCCACTGAGCCACTCACATGTGCTTCTCAGACATGTCCCTGTGCTGTGAGGGTTAAGGAAGGGTCATCCTCTCTGGACACCACAGTACTTCACCATGAATGTGAACCTCAGGGGATGTCCTAAAGGGCATAGTTAAGCGTTGCGAGGATCACAAAAGGGAGGACCATACCTGGCCTTTCAACATTACTCCTTGACGGTGAGACAAGGGAAGGGCCCTCCCTCCCCTGGAACTCGCAGCCTTGGTCAAGCACTGCAAGGCCCAGGAAAAGGGAAAGTAGGTTTACTGCTCAAAGAATAACTTCTTTTAGTTACACATCTGTATCCATTCTAACATCGACCCACTTGGTCAAGACAAGCCCCTTAATACACCATTGTGGACATCTGTAAGGTCCCTGGATCCCTAGGATGTACATTCTTTCCTGGTTTAGGAGCATAGCCTACAACAAATCACTTCAGCTCACTGTTCACTGCATGTTGCAGTGTAGTGGCTGGTAGGATCACAGCTGAACTCTGAGTAGGGTTTACTTTCAGGGAAACAAGCATGTCACTGATTTCATCCTCCTTAACATGAGCAGGACCGAGATTTGGTTTTTGAAAGCTTAGGTTTTAGAATCCTTTGGCAACAAAGATCACTGTGCATATGGATGCCTGAAAAAAGTACATATCCTGCCATAAAACACAACACTCCTATTTCTATGTTTACATTGTGATGGTCTTAAGGCATGCCTTAAATCCAGTCCTTTACAAAGAACTCAAATGGCTTTATCATCAAGGAGTACAGCAGTCCCCTCTCATTTTCACATGCAGGACCACACTCCTATGATGATAAGCCTGGGAAACTGATTGAGCTGAACAGTACTATATTATACCTAATAATACATGGATAATCCTTGTAAGTTATCCATTTTATTTCCAAATGTTTTTCATGCTATTAAGGCACATGAATGATGAGGGGAGAAAGAGAGCCATCATATTTAATCTTGTTCAGTGGACCGGGGGTAAAATGATTTTTCTTATGGCTTTAAAATTTTAGACTGGGTGTTCATGGCTTCACTAAGCTTGCCACTCGGTAAGAACTCCTCCCGGACAGTCAGTCCGTCTTCTATGGTAGATGGGGATTTGAACGAGTCGCATTTTCATTGGGAACCAACATCCTTGTGAAGAAGGCTCTGCCATACAAGACTGGTTCACTGAGCAAGACAGATTATACGACAATGGAAGGTGGTTCACATCCATTGTGAATAAATTCGCTCATGCAAAGAAAAATTGTGATATCTGACTACTTGTCCATGAGTCCACATTGAGTATCCTGCTGTTCTGAGTCCTGAGGAGAATCCCCCAAATCATATTGGGTTTGAAACGCGTCAACAGAGTTGAACACCAGAGAGCTCTATAGAGAGAGGTTACTGGCACACAGGAAATGCAAATAAATTATTGAAAAGAAAGGTCCCTGCTAATAACTGGACTGCATACAACTTTTTGTAAGCACCTCTGGTTAAAGTCCAACAGGCAGGAGCAAATCGAATGAAACAAATTGTCGTAGCTCCTAGTGGATGATAAAATTCAGAACCAGGATACATGTTTGGGATTCTGTTTATGCAGTGTTTCATTTGTATAAATGTATATGTAGTAGCTATATTTTTTGTCAAATATATTGTAGGTTACCAGCACTGATGAATTTTATGTAAGGCTTTTTATGGGTGTTGTTCAACTGTCCATGATTTGGTTTCGTCTTTCTAAAAGTGGAATTTTCAGAACAGCAATTTAAAATCTGACTTCATCATATGTTAGGATTTTAAATTGTGATTCCTGAGACACCAAACTTTGAAGGGGTCATCTCATCCTATTTGGAAGTTACACTTATAAAATGTAATAGGATAACTCCAATGTTATCCTACGGAAGAGAAAGGGTTTACAGTTGTGCAAAAAAATTAACTTAAGAGTTTTTCACTACCAGAACATGTAAGGCTTTAAGATGCATGCTCTTCTTTTTAAATATATTGCATCCTGCCCTCTGGGCTGTACAGGGCCTACACTAGAGGTGATGCATTAAAACATAAGGTATGGGATATCTTACCCAGGTCGACATGGCAGATTAAAACTGCACACACAGGCTCTGCAATGTCAGGACTGAGACATGTTTAAACAGCTTCTTAAGTGGGTGGCACGATCAGTGCTGCAGCCCAACAAGTAGAATTTAATTTACAGGCCCTAGGCATATGTAGTGTACTTTACTAAGGACTTATAAGTAAACTAAATATGTCAATTGGGTATAAGTAAATATTACCATGTTTAAGGAAAGAGCACATGCTCCTTAGCATGGGTTAGCAATGGTAAAGTGCCCAGAGTCCTACAGCCAACAGAAACAATTTCAGCAAAACGGGGAGGAGGAAGGCAAATAAAAGCTTTGGGGTGACACTGCAGCAAGGACTATTTTCACAAGGTAGAATACTTGGTTTGCCAGCAAGCATAACTATAACTTTGAGATATGTTTGACCCCATTTTCTAGATGAACTGCGGAACATGGTCTTCTGATCTATAATTGCTAAATTTGCATTCAGTATGTAGCTTCATTGTCCTCTTGCGTATAGTAGAAAATCAGGTTTTAAAACTCAAATTTTATCTGCAATGCCTGGAGCCAAAGCTGAAGTTTGATATGGCATAAATACTTCCTAGCTGATGTACTCGATGGGCCAACTATTATGTCCTTCGACACCTGTGAAATAGTTGCTGGAGTTGCTGGAGTCATGGGTGAATTTTTCAAAAGTATTTAAAGATAAGTTAATTTGCAAGGAAATTTGCAATGTTTTTGGTGAATAAGTAATATACAGTATTCAAACTTGGCCAGGCAAACATTTCTGCATATTCCTTGCATGTTTGGTGGAGAAAATGCAAATGGGATGAGTTATAGGGAGGAAGGGAGACTCAATATCAGTGTGCGATTATGTAACCATGTGTTTTCTTGATGACAGTGTAGAACAGACACTTTGATACCTCATGTAACTGTCGAAGATTGATACGATACTCTATGTTTACTGCATGTTTCTTAAGATCTATTGGCTCGATGGTGTGGCAGAAATGGTGATATGCGTAAATATGATACTGAACCTTCTAAAGATTGGATTTCTACTCTGAAAACAGATGAGATGTGTCATTGCTGTGCTGTAAAGATGATTTAACGTATTATGTTGTGTTTTTGTAGTGTTTTAGTTCTAAGGTAGGTCCAGAATAATAAATCATTTTTTAATTGCTGTTTTTCAGCAAAATATTAAATTATGTTAGCCCACTTGATAGTTGTTGCAAATTCTCATTTCAAGATGGCAGTTTTGAATTAGTGAAGACACCTACTGGTTGAAGCAGTGTATAAGAGTATTATTTCCAGTAAAGATATAAATGTATGAGAAAGAGCTTACAATGAACAAAACTACGGCCAAGGTTTCTTGAAAGTGACAGTCAACGAAAAGCACTGAAAAACATACTAAATTAGCCAAATCTTACCAACATAATTATTGTTAATAACCATGCCATTTAAAAATGTAAATACCTTCATTTCTTTTTTTTTGCAATTTGTTTAAGATTTTTTTCAATGTACAGTGGAGGTGAGAAATGAAAATTCAACAACAGTTAAATAATTAATATAAACTTGTAGTTTAGAATAACACCAAAGGTGTAATATGTTGGTTTCATTTACATTATGTACACTAATTGTCTGTGGAATGCTAGGTTTAACCCCTTCCACGCTCATGACGAGCTGGGCTCGTCATGAGGTAGCCTCCTCGCACGCTCATGACGAGCCCAGCTCGTCATGAATAAAGGGAATATGTAAATCTCAGCACAGGAGGGGAATATGCTGAGCATCGATCTGGTTAAACACGAAGTAGAATTTACACCAAAGACATCAGCCCTACATAAAGAAACTAAAAATAAAGCATGCAAGGATACTTCATAAAGTAAATAATAATACAATCATTTTTTTATAGCAATGTAGTTAGCATTCAACATAAACACTATATAGCAGTTTCACGTTCATTATTCTGAACAAATCACACAAAAATGTTAATTATCTGTGGGCTCCAAACTTTCAAGCTAGCACTGAATTGATCCAATTTCTAATTACACCTCTGCCTCTGGAAACAATTATAACAGATATTGAATACCCAAAAATCAATCCATGAATTCCTTTTTTCACTCTTACTGTGGGCGGTTGGTGTGGTGGGTAATTCAATTTCGGGCAATGTTTGTACTACCTTTACAACTTTTCTTTGCGACCCGCTCATAATGACGTTATGGCACATCTTAATTGTCAATTAGACTAGTTGAATTATCTTTAAAAAGTCCAATGGTGTCATAAGCCTGGACATATTTCAAGCACAGCGTTACACGTAGGTCAGAATACAGATACCAGCGGAAGCTCATCACGAGGTCCCGAATGTAGGCCTTTACCTCAGTGAGATAACTGTATCAACAACCCCAGAGAGAGTTGAATTGCTACTGACCCTTTGTCATCCAGTTCATAATTGGAAAGCAAAATCTACACTTTGGGTATATTTCACGTGTCATTTACCTAATAATAATCAATGTTCTGGTGTGACTCTTTGCTGTCCCTTACAGTCAGTCTTAAACTCTGATTGCACACTTGGAAATGATGTATATTTCCCACCTAGATGAATTGTCCTAGTTTGACACAACTTGCCTGTTTCACTTCCAGACCAGGCTTCTGCACTAGCGAAGGCAGCTGGGACATTGTTGTTTTGGGATGTAGTTGTAATCCGAAGGATCCTTCCATTGGCTCACGATATCACACCGTAGTCGACACCCATCCTGGGCTTCCTTAAGCCTCACTTACATCAAGTGTTTTGTATGCCAAATTTAATCTTGTAGCCCCGTATTTCCCTATGTAGGACAATATCACAATTGCTGAATCCTATTGCACTGTCACCCCAGGACCAAACATCATTAAAATGTATAGTCTGTATTATTTGTGTCGCTGATTTTACAGGTCCTACTGCATGTATGAATCCTACTGAAGTCTCTTTTACTGATGCGTACATTGCATGTAAGAGTGCAGTTACATAGCTGGTTTGGAGAAGGGGGCTTTGCTGTGCTAATCCGTTGTCTGTGCCTGAACCTCAGTAAGCAAAACACACAAGATGATGGATTGTTGTTTTTGCGCATGAACCACAGTAAGATCATCAGCACAGCAATTCCATGTCAGCTATATAAATATCCTCTTACTCATCCTCCTCCACTACAAGTACCTTCCTGACAGACCCCACAATGTTCTCCTTGAATGCACTTTGCATCTAAGAGAGAGTGCCATCATTTGTTAGGTCCACCAGTGCCTAGAGGCGTTCCATCAACAGAGGTGTGATATAGTTTTGAAATGTTAAGCTTTGCTTCTCACAGCAGGGCTTGTGTGGGGGTCTTGATGCCCTGCTCCAGACATAGTGAAACTATAAGGCACAACAGAATGGCAGGTGTGTTAAGGTGAACCACGGCCTGGCAGGTGAGGAAAGGATGTTCGTTATTGAGTATCAATTGGGGATGATGCTCAAAGAATTTATGCTATTTATGTGGTGCAAAGGATTGCACCACACCATCTTTAACCATATTTGTCGACAGTCAGTTTGATGCATGTTGGTGTCTCTGAGAAAAGAGCATGGGATGAGTCTGTCATGGCACCTAGACGTTGTGCAAAAGTGTGCCATCTTTCTCCCACACAACTCTCATACAATCTTCCTAACCACCCAAATAAGGCTTATTGGACAGAAAATATTGCAATACATTGCAGCTCACACGATAAATAAAGTGTTCTTCTAGTATGCAAGCTAATTTCAACTTAAAGTTAGAAAAAACAATCAAGCTGAACTAGACCCAGGAAAGATGAATTCAAATGTGACAAATTATGAAGAAGTGTGGCTGGTACTACATGGCTTATCTCCAGACTGAACGTTCAATCCTTATTACTGGAGTAACATTTGGGAGCTCTTGCCAACAGTTAATACCTACGGGAAGACTCCTCATACAGTGAACACCAGCAGGAGGGTTAGCGGGTGTAATTGCCAGTGGAAATCTGCAGTTTCAATATGGCTGCTACCCCTGCTAATGCTTTCAAAGGATTAGCATTACATATCTGCTAGTGAAGGACACATATGAAGTAGCATATTGATGTTATGTGAACTAGGACCCTCATGGTTCTGGAGCGGACTCAGAACAGGAACTACATCATATGCAGGGTGTTGTTAGGGTGTGGTTAATGTTGAGTATGAGATAATGTGCACTGTGTCAGTGTAGGCTAAGGAATAAAGAATATTTGACTGCAGCTCCCATGTGGCATATTTCATTTGTATGATCCAGGGCTGGGAAAGATGCTACATCTGGCGACGAGTAGGGGATACATGCACTGAAAAAAACAAGGCTGCTCTCCCTGAGAATTTGCAACAGTATGGCACACCGCCTATGCATGCCACTTGTTCCCTCAAATTGATGCAAAGCAGTCAGCAAATTGTACATGTGGAGTCAGAGCCCTGCTACAGCCCATACACTGCCAAAGAAGAAGGTGAAGGCCCTACAGGGGAGCACATTCAAAATGCTCGCCAAAACCGCCAGTGTAGCAAACACTGGAAATGCCTACCAAAAATGAATGTGTCCATCTGTAACGAAACTGGTGCTCGTGTAAAGCGTTCTGATACTTGACATCTCCGGGCCTAGTTCATGCTATATAAAACTGTACAAAAAATAAATAAATGCTGCGTTACGCCCCGAATACAGAGCAGTTACGCAAATAGAGCTGAGAAATAGCAACAGAGGTGACTGGGTATGAGAAACAGAGAGGATACTCACCATCAAAGGCACGTGAAGCATTCTAAGAGCAAAGATCGGGCATTCTGACCCAAGTTCAAGCACAAGGGTTGTGGTTGCAGAAGTTCTCTGTGCTGGCGAGTATTGTCTGAACAGTACACGCTCTCAATGGTGGCAGAAGAAGCACGAAATACAATGCAACCATGTTCCTAAAGCCACCACCACCTTTCGACACTTCTAAGAAGCAGAGCTGTGGTGGCAGGTGGGCTGCATGGATCAAAACATTCGATGACTTCATAGATGTACTAGAAGAAGAAGATGAAAAGAAGATCATCACAGATTTGAAAAACCTTGCAAGCGATAGAGTGAAAGAAGTGCTAAAGAAAGTTTCACAGACTAACGCAAAATCATACTAGAAGGTAAAGCAGTGTTGGAGGCCAAGTTCAACACAATGCCAAATGTCGACTATGAAAGGTATATCTACAACAAAGCTCGACAACAGGTTGGTATCATAAAGGACACATTTGTTTAAGTAAGAAAGTAGATTTATGGATTGATTACTAAAAATCATTGCGATATGCTATAAAATCAATTTAAAACTCATTAAAATATATATTGGCAAGACAGTTGGCAAACACATCAAAGTACTACAATTTTAAAATATTAAAAGCAAATCTAAAAGATAACGTAATAAAGCTTTTATTTGTAATGTCTTGTCAAAATTAAGTTTCAAAATACTTGAGACATCTAATACAGGCTGATCATTATTATACGAGATAATCAAAGGGCACTACCAGACTGAATATCATTTCAGACAGGTGTTTAAATTCAATTGTATTTACTAACATTGAGGCTAAAACTGTCATCCTAAAATAATTTTGAAATATCATTACTTATTTAGAATGCGTAGGCCGGCTACGCCATAGATATCATGATTTTATTGAAATTTAAAAAATACACAATATTCTACGAGAACATATAAATAGTATCTACACATATAAAAATTATTTTTCTAGTGTCCGTCATGCAACACTGGCCATACATGTGTGGCTGCATTTTTAATTAGAATTCAACAGGATCTCAGAGAGGGACAAAAGCTTCACCAGGCAGCATGTTACCAAGATTGCGCTGCCTGATAGACAGAATTTTACAGTTTCTTGGCAAGTTCTCACTCCTGCAGATAAAAACAATGGATTTAGCAGGGTTAATCGATCCTTCAATAATCAAATTATGTGTAATTAAGACTCTTTTTCATAACCACAGATGTTGCCCATTTCTGAATCCACATTGGTATAACATCCTTTGTAATGTACCTGTCACATCGCAACCATAGAAACTTGGGGGCTTATTTACATGCCCCATGCAAGCTGAGAAGTAAGTCTTCAGATAAGGCTGATCCTCAAATTTTTCCTAACTATTAACAGTAGTCAAGACATTTTGATTCCTTATAAGGGTCTCTTTGTTTGTCTCAAAAGATATTTGCCATTTTTTTTTTTAAAAGACTTGATACACTCATTAAACATTGCAAATTCTGTGGTTCCACCTACAAAGAAGCCATGGGCCTCAGAGTCATTGATGGCTGCTCCGGTTTAACAACTGTCTATCAGATTCATTCAGAAGGAACATGCTAAGAGAAGCACACAGTCAAGAGTATACGAACAAGCTGCTGAAATGGAAGCAGGAACAGCACCCAATGAATCTGCATGGATTGTGAAAAGCAAGCATAAACAAGATACACAAAAGTCAATGTCTTCAAGGAAAACAAAGCCATGCTTCCAATGTGGATTTTAATTTCTCCATGAAGGTAAATGTCCAGCCATTGGACAAGTCTGCAAAGGGATTGGGAAGGAGAACCAATTCATAATTGTGTGCCCAGCTAAAGAAAAATCAAGTGTTTCACATCGGCAAGAAAAGATAGATGGGAGAACATTCCAGAATCATTATCGGTGTGCCCCTAAAGCCAAAAAGCAACATCAGCTACGACAAGGAGAAACCAGACAAGATCAATAGTCGTCAAACTCATTGTACAAAGGTTCTTTGATGTCACTTTCAAGCAACGATAAAGAAGATGGGTGTGCGCTGATGATATCTATCAAAGGACAGCGTGCACATGTGGGGTTAGCTACCCGCAAAGAAGATCATAGTTCAAGGAAAACTCACCAAACAAAAGCAACAAACTTCATTTGGACACTCTTCTAAAATTACACTGAAAGTAAACGACAACCCAAACATTTTCATCATAGATAGGGGTGTGTCAGATAATAAATACCATGTCAGTGGAAAGGTATAGCAACCTATCCCCTGTGCCTCGCCTCACTCTATGAGGAACAAAAGAATATACCTGGGCCGCTCTGAGTTATTGCCTTCGGTGTAAGCCACCACTCATGCTCTACAAAGGACTTTGTCAAGCGCCTGTTTGCTCAGTTTTCTCACTGCTTCCGAGTTGTAGTTGATATCCCTCAACTACAACCTCCGTGCTCATTCTGAGAACACATGTTAATTCCCGATGTTGTTACGTGTCCTGGGAAAAACTCAAGGAATTTAAAGTACAGCTTCATATCAAGGAAGATATTTACCCTGTTGCTCCACAGCACAGTGGAGTTGCTTTTCATCTACAAGAAGCTGTAGAGAGAGAGAGAGTTGGAAGCACTTGTAAAACATTACATCATTGAACACTCCACAGGCCCCAGTCCCCAGATTTCTCACATTGTAGTAGCAGCAAAAATTGACAGTAGCGGAGCTGTGTGCATTTGCATTTAATGCACCAAGCAAACAAAGCCATTGAGACCCTCATTTCTAACAGGTGTGCTTTTCAAGAAAGGGACAGTCTCATGCCATAAAGCTGTATGGTACCAAAGATTGCAGATTTGTGTATAGCTTGGTCTGATATGGGAGTTATAATAGTGTGTTTGTTAGATTTGGGTGTCTCTAGTTGGCACAGGTCGGTACTTGTGACAAATAGGGACCCTTGCCTCTAGTCAGGGTAAGGGGGTACACTAATAAAATAACCCCTGCTCACCCCCATGGTAGCTTGGCACGAGCAGACAGGCTTATCTCAGAGGCAGTGTGTTAAGCATTTGTGCCCACATACAGTAACTCAGTGACAACACTACAGATGGACACCACACACGGTTTTTATACCAAAAATAAGTATTCTTTATATTGTATTGTAGTTCCTATATTCCCAATAGGCTCTGCGCATTGGAATAACATAAACGATAGTTTAGACGTAGGACTGAGGTCGACTAGGTATCTATTGAATATGTTAGACTTAATTATGAATGCCAGCTAGCTCAGAGGTCACTAGAAACTTTCTCGAGTAAACAAGGAGGTGTTAACTTCCCTGAATAGACAAGAAGGGATAAGCTTCTGACAACCGCATTAACATGACAACTTTGCTCCCTCCAGAATAAGGAGTATATCTCCAGAGTCGCGGAAACAATAGATAACTATTTTACTCAGTCAATCGTGCATGCTTAGTTTCACCAGAAGCGCAGAGAAATAGAGAGACGGGCATTTTCAATAAAAGTGGTTATTTATTGAGCAGTCTTCTTTCTTATGCAAGAGAAGTGAGTTGCCACAATTGCAATACTTGTCATAAAGTAAAGTGCGTACAGTAAAAGGAGTATTATGAAATAATACTGTAAAAGCATGGTACAGTTTCTAAGCTATACCGTGTTTAAAATAGATAAAATATATACATACATAAAATCATTGACTAAACGTACTCAACTGGTGCTTCTAAGATACGCCTACCCCGGTGTACCTAACCTAAGCCTAGTACGTGGGAAGAAGTAAGTGAGCTGCAGTTTTAAGTTAAGTTAGTTTTTGCCAAGAATCTGAAACAAGAATTCTCTAAGGATCTAATCAGCTCCGTACCTTGGTTATAGAATGAAGGAGTTCTTGTATCTCGTTCTCAGGACTCGATCTCCCAGAAACCCGCAAGGGTGACTGGAAACACTGGAGCTGGATTTCTCGGTAGGAGAAAAGACAGCGTCTCTCTCAGTGCTTCAATGGGAGGGTCGGCTTCCTTCGGCTCTCATTACAGCTGGGCTTCGGGTAAGTAGATAGCCGATCTGCTCCAAACTACTGTGTGTTTGTTAGGGCAGCTGTTGGTATATTTATACCTGGAAGGTGCCGGGTTTGACGTAAGGTTGGACATAAGACATCACTAAGAACTTACAGTTCTTTCAGGACTCCAGGAGTTCTTGGACAATTCAAAACAAAAGCAGGGGGAATTCCCGGGCTGCTGGAGGCTTGGTTTGTTTAAAGAACGCGTTGTAATTTCTAGGAGTCTATGCGAGTACCCTTGCTGTATTTGGACTGCATTGGCTATGACTAAATATGGATATGATTCTTATGCCTTTATAAGGATATGATTTGTTATAACCACATGAGGGCATAAATCGGGAATATTTAAATAGAGTCCTAGATACGTTCACAACACCCACTCCACGTATAATGTCCTTCATTACTAAATGCTAAGCAATATTAAATATATACCTATGCATGTGTTTTCCAGCCCACCCCAAAATACATAAAATGCATTTGAAATGGTATGTACATGAAAAACGGTTAGTATACTGTACGCTTTTCAAGCAATGATATTCAGATTATGCATATATTGTACATTGGATGATGACTGAATGAATCATGAAAATTACATTTATGAAATGGCTCTTAATACAGAAGAGAAGGTCGAGACCATTTCATCACATATTTATACAATACTGTACATGTGCTAGAGGCTAAATAAAATATTGTCTCTAGAGTTTCAAAAATAGAAATCTTGTTCTCTAAGAATAGTTCTACTTTAAGCAGAATACCATGTGCCCAAAAAACTAAATATTTTGGGAACGGGAAAAGAATTTCGCTTTCAGGGCAAAAATAGTTCCAATAGTTTTTTAGGAGTTCTGTTTATCAAAACTGAAGGTCGAATTCAAAGTTCAGGGAACGCTGTGTGCTTATCTTTTCAAAAATGTAATTCAAAAATTATTCTCGTTGCTAGGAGAGAACAAACTCAGATAGGCTGGCAAAGAATTCGTCTACAACAGTGGTAAAAGTTGGACCAGGTTCGAAAAAGTTGAATTAGTGCATATGTGAAACTCATTGCATCATCGATGTCTGGATCAGCAATGCTCACTGAAGGTTGTACCTGTGTGCCGCTTTCATCTCGTACCTCACCGCCACCTAATCGTAATGGTGAGGTCTCAAACAATACCGTCATCAGAATAGGTAGCCGCTGGGGACAACACGTTGCATGAGCCGTTACCGAACCAAGCAAAGTATCGACATCCATAGGTACTGCTGATGGTAGTGTAAGACAGACGTCCAACACGCATTCTTCTCCGCAAAGCAGGCATCGTAGAACAGGTAAGACGCAATCTTGCCAGATTGGTCTGAATGAAAGAAACCATGTGGTATTCAGATCTCTTAGCCGAGCCAAGCCGAGTACTTTAGTTATTCTTTCTCGGTATCTCATCGCAAGGATCGTTTCTTCCATTGTAGCCTGAGTTTTGAATGTGACTTGACTTGCCATATCGGAGCAGAAAGAACAAAAATAGAATTCCTGCTAGGAGTCCCAAGATGAGAGGCAGGCCGCCGAACACAGAGTGCACAAAATTTGGGAAGATGCTCAGGCCTGCTTCAGAGGGTGCTAATAGTCCCGAAAAAATTGTCTTAAATACATGTGCGATGCCACTGGTATCAGACATGTTTAAGATTTGACCTAACATTTCTACGAAATGTACGGGGCAATTGGTTGATAATAATGTATGTATCTATGCCGCTGTCCTTGCAACTTGCAGATCATACGTCTCTTTGGACGAGGTTAAAGGCCCAGTTGTCTGTAAAAGAATAGACTTCATTCTGCTTGAAGTATCAATTCGAATAGAAGAGATATTCAGAGAAGGGCATATTGCTGCCTCCTTGTCTGGTTTGCTGTTTGGATACAATACTTGCATACAGCAAATGACCCTGGAAGTAACGCTCACAAGATAGGCTATTCCTGGCACCATGCCACAACAGCTGTGGTCACTTATTATAACGTAGCAGCCGTTGGAAATCTGTCTGAAAAAAGGCTCTATCTGTGCTGCAGGGGTGCCGTGCAGATGACATGAAAGGTTGTTTGATGAACCTTCGCAGGCTCCATGCAAGTTAATACCTTGACACAGGAGTGTACCGCTTAGTGAATTTTTACAGTTGTTACCACTAAGAAATACCTCTTTTTTCCCAACACTATAACATCTATGTGTATAAGGTAAATTCCAGGTTGACTTGATGTATCCCTTACCCAACCTTTCATATAGGCCTGCTGGTATATACTTTTGGCAATATTGAAACTGAAAAGTCGTTATCGGAATTGTAATTGTACCATGTATTATCCATTCAATGACAGGTCGTTCTGACATTGTCAATGGTAACTTTTCGAGTTTTTCAATGCTCAGTATCGTATAGTCTGCTCCTTTTTGTGCCAAAGAGATTTGTTTATCTGTAAGGTTAAAGATAGAAAATAATGACGTTGTGTTGATTAGATGCCATGGCACGAAGCCTGAACGCAGATTTTGTAACGTCCAGTCTAGCTGTACAATAGAACGTAATTGGGACTGTCCATGTTTTACCATTAGCATATCCTGTTCTATTATATCAATAGCAGATTATACAATGCTGTCCAGTGAGTACATTCTGGAGGACAGAGTCGTTAACCCATTGTCCACTACAGACAGTGATTTTTCCAAATTAATACGATCAATTTCTCGTATTTTTTCAGCAGTTTCAATTTGCATTACTTTCCACGCTGCATTGTAAACAGCGTATATACCGGCGTATATGAAACATTTTTGACGCTGTTTGCGAGGTCCCAATATGAAATCTCGCAAGTCAGCACCTTCTTTAAGTAAAGTCAAGTGTTGCTTAATTTCAGGCAGTGTGGATTTCTGTAGCCATTCGAGGCATAGTTTCCCTACACTGTATGTTGTAACTATCCATGGATGTTGTCTCTGGGAATATCTTGGTTCTGGCCTGTTTTGTTTCCACCCCTGTATTTTATTCAGGAATCTATCTTGACAGTTATTAGTGTCTGTGGGCCAGATCAACCATTTTCTCCAATCAGGATTTGTTCTGTTATGTCCTAAAATATGGGATACGTCTATCTCCACATCTGTAGTGCTAATACTATCAGGTATGGGCTTTGGAATAGACGGTTTATTTAGTCCTTTATCTTGGCTAGGCCAAGACAGGTTGTTTGTTGAATAGTGTCATTCAGGAAAATTATTTGTTCTGGGATCATGCAGGCTCTAAATAATGATTCTAGACCTTGTACCTGCCAATCTTTTGTACCCCAAATAGTTTTTGTCTCAATGTTGATTTTCCAAAATTCAAAAACAAATGTAGACATGTTTTCATAATATTTTTCAGAATAAATCAATTTAGTATTTGTCAACATGTTTTTTTCATTCCTGTCTTATTTAACATTTTAAAATACCGTTTCTGGATCTGTGTTGTTAAACCCTGAGAAGTATGGGAATTTCTCATAAAATGTTTTAGAGCTGCCTTTTGGCGGTGTTGGACAATGTTCCCATTGATTATAAGTAAAAACATTTCTAGGATTAGCAGATTAATGCAAATAGTGATGACCATATTGATTAAAACAATACATTTCTTCATAATTTGATGAGCCTTCTAAATAATCATGCTCTGTGAATTTTGCTGACATTTCTAAATCTGACATCATATTATTAATATTTTCAAAGTCCCAATCATCAGAGAAAGTACTTGGTGTCAAAAAGTCACTTAATGAAACCTTGAACTGATGTGGATATTTCAAGAGTTCGATCGAGCCATAGATTTCGTAATCAGTAGCATCCCATGCTACACCACCAGGTATAGGAATGGCTGTGATGTTCACTGATGATAGTTCTCTTTTTTCAATGTGAGAGGATCTGTGAGGCTTTAGGACCAAGTTGATGTTCTGACTTGCTGTGTCCATTGTACTATATTTTCCATCAATGAATTTTCCTAAGCTTAAAACCAAAATGAGCCAGAGTAGGAGGACAAGTACACCTAATACAATCCATAATTCAATCCATGGTGAAATCAGATATGTTTCTTTGAGTTGATGAAAGAGTTCTGTAATTTTTTCTTTGAAAGTTTTAGTTGCTGGCGTTTCCTCATGTTCACATGGATCATCAGAAAAGTCATCGAAATTGATGAAGTAGCCAGATGCAGTTCTGTCAATTGTTGGAATAGCTTCCGGATTTTTATGAATCTTTGCACTCGTGTAGTCAGAGGCTACATCATTGTAGATTGGTGTTTCTTGACGAACTGTTGCAATTTGGGGTTCAAGAGGCACAAGTTCCATGGCTTTGTTGCATAGTCATTTTTTATTCACTGCAGGTTTATCAAATGTGATTAGTCTCTCAGTTTGAACCTCTTGGATTGTAGCAAGGTTTGGTCTTCTACTACTTCTTGGGAGTCCACTGGGCCTACTACTTATTATTGGCCACATTATTGTGGTTTTACCAGGTCAATTGATACAACTCTGTTCTCCTTTTTACCAGCAAGGGGCGATAGTACTACTGATCTTGTTCCGCTGACAGCTAAGACAGGTACTGCTTTTCTGTAAGAAGGCCCAAATTCCTTCTTCACAGCGATCGTTTCTCTGACCAGATCCCAAATCTTTGGAATCCAGACAGGTCTTGCTGGGACAGGTGGTTTTTCTTCAGTGGCCGTTGGCTTTAGCTTTATGTTACTTAGACTTCTTCTTGTTTCATTTAAGTCCTGTAAAACAGCTAAACGTCCTTTGATATAAAAGTTCTTTTGTTTCACCACTGAAGTCTGACGATCAAGGTCACTGATGATCATTCTGGTACCAAACAAAAGTTCATATGGAGTGATACCTCCTAGAGAATTTCTTGGCAGATTATTAAGACTACGTTGGACACTTGTTAGATGTTTGACCCACCCGTCACCCGAACCTAATACCCTCGCTGTTATATATTGCTTTATGTCACGTTTTTTTCTCTCCACTTCCGCATTTCCCTCGGGATGGAATGGACTAGAGTACCGCAATGCAATGCCCGAGCTGGCCATGGCCTCCTTGTAAGCTCGAGAGCTAAACGCAGGACCCTGGTCAGAATGTAGCATGCCAATTGCGTATGTGCCGATAAAGACTCGCAAATCTTTTATAACAGTTTTGGTGTCAGCCGAGCGCTGAGGCCACATCCAAATGAATCTCGTACAGGAATCCACTGCGACCATGATATATTTATAGTTGCCGTCCCTTTGTAAGGGACCACAGTGGTCCAGGTAAACACATGCTAATGGTTTATCTGAGATTAGAAGGGGCGTCTGTGCTGGTCGTTTCACTGTTGATAACTTCATTTTTTGGCATATTTCACATTCTAAAACATAGTTTCTAGTTTGTTTTCTCACGCGTGGCCACCAGTATCTCTGTTTTAATAACGATACTGTGGCAGAAACACCAGCATGTGCAGAAGGGAGCCCTTCATGTGCCGCTAAAATTAGTCCTAACCTGTGTTCCATGTTTGGAATTGCTCTATCCCCCACTCCAGGGATTCGAGCAAAAGGAACATTATTCGCATCAGTTTTGTATGGGTACTTTACTGGAAAGCCTTTCGGGAGTGTCTTACCACTGTCTTTTACTGAAGCACTGACAGCTTGTATTATCTCGCTGTCTATTTTTGTTTTTGACCGGGTAATGGCAGCTACGGAAGCCGTTTGCACAGCTGTCTTTGCGGCCTCATCAGCCAATGAATTCCCTGCAACGTGAACGCCATCACGTTGATAACTCAGTGTATGTATCACGTGAGTCTTTTGTAGTTCTTTCTGTAAAAGAACTACTTGTTCCCAAAGCATTTTATGCTTGATTGTGCCACCTTTTGCATCTTTGAAACCGTTTTGAACCCAGTTCTGCAAGTATTCATTGTAAGACTGGACGCAATAATACGAATCGCACACACACTATCAGTGTGGGGAATTCGCGATTGGTATTTTCGAGCACCATCTTGAAAGCCTGTAG
Organism: Lissotriton helveticus; assembly: GCF_964261635.1. Lineage (NCBI taxonomy): Eukaryota > Metazoa > Chordata > Amphibia > Caudata > Salamandridae > Lissotriton > Lissotriton helveticus. Next base: position 249,963,209 of record NC_136072.1, read on the forward strand.
TTCAGCTCGTTGAGCTGTACAATCTCCGAGTGATTGAGTTTTAGTGACCAACGGTCTAAATTTTCCTTTGTGCCACCGACCTTTAACGATCGGGCACGCAGCACTATATGCTTGTTTACCCCCAACTGCGGGCTGTGCTGAACCGTCTGTATATATTATACAGCCGTAGTGTTCGAGAGGCAGAATTTCAGTCGGCAGAGGACATTCATATTCGTATTGGAGAAATTCTTGCGTTTTTAAGTTCGGATCAAATTTGTATACTACGTCTGATGCAGCAAGAGAATTAACCCATTGTATCCATCTTGGATGTAGAGCTTTAGCATTCAGGATGCTTGCTCTTGTTACTGCCACTAAGGCAGGTACAGGTGTAACGATTATTATACGCTTTCCTTGTGCGAGGGCTCTTTCTTTTGCTACAGCAGTCTGAACCGCAGTCAGAATTTTTTCAGTAGAACTGAATTTCATTTCAGCTTGTGTGTACAAGTGTGATTTATAAGCTATTGGTACCGTTTCTCCCTCATTAGAGGTCAGGTATGTGAATCTGCATCTTCCTGGGATGACTCGTATTACAAGGTTGCGTTCGTTTGCGCGTGTTTCCAGTTTTGTTTTAGTTAACATGTCTGTTTGTATTGATCTTAAAATTTTTGTGTGAATTTGTGTCCAAATAATTGGTTTGAAATCAGGTTTTATTAATTTGTAGAGAGGTTTAACCCTCTCTGTGTAGTTTAGAATGTATGTTCTTCCGAAATTCAGGAAACCTAGAATTGTTGTATGTTTTTCAGCGTTTTTGGAGCTTGGAGTACTGCACCCTTCTCTAAGAAGTTGTCTGCTAGGCTTTTGCCTTCACTTGATAACTCATATCCCAAAAATAGGACAGTGAGGTGGGCAATTCGGGACTTTTTAAAGTTGAATTTATACCCTTCAGCTGCGAACCCAAGTATAATGGTGTTCACTCTTTTCAAGTGTGTCTCCAGGTCATCGTCTGTAAGATATTTGTCATTGACATAAGATAATGCGAGGGCTCTTTCTTTTGCTACAGCAGTTTGAACCGCAGTCAGAATTTTTTCAGTAGAACTGAATTTCATTTCAGCTTGTGTGTACAAGTGTGATTTATAAGCTATTGGTACCGTTTCTCCCTCATTAGAGGTCAGGTATGTGAATCTGCATCTTCCTGGGATGACTCGTATTACAAGGTTGCGTTCGTTTGCGCGTGTTTCCAGTTTTGTTTTAGTTAACATGTCTGTTTGTATTGATCTTAAAATTTTTGTGTGAATTTGTGTCCAAATAATTGGTTTGAAATCAGGTTTTATTAATTTGTAGAGAGGTTTAACCCTCTCTGTGTAGTTTAGAATGTATGTTCTTCCGAAATACAGGAAACCTAGAATTGTTGTAAGTTTTTCAGCGTTTTTGGAGCTTGGAGTACTGCACCCTTCTCTAAGAAGTTGTCTGCTAGGTTTTTGCCTTCACTTGATAACTCATATCCCAAAAATAGGACAGTGAGGTGGGCAATTCGGGACTTTTTAAAGTTGAATTTATACCCTTCAGCTGCGAACCCAAGTATAATGGTGTTCACTCTTTTCAAGTGTGTCTCCAGGTCATCGTCTGTAAGATATTTGTCATTGACATAAGATAATGCCTCATCATCATACATTTGTAGTAATTCTGTTACCCTGACTGAAAATATTCCTGGGCTGTTCTTGAATCCCTGTGGGAGACGACAAAATTGCTTTTTGGCTCCCATACAGGAGAAAGCGGTCAAATACCTGCTTTCTGGTGCAATGTTTTGACAGAAGAAACCATTTGAAATATCTAATGTAGTTTTATATTTCTTGCGCACAATGTTATTCATTAGTGCTGCACTGTGTGAGTTTTGTACTGCAAATGTTTTACAACAAGAGTTTAGGTGTCTGTAGTCCAAAACTAGACGATATGAATCGTCTGGCTTGGAGACAGGAAACAAAGGATTGTTCATTTGTGAGGTGCATGTTTCAATCACCCCCTGGTATTCAAGTTGATCTAAGATCTCCCTGACTTGTTTTTTAGCTTCTTGCTCAACAGGATACTGTCTTTGTGCAGTTAGTTGATGTTTTAACTGAATTTTATGGTGAGGAGAATCCTCATCCCATCCTACATGATTTTTATATAATGCAGGGGCTTGGGCTACTGCCCATTTTCTAGCAAATGTGTATTTTTTATGAATTGGAATGTGATTTGAGAAGGCAGGCATAATCATTTCTTCGCCATGTGGGCACTCCCTGACAAACTCTGGTGGCCAGTCTTTCTCTGCTAGAAGGATATCATAGCCTTTGGATAGATTATCCCAAAAGAGACCTCTTATTTTCCTAATTTTGTCCCCCTCTATACGTAATGTTATTTTGTATATTTTATGAGGCACGCTAACTCTGGTGTCTGCAGTTTCCACCTGAATGTATTCATTCGTGTCCATTGTCTCCAGCTAGCGAGCTATGGTCACTTCTGCTGTGCTATCTAGCATTGTCTGGGCCCATCCTCCGTTCTTCAATTGTGTCCTCAGAATCCTCGGCATGTTTTATTTTAATACTAGCTACCTTCTTTTTTGGAAATTTTAATTTTTTACTTTGATGAGCAGGTTCCTTGTCTTTGGACTTGACGTGCTCTTCCTTTTGTTCTGACCGTCCTCTTCTTTCCGATTTCTGTGAGGAAGTCTGAAAAGATCGAGAGGGACGTGTATCAATATCTTGATATCTGTCAAGTTTTCTTAATTTATCCCCATCTCTAAGGTTGTATCTTTTCTCAGAGGGCTCCCGTTGTGGAGACCTGCCCCCCGTTCTGGAGGTCTATTTCTCCGATTGGGTGACTTTCCTCTGGACTGGAACTATTTTTCTCTGGGAGTGGTGTGTTTGTTACCCTCCCACTTCTTTTTTGGAGTAATGAGATTATTTTTAATAAAGGTTTTTTCAGGATTTTCAGTTAGTTGGGGTTTTAGTGGTTTCCCACCCAAACTATCTCTACCTAGTTCTTCATAGGATGTTTCAATTATTCTGGCAAGTTCAAAAGGATGTTCTGCTATATCTGTTTCTTTCAATTTTTGGCGGCAGGTAGTACCGTCAAGTGTTAATTGAACTAGTTCTCTATATGCTTTTATTAATACCTGTAGCTGAACAAAAAGTTCTTTGCTGGACATTTTTTCAAAGTCAGGATGTGGTGTATAGCTTGTTAGAACCGGCCATGTGGCTCCTGGTCTACCTAGTAGACCGAGCCTGGTAATGTGATTTTGATGTTTTAGGGCGCCATTAAACCAGAGCTGGTGCTCTTAGTATGTTAGTGGAATTTCAACGTCCTCGAAAGGGGCGTATTCCGCTGGAGATTCCCCTACTTTGTAGTAGTGGAACTCGTGTGTTACAGCGTGTGCTGCTGGAAAATGTATCCAGGAATAGAATACCTCTGTCTGCCGATATTCATGGGCCTCTACCACAAATATGACTGTACCACCTCTTGGTGATACTCCATTATTTATAAGTTTGTAAGTTACACTCTTCCATACATTGACTGGCATGAGTATAGCATCCGGGTCTTCTTGCCGAAGACTTGTGTCTTCCGCTAAAAGTTGAGCTGCTAATTCCTCTCTTTCTCTGTCGTCATCCGACATTTTACTGACTGAAAGTTTGCAGAGCAAGCTTCAAGGAAACAAAGATTAGGTGCACAATATTTTGGAACACTGTATCCTTCAACGTTGACTAAACCAAAAACTAATACATAGGATTCTCATCCTACTAAGTTTTGGCGGATATTAACCTTTCACCCACTCCAGGCGTCTATTGGAGTTTTTACGGGAAAAAGGGGTCTGTGTGAAAAGCACAACCGAGTTACTCTAGCATCCAGCGTTAAATTATCGCCTTACCAAATGTTGGGCGCCATGTATTGTAGTTCCTAGATTCCCAATAGGCTCTGCGCATTGGAATAACATAAGCGATAGTTTAGACGTAGGACTGAGGTCGACTAGGTCTCTATTGAATATGTTAGACTTAATTATGAATGCCAGCTAGCTCAGAGGTCACTAGAAACTTTCTCGAGTAAACAAGGAGGTGTTAACTTCCCTGATTAGACAAGAAGGGATTAGCTTCTGACAACCGCATTAACATGACAACTTTGCTCCCTCCAGAATAAGGAGTATATCTCCAGAGTCGCGGAAACAATAGATAACTATTTTACTCAGTCAATCGTGCACGCTTAGTTTCACCAGAAGCGCAGAGAAATAGAGAGACGGGCGTTTTCAATAAAAGTGGTTATTTATTCAGCAGTCTTCTTTCTCATGCAAGAGAAGTGAGTTGCCACAATTGCAATACTTGTCATAAAGTAAAGTGCATACAGTAAAAGGAGTATTATGAAATAATACTGTAAAAGCATGGTACAGTTTCTAAGCCATACCATGTTTAAAATAGATAAAATATATACATACATAAAGTCATTGACTAAACGTACTCAACTGGTGCTTCTAAGATACGCCTACCACGGTGTACCTAACCTAAGCCTAGAACGTGGGAAGGAATAAGTGAGCTGCAGTTTTAAGTTAAGTTAGTTTTTGCCAAGAATCTGAATCAAGAATTCTCTAAGGATCTAATCAGCTCCGTACCTTGGTTATAGAATGAATGAGTTCTTGTATCTCGTTCTCAGGACTCGATCTCCCAGAAACCCGCAAGGGTGACTGGAAACACTGGAGCTGGATTTCTCGGCAGGAGAAAAGACAGCGTCTCTCTCAGTGCGTCAATGGGAGGGTCGGCTTCCTTCGGCTCTCATTACAGCTGGGCTTCGGGTAAGTAGATAGCCGATCTGCTCCAAACCACTGTGTATTTGTTAGGGCAGCTGTTGGTATATTTATAACTGGAAGGTGCCGGGTTTGACGTAAGGTTGGACATAAGACGTCACTAAGAACTTACAGTTCTTTCAGGACTCCAGGAGTTCTTGGACAAATCAAAACAAAAGCAGGGGGAATTCCCGGGCTGCTGGAGGCTTGGTTTGTTTAAAGAACGCGTTGTACTTTCTAGGAGCCAATGGGAGTAGCCTTGCCATATTTGGACTGCATTGGCTATGACTAAATATGGATATGATTCTTATGCCTTTATAAGGATATGATTTGTTATAACCACATAAGGGCATAAATCGGGAATATTTATATAGGGTCCTAGATACATCCACAACAATATAGAGTTACCACAAGACCATAAACAACAAAAATACACAATACTGTTCCTTTAAGATGGTAGATTTAGCTTAGTTCAGTTCAGTTCTTAAGATGCAACACTTTGCGTCAATGTACCTCAGGTTGCGTTGCGTTTCCACGTCAGGCGAGGGAAATGCGGCAAAGTTCAGGTGCAAAGAAATAAAGATCTTCCAGATGCGGCACGATTCTCCGGGTATGCGAGAAGTTCTCAGTTCGATGCGTGGACTGCAGCGGTGACACCCTTGTACCACGATGCAACGGCAGCAGCTCCAGTGGCGACACTCTTCTCCCACAATGCCAAGAGCTTCCGCAAGATGCGACAACTACAGCAGCAACATCCACAATGCGACGGCAGCAGCTCCGACGGGGGCGCGCTTCTCGGGGATGCGAGGCGCTTTTGTTCGATGCGGTGCAGTGCGACAGTTCCAGCGGCGACACCCTCCTTTGGAGTTACAACAGCAGGTGCAGTCCCTCAGAAGGCCCAAAACAGCAGCAGGCACTTCGAAAAGAATTCTGTTGAGCTGGGGGTTGTGGTCTGTTGTCCCTGAGACTTCAGCAGGAGGCAAGCTCTTTTCCAAGCCCTTGGAGATCCTTCACAAGTTGAAAGCAAAGTACACAAAGTTCCTTTCTCCTTCCTTTGGCAGTAAGGCAAGCACTGCAGGCCAATCCCCCAAGCAGCACTTCAGCTTGGGAATAGTCTCTCCTCAGTTTCTTCAGGTTCCTCTCCTCAGTAAAGGTTTCTTCTTGTATACCAAAAGTGATCTAATTTCCTGGGATCAGGGTCCCAATTTTTATAACCCAAAATCCTTTGTCCTCTGAGGGGAGAGGGGTCTTTGCCTAGTCTAAACCAGCTCTAGGGCCCTCTGTTTACAAGACTCCTTCTTTCCTTTCAGTGTGCGGGGCGGAGACATCAGACACACCACAGGAGGTGGAGTCAGCATTGTGGAGGGAAGGCACAGCCCTATCCAGGTCCCAGGTGCAACTCCTGCCTCCCATCTAGATGCAGATCTCTCTATTCACCACTGGGCTGATTCATTCTGTCTCCTGGAATCCCCAGCCCTGTCACTCACAAATTCCAGACAAAGGAATACACAACCTAGCAGAGGCAGGCTTGAAAGGTTAGGCAAGCAAATACCTACTTTCTAAAAGTGGTATTTTCAAACACAGAATGTTAAAACCAACTTCACTAAAATATGTATTTTATCATTCTGAGTTCAGGCATACTAAACTCGAATTTCTACCATGTTCTCTGAGTCAGTTAGGATTATAAGAATGTAATAATCAAACTGCCCATTCTAGCCCATGGAGAACAGATAGCCTTCCAATAGTGAAAAACTAAAATGGTTGTAATTCACTATTAGGACATGCCACACACATCAGGGCTTGTCCTACCTTATACTTACAATGCACCCTGCCCTTGGGGATATCATAGGGGTGTCTGACATGAGGAAAAGGGAAGGTTTAGGGACTGGCAAGTGGGTGCACTTGCCCAGTCAGCATGACAGTACCAGACTGCACAAAGACTCTGCAATGGCAGTCCTTAGACACATTTTACAAAACTGCTTTTGTGGGTAGCACAACCGGTGCTGCAAGCCCACTAGCAGCATTTGGATTTATACGCCCTGGGCACACTCAGTGCACTGTACTAGGGTCTGACAAGTAAACCAAATAGTCAATCATGGAATCACCAATTAATACATTAATTTACAATAGGGAGCACTTGCACTGTGGCACTGGACAGCAGTGGAACAGTGCCCAAAGCATCTATCACCAGCAAAAACACACGAGGCAACAGCAAAAATGGAAGGGAGGCCCACGCCAATGGTGCCAGGTCTAACAATTACGAAAAATCCTGGTATAGTCTGCAATATGATTTTGCCCTACAATTTCAGATAAGACCGTTAAACTGAGTGCTGTGTATGTACCAACTCTGGCACCAGTGATTATTTATGCCTGTATCAGGATTCTGGGATGTCTTTAATTCCCACACTGCCCAATTTCCTGTAGGCATATTTTTCCAGGAAAAGCCTGCTCAACATTTTCAGAGGAAAAATTAATGCAAAGAAACAAAACAAATGTGGTTAATGGGTTCACAAACTATGATACCCCATGTCATGCCTCGTATTTCACAAATGTGCTTTGTTTCATGACAGAAAATAGCAGCATGAAACAGTGCTGCCTCAGGGAATGTGAAACTGTTTGTCATAACCTCAAACAAAGGGGTGCGCCTTTGGCTTTGTGGAGCTGTAAAGAAATGAATCCACTACTATCAAGAAGATAAGTAGTATGGGAACTGTTAGCTACAGCTCCCTCCTTAGAGCAATGCAGCGGAGAGATGCTGTAGTCATGCTACACCCAAACGCACCATAAACGTATCAGTGTTGTTCCCTGGTTAATTTGAGCTGGTGGTTGCGGGTGGGGACCACTGACACACAATTTTGGGGACTGGTACTTATTTATCCTCTACAGACTTTGATCCTCAGCAATAGAGAGAAAAGTGGAAAAGAGCAAAAGAAGGAGGAAGAGAAAAAATCAATGAAAAAGAGAGAAAACTAGGATGAAAGAGGTGGGGACTGTCAGGTGGTGAGATACAGAGATGGGGAGTGTCTATTGTTAGTTTAAAGGAGCATGAGATGGAATGAAAAATAATATGCATTGTTATTTAGCACTCCGACTTTTGATAGTGCCAGGCACGATCTTCTGTGCAAATAATTGGGCCCTGGCACTTATTCGTTTACAAATTAAGTACTGGTGTGATAGAAGATAGAAGCCAGTGAGGGGGCAGGCTGGGGTGGTCTGGTGAGTGACAGTGGCCAAGGGGCACCAGTCCATCTGCTGCCCATTGAGTCCCTCACAGCAGGGTTTCTTTCCGGCTGCCGGTAATCGATGCTGAAGCTGCGTTTTTTCAGAACAATTGTGCTTTGCAAAGCTTACGCATTTTAAAAAACGTCAGGTTGTAAGGCAGGTGACTTTGCAGCTTTACATACCCCCGAAGTATATCCTTCCTTCATGACCAGAATGAAATTTTGTTGTTTTGCTGGTCGCATACTGGACAGCAAACATTGTCTACACAATCGGATTGCCTCATCTGAATTTATAGTATCGCCTCTCGAATTTTAGTGCGGTGTTTTATTTAACAATGCATGCAGACGTCAGTATAGTCTTGTAGCTTTAGTGAGGTAGTTCAGAATGCCTAATTCATTTTAATAGTCAAACTTTCGTGTTGTGAGCAGTACCTAGAAAAGGAAATAAACGTAGTATATTTAAGACCAATCTAACAGTGTTTCGCTCATCGAACAGTATTTTGTGGGGGGCAGCTTTGAGTAAATGCTTGTTTTACACATAGTAGGGTCTACATTTTTATTTTTCATTTGTATTATTTTTATAGGACGCAGTGCTTAGAAATTTTTCTTTAGAAGAGTGAGCAGCACGCTGTTTGCCAGATGTATATATGTACGATGGGAATGACTGAAATAAACTGCATTTGAACCTACCTAACATCTAAAGCTTTCATTGCAAGGGTGTAGCTTCGATGAGAAAGTTAACTAGCAGCTACTCTTCTGAAGCACCCTTGCATTTGGGACATGTTCAGATAGATGGACTATTTTGGCGTAAACCCACGTTTACAAATCTTTGTAAATATGGGTATGAGTGAGAATACATGGGTGGATGCATGGGAACGCCTACTTGATGCAAAGTAATGGAAATCAGTACATTTGACTCCATTGTCAAGCAAAATCACACAAATCAGACCTTGATAACACCACAGTTGATTTTGTGTTAGATCTGTGCCAAAAAACGATGCAACCCTGATGCAAAATCTTAGTAAATCTGGGCCTGAGTACATAAAATAATTAAAATGATGCAACACTAAGTATTACTTAATACATTTCAAGCAATTTTAAGGCACCATTGACAGTTTTAATCAGCTCACACCACTGTTTAGTACTAACACATGAGGAAATTATGGGCCTCATTTATGGGAAGTGGTGCATCGCTGCGTGAAAGTAGTGATGCAACACTTCTCATTCTGCACTCCTTACGACATCTAGGATGCGTCATATTTACTGTATAACGCTTCATGTCTCAAGGAGTTACTGAAACATCATTATTACTGACATGTCTGTTGGCGCAAAAGTGGCGCATTGCAGGAGTTGTGTTGGAAGCGTGACGTGATTCCAGCAATGTTCCTTTCACATGGGGCCTGCGTCACCTTTACGCCTGCCATGAGTCAGGCGTAAGATTTTGACGCATTGGCGTCCTAAAAGTGGCGCTGTAGAATCTTATAGATTTTACTTCGCCACTCCTACGACCCTTTCTTGTGGGGGAATATACATTATACCTGACGCAGGTATAATGTAGCACAGGGGTTTATGAAGTGTGCATCTGCCTAGATGCGTCACTTCATAAATATGGCACAACATAGTGCATTATTTACGGTGTTGCTGCATCACTAAAAGTGACGCAACGGAGGCACAAAAGTGATGCAGGAGCTCATAAATATGCCCCTATGTTGTTAGCAAACACACAATAAGGTCTACATTGATGACGAACATTGTTTTGACTTTGGCTTATATCCACCCTTCAAACAGAATCCTTACCTAAGACAATTATCTTTGACAATATCTTATACTGTTTTGAGGAACTTGAACACCAAATCAGCAGAAACCTAAGTAGTATATGTTATTCATGGTCATTTGCATGAAAGTGTGTGGAGATAAAAGTGAATTTCAGAGGTTTTTGATTTTGGTTCAGAACTATAATGTCATACTAATTGTGTTTTCTTCAGTGAATCCCAGTGTTTTTGCATAGTTTTCTTTCCAATTTGAGCTTGTACAATTCTATCAAGATCAATGTATTTTATTATTTTCCTTAGCTGGTTATTTTGTATTTTAGACTACTGTTCTTGTTTCTGTACTGTACTGTTCTTGTTAGGACTTTGTGCATGGTGGATTGACTAATGCACACAATTCCCAATGCCCATTTGGGAAATAAGTTTAAATATGAGAGGGGTTGTGTATGAAAGTATTACTAGAGAAATAACTATGGTACGGGGAACTGCCTCACTGAGAAAGGGCTGTCTGCCTCACCTCTTGTCTTTATTTTCCCATTTCTTTGTTCAAAAGACTAGGGTCATTTGTGTTTTGGAAAGTCCATTTGCATCCTAGTTAGGCCACCTTAAATAAAAGATTTGCTTCTTATTACCCCATTTCAACTGAGTGGTCCAGATTTATATGGTCTCTGGTTCGACACTGGGGGGGGGGGGGTAAAAAGATCTCTCTGCACCATGATTGAGGAGTTAGAAGCTCTTTTGAAAAGACTGTATATTCTCAGACACAATTGTGATGTGAAATTTCTGATTACATTTATATTTTCTGGAGAAGGGCCAGCCATTTCACAGTTTCCTGATATGTGACAAAGTTGTAGGACGTGTCTAATTTACACAGATTCTTCTGTGAGGAAGACTGTCCCGAGGATGTGTAGAATTTTTGTCACCAATGAGACATTATTAAGAGAGTCTGAGATCTTGGAACACAAGGTCTCTAAATAAAAAACAGAAATAGTACATTAACCAGTCTCTACGTTAAGGGCATTACAGGTGGAAACTGAAAAATATAAATCCTTATTACTTTCATTTCTATCTAGAGCCAAAACATTGGTGAGTAAGTTTTGGAACCAGCAAGTTCTGGTTGGCTGAAGTGAGATTCTAGACAGGCAGAACCCACCAATCCCATCAGGGGTGGGTGATTGCACTCACTGTATAATCTGCAATCACCCTTGAGTAGCTTGGCACTGAGCAGTTAGGCTTATCACAGAGGCAATGTGTAAAGCATTGGCATAGCACTCTTACACAATAAATACACTGAGTGTCACAAAACAGACTTCACACAGAGGGCGTGATTCTAATGCGGTTTGGAAAGCTTCCCAACCGAATGGGTTTGGGAATGGTTTCCAACCGACTCGGATCGGGAGAGTACAACCGACTGAGTACAATGCATCCGGATGCTTCCAGATATGATTTGATTGGACTCCCATTGCCTTCCGACCGAATGCACAGGCTCCCATTGAAGAAAGAGGTGGCTGGGGGAAATCGGGCACCCCATGGCGGGCACCCCCTGGTGCCTGCCTCACTGTGTGTGGCTAGTAACGGGGAGCCATGGGTACCCCCACTGGCCCGATTGGGAAGGTTCCGGGTCCAGGGGGGCCAACTACAGGCCCCCAAAGTCTGAATCTGACCGCTGATTTATGTCGGAGGGCACAATTCGGAAATGCTGTCGAAATCCACCATCGTACTCAGTCGTTTGGAAACGCAGTCTGTAGAGACACATGATTCTGCTCTGTACGGCTCGGTCATTCCAAATGCTGTCGGGTTCGGATTGGGAAATTCCTGGCGCCTAACTCGCATCATATTCGGTCAGCGGGAAACCTTTCCAAGATGGTCGGAAAGCCATGTTCCCGATCCTATTTGGACGGAGCAAATGCTGTTAGGAGGCCTTCCTAACCTCATCGGAATCAGGCCCTAAGTGTATGTAAATAAAGTTTGCATGCAACACCACATTAACTAACACAACAACATGAAAATCATTTATCACACAAAACATAATACCACCAGGAGAGAAAGGGTATAGCAGAACTGATCCTAGTCCCCTTCAGGAATAACAATATCGACACGGTAGGAACAATTCCGGATTTCAAAGACTTCTTCAAAGGGAAAAGTTTCCTTTTTTAAAAAGAACCATCACCCACCAACCTAGTTGGTGGCATGCATCCTCATTAGGTTCTCACCTGAGAGGACGAGTGCCGCCCAGGTGTGCTTCAAAGCCTGAGTTACAGCGGAGTGGTTTTGTTTGTGAGGACAGTACGGGACAGTGAAAGTGTGACTGAATTTAAAATTGCCTCTAGGACACCTAGAATTTTTACTGGTGGTGTTGTAGTAAAAGGTTAAAAAGCATGGAGACAGGGGATGTTATGTGTGATGCAATTGATCACAAAACATCCGTGGAATGGTTGTGGTTTGTTCTACATGTTTCAGCCTAGCTAAACTTTCTTCCGGACCGGTGAAAAACAAATGCATTGCTAAGGTGCAATTATTCAATGAAATATGAACTGAAAACTTACAGTTCAGCTATAAGCGACATTTTATGAAAGATAAATTGCACATGTCAGTCAAGATACAAACATTTAATCACTTTGACACGGAGCAGTCATGTGCGTATTACGTTCATCAAGTGTAAATACTCAGGATCCTCATGCCTGGATCATGTTTAGCTTTTATTACACCCTTGATGCAAATAATGAACATATAATGTGCCTGTCTGATTAACTAAATTTGCCAATCTTTACATGCTTTCTGTAGCAGATATCATGCCAGTGAAGTGTATTAATGGAGAAATCTCTTGTCTGTTATATCCCACCGAACATTGTGAGGGAGAGGCACTGATTATTTGCGGGCTCTCCCTACTCGATACGTTTTTAAGAGACAATGTGATTGTGTAGTTTATAAAAACATTTAAAACTCAATTTTTGGTTTGAAATGGCAAGAGAATCAAGGCGTGAATAGTTATCTTGTCTTACATCGGTCACAACTGTATGACACCTCATGGACCTCAGTAGGGGGCGGTACCTGTTGTCAAACCCTGGGGGGGTGGTAATATATAATTGTTACCAAAGTGGATGTGCACTGGAGGTGTGGCGATCTGGGGGCAGGTGTCCGACTTACTTCATCAAGGAGACCGCCTGCATCTATCACCTATTTTACTCCCAGTATGGGATCGGACAGCTCTGAGAAAGAATTGTTACCTGCTCTCCTTAGCTAGAGTAGGGGAATGAATGAATGAAGTTGGTTTTTATGCTTTTCTCCTTCTATCTGGTCTTTGAGGGCTGATGTAAGGGCATCCGAACCTTCAGTGATTCCCGGCAGCATGCGCACACTTCAGTATTAGAGTGGCTTAGCGCATCCTTCCTCAACACACTTTTTGCCCTGAAGAAGTCCAAGAGGACGAAACATGTTGGCTACAGAAGGGATCACAAATAAAGAAAAGTGAAAACACACTAACCCTGGGCAGAGTATGCGTAGTGCTGCTCCGCTTATTTCCACGGACAATAAAAAAACTCTGTGGGACTACGTGGAGCTTCACTCTGCCCCGGGACCACAAAGCAGAATACAAAAAAAACGACAACATACCTTGTCTTCTGCCTGCCCTGCTCCTCACCACGGTGTCTTCCTTTTTCCGGTGCCGTCCTCCTCACATCCGTGTAGGAATTACATCTTCCGTGAACTACGCATGTGCTGTTCACGCATGACATAATACCTACAGGGATGCAAGGAGGACAACAGGGAGACACTGCAGCGAGCAGGAGGGAAGGCAGAACACAAGGTAAGTGGTGTTTTCTTTTGTATTCTGCTTTGTGGTCCCGGGGCAGAGTGAAGCTCCACGTAGTTCAAACAAAAAAATTATGGGGCCGGCCTCGTACTCCGCTCCGCCATGGAGGTGGAGTTTTGCCCAACTTTGCGTTCCCAGCGGAGCGCGGAGTTGGTAAAACTCTGCATATGACGCCCGGAGTTAAAACACACCTGCTGAATTGATGTTGTTCTTAATCATGTGATGTTATTTGAGATGAGAGCAGGACCAAATTGCTGTTTTGCTATTGTGGGGTTTTCAAATCCTAGGAGGCTTAGGGGTATTGAGCCTCAGGTACCATGCACAATTTCTGATCTTACTGATAAGTGCAGCTTAATTGCCTCATGTGCTGTACATCTGTTGTCTTCTCCATGAAACTCCTGTGAACCTGACTCTATGCACTATAGCAACTACCAACAATGACTGGCAATACGAAACATTCATTTTGTGCTACAATATCTACAGCCTGCAGTGACCACCAATGTGAAGCTACAGCAACGAATGTCTGCAACGCCCAACAGAATCTTTGAGCTACATGGACCATCCATTACACCCGGCCTGCTTTTCGAGCTATATCGATAATCATCTGTAACACTCTCCCTGCTCCTCGGTGCCTCGTCCACCATGGATGGAAGTCTTTGTGCTGTACTATAGAAGGTAACTTTTACAGCAGGATGAACCGAGTCCCTGCATCCAGCCGGTACTCCATTGCAGTCGGCCTGAACGTTTGACTTTCTCCAGTCTTGCACGAGCAGATAACCTTGAGTTACACTTTTTGGTTTTAGGCTCTATACGTACCTTCAATCTTTGAAATCGCAAACCTCCAGCTCTACTGGTTGGATATTTTTTGTTTTGGTGTCAAATAATACAGTTTTAATTTTTTTTAATTGGTGTGTGGTTTTTCTTGTGTTGAGTTTTCAGTTTATTGCTGTTCATGTGCTGCAAAAACACATTACACATTGCCTCTAAGTTAAGCCTGACTACTTTTTGGCAATCTACCATTGTTTAGCATACATTAATTTAGTGACTTTTTGTGGGCCAAGCTGGCAAGGATTGTGGCTGTTGCTTAAGAAGGGCTCACACTATCTTGAACCAACAACCCAATTTCTCACACACTGGCGGACTAAAACTATAAAAAGGCACCCGAAAGAACCATTCTTAGAACACGTACTGCTCCCGTGAAAGATCACAAGAGGACTGGGCCATGCTTGCTGTAAACTGGGAGGACTGGACTATACGTACCTTCAATCTTTGAAATCGCAGACCTCCAGCTCTACTGGTTGGATATTTTTTGTTTTGGTGTCAAATAATACAGTTTTAATTTTTTTTAATTGGTGTGTGGTTTTTCTTGTGTTGTGTTTTCAGTTTATTGCTGTTCATGTGCTGCAAAAACACATTACACATTGCCTCTAAGTTAAGCCTGACTACTTTTTGGCAATCTACCATTGTTTAGCATACATTAATTTAGTGACTTTTTGTGGGCCAAGCTGGCAAGGATTGTGGCTGTTGCTTCAGAAGGGCTCACACTATCTTGAACCAACAACCCAATTTCTCACACACTGGCGGACTAAAACTATAAAAAGGCACCCGAAAGAACCATTCTTAGAACACGTACTGCTCCCGTGAAAGATCACAAGAGGACTGGGCCATGCTTGCTGTAAACTGGGAGGACTGGACTTGCTACTTATTGTACCTAGGAGAAAGAAGTGGGTTCCAAGGGTCAGTTAGCTGACATTCTGTATGGCTACAAGGACATAACAAGCTGCAAGAGGACAGTCCCAACTGGACCTTGATGGTGGCTTCTACTGAAGTGAGTCTTGGTGTCCTAAGAGATTGTCCCTGTGGTCCTTTAATTCCTAGAACTGAGCCAGAGGAGCTCCCCTGAACCATAAAACATTGGGATTTCTTTGGACTTCCAAGACCTCCAGAGGTTCTGCAGGACCTTACGACAAAACTGTCTGATTTTGATGCATCTTTAATAGATGCATTCTACCGTTTCCACATTCTATAATTGGTGCTTGGTGCTTTTGGGCTCTATTTCCACTTAATTATTTTAAAAATCATAACTCTGGTTCGCCTTATTGGAGTTTTGTCACTGTGGTGTCATTCTGTTTATTTCATTTACATATTTCAAAATTAGAGTTTAATTTCTAGTGCATGGTATTTTTTCCTGATCACCTTTTTTTGGTACTGCATGTATATTTTACATGCTAACCTAAGTTAAGCCTGTCTGCTGTGTGTTACAGCTACCAGAGACTTTAGCTAGGCTAATTTAGTGACTTTAAGAGTTCACCCTGACAAGTTGCTGTTATTAATGCTTGAGGTGGGCAATCCACTTTCTTACACTATGCACTAAAGGTGTTACTGTGTCCATGTAACAGACAATAAAAAGAAGTAGAATTCATCTTGTGAAGAAGCAAGTACTAGAACATATGCGTGTAAACTATCATAATGATACTCAATATCCAATTGCCCATCACTATTGTTAAACATAATTGGAGATGTGACTTATTATGATTTTAGAACATAGACATGATTTCACCTTGCAACATAGATTCAAGGTACAATCAGAGGCTTTGTACTAATATTGAGATGTCTTAAATCGAGATTTATCATTGAATTAGAAACCATTACTCCTCGTAGGACCTTAATACTAATAAGTAATTGAATATCAATCTAGGATGAGCTTTTGTGCACTTTTAACTCTTTTTACATTTGATGTTCCTATTTGCTCTTTTGCAATTTTTATTAATGTGTAAGAGTTTTTATTTATGAATTATTTGTGACAGGGGCTTTTTGTCTGGCACAGGTGTCTTGAAGGAAATAGAGCATGGGCAGTGAAATGTTTTTGTACAGTCTCGAATTATGTAATCTTTAGACAAGTATGTCTGTGCTTGAGCTGAATAGGTGGATTATTTCCAATTGTGATGTCCTCATTTTACCAGAGCATGCATCTTTATGGCTGTAGTATTTATTATTGTTTATTGTTTATTGTTTTGCAATCAGATGTGTGTTATACAGTGGCGACTGGTGAACATCCTTGGCGTGAATTCTAGTGAGCAAACCTGACTCACTTCTTTGGAGGGTTTTGAGTGGTTGTTCACACTTGCTTGGGCTCAATCTTAATTGCTCAGTCTCATTCTGTTTCATTCACTTACTCTCATTTGCACTTGCACACACACTATTACCTAGTTTGACTCACGCTGTCTCAGTGACACACACAGTATTAATCATTCTCACTCTGACCCACTCAGTAATTCTCAGTTGCTCTCACTTAGCCCTACTCATTCTCACTCCTTCTGATTCACTCAATCTCACCTCACTTTAACTCATGCAGTCTCACTTAGGCTCACTCTGTTCCAATCAAACTCTCTTATTCCTGCTCAGTCCCACTCATTCTCATCTAACTTGATTCTCACCATGACTCACTCATCAACCGATTCATTTAGACCCATTAATTCTGATTTACTCAATCTCACTGTGCTTCACTCATTCTCAAACAGTCTCACTCATTCTCACTCAGTCCCACTCAATTTTGTTCAGTCTCACTCAGTTACAGACAGTCTCACTCGGACTCACTCATTCCTGCTCAGTCTCACTCGTTCTTACCTTCTTTCCCAGAGCCTCCCCCCATGATCAGTAATTCTTCCTGATTCACTAAGTCCCACTCATTTCAATTCACTAAATCTCACTATGACTCACTCATATTTAATCAATCTCACTCATTCTCATTCAGTGCCATCCAGCCTCACTCATTCTGAGTAACTAAATCTCACTCTGTCTCATTCTGACTCATTCGCAGTCTAAGTCATTCTCACTTACACTCACTTAATCTCACCAATTCACTCAGTAAAACTGATTCTGATTTACTCAGTATCATTCTGACTCAGTCATACACATTCAGTCTCACTCATTCACACTCATTCTGACTCAATGTCACTCAATCTTTCTCTTTTAGTCTGACTCAGTCAGTCTCACTCATTCTCACATTTACTCACGGTTGGACTCATTTTCTGACTCACTCAGACTTGACTTACTCAGTCTCACACACAGTAACACTCACTTACACTCAGTCATTCTCCCTCACTCATTCCTTCACGCTTACACTCACTCTTCCTGTCAGTCATTGCCACTCACTTGAAATCACTCCTTCATTGACACTCTTACTTTCATTCTCATATGCACACATAGACATGCTCACACGTATACACGCTCTCTCATGGATACACAGTCTTACACATACAGTCACCACATTTAAAAGCATTCTTACTTCCCTTGCTGACTGTACAGGTCCCATTTGGACTCCGGCTGCTTCTTTCTCCTTTGGAACCTCAAACCTGTGCAGTCACAGTTTCAAGGTTTTAATCTCTACTCTTTAACCCCACACTTTCCCAACTGGCTGATTGACATTATAGCACAGGCACTGCAAGGCTTAAGCCTGCAACAACTATGGCTATCATCAACTATGACGCTTTAATACTTCACAGATTGAGAGGCACGGAGGCTTGTCAGGGACCGAGGCCAGGCCTGAGGATTTCACAAGCCCTCTATAATCCCTGGGGATTTCACCAACCTCTGATGACTGGCACCTTAGTGCGCCTGTGTCAGACATCATACATTCTCACTAGCTGTCTCAGACTGCTGTTTGACAGAATTTTGTTTATTATACTAAGAGAAAAATAAAAGATTATTATTTACTCTTGGTATTGATGGAGCAAGGTTTCGCTCGTAAAGAGACTTGCTCAGACTTAATGCTCTCTAAATAAATTATAATGTACTAATTAACATGTTCTGTCCTATTAATAACGCACTACACAACATTTCTAGTATCTAGGGGAAGCTTTTAAATGAGCTTTCTACTAATCATAACTCGAGTGTCTTAAAATGGGCGTTGCAACGCGGGAACGTTTCTGCACATGCGTATGTCACACTCACGTGAGATGACATACTTTCTGCTTTGGTGGGAAAACTTTGCTTCTGCGCACTAGAACTAAAGATGGCTGCTCTTTGTTTTCATGTGCTAACGCTTGCATTGCTGCTTTTACTAAATTGTTTGTTCTGCCTAATTCCTAACGCTGTAGATAAAATAAAGTAATGGGAATAGAGTAGAGATAAGTGGTATACAGTGCATTCATTTATTCTTTGTTCTAAAACTGCTCTTCTTTGACTTTGCTATTAGCTCTTGTTTGAACCAATCAAGTACAATGTTGCTCCATCTTGGGCCGCGACTGTGCATGTGCCGCGTTTTCAGGAGTCCACAAGCCATAGCATTGAATTCATGCCAACAACAGTCTTGCCTGCAGATGCGCCTGGGAAACTCACCCCGCGACCTCACGAGAGGAGGAAACTTTGATAAATTGTTTTACATTGTATTTACTATCAGGACATTCATTGTCGGGTGGAATAAAATGCATGGGAAAATTAAAGTTAATGGGCGGGAAGATAATTTGCTTTATTGAATCAAGTGACCTCATAACTGGTATGGTGTGAAGACCTCTCCTCGCATTTTGACCAATCAAATTGAAGGAATACACAATTTGCAACATTGGGGGGTGGTACACTGCCCTGGAAAATGGTATATCTAAGGTATGCTTAGCTAGTTAGATTGTCCGACTTGTCCGAATAGCTGACCTGTCACTGACCCAACACACTCAATAAGCAATCGAGAGCAGAGGTGCTGGCGGAGCACTCTGTCAGCAGATTCGATAACCCAATTGTAGTTTTGGGAAGGGAGTTCGATAACCCAATCGGGGTCCGACTGTTAGCTGCAGAGAAGGGTGTGACGCTGGCGTTGCATTTTAGCTGTGGGTGCCGGTCCTGACCAGCGGTGGTCCTGTCCTGATTCCAATTTGGTCCGTACTTATCCTGATTCTGGTCTGCACTTGTTCTATCCTGTAGGCAACTGAACTATCGGGATTCTGTCATTTATCCCAGCCCGTGGCCAGGGTTTGGTCTTCATACCATTCTAGGTAAATATGAAAAGTGTGGGTATGTCATTGTACTATTTCCCTTTTCTTACCCTTCCTATGTTTCAATGCTTAAAGAACGTCTCATAATATTTTCACATCATTTCACTTTAATCATATTTTTTCTAATTGAACAAGCTTTGATTAAATCGGTATGGACTCTGAAATTTAAGAATTTACATAGATAAAGTGTTATATCTTTCCCGTTTCTGTGGTTATTTTTATAAATCTGAATGTTGTTATATTGCCTATTATTCTAACACCCTTGATCCCTTAGGACTCTAGGTACCGGTGACTAGGATTGGTAAGTCAAGTGGTATAGGTCCTAATGGTAAATTAAATATCTGATTAGCGTAGGTTTACCTGTTGAAAGTGTGTATGTTTTTTTGGGCCCAGGTGAGTATGGTAAAATCCCGAGCAGGTGAGTCTGCGCTCTATCAGTATAACAAGAAGGGGCATCGTGCTGGAGTCCTAAAGGGAATACTGCCACTGGTATTATGATATCTTTTGATCACAGTATGTGCCCACATTGGCTGTATTATATAGAAATATTTATTTTCAGGTAGCTTTTGTCCAATGCTATATTTATGTATATTGTTGATGTATCTTATGGCCAACTAACAGCTGGCATAAATCTCTTTTCAGTGTTTATCTTTTGAACCCAGATGCTCTTTGACTCATTGGGTATTTCAACACACATTTGTACCATTTATGTGTTACCTTGGAATTTTCAAGATGGTACTTGCCAGTGTTACTTTAAACATGTGTATGTGAATTAAGTGCTTCGGCATAATTTTACTTATTTGATCTTGATTTTGTAAATCTGGGGAAATAATGGTAAAACGAGCAACTCAAATGTCTGTTTTTCTAGCAAAGATTTTAAGCATAGGATTGCTTAAAAAACTTTGCTAGAAAAACAGATATTTGAGGTGAGCAGATTCAGAGTGTCAATGGTGTTGCAGGATGCTCTATATAGGATCTGCTCCCCACCTAAATTTGGGAACAACCCAGAGTTCTCTGCTTCCTACTTTCATAACTAATTCACACTTTGACTCATACTGGGTGCTCCCTTGTGTCTGGACAAAGCTATACCCCTTTTGAAGAGCTCTAATGAGAGCAAATATGTGTCAGGGGATGCTTTTATGCATTTCATGTTGACTTGGATGGTATCTTACCAATCCAAAGCTTTAAAACTGTGCCTGGAGTGGTATAAAGGCTTTTATCATTTTACAGCACGGCATGGATAGCACTTTGCTAATCCTATGCTTAACGCTTTTACTGTGTAAATCGCAGAAGACTTTGTCCCTTTGTAGGTCAGCGTGGATGGCATGGTGTTGTAGGATGCTCTAAATAGGAGCTGCTCGCCTCCGAAATTTGGAAACTACCCAGAGTTTTATGTTTCCTATTTTGCATAATTTATTTGGCACTCTAAGTCTGAATGGGTATTGTATTGTTATAGATATATTCATTAAAAAACAAAGGTTACTGGGACGTTATAGTTAGGCTCAGATTTTACACATGCAAAACCAGAGATATTCAGCTGTTATATAGTTACTTTAGTCAACTACAACTCGCGACCGCGCAATGCGCTGCTTATGACCTCACATGTTACATTACTAATGACATGGTTAGTGGCATTACTGAGGACATCTCAAATGACCTGGCCCATTTTTTTGATGCTGAATAAAGGAGAAGGTGCTCCCGAGCCCAATTTCGGCCCTGGGACCCGATCCCCGCCAAGCCTTCATAAATATATCTTTTCTTTTAAAGGGAGGGGGCCGTGTGGCCCCCCTCCCCAGGCCTTTTTCGACCCTGGAAACCCCATCTCCCAAGGCTAGGCCTTTTCCATTTTTTCAAAAATATTCTCCTCCTGTGGGAGCCGGCATTGCTTTTGGACAGCCCAAAAGGCCTGCAACCCATGCTTTGATTTTAAAATATTTTTCGTGTGATTCGCGGATCCAAAGCTACCCTCGTTAAAAAAAAAAAAATGATTTTTGGGCCCTGGGCGTCCCTGCGGGACTACCTGAGCAGGCCTAGAGAGTCAGCGTGTTTCTACCCTGCTCCATTTTTTTTTACGTTTTTGCTTGTGACTCGGTTCAACCGAGTCACAAGATGACCGCCAACACTTCCTGGTTTAAAGTGTTGCCACCCAATCAGATCTCTTTTTTTTTTAATTTATTTAACATTTTATTTCAACAGTCAGCTGAACAGTGAGCAAAAATAAATATCATAATATCATAATATAGAACTAATACAAACAATTACTATGAAATATTTAAATCATGTTAAATCCAATTGGTTATAGGCTCCCATATTTTTAGCCCCAATGACCTTCTTTTTATCCCTTTAAGTTTATACATTGCAATTTCTAATCGATATACAGAGAGCAATTTAGAACGCCAATGATGGAAAATAGGTGGTTCGATATCAATCCATCTGGAGGTAATACAAAAGCGAAATATTGACATACAAATAAACAAAAAGGCTTCTTCAGCTGTAGACCTAATGCCGATGTTATCCGTTTGAATGCCTAGGATTACTAATTCCGGTGTCAATTTTACATCGAGTCCTAGGGAATTATTAATAAAAAATTCTATATCCGAGATAAATCGAGAAAGTTTCGTACAATTAAAAAACATATGAATAGAATCAGCACCGGTTTCATCGCAACGGTTACAGCTATCGCCGGTACCCATTTTCCATCTCGCTATTTTAATGGGAGAATAGTACAAATCAAAAATTGACATGAAATGTTGACTTTGAAGTGAGCCATTGAAAAGAATCTTAATTGATAATTTGATAGATCTTACTAAGTCGACGCTCTCGAGTTCAAATTTCCTTGTCCCTTTGCTCTCCACAAACAAAAGATCATCTTCAAATTGATTAATAGCTGTAGCATAAACTAAACCTATTTTTTTTTTTTACCTTCCTACTTATTTCTAAAATAGGGTTTTTATTCATACAACTGTGATCTAGCAGGCCTTTGGAGTCTAAGAAACTCCGAATCTGGAGGTATTTAAAAAAATCATTTTTTGATAAACCATATTTAACTTGGAGATCTGAAAAAGAAATAAATTTAGAATCTTGATATAAATCTCCTAATATATGAATTCCGATTTGAGACCATCTTCTAGTAATTTGATCATGAAAAACTGCTGGCAAATTATGGTTATTTAGAATAGGAGAATAGTAATGAAGTTCTTTTAAGCATACAATTTTCTTTCTTATTTGCCGCCAGACAGAAAATGCAGCTAATATAACTTTAAATTTGTTTTTTTTGTAATAACTGGGTTCTAAGATTTTTACCAAACTTTGTGATACTTTATCGCCTAACAATAATTCATAAATTGACGTATATACTAAATCCTCAGTGATAACATCCCTAAAGAGTAATATGCCCATATGTCTTAAAAAAATAAGCCAATAATATAGTCGAAAGTTAGGAACTCTCCAACCGCCTTTTATTCTTGGCAAAATACACCATTTTAGAGCACGCCTTGAGCGATGGTAGCCCCAAAGAAACCTAGACACCATTCTGTCAATTTTAGCAAAATAAAGTGACGAGATTAACAACGGGATTGTACGAAATAAGTATAAAAATTTCGGAAAAATTAACATTTTAATAATGTTAACACGGCCAAACAAGGAAAAAATGTAAGTTATTTAACTTTTCTAGCACCTTATTGGACGATGCGAGGACAGGCTCAATATTAAGGGGTATAATATCATCGATCTTAGGGGAGATAGTTATCCCCAAATATTGGGCTTCTGAAGCAAAAATTATTTCACGTGGTCGTCCCCAATCTGAGTGAATCAATTGAGTTTTAGTTATATTTAATTTATAACCAGAGAGTGCGCCAAATTCTTCAGCTAAGCTAATTATTTTTGGAAGCGCCCGTCTGATATCTTTAGTAGTGATAGCGACATCATCTGCATAAGCAAATACTTTAAAACTATTCTCACCAATTGTTACAGGAGTAATGTCTGTTGCGGTGCATAATTTGCGAAGATAAGGCTCTAAATATAAGGCAAAAAACAAGGGGGAGCAAGGACAACCTTGCCTGGTCCCTCTTGTTATAGAAAAGCCTACAGAATTAGTGTCTGTTATCCTAATAACTGCTTTAGGATTGAAATAGAGAGCTTTTATTGCAGTAATATATGACTGTGGAAATCCCATCCATATGAATACAGACCACAGAAACTCCCAGGCGACCCTGTCAAACGCTTTTTCGGCGTCTAACAGGGCCACCGCAACTGGAGACTCCGAGGCCTGCGCCCAGTCCAACAAGGCTATTATTTTTTTTACATGATCTGTAGTATCTCTTTTAAAAATAAATCCGTGTTGTCTAATATAAACCAAAGAGGGCATTAATACATTTAGTCTATTGGCCAGAATCTTAGAGAAGATTTTACTGTCAGCCGTTATAAGAGAGATAGGTCTATATGAACCTAGCTCTTCACTGTTTTTGCCTTTTTAAAAAAAAAAAAATTATTATACCAGACGACCATGATGCTGGTGGATAACCCGCAAAAGCAGACTGGAAAATCTTGGTCAGTTCTGGTTTTAGGACATTCATGAACACCCGATAGAATTCTAACGGGATCTGATCCGGTCCCATTGCCTTACCGGCAGCTAGACTGAGAATGGCTGTTTAAATTTCTTCCCAGATAACTGGAGCGCTAAGTATCTCTTTATGTTCACTCAATAATTCAGTTTTATGAATTTCTTCAAGATATTGTTTAATATCTAAATCGGATGGTGGATTAGCTTGATGATATAATATTTTATAGAATTTATTAAATGCTACCAGTATATCATCTTTCAAAGTTTTTAAGTTTCCATTAACATCATAGATTTTAAAGATCTCATTAGACATAGCACGCTGACGGAGTCTCTGGGCCAGAACTTTCCCAGTTTGTTCGTTTAATTCATAGCTTTCTGTGCGATATTGAGAAAAACGTAAAGCCACCTGATCAGCAACATGAGAGTAAACTTGATTACGTTTAATAAATAAATCAGATTGAGATTCTTCCACATTCATATTGTTTTTGATGCTTTCTACAAGTCGTAATTCCGCTTCTAAAACCATATCACAGTCTTTATTAAATTTATCCCGATTACTTTTCTGTTGAAAATGTGAGTATTTTAAAGTTTCACCTCTTATTATAGTTTTAATGTATCCCAAACTATTGGAATTGATGCGGATTCGTTATTTATCTGAAAAACTCTTGGATAATATTTGTCATAAAAAGTATATAATCTTGTAATAGCAAGTTTCTCTGAAATGACCAAGTTGGTAGTGGGCGTGGCCCAATAGATGGCAGATTAAGATTAAGAAAAACAGGGTTATGATCTGACAATAGTTTTGGAGAAACTTGTATTTTATATTTGTCAGAAAAGAATTGGGAGAGAAAAAAATAATCAAGACGAACAAATTTCCTGTGAGGGGCAGAAAAAAAGCTGTACCCAGGAATTGCGGAGTGTAAGGTGTGCCAAGCATCAAAAAGACCATTATCAATTACCAAAGACCTTAAAGCCTTGAACGACCGTACTTTGGAGCCCACATAGCTTTCATTTTTCCTAATATTAAAACTAGCTTCCAAATGAATGTTTAAGTCTCCACTAAAAATAATAGGAGTATTACATAATGCTAGCTCCTGGTTTAGAGAATTAAACAGTTCTGAATCGTCCAAATTAGGTCCATAAACAGAATAAATCATAATCTTGTTCTGAAACACTAAAATTTCAGCCGAGGCCCACCTGCCCCACTTATCTGCGGATGTCTTAAGAACAGTACCTAAATTACGCCTCATGAGTATGGCTACTCCTCGTTTAATTCCTGTCTGTTTAGAACAGATCACTAAATCTAGCCCCAAATTTTTTAATAGATCTCTTTTCGCCCAAGAAACGTGAGTTTCTTGCAGGGAAAGAATATCAATTTGTAATAGATATATCATTTTGGCTAGAATTCCTCTTTTCCTGTAATCGTTCAGACCATTGACATTCAAGGTACAAATTTTAATTTCCCTACCCATCAAAAAAAATAACAATTAGACATTGGCAAAGCATCATCACAAAAACCAAAGATTTGATATTCTTACTCTGTGAGAATTTATTCACTGAAGATCTCCTTATTATATTGTTATCAACGTTTTTACAAAAACAAACTAAACTACCTAAGAAAAAAAGCCCATACAAAATAGGTGCCATAGTAAACAAATTTCGCTCAGTTCCAGCTGCTGATGAATTACACCCCCACCACCTCCCCCCAACTCCCCCCTCGGCTACCCGACCACCCCACCCACACCCCCAACCCACCTTTTGAGGCACAGGGACAGCCAGTCCCTGGGATCACAGAGTGCTATCCCCCCCACCCGCGGAAAGACTTGAAGGAAAAAGTCAAGTGAAAAGAGAAAAAGAAAAAACATACGGATTGACAGCTTAACCCGACCTAGCCCAGCCAAAACCGGCCTGAAAATTCAAAAACATCATAAACATAGTAGTCACCACATGGTTAATTACATTATTGAATAAAGCCATAAATGAAAAAGTATGATTATGATTATGTTCATCTAATGCACAGTTAGCAAAATGATCATAAAGAAACTAAGTACTCTTTAGCCAAAATTTCAGATACAAAGAATCTCGTTTGTCCATTGACAATAACTTTAAGTTTGGCTGGGTTCTGAAGATAAACTGTGGCGCCCTTTCCCTGAAAGCCGGAAATTAACTGTCTAAGATGCCATCGCTTGGACACAGTTGCTTGACAAAAGTCAGGTCTAACAAAAAAAGTACACCCTTTTGCAGATCGTTTTTTGTCAGGTCTAGCTAAATCAGATACAGCTTCTCTAGCCAGAAAGTTGTTAAACCTAACCAAAATTGCTCGTGGATAATCTCCTTCCTTAGGTTTATTTTTTAAAGAAAAAGGGAAACAATGGGCACGTTCAATTACCACTTGCCAGTCCCAAGAAGTGAGCTCAGGGAATGCTGAAGAGAAAAGATCACAAACAAATTTACGAACATCAGAACCACCTAAATTCTCAGGAACCCCTAATACTCGTAGATTATTCCTCCGAGACTGGTTTTCAAGCTCGCTGAGTTTATAGCCAATGTCGTCTCGTTGTGCTTTAACTAGCTTAAGTTCATTCTTTTGAGCAGCAACTTCGTCCTCTAAAGTGGATATTTTGTTTTCAGCCTCAGATACCCTTGTTGACATATCAGAACATATTTTTGTGACACGGCGAACAGCATTTTTGACTTTTTGGCACGTAGAGTGGGCACGTGCAATCTCGGTTTTGGTGTCAGACCGATGTGCTAGCATAGTTTGATAAATCATAAACAGAGTCACCTCCGAATCAGGGTAAGAATCAATAGTTTCTGAAGGTACTTGTCCACTTACAGAGCAGGATTGGGTCGATTGCTGAGTATCCAAATTACTAGATTTGTCTCTTGAGGCTGGAAGTTTCCTCAGCCGTTGTTTCTTAATTGTAATCGCTGACCCGGGCGAGATTTCACTAACCTCGTCATCTTCTTCTTCTATACTACTATCTTCTGCAGGGTAATCAGCCCAGTTTCTATCCAAACTCTCATCAGATGTTAGATCAGACATAGAAAAAAATTTCTCATTAGCCTCCTGTATAGTAACTTGATCTGGGGTTTCATCAGCTTCATATGGTACATTAGAGTCAGCCACTAATTTAGTCACCTCCCCCTCAGATGTAGTGATGGTTTTGTTAGAAATTTCGACCCCACCAGCTCCATTAAATTCAGCGGAGACTACAGGTCCCAGAATGCCGCTTGATGTTGGGTCAAAGTCTGTCCTGGAATATGTGTTAGAGACTAGATCTGGAGCGATTGTATGTTCCGTCTCAATTCCAAGTTCATCACCCCTGGTCTCCTCAGATAGTTGAAAATGCCCAGCTGGTGTTTCTATATTCTCTGAGATTGATGATACTACCCCAATAGGTTGAATAGTTTGGGGGGAAATTTCGACAGAGGACTGAAAGGTCGCTGACAAAGTTACAGGTGAGCATTGCAGTGAAGCATTTTTTGTTGCCTGTTTTTCAAAGAGAGCAGGCAACGTTTGTGCTTTTCCTTTAGTTTTTATTGATGAAACAGCAGACTCACCGGTTTTTTGGACACCCTCTTCAGCTCCATTTGTGTCCGGTGCCACCAGAGATTTCAGTTTGCAGCTCCTAGTATTAGGAGCCTTCGGCTGGACATTAGCATTCTTTGGGGGCATTTCCGTAACGTGCTGAAATACGCCAGACGAAGACTGACCAGGACACCAAGAGAAGGGTTGCCGGTATAGGTGAGAGTGCGGAGAAAACCGCCGGGAGTAGAGTAAAAGCAGCAGCTGCATCCGATCACACACTCCAAACTCCTAAAGCCGAGCCAAAATCCTGGCACTGGATAAAGAAAACTCCCTGGGCGGGAGCCGAGAGCCTAAAGGCTTGAGGGGCCGGGGAGCCGGAGAAACCGGCCGGAGGAGCCGAGAATCAAAAAAGGCAAATGCAGTGATTCAGTTAATTAGCAGTACGGTACGGCAAGAAGTCAGAAAAATGTGAATAATAATGAATAATGAATAATCCATCGCTGTTCGGTCTTCAGGTGAAGGGTAAAGCCGAATATAATCCTCCTATTCCCGCTGCCAATCCATTCTCCTTCAAGTCGGGAGCAGGGGGAGAGAGCAGCTCACACCGCTAGCGAAGCGGTCGCCATCTTGCCTCAAGTACGAGAGCAATGCTAACACTTTCCCCAATCAGATCTCAGGCACAAGATTGGCAGGGTTGCAAATTCACCACTGCCACATTTGTATACCTAAGAAATCTTTAAATGTCTCAGGAGCTACTGAATGGATTTACACCATTTAATAAAAGAGTGTTTTCTGGACCAAGAGCTACCATTTTGACATATTTGGTGCAATTCTGTTCAGCAGTTTGGGCTGTAGCCGTGTCTAAAGTTTCCAATGGAAATTAAAATGGAGAAAAATGCTTAAGGAACCCCCTTTTTCTCAGCCCCCGCTTAACGGATCCCCCCAAACTTGTCAGGACAGGAGCTGAATTAGGCATTAAATTGTATTGAAACTTTTGTGAAGATTCTTCAAACAACGTCTAAGTTATTGGCAAATCAAATACAACTTTTTAATAGAAATCATGTCCTAACTATAGCTATTATATATTACTCAGTGGTGGTCACCACTGGGTAGTTATAGTTAGGGTTGAGTTTCAATAGGAAATTCATGTTTTTTGTTTCTGCTAATAACTTTGGCCTTGTTTAGCGAATCTCCACCAAACTTTCCAAAAAAGTGGTACTTTTTTTTACTAGTTTGTGCATGGAAAGCTTCAGGGTGATCCGTCAAGCAAAGGCTGAGAAAAAAAAGGTGGTCCGAAAACTCTTGTTCACCGTTCATTTTTCCAGAGGAACTTTAGACATAGTTACAGCTTGTTGGACTTGGCCCTTCTGGCAGGTTCACCCCTGAACTTTTTTGCTTTTAATTGTGACATGGTATTAGTGGTTCTTGGTTTCTGCGCACTTTCAGTGTGTCCCAGTAGAAAGTACGTGTGCACTCTGAGTGCGTGTGGTGAGATAGGCCTGCCCTCCCATGGGAATGCATGGGGAATGTATGTGTCCCTGGTAGTTCCGGATGCGTGGGGTGTGCTGGCTCGCATCTGGTATGTGCGGACTTGTGTGATTGAATGCTGCGAAATGATGTATGCGGCGTGTATGTGTCTAGTGGGGAAGTGCCACTTCTAGACATGGGTGTGCGTGTGCAATGAGTGTGCTGGCACGTGATTGGCTGGAGCTGGCTGGGGAGCCTGGCTCCAGGAGTCTGTATGGGTCTGCCCCGGTGGTGAATGGAGAGATTAGCATGCTGATGTGAGGGAGGGGTGCACCTGTGTCCTGAATAGGGCTGGGCTTTCCCCACACAATGCTGGCTCCGCCCCCTGTGGTGCGTCTAACGACCCTAGTCCTGCCAGTGAATAGAGTGAGGGGCTGAGCACATCAAGAGTGCTCCCAAACCAGCTGCGCCTGGTTTTCCCCCCACCCTGCACCTTTAGACAAAGGAATTCAATGTATAAAAAGGGGCTGTGTCTCCTTACAAGATGTTCTTGTTTCTGACTGGAATCTACGAGGGGCGTGCTGCAGCTTGGGCCCAGGGGAAGGCTTGCCTCCCTGGGCCCTGCCCAGCCCCTGGATGCCTTGAATTGCTGGAGGAATTTCCTTTTCTGAGAGCTGCTGTGCTCCACCTTTTATCCTGGACCTCTGGAACCCATTTTGTTCTTTTTAGAAGTTGCCAAGGCTTGTTGTAGCCTTCCTGCGCTTCATTATGGGGATTGGGCGCTTTGATTTGACCTCCCTGGGAAAGGGAGAGCTTGGGGGCTGAGCAGCGCGGCGCTGCAGCCCTTCCCAACGGGATCCCCCTCGTAGGGATTCCCCCCTCCTCTTTGTGCCCTCGCAGGTGCCCACCCTGCATTCTGCCAGTCTATCTGCTTTATTGTTATTTACGGGTGCCACCCCGTTTATATGCCCCTTAGCGAGTGCCCACCTCGCTTCTAGGTTTTAATTGCTTATCGAGGGAGCCTACCCCTCGTTCTGCCCCCGAAAAATCACCACCGCGGCCCTCGCGGCGCGAAACAGGAAGTCAGGCACTACGGGGAGGGACTTCCGGTTCTGTGAGGAAGTCCCGCCCGCCGCCACGCTGGGATTGGCTGAAGCCCGCGCTGGCTGGAAAAGAAACCAACAGCCGGCTGAGAGATGTTGTCTCGTGGCCTGGGCTCCGGTGAGTTATGGAGAGCCCCGGGGCCGCCAACAGGGAGATGAGTGTTGCTGCGAGAGTGCCCGCACCCGGACAGGAGTCCCGCCGCCGAAAGAAAACCCGTGAGTCCCGGTGAGTGAAGGGGGGGGCTGCCATCCTTGTCCTGCCCTGAGCCGGTGAGTAGAAGATGGCTGGGGGGGGAGCTCCGGGCATGTGAGGGCACCAGGGCGCATTCAGCCTTCAGGGCGGCCCCGGGTGGCAGTGGGCCGCACCAACGTCTTTCTGAGCCAGAATGGCTCCGCCAGAAGCCCCCATTGCTTCAGGGATCCCAGAGGGGCCCACACTTTATTGCTTACGGGGGGGTGGTGTTGGGGCACGTTGTCGGTGCCCGCCCACCCCTCGGTGCCCATATTCTACCCCAGAGGTAGCATGTTTACTCACTGAGCCCTGGATGGCTCCAACAATGGGCACATTTGTTCTTATGAGCCAGAGGGCTCCAACGATGGGCAAAGGTTTATTCCAAGAGCAAGAGTGCTCAAATGCGCCCAGTTATTCCTAGAGTCTAGAGGGCTGTTGCAGTCTTGTCCACAGCTGCCCAGCAATTAGTGGGCAGCTGCACCGTTTAGGTTTTTCTCTCTAGAGGAATATGTCTTTGGACTTAGGAGTGAGTCGCACTCCTTCATCCCTACCTGGGCCTTCCCCAGCTGCGCAGCACTTATTGCCAGCTGCAGCGTTTAGGCCCTGTTCTGTCCCTGTCCTCAGCTGCCCAGCAAGTAGTGGGCAGCTGCTACGTTTAGGTTTTGGCGCAGTGGCGCAACCTGGACTTTGATGTAAGTTCTGTGCTAATGTAATTTCTGCAAATTGTTCTTTGCTGCACCTCTGAATGTGTTTTGATGTGTCATGTACCTTGTTCTTACACCTCTGAATGTGTTGTTCATGCATCATATGTTCACCTGTTCTGCACCTCTGAATGTGTTTTGATGCATCATGTGCCTTGTTCTTACACCTCTGAATGTGTTGTTTATGCATCATGTGTTCTCCTGTGCTGCACCTCTGAATGTGTTTTGATGCATCATGTGCCTTGTTCTTACACCGCTGAATGTATGTTTATGCATCATGTGTTTTGTTCCCATGCCTATACCTCTAAATGTATGGTGATACTTAGGTGGTTATTTTCTCCTAGTACAGGTGTTTCTAGTGAGGTCCTGGATCCCTGCGTGACATTCCCCTAAGGTAGTTAGGGTTGCCTAGGTGGTACTTACCTCTTACCAGTGATTACTGGTTGTGTGCTAGATGATTATTTGGTGTTTAACTATCTCCAAGGGCTTGATACTGAGCCTGCCCCCTGACCAGAGTCCCAGGACCAGTGGACTCTATTGTGCCTTCCCTGACAAATTGCAGGGACTTGTCTGATCTCCTTGGGCCGAAGTGTGCCTTGCTCACTCCCCTGCAGTTCGTGCCTAGCCGCCCCCACCAAGAGCCGCACCGCTCCTTGTGGAGCCGTGCTCTGCTCCGCCTGGGCTGCCTGCATCCTGCACCTCGGCAGCTTGTGCCTGGGCCGCCCTCATGCCTCGAGCCACGCCGCTCTCCTCTGAGCCGCGTCTGCTTCACTGGGCCGCCGGCACCCTGCCCCCTCCTCCTCTGAGCCCCCGCCTTGGTCGCCCCCAACCAAACACTTGTAGCGCGTGGGTCGCCCCCGCCCTCTCAGGCCTACTGAGGAGATCACTCTATTATATGTTCTATGGTCTAAAAGTGTTCTTTCTAAATGTGTTATTTCTAAAAGTGTTATTTCTAAAAGTGCTTATTCCTGACAGTGGTCCAGGTGGCCCTGTCCTGTACATATATCCCCTGTAAATTCTGCCCGTGCCTGTTGGCACATTGTAAAGTGTGTGTTTTTATCTAATGTGTTTTGGTGTAATACAAAGGCTATTTTTATACAGAACCTTGTGTGGAGTTTCCTTTGTGGTGAGCCTTGGGTGTTGTTGCTGGGGGTGCATGCACAAACACTTAACTCACATTGCCTCAGAGTTTAGCCTTACTGCTCGTGCTACTTTACCAAGGGGGTGAGCAGGGGTTATCTTGGCGTGTAACTTCCTTGCCCTGACATGGGAATGGTGGTCTCTGACTGACTTTGGCGCAAGCCCTGGCCCGCCAGGGATCCCATTTCTAACACAGCTCAAACAGCTGAACAGATTTACACCAGATTTGGCAAAAAGCTAGATCTTGATCCAGAAAGAGTGCTAGAATCCTTTGTATATCTATAGACACGGAGGATCCGCAGAGTTGACAGATCTCCTGCTGAGATCAACAAGGAAGCAGTGGCAGCCATCTAGGGACTCTGGACTCTGTCCATATTCCTAAGGAAAACCGCAAAAAAGACTAGGATGCAGGGTAGGGCAGGGCAGGGATACCCTTGCCCCATAGGCCTGGTGGAGGAGTCCCAGAGGGACCCTGCCTGGGCCCAAATCTTTTTTCTGTCAATCCTAAGTCCTAAAATAAATGCTAAACAAAGGCATAAGGAGGACTACGCTGACCCCTACGCCTGGTGGTGGGATTCCAGAGGGATCCTGAAATACGTGTTAAAATTGAGAATAGAAGTAGCATATACTCCTGTGCTTTGTTTTTAAAACCTGTTTGGGTGGAACAGGGTTCATGGGAATGATGAAATAATTGTTTGTAATGGGGAGAGAGGAGAATTGTTCCCCTTCTCAGGTTCATCTCAGACCTGGGGACCCCATTCCCTGGAACCTAAAGCATTTTATAATGGGAGGGGTATGGGGTCCCCCTCTCCTCCCCATGTCATTATGGGTCCCAAGGACCCCATACCCCAGGACCTGAAGTTATTTTTATGGGGAAGGGAAGCACAGCTCTCTTCCCAGGCAGTTTACAGCCCTGGGGCTTCAGGGTCTACAGTATTTTCAAGAGGAGTCAGTTGCTGTCCCCCTTCCAAGGACTCTTTCAGCCCCGGAGCCCCCAACCCGCAGTATTTTTAAGGGGAGCCCATTCTATGGGGCCACTAATCTTATTAAAAAGGAAAAAGGCTCAGGGGCGTGGCCAGGCGAGATCTAGAATGGCCGCTTAGTTTCTGAGCTCCTTGCTCAGTAAGCCGTAAAACCTATCCTTAACACCCATCCTGCTGTCCGGAGAACCGCCCCCGGTGTCAGAGGAGTTGTGGAACCCGGTCCGCCCGTCCCGGAATCGTCAGCGGACCCGGAGGTGTGTTCTGGCGCCGGATCGCAGAGAGCCGTGTGTGGGCCTCTATGCCAGGGCCCACAGTTAATGTTCCAGCCCGGCATTTGACAACTTCCGGTCCACCCTGAAGGAGGAGGCACGACCGAGGGCACAGCCGGTGACTGATGTTGCCTCACTCTGCCTCGGGACTGGGTGGTGAGGCGCTCCCCTTAGGAGCAATACTTGCGGTAAAGGAGGTGGCGGCTGCGGTGTTGCTGCAGCGGTCGCAGCTGCGGAGAACTCTGCCGACCTAATTAAATACCGAAATGGGGGTTTGAGCGAGCCTTCCCGCCCCCCCTATCCGATAGTGACTTTGGGCGTTTGTTCCCTCCCCTCTCCGGCCGTCGCCGGAAGACAGCGATGAGGTGGTGATGGTATGAGGCCCAGCCTGGAGCTTCGTGGTGGCTTTGCGGCACGGAGGGAGCCGTGCCGGCCAGTGGCTGTGTGGGATGACCGGCTGCTCCTGTTTATCACTGCCTTCCTCAGCCGTTGGGTATCAGACCCCCCCCCCTTTGTGGAGGCTTCCAGTTTGCTGTGGCAGCCAGGGGTGCGGGCCGCGCTGCGGGTCGGGTGAGTGCACCTGCCTGCTGTCGGGGGGCGTGGGCGGACAGGCGGCCCCTGGGGCCTCTCCTTCATACAACTGGGTTTTTATGCCCCCCTTCTGCTGTGCTGAGAGATACTGACTTGATGGATGGCTGGGCAGGGGTAGTGCAGAAGAGCCCTCCCGCCCTCCTGTATTCCTTGTAAAGTCCCAGGAGTGGGTGCGGCTGGCTGTTGAAAGATCCTTATGGACTGCATCATTATTTCATAGATCGGGAGTGGTGGGGCGCCCAGTGCCTGTACTGCCAGGGAGATGCGGAGTTGGCTGCGGCTTCGTCAGTCGTAGAAGTCCCTTGAGCCTCTGAGGAGCCATAGTGGAGACCCCTCGATGTGGTGGCCTGCGGTGAAGGGCTGCAGCATTGGAATTGGGTGGCTGTGCGGTGATGTGTGGTCATTGCTGCCGTTTGCTCAGACTCCAGCACTGGGTTGGTGGCCCAATAGTTGGTGTATGGTGCTGGGCACTGGACTTAGTTGCCTCTTGTGATTGATCCCCTGCGGTGCATGACTGCTGGAATTATGGAACGTGTGAAGGGAGCTGGGGCCAAGGGCTTCAAGTGGATCCAGGCAAATAAATTGGACAGTTATACGATCTCCAAAGATGCGCCAAAAGGGAGGCTCTCAGAGGTCTTAGTGAAGGGAACTCTGCCTGGGGAGGAACCCGAACTCTCCCTAAAAGATGTCATGGGCGCGATAACAGGGGTCAAGACCTTGCTTGAACATAAGATGGGCTCCATGGCTATCGACATCACCTTGATTTGTGCAGATATGGGAAAATTGAATGAGAAGGTGAAGCAGGTGGAGCTAACTACCTCCAGCCTGGTGGACGACGTTTCGCTGCTGCAGATGGAGGTCAAGGAGTTGCGGGACTCCCGGGCTGATTTCAGCCACAAGCTGGATGATTATGAAGGCCGCCTCCGCCACAACAATCTACGCATCTTGGGTGTGCCGGAAAAGGCGGAGGGTCAAGCCCCGACCTCTTTGTGGAGGATCTTATTCCTAACCATTTGAAACTGAAGGGGCTTAGTAAGTTTTTTGTGGTAGAACGTGCACACAGGGTCCCGGGCAGCTGTCCCAGACCGGGCGCTCCCCTGCGGCCTATATTGGCCCGAGTCCTTAATTATCGAGACAAATATGCTATCCTCCAGAGCTCGAGGGCCAATCCCCCTCTCAAATACGAGAACGCTACCTTCTTCCCGATAACAGGGGTCAAGACCTCGCTTGAACATAAGATGGACTCCATGGCTATCGACATTACCTTGATTTTTGCAGATATGGGAAAATTGAATGAGAAGGTGAAGCAGGTGGAGCTAACTACCTCCAGCCTGGTGGACGACGTTTCGCAGCTGCAGATGGAGGTCAAGGAGTTGCGGGACTCCCGGGCTGATTTCAGCCTCAAGCTGGATGATTATGAAGGCCGCCTCCGCCGCAACAATCTACGCATCTTGGGTGTGCCGGAAAAGGCGGAGGTCAAGCCCCGACCTCTTTGTGGAGGATCTTATTCCTAACCATTTGAAACCGAAGGGGCTTAGTAAGTTTTTTGTGGTAGAACATGCACACAGGGTCCCGGGCGGCCGTCCCAGACCGGGCCCTCCCCTGCGGCCTATATTGGCCTGAGTCCTTAATTATCGGGACAAAGATGCTATCCTCCAGAGCTCGAGGGCCAATCCCCTTCTCAAATACCAGAATGCTACCTTCTTCCCGATAACAGGGGTCAAGACCTCGCTTGAACATAAGATGGACTCCATGGCTATCGACATCACCTTGATTTGTGCAGATATGGGAAAATTGAATGAGAAGGTGAAGCAGGTGGAGCTAACTACCTCCAGCCTGGTGGACGATGTTTCCCAGCTGCAGATGGAGGTCAAGGAGTTGCGGGACTCCCGGGCTGATTTCAGCCTCAAGGTGGAAGATTATGAAGGCCGCCTCCGCCTCAACAATCTACGCATCTTGGGTGTGCTGGAAAAGGTGGAGGGTCAAGCCCCTGACCTCTTTGTGGAGGATCTTATTCCTAACCATTTGAAACCGAAGGGCCTTAGTAAATTTTTTGTGGTAGAACGTGCACACAGGGTCCCGGGCGGCCGTCCCAGACCGGGCGCTCCCCTGCGGCCTATGTTGGCCCGAGTCCTTAATTATCGAGACAGAGATGCTATCCTCCAGAGATCGAGGGCTAATCCCCCTCTCAAATACGAGAACGCTACCTTCTTCCCGGATTTCACACAAAGAGTGCAAAAACAGAGGAAATCTTTTCTACTGGTAAAGCGTGATCTAAGGGAGAGGGGCATGAAGTACTCGATGTTGTTCCCGGCCCGTCTTAGGGTCGAGGAGGATGGCCGAATTTGGTTCTTTGATCAACCGGAGGCTGTGATGGAGTGGCTCAAATATCGGGGTGCCCAGGCCCCGGCGGACAAAGGGGAGGACGCTGGTGCGGTCGCTGAGCCTTCCTGAATAAACCGCCGGTGAAGTGATTTTTGGCATTGCAGGGGGCGGTGGACGGAGTGTGAGTGTAGGGGAGGGTGGGACAGTCTCTTCCTTTGATTAAGTGGGGGGCCGAGGACTCTGTAGATCGGCACGTGGTGCAGGACTCTGGATCTTCCTTTGTGCTGGATTGGGCGCTGCCCGGGGCTCGTGGACGTAATCCCCCTGAATAGCTTTTTGTTCTTTCTTTTGAATGTTTAGGGCGACAGGCACTCTGCAGTTTTCAAAGGGGAGTTCTAAGCTTATTGGGCAGGGCAGCGGAGTGGGGGGGTTTTGGGAAGGGAGGTTTTTTTCACCTGTTGTCTGGTTGGTTAGTTCTGTCAGCACACTGTACTTTATTGCTATCCTGTATGCAGAGGATTGTCAGACTTTCTACATAGATGATGGGGGCAGGGAGATTAAGTTTTTAAATTGGAACGTGAATGGATTGAGGGACAAGATTAAGCTAAGTGTGGTCCTTCAGTATCTTAAGAGGAGGTCACCAGATGTGGCCCCGGTCCAGGAGACGCATTTAGTGGGGAATTCATGCAAAGCCCTGCATAGACTGGGATATAGACTAGTGGCACACTCAGGTTTCGCATCAGGCTCCAGAGGGGTGGGCATATTTGTTTGTAGGGCCTTCCCATTGGCAATTACTTCTGTTTGGGAAGATGACAGGGGTAGATATGTCGGAGTCACGGGCACATGGGAGAGTCACAATATTACCCTTTTGTCGATCTATGTTCCTCCGGGGTTGCAGGGCACCACATTTGCAGACTTGGGGAGGCTTTTGATTACTCTCCCGGAGGGACTCCTGTTCTTGGGGGGCGACTTTAATGCAGTCGTCTCTGGCGTTCTTGATAGACACCCTCCGTGGGAACTGGGGGGGCTATGAATTGGCTCTCTGATTCTATGGAGGATCTGGGACTGATTGATGGCTGGCGGCAACTTCATCCCGATCAACGGCAATACACATTTCACTCAGGGCACACAATAGCCTGTCCAGGCTTGATTACTCTTTAGTACCGGCTGCACAAGCTTCCTACATCACTGAGATTACACTAGGCTGGCAAGGGAAATTTCGGACCATTCTCCGCTTTGGGCCCATATGACAATTACTCGAAGTAAAGCCGGCAGGGTTGCCCCCATTAATCCCTGGTATTTGCGTAATCCCAAAATTCGCAATGACCTCCTTAAGGATTTAGATGACTACTTCCTCAACAATGAGGGATCGGTATCCTCTTCACTGTCCCTCTGGGAAGCCTTTAAAACAGTCATCAGGGGTCAGGCCCTCTCCCTTATAGCGGGCTCAAAGAAAGAAAGAAATAGGGAGTTGGTTGAACTGGAGACTGAGATTAGTCTGCTCGAAAGGGAGTTGGAACCCGGGGTTACACAGGCTAAATTACATCTTCTGAGGCTTAAGCAACATGAGTATAAATCGCTGACAACGGATAGGGCCAAGACATTGGCTCGGGAACAACAGGGTAGGCTCTATGACCTGGGGGATAAATCGGGAAAGCTCATTGCATGGTTAGATAAAAAAGTCTGGGCCAGCCGTCTTGTCCCTGGACTCCTCACGGAGGACGGAGCGTTGCTTACAGACCCTCAGGATGTGATTGACATGTTTGCGGCTCATTTTTAGACAGTTTATACTGCAGTTTCTGCTCGGCCAGAGGAGGACTCACATTTGTTGCTCTGGGATATCCAGCTCCCGTGTCTCTCCTTGGAGGATCGGGACTTTATGGATAGTGCCCTAACATCTGATGAGATCGCTCAAGCCATTCGTTCCCTGAATTCCGGTAAGGGGCAGGGTTCAAACGGGCTCCCAATTGAACTCTACAAGCTCAAGCCGGATAAACTGGCCCCCTACTTGAAAGACATGTATGTTGAGGCACGGGATAGAGGGATCTTGCCTGAAGACCAAAGGTTGGCGTCAGTGGTGGTAATCCACAAGGAGGGTATGGTCAAGACTAACTGTTCCTCATACAGGCCCATATCCATATTAAATGCAGAGTCTAAGATTTTGGCCAAGCTTTTGTCGAATAGACTGGTAAAAGTGGTGGGCGGCTTGATTCCTTCTGGCTTCATGCCCCACAGAAACACAGCTCTAAATTTGCGCAGACTACACGGGGTGATGGCTAGAGCCCACACACTGACTGAGCCGGCCGTGATTGCTTCGCTTGATGCAACCATGGCCTTCGATACTGTCGAATGGCCCTATCTCTGGGTGGTGTTGGCCAAGTTTGGGTTCGGCCCTGAATTTATTAGATGGGTGCGACTGCTATATTCTAAACCGATGGCCCAAATAGTTGTAAACAATAGGGTGTCGCTCCTTTTTGCGCTGTCCCTGGAGACGCTAGCAGCCTGGCTGAGTTGGGAACCGTCGATTTGGGGTCTGCGGTGGTCCTCGGAGTGGGAGGACCGAATATCTTTGTACGCAGATGATATTTTGCTTTATCTGACCTCGCCCCGGAAGTCTCTTATCGTTGTTCTTGATGTCTTGGCCTCTTTTGGAAAAAAACAGGACTCTCCATTAACTGGGAGAAGTCCCTGTTGTTTGTGTTGAGGGGTGACCCTCCGATCCCTCCCCGTAACTGTCCGATACAAATCTATACTGACGGGTTCAAATATTTGGGGATTTTCATCTCTCTAGACCCAGCGACCAGATGTGCTCGAATCTCCTTCCCCCGTTGCAGAGACTTAGGAGCGATATTGCGAACTGGAGGAGACTCCTACTCTCTTTGTTGGGTCGAGCGGCCCTCTTTAAACTGATGGCTCTGCCCCATTTTCTCTATGCTCTTCAGAATACTCTGGATGTTGTGCCGGCTAGCTATTTCTGCGAGGTTTAGGGGCTGCAGCGTAGTCTACTATGGGAGGGCAGACCCTGACTCACTCTTCCCTGGTACGACGGAGGCATTGCCCTCCCAGATATCAAACAGTACTACTGGGCTTCCCAGCTTGCTGGGATTAACCACTGTACGTATGGTCCGGCGGCTGATCCGGCATATGTAATGGACAGGTGCTACTTCCGGGGGGGGGGGGGAAGTACAGCAGGGCGCTGTATTCGAGACCGAGGAAAATGGATTTTACGGGACCCACCAAGCATGCAGTCCGGATTTGGCATGATGTTACCTGTTCCTTGGGTTGGAGAGATAAATTGACCTTGGTCACTCCGCTCTTTGACTCGGAGAGGCTTGGCCAGCTCTGGAGGACAAAAGGGTTTGATAAAAGGGGCCTAATAGGGATTTCTACCATCAAAGACGTTTGGGGTAAGGGGAGGATTAAATCATTCATAGAACTGCAGGCAGAATACAAATTGGCACATTCTGAATATTTCCGTTATGCACAGATTCGGCATTCGCTTCGGGCTGCCCTGCCCGGAGACGTGGAACCCCTGGAGGCCTCTCCGCTTGAAGATAGGATTCTTGATGGTCACCTCCCTGAAAAAACGATTTCTTTAATATATAAGAAGTTAATTAACCATAGAGCCGATCCCCTCGGGGTGCTTAGGGCCAAGTGGGTCCAGGACGGTATGGAATTAGACGACGAGGACTGGCAGATGACAGTGTCCTCCCCTAAGGAGGTTGCTATTCCGGCTCGGCTGAGACTGGTTCAGCTGAAGGTACTTCCTAGGGTCTATGTCACGTGTCCCAGGTTGGTACATATGGGTCTGTCGGATTCCAGTCTATGTAAACGTCAGTGTGGTTTGACTGGTTCCTTTCTCCACGCCATTTGGGAATGCACACACATCATCGATTATTGGCGCAAAATTCATGGCACGATGCGTAGGGTGCTGGGGGTCTCTTTGATGCCGGAGGTGAGGAGGTGCCTCCTGAATATATGGGAGCCAACTGACCTAAACACTGCGGAGACACAGTGGGCTATGCTGGGCTTCATGGTAGCGAAA
This sequence comes from Lissotriton helveticus, assembly GCF_964261635.1. Lineage (NCBI taxonomy): Eukaryota > Metazoa > Chordata > Amphibia > Caudata > Salamandridae > Lissotriton > Lissotriton helveticus. The sequence goes on from NC_136072.1 coordinate 250,003,729, forward strand.
AGAAACATTTCCCAGCTTTGGGGAGCTGTACAGCCTCCCACTCTGGAAGTATGGGAAAACAATTTAGACTGGTGTATGTTCAGGGAAAAAACTGTTTATCTAGCGAGGGGACGCCTCGAAAATGGTAATTAGTATGGGGACCTTGGAATCGTCACAGAGGAAATATTTGTGTGCCACAGAGAACTATTGAGTTTGATGTGCCCTCTTCCCCATAATGTCCCCTATCATGTGTTGTACTACTTTCCCTATACCCCCTGAAGTGCTGCCGGGTTTACGGCGACTCCTCTGTATTGTAATTTTGCTGACTTTTGTTTAATAAAAATAATTATTAATAAAAAAAGGAAGAAGGCTGTGCGGGCCCCTCTCCCTGAGTCATTAATGGCCCCATGGACCCCTCTACTGGGGCGTGCTCCCTAGCTCTGTCTTGGGAGCCAACCCCTGGGACACAGTGGTTTTCCTGCCTGCACCACTCAGGTGCCACTAATCCTATTAAAAGGGGCCCCCTTTATGAGCCATTTGTGGTCTCAGGGATCCCATCCACCGAGTACAGCTCACTTGCTATGTTCCTGGGAGCCTGCCTCTGGGACACAGCTTTCTACCTGCCTGCACCAGCGTGATTAGTGATATCTGTGTTTGCTTCTGCCTGGTGAGAGACTTTTTACATCTCTAGCCATGTGGGAGTAAACACAAAGTCTGCTCCCAGTGGGCAAGAGCTTTGAAAATGTTCCCACCAGCTAGGAGCAGACTTTTGATCCCCCTGCCCACACTGATGTGATCAAATGCTGCTCCTGTGCGCAGGAAACATAATAAGTAGCTGGCTTCCACAGAATATGGAGAGCTGGTGGGGCCGCGGGCCCTGGGGCTTCCCTCATATCCCCCAATGAGTGCATACAAGGTGAGTGCCCTGGGTGGGAACTGGGGCACCAACCTCTAATTAAAGCTGGGGCCCCATAGGATGGGGTCCTCGGAGCTATAAGCAACTCAGGGAGGGGGCCCATGCGGGCCCCCTACCCCTTAAAATAAATAAAACCCTGGGAATGGGGTCCCCAGGGCCTAATGAGACTTGGGGAGTGGGTCATGCGGACCCCTCCCCTTAAAAATATATATGACCCTGGGGGATGAAGCTCCCAGGGTCATAATAGTCTCAGGGAGAAGAGCCACGTGGCCCCCTCCCAATTAAAATTATGGTCCTGGGGAATAGAGTCCCCAGGGTCTCAGGCGGCTCATGGAGTGCGACCCGCAGTCCCCTCCCCTTTAACAAATAAAACCCCCTAGGGAATGGGGTCCACTGGGCCTAAGAAGGCTTGGGGAGGGAGGCTATGTGGCTCCTCCTCCCTTTCAAAATAGATACAGCTCTAGGGGATGAGGTCCCAGGGCGTAATGAGGCTCCAGCAGGAAGGGCCACGCAGCCCCCTTCATTTAAAAAAAAAAAAAGGCCCTGGGATGTGGTGCACAGGGCCTAATAAGACATCGGTCGGAGGGCCATTTAGCCCTTTCCTCTGTTTAATTGTATTTAGCCCAAAGACCAATCCTACGCCACCAATCAACTCCCTACCACAGATTGTCAAAGGCTGTGCTCGGCATGGGGTTGCTTGCCTACTGGTCAAAAGGCCTGCCGGCAGACCAGGCCATTTGGCCAACTCCCCCCTCGCACGCTCAAAGCTCAACAGAGCATGGTTTGGCTGTCTTTGTAACTTTGCATGGCCAAGGGCTGTGTGCAGAGTTGGGGATGACCACAAGCCAATCCCCACCTTGCATGTCTGAAGGCCTTTCCCTGGGCACACCACACCATTATTATTTTTGGGGGCCATAGGGGAGGCCCAGGGCATTTTATTTTTTTATAATAAAGTGGCGTTCCCTAATGCACACCCCGGGCATGCCACAACTAGTCCTGTTATTCTTTTTTTAATTGGGGTGCCCCACTGCACAAACAGGGCACCCCACAGCTAGTCCCTTGCTGGAGGCTTCAGATTGAGGCCCAGGGACAACGCAGCCCTACCAGCTGCCCTACTTGCACCTATTGCTAGTGCAGCGGAAGTCGGCATTGCCTCAACACTGCGAGAGCAGTTTTCTTTTGCTCTTGTGGGGTGGGTACAATTCAAGGTCTTTCCCTGCTCGAGCTGGCAGGAAAAAGTTTTGTTCTCTCACCGGGCGGGAGCAGCTTTGTGCTCCTTCCCAGTGGGAGAACAGTTTTACTTTCCCTGCCCGTGCCAGTGGGCACAGAAATAGATGGTGCCCGCGGGGTTAGGGACCGCGGAATACCTTCACTGAGCCAGCCCCAGGGGATGGTGTCCCCGGGGCCATTGTATGCCTCTGGAAAGGGTGTCTTGCCTCCCCCTCCAATTATTTATAAAATAGCCCTGGGAATGCGGCATCTGAAGCATCTCATGGCTCAGGGTGGAAGCCACATGGCTTCCCTCCTTTATTTATACCAGCCCAGGGAGTCTTGGGAAGGGGGCTGTGTGCCATTCCCATTCATTTGATACACAGTCCCAAGGGATGGGATCACCTGTGCCTCTTGGAGAATTGGGGAGGAGGGTCATGTACCCCCGTCCCCCTTAAAAATATACGCCATACCTCCCCCCCTTAAGCCCTGGTCAAGCAGGGCTTTTTTGAAAGGCACAGAAGCCCATTCTTTAAAATAAAAATCCACAGATACGGGGTTCCTCCACGAATCCATGACTAAAAAAAAAGGCTGTGGCCTAGGCGGGGTCCGTCTGGCTATCCCTACCCTGCCTCGTATGTCTTTTTTATGGTTTTTCTGTGGACATTTTGATCTGAGGTCCTAAGATGGCTGCCACCATTTCCTGGTTGAGGTGGTGGCAGCCAATCAGATCTCAGAATGAGATCTGTTGGCTCCTTGGATCCTCTGCGGTGTGATGTATACAATTTTGTTTAGTCTCAACAACAATAAGAGAGGGAGAAGTTGGGAGACAAGCCAGTTCCTCTTCCAAAGTAGTAGTATAGAAACAAAAGAGAGTGGGTCTTTTTTAGGTATTAGACACATACCTATCACTTCCCATAAATTTTGGGTGGATGTATCAGGTGTGTAACTGCCTAGGAAACCCTAAGGTTTTGTAAAAGAATCCTCACTCACCTACATAATAGGTGACATGCTTCATCATTGGGTTCCCACCCTGGTCACCAAATGTTTCAAGGGTGTGCTACGATGCCTGATTACAGCGGAGTTGGTTGTTTTTGAGGGTGGAGCAGTCGTAGTGAGTGAATATTGCTCAAGTGCAGTGCATTTTTAAAATGTTTGGCTAAGATACTCTCAGTCACTCTGACCTACATTTGATAAGTCAGAGTGTCGGTCAACATTAAAAGAGTGATGAATATGTAGGCTGTGGGGTTTTAGGTTTAAACCTATAATAACTGATAAAACCCCACTGAAAGAAAAATAGCCCTCACCGGTGAAAACATATAAGCACTGAAAAAACACCTGCACAACCACAAACTAAATGCCATTTAAAGAAAGGAAAAAGAAAGTGAAAGAGTCATTTTGTTCTTACTGAAGGGGTCAATAAAATGTAACTTTGTTATACAAGCTAGCAGTAAGAAATACTGGCTAACATTATTCTGCTTGAGTTTTGTTCTTTAGGGATGCCACTAAAATATTGTTTCTTCTTCCTTTTACTTTTTTCAGTTTTATGGCCTTTGGTCTAAAGATGCAGGGTTTAGTTTCACATTTTAGGTTTAGGGTAATTATTTTATAAACTGTAGAGAATCAGGGCATATCAAATTCACATTTGATATTTTGGCTGTATTTGATTCTTTCACTGATAGGTAAAATGGCTAGTTCCATAAAAATCTTTCCTAATATGTGTCATCACATTTACCCACAAAGAATGGGTAAAAAGCCTTAATACATCAGACCATAGTTTCTAGTGGGTAAGTATTGATAGTAGACAACTGTTTTTTTAGATATTGAAAACACTGAAAAAACCCCACCAGAATTTACCAAAAATAGAAACTGAAAACAGGACAGCCTATGAATATGTAACGGATGCTAATTTGATCCTTCTTATCCTGTGTGAGGTCTACATGTTTCACCTATATTCTCATGTGCCACTCAGGGTGAAATGGCTTTCGTCAGGACCAATAGAACCCAGCATGCACGCTAAGGTTTGTAGCTCATGTGTGGATTGTACTTCCAACCCACTTGGAAATCACTGCGTTGTATTTATTTCTGAAAGGAAATTGTGGGTGCAATTACCTAATGACATATAAACATTTAGGCAGTGGTAAAATTAATACTGGACTTCGATAGAGGGAAAAACCTCCTGGGTCCTGAAATCAGCACAGTGTCAATACATAATTGATACATATTTCATGTAATTATGTTTATTAGTGCCATTTATAAGTTTTTTCCAAACATAAGAATCATTGTTTTGTAACATTGTTTTTTAACAGCAGTCCAAACATACTGTCTCATTCTTCCAAAAACAAAAAGGACATACAGACACGTAAACGTGAAATTATATTTACATTTAGTTTGTTCTTTATTTGCTGGGCCTGCATCACAATGGTTTCTTAGAGAATTACTCTTAGAGTTAATTAGGGTCATATTGTGGTCTTCAAATTTGTCCTAGCCTAGTCTATCATATACAAATCAGATATCAGATGCAGACATTGAAGTGCCAAGCGATTAATGTTCATAATTCTCTGATTGTGCCCCGTGTTTCTGTTTTGGTGTCTTGTAATCGTCACCTGAGTTTGTACTAGCCTCTTTTATTACATTTGGTACATACAGACACAGAAATGATGAGCGATTGATGCTATAAGTACAAAAGTGCCCTGTACTTATCTGAAAAATTAGGCAGACTGCGCGTTTTTACCAATGGTTTCATATGTCTTTTATATTTAACCCTGGGTGGTGAACTCCGCTCCACTCACAGAGTTTGCTTAGTTTTCAGCTCACAGAGTTCTGAAAACTCTGCTTCGCGCAGCGGAGTGGAGTTTTTTCCTTGCTCGCATTCACCAATGTCAAGTTGGTGAGAGCGAGCGAGGAAAATCCACCTCCCAGCGAGATGTTTCCTTGTTCGCGATCGTCAACATCAAGATGGCGAGCGCAAGCATGGAAAATAAACCTCCCAGCGAGATTTCTCAACGCAGGGGTCAGGTTTCTCATTGCGAGTGGTCGCCTATGCTCGCTCCCGCTAGCGTTGAGAAACTGCATGCTCGCATTGATAAAGCTGCAGCTCTAAAAATCAGCGCAACATGCCTATTCCGCTGTTTGCTGAACTCCTTGGAACCTTGCAGAGTTTTTATGTAATGCAGCATAATTCCCTGGAGTGAAATTCCATGAGTTACGCCCACCTCTAATGGAAACATGATCCTAATTATAACTATCCAGTGGCATCCACTAGATAGATAGATAGATAGATAGATAGATAGATAGATAGATAGATAGATAGATAGATAGATAGATAGATAGATAGATAGATAGATAGATAGATAGATAGATAGATAGATAGATAGATAGATAGATAGATAGATAGATAGATAATTTAGGGCCAGATGTAGGTAAATCTGATTTACCGACTATAGAATACCGAATTTTACCGATTCGGTATTCTAGATTTGGTCAATCAGATGTAGGTAAAAATTCCGTAATTTTTACTGAATCTGTATGATTCGGTGATTACCGAATCGGTATTTACCAATTCGGTAATTGCCATTGATTCCTATGGGCCTACAGGCCCATAGGAATCAATGTCAATTACCGAATCGGTAATTACCGATTCGGTAAAATTACCGAATTGTCATGGGGAACAGGGTGTCACTTTGACACCCTGTTGCACCCCTGATTTGGCTTGTGTGCCATGTGACACACATACATGCCCTTAGGGCATGTATGTGTGCCACATGGCACAGGTGTACATGCACAGATGTGCATGTACACAGGTATTCGTTATTTACCACCAAAGTATTTGGTGGTAAATAACGAATCGATAATGGCCTGTGGCGCTGTTTAAAATGCCACCTATATCTGGATTTACCGATTCTGTAACTTTACCGATTCGGTATTTTAACGACCGACTGGTATTTGGCCTCCTACATCTGGCCCTAAATGAACTGATGTGCTGCAATATTTACTTTTTATTTTTTCAAATGCTAGTTTGATGATAAACCGTTAAAGTAATCTACATGTTTTAAATTATTTTTATTTTGTTTTTCTAATAATTATTAAACTTAATTTTTTTCACCTGTACTTTAGCACACTGAGATCTCCCCTAGTGGCAGAGACCTCTGCCTATATGTTAGAAGTTACTATTGGTAACTTTACACTCGTACATCCTATTCTAGCATGCCCCCCCCCTTCAGGATTGAAGGGGTGGAGACATGTAAGTCTGCACCTAGTAGTATATTTACACTTATAATGGTTAAGAGCCAAAAATTATAAATATGAATATGTAGTATGAACTACTGCTCTGTATTAAATACATACAGGTGTCTTGAGTTTACATACAGTACCTTCTGTTTTCATGATTTCATTTGCCACACTACTACACTGGCTTCATCATATTCCGTATTTCGTCTGTCTGAACACCATATATCCAACCTGCTACCACAATGTGACGAGATCAGAAAGTTTAAGTAAGTCTAATTTCTAGAATTGAATTCCCTTTCTTGACATAATTTGTTCTATGTAATAGACAAAAAGGCTGTACATTTTCTCCCAGACCCAAAACACCCCCGAGGAATGTTAAGTGACATCGTGGAAACTGAACTAACTTGTTATTTTGATGTCTGAAAGATATACAGAACTACATTTTCAATGTAGGGACAGAAGAACTGACCATTATAACGAATTAAACTTAGTCCTAATTGTTTCTATGTATATTATCCTTCATACGCAATTAAACATTTAGTCTTAATTTCGAAAAAGAATATTCATGTCTCATCATTTGCTTGAAGGCTTTCATGAAACCATGCTGGGCATGTTATAACGCCTCCATTATATTACATTTCATTTCATTGTCACTGTCAATAAAAGGAAATTTGATTGTTTAAAATTAAGCCAACTAATTAAATGTCCTTTTAAATTGGCTTGATGTAGAAGACATCATATATATGATAAAATGCATCTAAAAGAAAATGAAGATGGTATTAATAAGCATAAATTTCCACCGACATCTCTTCTACTTTCAAATAATTTAAATTAGTGAAACCTAAAATGACCTAAATAAATATTCGCATCATTATGCTTCTTTCAAATTCGTTTTCTTCATATGAAACGTATCATGTTTGAAGCAAAGTTTAAGTTTCACAGATGAGGAAGGAGAAGAAAGTGCAGTTTGCTTCTATTTTGGTTCCTACTGCACACATTAGTGTTAAGAGAATCAGCTTCTGTAATACCCACGCCACACATGACATTTGCGGCTCCTCTTTTTAGGAAATATAACACTTTGGGCCAGATGCCATTCCCTAAATGCGAATCATTGCCATTCGCAATTAGGAAATCACAAAACAGCATGCATGAAAGTGTGTTGAACGCTTTCTGCAATTCCTAAGGGATCGTAAATGACCTACCTCATGAATATTAATGAGGTCGATCGCAATTTACGATCCCTAGCAATCGCAAAAATCATTGGGATGGTGACCACCTGGGGTCAGCGGAAACCCATGTCCGAGATTGCTTTTAAAAAAAGCAATCTTTCCTTTTGTAAAGCAGCCCATTTTCCTTAAAAGGAAACGGGATAATTTACAAAAATAAAAATGTAAAGTTTTCCTTTCATTTTGCTTTTACAAATATTTACAAAGGGGAAGGGATCCCTTGGGGACCCTTTTCTCTTTGTGAATGGGTTACCACTTACTTGAAGTAGGTAGTAAAATGCTAAAGTTTTGCGACCGCATTTCGGTCACAAAACAATCCTACATACTGATGCGATTTGGTATTACAAAGGGGGGCCCTAAACCCGCCCCATCCTAATAGCGAATCTCAAGCCCCTTTTGCGATTCTGTAACAGGTTCGCAAAATAGGGTTTGCTGCATTTGAAAAGCAATTTTTGTGTTCGCAAACTGGCCGATTCTACGAATCAACCCGTTTGCGAATAGAAAAAAAATGCTTGATGGATGTGCCCTTTAGTCTCTGATTCCACATATGCACAATTTCAAGCACAAATTTCTCAACCACTAATTACCCACATGGAAACTTAAGGTGATTTCTTTTCCCTTGAAACTGTGGGTGAAACCAACGTTGTGCATTCATTTGCAATTCTTTTAGATCTGAAACGTTAAATTTGTGCTGTACGCTAATTTTATTTTCTCTGTGTTTTATCAACTACAAATCTGGAGGACAAATAGCGTGGGATGCACAATTTACACCTAACTTGTCTTCCTATTTTTTTCTGAAATGTGATTAGTATTATTTTTGTACTAAGGGATTTAGTGCTCTGGAGAGAAGAACAGAGACTGGCGGCTGCCATCCAAGCCCAGAGAGGGTTCTAATTGCAACCAAAGTCCACACCATCCCCAATCCACATGACAGATCCACTGAGGTTTCCATTCACTGTGAATGGCCATATTACTAGAAATTCATTGGTAGATACTGGTAATATATATTCCCATGAGTTACAACTTGGCCTAAAAACATAATGCTATGGAACTCATCAGGGCCGAACTGGAAACAGAAACTGGCCCTGGCAAACTGCTCAGCTGCCCCCCCCCCTGCGGTGAGGGGGAATGCAGCCAAGCAGTTTGCGAGGGCCAGTTTCAGCCGATTTTGTCACCGGGGGCTGATATTGCTGACACCACTGTAACAAAAACAGCCCCCCAGGGGCCCAAAACCGGCCCCCACCCTAGCAGCCTACTGGGGAAATGCCGGGTGCCCGCTATGGCCAGTCCGGCCCTGGAACTCCTGCACTACCTTCTGGATCTCTCGCTCTGTCCCAGTGAGGTATCAACTCCACAGTCTTTGGCATTCTGGCTTATATGAGGTCAAATAATTACACATTGCTGTTTAATGTTTAGTTATAATTATCCTTCAGCATCTGACCCTACAACAGAAATGGACCCTATTCCATGTTTTCACCATTGACCATGGTAGATACTACATTCTCCTCCTTAACCCCTCTTTCTCCTCTGGAGGGTCAACTGTGGGGTTTGTGCTTGGGAATTTATTCTGGCATATGTAGACCTTACTCAATATTTGGCTAATTCTTCCCTATAAGGTAGAGTTTATGCTCGCTCAGACCTATGGATTGGACTACAAGTAGGGGTAAAACAGCAGCAAAGTTTGTTCTAAGGGAGAAATACATTACAGTGGCCTGTGGACTGAGGTTATGGACTGGAGGTATTTTCTTTTTCTTCAAGAGGACAGAACTGAACATACCTTATGAAACTACCATGGTGGTGCTGTGACTAAAAATGTACATGGAGCCATTAGCTGATTGTGTCTCTCTGTTATGTAAATCTGTGGGGGCTCTATTGTTTGAAACACTTATATTTCCTACTTCTAGAAGTTGTCGAGAGCCAAATATGGCCCAGAAGCAGAGAGTCCACTTCCCTGTGGTGCACATAAAGTTCAGTAGGAGAAGGATTTAGGGCAGCTGCTCCATAGAAGCGGATGAGCATCGCCCGCCTGCTGCGAGCACAGCAGGCAAACAAATACATAACATGGCATGTCAATGCAGTTTTATTTTTTTGCCACTGCACCGGCCTGCGCTGTGTACAGCAAGAAGGTTGGAACGGGCAGAATCCTGCAAATGCAGGATTACAGAACTGGTCTACAGTGTGCATGATGGATCGGCGGGCCATCTAGCGACAGCCAGCACGACATGCGCACTGTAAACACAGCAATCCAAAGGCTGTGTTACAGCCTGGGAATTGCTGGCACAGGTCCCCAGCCTAAAATGAGCTGTGGGTGAGCCTGCTCCCCAACCTGCTTCCACAGCATGCAAGCAGCCACAGAATTGGTTGGAGTTGCTTTCTACAAGCAGGAAGGAAGTTCTTCCTTTTTCTGCTCTTGGACAGTGCTGCACGGGTTGAGCTCCCGCATGAATGGTGAGTTGTTCGCCTTCAAACCCCATCATTTCTTTTTTAAGCTAGCTGCCACTGGAAGGATGTCTGAACTTTACCACTAGTATGCTTGTCTGTTGCTATGTGCTATGTTTGTTATATTATTGGACCCTTTCTTTCTGTGCTACAATAAGCAATGCTGTGTTTTCAGGATTTGAAACCCAACAGTATGATGTCCACTACCAGGAACACCAACAGGTGAGAGCTGTAATCAAATTCATTGAAGTACTCGATGATGGTAAAGCTGAATAAGTCAAGTGGATCACTTTAATTACTGGCACAAAGAACGAGCTGCGAGAAACCACTCTGGTTCTTGTGTAGCCGATTAGAAAGCAAGTAAGCCCCAGCCAATCAAACGTAGATTGTCAACATTGCAACTGGAAGCATCCTCCTCTGCAGAAAAGAAGAAATAACGAACCATACCAACAACTGCAAAATACCTTATTATTTTGATGAAAAATGTCTAGAGGGTTGCAACGATCAAGAAGACCATACGAGTGTCAGTATGCAAGTTGTCATCAAATGATTCACCACAATGATCATCCTGGACCACTTTGCAGTAGCATCAAACTGGCAATAAGACCTATAACAGAAGAATGGAAAGTGGTGTACCCAAATAAATGCAACAAAACGCAGGGTCTAATCAAACAAGGTATACCACTGTGCCCCATCACTGCACCTCAATACACTTAAAATCAAGTCGATCTATTAGGAATCTCAGACAAAAATGATGATCTTTGGCATTTGGACCATTTGTATGAAACAGTGTGCAGCGGAGGCATGGGGGCATTTCAGAACATCTTGTTAAATATCTCACATGTGTGTAGAATTAAGGGATGAGAGCATATAATTTCAGAATGCAGGCGCACAAGTGGTGTTATTGGCACAATCATTAAATAATGACGATTTGATAATTCTGTAGAAGTAACAAATCACCATTATTGATTGTTTATGTACAGGAAGGGACACTTTCCAGCACATAAACAATCATTCCCAGCAATGCAAAGCAGGCACTCTTCCACTATGGTGCAGGGGAGCCATATTGTTATAAATACCATGCATCCCCACGTTTTATAAATGTCGGAGCACTGCCAATTTTGGCATAGCCACATTTCGTTGTACATATGCTCCGTAGTGTGTGTGTGCGTTTAGCAACTACAGGAGAATCTTTCCAGCGCATGATCAGCCAATAAGAGTGAAGAAGACCAGCAAGATACTTATTGATCAATTTGCACGTTACATGTGCCAGCAGCAACAGGCAGCTTAGATATGGTATTAGATTGGTAAGAGGGATCACGAAACCACGCAAAGTGTTTGAAATCCTTAAATGCCTCCTGAGTATTATATGCTCCAAGCAAAGCAGTTGCCTGACCTTGAATTCATGTGTAACTAGCGGACATAAAAGACAATGATTATTGAAACAAATTTTTGTATGAATGGACCATGCCAGAAGATGTCAAATGCCCGTGTTAATTGAGGAACCTGAGCTGAAATTTCACAAATGCCTGTAAAAAATGTTGGAAATAGGTGGGGTCCCTGGCTTGATTCTGTTCTCAACAACTTCAATCTCAATGAAAGTTATTTTAATGTTGATTTCTTATTGTTCTATTGGTTAACATACAAAACGCTAAAAAACAGTGATGCCCACAAACACTTAGTGACATCGAAGTCTCCTCTCGCAGCAATATCTGTACCAGAATATCAGAAAAAAAATTCGTGTGGCAAACAGTGTGGTAAAATACTCCGATGTACAGAAAATGCACTATTTTAGCACACTGCGTCAGAAAATGTATTCACGATAAGTTTTTCAGCACAAACAACTTGGCATTTTTGAAGTAGGCATATGTCTCCCCTTACCACTTTTATCTGAAGTAAGAATGCCAAAATCAAATTCCTACTCACTAAGTCCATACGATCAAATAGGTTTTCATTTGATTAATAGGTTTGTCAGGTTTGTCAGAAGTGACAGATGTAGCCTTATTGCTTGGGTCACTCTGGCTTCAAAGCAATTGATAATAATTGGAAAACTGGAAAGGAGGGGAAAAAGTTCAAGAAATTTCAGACAGGCATTAATAAATTGAACAAAAATCGGAATATTTGAGTTTGTTTAAGCTAGCTAACACTTGTGCAGAAAATGGTCAAAGGCGATGGAATTGTAAATTACAATTAGAAATACAAAGCAGACTTCAAAGACAGTGCACAAGAAGACGTCTTTCCGGTCTTAATACAAATTACGTTAGAGGGCGTTGAATTTCTGAGATCTGTGAATCTGCACCTTATTGTCCCTTCCAGAAGATCCATAGAGAAGTTGAACATAGGCAAATTAACTGGATTGCCACTTGTTAGTACGCAAGTGCCTTTGGCTGTGTAGACTTTAATCTGTGGACAGAATCTGTATCAAACAAAGCCGAGCTTGAATCCTCACAGAGCCTCAAAAACAAGGTCAAGAGATTTAACTTTGGATGGATGTGTCTTAGCTGTCCCCTACTGTGGTCGCCTTCTTGAGAGCTCCCAACAGCGACTCACTCAAAATCCCTTTGCATCTGTTGGTGCCCAGACACTTGACAGCTGGACTCCTTGGGAGCAGAAGCAGAAGAAAGCCTGAGTGGCATGAACACGTTGACATTTCTCTCCCCAATTGTGATGACTGACTGGTCGAGGTTTACTGGATGGTCGGCGATAACACCACCTTTTCCATAAGGAACCCAGCCCCCTTGAAACAAATGAGTCAGTGCTGGAAGGGAGACAGCTGAATGGTGCCAGTGGACACAGCAACATTGAAGGACCTCTCGAAGGAAGTACCGAGGGCTCTTGCCTCGTACACCAAGGTGCATGCTGACAAAAGGCATGAGGTTGATTTAGGACTACTCAGCCTTGGTATTCCGTGGCACACATTTAATTGCACCAGCTGCCTGTATCAGAGCAGATCTCTTTCGTTTACAAATTAAGCGGGCTGGATAGACTTGAAAATGGAGGATAAGTGGAGATTTGAACATTCTTTACCACCTTATGCAAGACTATAAGGTGCTGTTGTTTGAGGACCATACTTCATTAATGCCCAATGACTATGCATTTAACATTTTCACCCCGACCTTTGTGACCAGATGATTGAGAAAAAAGTATTCCACAAGGGATCTTTTCTCACACCTGGAAAGCCATCAGGTTCTAAGAAAGGACAGGGGGCCCCTCAGTATCTAAACTCTAACTGACCAGAATAGTAGGTTCCACAGAGAGATGTGTCATGGTTGTGAACATAATATAAGTTGTTCCCATGAAGGACCAAGTGTGACTCTAGTTGCAAGCCCTGGGCAATGTTTTCCAAGCATGACATATCAATGGCAAGCCAGCATGCATGGGCAGTTGCCTCGTGAGTTAACATATTTTACATTAAGTGATTAAGTTATTGACATGAGAAAGGGAAGAATGTATTATATATAATTTGTCTGCAATTGATATTACCTCTCTGCAGAGTTAATCTGATATCATTTTGCTGTGATCACCCTCCCCCCCCACGTTAAGTAGCACTTAGACAATAGTGTCAATCTTTTCCTCGGGTGTATAATGCCGGTACAGGAGAGCAGGATTGACATGAGATAAATCTGTTTGCAATTGCTTGCAATTAATTTAAACAGCATTCATTTACATATTAAGTGGTTACCCTAAAAATAAGGCTTACATCCAGCACTCATGCAAATAGTGGACCAATGTTGGCCAGTCCTGGTCTAGTTTAACCCAGGCAGTTATCTGGATAATCAGCAATTGAATAATATGGGGAAGCTGTTCTCTCCAATATATTAGGGAGACTAGTTTACATTCTGAGATTGCTGGGACCATAGGGAAGAATGATAGACCTGGGACTGACTTGAGTTGGGAACATTTTGTAATTCACCAGGAGCAATAGATGGAGATAGTTCAAGAGAAAGAAAATCGTCACTGAATGAATCAAATATATGTCTTTGAATTGTCTGAGAGAGTCCCTGTTACAGATCCTCATATTGAGTACACCAAAAAACTCTTCCTGATGACGAATGGGCCCGAATGAGCAGAGTCTGTGAGGGAGCTGTGTAAAGAGATGGTTCTCCCTCAAAGTGTCCCCCAAAAATATTTCATTATTTTAATTATTTTTCTGAGTGGTTGTTAGAAATGGAGGTCTCTAGTTCGCAGTGATATGCTCCCTGTCCAAGTAGGGACGCTTCCTTCAAGTCACGGTAAGGGAGTTACACACTAGAGATAACCCCTGCACATTCCATTAATAGCTTGGCATGAACAGTCAGGCTTATTTCAGAGGCAATATGTAAAGCATTTGCAGATAAAACACACAGTAACACAGTGGACACCACAATAGCTTAGGAAAACAACCAATCGTTATATATACAAAACAAGACCAAAATTACAAAGATCCAACATACACAACTCAAGATAACACTTTTTAAAGGTTTAAGTAATTCAGTCCATATAACTGTATGGATGTGTTGATTTTAGCACAAAGTACCTTTGATGCATCAAAATCCAAGACAAAAAACAACTGCACAGGAGAGAATCATCAGAAAACACAGCAATGCGTCGATTCTTAAGTCCCAGGGGAATGGAGGAGTCATGTCTGTTGTAATCAGGAGAGTGTTGAATCGATTCCTTTCTGCGAGGAGAAGTGATGCCACAAATTCCAAAAGCTGCTCCTTACTGTAGGGTGATGCAATGAAATTTTGGCACGCAGGTGCAATACGTGGAAAATTCAGGTGCTCTGGGTCAATACAGTGGTGAAACAGACACTGCATTTATTCTTCCAGCAGTGGGCCTTCAAACTTTTGTAGGTTGAGCCCTCTCAGCTGAATTTGTTTAGATGTTGGGCCCCCCACCACCTGACAGAAATTTCTGGACTCGACCGCTACGCGAACATTCCGGGCATATTCAGCAAATAACATTCAATTCAATAAGAGTGTTTAGTAAACTGCAGGTTTGTGAGTGGGTGTGGTGAAATGACAGAGGCTTATTACACAGCTCAAAATACCACTTTCCAAGATAAAATGTGTGCAAATTGTTTTTACTAGGATGCTTTGTTTTGCACATGGCCTGGATTGATAACAACACCACCAACATAAATGTAACAGGTGTGCCTGTTTTTCAGAGATGGTCAAACTGTGGATGGATTTTTGCTACTGCCATCCTCAAGTTGAGCTCCACATCCAGTCTTGAACGGTACTTAGTCTTTAATACCGCAATTGCTGAGAACCCAATCTCACATAAATAGGACAAGCTGAAAGGTAAGAGAGTTTTGATAGCATTTTCTCCCAAAGCTGAATATTCTGCAGACATTTTCAGCCAAGACAGGGACTGTAAGGGAGACAGTGTTGTCAGATGTTTCGAGCACTCCCTAGCTCAGAGCTGGTACACGAGAAACAAATCTTCTCTAGAAATCATTAACAAACGTTTTAGGCAGCATTATAATGGGATAATTGCCCACCAACCAGTTATGGATCCGAAGACAGTTGAAGGTCCACAGAAAAGGCGCTGAACAAACACCTCATTGAGAATTCCTTAGTGGTACGATAAGTTGCTTGCCTGAAGCAGTGGGGGTTTGGGACACGTCAGGCTTATGTTTAAAAAAAATAGAACTGATAATAAATTAATGATGTTGTGTAATTTACTTCAGAGTAATGTTGTCTGACAGACTTTGTGATGGCAGGGACATGTTAGGGATTTTGGGTGCCCTGGGCCAAAACTATTTTGGGGGCCCCTGTTCAGTACAGGTTTGAGTTTAAATGATTTATTTTCAGCTCTGCCATACCCTATTTAGCCAGGCTACTAATGGTGCACAGGCACTGTAGTCGAAATTCTAAAAGCTTTTACATCTAATATTCAGAGATAGTGATGTGTTTTCACTGTTGTAACAAAGCAGCCGCCCACTAATTTTACAGTGAATAATATCTGTGATATCCTCCAATTACTCATATGTGAGGACCCACTTGGATCTAACTTTTTTATGGTTGTTGCATGAAACAAACCATTTCTCTACAAATAGTAATAGACTCCCTCACATCAATTACATTAAAAATAAATTAAAACGGCATTTGCAAGAATCTGTTTAGGAATTATTCCAGTCCATCAGGGCAAAAACAGAACTGTCTCTATCAAGGGGCCCCTGGAAGGCAGGATTGTAGTGCATTTAGATGTCTCCTTTTGTAATTTAGGACGAAACCCTTAATGGGGCACGACATGCCCATACTTGTGTACAGGGGTGGGTGAGATGACCATATGAATTTGGGTGCCCATGTTAGTGCAGAGTGGGACAAATGAATGTATGGTTATTGGGGGGCTTGTTGGAGTGAGATTGCAGATTGAGCAGTGAGGGGGACAGGTGAGTGAAGTGTCACAAGTGCAGGCTGAGTAGTGTGCTTGTGTGACTGCAGGGCGGGGTACAGGGTGAACAGTGCAAGTGCATTGTGAGTACAGAGTAATCACTGTGAGTGGAGGGTAAGTGGGTGAATGGTGTGAGTGCATGGTGAACAGTGTGAGTGCAGGGTGAGCGGGTGAATGTGTGAGTGCATGGTGATCAGGGTGAGCGCATTGTGATCGCTGTGAGTGCAGAGTGATCACTGTGAGTGGAGGGTAAAAGGGTGAATGGTGTGAGTGCATCAGGATCAGTGTGAGTGCTGGGAGAGAGTGTAAGTGAAGGGCGAGAATGAGGAGTGAGCGGTCTGAATGCAGGGTGCATTTACAGACACTTGAAGTAACTCAACATGTTATTGACAGCAGCATAGGGTTTCAAATGTGTTAAACTATTGCTATTATGGCAGTAACCAGGGATCAGGGTGGAGGAAATAAATAATGAGCTGATCCCTCAACAAACTTCCAGTCTTATGACTAGGGTTGCCAGCTCATTATTTTGATGTCACAGATGGTATAAAAATAAGCAGTCACCTAAAGCTGTATTTTCAGAACTTGTCTGTGCATAGTTTGAACAGCAAATATAAATAGAATGAACTTTGAACTGTTTTCCAGAGCTGCATTAATGATCAATGACTGATAATAAAAGGGAACAAAGATAGAAAAGTCACATTACAAATTAATACATACTTCTTATTTATAACGATATTTAGCAATTTGCAAGCTGTTTAAACAACACATGGCTGGCTGGCAGTTTGCGTGCCTGCCTGTGTAATTTTAAAAGAAACTTTCACGGATGTTTTACGGATTTTAGGGCCTGTGGGTCAAATGTATTTTTGGGGCCCCTGTTCGGACCAGCTTTGATTTTATGATCCAGTCTCAGCTCTTTCATGCCTTCTTTGGTCAAATACTAAATGTGTGTACATCCGATATTCAGGGATAGTGATGCGTGTTTTCAGTGTGTAACACAACAGCAGTTCACTAATATGTTATGTTATGTTATGTTAACAATATTTATACTGCGCACAGCTGCCCCAGCAAAGGGGCGTCCTGGCGCATGAACAGGTACTAGAACATAACACGCAGAAAAGAGAAAGAAGACAGCTAACCAAGTACAGAGAACAGGAAAGTTTTAATAGCACGCCTAAAAACGGACAGATTATCCAAAGCTCGAATGTGCACCGGGAGAGAATTCCATAGCCCAGCGGCAAGCACTCGGTAGGAGCGGCCACCCATTCTGCTGAGTTTAAAGCGGGGGCAGACCGCGAGATGAAGAGCCTCCGATCTCAAGGACCTCGAAGGAACATAGGGGGTGAGCAGGTTAGCAAGTGCAGGCGGCGAGGAAAGCTTCATAATTTTAAAGGCCAAACAAAGCGCTTTAAACTTAATTCTTTGCCTGACCGGCAGCCAGTGAAGGGCAGAAATAGTGCTGGAAACCGAGCAATGCCTGGGAAGGCCAACAATGGCCCGCGCCGCAGCATTCTGTACCCTTTGTAGCCTAGATGCCCCCGCCTGATTTACCCCCAGCATCAATGCGCTACCGTAGTCCAGCCGAGACAGGACTGAGGCTTGGACCACGAGCTGCCGGGTGGGGGGGTAAAAAAACTTGAGGATTGGCCTTAATCCTCGCAGGATTCCGTAACAGGTGGCAGCAACCTTCTTCGTGTGACCCATGAAGGTAAGTGCCGGATCCAGCCATACCCCTAAGTTCTTTACTTCTGGAGCAGGGACGGGGCTGACGCCCAATTCTGGAGGCCACCATTGATCTCCCCAAAGCTCCGCATGTTTCCCCAGAACCATAACTTCGGTCTTTTTGGCATTCAGTTGTAAACAATTGGTTTTTAACCAATTTGCCACTGCCACAAGTCCTGCTCGGAATCTGGGGGCATCCACTTCAGGGGCTCCACTCAGTGTCACCGCCAGCTGCGTGTCGTCTGCATATGAGGTCATCGTCAAACCCCACTGTTTGACGATCGCAGCTAGCGGTTTCACGTAGAGGTTGAACAAGGTCGGGCTCAACGAGGAGCCCTGTGGGACCCCCAGGTTCAACGGGTGAAAAGTGGACTGGCAGGGTGGTATAGCCACCTTAAAGAAACGGTCAGAAAGGAATGAGCGGAACCACTGAAGAGCAGTCCCTGCTACTCCAGCTTCCTCTAGGCGCTGAATCAGAATACGGTGAGACACCGTATCGAATGCGGCACTCAGATCTAATAAAAAGAGCGCCGCCGTCCGCCCAGAGTCAAGCACCAGACGCAAATGCTCGGTCATGTAGAGCAAAGCGGTCTCGGTGCTATGTCCCGGCCGAAAGCCATTCTGACTCGGATCTAATATAAGGTTATGAGCAAGATGGTCAGTCAAGATGGAATTAACATGAGCCTCGATGACTTTGGCCGTCCAAGGAAGAAGAGATATAGGGCGATAGTTTTCAGGCAAGAGCGGATCAGCATTTGCCTTCTTTAAAACTGGGGTAACTACCGCCTGTTTCCATGCGGAGGGGACCTTTCCGGTAGACAGCGATAGGTTGATCAAAGTAAGTATCGGAGCCCGACACAGGGGAGAGAGCAACTTAATTTGAGCTGGCTTCAGCGGATCCAGAGGGGAGCCAGACTTAATCCTGAGGCTCAGTTTGTCAAAAGCCTCCATGGACAAGTCAGGCAAGGAGGTCAGAGTCTCGTAGCCCGAAAGGTTCGGGCCAGCTGGCTCTGGATCAGGCAGAGACAGGTCAAATCCTCGGTAGATAGCCTGCACTTTCTCCAAAAAGAAGGAGGCTAAAGTCTCGCAATGAGAGTCGGTACAAATTGCTGCCGAAGTGGCTCTTTTATTCATAAGGTCTTTAAGGACCTTGAAAATTAATTTAGAGGGGTTGGTACTGGTTTGGAATTCCTGGGCATAGAATGCGGCCCGAGTTCTGCAAATTGCCCTATGATAGGTCTTCAGCTTGGCAAAATAAGAGGATTTCAGATTATGGTCATAGGACTTTCTCCATTCTCTCTCAGCTTTCTGGCAGATTTTTTTAAGCTCGGCAAGAGAGTCATTATACCACGGGCTGGGTGACTTGAAATGACATTTTGACCAGCGCATAGGTATAAGGGAATCAAGGGCATCCGAAATCCATTTACAAAACAGGTCGTATCCTTGTTCCACATCCAAAAAAGGGCTCAAGGGTTTCTGCTCCAGTAACCTGTAAAACTCCTCCAGTTTGAGCTTGTGCCAGTGTCTTTTGAGAATCAGCCTCTCCACAGGTTTGAATGGCATACTATCAATGGGACAGAAGGCTTCCACCAGTAGGTGGTCGGTCCAGCCAACCGAAATCGGATTGGACACCTTCATCCTCTCCAACGTGGAGAAGAAAGGATCAAGGATGTGTCCCCCAATGTGGGTGGGGAGTGTTACAAGTTGGACAAGTTGCAATGCTTCAAGATCTGCAACCAAAGTGTCTATGGCTGTGGAAGACACGTGGTCAAAATGAATGTTAAGATCGCCAGTGATATTAAAGTTCGCACAACTAGGAGCTAAAGAGCTTACCATATCGGCAAGGGCGGTCTTGAAGGCTGTGTCATTGCCTGGAGGGTGATAGATAAGAATGCCACTCAGCATAAAATGATGACTAAAGGACACTTTAAAAAGGGCGCTCTCACAGGCTGGCAACCCAAGGGCTTTCCATTCCGCGGGAAAACACGATTTTACCGCCATAGCGATGCCACCTCCTCTCGTAGTACGATTTAGTACAAAGACCGTGTATTCCGGAGGAAAGGCAAGATTAAGAATAGCGGCATCCGAGTCCTGGAGCCAGGTTTCGGTGAGGAAAAGTAGATCGGGGGAGTCCTTTTCAATGAGGTCATGTATAAACTGGTGATGTTTGACCAATGACCTCACGTTCAGGTTCCAGATCCGAAGTACACGAGCCGCTATGTTATTGCGCGTGATCGGATCACTCCCTTCCAAAGATCGAATCCTGATCGGTCTGTCAAGGTACCAACCCCTACAGCCACAAACAAATGGGCCGGATAAGGGGTCCACAGGGTCGCATGAACCAACATCGACCCTATTCCCAATGGACAGCAATTCAGCCCGAGTATAGCTGAATGTAGATAGAGCAGGCATGATGGTAATCAGAACGCGGGACCAGAGCCCTGCCGCGACGCGCGCTTCCTCGTCGCTGACGGGCGCAGACGGGCAGGACTCTGGCACGACTCAGGCGCAGGGAAGGCGCGGACCGCTGCGCGTCACCGCTGCGCGCTAGAGGGAGGATTAAGAAGGGCGGGCGGAGGGGGCCGCAAGACTAGGGCGCTCGGTCCGGCGCCTCTAGAACGGCGCGTCCTCACCCAAAATGGCGCCCAAAAAGCGAGCAGCAAGCTAGAAGCCCACAGACCCGGACCCGCTAAGTAGCGGTGAAAATACCTATTATGGTGCAAGTAGGGGCCAGGAAACCCTATTAAAAACAGGGGTAAGCTAAAATAAAAATAACCAAGATAGCAAAAGCGACAATTTTAAAAAGCGCAATAGCGCTGTAGAACAGAGCGTTACAGCGTGAGGTCCCAAGCACACTGATGTCCAGTAGGTGTTCTGGCTAGCCCAGAGATGACCAGCCTTAAGAAGGGCGGGCGGAGGGGGCCGCAAGACTAGAGCGCTCGGTCCAGCGCCTCTAGAACGGCGCGTCCTCACCCAAAATGGTGCCCAAAAAGCGAGCAGCAAGCTAGAAGCCCACAGACCCGGACCCGCTAAGTAGCGGTGAAAATACCTATTATGGTGCAAGTAGGGGCCAGGAAACCCTATTAAAAACAGGGGTAAGCTCAAATAAAAATGACCAAGATAGCAAAAGCGGCAATTTTAAAAAGCGCAATAGCGCTGTAGAGCAGAGCGTTACAGCGTGAGGTCCCAAGTACACTGATGTCCAGCAGGTGTTCTGGCTAGCCCAGAGATGACCAGCCTTAAGAAGGGAGGGCGGAGGGGGCCGCAAGACTAGAGCGCTCGGTCCGGCGCCTCTAGAACGGCGCGTCCTCACCCAAAATGGCGCCCAAAAAGCGAGCAGCAATCTAGAAGCCCACAGACCCGGACCCGCTAAGTAGCGGTGAAAATACCTATTATGGTGCAAGTAGGGGCCAGGAAACCCTATTAAAAACAGGGGTAAGCTAAAATAAAAATAACCAAGATAGCAAAAGCGGCAATTTTAAAAAGCGCAATAGCGCTGTAGAGCAGAGCGTTACAGCGTGAGGTCCCAAGCACACTGATGTCCAGCAGGTGTTCTGGCTAGCCCAGAGATGACCAGCTTTAAGAA
The DNA here is from genome assembly GCF_964261635.1 of Lissotriton helveticus. NCBI lineage: Eukaryota > Metazoa > Chordata > Amphibia > Caudata > Salamandridae > Lissotriton > Lissotriton helveticus. The sequence goes on from NC_136072.1 coordinate 250,025,414, forward strand.
GGGCGGGCGGAGGGGGCCGCAAGACTAGAGCGCTCGGTCCGGCGCCTCTAGAACGGCGCGTCCTCACCCAAAATGGCACCCAAAAAGCGAGCAGCAAGCTAGAAGCCCACAGACCCGGACCCGCTAAGTAGCGGTGAAAATACTTATTATGGTGCAAGTAGGGGCCAGGAAACCCTATTAAAAACAGGGGTAAGCTAAAATAAAAATAACCAAGATAGCAAAAGCGGCAATTTTAAAAAGCGCAATAGCGCTGTAGAGCAGAGCGTTACAGCGTGAGGTCCCAAGCACAAATAATCTGTCACACCCTTCCATTTCTCATATGTGAGGTCATTTATTGATCTAAAATAAACTTTTTATATGGATGTCGCATGACGCATAAACACATTTTGTCTGCAAAATGTCTGTAATAGACTTTTACACAATAAAAATTAATGATAGAAGAACACTATTTACAACATTGTGTTTAAAAATGATTCAAGGTCATGAGGCAAGACTGTAGAACAGAGCTGGCTCTTTCAACACCCCCCCCCCCACTCTCCCACCCCCTTTGAAAGGCTGGGGCCCTGAGCCAGAGCCCACTTTGCCCATGCCTTAAACTTCTCTGGACACTTTGTCTCGGTTCTGGGAAGAGCTAACTCTCCCAGGAGGGATTTAATTCATAGAGGTGAAATGCTTCAGCTGCAGTGGGAGGCAAGGAGTTTCCTCTGCTAAAAGCGTGTCTGTTTGTTTGCTTTCGGTTTTAGCAGAGGAGACTCCTTGCCTCCCACTGCAGCTGAAGCTGTCAGCTCTGTGAATTAACGCCCTCCTGGGAGAGTTAACCAGATAAAAGAACGGGCACCTCATGCCCCATCGACACAGGGAACAAAGGTCAGATTGAGTGGAGTGCGCGTCCCCTGGGATGGTGTTGCGCCACCCCAGGGGGGCGTGCCTCACAAATTGAAGAACTCTGGCCTATGATGTGTTGATTCCTTCAGCCCCACACCAGGGCCTGTGTCGGAGTGGGGGTCTCAGCCGTCATATACACAGTGCTCTGGACTCGGGCTGTAGCAGTTCTTCCAACCGCGAACAGGTGCTGTATCAATTTTTCAGCTTCACCGTGGCGATGCGTTGGTTTTTTAACCACACAGCCAGCTTGTGACTGGAGAAATGGTGATGAAGAGCAATGTGTGGATTTTCAGCTCTTGAAGCAGCAAAACCACCTTCAAAGGTCCAGAATTGGAGGTGGCATCACTTGACAGGTCAGATTCAGGGAGCTACAGATGAAGTCTTTGATGGCCCTGAGACTTCCAACAGGAGGCAAGCGCACACAAGTCCTTGGAGAACTTGGAAAGTAAGATTCCAGATAGCAAAGTCCAATACTTTCACTGCTCAAAGACAAAATCCACAACTGCGGGCCAATCATGGCGAGGGAGACTGGCTTCATATATTTTTTACATGTCCTAAGCTTGAAGTGTTCTGGAGTAAGATCTTCTCAGTGATCAGCCAGGCAATTAAAAAAAAGATTGACCCCGAAACAGAAGTGGCTCTTTTTGGTTTTTCTAACATAAGGTCAGATCCGACCAAAGCCGAAGAGGTGTGCATTCCAATCTGCTCTATAGTAGCTTGTTCTTTAATCCATCAAAACTGGAGATCTGAAGAGGTACCATCTTACCCAAAATTGATTAATAAAATGCAGAGGATAAGGAGATTGGAAGAAGCATATGCTAAACAGGTGGGGGCAACAAAAAAGGTTTACAGCGGTTTGGAAGTCTATGAACATTTAGCACTTTAGCACATGACCCTCACACTTGGAAGTTTTTTTTTTTTTTAACAGGGATATACTGACAGGAACTTAGCACTTTAGCACATTGCACGTTAGGCCCTTATATTTAAGGGGAAGTCGGATTGCACTGTAAGGTTGCCATTTTTCCACAGCTATAAGGTTTAAAAAAATGTGTTGATGGTTCTGTGGTTTTTCTATTTTGTGTCTTTATTTAATGTTACATTATGATCATGAGAAGTATTTCTATTTCTGCTGTAAATTGGAGGCTGTAATGTTATGTATGTATGTTTAATATTACAACTAAAGGTAACTATGCACATGTCACTTTAGGGTCTCATAGTAATGGGAGGGTGCAATTGTCCCTTGCTGCTGTTTCCCGGATACGAGTGATGATCGGCGGGAGGCCTTTATCGTTTTTGGAAAACTGCAATATGAGGGTAAAATGTTTCAATTTAATGCACTTTTACGTTAATTTTGTTCATAAATATGTTTATTAAGAGGCAGTCTGTATTTAGAGTATTTATATAACTTAGGGGGAATTTTATTTTAGTGCTTAATGGCTAGATTATTTGGTCATTTTTAAATGAATAGATGTGAAATACCTATGTGGTATTTTTTAAAGTTGGTTGATTAATTTGGATATGTTCATTTATGCTTGATGGGTTTCAGTGTTAAGTCCAGATTTGTTTTTTTTTCTATTCCTAATGTCCAAATTCATTACAATGTTGTTCTGTTCTTCCTCTTCTCAATAAAATATAGAAAGAAATAGATGGCCTGAAAAAAATTATGGAAATTCAGAATTTTAGCAGTTACATCTTGGCAAATTTTTAAAAAAAATAAACAGTCAAGCTTGTTAGCCTGAGCTTTAATGAGAATTTAATACAAGCTCCCCACGTCATAAGACGGCTTCATCCAATATAAAAATTAGTTGGGATTTGGGAGGAGCAACTAGGATATCAGCAACGCTATGCGTTTCATATGCCGCATGCATTTTTCAAAATAAGAATGAGTCGAAGAGAGCAATTCTTCATTACACGCACTGCATACTCACAAAGTGGACGCTGGTCATCCAATTTGAGGAGAAAAGCCTCAAGTCATAAAACAGTAACACGTGCTGTCCACATTTCACATACGTGATCGCCTCTTCCAACCAGTCAATTAATTAATTCCCACCTTGAGTAGTCTGTTAATTTTTTGGGGGAATCTGTTTATTATTTTAGCATTAAAACATTACAAACAATGTCAACCATGTGCGTAGCACAGAAGTTCTTAGTATCATTACAAAGGGGCAACAAAGAACCCATTATAGCAAATAATCTTGGACATTGAGCTTGTACGCATGGATGTACATATAAGTTCCACTTTACATACTATTACTTCCAGACTGGTGACATACACATTGCTGACATTTGGTAGGATGCTGTAGATCAATGAATTTACAAACTAACTAATTAACTTCAGGTCTAACAGTGCTCGAGACTCTTCTCCAGCATCAAGCGTCACATACATCTGCCTTATTACGTGATCAACATGTCCCGGTTATAGCATTCCTCTGTTCATATGTTGTTACATGTACCATAGCAAGCCTCCCAGCTCAGGACAGTATACATTTGATCACCCCACTCCACTGTTTGCCAGATCCACCTGCTGCGAAGTACATGGTTCTGGATCAGGGTATAAATTAACTTGAAGCGCTACTAGAATCGAGTTCCAGCTATCTGAGATAAGAAACTTGGTTAGTCCCAAGATGTCCTCACTTCAATGAGATACCCCCTTAGCCTTTGCCCATTTGAGGACAGAGCGGACCAGGCTAGCAATGGCGGTGGGTCCTGAGATTCCCAACGTTTTCTTATGAGTCTTTTGGCCACTACCAGACCAAGATCTAAAAACCTACCTGTGGCTCTATGTTTTTATCTCTCTGGAATAATCTCAATACATAAATTTCAAAAGTATTTGAGAGTTGTCTGCCTGTACAGTCAAATTGATGTAATATTACCCCTTCCCGATATTGCTGTAGTTTAGAACAGAACCATAACATGTGTGTGATATCTGCATCAAGATAAGAACATCTGGGACACTGTGCCACTGTTTGTTTAAAATAACAATTGATTTTTCTCCGGGGTGAGATATGCTCAATTTATTATGTAGAATTGTATTAACTTAAACCTGCCATTTCGCGAGACATTGGCAGGGCTCACTAATACTGTGTTCCATTCTGTGTCTGTGCACGGCCCAGATCAGATTCCCATCTTGCACACAGTGAGGTCAAATCAATTGCTGTGTGTTGGAGGAGCGCATATGCAAACCAGCGAGTAAGTTGCCGGCCGTTTCCCATGACATGAATGTACTGGAGTACCAGGTTTATCTGTATTTCCTGCATAATATCCCCCCATCTACTTTGTAGTACACTAATCCATGAGGCATGCATGAGGAAATGTCCTGGAGGCAATCCTTCCCCCGGTAAGAGATAACTAAATGACTCCAACTAGATTTAGATCTCCCAATGTATGTATACCCACATTATGCCAATCCACCAACTCAGAAGATGCAGTGATTCTGTTTCCTCTAGCTGTTCCAAGTAGTGGAATCGCTGGGGCATAAGGTCTAATGTGCTTAGTGAGAAACAGCTCTGCAAAAACAGAAAGCTACCTGCAACAGCAAGTGAAGTGATTCCTCCCTCCTGCCACATGGGTGAAACATAGAGAGGATAGTCTGTACCACAAGTGGGTTTTAGTTTCCTGCCATATCTGGTAAGTATCGGCCTTTCACCCAGTGAGCCACCCACTGCAGCTGGGATGCTGGGTAATAATGATCTAGCTTGGGTACTGCCAGCCCTCCTTGACCCGTTGGTAGGTATAACTTTGCAAGTGCTACTCTGCAACGAGATGGGATCCATATTCAGATCTGGACCATGCGTTCAATGGGTCAAAAAAAGGATGACAGCAGGTATAGTGGCATGTCTGTAAAATAATAGGGAAGATGAGGGAGTACCACCATTTTGATAAGTGAAACCCTTCCTAGTACTGAAAGAGCCAGCGTCCTCCAGAAGGTCATGTGCGATGACAGAGAAGTGAGTTCCCTGGTGAGATTTCCATCCAGGAGGTCTTGGTCACTATGGTATACCTTGATGACCAAATAGCGAAACATGGATGGCTGCCAAGTAACCAGTGTTTCATTATTAGTGAGCTTTGGGTCAGAAGTGCTAGGATGAAATGGAAATAAACATGATTTATCCCAGCTGACTCACAGTCCCGAGAGGCGGGCAAAGCGACTGAGCGTGTTAGGTATAACTTCTGGTACCTCCTTGACATTTCTTATATGTAAGAGAAGATCATCGGCATAGTGGAGATAGCGTGTAATTCACCTCCCATATGAATGCCCCAGAGGGCTGCGGACGGTCTCATAGCCAGTGTCAGTGGCTCGGTCGCAGTGAAAAAAAGGAGTGTGGAAAAGGGGCAGACCTGTCTAGTTCCCCTGCATAGTGGTATGGGCTGTGACAGCATTTGGCCCGTCCTAACCCTTACCATCTGTTGTTATATAAAAGTTTAATCAGAGTAATGTGATATGGTCCTAGACCGTAACGAGGTAGAACACTGAATACAAATGGGCCCTTCAGTGTGTCAAAGGCCTTCTCCAAATCCAAAACCATGCATCCAGAGGTGGGCCAGTCCCAAGGTGCATTCCACATGACCTGAACAGATGGTGCAAGTTGAAGAACGTGGACCGGCCCGGGACACATCTGTTCTGGTCCTCATGTATTAAATATGAGATTAATGGCTCCAGCCGTCCTGCAAGGATACTGGCCAGTACCTTATAATCCGTGTTTAGCAGTGCCAATGGACGATATGAACCTAGCTGGGAGGGGTCTCTATCTGGCTTCAAGAGGGTGACCAGAGTGACTTCGCACATAGAGGTCAGCAACTGGGACAGGTGTATCTCCTCTTCAAAGACCCTCTGGAGAGTAGGCGCAACAAGGTCTGTGTATGTTTTGAAACCCTCAGAGGGAAAGTCACCCGGGCCCGACAACTTCCCAGAGGCCATGGATCGCAATGCTCCCTAAATTTCTGCTATTGTTATGGGTGCCTCAAGCTCCGTGCGTTGATCAGCTGTGAATTGAGAGAAGGAGATGTTGTTCAAAGAGGTATTTATTTCGGAATCAGGAGCCTTCATAATCAACCGGCATAACGAGGTGAAATGTATAACAAGTTCTTATGTATTTCATGTCTCCCCGACTAGGGAGTAAAGGACAGTGATGGGACCACATTGTTGCTCCTGCTTAATTAACCATGCAAGCAGTGACCCAGAGCTATCCGCTAGGGTGTGTGTTTTCACCAAGTGTGCCGTGTAGTTGAGCACCTCAGCCTTTCTCACCCCAGCTCCATAGCGCAAGAGGGGTCCAAGGACAGGCGTGTTTCTAGTGACAATAATGCACGCTCCAGTTCTTGGTGCTCCTGTTCCACTTGTCTCTGCATACCGCAGTCCAGTCCCATGCATCTACCTCTCAGCAAAGCCTTAACACATCCCATTCCAACAAGGCAGACGTTGCTGTGCCTGTGTTGTGTATAAAACAGTCCTCAATTGCATTGCGAAGAGAGTCACGAAAGGGCAGGTCTTCCAGCATGGTAGGTTGCAGGCGCCATGTTGGATTCAAGTTTTGTAGTGTGTTCCATGCTAATGTTATGTAATGTGGGATATGGTCCGAGTGAATGTGCCCCATGTATACCGCCTGCGATACATATGGTAACAGGTTAGGTGTACATAATTCCCTATCAATTCAGACATGTAGAGTATGTGGAGTAGAATAGAAGGAGTATACTTGTGTGGTAGGATTACGATGTGTCCAAGTGATTACCAACCCCCAACTTTCTGCCCAGCTCTTTAACATTGCAGCCCCATTAGCTTCTGTTGTGCCCCTCAGCGGTGGGAACGAGTGGTAAAGGGTTTTGTCTAGCACGTTGTTGAAGTCTCCTCCTATCACCCAGGGCACATCACACCACTTGGAGAGCACTGTGGGCAGCCTTTTCCGGAAGGGCGCCTGTTCCGTGTTTGGCGTAGATACATTATGAAGAAGGAGACATCTACCATCCAGTCTGCGATTAAGGAAAATGTACCTCCCCTCCATGTCCATTACCTCCACCTCTATCAGGAGAGGGATGCCCGGTCAGATTCATATTAGTACTCCACATGCACATGCCGAACAATTAGTGGCAATAATGCAACCCCTCCACCTGTTATGCAATCCAGCTGCCTCCAAATGTGTTAAATGGAATTCCTGCAGAAGGACTATCTGGATGTTATGCCTCTTAAGGTACGTATACACTCCTTATCTATGAAAAGGGGTGCCTAATCTTCTTACATTCCATGTTATGATGTGATGTGACATCATAGTTTAAGTATGAACATATTCACAATTCAGAAAAATGTAAGTGCAGGTATGTGGCCATATTGGAGGAGAAATGTACTGGAGTGGCCATACTTGAGCACAGCAGCGACTGATCAAACTTTTCATTAAACATATTGTCAAACTTAAGAACATAAAATACTAAATATCAAAAGAGCGGATCCTGCGACTGTGTAGGACTGCCCAAACCTAGAGTCATATGGGGTTACAACAAACCAAACCCTAAGGGTGTGTGGATGTGAGGGAGCGTGTCTCCCAGGAGCCTACCAATACAATACACCTGCCCAGTAGCAAATACATGAAGTTCCTTTTAGAATCTCCTATTCTATGTACTGATACATCAACTGCCCAGCCCATCCTGCATATTGAGGGAGACAGCGTCCCACCTCCCCCTCCCATAGATAGAAACATCATCCCGCAGATCATCAACGCAACAATTCACACATATTCAGTCTTAAGCGCTTAAAGCTCACATATTCAATACAAGTAAAGGATATATAGGGACTTCAGATAAGTCCTTCCGATGTCTGCGCAGTGCCATCTGGCATAGTCAGCGAATTAGCGTCTAATGGACAGACCACAGAGAAGCCCCCATCCTCAAACGTCCAAGCTGATAGCAGTTCTTTGTCTGAGTCTTTAACCAAGTCCGATATCCTTTCTGCTTCTTGGACTGCCTGTCACCATTCCTTGATTATTTGCTCCAAATCAGGAACCAATGTTAGGTGAGGCGTCCGCTTCCATCTCAGACGTCCGCATCTCTTGGAAGTTTCTGTTGCACCTCCTCACGTACCAACCCCACCAGTTGGCCTGGGGGCTGAGAATTTGCCGGAAGACTCGAGCCAGTCCCAATCATCCTGTGGCGCATCAAAACAATCAGGTTTTCCAATCTGTTACTACTCGCAGTGTCTCAGGGAAGTATAAAGAGTATTGGATGTCAAGCTGACGAAGTTGCCGCTTTACAACTACAAAGGTGGAAAGGTGGTGAAGTCTGGGAACCCTGCCGGTCCATCTCAACAACTGACGAGGCTAGCGAGGAGGTCATGGAGTCAATTCCTCTAGAGCACCCTATCACTGCGTGTTTTGCAGCAATATAAGTACTCCTCACCTTGGTGAGCTGATTGAGTTTCTTTTATATGGTATATCTATAAGTCAGGTAACTCTTTCTTCAAAATGAGGGCAGGGCTAGCCCTAAAACTGCAGTCCAGTGTATTGTAACTAAGCCCTCACACGATAGTGGTCAGATTGGATACTGTATGGGATGTAGGGAGCTCTTCTGTTATTCTGCTCCTTCCAGAGAGTCCATTCCTCCCTTGTCCCGCCTCTCAAAAATGAGAAGATGTGGCAGCATCCACTAGGGAGGTGAACAGCGGTATGTTTTCCATGTCTGTACTACTGGCTGGGCATGAGTCCCAGAGAAACCACCCAGCCGCCAAGAGTATAAATAGGGAAGGGTGAGGGGGGGGAAAGGGAGAAAACACCTTCCCAAAGTCTCATCTACGAGCATCCAGAGTCCTTTGCTTCCATTGATTACAGCCAGCTGCAGCAGCTTCCAAATGCCCGGTCTGCCCAGCGCTGACTCCTCCGCTCCTCCTCATCTCCATAGCTGTCAAGGTTTCAAATTGCCATGTGTGAGATTTTAAAAATTTGAGTGAAATTGTGAGTGATATTTCAACGACTAGAGTGACACTTTCTCCTGAGCAAAAATCACGCCTTGGCCTCTCTCATGTGGCAGGTCTCTCAAAGACCGTCCATGCCCCAACAGGATGTGTGAGAACAGAAGCCACTGAAGTCAACAACACAGAGCCGTCTGTGTGTGACGTCAGTGTGCTGCCAGGCAGGGTGACACAAATTAGAAAAAAAAAACACTGTGAAGAACACTGCAGAGACAGCCCTGTTAACAGTCACACACTGACCTGACTTTACCCACCTACTCAGTGGTGCCCTAGATGAGACTCAGACAGAGCAGCTGCCTGGCTGCGGCCCGAGCCTGATACTGTGATGAATCACGTGAGACTGCACGATAAACTAAAACCAGGACTCAGGCTCACTGACTGCAAATGAATGATCAGACAGAGCAGCCCTGCAGATCGATGCTTTTTTGGTGTGAAATTATTTTTTTCACATCATGACTCATGTAGTTAGTAATAAGTATTAAAACACTTACTTGTAGAGTTCAGAGACTCTTCCCCGTTCGTAACTGCACTGCTGCTGCATGAATCGATGCACTCTGCAGCAGCATCAGTGTTCTTCTTCTCAATCCAGGCTGCTGACTAACTCACCTGGTGCGTGATACTTGGCAGGACTGCCTCTCCGCAGTGGTCAGCCTCATGCCTGCTTCTGCAGGGTCCCGTTCCAGCATGGTGCCTTCTAGCGTAGAGCGGAGGCCCTATGAGGAGATCCCAGAGACCAACACCAGCCATTGTGTCGAAGTACCGTATGGCCCACACCTAGTTGCTTCTCACTCTGGCTCACCTTACTGCTGCTCTCACAGCTCCACTGCCTCCCGACCCAGGTGCCGCCCCAATTAAGCGATCACAGCCGCTCTGCCGACCCAACATAGACGTGGGTCAAGTGGCTTTGTCCCGTCTCTAGGCCGCTTCCCTCAGGCTTCTGCCACCCCGCACGTCGGCTCGTCCCAAACTCAGCCTCAGCTGGCATGGAGCCGGCCACAGCAGCAGCCCTCCACCTTAGCGATGATTGGGTCAGACAAGCAGCTTTTCTCCGCTGAGAATTCTGGCTGTGACAGAGAGGCTCTCTCCTCCTTCACACCGCAGCCAACGCCTTCCGCTTCCCGGCCTCAGCTGCCAGATCAACTACAACCCCTCAGACCATCCCATCTTCTCCACTCAGGGCGCAAACCCGGTCCCGAACTCTCCAGGAGATGGCAGGAGCATCCGGGGCAGTGACACTGTACATGGATTCAGGAATAAATTGTGAGTAATTTGGGTGTAGAGCGGAGCGATGCTAGATCGCGTCCACCATCTTGCTCCCACAAGCCACACCTCCCCCTTGAGTAGTCCTTTATAACAAATTGTCAAACTTGTTTGTCCAGGTGAACACTACAAATCCCATAATGCACTGTGATCAACTGGGACTTACATGGGTGAGCTCTCAAGTCCAAAAGCCCTTTTATTGGCCTGACAATTTCAAATAAGGCATTACTAAGGACTATGTCAACATAAAAGAAGGGCTTTCGAATGAACACAACAGCAGTTTGTGTCATGGCGTGAACAACAAATTGATTAATACCGAGGTGCTAACCAGCATGTTTGAAGTAAGCTGGATTTTTATAAAGATGCAAATGTAATTTTGACAAAATAGAGTGGATACAGAGAAAGAAGAAGAAATAGCAGTTTTAGCAAGATGTAAGTAAAAAAATTTCAAGACAACATTTCAACACATATGTATTTCTATGGCAAGCAAATTGTGCCAGATACATCTGGCATTTTTCTATCATTGACCAGGCCTCACGGTGACAATGTAACAAACAATGGGGCATATGTACAAGCCACTATCGCCACGGGTACGTCACTTTTTGTGAGTTTCCCAAGGTGATAGGGGCCTTGCCTTATGTTCAAGGCAGCCTTAAGCCACTTAACGTGGCTTAACCCTGCCTTGTACATAAGGCACCCTTTCACTCTATGCTTAGCATGAAAGGGGCATGCAGTGGGTGTTGTGGTGGGCGTTCCACCTCAACACCCATTGCATTTGAAACTGCCCCCTATGTACAAGGGTGCCGTACATAGGAGGCGTTGCCAAAATTAAAACTAGGAAAATCCTGGTCTTAAGTTGGCGAAACGAGGAGAAATGCGTTATTTCTCCTTATTTTTAGGTCTTGCCTTGCGTGGCAGCTCATGCGCTGTTCGCTCGATGAGATTTATTGTTAAGGAGGACTTTCAGAAGAGGGCTTGAATCACCGCCCCTCATTTCCATTGGCTGGCGTCACCGTTTATGCTAAACGGTGGCCTGCCATTGGAAATTAGGGTTTTTGGTTCACGCCCTTTCGCCTCCGATCCTGTGACCTGCTTTCCTGCTGTTACAAAGCACTTTCTTATCTTTATGGGGCCATGTTTTTCTGGTTAGAAACACATGGCCCCATAAAGACAAGAGATCCCCATGCTCCGGCTTCAGCGCGGTCCTCGCTTAGCTTCTCTGCCATTTCCTGGCTCTTGTTGCCTTTCACTGACTGACTTTGCCATAACTTTCTATCTCCTCTTCTGTCTTACTTTCACTTTCAAAGCTTACTTCTCTAAGTCCCTTTCTTTTCTTTCACCCCACTGGTCTTGTTGTTTCTTTCGCTCCTTTGCCTTATCTTCCTTACCTCCACCGCCTGGCTCTCTTACCCTCCATTTTCTCTAAATCCCCTTTTGTATTGTTTTTCTCTTTTACTCGCTTTCTCCTGCTCGCTGCATCTTTACTGCATTTCCTACACTCGTACAGCCATTGCTCTCCCATGCTCCCTGCAGCTGACGTACCTCAGTGTATGTACTGGATAACAAGCTGTTTAGATGCACAATCACCCCACAACGCACAGGTGCCAGTAAGGAAGGAGTGTCCCTGGGCGAAGCAGCGTGCCGTGTCCGGGCCATGTGTTGTGTTGGGTTGGGTTGTGGGGGGTGGGGGCGTAGGTGCTGCTGACAGAGAGGAAAGTGCTTTTGAAAGCAGGGTGGAATTAGCGAGGTTGTGAGTCGACAGCTTAAGGGAAGACAATCCCAAAGCAAGGGGTGGACGTGTTTCTGCAGATTCCTTCCTCCCTCCCCACCCATGCATGCACACCTTGAAAAGGCCTCAAGCTTGTTCCTCGGGAGACAAGAGGGTGTTATCACGCCGTACAGCTCTACACCAAATGTCCGTCCAGGCCACCGACTACTTGGGAAGATTATGCATACTCCACTTCTGGAGGAGGGGACTTGGCTGTCATGAAAACAGAACTTATGTTTCTTTTGTGAACCTACAGAACATTTCTCTCTCCCGATGCACTTCGAATCAAAATATGGGCAGCTGAGTAGTCGCAGTTTACAGCTGAACTATTTGCAAACGTGCTCTCCGTGGCTACCTTTTCTACTATTTCTCTCTTCTTCCTGTTCAATCCCTTTCTCTCTTTTTTTTCCTGTCTATACCGCCTTTTTCGTCTCGCCGCTCTTCTGTTGGTCTCGTCCACCCTCCTGCCCTATCTTAACTACTGTGTCTTTGTTTGCTGTCATCCTCATTTCTTTCTTCCTGTTTTCTTCTGCTCTCTCTCTCTCTCTCTCTCTCTCTCTATTATATATATATATATATATATATATATATATATATATATATATATATATATATATATATATATATATATATATATATATATATATATATATATATCCATGTCACCAACCTCACTTTTCTGCCATTCTCTTTTCTCTATCACGCTCTGGACTGTCTACCTCGGTTTCTCTACCACCCCTGCTCCCAGAATGTGACCACTTTCGATTCCTTCTCTGATCTTCTCTTTCGCCTAATCTCTCACTGCCTTTTTCTCTGTTTAAACCCTGCATTGCTTTTCTGCCCGCCTCTATCAATGAATTTTCTCCTTGGCTTTTTACGTTTCATGGCCAAAATCTCTGTGCCTCGCTCCAGGCTGCCAACCCCTCGTTCTTTTTATTTCTCACTCCCCACCGTCACTGCCTGCCTTGGCTTTTCGTTGCCAAAACACAGTTTGATCTTGAGTATCCATTTCCAATCTCGCATCCAGCAACAGGCTGTACCAGAGTAACTTTTTATTAGAAATCATGCAGCAATTCTTTTATCAAACCGTGTGTAATGTGTCACTAGCTCAGCCATTTTAATTCCAGGCTGTGTGCTTATCCTGGCCCTATTTGGAACTTTTAACTGGCCTATCCGACTTCACGGAGGTCCCCCCCCCAGACAGCCCTTTCTGGCAGTGGCTCAGGGGAGTTCGGGTATACACGCTACTTAATCAGACATGAAGTGCACATGCTCTCTGGAGGGCATGCCTGCACTCTCTGCCTACATCAGAGGGGGAGGTGGCCTGTCTCACTCTATTTGTGGGACATTTTCTACCTTCTCATTGGACACAGTGCAGCACGTTAGTTACCTCTCTCCCACTAGTAGACGACCCCCCCAAAGAGTGTATCTTTTCCCCTGCATATGGCCCCCGGATGTCAAACATTGTGTAGATGCCTTTAGAGGAAGTTAGACTTCCTGGGGTTCCTCTTTCACAAACTGTGGTAGAGCGGAGCCCTACTGAGGATACCACAGTTTCTTCAGAAACTCCCTGAGTTCACAGTCACAAACTCTGACTGCCAGTTTACTTCCGTTGCCCAAAGAAGGTAGTCTATTTGGTGTTCCCAGGGGTAGGTGAGCTGTCCCTGTGTGAGACCACTGTCCGCAGTCTGGAGAGACGGATTTGAAAGGGGAGGGAGGCTATCGGTCACTTCGATGGAGGCCAGCGGTCACTGTGTGAGACCACTCTGTGCGCATTCTTGAGAGGGGGAGGGAGGTCAGCTGTCACTGCGTGAGACCACTTTTATGTGCAGCCCGGACCGAGGGTCAAGTTGGGTGAGGGAGGGCTGCATTCGCTACGTGAGTGCGGTCTGTGGGCAGTCAGGTCTGAGTTAGACCGTGAGAGGCCAGCGGTCACTGTGTGAAAGGGCAGCCAGGCGCATGTGAGGCGCAACGGTACCGCCAGACCACTCTGTGCCAGTCTGATGTAAGGGGAAAGGCAGCGGCCACTGCGTGAAAGCGCCCTGTGCTCACTCTGGAAAGAGTGTCTTGACCTGTTAAGGAAGGGAGGCCAGTGGTCACTGTGTGGGGGCACCCTGTGTGCAATCTGGAGAGAGGGACACGTGAGGCTAGGGAAAGCCAGCGGCCACTGAGTGAGAGTGCAGTCACTCTTTTTTTTTAATGCAGATATATATAGTGCAAACGCGACCTAAAGGTATTGGAGCGCTTTACATGAGAACCGGTTACATTACCCAAGGAGACATTCAGGCATGGGAAGATTAAGTGATTTGCCCAGAATCACAGGATGTGGACGCGACCCTGAGGCTAAAACCTTGGTTTCCAGCACCAAAGTCGGCAATCTAGCGGGCGGACCACACCCTCTCCCCATTTTCTGTACTGTGGAACAGAAAGGTGCAGACAGGTCTGCAAGAGGGAATGGAGGAGTGACAGGCAGGTCATTCATCTATGGTAAGTCTCATTCATTGATGCAGCCCAATTTAACTTTCATGCAGCCAGCCATCTTTGCCATCCCCTCCTAAGGTTACTAGGCGGTCTCCCTGATGCAGTGTTTTAGTGCAGAATCTCTGCAACTACTCTATATTTATTGTAACCCCAGGTGTTGAAAAGTCTTTTTGCTGTCGTCCATGGCAGGATTTTAACCCATACTAACTGGAGGCATTAAAGGATGCTCTCATTTGAATAGACTACTGAACCCCATGTATCTTTTCTCCTTCAAATGTCAATTTGGATCTTTTTAATGAACATAACTTCTGTATTTAACATTTTAGTGTGCACATGCCTTGGTTGTATTGTACTGGCACTATAATAAAAGGAAGCGACACATACGGTGACCTGCCTGGAGCCCTCCTTAAGTTGCTGCGATGGTACAGTGCCTGTAAATCAAGTAGCATTTGCAATGCAATAGGTCTCGCAGTTATGCGAGTTTAAGCTATTGGCATTGTAAATGACAACGCCTTTTATTTATGTTTACAAAATGAAAAATAAATAAAAGGCATTGTTATTTGCAATGTCAATAGCTCAAACTTGTGTAAATGCGAGACCTATTGCATTGCACATGCTTGTTGCTTTTTCCATTTGTGCTGCCTTGTGTGCCCTGTATTTATATTTGTTTCAGGAATATGTTGTTTCTCTGTCAGTGACTGTTGTATGCAAAACCCAACAACTTTTTATGAACATTTTTCAAATTAAAGGGTGATCACAATAAATAAGCTGTGTGGGTCACAAATTGTAATCATTGTGTTGGTAAATAAAGTCAGCATTGGTGTCAGTTTTTTTTCCGTTTTTTTTTTTAATAATTGGTTTTTTTTCTTAACTTTTCTATTTTTTATTTTTTTTATTTCACTTTCTAAGAGTGGAATTGTCAAGCACACAATATAAAAACCACCTTCACAGAAAGATTTGTTTTTAAATCCTGAGGCACCACAAACATCACTTCCCAATTGAAAGTTACACTTGCAAAGAGTTACAAGGCAGGTCCAATTAACCTATGTGAGAGATAGTCCAAAGTGAAAAATAAAATTGGCAGTATTTTACTATCAGGACACGTAAGACACAACAGTATATATCCTACCTTTCACATGCACTGCACCCTGCCCATGGGGCTATCATGGGCCTACCTAAGGGGTGCCTTACATGAAGTAAAAGGCAACATTTGGGCCTGGCAAGTGGGTAAACTTTCTGGGTTGACATGACAGTTTAAAACTACACTTGCAAACTCTGCAGTGGCAGGCCTAAGACATGTTTGGAGGGCTACTCATGTGGGTGCACACTCAGTTCTGCAGGCCCACTAGTAGCATTTGATTTGCAAGCCCTGGGCACACACAGTGCACTTTTCCAGGTACTTACCCGTAAATCAAATATGCCAATCATGGATATCCAAACATAATCACAATTTACCCAGGGTGCCCTTGCACTTTAGCACTGATCAGCAGTGGTAAAGTGCCCAAAGTTAAAAAACCAGCAAATACGAAGTCCGGCACACAGTCAAAAATACAGGGCATAAAGGAAAAATACATGGGAAACAACACCAAGGATGCCATGTCTAACAGTGGTTGAGACACTTTCAAAATTTCTGTGCTAAGACAGGCCACCTGTACATTGCAATGCATGCGTGTAAGCTGTGTACCAGAGCTGTGAACAGGAGAGAGGGCAGTGTGCTCTATCCATTAGCATGTACAAGCTACCAAAGCCTTGCATGAAAGCCCTCTCTCTGATTGTGATACCTGCACAACATCAGACACGTTGGTTGTGTGTTCAAATTCAGTGATTCGCTACACATTTTAGGAGAACTGTGGCCTACTCGTTAGAAATTTAGGAAGACTAGATTTCTTCCAGGAAATACTCAAGACCTAGGCTGCAAGTGTGCACTGTAAAAATGTGTTTGAAATAATCTTTATATATTAAATAGGCCTGCGGACCCTCAATTGTGTTTTCCCAGTACTTTTTTGTATTTTAAACTGTGATTTTTACGTTGATTTTTGTATTCTGGAGACTCTTACAAATCAAAATGAGTGTCCAATGGCTTCGGTGCAGCATGGACTTCACCTCTATACGGTGTCTAACTTGTACTTTCAAAACATGGTCCTTGCTGACAGCAGATAAAAAGTCGAAACTGGACACGAGTTAGCAGACTGACATATTCACAGCTCTCATGTCTGACAATATTATGCATGAGTAGCTCACCTGGTGCAGGTTTCGTCTTTGCATTCTGGGACTTGTAGTTCTGTTTAGCCCATTACAAATTCAGGATTAGTAGTATTAGAATCCAAAGGGAAATACAATGGTCTAGATGAGCTAATATCAAATGGAATTGGCAAGCTTGAGAGCTCTGTTTGAAGCTGCCCTACAACTTGACCTCCACTTGTGCAATCACTTCATTGGTGAATGCTCAGTCTCTGGTGCACTCATGTGAATCCCTCCACACAAGACACTTTGTGCAGTGGGGCAAACAGGAGTGTGACCGGGCCTTTAGTGCATATGTGGCCTTAGTGCAAAAACAACAGTTGATGGACAGAATGCAGAACAATGTCATATATTCACCCCAGTACAGAGATCTGGGCCTAAATCCATTGTTTTTTTGCACTCCACACCACCCCAGTTCAGACATGGCCATATGCAAATCAGCCTAGACCCTGTGCCTCACGGGAACAGTCCAGCCCGAACTGCCAAGCCATGTCTTCCCTGGACTGGCTGGGTTCAAACTGGAATGGCATTGTGAGCAAAAAACGATGGATTTAGGCTCAAATCTCTGTACTGGGGTGAATGTATGACATTGTTCTGCATTCTGTCCATCACCTGTTGTTCTTGCAATTGTCACCCCGAGTGGGACGGGTATGCTCAGACGTGAGTCCCGTGCTCTCCATGCCACTGGAATCAAGCTATCCAGGCTGATGAGGGCTTATAGCCCGAAACTGGTCCTTGGATGCTTGTTTCCAGTCCAGGGAGGACCTGGCTTGGTAGTTTGGGCTGGACTGTTCCCATGGAGCGCAGGGTCAAGACTGATTTGCATATGGCTGGGTTCAAACTGGAATGGCAAGGTGAGCAAAAAAACAATGGATTTAGGCCCAGATCTCTGTACTGGGGTGAATGTATGACATTGTTCTGCATTCTGTCCCTCACCTGTTGTTTTTGCATGTGGCCTTAGTGCAGCACATATTTAAAGAGCGTGATAGGTCTTTGTTTACAATCAAGAGTCAATTAATTTGATTCAGTGTGGCTGATGTCACTAAATTGCATATCATGGAAAGTGGTAAATAAGTGTACAATGGGGCACAGCCATAGCTGTCAATGCAGTTTCGATATGAAGCACCTCACTTAAATTATTGTAATTCTATTTTTTTTCTAATTAAATCATAAATGTGCTTATACCTTTGCTGGTTTGGAGAATAAAAAGCCGAAAAGAAGCTGCGTGGTTGTTTTTCCCCTCGCAGCAGTTGCCTACAGTGCCAGAGTACATGTGGTTTTGCCCGCCCACTAGCTGTCATTTCAAGATGTCAGGGAACAGCTTCAAAGGAGTCAGGGGCGGTGTCCAGAGCTCTTGAGTCCTTTGTTTAAAGCCAGTGTCGGGACACGGTGGGCCTCAATTAAAAAGAAATGCGTTATGTCCTGTCACACCGATGGCGCGCCTAAGTAGAGTTTGCCAGATATTAATGACAGGTCACCTCACTTATGATCAAGGTCCCTTTTCTTTTGTTTCCTTTATCTTTCTGCTGCACATTCACCAGAAATTAAATGAATTTTGAATGTGTGCTCTTGAATGCGAGTCAAAGGCGTTCGTGTGTGTATATATGCACCATTCGAAAAAAATATAGCTATAGAAATTGAATGTATTAGGATAAATATTTTGTTAAAAGAAAATAGTTAAAACACTCAGCAGTATCCAAAGGGACACTTTGTGCAAAGTATTACAGTCAGGAACACACTACACTGGTCTCCTGTTTTAGGTGACTGATCCACCCCTATAGGTGAACACGAAAATAAGGACACGATAAGAAGCAGATACAAAGTAAACAGAAAAACCACGATAACATATATATCTTTTTATGATAGATAGACCGTTCTGCTTCCTGCGGACTCGGACGCTCCCTACGCTGCTCCCTGACTCACCTTGCTTCCCTGCTGGGTATCGTTACGCAGCTCCGCTGCTCGCTTTGGCCGCCACTACATTGCTGCCTGATTTATTTGCATCGCGCTAATCCGCATACCATTGCCTATTTACAATTACCGATTTTCATTCTTTTCATTAATCTGCGCCGCTCCGCTGCTTGCCCTGGCCGCTGCTGCCTGCCTGGCATCACACTTGCTCTTGCCGCTCTGCGCTGCGTGTTACTGAGGTCACAATCGATTTCTGCAGGTAAAGTGCAGCTGATCGATCCTGCGAGGCCACCGGCCATTTTGTTGTTGTTGTTGTTGGTCGCCCTGCCCTAGTCTCCACCCCGCTCCCGCCTTCCCAGCTGACTCGCCCTCCCACTAAGCTCTACCTCCGCACTCTGACCCTAACGCGCTGTGACCGTTCTGCTTCCTGCGGACTCGGACGCTCCCTACGCTGCTCCCTGACTCACCTTGCTTCCCTGCTGGGTATCGTTACGCAGCTCCGCTGCTCGCTTTGGCCGCCACTACATTGCTGCCTGATTTATTTGCATCGCGCTAATCCGCATACCATTGCCTATTTACAATTACCGATTTTCATTCTTTTCATTAATCTGCGCCGCTCCGCTGCTTGCCCTGGCCGCTGCTGCCTGCCTGGCATCACACTTGCTCTTGCCGCTCTGCGCTGCGTGTTACTGAGGTCACAATCGATTTCTGCAGGTAAAGTGCAGCTGATCGATCCTGCGAGGCCACCGGCCATTTTGTTGTTGTTGTTGTTGGTCGCCCTGCCCTAGTCTCCACCCCGCTCCCGCCTTCCCAGCTGACCCGCCCTCCCACTAAGCTCTACCTCCGCACTCTGACCCTAACGCGCTGTGACCGTTCTGCTTCCTGCGGACTCGGACGCTCCCTACGCTGCTCCCTGACTCACCTTGCTTCCCTGCTGGGTATCGTTACGCAGCTCCGCTGCTCGCTTTGGCCGCCACTACATTGCTGCCTGATTTATTTGCATCGCGCTAATCCGCATACCATTGCCTATTTACAATTACCGATTTTCATTCTTTTCATTAATCTGCGCCGCTCCGCTGCTTGCCCTGGCCGCTGCTGCCTGCCTGGCATCACACTTGCTCTTGCCGCTCTGCGCTGCGTGTTACTGAGGTCACAATCGATTTCTGCAGGTAAAGTGCAGCTGATCGATCCTGCGAGGCCACCGGCCATTTTGTTGTTGTTGTTGTTGGTCGCCCTGCCCTAGTCTCCACCCCGCTCCCGCCTTCCCAGCTGACCCGCCCTCCCACTAAGCTCTACCTCCGCACTCTGACCCTAACGCGCTGTGACCGTTCTGCTTCCTGCGGACTCGGACGCTCCCTACGCTGCTCCCTGACTCACCTTGCTTCCCTGCTGGGTATCGTTACGCAGCTCCGCTGCTCGCTTTGGCCGCCACTACATTGCTGCCTGATTTATTTGCATCGCGCTAATCCGCATACCATTGCCTATTTACAATTACCGATTTTCATTCTTTTCATTAATCTGCGCCGCTCCGCTGCTTGCCCTGGCCGCTGCTGCCTGCCTGGCATCACACTTGCTCTTGCCGCTCTGCGCTGCGTGTTACTGAGGTCACAATCGATTTCTGCAGGTAAAGTGCAGCTGATCGATCCTGCGAGGCCACCGGCCATTTTGTTGTTGTTGTTGTTGGTCGCCCTGCCCTAGTCTCCACCCCGCTCCCGCCTTCCCAGCTGACCCGCCCTCGCCCCTCCCCCCTCACCACCATATATGACAGTAGTTCCCGCGCGCAGCGTTCACGCGCAGCGACCGCGCCCAATCCGCGCCGAAGGTGCGCCAAAGGTAAGCCCGTCTACGCCCGTCCGCGCCTGGACCGCGCCCAGCGCCAGAGCCCCTGCCCCTCGCGCTGCCCAGTCCTCCCGCATTACCTACGATGCCGCCTCCCTCCTAGCCCTTAACCCCGGCCGCGCCCCCACCTGCGTCCAAGCCGCTCCTGGACGCACCCATGGACCTTTCTCCTGCTACTCCTGCAAATTCAGCAGCACCGTCACCAACTCCGCTACGACCACAACACAGATTCCCGACCCCAACCACCTAGAATGCATCCTTCTCAACACCCGCTCGGTCCACAGGCACGCCATTGACCTTTGGAACCTACTAGACACCATCTCTCCTGACGTCGCCTTCCTAACGGAAACATGGATGAACGCTTCCTCCGCCCCTGACATCGCCATCGCCATCCCTGATGACTATAAGATCACACGCAAGGACCGCACCGACCATACAGGAGGTGGAATCGCTATCGTCCATAAGAAAACAATCCGCATCTCAACCAGCTCTGATGCCAACCTCGCCAACTCCGAACACCTTCACTTCCAGATCCACATCGACCCCAAGACCACACTCAGAGGCACCCTCCTCTACAGACCACCAGGACCACGCGCAAAATTCAGTGAAGACATCACGGACTTCATCACCCCACAAGCACTCCCCTCCAAAGACTACATCCTTTTGGGAGACCTCAACTTTCACCTTGAAAAGATCAACGACCGCAACACCGCCACCCTCTTAGACTACCTCGACAACCTCGGACTTAAACAACTGGTCACTTCCCCCACCCACATCGCAGGTCACCCTCTCGACCCCATCTTCACCTCCAGCAACCATGTCTCCTTCAGCCACACTACGGATCTCCTCTGGACTGACCACAGCTGCGTTCACTTCACCTACAACAAGCCGAAACCCATCATCCACCTCCAACCAACTCTACAAAGAAACTGGAACAAAATCACCACAGAACAGATCTCCACATCGCTCCTTCAAACCTCCCCAGCCCTCTCTTCTAACGCCAACGAAGCCGCCTCCAACCTCACCCTTTGGTTATCCAACACCGCCGACACCTTAGCACCACTGAAAAAACGTCAACACAAACTTGGCATCAAGAAGGCCGCATGGTTCAACGACGACCTCAAGAAGTCCAAGAAACTATGCCGCTCCCTTGAAAAGGCCTGGAAAAAAGACCCATCCACCAGCAACAAGGACGCCTTCAAAAGCGCCATCCGTACTCACCACCAACTGATCCGAAAAGCCAAGAAAACAGCATTCAAAGATCGACTTGACAACAACGCCCACAATAGCAAAGAACTTTTCAACATCGTCAAGGAATTTTCCAACCCCTCGGCCAACTCCAACGACATCACCCCCTCTCAAACCCTCTGCGATTCCCTAGCCTCTTTTTTCCACAACAAGATTGCTGACATCCACAACAGCTTTGACAACCAACCCGGAAGCCAACCCACCCTACCATCAGCTGACCATCTTCCCCCCGTTAACACCCTTAACGCCTGGAAGCCAATCTCCACTGAGGACACCATCCGCCTGATGAACTCCATCCACTCTGGATCCCCCACAGACCCATGCCCTCACCACATCTTCAACAAAGCAGACTCCGTCATAGCTCCGCACCTCCGAGACGTCATCAACTGCTCCTTCAACTCCGCTACCTTCCCAGAAGACTGGAAACACGCTGAACTCACCGCCCTTCTGAAAAAACCAACAGCAGACCCCACCGAACTCAAAAACTACCGCCCCATCTCGCTTCTTCCATTCCCGGCCAAAGTCATCGAGAAAGCCGTCAACAACCAACTCGCCGCCTTCCTCGAAGCCAACAAATCCCTCGACCCCTCACAATCTGGCTTCCGAGCCAAACACAGCACTGAGACCGCCCTCATCGCAGCAACAGACGACATTCGAACTCTGCTGGACAATGGAGACACAGTCGCCCTCATCCTCCTCGACCTCTCTGCAGCCTTCGACACAGTCTGCCACAGCACCCTTTTACAACGCCTCAGAAACATCGGAATCCAAGGAAAGGCACTGGAATGGATCACTTAGTTCCTCACCGGAAGAACCCAGAGAGTCCGCCTCCCACCTTTCAAGTCCGAGGCCACCGAAGTCATCTGCGGCGTACCACAAGGATCCTCACTCAGTCCCACCCTCTTCAACGTATACATGAGCCCCCTCGCGGCCATCGCCCGCCAACACAACCTCAACATCATCTCTTACGCGGATGACACTCAACTGATCCTATCTCTCACCAAGGACCCCAGCACCGCCAAAACTAACCTACACGAAGGAATGAAAGAAGTCGCCGAATGGATGAAACAAAGCCGTCTGAAACTGAACTCAGACAAAACAGAAGTCCTCATCTTAGGTAAATCCCCCTCTGCATGGGACGACTCC
The DNA here is from genome assembly GCF_964261635.1 of Lissotriton helveticus. NCBI lineage: Eukaryota > Metazoa > Chordata > Amphibia > Caudata > Salamandridae > Lissotriton > Lissotriton helveticus. The sequence continues at coordinate 250,048,144 of NC_136072.1, forward strand.
TGGTGGCCGGAAGCCCTCGGAAATGCACCCATCCCGACAGGCCACGCACGGAACCTTGGCGTCATCCTGGATTCTTCACTCTCAATGAACAAACAAGTCAGCGCCGTATCCTCTTCCTGCTTTAACATTCTTCGCATGCTCAGAAAAACATTTCGCTGGATCCCCTCCGAAACAAGGAAAACAGTCACCCACGCTCTAGTCACGAGCCGACTGGACTACGGAAACACCCTCTACGCAGGTACCACCGCTAAACTCCAGAAGAAACTACAACGAATCCAAAACGCCTCAGCCAGGCTCATATTAGACATCCCACGCAACGAACACATCTCTGGTCACCTTAAAGACCTCCACTGGCTACCCGTCAATAAGAGGATTACTTTCCGACTGCTTACCCACGCACACAAATCACTCTACGACATCGGACCAGATTGCCTCAACTCTCGACTGTCCTTTTACACCCCCTCCCGACAACTTCGCTCTTCCAGCCTAGCCTTCGCCACTGTACCTCGCATCAACAAGACCACCATGGGAGGCAGATCCTTCTCATACCTGGCTGCCAAAACATGGAACTCACTCCCCGCTTACCTTCGCCTCACCCAGAATCACCTAGCGTTCAGAAAGCAGCTTAAAACGTGGATATTTGACAAATAATCCTCCTCCCCTTCCTAAGCGCCTTGAAACCCTCTGGGTATGTAGTGCGCTATATAAATGTTATGACTTGACTTGACTTGACATCTTTCTATTAAAACAATTTACTATAATTCCTAACGTGCGGACCAACGAAACTGATAAACGGAACAAAAAAATATCTATTAAATGATCAGCTCAAATGTTTTTTTTTAATGTCTTTCATGCAATCAAAGTTACTTTTTACTATCCTTGTTTATTTTCTTCCTCACACGTGTACACACACACTTTTGACTACGGTAACCTTTTCGTGTGGAATTCACTTGACCTCATGAGTGGTATAACAGCTGATTGAACTCAATATTTTGTGTAGTCAGTAGACATAGTACCCCCGCATTATAAGCAATAAACACCATGAGCACATCGTTTAGTTAATTCTTATATTTGTTTCTACATTGTTTCATTAGGCTGCCCTGTTAGCTTCCTCCCACTAAGTGCATCAGTTGTTGCATTGCAAATGTATGTTTTGAGAAGCATATTTTGTAGAAAGGATGCCTAAGGTTTATTAGTGTGTAAAGTTGTACTACAGAATTGCAGCTCACCTACTACAAAATGCAATTCGCAAACCTATGACTGGGGACCTCACCTCTCCTGTCTATTCTGTGCGGATATATCCACCACATGTGTGGAAAGAGAATAAGCTCCAAGGCCAAAAGATGCGTTTGGATCCCAGGGACCTGTGCTATTGAAGGTGGGAACGCTGAAAATTAAGGCTATGTAGTCGTGATTCCACCTCATGCCTCCATAATCCACCACGAGACACTACCTGCCTCTTTATTTTACTACTGCAAGTTCCTGCTTTCTTCCTTTGTCATGAGTTTTCCATCGTTCATTCCTTCTTCCCTTTTGTGTTTTTCTCTTTTATGCTCTGGATAAAAGTCTGTTTAGCAAATATAAGTGGTAGGTCCTAAAAATGAATGTCGGCGGGCCCCAACTTCATCTACTGGCTCAAATTAAGCACGGCATGAAGGTATACATTTTCGTAGAAAATGTGGAAGGGACAAGGGGAGTGGCTGAAAAATGGAGAATACCTACAACCAAATGGGAGGGATTTAGATACACCTATAAAGGTGTTCTGGAAGGACATGATAATACAAAACACACATCCACAAAAGAATGAGACAATTGTAATTGACAAAATACACTTCTAAAGTTACACTTGCAAAACAGAGTCTAAATAGGTGTAAAGGTACACCACTCCAGCTTTGGAGTATATCAAGCAGTACTCATAACTAACCACTGGTGCTGTAACACACTCCTATTAAAAACAATGCAGGCAGGGTATTAAAAAAAGGATACCCTAAATAAACTAGTTACAATAATTAAATTAGCGTTATATTTAAAATTATACAACTTTTTTTATTTCAGAGATTAAAAAAGATATGTAATTAGCATAAATATTTTTTCAAATTAAACAATATACTTAAGTGTAAATTACATTATACTTTTAAAATTGTATATATTTTAGCCAAGTTTCCTAACTATGTAATAAATATAAAATGCTATTAAGGGTGAATTTTGTTTGTAATTATTGTTTCAAAATTAGTATGGTAAATTTCATCATCACTGTGATTGACTGGCTGCAACACAAACAGAAATTTTGTCGACGCCATTGAAGGACTCAGGGACCCATTCCCTGTATAAGGGGGCAGTGTAGGGAATCCTGCTTCTCTAGCCCATGTAGGGGAGGATTGTGAGGGCCCCCCCGGTCCAAAGATTTTTTAGAGCACTGCAATCCAACAGGAGTTTCTTGGAAGCCTGTGCGGCCCCCTGTGCTTCCTGAAATAATGCCACAGGAGCACTTGGGCAGAAGTATATGCCCAACGCAGATTCAAAAAACGTCCCACCCAAATGTCATCGGAAGAAAGTGTGGTCTCCGACGGAGATATAGATACAGCCAGAAAACCAACTGGCCATTCATCCATAATCACAACAACTGAGCAAACTAAAGCATCAACGTCTGGAACATCTGAACCATTACCTAATGTGTCTATTTTAGAGGGGGCAACCCCCACAGGGCGTCCACCAGAGGAAACAACCACAATGCAGACAGGCAAATCGTTAAACAAAAAACAAGGAGAAGTAAAAGAAAAGGAAAAGGAAAAAGTGAAAGAGAAACCAAAAACCGGATTACGGAGTCAAACACCGAAATGAATTTAGTCATGAATATCTCTCAAATGAAACTAACAAAATTTCAAAATCAGGTCTTAAATAAAGGAACATCATTTGTAAGCACTTACAACTCTTCTGAATTGGAGACTGACATTGCTATATTCAGATTTATGCGAACTCTTAGATTAAAAAAAAAATTCTCAAACATTTGTCCTCAAGAACCAAGTTGTCAAACTTGCACTCTGCAGGATCCTCATGTAGCAACAATGCTCCACCTCCGGACCCTCCGAACACCCCGAATTTAACTCACATGGTGTTCAGACAATACGGTGAGGGAAAAAACCCCAAAAAGGGGAAAAACCCAAAAGAAAAGAAATAAGGAGGGAAGGGGCAGCAAGGGAACAGAAACTGTAATAAAGAACGTACAAAGGTTAATACATGTCAACAAGAAAAAACCTACTCTCATTACATTCTCACTACTCGACACTACACATGAATCACCTGTAAGAATGACTTGCACCAGCCCTTCCCAAATGAGTCTTCTGACTTCCCATGTATTCTGTACAAACATAAGAACAACAGGTTACATATGGTATTGAACTCTTCCTTCTGAAATAGCAGTGTTCTCTCTAACACCTACCCCTTCTCTCTGCAACTGATGCTCTATAAAGGGGGATCCGTAAGAAAACATAAAGTTCAATAGCGCAGGATGTTAAAGTTCAAATCCTTTGTATATATGCAAATGCTTCTTTGCAAACACTATGTTTCCCAAATCAAAATGAAAGAACCCAAATACGGCAAGGCGTAGTTGATTCACTACTACCCTCCGCTTTGGTATTTGTAATCCTCTGAAAATATGAAGACCAAGTACTCGTCATGTATTCATGACGGTAATGCGGAGGTAACGTGACTCCACCCCCTGCATTCCGCCACACCAAGAGGAACAAAACAACCCAACGAAGGAAGTACCAAATACTTAGACGCCAAGCGCCTAAAACGAAAATAGGATTCAAAGTCTTAGTATACTCCTCGCAGCCGCGAGGCACCTGAACTCTCAGGAAACAAACGAAAGTCAAAATGTACACAGAAGTCACAGAAAACACAGGCGCAGAAACGCGCTCGCTCCCATTACCAGAAGGCGTCTTCCTCTGTGCACAAGACACCACGATCCTCCGACCGGGCAGGAATAACCAGCAGGAATGCCAGAAAATCAGGACAGCCGTCCTGAACAACAACCACGGAATAATGAGCCCCGAGCACCGGGACCCGCCCAACATATCACCCATTGCGCCGGGACTCATGGGTAATGTAGTCCTATGCCCATGCTTCATGGGAGTTGAAGTCTTAGGCAGGCGCGCTCGCTCTAGATCCTGACACAAGTAGAGAAATCCCAACCTTTAAAGCTAAGAGTACTTTTATGGCTCCAACCTCTCACAAATCTCTGGACACCTTTGAAATACTCGTAAAACAGGATTTGAAAAAAATAACCTACAAAAAAAGACAAAAAAACTTGAGTCGAGCAGAATACAGTGCTTTGAAAGATCTAGCAAGTAGAACTGATATCCAGATACAAAAAGCTGACAAGGGAGGAGGTTTGGTCATAATGGATAAAGATTTTTATGATAGAAAAGCATTTGAACATGTAACAGACACAACCACATATGGAAAATTGGATATGGACCCTACTATGGAAATCATGGAGAATTTGAAGAAAGTACTGGACCAAGCGGAAGAATTAGGTTGGATCAATATCACAACCAAGAAATATCTGATGAACATTCATCCAAAACGACCAAGGATTTATTTTCTACCGAAAATGCACAAACATCTGACTGATCCTCCATTCAGACCCATCGTGGCAGGATGTGGCTCGATATTTGAAAACCTCGGGAAATTCATTGATCATTATTTACAGCCATTTGTTCAACAATGGGAAACATACATAGAGGATACATCTGACTTTTTGAGATGTCTGGAGAACATTAAGGATAAAATTACAGAGAACTGCATTCTATGTACCATCGACGTAGTATCTTTATACATGTCAATACCACATGCCAATGGAATTGAGGCGGTAGAATGGGCTCTACTCAGTCAAGTTGATTCAGATGCTCCAAAGAGCTTTATTCTAGAAATCCTGAAATTTTGTCTACAAAATAGTTATTTTGCATGGGAAGATAAATTTTATATTCAGCTAAACGGAACCAGCATGGGTTTTCCAGGAGCGCCAGCATTCGCGAATACCTTCATGGCGAAGTTTGAGAGTGAGTACATTCTGCATGATGAATCTTGGACACAAGGACTAATATGTTTCCGTCGATTCATCGATGATATTTTCATAATATGGAATGATACAGAAGATAAACTAAGAGACAACATCAAAACATTGAATTTAGCTGATCCAAGGATACAATTTACCTTCTCGATGGACAAACACAAAATATCATTTTTGGATGTTCAAATAGAATTGAGAAATGACATTTTACACACAAGTGTATTCAGAAAAGAAACGGATAAAAACAACGCACTACTTTACAATAGCTTTCATCCGCCTACATTGGTGAAGAATTTACCATTTTCTCAATTTTTGCGAATATGTAGGATTTCCTCAGAGGATAAAACATGCCAAGATTCTTGTATGTACCAAAAAAATAACTCCAGAAGATCTTATTGACAAACAAATTCAGAAGGCATGGGAAACTCCTAGACCAAAACTTTTGGAGAAAAAAACAAAATCCACCACTGAAAGAATTGTGTTTGTTTCAAAATATTCAACTGCTTCCTGGGAGATCAAAAGAAGCATATTGAAACACTGGGAAATACTAAAGACAGAAGAAGACTTCCATAAACTATTTGATAATCAACCTCTGTTTGCCTACACTAGGTCTAACAACTTGAAAGAACTTTTAACAAGAAAACAAAAGGAGAAAGTTAAAAAAACAGGGACTTCTAAATGTTGGAACTGTATCCATTGTAATAATGCGATTTTGGGCAATACTCTTTTACACCCGCAAACTGGTGAAAAAATTACACTACAGAACCAAAGTACCTGTGATTCAGAAAATATCATATATACAATCAAATGTCCTTGTGGACTGTTATATGTCGGAAAAACCGAACGCAAAATGAAAACTAGACTCTCAGAACACAAGAGTCGAATAAGAACAGGAAATCTAACATCTCCCCTGGCAAATCACTGGAAAGACATGAGACACACGATTGCCCAACTGAAATTTCAAATAATTGAGCAAGTGGACAAACAACCTGGATGTGATAACTCAAAGAAACTACTCCAACGAGAAGTGTATTGGATTAAACGCTTAAGAACCCTGAATCCCATAGGACTTAACGACAAATTGGAGATGTCGTGTTTTCTCTAAATGTGTTCCTTTCACTCCTGAACAAAATACAACACTCACACCTAAACAAGACACTTTTTCCAGTAACCGAGCTTATTTGTGGAAGAGAGCATATTAAATATGTTGTTTTCTGATGCATTGTTATTTGAATATGTTTGATTTCATTTTAGTTTATTTCATTTTTCATTTTTGATTTTCACTTTTAATCACAATCAATATCTGTGATTGTATTGAGTCTGTTGTCTATCTCACTGAGTCTTTCCTCACTTTGCACTCCTGTTGTAGAAATGATAAACTATGTGGATTGACCAGTTATGTGTAACTAGAGACTCAGATTACTTCTACATGTGTAACCAGATGGTTAATATTATGTTACCGAGCAATAGGTAACATTGCAGTATGAATATGTCAGCGTCACTTCGTCGATTACAATTTTTGGAAATATATCGTATTTTTCATAGCACTTGACATTTCACCGAAATAGGAACTTGTTTCGTCGTCTTAAAACTTTTTAACATTCATCTATCACAATCTTGTAAACACGGAGAACCGTGTTTACTCCAGTCCGCTTTCTATGTTCCTGAACATTTCACCGCGATCACGTGACGCGGAAGGAATATCTTTGAGTTTCTAGCGCGACCTCGTACCATGGCGTAGATCGCTTGTGAGTAGGACTGACGGTGACAGGAGAAGACCTCTGCCTGTGAGGTAGGAGTTTGCAACCAGCTAACAGTGTGGCAGTTTGTCTTTGACTCTTTTTAAAGTACATACAAACTAAGAGTCTTTCTCTTCGATCTTTTCACAGATCATTTGGCTACACTACCCCTACTACCATTCTTGTAGGTAAGACTATGGCTATTTACACACACATCGTTGTATTAATCGGAGCTCATGTCATGGTACTTTATTTCTTTATCATCTTGAAGTCCATAGAACTAAGAGTTTATTACTTCGATCTTTCCACAGATCATTGAGTTGCACAACCATTATCATCATTCTTTTAGGTAAGACAAGGGCTACGTTCAGACTTATTGTGGTGTCATTTCTCCTTTAATAAAATGACTTTGATTGGAGTTATTATAATTTTTCAGTGCCTGATCCACAGAGGAAGTTGTCGACTATCCCTTCAGTATTAGGATTTTTTGCAAGGAACTTAAGGTATAGAGGCTTTGGTTTATGTTGTTTGAAACCTAAACTGAGGCAGCTACTGTGTTGGTTTCTGATTAAGTTTGTTTGTTTGTTTTGCTTTTTGTGTCATAGGATTACATTGAGGATTTCAAGTAAGTTTGGCCAAGGTGGCTTGTCACACTGGTGTTGGTGATTGGGCTTGATTCACTAAATTAGATAGAGTACAAACCATTTGTAAATGAATTGGTCTCATTTTATACAATTTCTTTTGCAGCTATACCCCTGAAGGAGAGACTCAGGTCTCGAAATGCATTGGGTGTGAAATCAATAATGTATATATTTTTATGATGATTGTAACACATCAAAATATGTGAAAATATCAATGATGTAAATTCTTCTTTGAACTTTGTGGAGAAATATAAAAAGTTTATTTGAATGAACATATGACAAAAAGTATTGAACGTTTTATTGCTCAAATATGTTGTTGTTGCATGTTGTTGTCCCAGTCGCCCTTGAGGGGCTGGGCCTCTAAGGTCACAGGAGCACGAATAGACATGCTGCTTCCCGAGAAGCTCTTGCTAGTTCCCTGTTGGATCCAGATTTTTTTTTTTTTAAATTGAAGGGCCATGTACAGAAGGGGTTTGGCTGCCCATGGGTGGGGATTGCAGGTATTGCCAAAAACTGAGCATAGCATCGAGCTGCCCACCCACAGGTGGTTGAGCGCATGGCCTGGCCACATGCCTGACCACATGGCCAAATCCATGGCATGCACGGCCAAAATTTCACTACATAACTAACATGAATTGAATTTCACTTTCCCCCCCCCCCCTGTGCAATAAAGAATGCCTCCTGATTTAAAACTTTCCAAGAAGAAGGTGATTTAATTGTCTCATACAATCACCTGCTAGAAACTAACTGGTTGTACATCGAACTCCAAAAGACATCATTCAATTTGCCTCAAAGATTTCAGTACAGATCAGTGAGAATGGCTTTATGTCTGTTTGACCTAATCACATTACACCAATAAAATGTGAAAATATAGATTCTATGAAAAAAAACTTGTGTTCCAGTTTTAAGAGAAATTAGACAATCTGTATCCAAAGTTCTACAACCTCATAGGAGTGTAGATCAACACGTTTCAGGAATTCAAAAACGTTTCTAGCAGTATGCATGGAGTCCTGTGACAGTGTCAGGTTTCCCGCAGTACACCTATAAAAATGTGAGAATTCTGTTTTTGGATGAGCAACTATACACATTAATATTTTCAGTGAAAAAATACAATTCACTGGAAAATATTCCCGTCCTCGTGGAGCAAATGAAATCTTTTCCAAACCTCTACCATCAATTTTCGGTAGATTCCTTTCCCCTTTCTCCCTTTGGGTGGAATTTACTCATTCCCTTATAATTTCTAGCCTTTTCCAGGAGTGGCAAGGCCTGGAGTGGAATTTGTGAATACCTAATACTGTGGACCTTTTTTATGGATGCACAAACTCCTATGTCATTACAAAATTAGATTACCCAATCCCTCTGCACTTCCTGCACCTGATGGTATATTTACTGACACAAAAATATTTTGGTGTTTAAGTTGTTTTGCAAGTCCAAACTCAACTTTTTGCAAATTTCAAAAGTGCTTTTGTAATTATAACAAATTGTATTTGAATGGGCAAGCTAAATGTACTCTGGTCTATAGCTTTGTGAATAGATTCCATAGACTGCATACCATAGACGCCTTACATAAATATCTGCACACAAAAAAATTCCACCTAAACTCAGTCCCATTGTTAAGCACGTGTCCAAAACATCCTACTTAATGAGTTACAATAGTAAAGAAGCAGAGTGAGAACATAAGTGGGAAGTGGTCTTCACTGGATTCAGAAATTTATGGAAGGTAGATTTTCTTGGAGGAATATATTTTTGCAAAGTCAAAATGTTGATCGTTTCTGTAAAAGATATACATTTAGTCCGTGTTTTCACATAGACTCACTCACGTCTACTTTGCAATTCCTACATTAACTCCCTAAGGAATAGAAATTCTTTGTAGAAATACTGCATAGACCTCTGATTCCACGACCTCCATAATTTTCATAAACTACTGCACCACTGAAAGCAAAAACAAAACCTGTAGTCTGATACTAAAGAAATAAATGTACTAGTAACCTTTGAAAAGGAATGCTAATGATGTAGGCCTTTTTGGAAACATTGGGAAAACTGCCCAAACAAAGACAAAAACATCTACAGGTATCTGAAGAGGCAAAAGCATCACTTTTCCAGCAAGGTTTCATAAACTGTGATCAGAACCAATTTTATAACAAATTGATTTAATAATTACCTCTGAAGCACTTTCTGCAAACGTGAACATATGCTGAAGAGACTTTCAAATTAAAAACAAGCTGTTTCTTGAAAGTTATTTATATGCTTTAGTGGGTTACGTTATATCACCGAGTTGGCATCTGTTAAAAGTATTCGTTTCACAACATGAGCTTTCTCCCCCACTAAGTTCCACACAACACTACTACGAGTGAACCAAAATATGTTAGTTTTTCAGGTGTGTTGTAGATATGGCCAATATTGTAATTGTATGATGAGCAATACTATTTTGAATTAAACCATATGCAGATCAGTTTTTTTTTATCTAGAACACATCCTGAAAATTAGCGTAATGTGCCACAGATCTGACACTCAGACAATTTAAGACACACCAAAGTTAAATGATTTGAAGAAAATCCCACTATGTGATCAAGTGGGTATGGTGGAATTACAGCCCACATTTTTTGATAACATATTGCGTTTTGTAGCCAATTATGTAAGAGAAATGGCTTTTACAACATAGGCTGAGCCACATTTGCCATTTCCCCACAAGTGCGTGGTTAAGGCAGTGCGCGTTGCAGATGCGCAGATGGACAGGCACAGGAAGAGGAAGGATCGGGAGTGGAAGTTGTCTGGTAAATGGGGCTGGGGCCGGGTTTTTGGGAGTGGTGGTAGTTTTAAGGGCAATGGTGGGGTTGGGGCTGTTTATAGGGCAGGGACTGGGTTTTAGGGTTCAGGGCAAGGGGTCTGGGTAGTTTTCAGGGATGTGGATCAGTTGTTAGGGCTCAGGGCAAGGGGGCTGGAGTCGGGTTGGTTTTATGACATGGGGTCAGTTTTTAGGGCTCAAGGCAGGTGGGGAAAGGGACAGTTTTCAGGACTGGGGCAGTTTTAGGGCTCAGGGTGGGGGCTGGGTCGGGGTCGTTTTTAGGGTGTGGGGGAGAGTTTTAAGGCTCAGGGTGGGGAGGGGAAGGGACAGTTTTTAGGACTGGGGGCAGGTTTAGGGCTCAAGGGTGGGACTGGGGTCAGGGTAGTTTTAAGTACGTGGGGCCAGATTTAAGGGCTAGTGTGTAATGTTTACCACACATATCCTTTTACCAATCATGCCTTTACCACGAAAATGTGTGGTAAAGTCATGCATGGTATAGTTATGCGTGGTAAAGGAATGAGTTGTTAAGACGAATTCGGTGTTTGGGACGAATTGTATAGGCACATGTGGTTTAGCCATGCACGCCTCTGTCATACAACCATTATATATTATTCCTTTCTTATTCACTTTTAACCTCAAATATTAATATTCAGTTATTTGAAGATCTGAGTCAGTATACAATGTAAAAAAAAATACATTCATGACATGATAATTCAATCTCTATAACATGTAAAAATATCTTTCTTTAAAAAGTACAAATTTAAGCATAAGGGAAGGAAATTATTTTTAGTTCTAGCCCACCAGACACCACACCCTATCTGGTCGTAAAAAAAAATCTTTTGCGGGCTTCCCTCAGACTTACAGCCTGCTTATTTCTTACAGTTTGTAGATTTATTGTCCTCTCATTTGCTTCAATATTGTTCAATGGCTTGCCTTACTCATCTAGTGTTTGTACCTGCCCTGGAGGATAACCTCTTTACCATCCTTCTGATTGGTTGATTTGTATCATTCCACTGCTCACTTCTAGGAAACTGCTTTTTTCTTTTTGGTTAAGCACTACATGCTAGTGCATGTTTTCCAGCTGTCTCCCTCATGTGCTTCTCCCCAGTCAAATACCTCCATCCAAGTGGTCAATGTTGTCTCTCTTGTGCACTGCTAGCTCTCTGTCTTGTGTGCTTAGTGTGCTTATCCCCAGGAGGAAATATCCCCACCATTCCATGCTCTGTGCTCTTCTCTCCCTCAAGTGCTCCTCCCACCACTCCTCATGTTACTGGCTCCTTCGTGTGCTGCTTATCTTCTACTGCCTCCACCCAGCTTTATTTTCATTTTATCACCCCTGCCTACTAGTTCCTGCATTCTTCCATGATTCTTTTTCGAGAGCGTGGCAGCAAATTGCAGCCAAACCCTCCACTTAGCAAAGAGGGTGTCTACTCTTCTACAATATCATGTTTTTATTTATCGATCTATCTCGGATCACTAATTTACAAAAATGGTGTTCACATCATTTTGTGGGCACGAGCTTGTATGATGACACATGCTCAAGCAGCTATTATCATGTATGTGCATGCTTATGGACAAACGCCAGAAGTGACCACATCATTGTATCTTTTTTTTCTCATTTTGCCATTGTCACATAGCATAAGAAAAAAATATGTACATCATCAATAAAAAAACATTGGCAAAGTCAATAGGTCTGAATAGTGAAAACTATTGGCCTTGCCATTGCTACTTAGGCTGAGCCTACTCTAGAGAGCAAGATGACTCGTTGCACAAGACATAGTCAGGCTACCTATAGCCTACCATTTAATTATTAAATGTTTGCTTTATTTTTACTCCCATTTGATTGCTTCCTATTCGATGACTTGCCTGTCCATCTTGTGTTTATCCCTCCCCTGGAGCAAACCCTCTTTCGTTGTGTCGTTCCACTCCTCACTTTTAGGGAACTACTTTTTTTTGCTCAAGCACTCGAAAACAGTACAAATGCTTTCCACCTGTCTTCCTCGTGTGCTTCTTCCCCCAGCTCCATATTGCCATCTCTCGTCCATTTATTTTTCACTCCCCTCCTCCAGTTTCCTTTTCTTTAAGCACTCCACAAGTGTATGTGTTTTCCAGCTGTCTCTTTTATGTGCTTCTTTCACCACTCCCACTCCGCATTGCTCTTTTCTGTGTGCTGCTGTGGTGTTCTCTTCCTCTTGGATTCCCCTCAGCACCATCCATGTGCTGCTTTTCCACCTTCTCTACTACCCACTACTCTGTAATCCCCTGCCTCCCCCAGCACACTCTGTCTTTTTTTGTTTAATTAGTACATTTACAATTTAAATAAAAACGTTATTTTTGTAATTACTGATCCAAGAGGCATCATCCATCTTGGATTGCAAAATAAAGAAATAAAGCAAGTGACAACCATGCATTTCTACTGATGCATATGCGTGCACACGCCAGTAGAATGAAGCGACCACCATTGTGCCCGCCATTTTTTTTATGATGCACAGCATCTTGACAATGTACAGCAAGACCATTCACAACTGGCTACCACTGGGGGGCTGTACTTTTAGCAGGAAGGAGTGGTCAGGCCACAAAAACACACACACAAACACTCACACTCACGCAATCACATATGCACGCATACACACACATCCATTTACAGCACTCATTCTCATATATTCATGCATGTATGCACGCACCAAACATTAAAAATAAAATCATACTTAGCTATGTAGCTCTGCCTCGGAGATCCCACGAGGGTTGGGACTGTTGCCTGCCCTCATTGGCTGACCTAAGTTTAGCCAATGAGGGAAGGCAGCAGTCCCACACCCCGGAGGTCCCAGGAGGGCTGGGACTGCTGCTTTCCCTCATTGGCTGACCAATGAGGGAAAGCAGCAGTCCCTCACTCATCACAAAGTGGAATAGGGTCAGTGAGACTGCAAACCCCAGCCCACTCTGTGACGAGGTGTCAGTAATTGACACTTGGGTCTGGGCACTTTATGGTTTAGAACTGAAGCGCCAAGGTCTGAGGCAATCAGTGGTGCTCCCCCTCTTCCAGGTGCTTTGCCAGGGTGAAATTGTCATGCCCACAGGGCTTTATCAGCCCGGCAAAGTTCAGCACAGGCAGCCAGGAACCAGCGGCATTTAGAGCATGTCTAGGTCCTGACTGCCTAACCTGAAAATTGAGAGTGTCTGTCAAACTGACCTTTGCTCAGCCTGACATACATTCTTTATAGTGGCCAAAAAGTGAGGGGTGTTTCCCCTCAGCTAATTGGCATGGGACGTGGATGCTGGCTAAGCCAATAGGTCCCAAAGGTGAGACTAATTGCCATTGCCAGTGGTTGTTTTGTTAATTTCACTGTCTTTCCCAGATGTAACAAACAATAAAAAGCGGGTGAGTTTGCGCCTTCAGGAAGGCAATTAAATTGATTAGCAGAACAAAGAAGACTGACAATCTGCAGAGGCTGCCCTTCATTTAAAGGACTTCAGTGATACACAAAGGAATTGAAGTTCAGATCAGGTGCAGTCAGTCTTACAAAGGTGAAAAGCGCTTTTTTGGGATGTAAAAAGGCAGTGCCTGGGATACTTGGTTCAGCACAGCTTTCGTTCACAAGTCCCTATAGTGCTTGGCTTGCTCACCTCTGTTCATGCACTTGTTACTTGTTCCTTCACTATCCGTTCGTTCATGATTTCATCTGTATAACCAATGCACGAAAGTGTTTGTGAAAGCAGATTTTACCATTAACATCTTATTGGTGCTCATTTTATCATGGATGAAAGGCTGAGGGATCTGCTGGGATTCAATTGTGTGACCTTTAAGCTACACATGGGTGTCCGCAGGTGCAACAAGAAACTGGGTGATGTGTTGTCATATGCTGCAATGTGACTTCATGTTGAAACTCGTTTGCTGTTTGGGGGTGTTTGACGAGTGTGGGCTGGTTTTTGTTTTGTTGTCTTCACTAAGACATTTCAAGGCTGACTGCATTTAAAACAAAGCGGCCAAAAATGATATATGCCAAACACACACCCATCCATGACAAACACAGCAAATTATGCAACAAGTAAAGGCAAATAATGCAATATATTGTTGCACTTTTTGTGAAGGTATTTCTTCAATATTTTGTAATTTTAAACTTGCTAACACTGTCTGGGCCTTGGTTGCACCTCGTTTGTACCAGTTTAAAAAACAAATGTAGCGATAAGCAACAGAAAGGTGACCAATCAGCATTTCCAAAGGGCCTTCAACTGCGCAGCGGCAACACAAGGTGCTGCGATTTTACTACATTTTTTTACAGCTTGAGCAAGAAGCATATTTTTTGTTAAAATGTGCAGATTATGTATCAGATGCTAGATTATGAGGTAAATGTGGCAAATCTATAATTGGACAAAAAACCCTACAGCTGCACAAACGCATCATTCCAGTGGCCTTGACTATAACTAAAAGGTTGAACACAATTTGCAGTTCACAGACACACAGAAGATATCACATTTTCCATTGGTCCTGCCACTCTGTGATGCCCACTCCATTACTGGATCTAGGACAACAGATATACTGCAAATGCCACCCTTCAGGAGAATCGTACGTTGTAAGCATTGTGCTTCAGAACTGAAAATCTTTATAAAAATATAGTATGTTGAGTTAACATAACATAAGTACTTGTAAAGCACCCATAGGTCTCTTGGAGTTGAATAACAGATGTTTATTGTTACACAACTCAATGGTATTTATTTTATCAAACTTAGAGCCAGATGTAGGTAACTTCCATTTAGCGAGTCCTTAATAGCGATTATTACTGAATCGCTATTAAGGACTCGCTAAATGGAATGTAGGTAGGAATCGCTAAAATATTAGCGATTCCTTAACATTCCTTAATAACGAATCGGTAATTCCGATTTGTTATTAAGGAATACCTAGCCATTCATTCATATGGGCTAGGAGGCCCTTAGGAATGAATAGGAAGAGATTCACTATTAGCGATTCGGCATTACCAAATCGTTAATAGCGGGAGGTATTTCAAGGGTGCCAGGGTGTCCAAAGGACACCCGGTTGCACCCCTGAAATATGCATGTGTGCACATGTGGCGCATATACATGCCCTAAGGGCATGGATGTGTGGCACATGGCACATAAAAAAAAGAAAAAAGTGCCTTTTGTAAGGAAATCGCTACTCACCACCAACTTGGAGTTGGTGGTAAATAGCGATTCCTTAAGGCTGAGGTGCATTGTTTTTAGTGCTACCTACATTGCATTTAAGGAATCGGTATTTCCGATTTCTTAAATACAAGAGCAAAATAAGGAATCGCTATTTAGCGATTCCTTATTTTGCATGTAGGTTTAAAGTCACCTACACCGCACATGGCTAAATACCGGTCAGTACGCAGAAATTTAACGAATTTCGGCGTTACCGACAGGTATTTAGCCACCTACATCTGGCCCTTAGATGGATGAAAGGCTGAGTAGGCCCGCCGGGATTTGAACCTGTGACCATGAGGTCGAACACAAGCCCCTGCAGTGGATGCATTAGTCCACTGAGCCACCAAACCCCGCTAAAAGAACAGTATGAACAGCAATGGATTTTAACAAATAAATACAGCATTTGCCTATTGCTCTCCAGTACCAGTTTGTGTTCAACTGTGAAATCCGGTGCATGTATTCAGTATGTACCTCGTGTTGAAATATATTCTAACTTAACAATATAATGAACTACTAAGTGTACTGTAGAACATGATGTACGTCACCTAATAATATATACTGTTTTATATCATTATAATGATCAATATTTGTCACCTCAGGTACATTTTGTCAATGTATATGCTCCTTCTAAAAGTCCATTCATCCATCCGTCTTTCCATCCATTCAGCCGTCCATCCTCCCAACCAGCCAACCGTCCATCCATCAACACACACACACCCACCCACAAACACACACATACAAACATACAGAGATCCATCTATCCACATTCCATCTATCCGCCCACCCCAGTCCATTCTTCCATTCATCCATGCAGCCACACATCCATCCATTTCCAATCTATGTATGCCTTTCCGGCTACCTGTAGCTCTCTCTCTCTGGCTGCCTGAATGCCTCTGTGAAGGTCTCTACACACCCGTTTGCACTCACAAGCACTCGTGCTCATACACACACTCTTTCACTCTACTCTCATCAGGGTTCACACTGTCAAACATCTGGGCATGCTTACTCTCACCCATCTACCCTTCGGCTATCTGCATACCTGTGTGTATCTCTATCTCTGTCCACATACACACATATTCACGTTTGCCACTCACGCGTGTCCAGTTACACACTCACGCCACTGCAGTAAAGACCTGTCTGTATAGCTGACACATACCAAACACGCCAGGCATTTATACTCGTAGACTCCCACTCTCTCTCCCGTGTACCTCCTCACATTCACAGACCCACACCTGCTCTCAATTACACATATGTTCCGCACACAAGCACACAAATACACAATATCAAACACAAACGTACATATACATCGACACGGATATACGCATATAAACACACAGCTTCTCTCACACACCTAAACATATGTACATGCATTTTAAGAAACACTTTGGTTCCGCTTAAACCCTGAAATTCGCCTCAAAGTTTGGTCACAAAATGAGTTATTTTGATGACGTACGTATTGGCGTTACCTGTGAACTCTCCATTGCTCCCGTCCACATCCACACCTGCTTGTTCTTACTAATTGAGCTACAGTCTGTTACGTCGAACGTGCTGACGTCATAAAAGACCGCGCTGATTATTAACAGGCCCTCGCCGCCTGATATGTTATCTGTTCCATATTTCAATGTCAGGCCTCTGTGAAGCAAAAATCAACTCGCAGTTTCGACAGTTACTAAATTACCCAAACTAGTGGAGCAACTCTTAATGAGCCGCCCCATTAACAATTCCCCGATTGCGGCCCCTGCTCGGAACCCGAGGACACCTTGTTAGCACAGAGTGAGGTGCTCAATCAAGGGGCCGCCGATTGGAAGGCGCAGGACAGAGTTTTGAGCGGTGATTACAAGGGCACGGCAACGAGTGCCAAAGTAACAGTCTCCGGCTCCGCAGGAAGCTGAGAAAGCTTCAAGGCTGCATTTGTAAATCAGCCTCCGTGATTACAGCGGTCTCACGCGCCGAGCTCGCAAAACAATTATTTGCACCTTTCTTTCACCGCAGCGGCGCGCTCTGGAGCACATCAGCCCTCGCGAGCATTATTGACAAATTGCGGCTGTTAATTGACCACGCGCGCTTTAAAATGTCTGAAACGCATCATAGCGAGAAACGCGCGTCAGGATTTAGTTGAAAAAAGCAAGTTCACATTTTGAAATAACCATCAGGTCTCGTTCTGGTAAAAGCTATTTTTTAATCCAGGAATGCCATGTAAAATTGAGTACACATCCGATATTACTCATTCCCTGCAGCTATCAACCATAGCTAATCACGTTTCAGCAATGTAAGTCGTAACAACAGGTACGTCACGAGTTATTCTACCCCTAGCCCTGTTTCTTATTTTTAATAAGTTTCCAGTTTATTGGGGGTATTTTAAAAATTTGGGGAAAATAAAAAGTGCGCACCTTTTAATATTCTATGGTGCTCGGTTTTCGGACGCTTCCCAGTAGCTTGCTAGCTCACTTGTTTTATAATAGCTGTTTCTATATTGTCTGCTAAAATAAAATAAAAACTAGGGGACGTGATGGGCCCAGTAACAAAATCAAAAACTTGATGTTCACATCTGTAAAAGGCTACAGGCATAAGTTTAATAAAATTCAAGTTCAAGTCTTTGAATTTGTTGTGCAACATATTACTTACTAAAACGCCACTGGCAAAAATGGACCATTATATAATCGTGCGCTTTGTGGCACTAGAATGAATCACTGAGCATTGTATGATGATGTATTGATTTATTTAGTTAGATAGTTAGTTTACCTACTAGTCTAACACTTCCGAAAGCGCGAACACCACCAGCACAAATAAGTTTACCTGATGTGGTAAAATCTGTTGAAAAATGCAAATACAGAAAAAAGAAATAGATTTGCGATACCCTACACAAAGTGTTTCTATTTTGTAGGCTGGTTAAAAGAATTGAGGTTTCTGATTAAAAAAAAATATATGTAGCAAAATATTGAAATAGGACGCACGGTTGCCCGATTCTTCAAACTTTTTGGAGGTAGAACACGCGCTAGTTCATAGGATATATGCATATCTTGATATTATGTAACTATCAGTTGGAATTAGAAGGTTGAGTTTTCATATAAAGTACACACTCAAAAGACGTTTTTTTCTTTCCGTACATTTTGTGATGTATTGTTTTTTTCGAAACTGTATGATGACTATGCTGCCTGTCCCTCTGTATTTCACACTCGTACGTAGTAGTTTTGAAGTTTTAAGTTCTAAAATGGCAAATAGGCCTCCCATTTGAGTCAGGCATGCTTAGTCAACCTCACACTGTAAGTCCGAGGCATGTATGTCAGGGAAAATCGTATCACTTATTCCAGCAAAACTGACCAAAATACATGTTAGCGTAAGTGGTTAATGTAAGAGAAACTATACTCAAACTTTCTCTTTATAAGTTTAAAAGTGCGTGTGTGTGTAGGTGTGTGTGATGGTGTTAGCTGTGCGTCGGTGCTTGTCGGATGCAGGTGTTGGTGTTTATATGTGGATATTTGGCATGATGTCAGGGTGCCATGTTTTTCAGGCTGTGTATGTTTATATGTTTTCAGAAGAACGTATGTTTATAAATTAAACAATTTGATCCAAGGTATGAGGTCAGATATTGAAGACCTCGTCTAAACGAGGCAGTATATGTCTTACACTTTCACTTGTGAGCCAAGGGCCTTCCATCACTGAGGAATCAAAGGTGTGCGACCTGACTTCGCACTCTATCAAGAGGCTCATATTTTATATAAACATGTCTGTATGTCCATCCATCCATCCACTCATCCATCCATCTATGCAGCTAGGATGCTTGTGAGTTAAGTCCTTGTTGTTGAGTTCAGACAGCTCACAGTGCTCGAGTTTCATATTAAGGGCAGGTGTATGGAATTCAAATACACATAACATGACATGACAACATATCATAACACAGCATAACATTAAACGTCCTAACATACCACAAAATAAAATAACACAACATAACAGAACAGTAAATATCAAAACATAAAATAACATGCCATATATCTGTCATCTGAAAGCCACAAGCTCGAATCCTGCCAGGCTCGGTTCACCTGTTCATACTTCTAAGCTGACTATGAGGAGAACAGTGTGTTGGGTAATGACAACATGCTTTTCTTTGCAGTGGCCCAAACGTAAGTCGTTGTATAAAGTTTATGTGTGGCAAATGTATGACAACGAGTCGATATATGGGAAAAGTGTTCTTTATCATTCCTTTATGATCCCACCCACAACTACCTGTGTGTAATAAATAGTATCTGTGCACCTATGCATATGTTTGTGCATGCGCGAATACTACACACAGTTAGACATCTGGGCGCACATACTTTCATTCCTTTTCTAGTTCTCTTTTATAAGTCGTTTTTGCACCTAACATTGCTTTTTTTGCACCTAACATTGCTTTTTTTGCAATCGAGCAAGACCAAAACCTTCAAAAAGATAAAAATAAATAAATAAACAAATTAAAAGCGGATGATAACAACATCCTTCTCCGTGTCAAACGGCTCTTCTTCATGTCGCTGGAAGTCCAAAAGCAGGGGGCGCTGTTGTTCATGTAACACGAAACCATCTCGTGCCAAGAATGTGCTTGAAAGGTTGGCTTTGTAACCTGGCGGTTTTGTTTCTAAAAGACAGCAGCCGATGATCAATACCGTCATGAGAGCTCGAGCTTCACTTCACGAGGGTTCTTTAATGCATTTTCAATACAACGTCACGTGCAGCAAGGAGGTTTTAAAGCGTAGTGCGCCATCAGGGCAATGCGCACTGCCTGTTGGAATGTTTTGTTTTATAATGTGCTTCACGCTGACAACCACGGGAACATCATCAACGTTTTAATAAACGTTCCTCAACGCTTTTTTTCTTTCAATTAATGATATGAGCTGAAACAAAAAAAAAAATACTTTTAATACGTTTTTTAAAAGCGTCGCAGCAGCATGTCATTTGCTGTCTACCCCTCTGTGTTGTAAAAAAAACAAAAAAACTTTGTATTACTTTTTATTTCTCTCAGCATCTGTTCACAATTGTAGATTGTTTTGGTAATTAGGGAAATATGTATTGTCCAGAACTTATTAGGTTACATTGTGAAAAATAAAAGAACATGTCTGTGTGTCTTACTCTTGGATAAGTATGGCTGTAAACAAACATGCCTCTTGTCGCGTCATATCAAGTTATGCTATGTAATGTTCCGCTCTTTTATGTTATACAAAGCGCCTTATAAGCCCACAATGTGAACGGTAACGCTGTACAATAAAATATAGACAGCAACAGGGAGCTATCCTATTCTCTGTCATGTTATGTAGCTCTAAGTTACATCATGCCATAATGTATTTCGTTATGCAATGCAATGCTATGTTATATTATGACTTGACATGCTATCTAAGCGACTCGAAGTTATACTAAGTTTTGTAATATTGTGCTGAGCTAAATTGTATTATACTGTATTCTTATTCCTTATGTTATGTTATAGCATGTTAGGTTATGCTACCCCACGCTAACCTATGCTATGTCACGTTATGTAGTGCTGAGTGCCAGAAGGCGTTTTGTTATGTTATGATACCACACGCTGTGTTTTGTAATGCGCACTAAAGCTACGCAAAGTTATACTTAGTTAAGTCATGTAGTATTGGGCTATGGAATTGTATGTGTTGCTATGGTATACTATGCTAGTGACATTTTGCGGCCTGCAATATGAAGTGATGCTATTGCATGTATTACGTCATGCATTTAGTCACTGTTCTTAACCACAACACCGTGAAATAGTCGTGCGTTTATTTGATTGCTAAAGAGGTCATGTAAGGTTAATAATTTGGCAAATAAAATAAAACACAAAACGTGCAAGGACTTCTTTTCCTGGCGGGTGGCGCTGAAAAGGTCATAGCGTCACAAGTGGGAAAGGGGAAGGCATTGACAATGGACTCGTCACCACCATGGCCTGAAGTGTTGTGACACATTTCTGACTGTTATGTGTGTTTTGGGTGCTGGTAGTGAGAATGTCCTGAAATACAGTTACTTTTTCCAAAATCAAAATATGACGCCACATAAGCTTGGCAGACTCGCTATAGGAAAGACAGGGAGTGGGCGGTGTGAGATGAGTGTGGTGGGTGGGGGGGAGAGAACACGGCCCTACACTATGGTGAGACAGAAACATCCATGCGAGCTGGTGAATTGATTGAGTATGGGCCAAAACACGAGCATTGACTACCTTGACCAAACATATGCAAATAAATAAAACATTCTTGCATGTAGATTTAGGATTTTCTGCGACTTTTTTTTGTTAAGGAGTCATGTAAAAAAAAATTGGGGGGGGGGGGTGTTGTTTGGCCACCTTCAGCGGCTACACCGCTAGTTGTATTTGTTACCTAGACACTGTCTTAAAAAAAAAATAATCAAAAGCTGTAGGCGAGGCGGGGCTGGGGCGGCAGAGGGCATGCGTTCTCATTTCTGCGGCGCTTTTGAAGCAGTGCCTACAACTCAGCTTTGGGCTTCAAAGCGAGGGGATTACCGCCTGTATGCAGCAATTAATATGGTTGTAACTCAGAACGTCAGCACCTGACTGCTATGCAGGCTGGACAGTAGCCCGGTGGGGGTCCGGCCCCCTTCCAGAGCGGGGAGTTTATAAAAAAAATATCTGGAAGAATAAACAGACTATTTGTGAAAGGGAATTTCTCACGAGTTACCAAACACTTTGCCGATTTTGATAGGAAGAAAAAAAAAACAATAAACCTTTAATGTCCCTTAACCTCTAACCTGATATATCCACCTAGATTATTGCAATCTGCCTCCTACTGTTAAGCAGAATGGTGTTGTATTAAAGAGAAAGCCACTCGGCGCGCCAGCTTCCCCAGTTTGGCCGACAGCCCCCCTGGCCCCCTCCTCTGAGGGTGTTCACTGTTCAGGGCTTCAAGCGTGTGCAGAGGAGCAGGGAACGTGAAGCCAGGAGGATGTAGTAACTAAAACGCGGTTTTAAACTCACTGCAGTGTGCGTTTTAATCAAAACAACGGTATGCCGCGTTGGACATTTCCTTCCAATGGCAAACCATTTCGGTTACACATAACGTTTGTGGAAAACGTTGCAAGGGAGGTTTTCTTTATAAAGCATTTTTTTTAATAAAAATTCAAATTTAAGGAATTAGAAAAAAAGCATATTTTAATATTTACATGATTTTAGGCGGGAGAACACGTTAGGTCCATAGATTTTAAAGATGGATGTAACCGGAAGGCTCCAGGTTTAATGAGAAATGGCCATTATGAGGAAAAATAACCATTGCGCTATGAGAAATGCCATTCGAAGAAAGCGTAGACGGTGCTTGGTTGGGAAGGTGCCTGCAGGTGGGTTCCACCGGCACTTATTTGCAGGGAGGGGTACTTATGTTTTGTAAGCAGCCTACTAGGGAGTGGGTGGGGGAGTTGATGGAAGACGAGAATTACGGGAAAATTCCCAGGAAGAAAGAAAGAGGCAGGGAGTGTTTGGTGGTGGGTGAAAGAGGCACGAGGTGGAATCAAGATTACAGGACCTTAATATTCTGCAACTCCGGCATTGGATATTTCTGGTCGTGGGCTTCTGAGCAAAACTTTAGGCCCCAACAAGTATTGTTTTAGAAATTAAGCACTGGTTAGATGTACTCATTTCATTTAACTGCTGCCTCTGACCGTACACTTTCGTTTTTGTAGCATCTTTAATTACTTTCTTCATGACAAAGGAGTTTTCAACACTCGTGACGTCATAGGGACTACAGTTGCCGTCTCACTACTCTCGTGGGTCTTGTATGACCCCTGGGAAGTTGGGTAAATTGTGCTCCTGCTGAGGACGAGAGCTTCGGCACCCCCTATTCATTACAAATCCGAGCATCTAATGAGGGCAGGCAATACCATGGAAGAAAGGTGATTGGTCCACTGTTCCTATTTTGGTGTTTGCATTCAGTTAACAATTGCACACGCCCTTGGCATTGCTGGTGCTTCGAAAAGCAACCAAGAATTAGGCGGGAAACAGTGTATTAAGATATTCAGAATATTGTCAGGTTTTGACAGTCCTACAAGGTTTGAGAAGATTGAGTAGCTTCTGACTCTGGGCAGGATTTTAACTAAATGCAACATGGTGAAGAAATATGTCCCAGGTAGGCATATGTATCTAGGGGAAGGGTCGGATGAGCATCTGCCATATAGAATGAGCATAGTCCCCTAGGCAGGGTGGTCAGGAGTATCTTTAATCAGTCTGAATCAGTTGAAGATGACCGATAGTTGTCTTTGGTAGAACATTATAGGCCAGCGGTGAAAAAAATGCCTTTATTTTAGGCAGAGTATTCACAGTGAAATCCTAAACCCCAGTCTCTACAAGAAAATCACTGTAGTGAGCCCCACCACTGAACCATACACATGTTGTTACACCATGTGTGTGTCATGTAGCTAAAGCAACCTTTATGTTTTTCTAAGACAGACAGCATGCAAAAATCAGGATGCACCAGTAGCAAGAAGGCTGTGGTAAATAAGTCCTCGAGAAGGGTTCAAGCACACTGCAAAAGTGAGAGAATATCAAACGAAAGGGAAGCAAATAGAAAGAAAAGCAAAAGAGAATGGATAGAGAAAAAAAGAAACACCACAAAGGGCATAAAAGAAAAATAAGCAGAGGATGGAATGGAGCCAATGGAAAGAAAGAGAATGAAGATAGGTTAAGATGTAAAAATGAGATTTTAGTCAAAGGATAAGAAAAGATTTAAGTGACAACAAATTATATCCTCTTTAGCTGTATTTTCCCAACCAGGCCTTTGTCAGAAAGTGGGAACATAATGATCTTCCTATTGAACAAGGCTGATTGCCTATGGGATTTTATATATCTCTACTATTTCAAACTCCGAGTAGCAATTCAGATACTGAGCACCCCACACCACTTTACAGGAATTTAGAGTCCACCTCTAGACAACATTCTAAGGAACACTTCATGTTTGTACAGTTTATTGAAACAATGCCCTTAAACTTTAGTTCAACACATTTAGCTAACTAGTGTAAGGTAAGCATCATTACTAAATTTTGCTTATATATCACTGTATTAATTTTAATTAACACCCTTTAACTACGCATTCAAAACAAAGAAATGTAATGAAATAAGACCAACAAGAGACACATCAGTGCTTTAAATTCTTGAAAATAACTTTTCAAAATTCTGATGAATGATGAACACAATAGTAACAACCCTTGTGAATGTGTGCCTAGGTTTTAGCTGGAATGATGAATGAGGGGGAAGGGAGTTGTCTTCTCAGCAAAAGGTTTTGTAACTTGTTTATCCTTCACTACATTTATTATGGCAACAGTAAACAGGTTACAAAACCTTTTAGCTTAAGCATTCATGACAAACAGGACATTGTGGCTGGTTTCTGAATGCTGTGCTTATCCAGACAAGAAATGAAATCACAAGAAATACTGCTCTTTAGCAGGACAAGGCACCTTTTAAACCAATTTGATTTACCCAATTTAACCCTCATGATTCCTCAATGTGATTCTACTCTATTTGGGCTGGCTCAACCCTATGCTGAGGAAGCTTGACCATGTATCCTTAGCACTGGTGTCACTTATTGGGTTTATGACATTAACGTAAAACCATGAGACTTTGCTCTCAATAGAGAAATGATTGTTACCCTTCCTTTATGAAAGGTAGTAAAGGCGCCACTTCTTTGGAGAGGTTATGTCTCCATGCACAGTCATAGGAGCCGGCATCCTAGAGAAGCTCAACTCCCAAGATTCATATTTTTCAGTCCTTGTGGAAGATCTGCCAGGAACCAGCGAAAGATCTCCCAGTAGCAAGTCCAGTCGACACCCGCTGAAAACATCTGCAAGTCATAAGCCCTTTGTGGTATCAGCACAAATGTCAAGAGTTAAAACACTTGTTAAGATCAGGACAAAAAACTAAGAAAAAGCCATGAACCCTCTTCCTTTGATTTTGAGTATGCCAACAACTTCCTTCTCTCTTTCAAAAGGTGCGAGGAAAGAGCAAAAGGTTCCCAAAGCTTTATCTGAATGAGAAGCTATGATGTGTTTAGTGTCAAGAACCTACAGCCTTTCTCGAAATGTCACTCTTTTTATGGGGATGAAATCATGTGCAGGTTTGTTTGCTTTCCATCCAATTCCACCATTGTTGAATTTCCCAACTAGACTTGATAATAAAAGATTAGCTCCCTGTTTTCTTAATAATGGCAAATTGTGATCAACATCTGCAGGAAGGCTTTGGTGTTTTTTTGTGAATGATGGAGTTTCCACAGTTGGAAGTTTTTTATGTGCACCTATATACCTCAATTCACCTGTGCCCAACCTATATACTTTTTGTTTCTTCAGAACACCTTACTTCCGTGCTTAAAAGAGATTGATATATGAAGATATATACTCTATCCTTGTTATATATTTGGGTAACATTTGCAGCATATACATAAATATAGACAGAATATTTCAGCATCATTCCATTTACATAGACTTCAGTTCTAACAGAAACGTTAGTAACTGAATTTAAGTTTGTCATGTGCAATACACTTGTACATTATGTACCTATAATGTTCTTAAAACCTATGATTCATTACACCTTCGCGATTCCATTTTTGTTTTACCAAGATAAAATATTTCGATGGTACCAGACCGTAGCTACTACAAGGCAAGCATCTAAGTTTTCAATTGTGGCACCTAGATTCTCTCAATATTTAAGAGCGTCTTTAGTCACCTGGCTATGCATAAAATGCAGAGCCAAATGCTGAGCAAGGAAGGAAAGTGTCAACATAAAAGTTAAAAAGAAATAACGGACTAGTCTAGGCCTGAGACTTGTCACATAGCAAAAGTACTTTAGTAGGCTTACATGGTGCAGTTGCTATCCATCGGTAGCAGTCATTGGAAAAGGGCACACTCCTTTCCGCTGTTGCATTGCAGATTTCCAACTTACTTAATCATGAAAGTATCAGCTGTTGATCAACAGCATCAATCATAGCCAAACATTCCAATTGGATCGGGCAGTAAAGCCATCGCCACCAGGTAACAATTTGAGGTTATCCAATGCATCTCCAACCTTAAATCCCATCAAAGTTCGATTTCTAGGAGTCAGCTTGAAGGTGGTGGATTCTGTTGCTCTTTTCAATAACCTAGAAGTGCCTATGCCTAGTATTCCTTTTGCAGTACTTGTGGTTTGGGGGAGGTTAATGATCTTGTGGGCGAGGTTGCTAGTTCAGTTTGGCCCTTTAGCATTTAGTTTAATTTATATCAAATGTAAGATAACAAATTCTTTGAGAGCAAAAACTATTTGTTAAACTATGGAGCTGCTGATTATCTTCAAAGAGTGAGTGCAAACCTGGGGAAGTAGAATAATCAGCCAAATTAGTAACATAAGCAGAGCTGGAGGATGCTGTCTAGTGGAAGCATCTTAAAGAATGCAATTACAATTCAATGGGTTGATGTTGCACAGGGAGGAAGGACATCTGTTCTCAGAAAGACACCTTCAGTATGGGGGTGTGATATTTAGACTTTTAACAATCCTTCATTGAGTTTTACTTTGACACCATTTTGGCATGCCAGTATGTCAGATAGGTATCCACAAAACGTTATGGAAGATGAGGTACTGTGATCAATTTTTTGTTGGAGTATTTAGTCAAGTTAGTCCTATTTTGTATTATTTGTTGAGTAGGACACTACTTTGCTGACAAAGGTTGATTTAGTATTTTTTTTTATATTATACAGTTGAAATAAGTTAATCTAATTTTCCCAGTGTTTAGTTATAGTTAAGGTCGCTTTTCCATATATGTGTTTTTTGATTTGCTAATCACTTTGGTGTCGGTTGATTATTCTTCACAAAACCTGGCAAAAAAAAAATCACATTCACCAGCTCCTTTGTGGAAAGTTTATGGGTGAGCCGTCAAGTGGGGGTGAAGAAAAAAAGGGCGATTCCAAATGGCAAAATCCCCATCCATTTTCCAAAGACTTCTTTAAGAGGCTCCACCACAAAAACTGCTGAACGGAATTACACCAAATTTAGCAGGAAGCTAGATCATGGTCCACAGATTGTGCTTATTGTGATTTAGAGTAAATCAGTTCAGTTGTTTTCGAAAAATCAAGGTACACAGTTATTTGGATTGTGGGAGTCTCGCAAGGGTGGCAATTTAAAAATTGAGCCTTCTGATTGGTCCAGGGAGATTTTTTCCTTTGGGCCATCTCGCTTCTGTGGGAGTAAGACTCCTGTAGGAGCTAGTGCTCTGATTGTTTGCCAGCAGCATGGGAAAACTGTTGCTGAAAGCAATTACAGACAACAGGCACTTAGTCCCCAGTCCTAAAAAAATGATATAAGGGGGCAGGGTCGAGATTCACGGCCGCCTCGAGGGCCCATGAGGGATACCCAGAGAGACTCATCAGGTCACAAATTACAAAAAAACAAGCAACTTTTACCACAATTCCATGGGAGTCCCAACTATAAATGGAGAGGTGTAAAAGTAGGGCCCCCCTCCAGTCTATATAGGGCCCCGGGACCCTAATCCCCCTGGGCTGGATGTATTTAAAGGGATGGTGCTAATATGCCAACATTTAAGATGTTAACATCCGTTGACTAATTGGTCTCTATTTGTGTCTCGATTCATCAGATTATGAAATCGCTGCAATTATGGCGTGCTGAGTAATCCAGGATGCGGAGACTCGACATCACAAAACAAATTTCATAATCTGGTGAATCGAGACACAAATATAGACCAATTAGTTAACAGACGTTAACATCTTAAATCTTGGCATAAAGCACCATCCGTTTCCCTATTTAGAAATTCATAATTCACGGTATTTAGCTACCTGAAGTCAGCGCATCAAGTTTTGGGTACGCCAGTTCCTTATTATTCTCATTACCATGAAAACGCATAGTCTATAGCATCTCTCAAGTATATCCTGATACAATGCATTTCTGTACGTTTTACAGAATCCATAGATTCTGTTTTGATTGCCGCTGCCTTCCAACTAAGATTCCACCTGAAAATTTGTGGCCCTTTTCCTGACGAAGGCACTGTCTTTTGCCGAAACAGTCTACTACCGTCTTGCCACATTTGTTTTTCATAATTATATATCAACTGTGACCAATGTCTTTGTTACAGAAGTATCGTTTTTATTGTGTCTTGACTATGTTCATGGTATGAATGCTGATATGAATGAAGAATTATGATTTGGTCTGTTGTAGTATTTATATTGAAGTAATAAAATAACAGGTTTGATACACTATTTAGCATGTTATATCTGTTGGTTCTACCTGTATATAAAAAAAAATTCTGCTTGCTTTATCAATTGTATCATGTCACTTTTGTATCTGTTTTGCCTTAAGTCTTTACATTGCAAACCCCTGCTGTGCACAGCGAAAGGCTTTGGGCATCACGGGGTTGGCTGCATGTGGGGAGTTGGAAGTAGGGCCTTGCTGCAAACAGGCTCTGCAGCTATCCACATATGACCAGTGTGTGGCATGGGGTTGGCTCCCTCCAGAAGACTGCCTGCAGGGAGTTGGATGCAGGGCCTCCCTTTAAGCCAGGCCCTACGTCCAAACCCATAGAAGCAGGATGAAAAGTCATGTACAGCGTGATGTTGGCCGCCTGCATGATGGTTGACTGCCGGGTCCCGTTACCAGCTCCCTGATGTACATGGCCAAAGGCCATGCATGGCGGGGATTGGTTTTATGTATGGTAAAAATTATTACTTTACATTTGAAAATTCTAGAAATTAATTGAAAAAAACCAAAGGGTAAAGTAACTTTATTGTTAGGTCTGATAAAAAGATCTGTTTTTGATAAAAAAAATCTTAGAGGGGGGGGTGGCCAACAACCAACGGAGATGGCCACTTACTGGAGCGGTTCTAAGGCCCACCACAATAAATCCCCAACAAATCCATAATTAATCTGAGCACCGATCACCGCGGACAACTAAGGAAGACGGTCGGAGGCGGCTATAAGGGTGTCACCTGCAGGAAGCCGACAAACTCAAGCGGCAATGTGGAGAGGATGCAGTGGCCTGGAGGTCTGGTGGAGCCGCGGCCTTGATTTGAATTGGCTGCCAGAGGCCCCTCCCCCTTGTAGCAAACTACGATGAGGGGACTCGGGGATGGATCCTCTCCCCTACCCTCACTGTGAGAGAGGAGTGCAGCTGTCCCATTGGGTGCTGTATAGAAAGAATTAAGATGCCATGGCCGGAGGCCGTGGAAGCCACAGCCAGAAATCACTTGTCCGACGAAGGAGCTGTCAAGCAGTGTGCCCCCCCTGACCCTGCACGGTCAGTAAACACCGACCCCAGGGGGGGATCAGGGAGAGGTCTTCTGGCCCTCCCGCCTGCGTGGTAATAGAAGTACGGCCATACCCCCTGTGGGATTGTAAGGTGAACAGGGCCCGGGGCGGCAGAGGTGTAAAGAGGCGACTTGTATAGTCCCCAAAAGGACCGGCATCTCCTGAACGCCACTGAGTTGTGCTCCTCCCCCACCTGCAAACAACACCATTGGGGGTGGCAAATGCGTGGGGAGCCCGGGAAAGTACAGTAGAGCCACAGGCTACCGCGAAGGCGAAACAAAGAAGCATTGGCCCGGTGGCCGTGGAAGCAGCTGCCTGCAATAATCCGACCTGCTGAGAGGGTTCGGAGAGGCCTGTAAATTCACGTGGCAGTGCAAGACAGGCCTTGTAGGCCTGAGAAGTGAGCGGGGTGCAGTGTGCCTGCCTGAGGAGACCTAAGAAGACTGGCATCTTCCAATCCCCAATGGGTATTTGTAGAGTACTAACTGAACATGACAGCTCCTTTCACGGCGAAGGGTGCCCATCACGTATCGTGTCCATCACAAATGTTCCTCGGTGCTCCACAGATGAGCGCATAGCCCTGATGCCGATTTCATACAGCCAGAGATACCACCTGAAACTGCTGGACAGAGGAGTAAGGCCTTGAGCTGTGGGGAGTAGTGGTGCACTGGCCAGGTGGTGCTGCGGTGCTACAATCCAGTTTTCGCTCCCTCGAGGGTCCAACACCACTCAGCTGGATTACCAATACCATGATCAGGTGCTTCACACCAAAAGAATGACAGGTGGGAAAGACATGAAAGAGTCCCATCAAACAAAAATAGACAAATTCGCCCAGTCCAGGGGGGCTGAAAACATGCAAGACCCTCAGGACCACTCAGTCTCAGACACTCGCCAGGGGCTGGAAGAGGCCTCGGTCTCCTTACAGAACATCTGTATAGACACCATCACTACAGAAGTCTCTCTGATGCATGCAGATCTGCGCAACTTGGGGTCCTGTGTTAAAGAAGTTGAGGACTCAGTGTCCACCTTAGGGCAAGAGACACACAGCCTTAAAACAGAGGTGAGGGACCTGGAGACCTCTAATAAACTCCTAAATGAATGACTTGAGGATTGTGAAGAAAGATCCCAGCGCAACAACATTCAGATTTTAGGGGTCCCGGAATGCGCTGAGGGACCAGCAGAGAATTAGTTTGTGGAAGACCTTGTCCTCAAGTATCTCTAGCCCGCAGACTTTCCAATTTTTTCTCAGTGGAGAGAGCGCACAGAGTGCCAGGGGGCCACAGCGATCCAGGGGCCCCGTCGCGATCACTGCTTGCTAGGCTCTTTCATTTCAGAGACCGCAATACAATTCTCCAAATGGCAAGAACAGCTCCACTGATCCTATATGAAAAAACATGCATAACCTTCTCCCAGATTTCACGCTAAAGGTCCAGCGACGAAGATGGAGTTCCCTTGAAGTCAAGAAGGTGTTGCGAGAGAAAGATGTGAAGTACTCGATGCTCATGCTGGCAAGACTACGCATCGAATCAGAGGGCAAGATTGGGTTCATTACCAACCCAGAGGAGGCCTGGGAGTGGTTGGAGGGCTGGCGATCTGTCGGTGGAACAAGAGGAGGAACACACCATAAGAACCGCGTGAAGACGAAGGGGATACAAGGACCACGAACTGAAAGAAAACTTTTGGTACAAGATAAAGAAACAGAGCAAAGAGACAAAGACTGACACACGTGGTGGGGATGATCCTGGAGAGCCTCACGCCTGCCTGAAAGATCATATTTTCAGCTATACAAAGAGACCCAGAGAACTTGCGGGTTGGCCTGGGCGATGCGGGGGGGATGGGGGACTCACAGCGGATCAACATGATCTTTGAAGGTCAGACTTTCAACTATTGTTTCAATGGGTTCTATCAACTATATTGAACATGGGGATGGATGGCGGGATGTGGGGCTGGCCTATGACCCCTAAAGTGTATGATGTTGGGTTGGGGCATCAGGCACTCTGCTGAGTTGGCGGGGAGGGCAGTTCTATGTCTGTCATGCAGGGAAGCGGTGAGGAGGGTGGAGGGGGTTTTCTTTGTTATTAATGTTTTTCTCACCCTTTTTTGGGGGGGGAATGTTACTGCAGTACATTGCTGTTTACGTCTATGGGTAGTACCGTCAGTTCTCTGTATAAATATTGGTTGACTGATCCACCGCAGACACGAAATACCAGTATGGATAATCCAGAGGGAGGTGGGAGGAGTACAACTTACCCATAGGTAAATGACTACGGGACCAGACACAAAGGTCCCTGAGCTCCACATTATGTCATGGAATGTAAATGGACTGGGCCATAAAATCAAAAGGGGGTTAGTGTCACAGTATATCAAGCAACATTCCCCAGACATTGTCTTATTGCAGGATTCGCACCTCCTGGGTAACGCATGCAAGGTGCTTGATCGATTGGATTAGAAAATGTCAGTACATGCAGTGTATACCTCTAGCTCCCAAGGGGTGGGTATCCTTTTTAAGAAGAGCTTCCCAATCATGATAAAAAAGACATGGTCAGACAGACAGGGTCGATTTGCTGAACTAACAGGTGTTTGGGAGAGGGAACAGATTAATATAAAATCAGCATATGTACCCCCTGGCCTCCAGTCTGCCACACTCCCTGATCTAGGAGCACGCTTGCTCCAAGCACCAGATGGGGAGTTTTTAATAGGGGGAGATTTCAACATGACACTAGACGATAATGTAGACTGACACCCTCCTAGACAGACTCTTCCCTCTATCACTCAGTTAGCAAACTTTCTAATTGCACTGGGGCTGGTACATGTCTAGAGGACCCTCAACCCAGTCACACAACACTACACCTTTAACTATGGGGCCCATGGTAGCAGATCTCAAATTGACCTCCTCATCTCAACCGTCTCTTCTCTCACAAAATTTAGAGAGGTGAAACATCTAGCAAGAGGAATACTAGACCACTCTCCCATGTGGGCAAGATACTGTAGGGGCAATCCAAGGGATACAATGCCCATAAATCCATGGCTTGTAAAACTGCCAGCAATACAAGAGGGACTTCAGCAGCACACTATCCATTACTTTCAAGAAAATAAAAACTCTGTTACTTCCTCCTAACACTCTGGGAAGACTATAAGGCAGTGATCAGGGGACAGGCCCTGTCTCTGATGATGGGATAAAAAAGAGATAAAAATGTGACAGTGGAGAAGCTCGAACAAGAAATCCTACAGCTAGAGAAAGAGGTGGTTCTCGATGCACAATCAGATACACAATATCGCCAGCGACTGAAACAGCAGGAATATAGGGACTTAGTGACAGATGTGGGTAGGATCAATTGTAACGTCCTCAACACAAGATCTATGAACTGGGAGACTGATTAGACAAACTACTTGTCTGGTTAGAAAGGCAAGACCAGGCTAACAGATGGGTGGTGGAAGTGGAGTCACCGGACGGAGAGCACATGAAAGACCCACAAGATACCGCGGACACTTTTGCAGCCTACTAATCACAAATATACTCATCTGATGCATCGACATCGGAACATGACTCCTTGACTTTCCTAGCATATAGACCACTCCTGACCCTATCACCGGATGAGGCAACACTTCTAGAAAGAGACCTCATGGAGAAGGAAATCAAATTAGCCATATGATCACTACAGCTGGGCAAAGCTGTGGGATTTAATGGAATGCCCGTAGGGACTATCCAGACTTATGGCATCCACTATTGTACCCTATCTCCTGAAAATGTTTGAGGAAAGTAGACAAGTAGGCACACTTCCTGAGAACTGCAACTAGCCTCAGTGGTAGTAATTCATAAAGAAGCCAGGCCCCGTATCGATTTGCCTCTTATGGGCCCATATCCTTGCTCAACACAGAGCTGAAAATATAGGCCAAAACCTTTGCACTCCGTTTGACTCCATTGATGAAGAAACTGGTGCATCCTGATTAATAAAGATTTCTTCCTGGCTGAAACACAACGCTAAACTTAAAATGATTTCACAGAGTCTTGGGGCGAGCACACAGAATCAAAGAGGACGTGCTGTTACTGTCACTTTGTGTGCGCATGGCCTTGATACAGTTAAAGAGATAAAAATGCAACAGTGGAGAAGCTCGAATAAGGAATCCTACAGCTAGAGAAAGAGGTGGTACTCGATGCACAATCAGATACACAATATCACCTGCGACTATAACAGCAGGAATAAAAGGACTTAGTGACAGATGCTGCTAGGATCAAGTGTAAAGCCAATTAACACAAGATCTATGAACTGGGAGACTGATTAGGGAAACTGCTTGTCTGGTCAGAAAGGTAAGAACAGGCTAACAGATGGGTGGTGGAAGTGGAGTCGCTGGATGAAGAGCGCGTGAAAGACTCACGCGATATCGCTGACACTTTTGCAGTCTACTACTCACAAATATACTCATCTGATGTATCAACATTGAAACATGACTCCTTGACTTTTCTAGCATAAGACCCTGACCCTATGACCCGATGAGGCAACACTTCTAAAAAGCGACCTCACGGAGAAGGAAATCAAATTAGCCATCTGATCACTACAGCTGGGCAAAGCTGTGGGTCCTAATAGAATGTCTGTAGAACGGTACAAACTTATGGCATCCACTATTGTACCCTATCTCCTGAAAATGTTTGAAGAAAGTAGACACGTAGCACACTTCCTGAGAACAGCAACTTGCCTCAGTGGTAGTAATTCATAAAGAAGGTAGGTCCCTTATCTATGTGCCTCTTATAGGCCCAGGCCATATCCTTGCTTAACGCAGAGCTGAAAATATAGGCCAAAACCCTTGCACTCCGTTTGCCTCCATTGATGATGAAAGGGGTTCATCCTGATTCATCGAGATTTATTCCTGGCTGAAACACAACGCTAATCTTATGACGACTCAAAGGAGGCTTGGGGCGAGCATACAGAATCAAAGAGGACATGCTGATACTATCCCTTGATGCGCGCATGGCCTTCGATACGGTTAAATGACCATATCTTTTTGCTGTGCTTCAACACATGAGTATTGGCCCAAAATTCCTTTCCGGTTGTGACTACTATACTCTCAGATATCAAAAAGAAAGGGGAGGTAGAGGTTTTTTAGAGCTAGGTCCGCCCTCCTTTATTATGCTTAAACTGAAACCAGAGGTGTCGGGTTAGAGGACCTAGTCATAGGGTAAGGATAGGGAATCTGATCAATGCGATCAAAAATTGCCTCCAGGAAAGAAAAATGTCTTTCTTGAGTCCCCTCACTCACCAGGGTTTCCCCACGGTGACATGCTTCATCATTGGGGCCATCCCAGTTCTCTACGAACTGGGGTGTGCTGCAACTTGCGGAAATACGTAGGAGCACTTTAAGTGGAAGACTATGTGTAGTGCAGAAAATGTGGTGGAGTGGGCTACAGTGATTAAAAATACCCTGCTAGTGGACTAAAATACTTTATTATCACTCCTAGGTTGGTATGTCTCAAAAGGGGTGAACAAACTATAATGCGTTAGAAGTTCAGTGTAAGATCAACATTTTTCAAGCCTACCCCAAGCTCTTCGTCAGGACCACACAGGGACCAGCCCTGTGTATGCCACTCCTAGTAAACCTAAATACGGAAATAAAGAATTAATTAAAGAAATAAACACAGCAACGAATAAAGCATGCATTGTTTATACATACGATCACAATGTATCACGTAGTATGTCTGCGAAAATAGAAAAGACATGGTTAGGGGATAGACAGCCTGCTCTCTCTTGCAGAGTAGGTGGGTACATATATAATGCACTTCCATGCTCTAGAGATGCTCCTTAATGGTGCGTGCAGTCGTCCAGCTCAGAGCATGGTTTTAACCTACGTAGGTATAAACATGCTGGGTAAATGTGCAGCGTAGTGAATGATCATCAATTAAAACAAAACATACACATGGTGATTTACAAACAACACACACAAATAGGGCTAGATTGGTTATGCCTGCAGATTAACACATATTTTTTTGAGAGCAGAACTGTGTTTCTTGGACCACGGGGGGCGGGGTTTCCCCGAAAGTTTTATCTGCAAAAATTGAAGGAAAAACGGGGAGGGCTTTGTTAGTGTCGGCGTAGACCCCCATATTTGAAAAACGGTCTCTCGTCCTACCGTACCATTCACGTGGAGGAAAAAGCACTTACTTCAGTTTAGAAAGCCTCGCATCTGGACACCTACTTGTCTCCATGTTGGACCGCATCTTAGCGTGTCAGAGCGGGGGAATGAATAAATGCTTCCTGCTTCGCCCGCATGGAGGTCTTTGGGGATTAGACCACGTGTGAAGCTACACAAGATGGCCGCCATTAATGGCAAAGGTGACGTCCATATTGGAAGGATACGCGAGTGGGCTCCGCATTATCCTTCTTTGAGTAACAAAGTTACTGGATGAAAGAGGTTAATTTAGTGATGTAAAATGCAAAAGAATGAAATAGGTGTATTGTATTTCTTAAATACAGATCGGGGAGGAATTAAACTCAAAATGGAAAAGGTATATTTTTATATTCACGAGTTCTTTTTAATGGTGGTAAAAAGAATAATGGCCAAACATGTCATTTCAGAAAGTTTTGTACTGTAAAAAAGGGTTTAGTAATTTAAAAATGAGCACACCTGCTGATGGAGTTATTTGAAAGGGTGAATGTTGTCAAGGGTTGGTATTGGATCATATTAGCAGATCCTGTGTTTATCCACAGCACAGATGTTTTGCCATGTGATTTCCTAGAGGGTGGGCAGGGTACCCTCTAATTTTGAGTGTATGATTAGCCATAATAGCCGCAGACCAAGAAGCATTATTTCAGCTATATGGTAACTCCGTAACAGCGTTGTATTGCTGTGCACATATCTTCATGTGGATCATACCCCCCTTAGTTCTGACTGCTCATGGCTATAGTGCATGTCATTTAGTATTAGCAGAATTGGCCCAGGGGATATCGTCATTCAGGCCCTGGGTGTCTATACGGAATTTGAACATCCAGCATTGTTCTTTTTCATTTAACTTTTTCTCAAGGTTCTCCTTGCTTTTAATGTGTTCCAGTCCCACCCACCTCATATCGTTAGGGGTGTGTTGTTTCTTTAGAAAATGGGTGGTCATTCTCGTAGTTGTACGTTTACAGCGTACGTTACTTCGGTGTTCCACTATCCTGGTGCTGACTTTCCTAGTTGTCATCCCTACGTAGTGGAGATTGCATGAGCACGTGATCAGGTTGCATGAGACATGCATCCTAGGCTGTTTCTTCTCAGTTCAACTGCCAAGCACCCCGGCGTCTCGAGAGAACGCGCATTATGCGAGTACAGCTCGCCTCCAAGGAAAATAACGAGCAAGTTACATTCTCAAATTAAACAAGGGATTCACAGGCTGAGAAGAAACAGCCTAGGATTCAAGTCTGGGACTCCACCACACATTTTATTTTTCAACGGCTCCCTGCTAATCAACTGCAGCCATAAATGAACTCAGTGCATATTGGGTGAAAAGAATTCAGCAAAGATTGGCTGATCTCGCAATAGTCAATACGCTTTCTGGTCCTGATGAGAACCCCGTATGTGGAGGGGTTTGAAATGTGTCGACCTTGTTTTGTGGCCAATCAAGTGTACTAACCATTGTTAAAAATTGTAAATTCTGCATTTATGAAAAAAAAATTCTGTTTGGCTTTTTGTATTGTCTAATTCTTTTTTTGTGGTTGTAAAAAATGAAGTATTTACAGGTGTGTAGGGTGCGGGTGAGCATGCTGGTATGTATGGAGCGTGAATTGAGTGGATGACTGAGATGATTGGTTAAGATGTATGCATTGAGGGGGTGTGAAAGAGAAACTGCGGAGGGTGAAATGTTGTTTTAAATAGGATTTTGTGGGTGAAGGTAGCTTGGTGTTTCCTAAATTGTTTAAAATGGATGCAATTGTTTGTGATTTATATATGTGGGCATTTCAAAGACTTTTGATTAAATCGCACTAAAAAAAGAGGTACCTAGTGACATTGTTTCATTTCAATGAGCACGTTGTAGCTTGAGAATTAAGAATCAGTATTGGCGTTCTGTTGGTTTTTGTTTTGATAGGTGCATTTTAGGCACCATTGGCAATTGACTCATTGACCAAACAGGGTGAAACCAATTTGACCACTACCATTTTTGGGACAAGACATACAAAGTGAAGCACTGATTAGCAGTGTCATTAGGCACAGCCTCTTGATGAACAAAAATAGATCCAGAAAAAGGTGAAACATTAGATGGCAGTGCTGAAAAGGCTAGTTTGCTTCAATGTGACATTATTGGTTTTTAGATTTTTCTTGGTAAATATTTTTCTTCTTGTAACATGCCTAATTTTTGTTTTGGTCTCCATTTCTCTACTTGCTCTGCAGGTATCTTTGAGATTCTGCATAATGTTGTGTGATTGTTGTGGATTGTAAGGTTAATATTTATATTGTCTCTCGGAGATGTTGAATTCGCAGGGCCTCGAAGGGTGTTGATCACCATTTAATGTTTGACCCCGTGGATTTTACCTGTGGATGTCTGCATTAAAATGTGACTGTTGTTATCACATACCACCTGCAGGATTTATAAATATCATAGGCGGCTCTGAATGTGTGGAGGGAATTTAGAATGAAAGGATGGTGGCTGCTGCTGCCTCCTATTCAATCTGTGCATCTGTTTTCATTATTGCAGCAACTGTTCTTGTTGATCTGCAACCACTTGTTTCACCTATCACAAACAAGGCTCTTCCTACTGAGTATCAGCCTCTTCTTACACTGCATAGCTATTGCCACCACAACAGAAGTCTTTATTTAGTTACCAGCCCTCTTTATGTAAGGAATCAATTTCCATACCATGCAAATCATGTGAGTACTAGAATGTTTGAAATGACCAATTTTAGCATGATATTCCCCAGATTTTAACTTTCACAACCACACTTTTACTGAACCCGTTTTAATGGCATTACAAATCTGCACACTTTACACCTCTGTTTCTGTGACCCAGTGGTAAAGTGCTTGTGTTCTCCTTCTAAACATGGTAAAATTGGTATCCATATAATTGGCACGTTAACTTACTTTTAAGTTCCTAGTAAATGGTATCACGTGTACCCAGGGCCTGTATATTAAATGTTACCCATGAGCTGCCACAATAATTCTGCCACCCACTAAAGTGGCACTGTGAAACATGTCCCAGGCCTTCCACTGCAGCCTGTGGTGCAGTTTTTAAACTGCCATTTTGGCCTAGCGAAATACAACTTTTGCTAGGCCTAACTAAACCTTCCTTTGAAGTACTTACAAGTCACCCCTAAGGTAGACCCCGAAAGTGCATGGTATTTAAATAGTAGGATACGTGTTCTTTCGTTTTACATGTCCTGGCAGTGCAAACCTCCCAAAGTTGTTTTTCACTGTGGTAAGGCTAGCTCTCCCATAGACTAAAACTGAGTTACATTTTTACATTAAATAAGTGATAACTTCAGTTTGGGAACAGACAGAGAAAAACTTCTTCCACTGATTTGAATTGTGATTTAAAATCCTCTTTAATGGTAAAGTCAGATTTTAAATTGCTAATCTAAAAATCCCAAATTGTCTTTTCTGCCTAATCCAAATGGGCCTTTATGCCTGGGTCCAAGGTCACATGGCTGATAATGGTTCTTCTGTGGTGTGTTGTGTATTCCTTCCCGACATTAGACAAAAGGGTCCTGTGTGTGGGAAGGGTATTTCTCTCTTGAGCAAGATACTCTGAGGGTTATACTCCGCGCTTCCTGCACTTCAAAGGGTAGGCTGAGGGCTGTACTCACCCCCTTCCTGACTTCTGAAGCTGTCTATCCTGTCACTGGCACACGCAGGCCACATCTTGGAGTGAAACCCAGGGAAATGGGAAGCACTGACCAGAACCAGTTTATGGTTAGACAAAAAGTGTGATGCCTAAACATAGGATGGCACTGAGTATAAATGTGGCACCCTTAGGGCCCTCTCATCAGAACATTCCTTGACCATTGGAGACTCAGAAAAAGGACTGTCCTGCTGTCTGAAGCCTGAAGAAGACTGGGCCTGTTTGCCTTGAACACAAGATCCCAGGCATGGAATATATGATGGAACCATACATACCATTACCACACATGCTTTTACAATGTGGTCTATATAACGCAGGTACCATTACCACACATTACTTTTACCATGCAAATGTTACAATGATTATGCCTTTACCAAATTTCATTGTAAAATCATGAGTGGTAAAGGCATATGTGAGGTAAAGGTTTTACAAATAAATGTAAGTATTTTACAGATAAGTATAAACCCTTTTTATGTATATATAGAAGGATTATATTTTCCTGTAAAATGCTTACATTTTAGTTGTAAAGGCAGGCGTGGTTAAGGCATAATCGTTTTAAAATCCTGCGTGGTAGAGATAATGTGTGGTACTGGTACATGCGTTGTAACGGCTGCATTGCAAATGCATTTGCGTGGTAATAGCTGTTTCCCCAGAAGTGGCTCCAAGGGTCTGTTGGCTAACCTCCTTTTTGAGCTACAGGGACACAACATGCTTCAAGAGGCCTTCGCTACAACTGCCCTGCTGACCAGTAGCAATTGGATCCTGCTGCTAGCCTCTGCTGCAGTGAGCCCTGAGCCCCAAGCAGTACCTCTACAGTTCTGAGGACCCTTGGCCGGTGTCAGAGTGTACTCCTCCAATCTAAAGACTATCAGAACTAGACTGCAGATCAAAATCCAGAGGTTCTGTGCTCTTGAATGAATGAAACCGATTTTATATAACGCAACGTTCACTTCAAGGAGTATCTTGGCGCTGTATGCAGAGGGAAAGGGCACCTTCCAAACGAAAGAGAAACTGGCATAGTCTCAGATGATAGATGATCAGAGAAAAGACCAAGCCATATTCTCTGGGATACCAAAGATCCATGTTTTTAAGGACTTCCTAAAATTAAGTTTGGTTTGTGTATGTCTGAGTTGAGTTGGCAAGGAGTTCCAGGCTTTGGTCCCAATGGCCACCAGGGTCTTTCCGCCCCTGGTTTTAAGTTAAAATGTAGGTGTTGTTAGGAGGTTCTCTGAGGATGACAGTAGGGTACGTTGAGTGATGTATGGCTTAGTTCTAACGTTGAGATATTCTGGTCCAATATTGTTTGCTGTTTTATAGATAATGGTAAGAACC
Source organism: Lissotriton helveticus (assembly GCF_964261635.1). NCBI lineage: Eukaryota > Metazoa > Chordata > Amphibia > Caudata > Salamandridae > Lissotriton > Lissotriton helveticus. The sequence goes on from NC_136072.1 coordinate 250,088,940, forward strand.
TTACACAAAGTCCACTTATGGATGGGCAGCCAATGTGCTGTTGCAGAGGAGGAATCTCTAGGCAGATTAAGTACCAGCCCCACTGCAGTGTTCTGGACCACCTGTAATCTTTGTAGTACTTTTTTGTTTGTTCCTGCATAGAGACTATTACAGTAGTCCAGACAGGATAGCACTAATGCTGCTACCAACGTCTTTTTGCCCGATGTTTCAAAGTAGATCAAAAACATTTCTGAGAGTTTTTATTACTTGAAAACAAGTACCAGCCACATCAAGAGCTTGCTTGTGAAAGAATAGTGTATGATCAAATTTTATTCCCAGATTCTTTACAGTCTCCATTGTAGTCGGGGGTGGTGCAGAGTTTGACGGCCACCATTGGTCTGGTCTAAAAACGTTATTCTTGCCAAAAAGCATAATCTATGTTTTGGAGCTATTACATTTCAAATGGTTTAGCTTCATCCAGTTCATCACTGCTGTTAAACAGTGGTGAAATTTTTCTTCAGCCACTGTTGAGTTTTTATCCAGCGTAAGGATCAGTTGCGTGTCATCCGCATAATCGATACACTCAAAATTGTATGTGTCCATCAAAAAAAGCAGTAGTGCCATATAGAGATTAAAAAGTGTTGGACTCAGGGCCGAGCCCTAAGGAACCCCTGATGCCAATTCTCTTTCTTGTGATCTATAGCCTCTCAGTGGTACGATCTGTTTTCTCTTTTCTTGAAAGGAAAGGAGGTAAACCGGGCCACTGCATCGTTTGTGATTCCACTGCATGCAAGTCTGTCTCTCAAGATATCATGAGAGCCCGTGTCAAACGCCGCTGACAAATGTAACAGAACCAGTACTGCGTCCTTTCCCTGATCCTTAGCAAGTTTTAGGGATTCAGCGGAGTGCAATAGTGCTGTTTCTGTAGAGGGACCTGATCGAAAGCCAGATTGCTTAGGATGTAGTATGTTGGCTTCCTGCATGAAATCATTAAGTTGGTTATTGACAAGTTTCTCTGTGATTTTACTCAGACATGGCAACAGTGAAATAGGCCCAATATTGGAAAGGATCTGAAAGTTTCTTCTTTTGAAGCGGTTTTATGGTGGCGGTTTTCGAGCTATCAGGCATTTTGGCTAATCTAAAAGTAGCGTTTATAATCTGCTTAATCATGGGGTCGATAATATCCACCAGTGCGTGTAAAATTTTTGGAGGGCAGGGATCAAAAGGCGAGCCTGATTTAGAGGAGAGAATAGCTTGCCTAGATTGCTCTAAATTAATCTCATTAAAGCATATCAATTCTTTACTTCTTACCCCTATGGTCTGGGCATCTGGGCATTTAGCATCGGGGGGGGGGGGTGTTATAGTAAAATCTTTCTTTAGTTCAAGGATTTTTTTATCAAACAAGTCGGCGATACCATAGCATAGATCTTGTGAGGGTGGAATTTTGTGTTCAAGATTTATAGGCATGGTAAAAGTTTTTACTATATTAAAAATAGTTTTTTGATTGTATGCTTTATTTATTGAATTTGCATAGTATGTCTTTTTTCCATTTAATATGCTGGTGGTAAGCTCTAAGAGCAGATTTAAAGGACCCCGGATTTCATCATTGTAAATTTTTCGGCATTTCTTCTCTAGTATTCTACATTGTCCCTGTGCGTCTTTTAAGCTATGGGTCAACCAGGGAGCTGACCCTTTTTTCCTACAGATATTCTTTAGGGAAGCCAACGTGTTAGCCACTGATATCATCCATTCATTAAATAGATTATCATCTCTTGGAGTCAAAAATAAACTGGTCTCAGAGGGTTAATAACTACTTTTGGTTTGGTTAGTGCAACTCTACCACTTGCTCAAAGGGAGATCGAGTGTTATTACCACAAAGAAATTATCTAAAAAGGGTTTAAATGGTGCATTTTACAGCCCAATTTTCACCTAAATTAGAGGCCTTTGGTGGCTGCTGCTCGCACTCTTTGCTTGCCCTGTCTCAGTTAGGGGCATATACTGTCTCTCTACTCACTAAATTAAGAATGAAAAAGCAAATGTTGTATTTCCCATCAGCCATAAATGATCACCAATGCAGTGATATTAGCAATATTAGAACATTGGAATGTGGCGCACTCCATTGAAGACAATGGAGTGCTCCATTCTTTTACCGGCCGGTAAAGGCCCACAAAGCAACATTCCAGTGTTGTTTTCGAAGGCCTCTAAGGTGCCCGAGGGAATTTAAACCATTCAAACTCTGAGAGGCCTTTGTTTTATTTATTGGAACATTCTGCCCTCTAGTGGCAGAATGTTCAAATAGCCTTATAGCCCTTCATAGCTGGGCTATACCGCTATTAAAGTCCCGCTTCCTTGTTAAAGTCCCTCTTCTTCGGCTCTGGCCTTTAATGCTGGAGCGGGCATTTAATAGCCAGTATAGCCCACTACGGCATGCTAGAAGGCTATATTAAGGTACATTACTTGTCTACGTTCATTATTCAGCACATTTTCAAAATGGTACTTGCTGCAATTCCTTCATTTCCAGTACACTTATGAGATTGGATTTACTATCTGATGATATCTAGTTAGTAAAATACAAATACAATAAAAGTCCATAAATGATTACAATATTTTCTCAAACCCCTGCTCTGAAAACATGATGTCTCTGAGAAAGTGAAGTGGTTGATAATAAGAAATTATGCAACAACACTTCACAACACAAAGGCTAAAATATGTGGCTTATTTCGTGGCTTCAGAACATTGACCGAATTCCAGTTTTTCTAGTAGACCTGGAAGAGAGAAGAGAGTGATGATGGGGAAATCATTTTAACCTGGTTATTAGCTTTGCGAAGAAGATTGTTAAAAGGCAAGCTGAACACTGATTTAAAATTCTTATTGTGAAAAAATGACTGATGTGTTTTAATCGGCTTCAGAATACTAAGAGATAGCTCTGGTGTGGTGCAAGCCACCTCTTTGACTGCAGGAAGTGCAGGGAAACTTCACTTTAAATATTTCTCTAAACTGCAACCTAAATGGATTATTCTGTGGCAGGTCAGAGGTTTTTGAAGACAGACATGGCACTACTTGTTTGTAGTGATATGTGTTTGTGACAGGGCCCCAGAGAAGCATTTAGCATGCCGTGCATATTTGTGCTGCTCAAAGGCCTCCGGCATATAAACGTGCTTCTTATCTGTAACGGAACGGTTCAGTGGGTCCACTGAAATTATGCAACAAGGGAGGATAAAATTATGCAGCAGTGTTGACTAAACACTGCCTGCTCCTAAAAAATATTTTTGCACACACTCACGAAGGGGACTCCCTTGGGGACCCCTTCCCATTTGCGAGTGGTTTACCACCAACTTGATCTTACATTGCAGTGTGAGTCACTATAAGAAAGGGACGCCCTTGGCACGCCCCTTCCTAATAGTGAGTCGCAAACCCTATTTTGCGAGTCGATAAAAGGTTGCTGACTCGCAAAATAGGGGTTGTACATGGGGCAGACCAAATTTGCGTTCGCAAACTGCCCGATTTCCCGTTTACGACCGCAAAATATGATTGTACATCTGGCCCTTTGTCTTTTTTACACGTTAGTAGACGTTGTCAGGGCAAAGGTTCCTCCTCATTAGTAATAGTTCAACACTTATATACAGCAATAGATAATTGAAAGGTCGCCCGTAAACTCATGTTGCCTCGTTTTAAGTTACTTTTATCCGTTTGAGTTTGTCAAAAATAGTTTTTGGTAAAATCTGCAAATGATGGATTATGTGGCAAATTCATTATTATGTAGAAACGTTGTGACTGCAGAATTGCATAATTCCAGTAGACCTGCTGTTCAGCTATTAATACTAAAGAAGACTGTTAGCAGCAGCCAATGCAAGGAACAGCATATTGTATCAAAACCCGTTAGTGAAAGTACACATGAAGTGAAAAGATGGGACTTACCATGTCCTGAGTTAAATGTGCCACGCTTGGTATGAGAGTGTAGGAGGGTGGATACCTGACTATGTTTACCCCAGATTTGTTGCCGTGTGTTTAGCTCGTTTTTGACTTAGTTGGCCTGGGACCCTGCTAATCAGGGCCCCAGACTATCTGCTCTCTCTGTAAAATGGACTCCATGTACCCTAGGTACATAACTAATTGGATATTGGGTCACCTTATGAGCCCCTGTACAGTGTACTATAGGTACCCAGGGCATAGGTGCATCCAAGGCCTACCAGGCGCTGCAGCATATCTTTTGCCACCCCTGGCTGGCCATCCAAACAGACACAACTGGCTGATCACTCAGCTGGGGCAAGGTCGTGTAATCACCCCTTGCTTAGATATAGTATACCTATGTCTAAACCTATATCTGGACACATAGGCACCTATAAGTAACTCCTATGGCAGGCCTTAACAATCCTGGAGGCAGAGTGCTTGGTTTTATGTGAGATGGGGCTCTAGCATGAGCTGAGCCTGTCTGCAGCTTTCGGAACTATTTCCTTATAGCTGTTCCAGGGTATTGCCATACCATATACTCTTAAGTGCATTACTATCCTTGTGGTTATTGCTAGCTCTGGTTTGGCTTTATCAAAACATGTCGTGTATGGTGTCATACACTTTGGAATACTACCCCCTCGCCAGTTCTGGCGACGGGGGTAGCATTCCACTCTTCTAGAGGGAGAGGACATGTTACTTTACTTAAACGCGGTTAAATCTAACCAGAGCCTCAGCATCACAAAATGGATGCTGCTGCCACAGACACGGGTCTGGCCTCCTGCTGCTGACCGAAACTCCGGCAGGGGAGGCCTGGACAAAACGTTTCCTGTCACAGGGAGGTGTTACACCACCCCAGACAGGAGATAGTGGATTGAGGCAGGCAGAGCGAGTGAAACTTGACACTGCCTGGGGCGCACAAGGCTCCCCATGCATAGCCCAGTTCAAACTGGTGCTGGGGCACTCCAGCCCCAGCTCTAGCGCGAAACTGGACAAAGGGAAAGGGGTGTAACCACCCCCTTCCTGGGTCCCACCCATAGGAGGGACCTAGCAGGTTATCCAGCCCCTTGATTTGGAATAAAGGTAGGAGCTGTGCCCATCGACTTTAGATGATCCTGACTGAAACTTTGAAACAAAACTCTGGACCCTGCGACATCCCACTCGACGTGGAAGACTGAAGAATCTCCCTTGTGGTCAAGGAGTGACCACCCTGTGCAAACAGGCACCATCCAGTGCCCAACAGTTTGCTTTGTTGCAGCTCCTGCCAGAGCTCGAGCGACAGAGATCAACAAGAACCAGATTCTCAGACATCCAACAGCTTGATCCACAGCCACAGCAAAGCTGAGACCCGTGGAGGTGACGTGAGACGTGGTACAGCCATCTTGAAAAGACTGCCAAGTGCTGACAGTGCAGCTCCCGAGGCACCCTTGAAGCTGTGCATTGGAGTTTGAGAAGCCCCAGCCCCGAGCAGCTCGTGCACCGAAGATCTCCCCTCCACACTCTCCGAGTGCTGCGTGGAGCCCTTTTGCATTTTCCTGCTTGATGCGTCTGTCCGGTCACTTGCCTGTTGGCTAGTGGCCTCTACGATGATGAATCTTTGAATCTACTCTGCTGGTCTGGTTGCTCCAGACTGACCCTCGCTCCCCTGAAAAGGAGCAGTCTGTCTGACCTTGCTGGTTCGAGTAAGAAGCGATCTTCAAATCCTGCGTGGGTTGCATTTGCCAAGGGCTGTTGACTCCGATCTGGAAGCCGACACCGCCGACAGTGAGAACCTTTGTGGGACAGTCCGTGTTCTACTCCTGGTCATCGTTGATGCCCCCGAGTCCACGTGGCAGCGGAGACAAGCTTCTCAACTACCACCTGATTGCGCCCGACATCGCCTGGTTCCTTCCTGGTTCCATCCTGGTCACTGGCTAGTGACCCAGACTCTGTCCCCTCTGCTTTCAGGTACTCTACATCTTCGATCCACCCTTGTATCCAACCGGACTCTTCTCTTCTGGCCGCCTGCAGCATCTTCATCTCCAGGCTCCATAGAACTCCACGACGAAACCCGACGAACTTTGACACCTATGCACCCGCTTCCTGTGGGTGAGGTAACGAGAGTACTCCGGTGCACCTGTAGTGGTTTACACCTCTAGTGTCCGAGTTTTAAGTGGCTTAGTTCTAGTCCAGTCGGAAGACTTCTAAAACAGTAACTTTGTAACTTTTATGCACCATTGACTTTGCATTGGTGCATGCGTGTGCTTTTAGCGCTGCACCTGAATCCCGCGGGCCTCTCCCGTCCTAACTACTGTTAGACCCGTGTAGCCCCAGCGATTCCCAAGGCCCTATGCCTTACCATTGTTCGAGACGTGGTACTTATACCACTATTTTAGTATATGGTTTTAGTGGCCACCGAGCCTATCCATAATTGTGCAACTTTTGTATGTTTAACTGTGCTTTTGTTTAAACACTTGTGCCTCTGCCCTCATAAAGAGTACAGAGGATTATTCTAGTAATAAATACATATATTTTTATAATATATAACTTGTGTGGTGTCCTTTCATTTGATATTACAGGATTGCATATGGTAAAACAGCTGGCTTCACATGCCCTCTTGAGTTAAGCCTAAGACTGCTTAGGCCTATACTACCCCTAGGATAGCTTGTCTATAAGGTTGACTTACAACCACAACCATAAGGGTTGTTTGGACTGATACAGGGTGCTCACTAGAATAGTGAACATCATACATCAGGCCAACTTCTCACAGAGAGTTATGTGTTATAATGTACAGCATCTCACACTAACATGCAGAGCACTTGAACACCACCAGTTCTCAGTCTCCCCAAAAATTCCTGGGTCAAATTCAATCTATCCAACAAAATGTTGCACTTCGATGAAAACCAAAGGTTGTCAGATTAGGGAACTCAATATGTTTTGGTCTCCATACAAAGTACTCAAATCTATTGTAATCAGACCCTGTGACTGACACGCATATACACCAATAACATCAATTCATAAAGTAAGAGTAGCAACATTTCACTTGTAGGGCCTGATCTGATTCACAAAGGTACACATACACTATTGTGTACATTTACTATTTTAGCGGTATTCACAAACTCCAATTTAATAGTAACTTTACGACTTTGTAGTTTGGACTTTGGAGTATGTAGACTCAGTCAAGACAGAACTCCGCACATAAAAACATAGGAGTGTCCAATCTTTTTTTTGTACTTAGTTCTGTGCCATAATTGAGTCTCTGCACTCAGAAGGAGAACTTGTCACATAAAAAGATAGGACAGGCCTTTCTTTAGATGCACCTTAAGGCTACAAGGCTGAATAATCAGAGAGTGTGGGGGTGGGGCAGTTGATATTGGGTCAGTGACATAGCATTATTTGCCATCAATTTTATAAATAAATAAAATAACTGCTTTGATAATTGCCATGGCAGGATGCAGACACTTTGACAGCGACATGCAACGCAAGGTAAAAAAAAAACACCATAGCCTCAAAAGCATGTTTCGGTGTTATTCAATGGCAAACAGAAATTCATATTAAGCACTGCTTAACCTCATCACTGCGGCACGAATTCTGCCGCAGTGCTGAACATTCCAATCGCGGGCGTGGTCATGACGGCTTCCGGCTGTCATCAGCACACGCCCACCGTGACTCATGACGGCTCATCGAAGAGGTTAACAGCTCTTACTTTGATTTAGATACACTAAGCATGACTGGCAGCAAATACTTGCAGTCATTCCAAGAGTCCTTTCAGACATCCTGGCTTCACCCAAACAAAATTAGGGAATACCGGTTTTGGGCTTGCTGTGTGTGTGTGTGGGGGAGGGGGGTGGGGGTGGAGTGACTAGAGTAGGAACAGAGTCTTTTCAAATGGTGGCCAGTGGGAGCCATCTTCTTTCAGGGCTCAATGGAAGGTGTGCAGTAAACCAAAATAGAAAGAGTAGCAAGAGGAAATGGAAATTGGAAGAACTAGTAAGAAATGGGTAGAGGGAATTCTCCAATCACTAGCTAGGTAACATGATAAGACTGTAACTTTACCTCCTCAGAACATGTCTGGCGCTTCTATAAAAACATCCTTCAAGAAGAAGATTCTACCTGACCACTAGAAGAATAACTCTCCACTACTCTAGTCTCCTGCTGGAATCCAGGGGTTAGGACTGCTCTTTATAGATCAAGTGGGTGGTCTCCTGTTTACCTTCTGTAGAGGTACAAAAAGCAAACGGGTTCTTGAACCAAAGAGGGCTGATCTGAACACTGAAAATGGGACCTTGAAGGAACCCTGGCAGAAACATTGCGCCTAGAGCATATCCTGAGTATCTGAGGGCAACTACAGTGAACAGGAGAAAAATTAAAATAAATCAGTGGCTTCCGAAGTTGCAAAGAAGTTGTTTATCAGGTTCTTCTTAAAGATGTGGAAGAAGGAGACATGGTAAAGATAACTGATTGAGATCTCCCTCATAAATCAGCTGTTGAAATTGGCTCCCTCTGATTAATTTTTTTATCGGAGTTTAATACTCAGGTTTTGATTCTTCTAAGTGCTCTAAATTAAGCGTTTACTTATTGCACACTTATTGGTACTCAAATGATTGACCTTGGAAGGGTGAAAAACGGAGTTAACTGATCTTTTATTCATAACCTGCAAGTCACAACAGATGACAGCAACGAGTCGCATTGCTTGCTGTCTAATAAAACCCCTGACTATGGTGACCAAATTCTCGTTCTTTTTCCCCTGAATCATTAGCACGTGTACTAAGATTGGCTTTAAAGCCCATACATGCTGCCTTGTTCATTGCTTTATGGCTGAAAGATATCGATCCTGACCCTCGTAGTCACTATGGTCATACATATTGTCTTTAGCTTGATTACCCTGGCTGACAGCAATACCATTTCTCTGTTATTCTTTCCCTAGAGTTGAGTAAGATCGATATAAGGTATGTTTCTTATTTTTCTAACATAGAAAACCTCCATTTAATTTAACTGAACTCTCACTCAAAAAGTAGAATCTAAGTTTTATCCCACACAATAGACGCTGAAGCAGACTTAGCAGTTAAGTTTATTGGCTCATTTTCCTTATGTCAAATACTCAGTTTTATGTCTTCCTGGGTTACCGCATTTCTTTTGAGAATTTACCTTTAAATTGTAAGTGGCTTGCCTTCAACTGCAACTGATTGAAAAAATGGGTGCATGGTCAAACTGAAATATTGACACAACTGAATATACCACATGGGTTAAAAGAAAATCAATAAATGAGTACATTGGAATTTATATATAAACAGCGTTTGTTTTTCAAATGATTTTGTTCATATTCACAAAGAATTGAATTAAACATGCAAAGCTGATGTTAAGCTCTCAAGATTGATATGGTTCATATTGTTTGAATCTGTCAGCGCAAGATAAAACTGAGTTTACTAAAAGTGGTTGTATGTTTTTAGATTGAGTTAAAATTAGGTAGCAACTACTTTCAGCAATTGTGCACAGTGGTCAAGTCCATGTGACTTGTGCAATGTTGGCCTGATTTAGGACACGGTTTAGACAAACGTGCTACCGCTGTAGCATGCTATCCCAAAAAGTTTGCAGAGTTCTAAGAATTCATTATCAAAACATCGGAGTGCTTCTCTCATTTATATATATATATAACCAATGTGGATATGCCATTTCCTTCTTTTGCTTTCTGCCTCCCGGTATTGACTCTGTTTTTGTTGGCGTAGTGTTTCTGCGCATTTTTCTCACTGCTGATCAGTGGTAAAGTGCAAGTGCTCCTGTGGTAAATTGTGTTATGGATTGGTGTTTCCAGGATTGAGTTTTTGATTTACTTGTTAGTCCCTTGTAAAGTGCATTGAGTGTGCCAGGGCCTGTAAATCAAATGCTACTAGTGGGCCTGCAGCACTGATTGTGCCACCCACATGAGTAGCCCTAAAAAGGTAACTCAGACCTGCCATTGCAGAGTCTGCGCGCAGTTTTTAACTGCCATGTCGACTTGGCGAGTGCACCCACTTGCCAAGCCCTAAACCGTCCCTTTTCTACATGTCAATCACCCGTAAAGTAGGCCCAAGGTACCTCTGTGGGCAGGGTGCAGTATATGTGAAAGGTAGGACATGCCCTGGTGTGTGTGGCATGTCCTGATAGTGAATTACAGCCCATTTTGTTTTTCATTATTGCAAGGCTACCTGTTCCCCATAGGACAGAATAGGAAGTTTGTTTATAACATCTAATAAGCATAACTGGCACTAGGAACTAGGTGGGAAAATACCGTTTAGTATGCCTGAACTCAGAATCTAAAGATGCATCTTTTAGTGAAGGTAATTTGTACATTCTGTGTTTGAAAATACCACTTTTAGAAAGTAGGTATTATTTTGCTCAGTCATCCCGTGTGCCTCTGCTGGAATGTGGATTGCCTGTCTGGGTTTTGGATGACAGAGGGTTGGGGAGCAGGAGTGGCTCCAGATAGTCTAGGTAGGATTAGGAAAGGGCTGAATAGACCTGGGATGCAATGGAGAAAGGGGGAGGAGATTTCCTTGCATCTCAAAGGGCCAGGTCTGCCTCTGACAATGCCGTCTCCACCTCCTGCCAGGAAATCAGACCAGAGAGCGCAGAACCGGTTCTGGCTGGGCACAGACACTCTCTGCCTAAGAGATCAAAGGATTTTTGGTATTGGGGTCTACACCCCTGAACTTTAGAACTTTTTTGGATCAAGAAGACTGCCAAGAAGAAGAGCTGGAGAAGCTGAGGAGGGACTACCACTTTGTCTGTGCTTTGCTGTGTTGGCCGCTTCTGTCTTGGGCAGTGAAAGGACTGAACTGAACTTTCTGCAATCTATGCCTGTTGAAGCCACCACCAAGCCGTTGCTCGCACCGTGACCTGTGGGCACCGTACTCTGCACTGCCTCGCGACGAGGCCCTGGTATCCCCGACGACACGGCTCCACGCTGAAGTCAACGCCGCTGCTTGCACCATGGTTCAAGGGCACCGCTCGTAAGGTTACATGACGCATCGCCCTCATCCCACACCGCAGCCATGGCCTACCGACACCGGCGTCATCGACTCCTGTTCGTTAACCGTCGACAACACTTTAGCAACAACGACGATGCTGCTTGCACCATGACCTGCCAGCACCGCAATGAGCACAGCCTCCATCTCGCACCGCGACCCTGGTCTCACCGACGACACCATCTGACACCACCACCGAGCTCAAACTGCAATGCGTGTGACTTTGAGGGCCCCAATGACTCCTGCAACAACCTCTGGAACCGACGCCTTTGGACACCATTTTTTCAGAAGCTCAACGAGAGGTCATCAACGCACTGCATTTCTAAAAGGTACTGTGTGTGGGTCTTCCTGACACCGTAGCTGGCCAGCGACACCGCGGTTAGCCATAACTTTTTGGATTTGTTTACTCACGATGCCGTGATAGCCCCAGATGGAGCTATCGACATGAAGGAACTATTTTTAAAGCATATTTTTTATAAGTGAAGATTTTAAAGTACTGTATTGTGGTTTTTTATTGTTTTTGGTCTTGTCTTAAGTATATACAAATATGGGATATTTTTCTAAACTGGTGTGGTGTCTTTTTGTAATGCTTACACTGTATAACTGTTGGTTATGTGTAAATGCTTTACACACTGCCTCCAAGTTAAGCCTGACTGCTCGTGCCAAGCTACCAAGGGGGTGAGGAGGGGTTATTTTAGGAGTGTAACTCCCTTATCCTGACTACAGTGGTGGTTTCTGCCCGACTTTGGCACATGCCCTAGCCGACCAAAAATTTCATTTCTAACAGATACAGTTCAAATTTCACAGAGACAGCTGTCACTTTGTGTATAGTAATGTATCCAGGTACATGTAAGAGAAGGGTTCACATTAGATTGTCTGCAAACATATGTATGACCTGAGGGGCATTGCTCTGCTTGTCAAGTTCACTTTGTCCTTATGTTGCAACAGTATTAGAGTCCCTGGATTTTTATGTCTTTTCAGGACTGCTTTATTGCCTGTCTCTCCACTGCCATAATATCAGGACTGCTTGTGTTTGTTCATCTTTGGATTGGGATCTAAATGGTTTATGAAATGTATTTTCCGTTTTTCTCCTGGGTCTCTCGCTCTTGCCAGGTTGCCAATCATCTATATCATCCAGCGTGGTTTTCATTTCACTGGCTTTCATTTCAACTCACGATAAAGCAGCCCCCACAGCCATGAAAAAATGGGCTCCAAGGATTTAAAGTTGTCCATGGTAAACAAATATATTTCATTTTGAGTGTGCATAGGTGCCGTTTGATTGTTATAAAGGCCATCCGATATGTCTGCATGACCGAGGTATAGACCAGTAAAAGAGACACTGTACTGCCTACCTCATCATGGGGGCCATGTTGTCTTGCCAGTTGCAAGAGGTTATCTCTGTCATTGGCATTCAACAATCACACCTCCAGAGGGGGGTGGGTGGACAGGCCTTGGAGTGATCACCGTTTGCGCACTTTTTTAATGGTGAAAACATTTGAAGACACCTCACTGCAAACACCTATTGCACCCAGTCTTCCAAAAACAGTTTACACTTGGGACCGCAATATACTCCAGAAGACCAAGTACTAGGACATTGTTACGTCTAGAATACCCCTCAGCAACCTCTGCATTGTTCTCTAGGGTGTGCACTTTAGTTTGTTAGCCATTGAGTTGCTGTTGCATCTCTACTTACCATTTTTCAATTGCTAGTGATCACCGACTCCACTTCAGTCACTCTGTCAGACATTTTCTATTGGTCTGCCCTCATCAGACCTATTTCTATTGTGACCATGTCAATTGTGGTTTCCAAAGCCTATCAGGATGTGGCTATTGCCTCAAGTATAGCCTTGAACTTACCAGCAAATTCCATTGGATGATTTGTCATTTCTCCTTCGGCTCTTCTATCCCCCACTCTAGGCAGGTTAGGATCACCTGACTGCCCCACTGGGGATGCCTGTTACTTGATTTCTCCTATGTCAACAAGTGCACCAACAGTGTGGCTGATAATATTAGTGACTTCGTTTGTGAACAAGGTACCTCAACATGAGTTGGGGTCTCACACTGTGGGCTCCCACATGTGGTAAGTCTACATATTGACCAAGCATCTGACCGGAGTAAAAAAAAAATAGAGACTGCAATTACGCTTTACTGAATGTGCTTCACCATGAGAATAGCTATGCGAGCAATCAGAATACAGTCAGGAGTATTCCACTTCTCCTTCTACAACAGCAGGGCTCCAAGCCCTCACTTCCAGTGACACAGGAAATTTTTCTACGATTGCAATTTGGCACTGGGCCATTGGATGTGACCGTACATCAATCCTGCTTTGCATCGACGGTATCACCCAACTCTCCAATCAACATGCTCCAAGCAGGTCAGCACCTAGATAACTAGAGTGTGTCACTTCTTTCAGACCGAGCCACAAGTTGGGTGCTGAGGCCACTGGCACTCAGTCTACCCTATATAGCTGACCCGTGGAGGCTCTTGCTATGCTATATTAGGCTTCCCGGCTTGTCGTGGTGGGCATCAGCAAGGCCTACCAGTGCTAGGGGTTCGCCCTTCTCTGCACAAGTCCTTAGACTAATAGAATAGAAGTTGGCACAGAAACTGGAATATAAAACAAAGAGTTTATTAAACCTCATGAGGTGAAACTACATTCACACAACAACCTTCGGTAGTGTATGAAGTAGCACACTGAGCAGAAGGAACAGGGACCTTTTATACCCACACAGGGGCTCAAAAGAAGGTGGTACAAGTACAGAAAGAAGGTTTTGTGTACATATAAGGTCATACAGAAAATGTACAGTCAACAAGAGGGAGGAGCTAGCAGGTGCTAATTCTAGCAAACGCATCCTGACAGTTATAGACTAAGAACAGCTGCCTGGGCAGCTGAAAGCTCATCTGAGCATGTGCAGAGTAGAAGAGGCTAAATATAGTTTGTTCACAGGCAGAATACAAGAGCAAACAACAGTAAGGAAGGACAGAGCACATGGTGAGCACATGGTAGCACATGGCAGACAAGATGGCTGCCGAAAACAAGATGGCTTCAGCTAGATGCTAACCCCGATCACTGTCAAATTACAAAAGGCTCAGGAAGTGATCTCAATCACTTGGATCTAGCACAGGACCAGTTCAGTATGGCGATTCTCATCTCTGCTGTTCTGCCAGCCCATGGCGAGCCCTGTCAGGACATGCCTGCATCTCGGACTTCCACACCATGGAATCCTCGCTCAGCCATACCACTACAAATAGATCACTTAAAATAGGTCCTCCAACTCAACAGCCTGCTGGGTTGGCCCTGTGGAGCTGTACCTGTCCAACTATATGTCATTACAGAAGAAGAGCTGCAGGGACCAGGGCACAACTACTACACCGCTTCTGCCCAACAGAGCCCTGGCCTGGGTGATCCAATGGGATCTGATATGAAGTGCTGATCAGAGCGTTCTTTCACCATCCTCGGATCCTACCTCCAGCCTCAACACCAGTGAAGTGGCCCATATAGTTACTGGAAGGCCGCAAGACAATTTCAGACTCCACAGGGTCTTGTCAACTGCACCTAACTCCACAATCAGGTTCAAGGCATTAGAAGAATGGGGCAGTACAGCTCATTCCCCAGAGTATTCTTCAGGATCTCAATGCAGGAATGGTGGCTACTCATGGGATCATCAGGCCACGAAGACGTATCGGCCCGTCCCAAAGTATTTGTAAGTATGACATTCTTTAATACTTTGCTTCTTTCAACAATTTTTATAAATTGTAGCTAATTTGACGCCATTGTCATTACATGCGCCTTCACATCTGCTTTTGCTCTGCTATTTCACTGCATTCAAATTTATAATTGTTACCTCTTGAACGGTCTTTTTGCTATGGATATTTTAATCTTGTCTCACTCTTGCAATGTTCTGTGCTTTAAAGGCTCAGCTGTATTTCAATTGTTTTCTACTTTGCGGGAAGAGGCACTGACAGGTTATAGGGGCCAACACTCATCCTGTAGACCTACACTGTCATTGACAATTTTTGTCCAGTGAGAGAAAAGTATGAACCAATTAGGTATGCATTTAAATCTACCATGGTTCGTTAGAGAAGGATACTTGTGCATTGAATACAGTAAATTGAGTAAAGTAATGTTTTCCTGTCGGGAGGGAACTTCATTATTTTAAAAACGTTTAAAACGTTTGTACAGGCAACAAACTGAAATTGTATTAATGAAGGTAGCAGTTCAAGATTAATGATATCTCCCTGGATTAAAGAATAGAGTAGTGTATGGATGATGTAGTGCCCTACAGGACATGTCATTTAGCAGCCCCCCCAGGGGGCGTGTTAACACCTATCTTTTGCATATCCAACACAGGCCTCACCAGTCAGGCGACCTTGTCAATAAAAGTTATCAAGTGCATGTGCCCATGGCCAGTTTATCTACCCACAGATATGGTGTCCATCTTCTTCATTTAAGCAGCATGGCCCACACCATGCCCCAACACTGTCCCTATGTTTCACTTCAGCACCATGCCATATCTTTTTGCTGCCTGAAACACCCAATCGCAGTGTCTTCTTCGGTCACCTTGAGGCACTGTGCAGCATTTCGCACCCGAAGCGTGGTGAAATGATGGTGGTTTGTGGAACGGGTAGTGGGTGCCTCCTCTGCCCACAAGAGGGGTTTGGGGGCAGCCGAACACAGTGAGGTCTGCCACCCTGGCAGATTGGGAGGGGGTGGGCGGGCTGAGTAGTGACCATTTTGTGGGTTTTGGGCTACATTGGGAATAGCCCAATTGTAGCCCAATTTCATAGATAGCCCGAAAGGTTTAAGGGCCGTTTTTGCTCTTCCCCAGCCACCATTTTAGATTTGGTGACCTGGTGGCTGGGAGCGCTGTAGGTTTTAGCGTTTTTGTAGTTGATAGCGTGGGTTTTGTCTTGAAGCAGTTTGCTTACTAAGTGAGGCTGGCTGGCTGGATCTCCACATGTCGGAGGCCTCGGAGAGCGCGCGCCCGGTGAAGCGCGTGTCGGCAGTGGTGGCGGCTGGGGTGGTGGCCTGCTCGCCCCGACGGCAGGCCCAGAGAGAGAAGGTGAGTGTTGTGGGCCGCGCGAGCGTTATGAGCTTGCCCCCTGTGGTAATTGTCATGGTGCTGGTGGGCGATAGGGTATCGGCGGCCCTGGAGGGGCGGGGTAGAAAGGCCCGGCGGGGGAGCATGGCCCGCGCTTCACCAGTGGTGTCCAGGGGGTTTAAGGGACAGAGGGGGAGGTGGGGGGAGGACAGGGAAGCCCCGTGGGTGGTAGAAGAAGAGGCAGGGGGTCACCTCTTGACTTGGGGTCGGTAGGGAGTGATAGAGACTGGGAGGGGTTGGATATCTTTTCCTATGATATTGAGGAAGTTGGCAGAGTGAATAGGGAAGAGGGTGGGGAGGGGTTTTGGTCGTGGGGTGACCATGGGGGTGGGGGACAAGGAGCTGTCGGGGGAAAGCAGGGGGCACAGGGGGCGTTTGGGGGGGAACCTTCGGGGGCTGTGGGGGGCCGAGTGGGGTCAGAATGCGGGGAGCGCCGGCTTGGAATGGAGCGACAGGGAGGAAGACCAGTTTGATAGGTAGGAAGCGTTAGATATTAGTGTGCTGGGGCTGGCGTGGGCAGCGAGCACGCTAGGAGAATTAGAGCTGGGCAGACCTAGCAGAACAAAAGCTCACTCATGCAAGGAAATCACCAGGGATGCATGACCCCAACACTGTCTCCCCACAGAAGCCAGTGCTGAAGACATGAAAAAGGAAATATGCTACCAACCAATTCCTTTGCATCATAGACCACCTGGATAGAGATAAACAGCACAAGAAACACTAAGGGGGAATGGTAACACATCTGTGACACTCATCCATGGCGTACAGGTAAAACATATTAGCAAAGCCCGCAACACTGCGCACCCAAGAACACACTGACCCCAGAAACCTCCAGGTTTGATGCCCGAGAGATAGAAGCCCCACAAGGAGCTGCAACTAAAACACTGCCAGAGTGCACACAGACATTGTTTGGCTGCACACCATGGATGCCAATGCCATCGAGCCACAGCAGCACCAGACTGTCCCCATTGGGCTTGCTCAAAGCTGTCAAAAAGCCCATTGCCCCTGAGCTGAGAAGGGGATTGTAGGAGCCGAGTAGCAAATGTGACTAGAGTGTGCTGCCTCAACGTCTGCAAGACAGGAGA
The DNA here is from genome assembly GCF_964261635.1 of Lissotriton helveticus. NCBI lineage: Eukaryota > Metazoa > Chordata > Amphibia > Caudata > Salamandridae > Lissotriton > Lissotriton helveticus. The sequence continues at coordinate 250,106,037 of NC_136072.1, forward strand.
GTGGAAGCATCAGAGGAAGGAACCTGGATAACAAAGTGACTGAGAACCCCAGAGACACCACATTTGTTGTCCAAGACTGCCAGATGGACAAAGCCCAGGCAGGAAATGATCCAAGAAAAGCGAGTCCAGAGGAGATGGTGGACAGAAGTGCACAGTGCTGCAACGGCGGTCCAGATATCAGGACTACATCGTCCTGATATCTCAAGGCACACCGTGACAACACCCCACCAACCATGCCTGATAGCAGCGATGCTTCAAGGATCAAGTCCTTTACCACCTAGAGAATGGAGGTAGAAACACAGCTCCTTACTGACCACAGAGAAAGGCCTATAAAGGGGGGATATTAGACGCGTGGTATGACACCACAGCAGCCCAGAGAAGAAGTGCCAGGCAGCAGAGAAACATTTAAGACAAAGGGACAGCCAGACACATCTACCCACAGAGACGAAGAACTAAGAGGGTCCCGGAAGAGTACTGTATGGCAGCCTTATGCCACACAGCACTATAGAAGCAGAGGAGAACTGGATCAGCAATTGCACTGATCATCACCAAGCCAGATCCCAACACCAGAGGCCAATGGCCAGACTACCGTGATAGTCAACCATTGAAAGTTCTTGTTGGCTGACATCTGAAGAAGGAGGATGCCACTGCACCCAAAAGAAGAGACTTGAAAGGAGAAGTCTCAATGGCAAGAAAGAAAGTGTATGCCGAAGCACGAAGGTGAAAGAGGAGAAGGGAGTGTGCCCTGTCAGTTCACAATGGAAAACCTGATGACCGACCTAGCCCAGAAGGAAGGAAGATCAAGAGTGGTCAGGCGGGGAAGGCACACTTGAGAGGACTTCAGTCACAAACAGAAGGCATCCATCCAGACGACGATGCCATCAAGGTACAATAAGGATGGCCTGGCAACAGGACAGCGGGAGAACTGAGAGTAAGCCATGTGTACATGCAAACAAAGTCTCTGTTTCAAGCTCAGCGGGAGAACTGTGAGTGAGCCGCATACCATGTGCAAACCGACTCTCTGCCCCAAGCCCAGCGGGAGACCAGAGAGTAAGATGGAAGCATGCGCAAATCGAGTCTCTGCCCTATGCTTTCCAGCATAACCATCCAGTTATTGTAATCTGCAGATCAGCAACCCAGAGTATCAAGGCTGATGGATACAGGTGCCGTCACAAAGAAAGGATGTAAGCTCCTGGACACTATCCCTCCACGTTGTCGATGACCATAAAAGGAATGCTCACAACCATGAAGGCATGTCATTGCGACCTGTCATACAGGTTCACCACGTGAAGGGAAACCACATTGAGCCAGTCCAGGTCTTGTACATCATCACTGCCATCCATGGAGCATTAAACACCTGAGTGGAGTCCAAAACAGCTATCAGAACTACAGACAAGAAGCACCAATGACACTAGGAAGAGTCAGTCAACCAGAGACTACCTTCTCACCCTGCCTGCACCCTGATCCCAGTGGCAAGAGTGAGTCTTGACCAAAACCCATCTAAGCCTGCGGTTGCACAAGCAACTAGGTACTGCCATCCTGGCAGTCTTGCAGCAGCCCAAATGCAGCACATATGCAGCCCCAGTGCAGACAACAAGCAGTCCCAGGGAAACCCATCCAAGGGGCCTCCACAAGCGAGAGAGATGGACTTGGCCATTGCCCCACTGTCAGACAACAGGAGGTGATATGACCTTTCAGTGGGGACCTCAACAGTTTACAGACAACTTCAACGAGCTAAGCAACATCACCAAGCATGTTTTGTGGTGGAATCAGACAATGTTTTTAACACAACCTATTTGTAAACTGCTGGCACTAACCACGAATCATCTAGACGGTCAGCAGAGTGGGCCAACTCTACACCAAGGAATCTGACTTCAACCAGCATGCAACCAGTAGGTCCCTGATGTCTCTGAGCCAGCATTCATTCCTCAAACACTCAGGTTAAATTATGAAAGCAAGCAGAGATGTCCTTTTGCAGCTCCTGTCACCAGTCCTTCTGATTGACTTTAGAGACTGATGGACTATGTGGTATCCAGCTTATTGTTGTTTTATTCCCACAGGTTGGACTTGTTGTGTCCTTTGGATTTGGGAGCAATGTAGTGTCCCGGAGGACAAGGCATGCAGCAGCTCCTCCATAGGGGTCGTACTAATACCCACCCCTCACCCATCTAGCACAGGCATCACCAGTCAGGTGACCCTGCTAATAAAAGGGGCTGGGTGCAAGTGCCCTGGGCCAGTTTATCTACCCACAAGTCAAGAATGGTGTCCGGGCTGTTCATTTAGTCAGCAAGTGGGCCTACCGCCCACAACATTACTGATTGTATACTGATGGAGTGGATGTTTCGTATCGCATTTTTCTATCTATAGGGGTGCATCATAATCACGTGTAGAGTACACCCGCATATAATCATGTCATGTGTAAATGTGAGTGTTAGAATTATGAACTGAGTTAGTGTGTTTACTTGAAATATTTTAGTCTATTGCCAAGTAGTTTGAAGAATTAAAATAGGAAATGAATGTAACTAGGAGAAAACGCTAACATGGAGGAACCGTGTTGTGAAGTTTGAAATTACTCATGTACTAAATGTGTTTAATAATAATACTTTCTATTATTTGGTGAATGTGTTAGTCGAGATAAAATATAGTTATGCAACTCATAATGTTTAGACAATATTTTCTTATGGTAGCTTAAGGTGTTTGCCAGAAATGAAAACCCTGAACAAACTCCCACTTTTGGATTAATGTTCCCAATTTCATGTACACTGTGCAAGCTGATCTTTCTCACGTTTTCAATAGCACGTGGAGAAGCATTCTTTGTGCAAAATAATGTCACTGTTTTAGTAATTAGGCAAGGAGAGAACAAGTTACAATCGTATGACAGGAGAAGTCACGGGAACCAACAACGAATTGTTGCAAAGGATGTACATGTAGAACACAGTGGAAAAGTACATTCTTGACTGTGCTCATTGTGGAGTATGTGCGAGAGGTGCATCATGGGAAATATACCTGTGAATAACTGGTTGTTAGAATTAGGAATAGTGCCCACATCTTCCTTGTCTTTGGAGAGGGAGCATCTCAAAACAAGCTCTTTATTTTGTGATGGTGGCTTTATGCTACTTGACCCATCTCAACGGTGGAGGGACTTCTTAGGAAGACTCCAGGACTGACACCTATCCTCCTGATTCAAAATACTTACTCATTAATATAGGGATGTCATCTTAGCAATTGAGTAGGGATAGATTTAAATCTTTAATTATCTGTATCCTCCTTCTCGAATTATTAGTTCTGTTCATGTTGCACAGCGCGAATTGGGTGCATATATTTGACTTCATGCTGTTTCCTTTGTATTTCTATGCTCTCGTTTTGAGGTGTGTCTATATTCAGTTATTTATGGCTTTATAATAAATCAAACTAACCTTCCTCAATTGTCCTTTGGTTTTTTTGTATCAAGAAGCAGCGTTTCTAAATTGACTGTGCATTAATGATTTTCTCCCCTTCGTACTTTCATGCTGTCTAAAAGACCCATCGGAGAGTGTCTCTAAAAATGTTCAAAACAACTTGAAATGCGTTTTCAGTACCGAATGACTATGCTAAAGCATGGTTAGTGAAAACCCAATTAAATTAAACTTTTCAGATGTAGAGCAAGTTGCATTAACAATAGGACCCCAACATATTTTTCATGGGTTAAGTTTTCATTTGTGCACTCTATTTATTTTGATTGGTTTAGTGTGGAGGATTGCAATCTAACAGCCTAGTAATATGTTTATAAACACGTTTTTTGAACAGTTTTTACTAAATTGAGCAAAACTGCGGGAGCAATTTTTTTTTATCCAAATAGACTATAAAAACATTTTCTATGGGCCAAGTTCTAACATAGTTGTAGTACAGTTACACTTCTCAGAATAAATAAAGCAGATGATAAATATTTCATAGGTTTATTAGTACTTCAGGTAATCTGAATTACCAGCTATAGCAACTAAATTCGTCTTGCTTGTTTTAAAGCACCCAGCAATAAAATGTTTTCCCTTTGCCACACTCTTGCAGGTTTTTCCTTTCTCTATTTTTTTAAAACTTTTGTTTATTGGCATTTTATACTGTTAAAAATTACAGCATTGTATCATGAAATAGCAGACTGTCTAGAGAGAAGTATATACTTATCTTCAATAATAAACAATCTGTTCCAGTCTTTTCTGACATAACCGTAAATCCACATAATTGCTGCTCACAGGAGATATCCCCTTGCTTAAAAAAATAGCCAACAATATAACAGACGCTGGGGCAAAAGGAAGAATGAAACTACAAAGAAACAGACTAAACAAGCACAAATGAAGGACCTAATCGGGCTCGCACTGCTGACCATTAATACAGGCGTATAGTGAACACTGGTTATCAAGTGGATGGGTGGGGGGGGGTTGAACTAGGGACCCTTCAGGTGTTTTAACAAATATCTGCACCAGCTAAGACCACATCTCCCATCCCGTATGAAGGGCGAATGGATCCACACTCCCCTGCTCGCAGCACCAGGACAAGGAACCAGAACAAGAGTCCAAAGGGCTTTCACCAGGTCAATTCTCTTCTGCCGCACTCCCTCGGTTTCTTCGTGCATCCACCATCCATCCTACAAATTATTCATCGCTTGCCTTCCCCCCAAGTCATATTCTGGGTGCTCCTAAGTCACCAACACCTCGGTCCATAAATCAATTATAGGGCGTCTTCTCACCCCCCTGACCAGTGACTGCTCCACCACTCTTGCCCTATGGGTGACTTCAGGTCTCCAGGTTTGAACCCTTGGTCCAACCTCGGATTTCCAGGTCATTGCTATATGTCTCTTAGCTAAAGCAATGTCAAGATCTATAAACAGTTTGCCTACCTTTCGTGTGCGCTGTCTTGGGAATAGCCCTAAATACAGGCCTCCAAGGAAAAGGAGGGGGAACGGTCATGTGTGGATTCCAGGTCAGCAAGCACCTCATCCCAAAAAGGTCGCAATCGGGGACAATAATAACCATATGAACAAAATCAGAATCTAAGTGTCTGCATCTTGGATAGCAGTTAGGATCACCCCCATAGACCACCTGGATTTTATGTGGTGGCATATATGTCATGTCAACATAGTTGAATTGGAAGTATTTTAACTTCGTGTTCATGGAACTTTTTTGGGGAAGCCAATATCCTCTGCCATTCAGGGTCTGTTAAATCACATTGTACAGTCCTTTCCCATTTTCCAGTACAGTGGAGAAGGGGCCAGGAAAAATAGCCGAGAGAGATCGTTAGAACCAGGTCACCAGGTGTCTGGTGGTACCCATTGAGACTAACAACTCCAGGATTACATGCAACATGGGTTTCTTCCGCTGTCTGGCCCAGAGATCCTGGAACGTACGTGTCAGTGTTTCATACATAAGGAATTGGCCCGACGGCAAATCATAATGCTTCATCAGGTCCTCTAATGGTAGTAGTGTGCCCTGCTTGATAACAGTCTCCGCCCGTTAATAGCCGGCATCTTCCAGGCGGACAGTTCACCAACTGAAAAATAAAAGGGGTTCACCATGTGGAGGTCTCACCAGGGTCAATGCTGGTGCATGCAAAGGTGTTCCCAAGGTCTTCAGGACACATTGGCAGTGCCTCAGAGAGCAGTACTCCTGGACTTGGGATTGCCGCTGCTGGGCAAAGCAATTTTGCCAGTAGATTTTCCATGTGGGCTGACAGGCCGTCACCTCTAGCTCGCTCTGATTAGCCCCATCAAGCCACAGTGTGGTCCACTGAAGTTTAGAAGCCAAATTATATAACTCAAAATCCATGACACCAAAACCTCCCTCCTCGGGGGCCATCAAAGGACAGCCAGGGACATCCGATGATGGTTTCCGTCCCATATCAAATCATGCACCAGAGTGTCTAGTTGCTTGAACCACAAAACCAGCACTCTCACTGGAAAATTAGAAAGAAAAATATAAGAGCCTTGGGAGCATGATCATTTTAGATACTGAAATCTGGGCCATAATGGGGATGCAGTGAAAGCGGAGTAAATTTTATAATCCTTCACTATATCCCATTTTTTATTTTAATTAGGAACTTTTCAGGTTTCTGGGCCCACATGAACTCAAAACCACTTACATATTTCAGGTCTTCCAATAGATATTTGGTATAGCTGAAGGGACTCGGTAATAAGAGACAGATGCTATTTCCCTCATGAGGACCTATAATGAAGGAAAATCTTGTCAGACAATAGTAATCACAATATACATTATGTCCAATACTCACTAATAAAGACAAACTCTGAATACTTATCAAGTCACTTTTATCTATTTGTTTCAAAATATGAATGGTCAATACACAGGTATATAAGAATCATACATTTAGTGGTATATCATTATTACAGGTAAGTTCACAACAAGAAATGCAGTTCATTTGACAAATACATCATAAAATCAATAAGCATTGAGAGGGGAAAGAGAAAGAGAGAGAGAGAGAGAGAGAGAGAGAGAGAGAGAGAGAGAGAGAGAAACACAGAATATGTCATTGCAATTCAGTATGCAATACAGATTTTCATACGAACCTAGAGCGTGCAATAGTCAGAAATAGCTAACCCTTCGGCACAATGAGTATAGCTTAAGCAACATCACGAGCAGATGAAGTGCAAAGTGATCAAGAAAGTCTTGCTCAGGACTCACAAGGATAAAAGCCAGCCAGAGTAGAATAAAGAATACAGCAGCAAATGCTCTCTTCTCATAAGAAGAGCTACTGCCAAGTTATTTTCTCACAGTAATAATTATACCCAAATACTAAAAAGTTCTTTCCGCCTAAAGTCACAATTTTATATTTTCACACAGTTCGATTGGTCCAATTCATGAAGTGATGATTGTCTCAGTAAGTTCATCCGGATTTTCTGTTAAAGTTCTTTGTTAGGAAAATATGTCATCATCGCTCTTCGGAAGCAGGAAGATTAGTTAACTTATTGTCCTTGTGTATGCTTCCACATCAGCTTGCAACATTAGTTGACACAATTATTCATAGAAAGAAATACTCTACCCGTAGAGAGGAAACCCTAATGATAGACTAAGCACAGCTAAACAAATAAATCTACTTTTTTTAAATAGTGAAGGACATAATACATTCCTCTGTGGCCTATGCTAGGGAAAAGAAAATTACACTAGCGAGGTTTGAGGCCTTCATCGATAAAATATAATTCATAATTTTCTGAGGAAATCAAACACACACATTAATGTTTTAGCAAAAGTAATAAACACATAAAGAAATAAGAAATAAAGATTCATTATTCTATTCAAATCCATAAATATAGTCTAACTTTTAAATTAATCAAACTATTGATAGTATTTGTTTTTCTCTTGTCATGAAAGTAGGATAAACATTTCACGAAACATTTTTTATAAGCGTTTTATGTATGTTACTATTTCATATTTCTACCTGCATGATTCTAATTTTTTTTATCCATGTCGATCTCCCATAATTTTGTAAAAACACTCCATAGGATTTTAAGGCTTTCAGCTTTCAGCATGTTTAAGCGTTGTAGCTAACCATATTTTCATGTTACTAAACACCACGTGCCTCTCTTGTATGTTTTCACATCGTACCTTCACAGATTCCTGTGTACATACTTGTTAAAAAAGTCACATCATTAGTCATTGTTCTGTTAATAACACAGTTATGAGGATGTTTGATCAAGCAAGATCATTTTCTCAAAAATCATGTTCCATCATTGGGCAGCTTGACTGAGCGCCAAATGGGAATGCAGGCCCTCAAGGATTAGAGATCTTTCCCCAAAATACCCTCACAGATGTCTTCCAGCAAATGGAAGATCTGGATCCCTAGGTATCAAAAGGAGGTATGCGACCATGTCAGGTCTGGATGAAGGCCCGATTACTGTATTGCTCCAAGAGGTACAAGGAATACTTGTGTCTTGGTTTTATTGATGCTGAGGCCAGACTCCCCTTCAAAGTCCCTTAGAAGTTCCAATGCTTTCACAACGCCCATGTTTACATTTCTCAGACAGAGGAGGATATATCCACCAAAGCTTTAAATAATATGTTCATGTTCTTCAACCACAATGCTGGACCCCTTGTCCTCCTGTCTAAAGTGCTCCGTGAGAGGCTCATGGCCAGGACGAACGGCAGTGGTAACAGTGGACATCCCTGCCTCATGCCTCTATATACCCTGTGATGTGGGGAGAGCATGGCACCAGTTTTGACCCGGGCCATCAGGGCATTGTATAGCACTTTTGATCCATTTAACACAGTTCTCCCATAGGCCCATCCGTGACATCACCTCAAATAAAAAGTCCCATCACACTGTGTCAAACACTTTTTTCAAGGTCAACCAACATCAGTATGTCTGGGCTTCAGGGTGGTACATCATATGACACAACTTTCTAAGGTTTTGATAAGTACAGCAAATAGGATTGAAGCATCTCTAGTCCCGATGAATCAATGCCTGCAGGTGTGGGAACAGCCATAGAGCTAATACCTTACTATGGATCATGAAATCTAGGTTCAGCATTGAGAGAGGATGGAGAGTGTCCGGCACTGCAATCACATGGCTGCAGTCCTTCCTCAGTGGGCGTTCTTTCCAAGTCTTTGAAGGTGATGTATGTATAGGTATTCTTATATAGCGCGTATCTGTCACCCGACGGGCATCCTGGCACTTAGACTATCCTGATGCAATACACATACAATACATGGTTACATTACCCTGTGGTTTCTAAAAGGTTGCCTCTCAGCTGTGGGGTTCCTCAGGGCTCCTTACTTGAGCCCCACCTTGTTTAATGTGTACATGAGACCCCTAGCCGAGATTGTCCATCCATTTGGCATTAAAATCATCACCTATGCAGATGACACTCAACTTGTGGTGGAATTAAATCACACTGAGGGGTCATCTAGCACCCTGGGCTCTTGCCTAGAGGAGGTGGCCAAGTGGATAGAACTCTCCTGCCTCAAATTAAACGGGGATAAAACAGAGCTGATGCATCTAGGCAACTTTGCCTCCTTCAACTCCACCCTGCTCTGGCCTAATTGCCTTGGCCCTGAACCAGCCCCGAAAGATCAGATTAAGAGTCTCGGATTCTCGCTCAAACATTCTCTTAATTTTAACTGTCAGGCAGCAAAGCTTTCTGCCACATGTTACGACCTGCAGGGGATGCCGTGCGGGATCCTCCCCCTTCTCCCCTTTCAGGCCAGAAGGATTATGGTCCAGGTCCCTCATCCTCTCCCGCCTGGACTACGGGAATGCCCTTTATCTAGGAGCCACTCATTCCACCATTCATAAGCTTCAGGTCATTCAAAATTGTTCAGCCTGCCTGTTACTTCAGATTCCACGCCAGAAATCTGCCAAACCAGCACTTAGAAGCCTTCATTGGCTGTCGATCAGGGAGAGGATTCAGTCTAAGGCCATGTGCGTGGCCCATAGGACCTTCTGGAAGAAGGGCCCAGCTGTTATCCAATCCCTGATCACCCCGTACTATCCGAGCAGAAACCTTCGTTCAACATCTTCTTTTCTGGCCTTACCCCCTAAAATAAGCAGAGCCAGATGAGGCGGGCGCTCCATTTCTTACAGTGCCGCCACCCAATGTAACGCCCTTCCTCTACTTCTCCATAAGGAGACCAACTGACTAATATTTTGTAAACTCCTAAAAACGCACCTTTTTAAGAACTGTATTAAACTTATCTCCTCTGTCCTTCTGTGTCCCGTCCGCAGCGCTGAGAGGCCTCAGGGTAGCCATCGTGCTTTATAAATGTAATTTTATTTTCAATGACCTGGGCTCCCTGTGTCTTAGTCTTGGGAAGAGGATAAACCAGTGGATTGTTAGTAGACTCGTGTGCCAGGCCGCCATGAGTCTGTCTATAGACTATCCACCACAGAGCCAAGGTCCCAGCATATGCTGCATAGAACTCATTCAGAAGGCTGTCGTAGCCTTGTGTTTTGTCCCTTGCCATCTCCTTAATACCTACCCGGATTTCCTGCACAGGTACAGGACCTCCCAGGTCCTTGCGGTGTTCCTTGGGTAGTCTGTTCAGTGGTATATTTGCCAAGAAGGCAAATTGATGGAGGCGGGTGAGTACAAAGACTGATCACTCCTCTGTTGGACATGTACGATGGGGCCCCTCTAGATTTAGGTCTGATAAGCCATGCTAATAACTGGGTAGATTTCCCCTCTTCTTCTTGCACCCTGGTAATATACTGTTTGCAATAACGGCTAAGAAGCCTCTACAGGGTGACATTATATCGTTCTCTTGTCTCCTGGATCTCATTTAGGATTTCTGGCCTGGTACCAAGAGCATTATCCCGGGTGTGCAGTTTGTCCTCTAAGGTCTAGAGTTCCCCGTTCAACTCTTTCTGGACACCAACAACCTGACCAATAAAATGGCCCAGCACCACTACCTTAAAAGCCTCCCATTCCACTATGCTCGAGGATGCGGAGCCCTGATTATGAGGTAAGTATTCAGAGATTACCCCTGACAAAGAGTCACAGTAGAATGTGTCCTCCAGAGAAGATGGGTTAGGATGCCATATAGGGATAGGCAGTCGGTCCCACGCCAGTCGGAATATTCAGAATGAGTAACACATTGGCTAAGCCTTTGGGAACACACAACTTGGTCTATCTGGCTGTGTAGTCTATGGATATGGGGGAAGCCTGAGAAATCACGATCTTCCCCGTGTTGGGTTCTCCAGACATCTGCCATCCCCCCAGTGTTCCAGCCAGTCTTGCAGACCCTTCACTAGCTTATAAGCCTGAGCTCCCACCAGTAGGGGAGTTAAGCGATCAAGTAGCACATCCCATACACAGTTAAAATCAGCACAGAGCAGTAAACTATCAGTAATGAGACCCACCATGTGAACTGAGAGGAATTGAAAAAAGGGCACCTGGTCTTGGTTCATCACATAAATACTTCCCAGTGTTATTTCCTTCCTGAACAATCTACCCTCAAGAAAGACATATCTACCTTACTTGTCTATGACTGAGTAGATAAGCTTGAAAGCGGTCCTCGCCCTATCAATATTAAGGTTCCCCTGGAATAAGTCAAGTTCAAGGTGGAGTAGAGCTGGCCTTGCAATATACATTTCAGCCGATCAATCTCAGCCCCGACCAGGTGCGTCTCCTGAAGCATAGCCATCTGTACCCCCGTGGTCTAAGGTATCTATGAACATTGTGTCTCTTGGAGTCCAATGCCATCCATCTAATATTCCAAGACATAAATGACAATGTCTGCCGCCGATAAGTCATATAGAATCACGGAATACCAGAACCTCAGTTGCCCCCTAGGACTCCCCCCCCCCCCCACATCCACCCCCATCTGGCATCATGCAGCGTGGCCCATGTGCAAACAAAAAAGAAAAGAAGAAGAAAAGCATGAGCACACCACAAACTTCCCTACCCAAAGGCAGCACAGCAATGGCTGGCCATCCAGACTGGATATTTCGAAACATAATCTTGATGTATAACTCCCCCAGTTAGCCTGCAAGGGCTTTTCTGTAAGGGGCAGACCAATACGAGCTTGCCCGATCCATTCATTGCCGGCCCAGCACATAGGAAGTAGACCAAAGATCACCCCAGCGATCAAATATAACCATACACATTTTAATCATGAGTCCTAGAAGGAAGAAACTTAGTTCAGAAGACCCCCACTACCCTCAAACAACCCTTTTCCCCAGCATCAGTAGGGACACACACAGGAAAGGATGTCAAAGCAAATCTTTGGCTGCCTGGGGTGTTACCACTGGGAGTGCGGTGTCATCGCCATGCGAAGACACTGAATCTGACAGTACTGATTTATGTTCTGACAAGGTCCCAGCTTCTAAGAATTGTTTGTGCACCATCATTGCGTCTGTTACTGCCTGGAGAGCTGCTGCTGGCTCCAGTTCTGAATGTGAGGGACACAGGCCACTCCTGGAGCCGCCATGCAAAGTCCTGTGTGGACGCCTCCGTACTCTTTGCCTTCAATCTCAAGCACGCTGTCGGGAGGGCAGTCCTCGCCCTATATGCCTTCAGCAAGGCCCAAGCTGACTCTGGGTCCTTGCAGAAGTGTGTGGTGCCATCAAAAATAATCTCGAGTTTAGAGGGAAACATCAGAGAGTATTGCATGCCATTTTGACAGAGGACTTTCTTGACCTCCAAAAAGGAGGCCTTCTTGATCTGGACCGCTCCAGTAAATGCCGAGAACATTGAGACCCTGCAGTTGTCCACTGTGTAAGGGCCCTCCAAACGTGCCCTCTGCAGTATGACATCTCCATCTCATTAGAATAGCAGCTTGGTCACCACCGGCTCAGTATGCCTGAGCCAATTCCAGTGCAAAAAAAGGAGTAGGTAAGTCTTGGGCCACCTCCAGTATCAGCCAGCTCTCCAGATAGGTCACCATATCGCCCTTTTCAACTCCCTCAAGAAGGCCAACCACTTGGATGTTGTTGGATCAATTGCATCCTTCTGCATCATCTGCATAACCTTCGAGGAGCTGAACTCTGTCCCGTAGTTTGGATGCTTGACCTGTGAATGTTGAGCATTCGGGACGGAGTTCTTTTATGGACGTCTCCACTTCTTTGACTCTGTCCACTAATTTGTGATGTTCTGCTTGCAATAGGCCAAGGCCCACTGATACCGTGCCAATGTCTTGTTGATGGTTGGCCTTGGTATCTGCTATGTCCCGCAGTATCTTATCAAGCTGAAGGCGTATGGGGTCCATGGCTTGGGTGGCATCACCATCATCCACAGAGGGATTATGGGGGTGGTCAGGAGTTTTGGACAGGGCCCCCTCAACTTGGTTCTTGGTTTTCCCATCAGTGTGGTGATAAAAGGAGAACTGGTCTGAGCACCAAGAAAGACCTGCACACCCCAGCACAACTCTTCTAGTGTGTTGTGGGCAGGTCACCACCTCGGAGCTAAGGGCTTGCTGTGTGCCCAAACGTGCCCCACAGCCTTAAAGGTGTCTTGCGGGACGGACGAGCAGTCCAAAAGGTTTTACCAGTTTCTTATGATAGGATCTTTCAGATCTTTCAATTCCATCTAAGTGAATGGTATGTGCACCCTATGTATGGCAGTATGTGTTTGGTGGTATACAGCAGAGAGTCTGTTTTGCCATCCCTTTTTGTGTATGGTAGTTCAAAAGGTATTTGTTAGCCTCAAAGCCTTCACACTAACACTCCTTCCTTTTCCCAAGAGCTTCACTGTACATAGTAGCAGTAGCTTTTGGGAACGGGTGTCAAATTGCAACTTTTTATTTTGCCTACTATTCCCCTATTTCCACACTTTGAGGCCAACAAATAAAGGTTTTCAGAATGGTTAGAATCAGCCCAGTGAGAACGTCCAAGTGTACAACTTAGGTAATCATTCAGTGACCAGGCATAGTCTGGTTGTTGTAGCTCCCTAAATTCAAAGGTGGCAGCAGAGCAGATAGGCCTGCTAGAGTGTAAATACTATACCCCTGTGAAATTTATGTTAAACTTAATCATAATTTGCGTAACTTCCCAAATATCCCATTTCACTGGTTATGCGAAGTTGCACAAATTACGCCATTTGGTGTGAAAATGCTACTTTGCAGCAAAAGTTTACCTCAGGAATAATACGGTTCACCAGAATGTGAGCGAATGTTGTTCTTGGCACTTTTTTAGGTTGTGTTATTTTGTTTACTGTGAAATGCATATTTATATCCAAAATGGATGTGAGTACTCTTTGCAATAACATATAGTGCTAAATGCTGAATTTGCATATTGTGGAATTTCACATATGTTTGGAGAGGTTTTGTGCGATTTCACCAAATAATGCAGAAGCAAATTTGCCAAATTGTATACACCCCAAATAAATACAATATTGTTTGCTTGGGTCAATGTTGCAGGATTTCTCACTTACCAAAGAAGAACTACACACCAAAGTAATTGAGAAGAGTGCTGTGATTCAGGGCCAGAGTCTCTTGATTGTTGTCCTTCTTTGTAGACTGAAGTCAGGCCTGGGTCAGAAGCTGTTAGGACTGCTCCTGGACTGTCTTTCTGGAAGCAAAATCCTATCTCCTGGGTTACTGGATTGCTCCATACACAAGAGAATGTACCTAGAAGAGAACACCGACAGACGAGCTGCTTGAGGACTTTTTGAGAGCAGCTGCATAAGGTCTGTGTTGACCTAGATGAAGCAGTGATTAGGACTCAGGAGAAGAATTAGTACATGTAGAGACTGTGGTGAGAACCTTCATCCCCAGAGCCCTATAGTAAGCTCCAAGTGGTCTCTTCAGGGCCTCAAGGAATACCTTGATCCTCTCTCCTGGAGAGGATCACTGAGGTAGCTAAGTATTGTAGTTGCAGATTTTGTCAGCGCCTGAAATCCAGGTGTGTGACTCCCTATTTTGCTCGCCTCTGTCCCTGAATTATAGGCAACCTTTGGCATGAGAAAAGTTGGGTTTGATCAGAGGTTTGCAAGATGTGCACCTTTTAGGTTAGTATCCCCCCCCTTGCATCTCTCAAACCTCTTTTATGATTCAGATCTCCCAAACAAGCCTTTCTAAACTTCGCCCTCTGACTCACCCCCTCACTCATCCCAAACCTCCTCCTGCTGCTATGATCTCCAATTACACACGTTCTAGACCCTTCCCTCTTCTATCCCTCCACTCTCCTTTTCAATCCAACTAACAGACTAACATATCCACCTCTCAAATTAATTTCCTATTTCCCTATACTAATTCACCACTAATCCTGTTTGGGTTCTGGAGGAGCATGCTACTCATCGAAAAGCGCTTTGATGCCTCATCAGGGGTACCAAGTGCTATATAAATGCACACCCCTCCCTTTTCTATCCAGCCACTATCCTTTTCAACCCAAATAACAGACTTGCATGTCCACCGCTCTAATTAATTTAATGTTTTCCTATACTAATTCACCACTAATCCTTTTTAGTTTCCAGAGTAGCATGCTACTCACCGCAAAGCACTTCAACGCCTTGTTAGGGGTAGTAGGCGCTATATAAATGCAATTACAATTTCATTTAAAAATCAAGCAGTTTGCAGGGGTCCGAGTGGAGAAGAATCTGTCCAGTTCGCGCAGCAGAGTGCCCTTTAATCACGGGCGAAGTATGATGTGTGGGCGTCCATCACGCAGGGAATATCACTGGTGTGCAGGTTTATTCACAATGGTGACACACCATAACGAGGGCTCCACTCCGAGTGCTGCACAAGAAGTCGCAGTCACAAAGGAGATACAGCAGAGGCAAAGGTGTCTCCTGCCACTACTCCATGCACCCCAGCATCCCAGCTGAATGAGGTGGTCTACTGGCCTGGTACTCCGATGTTCACAAGAGCATTGGGAGCCAAAGCAGGACAATGCCAGTATATCAATCAGTCGCAAGCTCGGTCCCCAAAGCCATAGCAATGCACCAGTAGTCCGCTAGAAGTGCCATTCCTCTGCCGTGGCCCCAGGAATCTTCCAGGGCTCTCACCTCTGCATTGCCATATCTGAAGAGACAGACCCCTCCCCGGTTTACAGGCTGCAACTTCACATGAAGACCACAGGGCCCTCTCCTAACTGCCAGGCCTTCACAGGGTGCTCAAAGCCTCCAGGGGTCTTCGGCGGTCCCACTGTAGTACCTGAGGGCACCGGAGGTTGAATTAGCAGCACCACGGTCGGCGCAGCCCAGGCACGTCTGCGCAAGCTGTGAACTATCTCTTCCGGGCAGGCCACAGTTTCAGTGAGTCTCTCAGGCCACCCAGGGTAGGGGGCACGTCGTGGCCAGATGTATCCAGACAGGTCTGGAATCAGAACAGACCTGCAGGAGTGATGCCACCACCGATCTACCATCTGGGGGCCAGTGCTTGACCAGGAGCAGGCAAAGTGTCCCATATCAAGGATGTCCTTCTGCCCTCACCACTCTGGCTCTTGGCCAAGCCCTCCACAACCGGCAAGGTGCCAGTCCCAGGGTGCAGCACGGCGTTGTGGCCCAGTTCTGCCGCAGCATACACCGGTCTCCGCCCACTGTGTTTCAGGGCCACTCTGGATCCATCCGGGTGCCCACTTTGGGCAAGTGCACCACAGGCTGCGCATGTCCACATGCACCCCCGATCCACTGTCCGCAGGGTGCTCTCAAGTGGCAAAGGGCTGCCCTGGGCTACAGGATTATTCACTGAAGTCTGGACAGACTAGGGGGAGCTAGTTGGCTGGCTGATAATGCCGGGGTAGCACGATGCGGACGCCATTTTAGCCAATCCCTCGCTAACTGCAGTCCTTCCTTCCTCTCTTTGAGTTATTTTTCCATCTTCCGTTCCCTCCCTCTTTCCCCTTTGTGTTTTCCCTCTTTTGTGCTTGAGAAATGTCTTATCAGGAAAAATAAGTTTCGGTCTGCAGAATGAGAGCCTGGGGCCCCACTCGCAACCGCCAGCTTAAATCAAGCGCTTATAAAATTAACACACAAAAAACACTAATGAAAGATGTGTGCCTGCATTTGCAGTTCTATGACATCAAGTAATTGCAGATATATGGCTTTGAGGGCTTTCCAAAAAGTTTCCCAAAGTGCACCTTGAAATATCAGACAGCCACATTTTCCCAGAAGTACTCTTGTAAAACTTTATGAACCCATACTTGCATGAACAAATATACAGATAATATATAATTGAGCAAATGGTAGGTGGAAAACTGTGACAGCACCACCATCCTAGATTGAGTGGTGTCCTCAGGAAGACATCACTGCTAAGAGTCCAGGATCTTTGACACCTGTACAGGCAGGGGGCCTACGTGTCCACATAGCTGAGTGTAAATAGTATTGTGACCTTTGTGAGATGTCTTGTCAACTGCCACTAGATGTCTACACATGCCCATACCTTCCCTTGTGTTCACACAGAGGAACGGTGGGACCTCTCTAGAACTCCACAAGAGCACGGCAAAAGAGCTAAGATTATATATGTGAAAGTGATTGCTGTTAATACATGAATTCGTCAAATATGGCATAATCAGTAAAGAAGCAAAGTTTCTTTGATAAATGATTATACACAGACCTACTCACCGTATAATTAATAAACTCTCAGCTTCAGACATTTAGAACTATTGAGCGAAATCTTAGGTTTGCAAAGATCTTCAAAGTGCCAGTGAATAATAACACCTTGAAGGAAAGATGGGGCAGTTATCTGTGCTTGCTGGGTGCTCTCTTGGAAGACTACATTCCATAGCCTTCCTCCTCTAGACACCCACATAAAATTGTTTTGCCTCATTGCGATTGCTGCAATTTCTATATCAGCACATACTCAGAGAATGTTTAGATTGCATTGAGCGTGTGCAGAAAATAAACAGTAAAGTAAAATATTAAAGATGGTAAAAGGAAATAGCTACCCTAACAGACGCTAGCTGTTAAATAGGCAGATACGTTTCTAACCTCTGCCATTCAACTTTCAGAGAAGAAGGTTTTCACGAATGTACAGACAATTGGAACAATTACTTATTTAAATTGACCAAGGTTCATAAATATATATTTGTATCGAGAGAATTACAAAAAAAATAGCAATGCATAGCACAGTTGTAAATGTAATTTTTTACAAATGCTAATGAAACGTAATTGCATTTTTTTCCAAGACAAAATTATTACAGAATGTTTTACATTTTCTTTGAAACAAGGTATGTTATCTAAACACTTGAAGCAATAAATTACCCTAAAACTACAAGTCAATTGAATATTTTTAAAAAGCTGATAACATTAAGTTTGGGAGTGACATTTTTGTGCAGATATGAATTGACCCCATAAGCAATTTACAGGAAGGCCACGCCCCCTTTTGGTCTCACATGTACAAGATAATTACAATTATGTTTTAAAATATAGATGATTTGAAAGGATTGCTCAATGGGTTCTTCTCCAAACTCTTGAGGTGTGTACTTTTTGCTCTAGTTCTCTTCAGGTCCGGATGGATATTTCCTGGATATATAATCTGCATCATGCACATGTAGTGGATGAGAAACATATTTTAAAAGGACTTTGTAGTAATCAGGTACATGCAGGTAGATGAAGTTCAAGAGGATTTATTCAAGTTGATTACAAGATTGGTAATACAGCCCCACCAGGAGCAGCCAACAAGGCGCTCAGCCCTTCTCCAATTGTGGTTTCCAGAGACCAACGTTCCGTATTACATAATCTCCAGAGTATTCCACTGGTGGAGTAGTGGATGACATGAACAACACTAAAGCTAAGATACTACAGACTTGCGTTACTAGCAGCGCAAAACGTTGATAGAGCCAGATTCAACTGTTAAAGTTACTAAGAATCCTCGGTCGACTGGACCTTTATTACCTGCTGAAAAGTGTAAAGGGGAGAATCAATGCATTTACAACAATTTGGCATAGGCCAATTAAGTCAAACTCGGAAAGGATCACTGACTCCGAATTCTATTTTAGGGGTTTATTACAAAGCCAAAAATACATGAACATACAAGCCCCTCATGACAAGGTTGTGAATATACATTGGCACTAATATAAAGTTCATCCTACGAATCAGTCTAATCCGGTTCAGCATAAAGAGAATGAGTAACTCCAAATATACCAAACAAGCAATGACTGCTCCAATATCTATAGTAGTCTTCATTAGTGGCTGTAAAAGAAATCGATTAATCTATCCCTACAATATCACTAATGGGGCGTTCCTACTTAGCATTTCCCAGGCATGATCAAGAAATGTGTTAGCTCGTGAAGACTTCCTAAGAAGTACACTCACGTTGTAAGGGTCAGTAGCCAAAGCTACGGAATCCGTTCTATGTCTCCGTTCTGAGAATCAATCCCTTCTTTCTACCCTTTAATGGCTCTCTGCCAGCTCATCCCTCAGGGCACTGTCCCTAATACAAAATGCACAATTGATAGAACATGCCCCTAAAACACCTCCTCGGGCCAGGCACCTCTCATTTAATTTTTCACCGAAACTTGTACTCAGTCCAGCAATGGTTGGTGTGTCCATGGGTCTCAGGCTCATTCAGCAAGAAAGATTATCAGCTTCCAATTATCGACATTCCTGGATACTTTGTAACAGGTCTCCTCCATACCTAACTCCTAAAACAATGACGTTAGTCTAACTAACGAGATTGGTGTCCTTGTACCTGCAACAGACTCATGAGAACAGAACAACCTGGCACACACATGAATTTCTCTGACTGCCTCCAAATGAGAGCTCTACCAGGGAAAATGCATTTAGGCCTACACAAATCAGCTAACATAAGAAATACGAATAGGCATTTCATAGCACGAAAGAGCAACTACTCCATCCAGGCCTTTGACATCAATTAAAACACCCATTTATAAAAATTGCATCTGCAAGCACTACGTTTCATCACGTTTAAGGTACGATTAGTCATTCCTACATGTGCATACCTTATGGTGCATGTTTAAATCTAATGCATTACATTACGCATGAGCTACTTGTTAAGCATTTATAATGAACATCGAAAATTACATGATTTCCTTTAAGTGCCGTTGTATATTTCTTAGATGGCACAATTTATTCTAACACTTCATTTACCATCAACGTAAAAGGGTAAGAAATCATTACTATTTTCCAGTAGGAAATGACAGATCTCAGTGGTAAGAAAAAGCAAATCAGAAACTTCCTATCTTCATGCAAAATCTTTATAGCTTGACGTTGACATGAGATCAATACACGATAAAAATAATTTGGAATTACCTTGCATAAATAGAATATTGTTATGCCACGAGAATTAAGGAGGAAAATATAACAGTATTTTTTCATATTTGCAAACCAAAAAGAAAAAAAGAAATTTGCAGGCCTGATATCATCAGTGATGTCACTGAGCATGTCATGAGTGATGTAATATGTAATGTCATCAGCAGTGCATTGCGGGGGCACAAGTTATAGTTAGGTCTACTAACTATAATGGCCAAATGTCTATGGTTTTATACAAGTGAAATCTCCAACTAACTATAACATCCCTTGAAACCTATGTTTTTTTTAGTGAATGTCTAAGGTTTTTAAATGCTAATTTCTAACTATAACGTGCCTGAAACCTATGTTTTATTCAGTGAATTTCAAAGGTTTCTTAAATGAAAATTTCAAACTAAAACATCCCTGAAACCTATGTTTTTTCAGTGAATTTCAAAGGTTAATTTCTAACTATGCATACAAAGGTAGGACATGTGAAGAAAGAGGAAGAAAAGTACAGAAAGAAGCAAGACAAATGCAGAAAGAGGCAACAGAAGCCCAGAAAGACGAAGACAAGTGCAGAAAGAAGAAGAGATGTGCAGAAAGAACCAACAGAGGAACAGAAAGTCCTCCGGTGCCTCCAACTTTCTGCTGATGGGTACTGGTGGTAACTGACTCTGACTAACCAGGTCTAGAACCAGTGCTATCCTAAAAGACACTTAGAATACAGTGAAAACACCTACATACACTAGGGAACACTATGCGTTGGGGTACCCCTATGATTAGCATTACTTCCTCTGTATTTGCCATGAGTTAATGCCTGGTTCATTGCATGAGTACATGAGTAGTGACTGGATGATCAGAGTGTTACAAGGAGAGTGCATGGGGATTTTATAAGTGCTTGGGTTTTGGGGCAGTGATTGGATAAGCACACAGGATTGGCTGGGTGATTCGAGGACTGCATAGGTAGCACCAGGGAGATTACTTGACTGCATAGGTAGTCCTTAAGGTATTACAGCAGTGCATGTGTTAGTGACTGGGTCATTGCATGAGTACAAGGGTACTGAGTGGATAATTACTGCAAGGAATATGCGTGGAGAATTTATAAGTGCTTGGGTATTGGAGGAGTGTTTGGATTAGTACATGGTAGTGGCTAGAAGAGTGCACAGGGAGTGACTGAGTGATTGCGGGACTGCATGGGTACTACCTGGGGAATTGAAGGAGAAATTGGGAAGTGTGTAAGTGGGTACAGGACTGTATGGGCCGGGCATATGGGATTGTAACAGTGATCAGTTAGTTCCTGGATCATTGCATGAGTACATAGCTACTGACTGAAAGATTAGAATACTGGAATAAGGAATTAGAATACTGGAATAAGGAGAGTGCCTGAGTGAATTTATAAGTGCTTTGGTATTGGCAGAGTGTTTAAATTAGTACATAGTAGTGGCTGAGTGACTGGAAGAGTGCACAGGGAGTGACGGGGTGATTGCATGTGTTAGTGACTGAGTCATTCCATGAGTACATGAGTAGTGACTGGATGATTAGAATGCTGCAAGGACAGTGTATGGTGATTTTATAACTGCTTGCGTTTGGTGAAGTGATTGGATAAGTACATAGTACTGGCTGGGTGATTGGAGGAGTGAATGGGTAGTGTCAGAAGGATTTCTGAAGTGCATAGGTACTACCTGGGTAATTAAAGGAGTGAATCAGTAGTGTGTAGGTGATTAGAGGTCTGCATGGGTAGTGCTTAAGGGGTTGTAGCAGAGCATGTGTTAGTGCCTGGGCCATTCCATGAGTACATGTGGACTGATTGGAAGATTAGAGTACTGCAAAGAGAGTGCATGGTGAATTTATAAGTGCTTGTGTTTTGGTGAAGTGATTGGATAAGTACATGGTGCTGTCTGAGTGATTAAAGGAGTGCATGGGTACTGACAGGGCGATGGCTGCACTGCATGGGTAGTGCTCAGGATATTGTAGCAGTGCATGAGTTAGTACTTGGGTCCATTTTATGATTCCGCCGTAAAGGTGCTCGGTAGGGCGGTACTCAGTAAACTCACGGGTTGGCTATCCGAAACCAAAACCCTATCAGATCTGCAATATGGATTCAGGAAAGGCAGGGGCACAATTGATCAATGCCTCAATTTAAATCTTTTAATCGGGAAGTATACAGTCGCCAAGAAGGGTACACTTTATCTGGCATTTATGGACCTTTCCTTGGCCTTTGACTGAGTGAATAGGTCCAAACTTTGAGTTATGCTCCTGAAATTAGGTGTTGACAGAAATATTGTGCACTTCCTAGCTGATCTGCATAGGGATTTAACTGCCACTGTGAGATATGATCATAGGGGTAATAGCTCCGGGGGAATACGTATTGGAAATGGTGTTACGCAGGGGTACATCTTGGCCCCTTTAATCTTCACCCTTTATATTAACAACCTGGACCAAGTTCTAGGTGAAGCTTGCAAAGACATCCCACGTGTAGGAGAGCGCCTGATTACGGCACTCCTCTATGCGGATGATGCCGCCCTCCTAGCACGAACGGCGGTAGGGCTACAACTTCTTTTAAATTCCTTTGCTGTTTTTATGAAATCCTTAGACCTTAGGATCAATTTGACTAAATCCCATGTCATGATAACTGGTCACAAACCGAAAAGGGTTAAAACTTTCAATTGTGAGGGCAATGTGCCTACCAGGGTCCCTACCTTTCCCTATCTGGGAATAATTTTTGACGATCAAGGTACATCGACCGTGCAAAAACATGCCAAAAGAAACATTCTGGCCAGATCTACATCAGCTGTTTTGGGCTTTGCACGTAGACCCCTGACCCTGTTCGCAGGGCCGGTCGCTCCACTCACCGCACGGCCCCCGTGTGCCCTGGTCACCGCTGCTGCCGCATCTCTCGCCGCCTCTCCTGCCGCCACCTCTCCTGCTGACCTTCTAAGCCACCCTCCAGTGCCTCCGTGCCCTCTGCCTGGGCAACTCCGTATTTTTATTTTTATTTTGTTATTGTTGGGCCTCTGTCCTCAAGGCTCGCCCCCTCACCGCTCTCCCCCGTGTTTGTTTCCCACTATTGACTCCCCCCACACCCGCCGCTGCTCCCCTGCGGCCCGCCCCCCTTTCTCTTCTCCCAATCCCGCTCCCTATTTGCCGCCCCGCTCCCGCCTCCCAGCTGCTCCTCCCTCCCACTTGGCCATATATGGCGGGGACCGCGTGGCAGTGAGCTGTGACCCCTGACCCTGTTCACAGGGCCGGTCGCTCCACTCACCGCACGGCCCCAGTGTGCCCTGGTCACCGCTGCTGCCGCATCTCTCGCTGCCTCTCCTGCAGCCGCCTCTCCTGCTGACCTTCTAAGCCACCCTCCTGTGCCTCCGTGCCCTCTGCCTGGGCCACTCCGTATTTTTATTTTGTTATTGTTGGGCCTCTGTCCTCGAGGCTCGCCCCCTTGCCGCTTCTCCCCGTGTTTGTTTCCCGCTATTGTCTCCCCCGCCACCCGCCGCTGCTCCCTTGCGGCCCGCCCCCTTTCTCTTCTCCCGATCCCGCCCCCTATTCGCCGCCCCGCTCCCGCCTCCCAGCTGCTCCTCCCTCCCACTTCGCCATATATGGCAGGGACCACGCGTACGCGCAACGGCCACGTGCAGCGGGCACGCCGATTACGTGCCGAAGGCGCGCCAAAGGCAAGCCCATCTATGCCCATCCACGCCTGGACCACGCCCAGCGCCAGAACCCCTGGACCCCGCCGGAACCAGCCCACCCGACGGAGCTACGACGACACCACCCTCCTCGCACTCAACACCGGCTGACAGCCAGCCTGAAACCGAGCCACCCCGAAACGCACCCACGGAGCGTTCACTTGCCACGCCTGCAAGTTCACCTGCCTCCAGACCAGCACCGCACCCGCCAGGCCAGGCACCAGCAACAATCACCTCAAGTGCATCCTGCTCAACACCCGCTCCTTCCACAAACATGCCATCGAACTCTGGGACCTCCTTGACTCCACAGCGCCGGACGTCGCCTTCCTCACGGAAACCTGGATGAACGCCTCCTCAGCCCCCGACATCGCCATAGCCATCCTGGACGGCTACAAGATCATCCGGAAGGACCGCGTCAACCAAGCCGGAGGGGGCATCGCCATTGTCCACAGAAACACCATCCTCATCACGACTGACAACAACGATGCCATCACCATCGCCGAGAACCTCGACTTCAAGATACACACCAACCCCAAGACCACCCTCAGAGGTACCCTCATCTACAGACCCCCGGGACCGTGCACCCACTTCAGCGAAGCCATCGCAGACTTCATCAGTCCGCTCGCTCTTGCCTCCGCCGACTACATCCTCCTAGGGGACCTCAACTTCCACCTGGAGAACAACAAGGACAACAACACCACCTC
Source organism: Lissotriton helveticus (assembly GCF_964261635.1). NCBI lineage: Eukaryota > Metazoa > Chordata > Amphibia > Caudata > Salamandridae > Lissotriton > Lissotriton helveticus. The sequence continues at coordinate 250,130,030 of NC_136072.1, forward strand.
CCTGCTAGACAGCCTCGCCAACCTCAGACTCAAGCAACTGGTCAACACCCCCACCCACCGAGCCGGCCACTCACTCGACCCAGTATTCTCCTCCAGCAACCATGTCTCCTTCAACCACGCCACCGAACTCCACTGGACCGATCACAGCTGCGTCCATTTCAACTTCAGGAAAACAACTACCCACCACCGACCGCAACAAGCCCCCTGAAGATGCTGGAGCAAGATCACCACCGCCCAGCTCACCACCTCCTTGAGCCAAAACACACCCACCAACTCCACGGACCCCAACGAAGCAGCCCGCAACCTCACACAGTGGATCACTAACTGCGCCGATGCCCTCGCACCACTGAAGAACCCCCATAGCAACCCTGACAGCAAAAAAGCCTCTTGGTTCACCAACGAGCTCAAAGACTCCAAGAAATCCTGCCATGCCCTCGAGAAAGCCTGGCGCCACGACCAATCAGCGGAAAACATGACATCCCTCAAGAACGCCATCCACGAACACCACCAGCTGATCCGCTCCACCAAAAGGTCACCCTTCAAAGAACGGCTAGACAACAGCGCCCACAACAGCAAGGAACTATTCATCATCGTGAAAGAGCTCTCCAACCCCAACGCCAGCAACAACGACATCACGCCATCACAAGACCTCTGCAACTCCCTCACCACGTTCTTCCACCGCAAGATCGCCAATATACACGACAGCTTCGGCCCTCTGACCACAGACCCTACCACCGAACCAGCGCCCCCCCACCACCACCCTCCACACCTGGACCCCCGTCAGCACAGAAGACAACACCCACACTATGAACACCATCCACTCCGGCTCCCCAACCGACCCCTGTCCACACCACATCTTCAACAAAGCGGACTCCATCATCGCACCCCAACTCCGGAACATCATCAACAACTCCTTCGCATCCGCCACTTTTCCGGAGAGCTGGAAGCACGCGGAGATCAACGCCCTCCTGAAGAAACCCACCGCAGACCCCACCGACCTCAAGAACTTCCGCCCCATCTCGCTCCTCCCCTTCCCCACAAAAGTCATTGAGAAAACCATCAACAAGCAGCTGACCGCCTTCCTCGAGACGAACGGCTCCCTCGACCCATCACAGTCTGGAATCGAGCGAACCACAGCACCGAGACCGCCCTCATCGCAGCCACCGACGACATTAGGACCCTGCTGGATAACGAGGAAACCGCCGCCCTCATCCTCCTCGACCTATCGGCTGCCTTCGACACGGTCTGCCACAGGACCCTGACAACCCGCCTCCACCACGCCGGAATCCAAGGAAAGGCCCTGGAATGGATCACCTCCTTCCTCTCCGACAGAACCCGAAGAGTCCGTCTCCCGCCCTTCCGCGCAGCAGCCACCAAGATCATCTGCGGCGTACCCCAAGGCTCCTTGCTCAGCCCCACCCTCTTCAATGTCTACATGAGCCCCCTCGCAGCCATCGCACGCAAGCACAACCTCAACATCATCTACTATGCCGATGATACCCAACTGATTCTCTCCCTCACCAACGACCCCACCATCGCCAAGGCCAGCTTCCAGGAAGGAATGAAAGACGTCGCAGAATGGATGAAGCTCAGCCGGCTGAAACTGAACTCAGACAAGACGGAAGTCCTCATCCTCCGCCCATCCATCTCCGCCTGGGACGACTCTTGGTGGCCCCCGGCTCTGGGCACCCCCCCCCCAAGCCCACCCACCATGCACGCAACCTGGGTTTCATCCTCGACTCCTCCCTCACGATGACCAGGCAAGTCAACGCCGTCACCTCTTCCTGCTTCAACACCCTCCGCATGCTCCGTAAGATCTTCCACTGGATCCCCATTGGAACCAGGAAGACGGTCACCCAGGCCCTCGTCACCAGCCGGCTGGACTAATGGGAACACTCTCTACGCAGGGACCACTGCCAAACTTCAGAAAAGACTCCAGCGCATACAAAACACATCTGCATGACTCGTCCTGGACATCCCCCGACACAGCCACATCTCCGCCCACCCGAGAGACCTGCACTGGCTCCCCGTCAGCAAGAGGATCACTTTCAGACTCCTCACCCACGCACACAAAGCTCTCCACAACATGGGCCCCGAATACCTCAACAACCGCCTCTCGTTCTACACACCTACCCGCCAGCTCCGCTCCGCCAGCCGCGCCCTCGCCGCCGTTCCACGTATCCGCAGAACCACCACCGGAGGAAGATCCTTCACCTACCTAGCGGCCAAGACATGGAACACCCTCCCCACCCACCTACGACTGACCCAGGACCATCTCGCCTTCAGGAAGCACCTCAAGACCTGGCTTTTCAAACAGTAGCGTACCCCCCCCCCCTCCAAGCGCCTTGAGACCCTCGCGGTTGAGTAGTGCGCTCTATAAATTTCGTGATTGATTGATTGATTGATTGATTGACTAGGGGCCAGACCAATGCAAGCCCTTCTAAAAATATATGGTGCAAAATGTATTTCCCTCACAATGTATGGTGCAGACATTTGGGGTATTAGGAATACAAAGGAAATTCAAGTTGTTGAGAACAAGTTTTTTAAAAACCTTCTATCTGTGCCGCAATCCACGTCTGGCTATATTGTCCATCAGGAGTTCGGAGCTGGCTTTTTGGAGGATTTAAATGCTATTGCACCTCTCATGAAGTGGATTTCTATATGGTTAAACCCCGAAAAATAGATTTGAATCGTGAAGTATTAAGAGACTGTTTGGCTCTTGATCAAGCGAACCGTATCCCCTGTCTGAGTTGTGTCCACAGGCTGACAGACATGGCCATATGCAAATCAGTCTGACCATCACCACCCCCTTTTGTACCACTTTGTTCGCCATAAGTTGGCAGGGTATGCTCAGACGTGAGTCCCTTGCTCACTTTGCCACTGGATTCAAGCAAGCCGGGCTGAAGACGGCTGAAATGCCAGAAACCGGTCCTCGGAAGCTTGTTTCCGGTCCAGGGAAGGCATGGCTTGGCAGTTCGGGCTGGACTGTTCCCATGAGGCACAGGGTCAGACTGATTTGCATATGGCCATGTCTGAACTGGGGTAGCAGAGTGGGCTAAAGAACGGTGATGGATTAAACCCAGGTCTGTTGACTGGGTGTGAGTGTTTGATTGTTTCAGATGCTCCGTCCATCACCACCCCCTTTTGTACCACTATGAATTTGTCGAGGCAATTAACAATAATGATCTCAATCTAAGTTTTATAGCTGAAGCAAGTAAGAAACGATTACAATTTCTAGATGTCGAAATCTATATCAAACAGAATATTATTCATACTAAACTGCATAGAAAAAGCACTGCAGATAATGCAGTGCTACATGCCAGTAGCTCCCACCCTAACCATCTGATAAAAAGTAACCCCTACGGGGACTTTTTAAGGATAAAACACATTTGCAATTCAGATGAAGACCTTAAAAACTGTCAAAATGAGGCATTCCAGAGATTTATGGTTTGTGGATATAAGGAGAATGATCTAAAATTGGCCATGAGTAAAGCAAATAACCTTACTAATGAAGGTGAGATACACAGGTCTACAAGTACAAACACCCCTGGCAGGGACAACAGAGACCAACCAAACTAAGGAGATACAGTGAGACTTATTACATCTTAAAGTCAGCAAGAGAAGCAATTCAAGAAGATCATATACAAAAACTGGCCCATTGTTAAAACAGATTTGACTATGTCACAATTGGTGCCTGACTTACCTATAATTACCTTTAGATGTGCTCCCTCCATGAGGGATGCACTGGTAAAAACCATCCTGAGGTTGCTGTTACATCCAACTGGCTATCAAACAGAGCAGGCTTTTTTAAATGCAGCTTGCGTAGAGTGTGTAAGTTTGGTAAAAATACAAATGAAGTGATAACAACCTTTGACCCTAAACCCATGAAAATCACTAAGCTGTTAACATGCCGTACAGAGTTTGCAGTCTATGTATTAGAATGTTCATGCAAACTCAAGTATGTAGGCAGTACCAAACTACAAGTTTTTAACGGCATACTTCAGTATTTAAGGTCCATAGTAAACTCTGATCCAAGTTACCTGGTGGCTAGGCACTTTAAACATGTACATTATATTTATATTATGTTATATATATATATATATATATATATATATATATATATATATATATATATATATATATATATATATATATATATATATATATATATATATATATATATATATATATATATATATATATATATTATATATATAAAATAGATTAAAAATATTGTTCAATTCAAACTGGAATTGAAAAGCCATATGTTGAGGAAATACCTTGATTAGGGAAGCTAACGGAACTCTAGGACGAATATTCTTATTCAGATGAAGGGCGGCCATCTTCATGAACAATATCATTGATAAGTGACTGACTCCACCCACAAGCCTGAACTGAACTTTGTCCTCACTGCTATCACCTTACTAGATGAACCGATAACTGTTTTATAGCAGAAAACTATATAACCTCTACCTCTTCTTATTTATCGATATAGATAGGGATATAAGCTAAGCCTTATCCACCTTTTATTGCTAATTGCACAAGCGTTTGGAATATATATATTTATACACCTCCTCATAGCCATAATTTCTTCTACCTCATATCTGTTTTGTTTTATAATTGTTATTGTACTGCCAATTTGTAACCGACCTCGATGTTAAGCGCTCTGATACCCATGGGTCTTGTTCGCGCTATATAAAACACTATAATAAATAAATAAAATAAAATAAATAAGTACATAACAATGATCTTAAAGAATTGAGTTACTTTGTGATCGATTCAGTGCCTACATCGTTCAGAGGAGGTAACAGGGAGAAAACGCTTAGACAGTTAGAGTCTCACTATATATTAATACTCGACACAAAAATGCCTAATGGTCTTAACACAGGAGAGGATCTGCATAATGATTTGTAACTGTATCATGGATATTGCACTGGATTCTTAGCTGTACCTGTATTTAACCCATCTTATCCTTCCATATTTGTTCTGTGGTTTTAGCCTAGTTTTAGACAAGGTTTTGCTATTGGTTTTATCTGGATTCTCCAGTTTTAACCTTTGGTTTTACTTGTCTTTTATATGGCTGATGCCGGGGTCTTATTATGGACGATTTTATAGTGGGTTTTTTGTATATGTTTTTAGATATCTGACCAAGTGATTCCTCCTTTTATGTGATATTGCCAATATTGATTGCCCTACAAGAGTTTATTTACAGAATGTTTAGCACTAGCTATTTATATAGGGCAATCAATGACAACGTTTAAACAATAAGAGAGTGAGGGTAAAGAACCACTCTTCTACCCCAGTAAAGTACTTTTAAACAACAAAAGAGTGATCAGAAGTGTGCATTATCAATTTTCTTACAGTTGTGAATCTTCAAAGGGTTAGGCACACTAGATTATACCAAAAAGGGGGGGGGGGGCGGAGAAGAGTTTAGTGAGGGAGGATATACCAGGTTAGTAAAAAGAACCCTCACTCACCGACCTGGTCGGTGACATGCTTCATCATGGGGTTCCCACCGGGTAAACCGAATGTCTGCCCGGTGTGCTTCAACGCCTCATGTTACAGTGGAGCTGGTTTCTCGTGATTTTGAGAGGTGCAAAAAAGGGAAGTGATTGTGTGAAAATTAAAAGAAAACAGCCAGTGTCTCGTAAAAACTTTATTCGGAGACTAGACTGTTCTCATTAAAAATGCTGTTGCGGACGTCAAAATGGTTGAAAGTCTGAACCATTAGTGTCCTTGAAAAATGGTCGACATGTTTCTGCTCAAAAAATGGCTTTGGTCAGCCGAGCTTTCATCAGGACCAGTGTGCACCCCTGGCGGTATACACTCACTAAGGTGTATCCTAACCTCGGGGTGTGTAAAATCAATGTTCCAAAACTCACGGTTAAAGTAGACCGTCCTGGAATTTCCCAGCGTCCAACAACCCCTGTGAAGAAAATAAAGGGAAACAAAAGAATAGGCATACAGCAACATCGTAACCAGGTAGTCTGATACGTTTAAGGAACATGTACACAAATGCCTTTAGTGATGTGGATAGTTGCCATGTCAGTCTCCACCTTTTCATACCATAGAGTGCATTTCTGTCGTCTATGGTGAGGTTCTTAGTGCCTATATGCCAAAATTCTTAGCAAAAAACCGAATGTTTGTGTGGTATGCACAGAAAACTCTTTGCGCATGCAAATTTGTAAAACACTTGGTTAAGTGAATGCTAGACTTGTATTCAACAATATTATCTGGGTACATAGTCGCTTTAAAGTGGTCTACGAAGTGCAGGCTCCTAGCCACTCAGTAGAGTGCCTTCCGCATCCTTGCGGAATGCAGCCACCACAGTATGGAGAAAATTACTTGTGAGGGATTCTACTTTTGAAGGAGATGCTCATTATTATCTTATTTATTTATTTATTTATTTATAGCATTTGTAGAGCGCTCTGTAACCCTACGGGCATCCTGGCGCTTAGGTACATAGCTAAAGCTTTGTGGGGGCAGGAGCATGAACGATATGCTAAACCGGGTGGATTTTATTTATTGCGAAGGGTTTTAGGGGGATTTTTGGGAAAAGCCAAGTTTTAACCTTTTTCCGAAAGGTCAAAAGATCATTAGTTTTTCTGATGTCCAAGGGGAGTTTATTCCATAAGTGGGCTGCAGCAATGCTGAAAACTCGTCCGCCACAGGTGGCTTTCTTGATCCTGGGGATACTGATGAAGTTCAAGGATGAGGATCGAAGAGACCGGCTGGGCTCATACCACTTAAGTTTGTACTGGAGTGGTCGGGGGCCTAGCCCATGAACTGTCAAAGCGTAAATTCCCGCTTCCGTGGGCTCACGGCGGGGAAATGTTTCTTCACCCCAAGTGAAGAGCTGTAGTTGTATGAAAGAAAAGATTGGTCAAACACAAAAAGGAGGAAGGGCTAATAAATATATTCATTCGTTTGACTAAAGTGACAAAATGCCTGATCATGTGGCAAAGGGGGTCAAGGTACTCATGTGTATAGTTGTCTGTTTCCTTCTAGTAATTCTTTGTTGACATGCTATAAAGCAGCTGCGCAGATACACCATGTGATGGTGGTATGCTACGCATTTGTATAATTAAAAGCAGTGGTATACAGTAGAAGGCTTCCAAACAAACATCACTGTGCCCAATACTTTATTTACTTTGCAATGTTATCCACAAACGAAGAAAAGGAAAAAAAATAAAGAAACTATCAAGTTTCTCTGATGCGACCATAGGTGTAATTTATGTGGTGGCTTCAAAACAAACAAACTGTTCTTTGCCCGGTATTGAATGGCTTTAAAATATTGATCGTCTGTGAGAGAAAATATGTCGCGTTTTCTAATGCGACCGTGTACGGTTGTAATCAGAATACTCGGTGAATGGGGAAGGTTTTAATTAACCCCATAGTAGACGTGTCTTGACACCAGTGGCGTGTTGGTAGTACGCTCACGATGTCAAGAGACTGATGGCAGGAGAAACCGTTACACAAAAGGAGAAACTTCATTACATAAGGGAACCGGAGGAAGATGAAATGTTACTCTTCGTGAGGTGCCAGCAGATTAGAAATACAAACATACGGCTACGTTACGGGAGTAAAGCACATGGTCGATGTGAACGTTTCAAAAACCAGGTAAGCCTTGCAGGACTTACTAGATACTTGGCGACAACGTCAATTTTTATGATTATCTACTGATATGCTCATCTATTGCACTGATTAGGATTGAAAAGGATAGCAATAATGCACTACCACTTTATGACATCTGTTAGATTGAACATTTATGTATAGCATTGTACGGTCTTGTCTTAGAGGTTATTAAGAGTTATGTTTTTTAAATAACTGGTGATTCATGACGACTTGATTTTATTATTTTTGCACAAGCACTTTATTGTTCACTTTATTTTGCACACAATTTTGCCTGTTATAACACTCCATGTGATTTTCATACTGTATGAACTTGAAGTGTTATAGTATTTCTTCTAGCTTTATGCTTATAGAAAAGGCGGGCGAACTACACCAGTAATCAGGACTTGTTCAAGCAAATTCTGTTCACTTGCTAGTCAGGAAAGAAAAGTAATATTTTCAAAGAAGTGCTGACTCCTCTGTTTAGAACCCTTTATCTTCCAAGAACTTCCAAGGTCATTGAAGACCTGTTTCGAAAGCAGGTTGCAAGCATCTATAGTAAAATAGGGACTCCACTGTACATGTGAGTGAAACCACAAGGATGCCTTCACTTGCATGAAACATGTACTTTTGGAAAATAATAAATTGGAATGCCTGGAAACTCCTCCTACTATTCCTCTAGTAGGTGAAGTAGGTATTTTTATGTCAACATTGGCTTGAACTGACAGCCAGTGATTTCATCTTAGATTGTCAAAAAGGGCAGTCAGACCTATTAGTAGGCACCCCAGTACCAAACCCTGGCCTTTCATCAATTGTCTCACTCCCACTTTCACGCCAAATGATTTGACCCACATCAGATTACTAAAACCATCATAATTTATGGTTTTAGTAATCTCTTCACTCATGCTCCATTCAAAGAGTTGAAATATGCCATCGTTACTAGGTTCGGGTGGAATTTCAATTACGTGGTAGTAATTGGAGTAAATTCAGCAATTACACATTACTCTTTGATGTTGAATTACTGATAATGACGTCATTACTCCTCGCATAATTTTGGGGTGGGGGAAATCCTACCGCAAGAGCACATTTTGCAAGCTATTTGTGTTCTGGGGCATTTAGCACTACTTCATAGCACAAAAATGCTCCCCCACATTCAAATTGAACATGAAACAGTGCTAAATGGAGAATTACTCTACTCATGTTATTCTGTGTAATCTCACTGAATTTTCAGGCAATTCCACATGATTACACTACATGAAATTACACAAGTTATGCCTAGTGGCGGCTCTTCGTGGGAGTGCTGTGGGGCGGGGTGGGGGGTAGTAAACTCTGGCTTACGGCCGCACAGAGTTAAGTAAAGAAATAAATAAATAAAACAAATTAGATTGCACGCCTGCAACGGCAATCGGTGATACAGCACGCAATGTAATTCGTTTTATTTATTTATTTGCTTACCTCCGTTCGACCGTAATCCGGAGTTTACTACCCACCACCCTGCCCTTCCCCGCCACCGCCTAGCACTCCCACGAGGAGCCGCCACTGGTTATGCCCATCCCTAACAACAGCAAGAACTCTCCCTGTACAGTAAATGCACTGCTTACTTGATAAAACATTTTATGACCTCTTCGATGAAACTCCCGAGAATGTCTCATATGAATCATTAACTATATAATATTGAGAGAGTACCGCAGTTTGCAAAGGGGAGAGTGTGAACCAGGGCTGGACTGGCTATAGCGTGCATCAGGTGTTTTCCCAGGAGGCTAAAAGGGTGGGGGCCAGATTTGCAGCTGTGGGGGCCTTTTTTATTACAGGGGACCAGTTTTGCAGCGTAGCTGTAATATCATCCTCAAGCAATAAAAACAGAGGTGCTTCTCACTTGCAACTCTCCTCCAACCCCTCAACCCTCCCCGGGGAGGGGGGGGGCTGGTCTATCTATTATTGTTTCCCAATGATATTCTTTTGCCTAACAAGATGGGCATTTAAGCACATATGCACCGGGGGTCGACGAAACTCGCGTAATTCTGTGTAGCGCAATCATGCAAAATTACCCCAAAATTCACAGAATTACACTTGAAGAGCAATTTTCCATTTAGCACAATTTTCCATATTCTCCAAAATGGATACAGGAGTTTATTTTGTGCTACGAAATAGCACTAAATGCAACAGAACTTGAATAGCGAGCACAAGCAGCCACTTGAGCTCACCAAATGTGCACCTAGGGCAAGATTTACCCTAATTTACTCCCCGCATTTAGCACTAGTTTCTTAAGGCAAAATGCACTCGCATCTACAATGGATGAGAGGATCCATTGTTGCCTAAAAAAATAGTTCTAAATGCAACAGAACCTAAACACAATGCTAGCAGATGCTCACACTCTCTAAATATGCTGTAGTGCTAGGATTGTTTTCTTAAAACTAATTTTAATCACTCAAGCGGGCATAATCATATTATTATTAGTAATTCTGCATCAAAGAGTAACGCAGAATTACCAAAATTACTCTAATGACTCCAGTGTCATTGAAATTCCCCCAGGCCTAATAAACACTACTGGCAGGATAAAATTATAAGATGTACACTTGAGCATCATCAAATAAAGCCTTACTAGCCAACAATAATATCCCCATATCATACGCACATCAAGTAAAAAATAATATAGAATTCATTTACATAAATACATTAGTATAGCAATGAAGCAAATGGGCAAATCGGTTCTGCGCATTGAGTCCACTAGGAGTTTTTGCTTATGCCTGCCAGTTTTCTTTTACTCTTTAGTATGATTGAGTCTCACTACCTGACGCTCACTGGCAGTAAATATACAGTAACTGGTCTGAGTGTGTTAACTGCCATTGACAGTCTTTTCGGATAAGGCCACTGCTGCACACCTACAGTAAAGGGCACTTGGATGGTTACATGTGAACTCGTTTGCAAACGTGTGTGTGCATGTGTGCTGGCTGCATGTGTGAGACTACCATTGTGTGAAGCCAGGAATTTGCACACATGACTTTTCAAAGATAGGTGCTGAACTGGCATAGGCCTTAAATATTAGTATGCCTTCATAGATAGGTCTGTAGTGGTTAATGGAAGATCTATCATGATTTACATGTAGGAGACTCTAGCTTCCTCCCCAGCCTGGGAACCCACCAATTACTATGCCACACACAGAGCTGTATTACACATCTTTACTGTGCTATGTGTCACTGCAAACTAAACATTCGAAACAAGCTTTTATTGCATTCCGCTCTGACACCTTTGTCACAACTCCACTGAGTCCACCAGGAGTCGAAAGGATTCCATCATAAAACTCGCCAGACACTATATAGTCCTCATTGTTAAATAAATAATTAAATTTTTTTACAAATCAGTATATATACGTATGTATGTATAATTACATCTCTTTAATCAAGCTTCTTGGTGCTTTAATTAGTTGACCTGATCTTGTTACTGGAAGATATTGTCATCGGTGTCAGAGATTTTCGAAAATAGTAAGGAGGTATTAGTAGTCACTGAATTTTCAGGGTCAGTCTCTCCTTCACCATCTCAACCAGACAACAGATGAATCAAATGTGGAAAGTGAGAAGAGTCGCTGGGAGCGGACTTTCCAGTACAATGGGCAGTCACCATGTGTCCCTTGGTAGACACTATGTGTAAAGGTTCAACATCGTCAGGAGCATCAGATTTCCTCCTGAGTGTTTGTCGGGCAGTCACTAGATCTCCTTTCTTAAACTCAATATTCTTTGCAAGTTGCCTCTTGTCTGCAAAGGCTTACATTTTCTGATTGTCAACTAAGTCATTTGTATGAGTTGTGTTCTAATTTTTTCTCTTTTGATGGTCCATTGAGGTAACTTGGTTGTCTTTGTTCTCCCGAACATCAAAGTCACAAGACTGTCACCTGTGGTCGAGTGAGGTGTTGAACAATAGGCTTGTAGGGTGGAAATCATTACAGTTTTTAAACTGAGCCTCTCAATGGTTGCATACTGTACAGCTTTCTTTAGTGTACTCATAAAACATTCAACAAGTCCATTGGTCTGTGGCCACAAAGGTATCTCTTCTGGTATTTTATGCTTAAATGCTCTAAGACCTTCTTGAATTTCCGACTGTTAAACGGTTGGCCACTATCAGACTTCAAAATGCTGGGAAAGGCCCATGTTCCAAAGATGCCATCTAGTCTCTCAGTGACTCTCTCGTGAGTTGTGGATGAGAGATCTTCAACTAATGGAAAATGTGAGAACTTATCCACAATTACCATAAGACGATGTCCATATTCAAGTGGACCACAGAAATCAATGGTTATTCTCTCCCATGGATGCTTAGTGAGTTCTAACATGTTAAGAGTATGTAGGGTAATATTTGTAGAAAGGCAGTTGCATAGATTACAAGCTTTGAGTTAATTTTCAATCCTTTCCTCTTAATATGGAAGTCAAACCGGGTCTCAAAGAGCTTTTTTGGTAGCAACAATACCACAATGTCCTTCAAGAGCTACTTCAATTATTTTCTGTCGCAGACTCTCCGCAATTTAGATTCTCAACCTTAGCAGTACAACTCCTTCCTCCTTAGTCATGGACTGTTCATCTTGAACGTATTCGTATTTTTGGTATTCCCTATCACTGGTGTAAGGTGGGGAATGTTTGTTCCATTTTCGATTTGTAATTATTAACCCTGGGCGTAGTTCGCGAAGTAGCGCTATGCGTAGCTAGGCGTAGTGCACTTCGCACTACGTGGGTCAAGTGTAGCACTACGTGAACTGCGTAGTGCGCCGTTCGCGATGATTGCACAGTGACGGATGCTTGTCCGCACTGTGCAATCATTGAAAATGGCATCTTGCACAGTGCGAGCTGTCTTTTACTGCTGCTCGAGTAGATTTTTACTCGAACGGCAGCTTTCTCAATGCGGACTGGTAGTTTCTCATCGCGAGCATACGCGACCACTCGCAATGAGAAACCTGACCTCCCTGCGTTGAGAAGCTCGCCGGGAGGTTTATTTTCCACGCTTGCGATCGGCAATTTGATGTTGCTGATCGTGAACGAGGAAAAAGAATCGCCGGGATGTCATTTTGCTTGCTCATGGTCGACTACTTGACATTGAGGACCGCGAGCAAGCAAAAAATGACTGCTGCACTACGCTATTCTACACATGTTTGCACTGTGCTACGTGCAATTCGCGCAGTGCGAAGTAGCACAAACTTTGCAAACTATGCGAGCGTAGCTTAGTGCTTTGTTAATGCTTAGTAATTATGGGCCATATGTATCACAATCCTCTTTTGCGATTCTCAAATAGCGATTTTTTGCGAATCGGTGTTTGAGAATCGCAAAATGCTATGTATGTAGGATTTGCAATACATTTTGCGAATCCTACATATTCCTTAATTGCGAATCTCAAATTGCGATTCGCAATTAAGGAATACCTCCCCATTCATAAATGGGAAGACATTCTCAATTTGCGATTAGCAATTAGAGAATTGCAAATTGAGAATGCAATATCAAGGGTGCAAGGGTGTCAAAAGGACACCCTGTGGCACCCCTGAAATAAGCATGGGTGCACATGTGGCGCACATACAAGCCCTAAGGGCATGTATGTACTTCACATTGCACTTTGAAAGATGCAAAAAAGTGCATTTTTCAAAGAAATCGCAAATTACCACCAACTTAAATTTGCGATTCCTTAAGGCCAAATAGCACTTTTTTGGTGCTTCTTACATTGCATTTAAGGAATTGCAAAATTTCTGATTCCTTAAATGCAATCATAAAATACGGAATCACAAATTTTGCAATTCCTTATTTTGCACGCAGATTTGCCTTCATATATACCATTTAGTAAAATTGCGATTGCAAACGCCGAAATTTGCAGAATTTCGGCGTTTGCAATCACAATTTTGCTTGATACATATGGCCCTATATCTTTCTACTGCATGGAACAATCATAGCTAGTGGCAGTGATGATCTGGGATAGCGATATAGCAGCTGGAGTATTAGATTTTTACAGTGAAAATAATGTAAGCTTCAGCCATCTTGCATGGAGTACCCTGACATTGTGTATATGCACTCTGGAAAAGTCAGTAGGGTTTTCATCCTTCCCTGGCCAATGCACAATGATATAATTGTAATTGCAGTCCCCACTGTTCAATGCAAGAAGGCTTCTTGGCTTTCGGATTGCCAAACATAGTCAGTAAAACTTGATTATTAGTGACCTGTGTAATAGGTTTTCCATACAGCAATACATGAAAATTATCACAAACCCATACCACAGCTAGACATTTTTTTTTCAGGCTGTGAATACATTTTTACTGGCATATGCCACAATATGAATATGAGCCTTTGGGTTTCCACTGTGCTTTGCAGGAATAGCACCTAACCCTACTGGGCAAGGGTCAAAAGCAAACCTCTGTGAGAAGCTTCGGATTGGAGTGGGCCATTTCAGCAGCAAATTCATTTGGTTGTTTGATATTCTTGTGATCACGTTTGTTTTGTTAACTCTCATAAGGGAGCACTGACAGTCGCAAGGTCTCATATGTATCTTGAACAGTAACTGGCCATGCCAAGAAATTAACGTATCATAGAAAAATCTTGTGTCATACCCCCATATGGAAAGAAAAGGCCAAAGAAATCTAATTTTGTCTTGTGGTACTCACAATTGTCTTCATTCAACGTCAAACCTGCATCAGTAAGTAAACATACTTGTGTGAGAGCTTTGTCATGCTCCTTCTGTGTAGCTCCGAAAAATCAATGTAACATCGCTATAATTGAATGCATTCAGAATAGGCTGTATGTCACTTCAAAGGACGTCTTGGAAAAGTTCTGCAGACGGTGACAGATCAAAACAGAGCCTCTTGTAACAAAATAGACCAACATGTGTAGAAAAGATTGTAATATACCTTCAATGTTCTTTGAGTTCCAACTGATGATAACCTTTCTTGAAATCAAGTTGACAGAAGACCGTTCCACCATTTAATTGCATTATCATGTCTGCATTGTGTGGACAAGGCGGTCGTTCTCATTTAATTGCCTTGTTTGCTTGATGCACTTCAATGCATATGTGTTCAGCTCCTTCACTATCCTTTTAGGGCGCTACCAATTTGGGAGAAACCCATGGCATCAGACCACTTGAACTCTCAATGATGTCAGGCTTAAGTAATGATTGAAGTTCTTTTTCAACAAAATCTTGTAAATGAAATACAATTTGCCAATGTCTCTCAGCAACAGGACAGATATCTTCATTAGTATGCAACTTTACTTGCATAGTCCTAAGTTTTCCTAAACTATGAAATAACAAAGGGAACTGACTTAGTATTTAATGGTGAGCCTTCAGGTTGTAGTTCATGGAAATCAGTCCCATATCAGCAGATGTCTGAGGCTAAGCAGAAAGGCACTTTGACACTGTACTCTGAAGCACTTGGATGGGTGCGTGCACCTTCGTTTTCTTATGTTTCATTGTCGCTACAAAGGAACGTTGGCTTTTTATGGGCGTTGATGCAACCCATGTGTACACTCTGGCTTTCAATGGCATATATCGGGGCAATGCAAATGACGATCTACTTCGTTCAACGTCAGTTTGCCTCAATTGATGTCGCTGCTAGGCCTTATGGGTGCACCTCGAACATAGCTTTGGGAATGTTCTGGTAGCCCTTTTGTCTTCACGCTGTGACACACTCACTTTTTCCTTCATTATACACATCATCACAAAATGGTTCTCCTTTCCACAGCCTTTACATATCTGTCCAATGGCGGGACATTTACCTTTGTATGGAAACAAAAATCCACTTTTAATCATCACTTTGTGTACTTCAGTCTTTTGCTTTGGCTTATTGTTTATACTCATGTCTGATATCACCTGGGCCCCTCCATCTTCCATGTCAGCAGCTCGTCTTTCAGCACACTCCTCAGCTCTCGCATCCATCAACACTCACTTCAGACTAAGAGTTTCTCTCAGCATTCATTGTTTGCATGAATCTGACAAGCATTCTTGAATAACTCTAAGACGCAGAGTTTCTTCATCATTAAACCTACAATGCATGATGAGTGTATTGAGTCTCTCCACATATTCATCAATGGTTTCACCAACTTTGTGGTGTTCTTGACTAAATATGAATCTTTCATAATCAACGTTTGGTACTGGATTGACCTTGAAATGTATTGTTTCTTTAATCTGGCAGTATGCAACTTCTTCATCAGTTTGCAGCATTTTCTTTATAAAGTTTTTCACACCATCACCAGCAAGAATTTTGAGACACTTGATAATCTTTTTGTTATCAGTCTCTTCAAGTGCATCAATTAAATCATCAAATCTCTATCCATGCTCTCCATCTATCACAATATTTTTGTTTTTGGTGGAATGTAAAGGTGGTGGTGGTTTCAGAAGCACAGCAGCATTGTAGATCAGTGTGGAACTTACTGACACCACTGATGGATCACTCTGTCTTGGTTTAGGCAACTCATCTGTGAGACCTTGTGATGTATTTCCTTCTTAATCATCATTAACAATAGCTAGAAACATGACTTTCTTTGCTGCCATCTAAAAAATGTCACAATACTGAGAGTTGCTCTTTGTTCTTTGAAGACCTGTGAAGTTGTTCTGAGGCCCATATGGCAGCTTTGTTGAAGAACCGCTTTGCGTATGGACCCCTCTGTAAGTACAGTTCCAAGCAATTCTCCTTGAGCCACCTCCACCAAGTGCTGTGGTATGATGACTTTCTTTAGTATACTCAGTAAGTCACGTAATTGTTTTCTTCTAAACACCTGGTTGATCTCCTCCTTTCAGTGCTTCTGTTTGCAAGTTATGATTATCAGCAGCTGCTCTTTGTAAACAAAATTGAATCCACCTTCAGCGTTAGCACTCATATAATGTACAAATTTATCTTGCGTGGCAGTGTGGTACCTTTATGTATGGCGTGACTATCAGGTTCTCAACCATCGATGTGTAGATTCTTTGCAACGCTTCCATTGTCTTCACCTGCTTTACAGCGGCTGGAGTTGCACTTTGACTTCACATTCATGAAGCATTGATTCGTACTTTGACAATGGCACATGTGCCACGTACAAATAATTTGCTTGGCCCACAGAAAACTCTCTAGGACAGCAGTCTCTAGGACAGTCGTTCTTCTTGTTATCCTCTAATTTTAGCCATTTATAGCTTTCTTCCCAGCCTGGATAACTGCCAATGACTACCTCACACATAGAGCATAGTATTACACAAATTTATTTTTCTGCATTTAACTGCGAACTCAACGTTTGAAAATAAGTTTTCTTTGCATTCCGCTCTGAAACCTATGTCACAGCTCTACAAAGGCCACCAGGAGCCAAAAGTGTTGTGTCATAAAACTTGTAAGACACTACAGTGAACTCTGCCCTGAAGTGCAGTTTCACTCCAGTTAGGCCTATACTGTCCAGCAATGTGTCAAGCTGGGGTAACAAATGCACACTATGCTTGAATGTGTGGTTCTCAACACAATACATAAATATATTATGAGTCTTTGGGATTTATCATTTATCTCTGGCACAGCACATAATCTGATTCTAGCTCTACGCTGCCCTATTAGGCCAGGATATGGACTAAGATCCCAACAGAGAGAACAGACGCCTCCCCTAACAAAAAGAGCAATTATCAGTGATTGACCCAGGCCCTGGAAGAGGAAAGGAATGTGGGGTAAATCTGCAACTGATAAATAGCCTGTCACACTGCACCTGGCCTGGGACATCCCAGGCCTACTAGAACAAAGGGGATCCAACACTGGGGGAGCTCTCCTTTGAGGATTTTGTGGAAAAGGGCCTGGTAGTTATATAAGCTAGTGGTAGAGCTGAGACCCTCTTAGGAAGGTTTTCTAGAGAAACCTTGAATTTGCCATGATGGATTGTCCACGAATGCACAGCGTGAGGGTTTGTCCAAGGTGGAGGGAAATATGGCATCCTAGGAATGGCCAGATGTGCCTGGCGTCTTAAAATTTCACCCCACTTAAAGATCCCTGCACAAGGGAAAGACAATTAAGGAGACCGCCTAGTTGGAGAGAGACATTCTGCCCAGCTGTACTCCAGGACTAGATGGATCTTTCAGAAGGCCAGTAGCTTTGGCACCCTTATGCCCCCTGAGACCCAGTTCGAGGAAATATCTGGACTCTACTGCCCCCTCCCTTTCAGGTGCTTAGCAAGACAGCCCAGCCGCTCTGAGGCCTGGCGAGTGAGGGCAGTAGGACGTTCTAATGCTGGTAGCATAGAGACCGAGAGAGGAAAAAGCTGGAGTAGGGAGCCAGAAAATCCATCTCCCTGCAAAATACATCCCTTTAAAAGCTAGGAGGCCTGTTGAAAATGCTCCTCATTGCTAGAGCTATGGCAGGCGGATGTTTCTATGAATGAAAGCATAGCGACTACTCAAGATGCCCCCACCAGCAGGAGAGGATCATCAGTATCCTGGCCGAGGATAGGGAGCCAGAAAATCCAGCTCCCCTCAAAATGCAACCCTTTAGAGGCAAGGAAGCCTACTGAAAATATTCCTTATGGCTAGAACTCACCACCAGGAGCAAAACGAGATGGAAAAATTCAACCCAGCGGGCCCAAGATGTGAATTGTGAAAGATCAGCATCTTTTTAAAAAACATGAAAAAAAAGAGTGCGTGGCACTTCGCCATATCTTCAGAATTACCCCCGGGGTGGGGCAAGTTCCAGAAGAGAGTGCAGTGGTCCTTTGTTTCCTATTACTGGTTAAAGAAGCCCGCTCCCTGAGCATACGATTGCTCTCGGGGGTCACCACCTTCCATAGGGCATAGGTTATGAGTTGGTTCCCAGAGTCTCTTCCTCTGGACCCTGCAGCCAGGAGGGAATATGGTGAGGGTGTCGCATCCCCATGTGGCAGTGTGCTGCTCCCATTACTGGTGGAGTGGTGGTACACCTCAGCAGTACACCCTACCTGCACGGAGGTATCTGTGCACAGGTAGCCTGTAGCAGAAGGGTAGGTTCAGAGATTGATGCTGACCTGATGTAGGCCTTATCATGCGAGTGAGCATCCCTAATGTAAGTCTTTAGTATTTCACTAAAAAGGTGTGTTCTTTAGTGTAATATATACATTAACCACTTATCTGCTGATCTTTTCCACCCCAGGTTCTGAGCTCCTTGCTGTTTGGAGTGCGTCATGTGTAGGCCTTTATAACTTTTATTTCTACAAAAGGTATCCAGGCCTAATTTGTCTCTTTTTTTTCTCACATCTTGGGGATTCGAAAGATCTCCAGGGTTTGTGGATTCCCCTGGAGGAAACCATGAAAATTGCCAAAATGGAGGAGAAATATGTATTTTTGTTTGATAAACACGAAGAAGTGCTGTACAAGGAAGTGTACGTGTTTCCCCGCTAAAATGGCATTAATAAAAGGTTTTCTGTGCTAAAACTGGCATCTTTTCAGTTTTCAAGTACAAGCAGAGTTGTAAAAGAAAACAATTTTTTGTCCACACGTTTGCATTTTCTAACTGTTAGCACTGTTTTCCTCTTTTGTACAGTTTCATCCTATAAGCACTTTATGGTAGAAATAGGTGTAAAACCCATGGGTGAATACAGAAAGCTATACATTTCTGAAAACTAAACAAATGTCCAAATTCTGCTAGGAGTCATGTTTTTCTAAAAGAAACGAATCATTGAAATAAAAAATATAATTAAATTAAGCAGGAAAAAAATAGCAATTACTGACAATGTTTCCTTCTGTCATTCTTTTCCACCGATGGCAGATAGACAAAAGTAAAATACTATTATGTCTGTCAAGCCCTTCCAGTTGCAGATATATCTAATGTTTGCTGGATACCCAGAAACACATAATATCAAAAGCAAATAACTGAGTTGCAACTTAAATTGATTTTTCATTGTGTACCGACCATGTGACAATTGATGTTTTTAAACCTAATGAATTAAAATGGGCATGAAACAAACCTAATGTTTTTTTAAATGTGACAAGGTACTGAATTTAGGAGTGTTGAGTATTTGTACACTTCTGAATTTAGGATTACACCTGTTATCGTGTGATGCAGAGAGCAATTTGTATTTTTTGATCTTATATACATGTTGGTTTACATTTGGAAGCTAATACTACCCATGGTCCAATGTTGGAAACGTGGAGGCAACAGCATTTCCTGCAAAAAAATAATACCTATTTTGGTGATGGAATAACTGCAGTGTATGAGCTCTGGGCTTGGCCTGCAGCCCAGAGATACTTCACAAACCAAGACATTTTTGACAATTAGATACCCAGAGGAGTCCAGGGTGGTGTGCCTTGCATGAATCTCACAATGTTTTCTTAACCACAGTGCCCTGAAAACCTCAAACAAAGACTAAAATCATGCATTTTCCTCACAATTCTTTGAGGAAAAGTGCAAGAATCTGTGCAGATTCCTAAAATTCCTACCACCAAGCATTCCCACATTTCTTCTTATAAAAATACTATCCTACTTCTGTGTCTCGCCTAGCTCCCATGAAACAAAAGACCCCAAAACCAACATGGACACATCAGCATTTCCTGTCAAACAAATCACCTGATTTCGTGATGGGGTTGGCGATGGGGTATTCTGGCCTGGGCTCATCCACCTCTCAGAAAAATATACCAAGCCCAAATATTAGTGAAAACTTGGCACCCTGTGGAGTCTAAGGTGGTGTGCTTTCTGTGAACCCCCCAAACTTTGCCTAAAATCATGTATTTTCTGTGACGGAAACTGGAATCTGTGTGGATCCACAATATTCCTTCCACCCAGCGTTCACACACTTCTCCTACCCCAATTGTGTCTGGACCTAGCGCATGTGTAAGAATGGGAGTAAAGCGACAGAGTCATCCCTGCGCTGGAAAATGATTTATTGGTTGTTTTTGTTGCATGCCAGCGGACTTGGGTATTGTCCCACACCACTTAACCTGAGTAAGCCTAGGACTGCTCTACTTCACTACCTTGAGAGTGCGAAGTCCTACCACTGGGTACTTCGTTCCCAGTAGATGGAATGTTGCGGACACATTCATTGAGAAGGACACCTTCCTTCCCACCTGGTAATACACTTTGTTACAGATGAAGAGTCAGAACTTATTCTTTTTTCATGATAGCTTAATTGGAGTTTTACAGTTCTGATTGATACAGAATTCATTCTGCAAGCTACCAACAGTGAAGAGCAAATGTGTGAAAAGTATGGTTAAGAAGGACTTTTTCTGAAGTGAACTGTATCCCAGCAGTGCTGTTATACAAAGACATTTACTGTATAGGAAAAGATACTTTAAACTCCCCAACCATGTCACCTAAATAGAATGTGATAAGGTGGGAGTTACTGTTATTATAATTTAACATCTGTCAGTGTCACCTGCTACCTTTCATGATGTCAGGTCAGTTGCATATAAGCAAGCATTGCACTTGCTGTAATGGAAACAGTATTTATTTTCACAAGCCTAAAGCTACTTGAGGCCGATCAATAATCCTCAGACCACGAGACATCAAAACCTAAGAGGTCCAAAAACTCTGAGACAATAATATTGAAAAATGTGTTAATATTTCAGACAATTGTGTTTCTATCACAGTAGTATTCATGGGGCAGAAATATATAAGACTGGACAAAAGATTTTTAGAGCCAAATGCCTAAAAGGATGTTTTCTGCTACTTCATACAAGGCTCTTTTCGGGCCATTACACTAGAATGTCATCAAAAATTGTTTATGGCACATAAACCACCTACATCAAGTAGATAGGTATATGCCAGCCGCCAATCTTCTGCATTATTTGTTTGTGGAGGAGTACAACACACATATTGTTTTACTCTTTTTGATTGTCATATCTCCACGTTTTGGTGTAAGGCAAGGGGCGCCAAACAACCTTCACTGCATTGGAGCATTTAGGGTCCCTAACATTTTCTCGATCACACATGGCCTCCACCTGTACAGCAAAACATTTTGAAATCACCCAATGAGAGTATGGTCTGGCTTGAATCATGGGTGCACAAATCTGAATCCAGGCAAGATAAAATTGCATTCCTCCTGAAAATCAGATAATTCTTTGGCAAAGTAAAACAGAAAATTCCGTAAAATATGTGACTATGGTGAAATATGAATCAGCTCTCTTTCAGGCGAAAGGCTTCTTAGAATTTAGCTGTACTCGTTTAAGTGGCCATCCAGTAAAGAGAAAATCAGTTCTCTTTAGCCAGTCCTGGACCTTAAGCAATCAGCAACAATAGGCATTCTTGAATGTCTCTTTGATAATGTAATCTTGGATTGTGAGGCCTTTTGTGACATTATTCACCGGCCGTCACTTTAAGAGCATTTAAGTTTTCATTATTCATAAAATTAGGTTACTCCCTAACCGATCTGATCCCATCGATGTTTTGTTGATTTATGCAGTGCACTGACGTTTGCTAGTCAATCACATTGTCTTATGCAAAGGAACCCTTTGAGGGGCTTATAGTAGTTTACCTATTTAATATGCACAGTTAAATAAACGGCACATTTGATCCCTTTTAAATGATTGAGAAAATCCCTTTAAAATCTGTTACCTAGTCTAAGCAAAGAGGTAAAAAACAGACATTTTCAAGAACTTCTTCAACAAGTGCGAGCCTCTGTGCACTGGTAGGTCCATGCTATGCTCGACTCAGGAGCAATAACACGAATAAACAAAAAAAAGACACATATATGTATTAAGCTTCAATTTTGTTACCTTAAGTCATTTAAATATTTATTTTTCCTTCTTCAAACTGCAGAAACACTTATTCTGTTCACCTTTGACCATGCTTGTAAACACATATACTTAGGAATTTCATAATGAAGAGTGGGGATGAGAGACATGTTGTTTTAGGAAGTACCCATTTAATGAGAGATTTACATGCCGAGCTATTTTAGCAGCAAATTTTATTTCTGGGGATTGAGAAAATTAAATTGGGGGATTTTGTATGTGTGTGGCTAAATAATGCGTAAGAGGAAATGAAGTGTGTTTAGGAAGTCAGCACCTAATCCATAAAGCATGAATCATGGGTAAAAAACGTGATGAATGGAAGCCTACATACAGTATTATGCCCGTAGGCTTTGATACACCACACACGCTTTAGTATTGATTCGCACAGATTTTGATCCGGGGCAGATGTATCAACATCGAGATTTGCAAATCTCAAATAGCGATTTTTTAGAAATCGCTATTTGAGATTTGCAAATTGGTATGTATGTAGAAAATCGCTTTTTTGTTTGCGATTTCTTAAAATTCCTTAATTGCAATTAGCAAGGAATAATTTCACATTCATTTCTATGGGCCAGGAGGCCCATAGGAATGAATGTGAAGTTATTCTCAATTTGCGATTCGCAATTTGAGAATCGCAAATTGAGAATAATTTCAAGGGTGCAAGGGTGTCTTTAGGACACCCTGATGCACCCCTGATATTCACATGTGTGGGCATATGGTGCACATAAGGGCATGTATGTGCGCCACATGGCACCTTCACAAATGCAAAAAAGTGCTTATGTGAAAGAAATTGCAAATTACCACCAACTTCAAGTTGGTGGTAATTTGCGATTTCTTAACGAGAAATCACACAACTTGGGTGCTTCATACATTGTATTTAAGGAATCGCAACATTTGCGATTCCTTAAATGCAATCGCAAAATAAGGAATCGCAAATTTGTGATTCCTTATTTTGCACTCAAATTTGCTACAGACATACCATTTAGCGAAAATGAGTTCGCAAACACTGAAATTCTGCGAATTTCGGCGTTTGCGAACCCATTTGAGCTTCATACATATGGCCCTTAATATTTCAGTACTCTTGACTTACTCATGGATTTCATGAGCAATCCCGGAGTACAACGAAAGCAAGCTACGGTCAGTCATTCGTCCCAGGAAAGTGTCAGGGCCCAGGGATTGGCATGAAATCCAATGCTGAGAGGGGATGAAAATAGGTCTACCATTTTTGAAATTCATAATAATTTCATAACACATTTCTGTATATCTTGCTTTTCTGTTATAGGTTCAATTGTAAGAGGGACAATAAAAAGGAAACATGTAATCCATTTTGTACAAATCACAAAGTTTGTGTGCCACCCCTACAAATAACCTGTTATTCAAAGAAAAAAAATACAAATTACACAAATATCTTACAGTATTTGCATATACGGCTGAGACACGCATGCGTCAGCATACGATTCTGTGTGCAATGTACTTGCACAGGTAATGACTGTAAACGTTATGCACGTGTAAGTCTGATATATTTGTCAGTTAATCAAACCCGTGTAAATTAAACCCAAATATAGGCATAAAATAGACGTCGTAATTTCGAATTGTTATTTTTTGTGTGCTTTTTAGTAATATGAACATTGATTTTTTTCTACCAAATTGTTCATTGTGCTTATGAGTATATAGAAACATGTGTCCCCGTTTATCTTTCTGTACATGCATGCCTATGACTGGTGTGTGTTTGCTCTAGAAAATGATTACATAGTCTGCCTACTCTTTATAAATCTCGAGAACTGATATTTCAAATTAATGAGCAGAGCAGGGATAACAACTTGGAAAGGTCTTCCTGTTTTGCTGTACGGGGAAGGGCCACACTCTAGGTGTGATGCCGACTGCTGAGATTTCACAGTGCAAAGCTGGGCGAAACCTGTCAGAATTGCCTCACTTTACCAGGACTACGAGCGTGCACAATCGCTGCTGATTTCAAATAAGCATCATCATACATTAAGTTAATTGGAAGCAAAATACATGTAACTACACACACAGCAAAACATCTAAAATATGTTACATGCATGCTTTATATTATAGCCAATATGCAAGATCACAACTGGAATCCGTATACAATATAATTGTATAGAAATATGATCCTGGTAAATGTGTGAGACCAATGACACACAGCTCAGAGTCATTCTGTGAGCCAGTGCTTAATTTGGAGATGGCTACAGGTGGTGGGCACCGGCAGTCATTTTTGGAGACCAAGACTTCTTTTTTATCATCACACTGTCACTTAGAGCAAAGGCAGAAACTGGAAAAAATGAGAGTCAATAGGGAGATAAGAAAACCACGAGAAAGATGAGCTTGAAAAAGAATGTGCAAGAGTGAGATAGACAGGGTGTGTGGGGTGGTTGAAGAAAAAGGGATGCTGTGACACGATTACTAGATTGCTTTGGTGTTTTGCACTCTCGGCATCCAACTGTACCTTTGGTAGGTTCCTAAGGAATACTTTGGACCCTTGCATTTCTTTTTTAGCTGCAAATGAAGCATTCATTACATCACAATTAAAAATAAAGGAATATGAGCAGTAATGCAAGCGACTGAAGCATTTATGCTACATTTACGTCCAATTCACAAAGCATAATACATGGGTAAATGCATGGCACAAATGGCTTTGTACTACACGCATTCATGTGTGGATCACAAAGAGAAAGAGTGAAAAGTGGATTATTAATTGGAGTGAATGGTAGTCCCCCGAAAGTAATAATGTAACTATTCTTGTTAGGTCCAGTAAAGGTTTCAGTAATTTAACTCTGAGCTCAACCCCTGGTAGCTATGGTACAGAACAAACAGGCTTAATTTAAGAAAATGTGTAAAGCATTTGGAAGTACCAAAACAGTTAAAAAGTTGATAACGCTATAATTAAAATCCATTCAAATTTATATAAATAGAGAATAATTTAATGAACATTTTAAATAAAAAATAATGTCAAAAAGTGCAAAGTGTCAACCATAGGCAACTGGTTGAACTAGATTGGGGCAAGGCTAAGGTTTGTAGTTGACTGTGATGAAACACGGGTCGGATACACAGGTTGGATTGGTCCCGGGTGGGAAAGTTACCTTCACACTTGAAAAAATTTAGAGAAGGGAGAGTCTTAAGAGGGGCATGCTTGTAGACTAGATCCAAAGTTAAGCTCGTCCATGACAGGGTTGCGAAGCACGAAGACTCAGTGGAGCCATTTATGAAGGTTGGAAAAGTTTTGAGCAGAAAAAGTCTAGAGTTCACACCCAGGAAGTTATTGAAATTGATAGGTGGCTGGTTGGTGTTAAGCCCAGGGAAGATTTCTACCTTCAGACCTGGGGGCATATTTATAATATTTTGGCATAGGGCGGCACTGAATGCCTTCTATGTATGCTGCCCTATGTCAAAAGAAATTGGCAGAAAAGTGTTGTGGCTACAAGATACGGTGCATTCCTGTTCTTTCTGCCGGCGCACAAACTGCAACCTAGCGCCAGTGCAGGTACCCTTGCACCAAGGTGCAAGAATGTCTGTGTTGTTGGAAGGATTATTTTTGTGCAGGAAGTGAGATCTTCCTGCACAAAAACAATCAAAGGAGGCATTTTCCTCATTCCATGTTTGCTGCAGAATGCCGCACTCATGGAAAGAGGAAAAAATGACAAAATATGTACACATTTCTCCTTGTTACACCTGCTTTGTGAAGGCGTTTGTTTTGGCGCTGCCCCAGATTTATGTTATGCTGTAAATCTGGAGCAGTGTCAAAAACCAGCGGTGTTGCGTGGGAGCACCCCCCAGCAACACCCATGGAACCTCCGTTCCACACAGGGTAAGGCATTGCCTTACTTCATATTTACAAGGCCATGAAAAGCTTTGCAGGTGGCTTTGCATGGCTTTCTAATTAGGGGCTGACACACTGCACCTCTGGAGCGTCACAAAAGTGATGCTTCGGCAGCGTAAAGGTGCTGCAGGACTCTTGTAAAATGCCCCCTAGACTCTTTTTCCTTTTCTAGAAGTTGGATTTCCTCAGAAAGACAGGCTGCAGGCTGTAGCCAAAGAGGGTTCAACATCATTGGATACCGGTCGGGATCAGGCCAGATGAAATGGATTTGCTGCTTTGGAGAAGAACTCATGGGAGCTGGAGCAAAGTCAGGCCCACCTTCAATGCACCCTTGGCGGTTTGGCTGGAAGGTTGCTCCCAGTCCCTAACAGGTACTCCAGGCAAAAAAGATGGCAAAAAGTTACTTAGTCTCATATTTCTACATTTAGGCAGGAGAGTACACTGTGACTCCATCCAAGGGTTCAAGGACATCAGGAACAGCTCATGGGGATAGGACTAACTCCAAAACAAACCACCAGCAGGTTCCAAGGCAGGTCCAGTTGAAACTGGTTGCTGGGGTCTTTCAAGAAAATTGATTTATTTTAGATTTTGTGTCCCTGTAGCTTAATAGGTCAGGTGTGGGTAAAATTGGGAACAAGTCCAGTCCTTAGTGGTCTCCTCACAGGTCTCAACAGCAGATGCAGCCCTTCTGTCTTCCACAGGTCTGAAGAAGGTGTCCAGGAGTGCCACATTTCTGCCTAGCACTAGCCTGTGGGTGATTACTGGCCCCTCCATAATCAATAGGGAAACAGTTCCAAATGGACATCTTTATCTACTTTCCGGCAGTTCATGTGCGCTCATCTTGAAACAATATCACAGTGCCTTTCTATACCGAAAATCAACATGGCAGAACATTTTGTCTCCTGTGCACGGCTCCTACCCACTCCCTAGAGATGTGGACAGGGAAATAAGCAACCTCGTCTCGGTTGTCATTCAAAACCGGTTTTGGGGGCAACTCCTCTCCCACTGAGATTGGTGCTTGGCTGGCTAGAAGGACAAAAGAGAGGACAGACCCAGGTGTTAGTTAAATCTGCCTCTGGCAGGGCAGGCCTCTTTGATGATAATTAGATTCCTAGGCACTGCACAGATGGTCAAACTGTCAGAGGAACAGAACACCCCCTACACCTAAAGACTTTGTTTCCGTCCTGGGAGCAAATTCACACCTAATCAAGATGCTACTCAACTTCTGGATGTCAGGTGCAAGCTCATGCAAATGGACTTCTAGAGGGTTAAGGTAGGAAGAAGATGACCTTTTAAAAGTATCTTTTGTAAAGTATTTAGTACAAATGCAAATATATTAATGGATTGGATTTGTAATAAATATTTTAGGAAATCCAAGAATGGACATTTTAGCTGGTTACTAGGTGAAAATAACATTATTTAAATGTAATATTAATTGCCAATATTTTCCTATGGAACAGCTAACACTGCTACATTAAAGCTTTTGAGGCCTTGTCATCGTAAGGAAAAGTTTTATGTTACACTTGTACATGTACTACTTTTAAATACCATGTGCCATAGTTTATTGGGTATTAAGGCTTACTTACGGGTGACCTATTAATATTTAAAAGGAGTGTTTAAGCCTGTCAAAAGGGGTTATCTTGGCAGGCTGAATCTGCTGTTAAAACTGCACAGCCATGCTACTGGTGACAGGTTTTAAGTCATGTTTTGCACTGTCACTCTAGGGGTGGTATAATATGTGCTGCAATCCTCTAGTGCCATTTACCTTACAGGCCTTTGGTACACTTGGTATCATATACTAGGGACTTGTAGGAAAGTTAAACATCCCAGTTAGGAGCATAGCCAATTTCAACATGTCTAAGTGACCTGGTTAGAAGAGTCCCTGTACATGGAGTCCGAAAAAAACAGCAGCATCAGTCCGAAAATGGGGGTGATCATGCAAAAGGAGGTATTTCCCTGAATAAAGCTTTCAAAGTGCTTTACACAAGTGGGTGGTCAAACGCGTAGTAAGCACTAGACTGAATGCCAGGGCATTTCACAAACATCTGACAAAACATTTCCAAAAATGATCAACATATCTAAGTTACACCTGAATGACCTGAATGCTGTAGTAATTGTGGGAAATGTCGCCAAATTGAATGTACATCATAGCATGAATGTACAGTCAAGGAAAATATTTTTTTAAATAGAAAAAGCTAGGGAAAAGTTAAAAAACAGATTAATGACATTTTTATAATTATATAATTGGTCATCATGTATTTGTTACTAACAATATTATTATTATTATTATTATTATTATTAATTATTATTATTATTATTATTATTATTATTATTATTATTATTATTATTATTATTATTATTTCATTCCCAAGTGCTGTAAATCATAGATCTTAACGAAGAAATGGAAATCCTGATTATAGTTCCCTAAGCATTGGGTGGAGTGTGGACACATATCAAAGATAAAAGAAAACATTCTGAAAATGTCTAACCATGTTAATGAGCAATAACTATTGGATAGCGTATAGCACAATAATTATAATAAACAATAACAAGAAAGTCTTTATTATTTTAATATTGTTTACGTGGACAGTATACTTTGCTAGTGTGAGCACACATAGGACAGATAAAGGTACATTTTCTGAAATGTATAATTCTACTCTTTCACTGTTAACACAAACAATATTTGCTTAGATTGCTAATGAATTCCACGCATTTCCAGGGTGAGTTTTGGTATCTATGCATCATAAGACATAACAGTTTGTGGTGTAAATTGTGTACCATGACCTGCAATACTTTTTCATGTGATAATTTAAATCTTCTTTTTTATAAATCGAGTTCTGCATGCACATACCATAATCATTTATATTACTAAACATAATGGAAAGTAAAGCAAATGCAACATTTTGTTGTCACAATCTATATGTAACAATGTATATTGTCATACAGTCTGCATACAAACAAGAACAATGCACCAACATTCATGTCAACACAATGTCAACATGCATCTGTGATGTCTGAGAGGACCACCAGACCTTCAAGACCAATGCCCTACAACAGCCCATGGACATCCCACGCAACCCACCACCAGGAACCGGGCAGCCAAGCTACTTAGAGTAGAACACAGACCCTGCAACAGACCACACAGCAGGAAGTACCCGCAAGCACAGCTAACTCACGACACTTCACCCATCCACACATGGCATCCCAATGCCACGTGTCAGAACACCAAAAGGAGGTGGCCGAACAGGGTGGGTGGGGTCCAAACCCATGGAAGGCGAACTAGATCACATATGTTGGTGTCTATTATCCTTCAGAGACCACCTACACCCCACAAATAGACCAACACTGCCATAGAGACACATGCATATGCACATTCACAGTACAGAACCAAGCCCAGGGGCATGCAAATATCAGTCACACACCCACGTTGGCTCTGCGTACGATGGCCCAGGCAACTCCCCTTACAAATTGAGTGGGTGACGACAAAGCTACATGTCGAAGCTCCAACCAGCTGCCTGCGGTGACATGTCTGTGCCCGCTGTCCACATCACAATGTAATGTTGTAGGGCCCAGGGCCCTCATGCATACAACAGGACCACAGGGACACATGCAGATATTATGTTGAACGGGCATGTGCGCCCGACCCCTTTATTGGCAGAGCCAAATGTACATTGACCCCTGTGCTGGATGTGTGTGGGGTGAGTGTAAGCCAGCCCACACAGAGTGCTTGGTGCTGACAACAACTTGAACAGTGGACACCAGTGCAACAGAAACTGAAAACACCTGCATAACAGAGTCAACTGCTGAGCAACATGGAGGGAGCCGGAGAAAGTACAGAGGTCACCCAACATGCAAACAGAAGTGTCCCTGAGTTGCAGTGCACTGAGGTTGGGGCACTAGAGCTGAGCGCGCTAATCTAAATAAAAAGTCTAGAATTGTGTCCCTTCGAGATATTCCTGATGCAGATGCAGTGCGGCGTGTTAGACCTGCATCATCTTCCTTATCAACGTCCCAGGTCTCCCACACTGCTTGAGGTGACATTGCTGCGCAACCTCTCCACAGCACAAAATTCAATCAGTAACGGTCCATGGCAGTGGCACCTGGAGTGCTGAGCAGGGGATCAGGCACAAGATGGCATCCATGACAGGTGCATGCAACTCCTTCAGTTTGCCAGTATGACCGTTTGGACACTGGCAGTTGGGGGTTCGAGTTGGTCCTGGTGGTGGTGGCGTGTGCCTCCTGCGGTGATGTGACGTCCGGGCCAGTCAGGACTCGATTTGATGTGTGAGCCCTGGTGGGCTGCAGTTGAGGCCAGAGGCAGCGACAGCGCAGGGCAACAGACACATGGCATTGATGACCCCAAGGCCATCGCCTCAGAGGCCATCCAATATTTCTGAAGAAGGGGTCCCGGACCTGACCAGCACAGAGTTAGTGGCCCCGGATGCACAGCGGCCGGCACAGGCACCCTGCCACAGGATGGTGACTTGCGGTGCACTGAGGTAGGGCCACGCGGACTGGGCGGGTCATCATCGATGTCGAAGGTGAATGTGGTGGAGGGTTGCAGGGGACAGTGGAAGGTGTCCTCGAGTGCATGATGCGGAAGATCTGATGTTATCCGGAAGCAGCAAATGGTGGAGTGGAAAGCAACAGCCTCGTTTCTACAACCAATTCGGTATCAGCTACATGAGGAGGAAAACTACCCCTAGTCCATAGACTCAGACGCCACCAACGTACGAACAGAGAGTGTCCATGAATGTCGGGGAACAGACTTAGTGGCACTGGGGTTGAGATGGGATGCAGACTGGGATGATGCCGGTCCAATGATATGAACTCGGCCATTGCTAAATCGAGACTCTGTGACCTACTGGACCGCAGTGTAGGCCGGAGGCAGCAGTGGCCCACAGCTACGTGTCGTTGGCTCGCGATGCACAGAGTTAGTTACACCAGGGCAGTTGTTGGTATTGTTTGATCACCTCCCTAACGATGATCCTTATTTCCGCCAAAATGCAACTTGTCATCCTCTTACGCCTCTCCCTGCGTGCAATGATATGTACACTGCCTTTGCATAATCGATGTTCAGTTCCAATTCTGTGACCTACTCGAGTGCAGCCTGGGCTGAGAGCTGTAGTCCGCGTGGGCCCACAGAATCTTGAGGTTGTGATGTACTACTAAGGCCTGGTGGCACCATGTCGAAGGGTGTATAGTGACATAAACTCAGCCATAATTAATGTGCTCTGCCATGGTGTAATCAAGACTCAGTTCCAAATGTGTAACCTACTTGTCCGTTGTGCATGCCTGTGGAGTACGTCAAAGAGTAGGGAGTACTGCGGGCCTGTGTTGCGGAGGATGTGATGGTCTGAGGTAGATGCCAAGGTCGCGAGCCTCGGGCTCTGAGATTGCACCAGCACTCGGTGGGCCCTCTTCGACACACACCGATGTCGACAGGGGGGCATTGAGGCCTGGGTGCGCAGGGGTGGGCAGGCCTGGTTCGGGGACCAGCGTCCCAGGGTGCAGTAGGCGCCTAGGATTGCTGGCAACTCCGTTCATGTCGTAGTCCTCGTAGCGGGGTGAGAGGCGCCGCCCTGGCAGAGATGTTGGGCCTTCCAGAAGGGGACCACGGCCAGAATGACGTGCCTTTCATTCACATCCCTACGCTAGCCTGGTGTACGCCGGCCAGCCCACTCTGCTCACGTGTATGGGGTGGATGTAACAAGCTACATTTCCGTGTTACTCTCCACTTGCTGGGGTGACGTGGTTGTGTCCACTACACTCCAAACACCAGCGGTGGGTTTCGACATGGATATGTGTGTGGTCTGCATACTGCAGTCTGTTCAGCACATCCACGCCACACTTGGCATTGTGTACATTCTCATTCATGGGTCACTTGCCTCCTTCACACATGCCCGGGCCCCACCTCTTCCCACATCCTACTTTTGTGTGGCTGAGGTGTCATGCCGTTGATGGCTAATGTACTTGGCACACCAGAATTGGTGACAGAAGGATTCCTACCAGACGCGGCTCCATATTTAAGACAGTTACACAACGAGAAACAGGTCTTTTTGCTCTCCTCAAGAAATTCTCTCCAACACAGGAGTTCTTTACACTTGGACTAAATTATACTAGTCATGCGACTTTGAGAAATGTACAACAAGTTATCTATCTTACCTACACTACTTGCCCTGAAGAAGCCCTTTCTCTGGGCGAAACGCGTTAACTGATCTCATTCCTATGCATACCTAAGATACATCTGAAAATAAAAGAAGAATAACAACACAAGAGCGTTTTTCGTCAGCTTGAATATGTTCACTTGACCTGTTTGCTTTATGTTGGCTCTCATTCAGAAAGTATTGTATTTATTTTATGATCTACTGGCAGCAGATCATTTGAGGTGGGCAACATAGATTATCAATACTGTGACTAGTTCTGGTAGTGCTGTACTCTAGAACCCAACTGCTTGCCCTATACAGCTAGGGAAATTAGTGACTTTAATGTTGTAAGTTCAACCAAATTAAGGTAGTGTTATGTCCTATTCAGTATCGACCCCCAGAGTGTTGGTATCACTGGAGTCTGATATCCTGATCACAGAGTGGTCAGTCTTGAATCAATCAACCAGTACCGTAGTTCTGCGTCTTTATTGAGTTCCAGCTGTGTGGTTCTGTATCGTAGAATGAGCTCACTTTCCCTTCTGTGGAATTTGAGTTCACTGTTTCCTCCTCGTCTGTTTCTGTGTACTAGTTCTATGCACAAGAGTGAAAAGGTTTTATTGTGGGGATGTGTTGCATGAAAGTGTTCAGTTAGAAGGTGACCATATGTACATTTGTGGATGTTCTTGTAGTGCTCCTGGATTCTTGTCCTTAGAGGGTAAATTGTATTGCCTATATATGGACGATTGAAAGGACAGATAATGATATAGATCACAAATTTGCAGTTGCAGTCATTCAATTCTCTGATCTTGATAAGTAGTCCATAGCCTGTTGAAAACACAGTTTTATTATTTTTGACAAGTTTACATGAGATTTACTTTGGCGTTACTACTTTTTTCTTTTTTGTCTTTTCTTGTTTCCTTTGGATATGCCTTCTGCCCTCGATCTGTCACTTGCTTAACTGTTTTGTTCACTCGCGTTTAAGTTATTTTCCCTGAATATGTTGTATTGCCGTCATGTTTTTTGTTATGGTATGTTGATCATTCAGCCTTGAGAAAGCCCCGGCTTGTGGGCCACATTAGGGGAAATACGTGTCTGCATATTGTATCTGACCTGCGCTCCACTGCAGTCGGACTAAAACTTTGACTTTGTCCGAGGCAAGCACAACCAGATGTCTCAAGTTGGCACTTTTGGCTTTTAGGCACTAGAAAGAATGTAATCTTTAAAAAAATTCACACATATAGTTCCCTACATTGGACGTTTGTCTTTTTGGTGTCACTTTAATCATAAATATATTTCCTATTTTTATCAATTGGTGCTAGATTCTTATTGTGTGTTGTGCCTTACTTATATAATGTTATTGAGGTTGTTAAATGCTTTACACACCTGTCTCCTAAATGAAGCCTGTCTGTTTGTGAATCAAGCTACCAACTGTTGAGTGCGGATTAACGTATTGAGACTTGACTGGGCCTTACTTGTGATTGTGGTGTTATTACTAGCTGAAGGTACCTACCTGCACCTACTAATGAAACACCTTCCAACACTCATTGCACAGATCAACATGCCGAACTGTTTTACTTTTGGGAATCATCAGGACTCAGTATACTCAGCAGCCTTAACTGTACCACAGACATCTCCCAGCTGACACAGTCCAGTGAGACATATCAGAGACTCATATTGCATCTCTGTTCTCACAAATCTACCTGCAAATCTTCTCTGGGGATAATTTTACAAGCAACGGTTCAGAGAGGGCTATCAGTGCACCGTACATATCATCTATAAATAAAGAGATCACCAGCATCTCATGAAAGAACGAGTTAACATAACTGAACAGAGAAAACTATAACTCAGAAAAAAGTCACACCTGGGCATGAGAATATGAATTGCAGGTGGCAAAGACATGCAGAGGAAAAGAGAAAAGTGCTCACAAGGTATACAATTAAATATAAGAGTAGTGTAGTGGGGATAAGAGGAGAAAGGAGCCATTAAAAGAGAACAGAAACTGAATGATAAAGGTAGGCAGGCATAGGTCATCACAGAAGCTTGAAATATGAGTTATGGAATGAAGGTGAGATGATGGGGAAAAGTCAGTGCAGGAGGGCATTCAATAGAAGCGTAAGCAGGGATGAGGAAAACTGAACCAATTTTAAACAGATGTGTTTTTGCTTTCTTCGGACGGCCATTAGGGTTTCAGAACAACTCTTCTAAACTTAAAACGGCAGTGCTATATCTGTAAAAGAATAAGTGCGGAAGCCCAAAGTTTTCCACAGAAGGCTGCTGCCGTGGGTCCGGGTTGCTGTATACCAAGACTATACTTTCTTGCTGAGGGAACAAACCTCAATGAGCTGCCGCTTGTGCAGCAACGGAACCGAGGACATGGCACCTCTGATCTCTGCATGTGTATCAACATGAGGGAGGAGATGTCTCGAATGCTTGAACTGCAATTCAAACATTGTGAGTGCCATATGCAGAGACAGGCCGTGATAGCTTGTTTCAGACCAGATGACCCTCAGCTAAACTGCAAGTTTGTAACATTTTTGACATTGGTAGAAAATAAACTTTCATGAGCAAGCACAGACACAGCCTCCAGAATACCCAGGGCTGCAAAGACAAACAATTGCATCTCTTCAATCCAAAAACATCTATTTTTCTACATGAGACTCCCTCTGTTCGGCCCAGAATGAAGGAGTTTGTAAATAAAAATGGCTCCAACCAAGACTGTTGCTGCTGAAGACTAATATGTATACCATGCTGCCATTTTTATCTTATCTTACGGTTTCTTTCAATGCTATTGGATGGAAATCAAATTGATCTCGGCCTTATCCACTGCTAACGGGCATGGTTAAAGGCTGATGAAGACACTTGCCAGAATTTTATAATTATGTATTTAATAATCTTTTATCTGATTTTTATAATGTCCTTATATTTCGTCTGATTTTATTGAGTGGTTTTATTTATATTGTACATTGTAAAGGATTTAATTAATCATATACAATAAAGACTACTTACTTACATCTTAGAGTGGGCTTAAAACCTGACCATAGCTTACCAGTTGTTAACTTTACTAACACTCTGATTTGATTGTGTTTGCGTTTCCCCAAGATCATAACTTTACTTGTGTCCTTCCACTGTCCATTTCTATGGAACGACTTTTTGTTTTTTGCTTAAGCAGTCCAAGAACATGCATGTGTTTTTGAGCTCTCTCTTTTGTTTCCTTCTCTGCCACCTCTCACTCCATTTTACTCACTCTTTTCCATCTGCTTTACTCACCTTGCCATGTTCTCTTTTGTTTCTTTTTTTTAAGGCTTACGTGAGTATATGTGTTTGCCGCTATCTCCGTTTTGTGCTTCTCTCCTCTCTCCTGCTATGAGATGCTGATCCTCTGCATGCACTTCTCTTCCCTGCTCTGCTTTCTTTAATTCAAGTGATTCTCTCCCCCCACTGTGTGCTCCTTCATGCTCTCTTTTGCCCGTGAGCTTCTGTGACATTTTCTTCCTCTTGTGCTTCTTGTCCATGCTCCCCATGTGCTGCTTTTCCCTTTCCTACACCCCAACAGCTCCTCCATTATCCCACAGCCCTCTTCAACATCAGCGGTTCTTGTGTTTCCTTTAATTTGGTGCTTTCATGATCAAAGATCTTTATTTTTTGTTTACCAATCCAAGTGGCATCTACCATTTTGGATTGGTAAAAACAGATTAAAGCAAACGGCTCCAGTGTCATTCCGCTGGTGCGTGCATGCGTACCGACGCATGCATGCTTCAAAGGAATTATATAACCGCCATTCTGATTGGTTTTAATCATCATTTTGACAATGCTGCACAGCATCCTTAAACACCACCAAAAGCAATTGACAAAGGCAATGGGTCCAGAGGGTGAAGCCTATTGGCTTTCCTAATGCTTTTTCCTTATGTAAACTCACTGACTGCCAATCATGCTGTTTTAAATTTGGTTATGGTTGGCAAAGGTATGCACCCTGTCCAAGCAGAACCCACAATCCTAGTCAGGGTAAATCAGACACACATCATAAATTAACCTGTGTTCAACCTCTGGTAGCTTCACACAGAGCAGGCAGGCGTAACTTAAGAGGCAAAGTGTACAGTATTTGTGCAACACTTTAAACATTAACACAGTAAAAACATGACTAAAAGACTCCACAACAGTTTAGAATAATAGATTAGATCAAGACCAAAACATCAAAATCCAACCAGTAAAAGTTGAGGTATGAATTTTAAAAATTAAATGTGAAAATAGCACTTAGGAGCAATAAACACCTATTGGGGTTATCTTGTCACGCGGGCCCACTGTACTAAGTACCTTGATCTTGGTTGCAACAGCTAGATGTGAGATGCAGGCAAGTGATACGTCGGTCTATATCCTGCAGTCGAGTTGATGCATCGACTTTCTTCATGCAGTGATGGTGATGCGTTGGTTCCAAAGACAATGCAGAAAACCGAGAAGTGATTGGTTCCACAGTCAATTCGCCAGGTTTCTCACCACAGTCGAGGTGATGCTTCGATCTTCCCACACTGCAGTGGTGGTGATACGTTGGTTCCAAAGCATTGGTTCTTTAAGGTGATGCATTGGTTCTGAGTGCAATGCACCAATTTTGCTCCCGCGACAGCGATGATGCATTCGTTTTGATACACAGAGGCAGGAGATGTGTCTGTTTGACTGGAGTAAGCACCTGTGTCCACTTCCATTGGACCAGGCACAGCAGCAGGGGGTGAGACTTTAATATCCCTGAGTCTCAGAAACAGGAGAAAAGCCAACAAGCCCTTGGAGATCACGCTTGGTTCAAGCAGAGTCATGTTATTCCTCAGCAGGGTCAGAGGGTAGCAGGGCAGCACTGCAGAAATGAGTTCTTCCAGAGCAACAGTCCAGCAGAGTAACAGTCATCATAGCAGCACAGCAGTTGTTGTTCCTGACAGAGTCTTTTTTCAGGTCCAGGAGTGTCTAATTTGGTGGGGTGAGAGACCCAGCACTTATACCCAGTCATGCCGTTGAAGCGAGGGTGACTTCAAAGAAGGGCCCTTGAAGTGCACAGAGATCCTTTCTTCCTAGACCGAGCTTCAAACTCACTACATGGGGTAAGCAACCCTTTGTGTATGGAAAGGAAACTGCCTATTCTGGTGTTAGTATTAGCTCCTCCCATCCTGTCCAGGATGAGCCATCAGGATGCAGATGGGCATTCAGATACACCTAACCTTCCTTTGTCTGAAGCTTTCTAGAGGAAATGCACAAGTCAAACTAGTCGTGCTGTGCCAAACTTGTGAATAATCTTAACTTACCCTGCTGCAAGGGTGGTGCCCTTCGACAGGGGGCACTTTTGGAACTGGCACACGGAACGTATATTTGTTGGACTCAAAATATTGACTGGTTTGTATAAACACTAGGGTTGGTGCTGTTGTTTGTTCGTTTTAGTCCACTGTCCAGTGAAGGTGTACAACAAGTCAAACTATCACCCACCCCAGCCGTGCATTGGAAACAGGCTACAGGCACACAGAACTGTAAGAACAGAGAAATGGCAACTTTATAAAAGTGGCGTTCCTTAAATAGTAATGTTAAATCCAACAGAGCTGCTACTTCCAAATTAGAAATTGAAGTTTAAAAGTATAACAAGGAATTAACAGTGTTAACTTGTGAGAGGAGTAGGCCAAGTAGTGAAAAAACAAACTGGGGTGTTTTTCACTACCCAGACATGTAAAACTTAAAAGTACATTTCCTACCTTTTACTTGCACAGTATCCTGCTTCATGGGCTACCTATGCCCCACTTTAGGGGTGACCTATGTGTTGTAAAAGGGGAGGTCAAGGCTTGGCAAGGGTTTTAAATGCCAAGTTGACGTAGTAGTAAAACTGCACACAAAGGTTCTGTAGTGGCAGGCCTGAGACATGTTTAAAGGAAAAAACTTTGGGATGAGCAGGGGTCCATCGTGGTGGATGAGTGTTTGGTCAGTTTCCTTAGGGATCTTCACCGCGAAACAATGGCCGCAGTACATTTCGGCAATAATGGTGAATGTACAAAGAATTTTGCACTTTGTAAGGGGATGAGGCAGGGCTGCATACTAGCCCCCTTTTTTTTTATTATGTATGTAATTCGACTTGAGAAGGCCCTATAGTTAAGGTGTAGATGTCCCACGAGCCGGTGACAGATTGGTACAGGCTCTTTTATTTGCAGATGATGCTGTTATAATTGCATGTACAGCAAGTTCTTTACAGCAACTTTCAACCCATCTGGTTGATTTTATGAATAGCTTGGATCTGTGCACCAATTTTAGTAAATAACATGTGATGATCCTGGGAACAAAGAACATAAAAAGTGCCACTTTTCTGGCCCAGGGCCATATTTTACGTAAGGTGGATAACTTTACTCATCCAGGTATCGTATTGACTCTAAACTTAGCTGGGAACCTATAACTAAAAAGAACACAGGTTTCTTTATGAGAGCTTGTGCAGGAGTTAATGAATTCTCTTACCGTTTGGGCCAGACGCCTCTGAAAATTATGCTGGATATATACAAAGGCAAATACATATCAATTGCCACTTTTGGCAGTGAAATATGGGGTTAAGCGAACATAGACCAACTGATGATAGCTGAGAATAAATATCTCACCGTACTTTTGGGACTGGGGCAATTCATCCCCACTGAAATTATACACGAGGAATTAGGTATCAGGTACATTATGGATTATATTAGGTTACAGCCCCTACTGCTCTGGTGTAGTGTTTGGTTAAAAGACGTTCTAAGCCTGAACAGATTAATCATACTTGATGGCATGAAATTAGACAATATATGCAATATTCCATGGCTGGTTTACATCAGAGGTAACTTTATAAATTTAGGAAGACCAGAGTTAATTAGTTATTTTCTAATCCATTTAATATGGCCAAACAAGACGTGGCCTGGTTAAAGAAAGCTTTAATGTAAGAATGGCTGCTGAAATGAGAAGCTTTGTCATTGGCCAAACCATTATTTCAAACATTTATCATGGTTAAGACGATTCCAGGGATAGAGCCACACTTACTTTATGAAATGCCTATTCACCAGTGAAATCTTTTAACTTTTTTTAGACTGGGTCTGTTTCATCAGTTATTATATCCGCATTAATTTCTAATTTTGAATTAGCAGCTCTGTTGTATTTAACATTACTATTTAAGGAACGCCACTTTTAGAAAGTTGGCATTTCTCTGTTCTTACAGCTCTGTGTGCCTGTAGCCTGCTTCCAATGCACGACTGGGGTGGGTGATAGTTTGACTTGTACATTTCCTCTAGAAAGCTTCAGACAAAGGAAGGTTAGGTGTATCTGAATGCCCATCTCCATATTGTTCCTGTAATTTGTCTTTTAAATGTAGTACTTTGCACATCGTGATTACAGCTCCATCACACATTTGTAACCTCTTTTTTAATTGTTCCTTTGATCTGGTTAGGCCAGCATTTTTGTTTCTACAACTTTTAAATTCACAGTTAATATGTTATAACGTTTCAATGTTTCTTATGGGGGCAGGCTCATAAGGTGGTCCAATAGAAGATAATTTCTGTGATACGGTATGCCATATAAATCTGTTCATGTTTTTTTTTATCTTGATGGATTCTTTTATGTGCTTGTATGATTTTATGGCAAAATCGAATATCAGTCTTTTATGATTATATTAGGATAAGAACAGCTGGGAGAAATGTATCAGTATATTGACAACCATTTATGTTTTATTGCTTGAAATTTTATTCTTTCAATCATTGCAGTGCGCATTTTTACCCCACCTATTTTAGTGAGTATTTTTGAGCTGCCCATACTCTAAAAAAAATATAGATAACATGGGTGACATAGCGGACCCTCAATGAGACCACTTCCAAGGACTTTTGTTTGAGGTTTTGGTCCCATTGGTTTTCGTCTTAGTACTGTAGTAGCATTTTGACAATAGATGTATTATGACTGTAATTGTTTTATATACTTACACTGTTATGACCCATGATTCATATCTATCATTTTTTTATGTATTTATAATGCTTTTAGACTGTGCACTTTTATGGTTGTTTGAACCGAAATAAAGTTAGTTGTTTAAAGGGCTACTTGGGTGGATGCACAATCAGTGCTGCAGGCCCACTAGTACAATATATTTATAGGTAAATTAAATATCCCAATTGGGATAAACCAATGTTACCATGTTTAGGAGAGAAGCATATGCACTTTAGCACTGGTCAGCCGTGGTAAAGTGCCAAGAGCCCCAAGGCCAACAAAAAGAACCAGCAAAAAGAGGAGGTAAGCCGGTAAAACGTTTGGGGGAAGACCACCCTCAAGCTGAATGGTCTAACACATGCATTTTGTTTTACTTCTCATGTACACATTCTCACAAACATGTGTTAGCTCACACCCACACAACAAATACCAAAACCTTAGAAAGTGCTGTACCTTCTTCTGCTGACGATAAGTGCAATGGAAAACATAAGACCGTATATGAAAAACCATAAATAATTGTGTTAATGGTTACTCATGATATTGGGCAAGATGTGGAAAGCCATTTTGCAACAACAAACCCTGCAATTTGCAAGACCACGGTGTTTTGCGACCTTTTAATGTATCTTTTTTATATACTAAACCCATTTCATGAGGCTAAAAATACTTGCAAATATGTAAAATGGGATTTGAAATACATTCCGATTCTCAATTAGGAGGAGACTTTAAAGAGGCATTTCCTCCTTACCACAAGTCACAGTGGTATGTATCAATGATGTATGAACTCTATTGCAATTACAAATCATTGATCAATTACAAACACCTTAAAGGGGCAATAGCCCTGTAAAGGAGGTGCTAACCCCTGTGTTCTCCCAGTTGGGCGAACTCCTGACTAATGCCTCCACCTCCTAATTTAGCATATTCCCAACTAGATAACTTTTTCAAAATTAAAGTTGCAATTGTTCTAATAGACAATATTGTGTCCTATAAAAAAAAGTTTTTCATTTCAGAATGCAAACACATGGATGGTCGTCTGATGTTACTTGCAGGTCACTATCCCTGTGTTTGCAGCCAATCACACGATGAGGGGGGTGGGAGATGGGGGAGGAGGGAGGGGATGGGAGGGTGACAAATAGTGACCTGCCTATTTAATGTGCATAAAGCTGGTCGCTCTGTGACCCCCTGTGGTTGCTGATTTTTCAATGTGACCTATTACCACAGTGGTCACAACAGAAAAACAAAGACAGGTCGCACAAATTGTAGCTTAATTTACAATCATTTTTTACGACCTGTTTCTAAATCCATTCGGCCAGTTGAGTTCAAAACACTTGGCTGGACTTCCACAAGCAATAGACTGGTCAGTCCACAAAATCTTTTGTACATTACCATACACTACTAACCAGTCAACCCTCAGGCCTGTTAGAGGGAATCAAATAAAACAAAGTCAGTTTTGATCTTAACGATTTTGAGATCATTAAAAGTAGGTTTGGCTTTCTAGCATCCTCTCCCACAGCTGTTGATAGCAGTTTGTGAAATTTGAGCTGTTCTGTGGCACACGGAAACCATTGATTATGGCTGCGAGCTTGTTTGAACATCACAGTTTATAATTTGTAAATATCGGATGAATATCCACTTACTGTGTGTGTACACTTTTTCAGAACCTGTGTTGTGCTTCAAATATTGAAGGTCTGAGCATTAAAAGCTGCCTTTCTGATGTCTGGTGCGTAAGAAACGACAGTAAAACCATAGTAAAGTAAATAAGGCAAAGACGACTAAAAACAAGATTATTCCAATAATACTGTGCAACAGCTGAAGTGTTTAAATGAGAAACCTTTCTAGGAAAGACCCCAAATTACACTTAATAATCCGAGAGACATATCTGCCCAGTTACTTGACGGGTGCCAAAAAGAGGGAAGTCTGGCCCTTCATATATATATCGCTTATTGGTGGATTTATTCACTGTAAAGCACTATACAAGCTAAATTGACAGATGCAAACATAAACATCTGCTTTTCAACACAATTTCGATACCGCCTCCCTCCTTCATTTACAGTTACTGCGCTCTGAACTCAACATGAGCTTCAATGCTGGCAAAATGACAGCAATTTAGTACTGGAAAGAGTCCTTAACATAATATACCCTAACCACATTGGAAATGATCCAAAACGAAAACAGGAAAAGGTGCCAACTATCTCTGCCTGAAATAGATTGGAATGACATTCACTCTTGCAAGAGACAAAATGGTGACTTGATCCTAAAAAATTACGTATTGGCTGGGGGGATCCCTAGAGTGTACCGCACACACACGAAGACTACTGCTTATGATGTGCTGACATGTAAAGAATATTTATGAGTTTAGCGTGTTTATAGCCAAATACATAAAGAATTCCCAATAGTCAATTAAACGTGCATTGAAGGAGGCATCTAAGCCAACATCATGTATTTGCACTTTTCCTTTTTCACACAGTTAAAACTTTGTCTATTGTATTGAAAACACCCAGACACAACTTGTTGTAATTGTTAGACAGAATATTGATATTAATAAAAGATACACCATTGAAACAACTATTTAAATACATTGTTGCAAAGCATCACTATTCTGCACATATTATGCAGCATAATGCCACTAAATCAAATGTAGGAAAAATTTACAACTAAATGGAATTTTTTTATAAAAATGTGATTGAATATCTTGTTTGCCTTTTTGAAGGATAGTTAGAAATTGGTAATAGTGATGCGTCACAGTGATGGAGATATTTTGTGATTTTTGTGTGCAGAATGCTACATCTAGCTTATTACACAATCCAGCTTAAGTCTCCCCTAGGTATGGAGAGAAGCTCTACGCTTGCACAATCCTTTAGCTAGAGCTAATTTTAAGACTCTCTTTAGGCATTCTAAACTGAGAGGGGCCTTGTTCACTGCCCCTTTAAACATTCCTGTATGCACAATTCATTAGGTTCATCAGCAATTATTTGATTGTAACTGTCTTTCATACTATGGCCCTATGGTTGCAGTAGTGGAGAGACAAGGCAGGGACAAGAGCGTAGCTTCCATTGGTGCAGAAGGTGCAGTGGCAGTGGGGCCCAGAGACCTGTGGGGGGCACTGAACCACGATTACTGCTGTATTTCACTGTTCAAACAGCGACTTTGGAGCTCAGTTGTCTATTTGCAGTAGAGCTCATGACACACTACCTATGTCACTGGGCAGTAGAGTTCTCTTTTTGCCGTTTACTTCCTGTTGCACAACGATTTGCTTACTGGGGAGAATGAGATTTTTCCGCATAAATAGCAACAATGGCCAACATCTGCACACGCGACTAGGTCATTTCACTTTCCTTGTTCGTTGCTTGGTGAACAGTTTAGCAGTTTCAACATAACTTTGGGAATTACAGTTCTACTGAGAGCAGAGGGACATGTTAAACTAAAGAAGACTAACAAAGGTCAGATTACTTGGTCCATGCAAATCACAGATGCAAGCTGCCCACCCACCTATTGCTGCAACTGTGGGGGGAATTAAATAGTGGAGCACACAATTTTTAGCGAATTCCGATGTTTAATCCACGGGAAAAGTGAAGTAATTGCAATTTACATATATTTTCAACATGTCAGGGGTACACAACCTGGAACGGTGGGCAATAAAAAAAAAAGGTCCTGTTGGAGCGGAAATCCCATGGTAATGTCTCTTATTGGAAAATCAAGGAAATGTGGCACTATTACTTCTGATCACCATTACTCTTGTTTCCGCTTAAGGTCGATAGATCTTTGCCACTATTTATAACCAGGGAGCTCCTACATAAACATGTGCAATTAATAAAATGCACATAAACATTTTAGCCAATAATGAGAGTTGTGAGCAGTTTTAAAGGGATTTATTTTCCACTCAAAATTGCCTTGGCTGCGGAGACGCGCGAGCCCGTCAAGCAAGATGGGCGTCACCGCAGCTGCTCCGTGAATTTATCGGCCCGATTTTCTTATAAAAGCCGAAGTTTGTGTCAGAATTCGACTGCAATTGAGAGCGCTTGCCTCCTCACCTGATTCTTCGCCTCTGTGTCGTTTTTTGGGCAAATTTGTACAGCGGAAGCCTTCTCTTCAGCCTCCTGGTTCCTGCTCCCAGCCTTTCCCTCAGGTACTGCCTGCTCTGTGTCATCAGGGGGAGGAGTGCTGTTTAGGAAAGGGTCTGGCTTGGGCC
The DNA here is from genome assembly GCF_964261635.1 of Lissotriton helveticus. NCBI lineage: Eukaryota > Metazoa > Chordata > Amphibia > Caudata > Salamandridae > Lissotriton > Lissotriton helveticus. The sequence continues at coordinate 250,174,413 of NC_136072.1, forward strand.
TAGCCACGCCCACAGTCCATTATAGCTGCTGCACAATTGGTTTTGAAGAGTTTTTCTCTGCTCTTTTTTATATATTTTCCCATTTACCCTACATTTTTGGGTTAATTTTCACATTGGTGTATTATTACCAACAAAGTGTGAACTTTTTACCTCAAAATGGATAACAAACACCCACTCAACAATAAAAGGAGGCAACAAGTCTCTCCTCCTCCAGTCAAGTCTAAGGTGGTGGAATCCTCTGAGCCTTCTCTTTCCTTAATTTTGGAGGAAATTCAAGCTTTACGTATTAATACTGACACTATTGCCTCAGAAATTAAAAGCGTGCGTAAAGATATGGCTTCTTTGTCAATGAAAATTTCTGACAATTCCAATAAAATACAGGATAATCCCAATAAAGTGGACTCTTTTACACCTTTAGTAGCTACAATTTTTCCTATGCATGCGCACCTTTTGGACATTGAAAATAGGAATAGGCAGTACAACCTTCACATTTTTAATTTGCCTGAAGAAATTGAGGGTTCAAGTTGTCATTTATATTTGGAATCTCTGCTTCCTGGTCTTCTTAATCTCAAGTTTCCAGAAAAATTTGAAGTGGATAAAGCACATAGAATCCCATCTCATCATAACCCTCGGCATACTAAACCACGGCAAATGATATTTAAAGTACTGCGTCATCACCATCTTGTCATGATAAGGAAAGCTGCAAGAGAAATTCCTTCATTAATGGTGAATGGTAACACATTTTTATTCACCAGGACTTTGCAAAAGAAACGGTTGCTATACGTAAGGAGTTTTCTGCTTGTCGTCCACAGCTCAGAAGCCTTGGTTTTAAATATGGACTTATTGATCCTTCTACAATGCGCATACGGAAAGATAACTTCTCCAAATCCTTTCAACGTCCTGAGGAATTGAGGCACTTTCTTGATCAGCAAAGTCCACCTGCAATGGATACCCATGACCCTAACACTTGACTTCTTCTTGTCGCAAGTTATATGGCACATACTTGATTAATCTTCTTTTTCGGGCTTCAGCGGTTCTGGCCATGCTTGTAGAACGTGTGTGCGTTTCTATGTTTCTATTTATGTTTTTTGTTTGTCTGTCTCTCCCTATTTTCTTTTTCTCCTTTTCTGTTCCTAACTATAGATTTACTGTTTTCTTCTGTATTTCAACTATGCTCTTTTTCATCTCTTCTTGTTTTCATAGTTTCTTTCTTTTTCTCCTTTTTTCTTATTCATAATGGCTACTATTCACAATATTAAAATTGTTTCTCTTAATGTTAAAGGTTTGCGACACCCAGTCAAACGTACAAAAATTTTGGATTACTTAGGTAGTTGTAAAGCTGATATCTGTTTTGTTCAAGAAACTCATATTGATGATAAGATATTACAGTATATGAATAAAAAGTGGGTTAACACTATTGTATCTTCTCCTGCTAATGGCAAGAAAAATGGGGTTGCTATTTTCTTTGCAAAAAGGTTGCACTGTCAAGTTTTACATAAAATTTCAGATTCTGAGGGTAGGTATATAATAGCCAAAATTAAAATTCATGATTCTACTTTATTTCTGCTTAATATTTATGGCCCTACGGCAGATAATCCCGCTCTCTGGTCTACTATTACTACTGAAGTTTTACAATTAGGAAATGTTCCAATGATTGTTGGGGGTGATTTTAATATTATTGCCGACCCATTGTTGGATAGGCTTTCTGCAAATAGATTTCGCCCCCCTAAAGTGTTTCACGCCTTTAAATCCTTTATTCAAACTACCAAACTAGTTGATATTTGGCGACTGCATTTCCCTACTGAAAAATGTTTTACCTTTTTTTCCAACCCCTATAATTCACATTCTAGGATTGACTATTTTTTCATATCCTCCTCCCTTACTCAAGCTGCAACTGCTCCGGTCATTGGTAATATTGATATATCAGATCACGCTTTAATTTCCTTTGTTTTAAATATTTCCTCCACTTTCACTAAACAATCCAGATGGCGTATGAATACTGGTATTGCCCTCAATGAACGTAATAAACCTAAATTATTACAAGCTATTCAGGACTATTTTTTGTTGAATCCAGAAAATTCTACTTCTATAATTAATAGATGGGATGCTTTCAAGGCTTATATTAGAGGTTCAACGATTTCAATTATGGCTCATGAAAATAAATTGTTTAACTCGAATATTAGAACCCTAGGGAAACAAATAGCAAAATATGAACGACTCTTTATCTCATCCAACGATCCCCAATACAAACTTAAGCTTCAAAAACTCCGATATGAATTTAATTCTATTCTTAGTAACAGAGCTGGAGTTCAACTTGCTAAATCAAATGCTAAATTCAGGTTCAATTCCAACAAGTCGGGGAAACTCCTTGCTAATTACTTACATATTAAAAGAGATAAAACACAGATTACCTCTATTCGGAGCCCCCAAGGCCAAATTGCATTATCCCACAATGACATTGTAAAATAATGTTTTGATTTTTATTCAAACCTCTATAACAAACCGGATCTTTGTGATAATTCATTAATTGATGCCTTTTTAAATAATTGTGATTTACCCCAAATTTCTCCTTCAGATAGACTTGGATTGGATAGGCCTATTACTAATGATGAAACTCTGAAAGCCATCAAATCACTTAAAAAAAACAAATCTCCTGGTCCTGATGGTATCCCTGCCGAATTTTATAAAGAATTTCAACCTCATCTTTTACCTTACTTATTTCACCTTTTTTCATTTTTTGGTTCCTCTGGCACCATTTCAGGCTCCTTTGCTGATGCTTTGATTATTGTGCTCCCCAAGCCTGATAAAGATCCTACTCTAGTTTCTAATTATGATCCCATATCCTTGATAAATCAAGACTGTAAATTATATGCTAAAATTCTTGCCTCCAGATTAGCTCCTATACTCCATTCCATTATTCACCCTGCTCAATCAGGATTCATGAAATATAGATACTCCGCCAATAACACAAGAACACTGCTACATGTTATTGAACAAAGTTCTACTCTTCTTGTTCCCGCAGGAGTTATGGCTTTAGACGCAGAAAAAGCATTTGATAAACTTCATTGGCAATTTTTATTTAGAACTTTAATATCCTTTAATTTTGGTCCCTCTTTTATTCGTATGATTTCTGCTTTGTATTATGCTCCCACTGCGCGTTTATTTATCAATGGCCACATTTCTACTCAATTTTCCCTATTTAGAGTACGCGGCAAGGTTGTCCCCTTTCGCCACTTTTATGTTTGTTGGGCATTGAACCTTTTCTTAATTGTATTCGTAATTGTGATAATGTTCAAAGTATTACAGTTAAAAATGTTACTGTCAAAACTTTGGCATATGCGGATGATGTGTTATTATTTATTAGTAATCCAAATTCCTCTGTCCCACTATTATTAGATATTATTGCCAAATATTCTGTAGTCTCTGGATACAAACTTAATGTTAGTAAAACATAATTTTTCCCTCTAAATATGCTGTGTACCCCATATATGTTAACTGTGAATGATATTATTTGGCAACAAAATAAACTGAAATACCTGGGTATTTGCTTTTCCTCCTCAGTACCTTCAACGTTGAAATTAAATAGTGATTTTATATTTGACTACATTAAAACTAAAACTACTAGATGGTCTTCCCTTCATCTTACTTGGTGGGGGAGAATGGAATCTATAAAGATGAATATTGCTCCTAAAATTTTGTATTCCCTTGCTATGATTCCCACTCAATTTCCACTGACGTTCTGTAAACAAATTGATAAATTATTATCTAAATTTCTCTGGAACAGCAAACCTCCTAGAATTGCTTACAAAAAATTAAAAATTCCTAAATATCATGCAGGATTTGGCCTTCCTGACTTTTTACTTTACCATAAAGCATTCATATTAAAACAAAGCTCATTACGGTTTACTGCTTCTCCTATAGTTAAACCTCCTATTTGGCTTGATATAGAAGCATCGCTTGTGGATCCTTTTCCATTACCATTCTTGCTTACTATGTCTCATAAAGCTACTATTGTACACCGTTCGTCCATAATCAAATCTTCAAGATTGATATTCAATGATTTAGATTTAGATTTTGCTTCCCCTTTAATTTCTACATTGGATTTATCAATATGGCATTGTGCTATTATTAAATTGAATAAAAATATAACTTTCTGGAATTCATGGATTAAAGCGGGCATCTTCTACCTTAAAGTTATCTTTTGCGATAATACTTTTCTTCCTTTTGATAAATTGCAATTGAAATTTAACTTACCTAATACTGATTTGATTAAATATCAATTTTTATGTAACTCCATTTTAGACTCATTCCCTAATGGAGTTCCTTCCACAGTCACAACTGATTTGATAATTTATCTTAATGCTATTTCTAAATCTTCAAACACGGTTTCCATATTATACAAAAAATGTGTTTCCTCAATTGGTACTAATATCACTGTAATTTCTACATTTTGGAACTCGGAGCTTTCCATTTCTCTATCCAGTGACTCTTGGAAAGTTATTTGGCTCAACAGCATTTCTGGTTGGTTACCGGTGTCTCTCTATCAAACTAATGCATATATTTTGTTTAATTCATTGTGGACCCCTATACGTCTGCATCGTGCTAAGTTACTTCCTTCAGATAATTGTTGGCACTGTAAATTGCATCCTGGGTCCTTACAACATATGTTATATGATTGCCCCATTATTATGAAATTTTGGTCTGAAGTTTGGGCCATAATATCGAAAATATTACCTATTCAAGAGACTCTTTCTTATAAATTGTTGATTTGTAAATCAGTTGTGCTTTCTTACCCTCTTACTGATTCTGAAGCAAAGTTGTTTAATTTCTTAATTTCTGCTGCTCTAAAATCGATCACTTTTTGTTGGAAGGATGCTTCGTCTCTATCTGTTCATGCTTGGTGGTCAAGGATTATCTTTACAAGAAGAGGTGCACAATTATCATTACATGGAATTAATCATAATATGCTCTCTTATCAATCCTTCTGGTTACCTATAGATTCATATTTGTTGTTATAATAATAATTATTCACTATTATTCTGTTTTAGGTTCACACTCTGTATGTACTCAATTTTGCATGTTAATAGTAACTCTACGTTTCATATAAGATGATTTAATATGCACTCTCCCCCTCTTCCCTATGTCCTTTTTCCCTCCCATGAATTTATTTTCCCCTTGATTGACTATTATGTTATCTTACTCTAATGATTTATTCTATTTTAATGATTATTTGTATTAAGCTATTAATCAGATTTTATTGCTATCTCATGTATTTATGTATTGTTTCTTGTATGTCACCTTCTAAAAAATTCAATAAAATTATTCTGAACTAAAAAAAAAATTGCCTTGGCTATTTTATGGCTAGTCCTTCGAAGTAGTATTACCAGACAGAATGTGTATGTCCCTAGAATGCATTGAGCTGAGCTCATTTAGATTATATTTCTAATTCCCAAAGGGTAAAGACGTTATATTTAATGTAAGTTGCTAGCCATTATTCGCACATTCATCCCAGGGTACCGATTTGCTACAGATGTCGGTTTACAGGTACTTTTCTTACATATATCACTTTTAAAGCTGACATTAATTTCATATCTTCGCAATATGTCCTGCTAGGCTGCTAAATAAAACATGCAGTCTAAAATACTTATTTCTTCCATACGCCCCAAGAGAAGACTTTTACCAACTATGCAGTGACCCTATGCATAGAATGTTATCTTATCACAATGACACTTGTGACAGTAAAGAAGGTACTTCTAATTTACCAAGCACATGTGTATAAGTCTGTTTAGCAGACCACTGCTACTGCAGTTGTCAAAACGATGAACAGAAGGTTTGGAGACAAAGCAAAAACAAAACTGCACTTAACTTATTGAACACACTGCAAGATTAGTTATACTTTGACATTGTTATCAGTCTGCACATAAATTGATGTTTTGTTACCTGGGGGAAGATGTATGCCCATGTGTATATTTTCTGTGCGCCTAAGTGTGCCTGAAATGTATATTTATTTAATTGTTGTGTAACATCATATCTTAATTGTCACATAATTGTAACCTAATTGTGCTGCTGACATGCAGAATGCAGTTCCCAGGTTAAGCAACCCCCTTTGCAGATGTAGACAGATCACATGTGGATTTTCAGAACCTGGGTTCTATAGGCTATGATCTTCACTCAGAGGCTGCTAGAAGAGGGCAACCCAATACTCCCCAAGGAACTGGGTAATTAACATTCATAGAAAAATTGCGCCTTGAGGTATTATTTTATCTCATTGAGTCTTTTTATCACATGTCATATATATGTACACTTACTCCAAAGAACATCAAAAAACGTGGTATTTCAATTCAGAACTTTTATATCATATCTGAAATCAATATATTTATTTAAGTTTTTTATAAATAAGGCAACACAAAAACACTACTACATTCAGTAAATTCCTAGTAGTGTGTTACACCGTTGGTATAATATGTACAAACCATATATACACATAGAATGCTACTGAAAATACAGTCAGCTCAGTCCATCACTCTCTTTTTTACAAATCCTGTTGTTGGTGATTCCTAACCCAAAACGGTGCCTGGGCGTCGACGTTTCGGTCTCTACTGTATAAATCACACCAAGACCATCATCAGGACTACTGTTGCACAAAATATCTACAAAGAAATATATACAATATGTACAATCAGTCTCTTTATATCCACATTCCAATGTCCAATATATTTAATCGTCTGCTGACATTAAACCATCACCTCACCCGGTGTGACAGAATATATAAAAACCACTACCTGGCTTAATACTCACTGAAAAAATATATCCTCTCAAAAATATTCCCTCTGAAGTATCCAGATCCCGCTGTGGTTTTTCCACTATTGTAAATTTAGTACAACTATCGCCCTAAAACCGGTGCAAAAAAACATGAAACAACCAATCAATAGAACCACAGGCCACATCTATTCCACTTATAAGGCATCCACCTCGGCTCCCTGCTTACCTTACTCAGAGGAGCATTGTTCCTGTTTTTTTAATGGACACTGGGTGTATTAGGCCTGTTCAATCCAATACATCTTTATTCGGTTGCAGATACAACCATAAAAGAGAATAAAATCATAGAACAAATAAATCAGTTAAACAGTTACAAATATGCAGATTGACAAATTAATACCAGCATTAAAAAGATCAAAACAATATAATTACGATTGGGGTTCTGTGAATTGAATGGTCATATGAGCCACATTAGAATTAATCAGGTCTAGATTGTCTTGAGCTCAAAGCATCCCAGAGGAAAGAAGATAAAGAAGTTATAGCAAAAAGAATAAGCTAATTCAACAATAGCTGCAAATACACAAGCGCCGGGTGAGCTTGAAAGAAGTTCTGGGCTTTCAGAAGAGGCAGAAGAAACCTCTTCCTTGGCAAACTAAAATATATGCAAACAAGTACAAAATGTGGGGTATCCTGTGGAGACCTACCTTCGCAGCGACAGGGCACTAATGTGCCTCAACGGAACCAACCAGAATGTAATGTAACTGGTTAAACCTGAAATGTGCCACCACAAACCTATCCCTTTCATTGGGAAGAAGAGAGTGGTATGTCTCCATGCCCTGAACAATTTTTATAGCAAAGGCCCCCGTACCATAGGCTTCGTAAGCTCTGTATATTCATGCTGAGAAAGGGCAAGCTCAAGAAACAGGTTCCTCACATAGCTAAGCTCCCAGGACCTAAGATAATGCCCCGATTACTTTCCGGTAATCTTCATTTCTCCGAGTTAGTCTTCCTCGCCACATGACTTACAAAGTGAGCTTTAGCTCCACACCGGAACCCTCCAAAGCAAAAGAAAAAGAGTCAGCCTCCCATCCCTTCCCAATATGGCCGACCCATCACACCCATGACCTCTATAAGAGGCGGGCCGGCCCAACCCATCAGCCTGAAACTACCAAGCATAAACATGAAGCCGATAGCCAGACAGGGAGGGAGGGATGGGAACTCATGTGGCGAGGAAGACTAACTCGGAGTAATGAAGATTACCGGTAAGTAATCGGGGCATTACCCCCTCGTTAGTCTTCCTCGCCACATGACTTACAAAGTGAGCACATACCAAAGCCAAGCGGCTTCATGAAACCTCACAAAGCACCAACGGGACAGAAGGGGATGCCCAGGAAGGGGGCAAACCCACAGAACAGAATAGTGGAAAAACCACCCAAGGGAGAGGCAACCGCGAGCAGGAAAGAAACGAGCCCGAGACAGAAAAACACCGGGAAGCCCGAAAACCCGGACCCCCGAGAGATGAAGTGCCAACTGAGAAAAAATTGCCCCGGCCAAAGGCCGAATGAGGACAGAGAAGGCACGGAACCAGACTGCACGGAGCCAACAGCAACAGCCAACAGGCCCCAGAGAGAAGTCGTAAGCTGGACAAAAACACACCAAGACCGGCCATAGGCAGCCAAAAGAGGGAGGGGAGCAAATCAACACTGCAAGGGTGACCCACCCGGAGGAACACAATACCTACTACAAAAAAGGCAAGCACAGGACCAAACAGACCCGGGAGAGCCGGAAGGATACTGAAGAGACCCGCCAAGGTAACCCAGGGCCGCCTACCCACCGAAGGGCGGAAGGGACCAGGCCCAAGGCTAAGACACCAGACGGAAGGGAAAAATGCACTGAAGAAAGCCCCACACAGGAGCAAACCGCGAAGCGCAGGGACCCGAGACCGCCCACGGACCCAGGGAGATGAAAGCCGGGCGACCAGCACCCCCGAGCACCCACAAGGGGAAGCCGGGGCAGAACACAAAACCGGCACCCACAGATGAGCCGACAGGGTGGTACGGCCGGAGCCAGGAGAAGCGACTCAGGACCCCATGAATATGTACCACATCGGGACACCACAAAACACAGGCAGGCCCTCGGCCAGGGGAAGCCGGAGCCACGAGAGGCACCAGACATACCAACGAGCCACAGCTCAGAGGTGGAAGGACAGCACAACTGTGCCAAGCCAAGAAGGGCGAACCCTGCAAACACCCCGGAGAAAAAACAGGGGAGAAACAGCCCAGGAGGGCAACAGGAAGCCCCCACAGGGCCGGTGCCAAGGAACGGGTGACAGAAAACTGACCAACCGAGCAACGCCGATCGGGGCCAAACGCCCGCCCCAAAGGATGGGAAGGCCCCCAGCAACCGGGAAGGGGAAGACACTGAAAAAAACACAGGTCCCAAAGCACCAGGAAGACCCAGGACCCAAGGTGTAAACCAGTCAAGACCCGGCCAACTAACCAGAGCAGACGAGAACAGAGGCAAACAAGGGAAGAATGGCCAAGGGGCCCAGGAATACCAAGGACTGAAAAAGCAGAACCCCCCCATGCAACCCGCGCCCCCAGAGGCACAAGAAGAATGATAGAGCCAAGCTTCACGGTGGTACGAGGTCAAACAGCAAGGCGCAGCACCACAAAAAGGCCGCAGCAGCCAGGCAGAAGAAAGAAATCCCCAATAACACCGCCAGCACAGGCGAAGCCGGAATGGCCAGGAAGGCCCAAAGGGCAGAGACCAGCCGGACGCCAATGGACAGACCGGGCAAGCACCCACCAACCAGGCCCGACCATGCCCAACTCATGAGACCAGACGAGAACAGGAACCATCAGGGCGCAAAAGCCGCAGGTCCCAGAGAAAGACGGACAACGAATTCCGGCAACCACAACTACAAGGCCATACCTGGAATAAAGCATTACATGTGTAAAGCAATGCACACGTCAACCCCATTGGGTACTCCCGGCGCTGAAAAACTCACTAGTTACTCATCGCATCAACCATAGAAGGACGAAAGGCAGAGTAGACCTTCCAGGATCTGAACCTGTGACCAAGCGGCTGAATCACAGGCCCCTGCAGTGGATGCATTAGACCACTGAGACCAACCACATGGCCACCCTTGAGTCCAAATAGTTGCCCCGCAGGAATAACATAACGTGAGTATGTGTAAAGCACATGCAGAACCCAAGGCCCACAAAGCAATGAACAAAACAGAGTGAATGACAAGCAGCCACGCAGAGCAAAACCCAGCATAAAAATGGATACATCGACAGGACTTGAACCCTCGTCGGCCAAGAGCCTGTGAGAACAGACCCCCCCACTGAGCAATAGGCACATGGACACTGACACACTGGAAGCACACGCCGATCCACAGAGTTACTTCCACACTGAACAACAGATGCAAATGGTTACCCAACCCAATGCAACTCAACTCATCGACCCAAAAAAGTCGAGTGAAGCCGCCAAGCAGCAAACCCTGTGACTACGAGGGCAACCACAGACCACCGGAGTGGAAACAATAATCCAGTGAGCCATCAAGCCTAGAGTATAAGCAGAAGTGCCAGGACATGCACTCGGGGGCCAGGGGAGAGGGAAAACCGAACAGCCGGGAGAGGAGCGCCGAGGAACCTGATAGATTTAAAAATAAATGCACTGAAAGAACAATTATAACCTCCCGCGGAAGCGCCTTACCCCCCCCCCAGCACCACTGCATACAGAACCAACAGTTCAGTGAAGGCAAAACTAAAGACTTCTAACAAAAAAACTGAAGGTGACAAGGCGCCAGGGGCCCTGGGGAAGACTAAGCGAGCTACTGCCCAGAATCACACGGAGGTGGGCCGATCAGCTGAAAATGGGTAACGAACCGAGAGTCCCTGTGCGCCAGCGCCAGGCGCGCTGGCCGCAGTAACCACTCCACCTCCGCAAAAGGGAGAGCGGACGACCATAGCACTGAACTTCTGTCAAAAGCACAGAATGAACAGTACTCCCATTAGGATATTTAGAAAGAAAGGGTAGGAATAGAACCCTCAGCAATAGCTCCTTGGTGACATACCCGAAAGGACCAAAGAAAACGCGACAAGCATTCCTCGCTAAACAGGGAACTCCAGGAGCACCCAAACCCCAAAGGGCATGCAGGTGCGTACAGCCACAGGACCCAGCTCAACTGAGCGGCCCCGATGAGAACCGAATCTGCGTGGAACAAAGGCCCCAACCAAGTACATCCGCACCACAACACAAACTAGAGTGTCGACAGTGAAGAACAAAGTCAATCCGAATTGACTCCAAACATCCCAGGAGATATGCAAAGCAGAAATTCAACATGCGCCAAAACCTGGGTCCAAACAATGGACCATAAAATCTTCAGTCTGACACTCACCTTACTGACATAACGCAGCCCACACCCGTGAGCGCAGGGAGAGCCGGAGAGCCGAACGGAACCAGGGAGCCCAAAGGACGCATCCCACCCCGTAAAAACATGGAGGGAAACCGGGACCTGCAAACAAACACAAACACAGACCATGGTCGACGAAAAAGACAAATAAATGTCCCCAATGAGCCAATAAAGTACAGCGTGCAAGCATCGTGAAATAGCACATAAGCGAACAAGACCTCACCCGACCCCGAATCCCTGCCCAGGCAACGGCCGTAATCATCTGGTGACTCAATCACCCGTGAATGGAGGCAAACCGGAAAGCAAACATCCAAAAACTCATAAATAGCACCCTACATCGCATTCAGCGCAATACAGGAACATATAAAAACAGCACAAGTACCACCACTTAACATAAATGCACATCAAGAACATGCATCATGCTGGCAAAATCTCCAGACAAATCACCAAATACAGGTTAACATACCCGACCTCGTCCCGCCCTGGCAACGGCTGCATCCAGCTGGAGGAATCCAAGCTGACTCCGCCAATCCCGAAGAAAGCCGGAGGCGACTGGTCCCGCCCCTGGACCGAGGCGAGGGAAACATGGAGGCTCACAGCCCGGAGAGCAACGGCCGCACCCTTAAATTTTGGCGGGACCAGAAACTGAGCCCAGTCGCCCCCCTGGAATCGGTGCCGGGGGCAGCCAACTCCCTCCGCGCGGAATCCCTAGGCCGCTGAAGGTAAGCCCGAGAGAGTGGGAACACGCAAAATCAGCCTTGCATCAGGGGAGCAGAGCCACCGGCGGAGTAATAGAACATCGAAGCGTGGATGACAGCCCCACAGGCGGTGAGAGGGGGACTGGAAAAAAGAGTCTTGTGGAGCCCAGAGTGAATAAAAAACCTAGAAATTTAACTTGTGCTGAAAACCCGGTATCGGACCAAGGACCGTTAGAACTACAAACTAACCCCCAGTTCAAAAGAGGGCCGAGGGAATCAGAGCACCTTACATGAGCCATAGATACCACAACACTAGGTGATATTCATTCTTGGGAGAAAGAAACTGAGTGATATGCCTAGAATCACAGGATTCCGATCCGACATCAAGGATTCAAACCCGGGCCGTTAGCACCGAGTCCCACATTGTCCCTTTCTTAATTCAGCCATCTCACAACATGTACATGCAAAATATACATATATTTCAGCCATCATGTCGCTAAATAGGAGACGCAGAACAAGCGCCCGTCAACCCCCTCAAACACTTAAAGTATCGGCGGGAGTAGATCAAACAAAAGCGATTGCACTCCCTCGGGATACATACAGGAGGACCCAACACTACTGTGAGCGAAGGGACGGGCGTGAGACAGAGCAATAACTCTGACACCGTGCGAGGCGAGGTGCAGAAAAAAGGGCACACAAACCTGAGCCCCAGACCCCGCCCGCCCCCCTATCAACCCATGGCCCGCTAAAGCAGGGCCTAACCGGGCCCCAAAAAGGGACCGGGGGGAGGAAGGGGGGAGATCCAAAAGCCCCTGAGTCTGCTAGCGCAGGACCACCAACCAAGGACCCTCCCGCCACAGCAGGAACCACTTACCTGAAGACGCATCTGGAGAGCAATGATGCGCAGAACTAAAAAAACAGGTTGATGGGTTGGGCCGGCCCGCCTCTTATAGAGGTCATGGGTGTGATGGGTCGGCCATATTGGGAAGGGATGGGAGGCATGGGAGGCTGACTCTTTTTCTTTTGCTTTGGAGGGTTCTGGTGTGGAGCTGAAGCTCACTTTGTAAGTCATGTGGCAAGGAAGACTAAAGAGGTGGTAATGGTAATTATAATAAATGTCCACCTTACTTAAACTAGTGAGGATAGCCTTCACATAGGTGATCCAGGGGATTTTGTGCGTGTTGTCAAAGGACAAACAATCAGAGAGAATCGATCAGTTCAACTGAGAACCCTGCCGGGTCCATACCCTGATAGATCAAAGTAGAGGCTTAAGAGTCCTGCTTACTAGCCCTGTTGATTTTGAGGTGGAATGATAATTCTCTCTGAAGAGGAAACTTTTCCAGTTGTATTTGAAAACTGCCACACTTTATTGATGTCTACGATTTGGGCACAATGTCATCCAGATATTTGAACCTAGAAGTTCAAGTTTTATTCTCTACCACACTGTGAGCTAGTGCAGTTCTTTGGGAAAAGACATGATATGAGTTAATTTCTGGACAGAAACTCTGGTTGTTTTTGACATCTCTGCAGTTTCAAGATCTCTTTCTTTGGAGCTTCAACACATACACTGTGTCAGTAATCAAGACCTCCGATAAGTTCAGTGCTGACATGTGTGTCGATTTGTATATTTTCTGTTTGTGGCTGTAGTGATATCTGACAGTTCCTGCCCTCTTGTCAGTAAAATTCAAACGATAGCCATTTCATTAACTGAAAAGATGCCAATTCATGAAGTTATCAAGGTGCAGCTATTTTTACACTGAGACACCAGGCAGTTACATTATTGATGCTATTGGTCTTATGCTTTAGCAAATGAAGTTGTAAAGGAGTGATTCACGGTGACTTTTCCAAGTGTTATGGGTGGAAAAAGTAATATGTATGTGTTAAAAGATGACGCCAGCAATAGTTCAGCTCTTCTTCTTTTATTGGTTTTCGGGCACCACCAACACACAGCCAGCTTGTCGATCACAACAATATGCATTGCCACTTTCTGCAGGATTCAGAAAACAGAACATACACATAATGTTTTGGCCCTGTAAGATTCACCTGACAACTGCACAAAACATAGGCACAATTAGCCATATTCGGCTACGTTTGGAAAGGGGGGGGGGGTGCATAACCAATGGAGCGTCTGAGGTGCAGCAAAGGTCATGCACTGACACAAGGTGACCACTTACTACATGGCATCTTTTGAGTTCTCATCAGCACGTTCAAATGCTCTTGCCACATTGTTCTGATTGCTTTGCCTACACTCAAATGTCTGACGTGTAAGTGAAGCAGAAAGTATGGGAAATGAGAAAATCTGGATGATTCTTAAAGTACTAGGTACTAGGTTTTGCTAAGTGTATCATAATTAATCACCTAAATAAGCAGTTAGACAAAGTGATAACAATTCTCAAATGTCGTAACCTTGGGGAACTGCCGTGCAGGAGGTGTAAATTACAGAAGTGTAGACTTTGAAAAGTAATTGTAAATTACTAAACCATGTGACTACCATTTAGATTTACACAAACTTTATAGAACGAATACTTCACATGTGAGTAAGAAGGAAATTAACGTAAATATCCAAAACATGGTAAATTGCACACCTATAATACCTTTTATTATATTGTGTTTTGGCCACACGTGGCAAGTATTACTATTAACAAATTCAATGATACTTAAGTATTCAAGCTCAGAAGGATGGAAAATTAATTTAGCCTTGCCTGCAATGAAACTGGTGGCCTGCAGATCAGCACACATTTGAATAGCAAGTGTTCAACTCAGTAAACCATTAACCTGCTTAAGCATCTTAATCAGGGGTTCGGAAAGTGTGGCTACTCACCTGTGAGGGTCTTAAGGCTCAAGGGGGAAAGGTGGGGGGGACTGCTGCTCTGTTTGGGTTTAGTCTAAGAGCCAGGTCTTGAGAGCCTTCTTGAATTGGGTCATTGAGGGAGAATGCCTGAGGTAGAAGGGCAAGGTGTTCCAGGTCTTGGAGGTGAAGTAGGAGAAGGATCTTCCTCCGGTTCTTGTCTTGTGGATCCGAGGGATGGAGGCAACGACCAGTTAGGCAGAGCGGAGGTGTCTGGCGTGTACGTGGAAGGTGAGGCGGTGGTTTAGGTACACTGGTCCAGTATCGTTGAGGGCTTTGTAGGCTTGAGTGAGGAGCTTGAAGGTGATTCTTTTGTTGACTGGGAGCCCCTGCAGTTCGTAAAGGTGTTTGGTAATGTGGCTTTGTCAGGGCATGTTGAGAACCAGCCATGCTGCAGCATTTTGAATGTTCTGCAGTTTCCTGAGGAGTTTCTGGGTGATGCCGGTGTAGAGTGCATTGCAGTTTTCGGGCCTGCTGGTGATGAGTGCGACGGCGATTGCCTTTCATCGTTGTGGATCCATCTGAAGGTCTTAAGAAACAGGCATAGCGTTTGGAAGCATGAGGAGGATATGGCGTTGATCTAGTGGTTCATTGTGATCGAGGAGTCCAGTATGATGATGAGGTTGCATGCATGGTCAGTGGGGGTGAGGGGTTCCCTGGTCGGCAGGCCACCAGGAGTCATCCCAGGCACAGGGGATTGGTCCCATCTTGTCCAAGTTGAGTTTGAGGCAGCTGTCCTTCATCCAGGAGGCAACAGCCTTCATCCTGCTGCAGAAGATGATTCTGGTGGCTGAGGGTTCATTGGTGAGGGAGAGGATCAGCTGGGTGTCGTTGGCTTAGGAGATGATGTTAAGTCTGTGGTTTCCTACCATGGCGGCAAGAGGAGCCATGTAGATGTTGAAGAGGGTGGGAGCTCAGAGGGTATCCCTGAGGCACACTCTAGCACGGTTCAGAGCAGAATGGAGTTAGTCTGACTCGTTGAGTTTGGCCAGAGAGGAAGGAGTGGATCCAGTCCAGGGCCTTGCCATGGATACCAGTGATGTAGAGTCTCGTGATTAGGGTGCAGTGTGAGAAAGTATCAAAGGTGGCCAAGAGGTCTAGCAGGATCAGGGCTGCCATTTTGCCCCAGTCTAAGAGGGTGTAGATGTCGTTGATGGCAGACAGGAGTGCGGTCTTGGTGCTGTTATAGCTTCGGAATCAAGATTGGGAGATGTCCAGGATGTGGTTCACTTCGATGAATTTGGAGAGTTGGGCATTGATGGCCTTCTCAGTGACCTTTGCTGGGAATGGGAGCAGGGAGATGTGGCTTTTTCAGCAGGGGGTGGTTCTTGTTGTGTTTCCAGTCATCAGGGAAGGGGCGGTTTCGATGGAGCAGATGATGGCGTGCTGTAGTTCAGGGGCGATGGAGGTTGCTGCTCTGTGAAATTTGTGGTGTGATCAGGAGTCTGAGAGGGCTCCAAAGGAGGATGCTCTTCATGGCCTTGAGTATGTCCAGTTAAGCAGGGTATGTTCAAGTGTGGTCGGGGTTGGTAGTGTTGGGCTTGGTGGCAGGATCTTGAGCTTCGAAACTGTTGTAGATCAGTATGATCTTGTGGTGGAATTAGTTGCTGAGTTTGTTGCAGAGTTCTTGTCATGGGGATGTTCGAGGTCTCGCTGCTGGGCCTGGTGAACTTCTTGACAATGGTGAAGAGTTCTTTCCCATTGTGAGAGTTGGCATGGATACTGTTTCGAGGGGCATTTTCTTTGTGGTTTTGAGGCGGAGGTGGTGTGCGGTGGCAGCAGTTTTGAAGGCTGCATGCGCTTTCGGGGTTTTGTTGTTCCTCTATCTTTTCTCAAGTTGTCTGCAGGGGCGTCTGGTCTCGCGGAGGTCATGAGTGAACCAGCTGGCTTTCTTGGTGTGTCATTTGCTGAGGGCCTTCTTAAGGGAGGCTAGGGCATTGGTGCAGTTGGTGAGGTTTTGGCGTCTACTGTGGGTGGAGGTGTTGTAGTGCTAAGAGAGACAGCAAGATGTTCCTTAGTGATCTTGTTCCAGGTGCAGTGGGGGCGGTGGGTGTGGCGTGTACAGTGGGAGAGTTGAAGGTGGTCGGTCCAGAGGAGTTCAGTGTTGTGGTTGTAGGTGATGTTCCTGCTGGTGTAGTAGACAGGGACGAGCATGTGCCCCGCTGCATGGGTAGGTGTTGTGACTAGCTACTTCAGTCCGATGTTGGTGAGGTTCTCCAAAAGGGAAGCGTTGTTCTGGTTGTGGGATTTGTCCAAGTGGAAGTTGAAGTCGCCGAGTAGGATGTAATCAGTTGATGCCAGGGCCTGGGGTGCGATGATATCGACAATGGCATCGGTAAAAGGCGGGCGAAGGCCGGGGGGGCTTTAGATGAGGTTTCTGTGGACGGTGGCGTTGGGGTTGGTCTTGACCTTGACCTGGAAGTGGAGATTTTCCATGGTTTTTGTTGGGTCATCTGAGTTGGAGGTAAGGCGGAGGGAGTCCTTGTGGACGTTGGTAATGGCTTTTTCTGGTCGTTCGGCGCGGTCCTTGTGGGTGATTTTGTAGCCATTGTGAGGAAGGCGATGTCTGGCCCACTGGAGTCAATGATGTCCCAGATTTCTGTGGCATTTTTGTAGAGGGAGCGCAAGTTGAGAAGGATGCAGTTTAGCTGATTAGGTGCGCTGTTGATAGTCTGAGCAACAAGAGGAGCTGGCATGTTGGTGTAGGTAAAGGTGTAGCTGCAGTTCCACCATGAAACGGGTCCTTAGTTGTACTTCAGAGTTGGGAGGTGACAGTCGGTGTGGCATCCTGTGTTGAGGGTGAGGAGGGTGCTTGCGTCGTATCGATGGAGGGTCAGAGAACCAGGGTCTGTGGCACTGGGCGTGGTCCAAGCGTGCATGAACCGGTTTCCCGTTCACTCTTCAACAGCTCCTGCCCAAGCTTAGACTCATGGAATAGGATTCCCATCTGAATTACGGGATAATTTCCGCCTCTTTAAAGAATCCGACCAACTGGTGGATTACGCAACTTCAAACTAGACGCCTAGTGGTATCCCATACCACTTGTACTGGCTGTTGTCCCTTTTCCTGAAGAATGCCCGCTGTGACTCTGTCACAATCACGCACTTCTATGGGTCGAAACGTCAACGTGTCCCGACAATCCATACTCTACGCTCTTCACCTCACGCAAAAGGCAGAATTTACAATAGACGTATTGGAGATTCATGTGTTTAGGGACGGATGTCTATTGATCTCAACATTTTAGATACTTCATGTACAGCATTGTATATATCTTGTTCACTTATAGCACCTTGTCATCTCTAGATCACCTAATCACATGCAAGTCACCCCTTCGCTGTTTTCAATGATTTATTTTTGCTCGTAACAGCCATACTGTGTTATGACAAAAACAAAAAAAGACAATAAGATGTCAATACATTGATTTTGATTTGCTCAATCCAGGTGTGTTTCCCTTTCTTTCTGTACATATATTGATGAAACTGTAAAGCAATTACTTACCCCACAGAACCAATTG
This sequence comes from Lissotriton helveticus, assembly GCF_964261635.1. Lineage (NCBI taxonomy): Eukaryota > Metazoa > Chordata > Amphibia > Caudata > Salamandridae > Lissotriton > Lissotriton helveticus. The sequence continues at coordinate 250,192,652 of NC_136072.1, forward strand.
TAGCACATATTACTGGGCGTGGTCCAGGCGTGCATGGGCGCAGACAGCTTGCCTTTGGCGCTACACTGATTATTAGAGACCCTTTCACTTTTTACAGGCCCTCACTTGTGGGTTTTGCCTAAAACTACAACTCCTGTCTTTTTTTAACAACATCATAGCCCTTGGCAGTGGGTTAAAATGCACGATAATTATAACAATAATAATAATATAGTTATTATGGTTTTGATTAATATTCTTATTTGTTAGTGTGAAATATCATGCTGTCGCTTATGCTTGAAACAGTTTTTCATTTTAGCTCCTGAAGAGATCAGATAAATGAAAAATTTTCAAAGCGTTAAAGGATTTTTTGAATCTGCTAAAATAATGAGCACTGTTAAACGCCTTCCTTTCCTGCATTGAGTCTCGCATTGAAATTTATGGTGCATTTCACGACCCCCATGTACCCCCTCCCCCCTCATGTGAAGTGGCCTACAGGTCACGAGGAAGCAAGTGTCACTGCACGGAGCACCCCGTGGCAGTCCCCAACTGCTGCAGGGCAACTTCAAAAAGAGCCCCATGCTCAGACAGAACAGAAACCGCATTCAGCTTCGTTCTTTCTCTAGAGCAATATTTTCCTTCACACTTTGCAAAGTAATTTAACTTACCCACGCTGTCATCAAAACAGAAGTCATCTGATGACGAGGGTAATCTTTGAGATGGGGCATCTGTTCGTTATACCGCCTGCCAAATGAATATAGTCATTTAATTCACTGCCTTGGCACTGCCAAAAAGAAGCCCACTCTAAATGTGTAATAGGGAAAGACTATTAAAAGCAAGACAAAGGCATTTCACTCAAAAATACACCCCAAACCCTACATTTGTATGGCTCTCGCTTACAGCCTCTGTCTTAATACAGGAGAAAGACGAGAAATTAGTCTGTTTGGTCAAGACAAATGTGAAAAAGTGCAGCGTGTTTCTCATTTCTGGGTTTCTTTTCTTTTTTACATTCCCCGCCACTGCACCATTAGGAGGCCCTTCAGGGCACAGATATATCAAGATGTGACTGTTTCAAACTGTTAATGTCGGATCCAGCATCTATCACCCTCCGACTTGCAGCACACTCAACAATGGAGCCGAGTAACAATAATTTTCAATTAAGAGACCTGGAGGAGACTTGGGGAATTGATTTATGGTGCATGACTAATTATTGAATAGCTGGCCTAATGAAAATTAAGCTGCTGGTAACTACAAAGATCTGACTCCATTTTCTTGGCGAAATGGTACTACAACCTAGAATTTGATATATAGATGTTTTGTCAGAAAGCTAAAAGGGTGCACATGCTTTTTATTGAAACCACGTGGAAAAATTACATATTTCTTTCCAGAGGTGGTAACCACGCTGATTGAGTTTCGTTGAAACATGGGCATTCAGTGAATGTTAATTGCCTTCTCTCACGTTTAGTGCTTTTGATTTGAATGTGGGTCGTGACGTCGAGCTCATAGAAGACATTTGACTTTATGTTTGTATTTGAATAACGCGAGAATTGTGTTTGTTGAACTGCATAGTGTTTCTAGCTGACATCTGAAAATGCAAATGTAACTTTATGGGTTAGACTGCTTTCAGGAGAGCAGTGTTCCCAGCCACGTCATCTTCTGCTGATGACACGTGCGTTCAATATCACGAGACAAACGTGAGATACACTGGCTGACAAAAAGTATGTTTTTCTTGAAATAAGGGTGGAACACGATTTTTATTTTTTATTTATATTATAAGAAAACAAGCGACCTTCACCTTTATTGAGCAGTCACTTTTTTCGAAGAAGCTTCCCAAAATAACTCATACATATAATAACATCTATCTAACATAAAGATGTGTCTTTCGCTTCTTTTCCAGCCAGAAGAAAGACAGTTAGGAAACATGGCTTTTTATTGCGGTGAAGTGGCGATTGTCACCTGCTTGCAAAACAACATGACGTCAGCGCGATCAGAAGAGGGAAATCAAGTCTGCGAACCAGGTAAACAAATAATCCTGAAGATAGATTTAATAGTGCGTGTAAGTGGATACTAAACAAGCACTGGCAAAGCCAATATGTACCTCATTGAGAGAATTGGCGTAACCAATTATTTTTAGCCATGCTGAACAGCATCCTCGATGCAGTGCGGCATGGTTAATACGAATTAAAAATCTAGGGGCAGATTTAATAAGCCCTTGCGCCAATTTTGCGTCACTTTTCCCATGTTAAAAATGATGCAAAAGTGGTGCAAGGACCTTGTAAATGAGCCCATGATGCAGCCAGATGCGTCATTTTGTAGGTGCACGCACCACCTATGCATGCGCTTGAAAATGATACACACTTCTTTTTTCTTTTTATTTGCCGATCCAAGTTGAATTGTAAACTAAATAGAAAAACATGTGCAAAAGCGTTTCTTTTAATCACGGGAGTGGACTGGAGTAACATAACGGGTGTGGGTGGGGGGAAGTAGGGGGACCACCATGGAGGGCGTGGGTGGAGGAAGCAACAACCGGGTTGGAGAGGAGAAGCAATGGGTGACAGAGAAGGAGGAAGAGGGTGGGGAGAAGCAAACTGCAGAAACAACACGGAGGGGGGTGGTGAAGAGAAGAAACTATGATGAGCAACATGGTGGTGGAGGAAAGAAGTACACAGGTGACAGTGAACAACAGGGTGCAGGGGAAACAATGGTATATGAGAAAGACACTGGAAAACACATGCAAATCATGTAGTGCTTAACCAAACAGAAACTATATGAATAACGAGATATGATGATAGGGCGAACATTTATTATTGCTAGAGTGTTCTGACACTCATGAATCAAACACCCACTCATGAGAAAATTCTGACTCCCAATGCCTTAGATGTACAAGTGGAAAAGAAAGTGCTGCCAAGTTTGTCTTTTGTAACACTTTCAGTCAGTCATTTTTTTGGTTGGGCTTTCCGTTACATTCCTGGAGTTCTACTTTTGTTCTTTTTTTATTGCAAATGCTGGCTTCCTTGACAATAAAAGCATATATCTTCAGTCTGACGTTGTGACGCATGACATGGGTGCAGCCATTTCTTAGAAAATAGTGATTAAAGTGATTAAATGGTGTATATGTCATTGTATTCTATTAAAGCCAGGTGAAGTTAGAAGGTCAAAAATAATAATTGGCCATTTACAAATGTAGGCAGATGGGAAAAGAGGCAACTATGTGTACATTTAAAGTATGTGGTAGGAATCTTGCTATAAGTGGGAAGCTGCAGTCTCCTCTCTGGTCATTTATACTGAGCATAGCAAAGTTCTACAGAATCTCCTTAATGAGGGCATTGTTAGCCAAGCCATTGCTCTATTTAGAGGTTCATACATTTGCTAAGGGTAGCATTTGAAGAGAAGGAACTGTGTGCTGGACCTACTATTCATGGGGTGGTAGATGTGCTGTTTTTTATCGTGTTGTGGGCTTACCTTCGTGGGATGTGTGATGGTGGGATGTACATTGTCCACATTGGGATGATGGCTGAATTGCTGGGCAAATTTTATATTCAATTATCAAATGTAGCTATCTGGGTTGTCAATCGGTGCCACCATGCCTATCGGATTAAAATTGTTGTAATTGTGTCACATCTCTGGTGGTATTGACGACATGATTTTTCAAAAGGATCATAGACTATATAAAGACAGAAAATAAGGTTGTTCATCAAAGAAATCTGTGCAGGTTGTCATGCTGCTGTCGATGCATTTCATGAGGGAAGAAAATGGGAATTATTAAGGAAAATGGAGGGGCTGCTTTTTTCTTCTATATTCACATCAGCCTCAGTGTGTGGTTCTTGATGCTCTCACTAACCACCACAATAACATTCAAGGTAGACAATAAAAGTGAAAAATATTTTTATAACGTAGCACAAGTACCACACATGTACCAACTCAATTCACAGTAAATAACAGATGCTACTATTGCCCAGATATAGTACTCGCTTTACTAATCCTAAGAAGTTATAAAGACGAGGCTGCCTTACCAGGGTTTAAATGCATGATCTCTACATCTCCACACTGTGTAAGCCATGCTTGTTCAGATTAGTAAAATCTCTCATTGTCACTGAAAAAGATTATGAGAGTTTTGTGGTTATCCAAGAAGTCCTAACCACCAGAGCATTTTTATTTTGAAGGTGTGCGTCCCAAATAGAAAGGGGCAACGTTTTTGTGTAACTGCTTGAAACACTGATACAGAAATATTGGGAAGTGGTAATTTGAATATGGTTCTTCTCATATTTACAAAACCAGTTAAAGTATTAGGTGCCACCTCTGATATGATATTATAAAGTGGGGTGGGTATTGGATTGGTAAAATCGTGCTTGGCAAGGTATTTGCATTTGTGGGTATGAGGCATGGGCTTTTTGGATAAAAGCACACTTTTCATTTCACAAAGGTAAACAGGTTTCCATAGGTGCTTGTTAGGTCATTTTCAGAAACTAGGCCTGAGCAGCAAGTCAATGTCCATGAAAATGCATGTGTTATGAGCAACAGCACTGCCATTTAATAGGAGATAAGAAGTTTGGACACTAATGGTCAATCCAAACGTTATATTTAAAAGATACACATTACATAAAACAACAGGATCAGATAATATTGTGTACATGATTAAAATGCAATCTAAAAAGTTAAATATATCCATTAAAGCAAAAAGGTCATGAAGAGTGTACTGCCTATCAAACAGGCAAGCCAAAAAGCCCCTTTCTCATATAAGTAGTACAATCCTTGAGTGTAAATCAATTAAAACGTTAATTTTTTTATTCATAATCTTTTCATTAAAAAAATAATACTTCATCATTTTCCCGTAGCCAACGCATTTTGTCCCAACAGACTTCTTCAGGGCTACAAAACACAATACATGCAAATTTAAAACCAATTAGCAGACAAACAAAAATGTTTCATAATAAGACCTCGCACGATATCCATAAAACAACCTACATGCAAAAAATCTCCTATATACGACCATTGCTAAATTACATGTTTCAAACAAGCAATGTAAAAACTTGATACAAACATAACCTGGGGTCCGGGAGGACTGCATATTAAGGTTCAGTTAACTAGTTGAAGATGGCGCCTGTTTGTGGATGCCTGTGACTTGGGGGAATCATTCAATGGTTTATTACTTCAAGAATCATGTCCAGTGAGGGTGGGAGGTTACAGTGTTCCCCCATATGATCGGTTTACATGCCATTCTAAATAAACATGCAACTTTCCATGCCACACATAATTTCACTACATGTTGCGCAGTGTGGCGATTCCTTTCAGTAGATTATCCCCAGAGGAATCGCATCTGCTGTAGGCTCCAACTTTTCCCCTTTCATCGCTACTTCTAAAGTTGTGTGATTTTCTCCATTACTTATAACATTGCTTCGCAGGGTTGTCCTTTGTACAATTCTTTCACATTTTCGGGCTAGAGGTTAGCATGGATACCATTTGATTATGCACCTCAACCTGGTGAGTGCATTTCTTCAACTCGGGCCATTTATCTACTCAAGTCTCTCTTCCTGAATCTTCTTACTCGTACACACAGAATATCTATGGGAATAGATTCAGCCTGCAAACTGGGTTAAGACTACTATGTGATTTTTTTGGTGTTCTGCCCGTCAGGTCACAGGGAGCATCTGTTTTTTTATCATTGCATACAATTAAGGCCTCATTGAGTGATCTAATTTAAATTTTTCATTGTTTGGGTACATTTGATTGTAAGGATGTTTTTTCCATGCTTATTTTAGTACTGTCCAAGGTCCCCTCCTATATTGGATTGAAAACTTGTTAGACTACATTGAAAAAGGATACATAAGGTTCTGGAACATAAATTAGGCTCCTGGCTGCATGATGTGCTCCCGCTGCGGAACCGTGGCATCCCAACTGCAGGGGAAACATTTATTGGAGGTATATTTTTTCACGTGCATCTCCCATAACGGTCCTATTGGTATTCATAACTTACATTTTAATATGAATTCTGTGTTTGAAATCCTGGTCTTACATTTGGTACAGGGAATTTAAAATGGGAAAATTGATATAGGGATCCCTGCTGTGTATTCCAAAATTTTGGGAAGATGAACCAATAGCACTCCAAGTTCTGAAGAGTTTTTCTCTCTCTCGACATCTCATAAAGGATACATCAAATGAAGGTGCAGTTTAATTGGGTGACTTTGATGACTAGCCCAAGTTGAATGCAGATTCACATTATCGTAAATCTGTGTAAAGTCGTCTAAGTCACAAAAAACTGTAGAGAAACGGAGAAATCCCCCTCTTTTTGCTACTTGATCAACTGCACCACGATCAGGGTCAGACTAAACTCGGACATTGATAGGGAGATAGCTTTATGGTTATTGACTTTATGAACAATTAGGATGCTAAATATAAATACATTTACATAAAGTAATGTACAGTTATCATGGCTAGCACAGTTATCATTGATGGATTATATTACAATGCGCTTTTTATTTTGTACATTACTTGTTTGAACAATTTCATTTAGCAATGATTGAATCTTGGAGATGTTTTTGCATGTGGGCTGTCTTATGGATATCGCGCGATGTCTTGTTAATGATTTGTCTTTGCATTTCTGTATATTATTTTTCAATGTATGTGTTTCTAGCTCTGAAGAAGTCTATTGCGATGAAATGTTTTGGCTTTGGCAATATAGAAGAAGTTTAACAAAAAAAAATGAAAAGATTACAATACAGAAATTCACTTTTCAAGGTTGTAAAGTGTGTCTCAGGCCTGCCATTGCAAGGCCTGTGGGCAGTCTACCACTGCCATGTCGACTTGGCCAAGTGCACCCACTTGCCAGTCCCTAAACCTTCCCTTTGCTTCATAATAGACACCCCTTTGGTAGGCCCAAGGGCAGGGTGCATTGTAAATACAAGGTAGGACATGCTCTGATGTGTGTAGCATGTTCTAATAGTGAATTACAGCCATTTTCGTTTATCACTATTGAAGGCTACCTGTTCTCATAGGCCAGAATGGGCAGCTAGATTATTACATTCTTATAATCTTAACTGACTCAGGGAACATGGTAGAAATTCGAATTTAGTATGCCTGAACTCAGAATAATAAAGTACACCTTTTAGTAACGTTTATTTTAGTATTCTGTGTTTGCAAATACCACTTTTAGAAAGCAGGTATTTGCTTGCCTAACCATTTGAGCCTGCCTCTGCTGGGTTGTGTATTACTTGTCTGGGTTTGTGAGTGACAGGGCTGGGGAATTCCAGGAGACAGGCTGGTACAGCCCAGGGGGTGAATAGACAGATCGTAGGGAGGAGTGCACCTAGGACCTGAATAGGGCTGGGCCTTCCCTCTACAATGCTGGCTCCACCCCCTGTGGCTTGTCTGATGTCTGTGCCCGGCACTGTGAAAGGAGAGGAGGAATCATGTCAACAGAGCGCTCCAGAGCTGTAACTTCCCTCCCTTGTGCTGGCTCCACCTCCTGTGGGGCGTCTGATATCTCTGCCCTGCACAGTGAAAGGAAGAAGAGAGTCATGTCAACAAAGTGCTCAGGAACTGGTTTGAACTAGGCAGAGGCCTCTTTACCTCCAGAGAACAAAGGATTCTGGGGTATAAATATTGGGACCCTGATCCCAAGAAATTAGATCACTTCTGGAACAAGAAACCTTTCTGCCAAGGAGAAGAACCAAGGAAGCTGCAGGAGTTTAGACTGCCCATCTGCCAGTGTACTGTTTGCTGGGTTGGCCTGCAGTGGTTGCTTCATTGCCAAGGGAAAGGAGAAGGAACTGTGTAAGGACTTTTATCTACAAAATATTCTCCAAGGGCTTGAACTGTGCTTGCCTCCTGCTGAAGTCTCAGGGCGAAAAGACTTAATCTCCAGCACCCTCCTGAATTTCCTTGCTGGGAATTCTTACTCCAGTCACTTGCGTGCCGCTGGGAGCTGGAAGCGTGACGCATCGAGAAGAACCATGTCGCTGCCGCAGCTGAAATCATCGCAACGCCGGAGAAGCTAGCCTTCGCCACATCTCCCTGGAAGCGTGTGTTCATCAAAGCTGCCTGCTGTCGCATCACCGGGGAAGCGTGACAACATCTAGAGAGTCGCCATCGCGTCACCCGAGAAGCGTGTCGCAGGGCCTGTCGCGGCTCCAAAGTACAGAGTCGTCGCAAGGCTGCCAGGCTGTCATCGCATCGTCATCACATCGCCGCATCAAGGGCGCCATCTTCTCGCATCGCAACTGGATCGTCACATTGCATCAAGGCGTCATCTTGCGCACCGCAACGGGCCCGCCAGCCGAGAATCTACGCATCACCTTCGCTCCGGTAAGGCTCACGGCGAGCCCCATACTCTGCGCAAGCATTGAGGAAGGACGCAACTGTTCCCCCAGATCACCGAACCGACGCATCTTCCCTTTTGCGAGCCTTTTGTTCACTTTGCGTTTCGCATCCAGGTACTTTGTTGAGTACTTTGTCGCATTTACCAACAACTTGAACTAAGAGACTTTAATCATCTTTTAAGTAATCTTAAGTGTATTATTGTGGATTTTTGTCATTTGTGGTCTTGTGTTTAAGTCTATATAAAGAATACTTATTTTTATAAAACCTGTGTTGTGTCCATCTGTAGTGTTTTCACTGTATTACTGTGTATATTCATAAATGCTTAACACACTGCCTCTGAGATAAGCCTGTCTGCTCATGCCAAGCTACCAAGGGGGTGAGCAGGGGTTATTAAGGAGTGTAATCCCCTTATCCTGACTTAGAAGTAAGGGTCCCTATTTGGACAAAGGTGATAACGATTGCCAACTAAAATCCCCCAGATCTAACATTGGTGGTCAGCGGTGAGGATTTGGACTTTGCATTTGTGTTTCATCTACAGTAATTGGTGTACACTACCAGTGAGTGCAGACCAAACTCGATCACATACTTTTTTTTAGAATCCTTTTTCCTTGGACTGTTAGTTTTTCCTGAAAACTCCCAATTTTTACTACCATGAGTATACCAGCATCTGTTGCATCTATGGATCTTGATTCTGAGGAAGAGAGGTTGGAAACCTACACTGTAAAACAGTTCAAGTACCTCTGCAGGAAGTTGAAAATTGCTACACCAGGTATTTCTAAAAAGGAATGCTACCAAAAGGCGCTGAGGGCCTGGGTAGAAGCCAGAAATGTCCATGATCTTGTGGTGGAGCCTTTTGGGATGCAGATGGGCAAATTGATGGGCCAGTGTTTCCAGCCAGGGGAGGGGTGCCGTCCCCACCTGGCAGCAGCATCTGTTCCAAAGACCTGTCCTCCAGAGAGTTGGAAGACGGGGAGAGAAATAGGGCACACAAGCTGGAGATGGCTAAGCTTAAAATGGAGAGTCAGAGGGAAACAGAGAATAACAGGTTGTCTTTGGAAAGAGAGAGAATGAGAATGGAGCATGAGAGAATGTTGAGGGAATTAGAAATCAAGGACAAGGGCTTAGAAATAAATCCCTCTGGTGACAGCGCACCATCTGTGCCTTCAGAAGGCAGGATACATATTCCCAAGGATGTCATCAAAGATTTTCACAAAGGTGAAGATATTGGTCAGTGGTTTGCAGCCTATGAGATAGCAATGTTGGCCCACCGGGTCCCTAAGAAGGATTGGGGAGCGGGGTTGTGGGGCCGTTTTCTGACTGAGGGGAGGGATACTTTGTTAGACCTACCCAGTGAGCATAGGATTTCTTATCACCACATGAAGGAAGCATTGATGACAAGGTATGGGTTAACTCCAGAGCTCTATAGACAGGGGTTCAAGAATTGTAAGAAACTGGAGGGAACTACTTGGGTAGAATATGTGTCTTTCTTTTGCAGAGCTATGGATGGTTGGGTGCGGGGTAGCAATGTTGATCATTTTCAAGCGCTCTATGATTTGATTGCTAGGGAGCACTTGTCTACTAATTGTTTTCCAGAGCTACGCCAGCACCTTATTGATTGCAAGTTGACTAATCCTAGAAAGCTTGCTGAAGTACCAGGGTCCACAAGGGTCTTGTGGGAGACTCTGCCAAGGGTGGGCCGGGTCCCCAGCAGAAGAGTGGGGGGGAACAAGGGTAAACAGAGGGAGTTCCAAAAAGGTCCCCAAAGTAATTCCCAAGGGAACCAAGGTAAGGGTTCCCAGCCTCCCCCTGAAAAGAAGTCAGGACCCCCGACTGGTAAACCTTCTTCATAGGGGGCCTGTTACCTGCTTTCAGTGTAAGCAGGTGGGACACCGTTGGTATGATCCCCAGTGTCCTCAGAAAGGACAGTATGTGCCACCCCGTGCACCACCTTGTCAGATGGCCAGTGGAGCCCTGGGGGGGAGGAGATAGGTGCCCAAGGTGGGTGGGGTCCCGCAGAAATGTCCCTTGTCTCATTAGGAGACTTTGAGATGGTCCCTAAAACTCAGCTGCCTGAGAACACTAAAAAATACAGGCAGTGGGTGACCATCAATGGCCATAGAATGGAGGCTTTCAGAGACACAGGAGCAAGTGTGACAGCTGTCAAGTGTCACTTGGTCACTGAAGAGCAGGTAGCCCCCAATGCATTCTTCCCAGTTGTTGCCACTGACAACACAGAGAGCCATTGCAAAGTGGCTCAAGTTCCCTTTGAGTGGGGGGGGAGGTCTCTGGTACTCTTCAAGTAGCTGTGAAGCCATCCATGCCTGTTGATTGTCTGTTAGGCAATGATTTAAAAAGCTCCCCTTGGGTTAAGGTGGAGAGGAAGGTGCATTTGAAGATGTTGGGTCTGCCTAATTGGGCATGTATGACCACTTGGTCTATGGCAGCTAAGGGTGTTCAAGAGACCCTGGAGCCTGAAAGTATGGCCCAGGGACCTGCCTTAAAGAGAAGAGGTAGGGGACACGGGAAACCAGCCCCCATTGTTCCCACGGTCCAGGAGGAGGCAGACTTTGAGGGGGATGCCCTGGAACCTACAGGAGAACAAATTTCTGAACTGGGGAACCTACCTGAGCTGACCCATTGACAGCAAGAAGGGGGTCCCTCCAGGGAGGAATTTTGTGAAGAGCAGAAGAAGTGCCCTTCTCTTGTGGGTTTGAGGCAACAGGCCACAAACCAGGCAGCAGGTGATCAGTTTGGATCACATTGGATCTACTGGGAGAATGGTCTCCTTTATAGCGAGCTTAAGGTTGCTGAGCCTGGGTCAGCCCGTGTGCTGGTGGTACCCCAGCGCTTCAAAGCCTTCCTATTAAGTTTGGCTCATGATGTTTCTTTAGCTGGTCATCTGGGGCAGAAAAAGACCTTTGAAAGGCTTGTCTCCCACTTTTATTGGCCCCAGATGCGTAAGAGTTCAGATACTCATTGTAGGATCTGTCAAACTTGCCAGGCAAGTGGGAAAAGTGGAAGTAGGCACAAGGCCCCTCTCCAACCTTTCCCTGTAGTCCGATCCCCCTTTGAACGGGTGGGGATTGACTTTGTGGGGCCACTGGACCCCAAGACTGCCATGGGCAACAGGTTTATCCTGGTCTTGGTGGACCATGCTACCCGGTACCCAAAAGCCATTCCGCTCAGGACAGTGACGGCCCCCGTGGTGGGACGTGCACTGATGGGGATCTTCTCCAGTGTGAGGTTGCCCAGAGAGGTTGTGTCTGACCGAGTTACAAACTTTATTTCCAACTATATGAAGTCTCTGTGGAAGGAGTATGGTGTTACCTACAAGTTCACCACTCCTTACCACCCACAAGGAAATGGGCTGGTTGAAAGATTCAACCGGACCCTTAAAGGGATGATCATGGGTCTTGAAGAACCAATGAGGCATAAGTAGGATGTCTTCTTGCCATGCCTTCTGTTTGCCTACTGTGAGGTGCCACAAAAGTCTCTAGGGTTCAGCCCCTTTGAGCTTTTGTATGGTCACCCGGTAAGAGCACCTTTGAGTTTGGTCAAGGAAGGCTGGGAGAAATCTCCCAGGAAACCTCCCCAGGATGTATATAGCTACATGCTGGCCTTCAGAACCAGACTTGGCGTTTCAGAGACCTTGCTCATGTGAATCTGGAAGCCAGCTAGGAAGAGATGAAGCGGTGGTACGATCAGAATGCCACTCTGATTGAGCTTCAGCCTGGACAGAAAATTTGGGTCATGGACCCTGTGGAGCCTAGTGTGCTCCAGGACTGGTGGACCGGTCAATATGAGGTGGTGGAGCGCAAGAGTGATGTCACTTATCTGGTGAACTTGCGGTCTCTCAGGAACCCCTTGCGGGTCCTGCATGTTAACCGCCTAAATCCCCTTTTAGAAAGGTCCGAATAGGGCATGCTCCTAGCGACAGATGATGGAATGGAGGAGGAGACAGAGCCTCTTCCTGACCTCCTGTCTGCAACAGAGCAAGAAGGGTCAGTGGATGGTGTCAGCCTCTCTGCCACACTGACCCCTGATCAGCAGCAAGATTGTCGCCAGCTGTTGGGGCAATTCTCTGATCTATTTTCCTTGGTTCCTGGTGTCACAGAGTGGTGCGTCCATGATGTGGACACTGGTGACAGTCCTCCTGTCAAGCACAAGGCTTACAGAGTGACTGACAAGGTTAGGGCTTACATTAAGGAAGAAATCTCCAAGGTGTTTGCTTTAGGGGTCATTGAGTCCTCAAACAGTCCTTGGGCCAGCCCAGTGGTCTTGGTCCCAAAGGCTGCCTCGCCGGGTGCCACACCCGAACTCCGGTTCTGTGTGGATTACAGAGGGCTCAGTTCAGTCACCAGGACTGATGCACACCCCATCCCCAGAGCTGATGAGCTCATTGATCGGTTAGGGGCTGCCCGGTACCTCAGCACGTTTGATTTCACGTCTGGGTACTACTGGCAGATCGCCTTAACTGATGGGGCTAAGGAGAGGTCAGCATTCTCCACACCAGATGGGCACTTCCAATTCCGGATTATGCCCTTTGGGATGAAGAATGCACCTTCCACCTTTCAGAGGTTGGTCAACCAGGTGTTGGCTGGGCTGGAGGATTTCAGTGCCGCCTACCTGGATGACATTGCAGTGTTCAGCACCAGTTGGGAAGAACACTTGCAGCACCACTGGGAAGTGTTGATGGCCCTGCGCAAGGCAGGCCTCACGATCAAAGCAAGTAAGTGCCAGATCGGGCAGGGTTCCGTTGTGTACTTGGGTCACCAGTTAGGAAGCAGGTAGGTGGCGCCCCTACAACCCAAGATTGATACCATCCTGGCATGGGAACCCCCAAAGACTCAGACACAGGTGAGAGCCTTTTTAGGACTCATGGGGTACTATAGGAGGTTTGTCAAGGGGTTTGGCAACATTGTTGCACCCTTGACTGAGCTGACTTCCAGGAAGCAGCCCAAGAAGGTGAACTGGACTGACACCTGTCAGAAGGCTTTTGACGCCCTGAAGACTGCCATGTGCACAGCACCCGTGCTTCAGGGACCCAACTTCTCAAAAGAATTCATTGTACAGACAGACGCTTCAGAGCGTGGTGTGGGGGCTGTTCTATCACAGATTAATGAAGAGGGCCTAGACCAACCTGTAGCCTTCAGAAGTAGGAGGTTACTTTGACGGGAACAGAGGTGGAGTGCAATTGAGCGCGAGGCATTTGCTGTGGTCTGGGCACTGAAGAAGTTGAGGCCATACTTGTTTGGGACTCACTTCCGAGCTCAGACCGACCACAGGCCCCTCAGATGGCTGATGCAGATGAGGGATGAGAACCCAAAGTTGTTGAGGTGGTCCATCTCCCTACAGGGTATGGACTTTACGGTGGAACACAGCCCTGGTACAGAACACACCAACGCTGATGGTCTGTCCAGATTTTTCCGCCTTAGTTAAGAGATCTCCTAGGGGAAGGGGAGTTCTCTCCACATTTCAGCTGGAGGGGACACGTGTTAGACCTGGCATCATTGGCGTGAGTCTCCCTTCCATTTTGGCGGATTGCCCACTCTGTTTTGATATGTTTTTGCTGGATTTATGCTTTGGGCACTGTGCGACTGCTAATCAGTGCCACAGTGCAAGTGCTCCCCATGTTAAATTGATATACTGATTTGATTCCATAATTGGGTTATTTGATTTATCTGCCAGCCCCTATTACAGTTCACCATGTGTGCCCAGGGCTTGTAAATCAAATGCTGCTGGTGGGCTTGCAGTACTGGTTGTGCCGGCCACGGAAGCAGCTTGTAAAGTGTGTCTCAGGCCTGCCATTGCAAGGCCTATGGGCAGTCTAGCACTGCCATGTCGACTTGGCCAAGTGCACCCACTTGCCAGTCCCTAAACCTTCCCTTTGCTTCATATTAGACACCCCTATGGTAGGCCCAGGGGCAGGGTGCATTGTAAGTACAAGGTAGGACATGCTCTGATGTGTATAGCATGTTCTAATAGTGAATTACAGCCATTTTCGTTTTAAACTATTGAAGGCTACCTGTTCTCATAGGCCAGAATGGGCAGCTAGATTATCACATTCTTATAATCCTAACTGACTCAGGGTCCATGGTAGAAATTCAAATTTAGTATGCCTGAACTCAGAATAATAAAGTACATCTTTTAGTAATATTTATTTTAGTATTCTGTGTTTGCAAATACCACTTTTAGAAAGCAGGTATTTGCTTGCCTAACTATTTGAGCCTGCCTCTGCTGGGTTGTGTATTCCTTGTCTGGGTTTGTGAGTGACAGGGCTGCGGAATTCCAGGAGACAGGCTGGGACAGCCCAGCGTTGAATTGAGAGATCTACATCCAGATGGGAGAGAGGAGTGAACCTAGGACCTCAATAGGGCTGGACATTCCCTCTACAATGCTGGCTTCACCCCCTGTGGCTTGTCTGATGCCTCTGCCCTGCACTGTGAAAAGAGAGGAGTAATCATGTCAACAGAGTGCTCCAGAGCTGTATCTTCCCTCCCCTGCGCTGGTTCCACCTCCTGTGGGGCGTCTGATGTCTCTGCCCTGCACAGTGAAAGGAAGAAAAGAGTCATGTCAACAAAGTGCTCAGGAACTGGTTTGAACTAGGCAGAGGCCTCTCTGCCTCCAGAGAACAAAGGATTTTGGGGTATTAATATTGGGACCCTGAGCCCAAGAAATTAGATCACTTCTGGAACAAGAAACCTTTCTGCCAAGGAGAAGAACCAAGGAAGCTGCAGGAGTTTGGACTGTCCCTCTGCCAGTGTGCTGTTTGCTGGATTGACCTGCAGTGGTTGCTTCATTGCCAAGGGAAAGGAGAAGGAACTTTGTAAGGACTTTCATCTAGAGAATATTCTCCAAGGGCTTGAACTGTGCTTGCCTCCTGCTGAAGTCTCAGGGCCAAAAGACTTCACCTCCAGCTCCCTCCTGAATTTCCTTGATGGAAATTCTGACTCCAGTCACTTGCGTGCCGCTGGGAGCTGGAAGCGCTACGCATCGAGAAGAAGCGTGTCGCCGCCGCAGCTGAAATCATCGCAATGCCGGAGAAGCGAGCCTTCTCCGCATCTCCTGGAAGCGTGTGTTCATCGAAGCTGCCTGCTGTCGCATCACTGGAGAAGCGTGACAACATCTAGAGAGTCGCCATTGCTTCACCAGAGAAGCGTGTCGCAGGGCCTGTCGCGGCTCCAAAGTACAGAGTCGTCGCAAGGCTGCCAGGGCGTCATCGCATTGTCATCGCATCACCGCATCATCGCATTGCATCAAGGCGCCATCTTGCGCACTGCAACGGGCCCGCAAGCCGAGAATCTACTCATCACCTTTGCTTCGGTAAGACTCACGACGAGTCCCCTACTCTGCGCAAGCATTGAGGAAGGACGCAACTGTTCCTCCGGAACACGGAACCGACGTATCTCCTCTTTTGCGAGCCTGTTGTTCACTTTGCATTACGCATCCAGGTACTTTGTTGAGAACTTTGACGCATTTACCAACAACTTGAACTAAGAGACTTTAATCATCTTTTAAGTAATCTTACGTGTAGTATTGTGGATTTTTGTCGTTTGTGGTCTTGTTTTTAAGTCTATATAAAGAATACCTATTGTTATAAAACCTGTGTTGTGTCCATCTGTAGTGTTTTCACTGTATTACTGTGTATATTCATTAATGCTTAACACACTGCTCTGAGATAAGCCTGTCTGCTTGTGCCAAGCTACCAATGGGGTGAGCAGAGGTTATTAAGGAGTGTAATCCCCTTATCCTGACTTAGAAGTAAGGGTCCCTATTTGGACAAAGGTGATAACCATTGCCAACTAGAGACCCCCAGATCTAACAAGAACAAATCCATTAAGGAGGAAGTCCACTGATTGGAGAAAGCATTTTGCATTACAGGAAGAGAACTTCCCACAACAAAAGGAAAAATTGAAAACACAGGGGAAATCATATATAGAACATAAAATTATGCTTCCCATAATTCAGAAATTACTATTAACGATTTAAATTCCAATGGCGACAAGGCAAAGAGTTTGAATGCAATGTCTTCTAATACTTTGCCATTGAAGATAGTTATCTCACTTGTAAAATCTGGGCGAGAGTCCCACTGGAGTCTCGTCTGCATACCCAAGCACTGTTAGCTGCTTTATAAGGCCGGTTATTTGGGAAGAGATTTTGGATTTCTTTTTATTGAAGTCAAGGCTTTATTAGGGTTTTATTGAATGTCAGTACAGTTTTGGGGGATCTTTATAGCCACGATAAAATGATAGTCCATTTCTGCCACTAAACGGTTAGGAAAACCCTACTCAATCTATCCACAGACTTGGTGGATCAAATTAGGGATGCAGAAAGAAAGATGATACTGAAAGCCTTGGTGAGAAGGGAACTGGAACCTTTTAAGGTTCAGCGTAAGAAATTAATAAATGATCTAAGGTAGCACAATCATGCTGTGGAGGTTTAGCAAAAACACAATATAGATAATATAGCCTGGAGGGTGCATGATGGTTGCTGGTGAAACACAAAGACTCAAATGCAATACTGACAGAAAAAAACAAGATCGATTAATTGTCAGAAGAAATAGTTGCAGCTATTGAGACCTTCTCCGACCTTTTCCAAGACTCAAACTTTAAGTCCAAAATTAACAAAGAATTTTGTGTCAGGATTGCATCCATTTTGTTGATACTGCCCTGACACAAAATCCTTTTTGGTATTTGTAAAGCCACACCAATGTCTATTGGTGTGGCTTTGTAATATAAAGTAATTCAAAATGACCCATTATACTGCCTGTTAGATTTGGGGGTCTCCAGTTGGCAATGGTAGGTACCTGTGACAAATAGGGACCCTTGCGTCTAGTCAGGGTAAGGGGCTACACTCCTAAAATAACCCCTGCTCACCCCCTTGGTAGCTTCTCACGAGCAGACAGGCTTATCTCAGAGGCAGTGTGCAAAGCATTTGTGAACACATACAGTAATCAAGTGACAACACTACAGATGAATGCCACACAAGTTGTATATTAAAAATATGTATCTTTTATATAGATTTAACACTAGAGCACAAACGACAAAATCCACAATACTGTACTTAAAATGGTAGAATTAGTTTAGTTCTCTCTTGGATGTAAAATGCGTCACTTTGAGTAAATATACCTGAAAATGCATAGCGCAATACAATGAAAGTGTTGCAGGGACGGTGATGCATCAGTTCCTTACACGCTAGAACGGTGAGGCGTTGGTTCCCTACTGCTGCGTAGGGGACGGTGATGCGTTGGTTTTTCTCTGCGAGGGGAGGTGATGCATCGGTTTCTTACTGCGGTTCCGGGGCGATGCGGCAAGCAAATACCGTGATGCGATGAAGATTTGGTGCAAAGAAATAAAGATGTTGTCTTCTTCTTGGTGCGGTGCGATGCGGACCGTGACAGGCCCTGCGACACTCTTCCCGGTGATGCGGCGGCGTCTGCTGCCACGTCGATCCTCTTCTACGGCAATGCAAGGACCTTCGGTGGCCCTGCCATGACTCAGCAGTTCTTGTGGGCCTCAACAGGACCTGCGACACGCTTCCCGGTGATGCGGAGGTGTCTGCTGCGATGTCGATCCCCTTCTCTGGTAATCCGAGGCGTACTCGTGTAGTAAAGTGACAGCCGCAGTTCGGTGCCACGATTCTTGCTTGTGAGTCGCTCTTCTAGATCCTTGCAACACCAGTTCCTCAGAAAGTCCAGCATAACTGCAGGCACTTCCAAAGAACTCTTGGGGAGCTTTTGGGTGAAGTCTGTTGTCCCTGAGACTTCAGCAGGAGTCAAGCTCTTTTCTTAAGCCCTTGGAGATCCTAACAAGTTGATGAAAGTACACACAAAATTCCTCTCTCCTTTCTTTGGCAGTCAGGCAACCACTGCAGGCCAATCCCCCAATGCCGTTCAGCTCTCCTCAGTCTCTCTGGTTCCACTCCTCAGCTAAGGTTTCTTTTTGTTTCCCAAAAGTGATCTAATTCTCTGGGGTCTGGGTCCCCTCTTTTATACACAGTCTCTCGTTGTTCGCTGAAGGTAGAGAGGCCTTTGCCTAGTCCAAACCAGTACTGGTCCGTCCTCGAGCACTCTGTTGACATGACTCCTTCTTTCCTTTCACAGTGCAGGACAGAGACATCAGACGCATCACAGGAGATGGAACCAGCATTGTGGAGGGAAGGCACAGCCCTATTCAGGTCCCAGGTGCAACTCCTCCCACCCATCTAGATGCAAATCTCTCAATTCAGCACTGAGCTGACTCACCCTGTCACCTGGAATCCCCCAGCCAAACTCCAAACAAGGAATAAACAACCTAGCAGAGGCAGGCTTGAATAGCTAGACAGGAAAATACCTACTTTCCAAAAGTGGTATTTTCAAACACAGAATGTTAAAACCAACTTCACTAAAATATGTATTTTATCATTCTGAGTTCAGGCATACTAAACTCGAATTTCTACCTAGTTCCCTGAGTCAGTTAGGATTATAAGATCTAATAATCAAACTTCCCATTCCAGCCTATGGGGAATAGGTAGCCTTGCAATAGTGAAAAACTAAAACGGCAGTAATTCACTAGTAGGACATGCCACACACATCAGGGGTTGTCCTACATTATACTTACAATGCACCCTGCCCTTGGGCCAACCATAGGGGTGTCTGATATTAAGAAAAGAGAAGGTTTAGGGCCTGGCAAGTGGGTGCACTTGCTCAGTCAGCATGGCAGTACCAGACTGAACACAGGCCCTGCAATGGCAGACCTGAGACAAAGGTTTACAGGTTGCTTCTGTTGGTGCACAACCAGTGCTGCAAGCCTACTAGCAGCATTTGGTTTACAAGCCCTGGGCACACTCAGTGCACTGTACTAGGGTCAGACCAGTAAACCAAATCAGCCAATCATGGAATCACTAATCCATACATTAATTTACAATAGGGAGCACTTGCACTTTGGCACTGGACAGCAATGGCACAGTGCACAAAGCATCTAACACCAGCAAAAACA
Source organism: Lissotriton helveticus (assembly GCF_964261635.1). Lineage (NCBI taxonomy): Eukaryota > Metazoa > Chordata > Amphibia > Caudata > Salamandridae > Lissotriton > Lissotriton helveticus. The sequence continues at coordinate 250,211,920 of NC_136072.1, forward strand.
CATGAGGCAACAGCAACAATGGAAGGGAGACTCACGCCAAGGTGCCAGGTCTAACACTGCCCTTGTCTACTTTGCATTATGTAATCATTCCATGGCTATTGCATGGGCTTTCCTGTGCATCTACCAAAAGATTTTTACACAGAATCATATTCTCGGAGATGTAGACATAGATTTGTGTTAAATGTTGCACGTGGCTTAGGCTGGATTAATAGGGAGAAATATCTTTATTTCTCTTCATTATTTCCAATTTTCATGTGTCCTGCACTCCCAGGATATTCGTTGCAGGCAGATACCCCTTCCTGTGCAAAAACAATTGTGACCATAACACAGACACCCTTCAACTATGGCTCAGCAGTGCCACGTTTGGTGCTAAGCAGCGACAGGTGGGACTGTGCATTGATGGAGCTGAACAGTGCCATCTGTTTGAAGAATTGGCGTAGTTCTACTCTCTACAGGGGACACAATGCAGCGCAGCAACTTTGCTTGCTGTATCTGTTGCATCACTTCTTTTTAAATATGCTTCTAAACATGTAGCAGTTGACCTCAAACAAATCATAGATTTATTAGAAAAGAGTAGTGAATGGCACCGGATAGTGTATTTAGTACTGTGAGGACTGTTTCTCGCATTGACTAACATGGGAGATCTATGGAAAGGCAATTGAACAATATTTCCTATGTGCAGAAAATAGCAGTATGGTTTTGGTATTGATAGATTAGTAATGACAAATCCTTTCTGGTAGTGAGAGTGGATTTGACATTACTAATGTGGAAATGCCATTTTAGGAAAGTGGGTATTTCAATGTTCATGGCTCTCTGTGTAATTGTCAGCCTGTCTACAATGCTTATTTGGATGCTGGGGGTACAGCTGCATCCGTGCACTTCTCATAGAATGCCATAAACTAGGGGCACTCAAGGGCAACTGCAGACCTGTGACTCTGAGGGAGCTTCCTGGAATGGATATGAGGGGGTGGAATTGCAAGTTGTTGAGGTGGTCCATCTCCCTACAGGGTATGGACTTTACGGTGGAACACAGCCCTGGTACAGAACACACCAACGCTGATGGTCTGTCCAGATTTTTCCGCCTTAGTTAAGAGATCTCCTAGGGGAAGGGGAGTTCTCTCCACATTTCAGCTGGAGGGGACACGTGTTAGACCTGGCATCATTGGCGTGAGTCTCCCTTCCATTTTGGCGGATTGCCCACTCTGTTTTGATATGTTTTTGCTGGATTTATGCTTTGGGCACTGTGCGACTGCTAATCAGTGCCACAGTGCAAGTGCTCCCCATGTTAAATTGATATACTGATTTGATTCCATAATTGGGTTATTTGATTTATCTGCCAGCCCCTATTACAGTTCACCATGTGTGCCCAGGGCTTGTAAATCAAATGCTGCTGGTGGGCTTGCAGTACTGGTTGTGCCGGCCACGGAAGCAGCTTGTAAAGTGTGTCTCAGGCCTGCCATTGCAAGGCCTATGGGCAGTCTAGCACTGCCATGTCGACTTGGCCAAGTGCACCCACTTGCCAGTCCCTAAACCTTCCCTTTGCTTCATATTAGACACCCCTATGGTAGGCCCAGGGGCAGGGTGCATTGTAAGTACAAGGTAGGACATGCTCTGATGTGTATAGCATGTTCTAATAGTGAATTACAGCCATTTTCGGTTTAAACTATTGAAGGCTACCTGTTCTCATAGGCCAGAATGGGCAGCTAGATTATCACATTCTTATAATCCTAACTGACTCAGGGTCCATGGTACAAAATTAAAATTTAGTATGCCTGAACTCAGAATAATAAAGTACATCTTTTAGTAATATTTATTTTAGTATTCTGTGTTTGCAAATACCACTTTTAGAAAGCAGGTATTTGCTTGCCTAACTATTTGAGCCTGCCTCTGCTGGGTTGTGTATTCCTTGTCTGGGTTTGTGAGTGGCAGGGCTGCGGAATTCCAGGAGACAGGCTGGGACAGCCCAGCGGTGAATTGAGAGATCTACATCCAGATGGGAGAGAGGAGTGAACCTAGGACCTCAATAGGGCTGGACATTCCCTCTACAATGCTGGCTTCACCCCCTGTGGCTTGTCTGATGCCTCTGCCCTGCACTGTGAAAAGAGAGGAGTAATCATGTCAACAGAGTGCTCCAGAGCTGTATCTTCCCTCCCCTGCGCTGGTTCCACCTCCTGTGGGGCGTCTGATGTCTCTGCCCTGCACAGTGAAAGGAAGAAAAGAGTCATGTCAACAAAGTGCTCAGGAACTGGTTTGAACTAGGCAGAGGCCTCTCTGCCTCCAGAGAACAAAGGATTTTGGGGTATTAATATTGGGACCCTGAGCCCAAGAAATTAGATCACTTCTGGAACAAGAAACCTTTCTGCCAAGGAGAAGAACCAAGGAAGCGGCAGGAGTTTGGACTGTCCCTCTGCCAGTGTGCTGTTTGCTGGATTGACCTGCAGTGGTTGCTTCATTGCCAAGGGAAAGGAGAAGGAACTTTGTAAGGACTTTCATCTAGAGAATATTCTCCAAGGGCTTGAACTGTGCTTGCCTCCTGCTGAAGTCTCAGGGCCAAAAGACTTCACCTCCAGCTCCCTCCTGAATTTCCTTGATGGAAATTCTGACTCCAGTCACTTGCGTGCCGCTGGGAGCTGGAAGCGCGACGCATCGAGAAGAAGCGTGTCGCCGCCGCAGCTGAAATCATCGCAATGCCGGAGAAGCGAGCCTTCTCCGCATCTCCCTGGAATCGTGTGTTCATCGAAGCTGCCTGCTGTCGCATCACTGGAGAAGCGTGACAACATCTAGAGAGTCGCCATTGCTTCACCAGAGAAGCGTGTCGCAGGGCCTGTCGCGGCTCCAAAGTACAGAGTCGTCGCAAGGCTGCCAGGGCGTCATCGCATTGTCATCGCATCACCGCATCATCGCATTGCATCAAGGCGCCATCTTGCGCACCGCAACGGGCCCTCAAGCCGAGAATCTACTCATCACCTTTGCTTCGGTAAGACTCACGACGAGTCCCCTACTCTGCGCAAGCATTGAGGAAGGACGCAACTGTTCCTCCGGAACACGGAACCGACGTATCTCCTCTTTTGCGAGCATGTTGTTCACTTTGCATTACGCATCCAGGTACTTTGTTGAGAACTTTGACGCATTTACCAACAACTTGAACTAAGAGACTTTAATCATCTTTTAAGTAATCTTACGTGTAGTATTGTGGATTTTTGTCGTTTGTGGTCTTGTTTTTAAGTCTATATAAAGAATACTTATTGTTATAAAACCTGTGTTGTGTCCATCTGTAGTGTTTTCACTGTATTACTGTGTATATTCATTAATGCTTAACACACTGCTCTGAGATAAGCCTGTCTGCTTGTGCCAAGCTACCAATGGGGTGAGCAGAGGTTATTAAGGAGTGTAATCCCCTTATCCTGACTTAGAAGTAAGGGTCCCTATTTGGACAAAGGTGATAACCATTGCCAACTAGAGACCCCCAGATCTAACAAGAACAAATCCATTAAGGAGGAAGTCCACTGATTGGAGAAAGCATTTTGCATTACAGGAAGAGAACTTCCCACAACAAAAGGAAAAATTGAAAACACAGGGGAAATCATATATAGAACATAAAATTATGCTTCCCATAATTCAGAAATTACTATTAACGATTTAAATTCCAATGGCGACAAGGCAAAGAGTTTGAATGCAATGTCTTCTAATACTTTGCCATTGAAGATAGTTATCTCACTTGTAAAATCTGGGCGAGAGTCCCACTGGAGTCTCGTCTGCATACCCAAGCACTGTTAGCTGCTTTATAAGGCCGGTTATTTGGGAAGAGATTTTGGATTTCTTTTTATTGAAGTCAAGGCTTTATTAGGGTTTTATTGAATGTCAGTACAGTTTTGGGGGATCTTTATAGCCACGATAAAATGATAGTCCATTTCTGCCACTAAACGGTTAGGAAAACCCTACTCAATCTATCCACAGACTTGGTGGATCAAATTAGGGATGCAGAAAGAAAGATGATACTGAAAGCCTTGGTGAGAAGGGAACTGGAACCTTTTAAGGTTCAGCGTAAGAAATTAATAAATGATCTAAGGTAGCACAATCATGCTGTGGAGGTTTAGCAAAAACACAATATAGATAATATAGCCTGGAGGGTGCATGATGGTTGCTGGTGAAACACAAAGACTCAAATGCAATACTGACAGAAAAAAACAAGATCGATTAATTGTCAGAAGAAATAGTTGCAGCTATTGAGACCTTCTCCGACCTTTTCCAAGACTCAAACTTTAAGTCCAAAATTAACAAAGAATTTTGTGTCAGGATTGCATCCATTTTGTTGATACTGCCCTGACACAAAATCCTTTTTGGTATTTGTAAAGCCACACCAATGTCTATTGGTGTGGCTTTGTAATATAAAGTAATTCAAAATGACCCATTATACTGCCTGTTAGATTTGGGGGTCTCCAGTTGGCAATGGTAGGTACCTGTGACAAATAGGGACCCTTGCGTCTAGTCAGGGTAAGGGGCTACACTCCTAAAATAACCCCTGCTCACCCCCTTGGTAGCTTCTCACGAGCAGACAGGCTTATCTCAGAGGCAGTGTGCAAAGCATTTGTGAACACATACAGTAATCAAGTGACAACACTACAGATGGATGCCACACAAGTTGTATATTAAAAATATGTATCTTTTATATAGATTTAACACTAGAGCACAAACGACAAAATCCACAATACTGTACTTAAAATGGTAGAATTAGTTTAGTTCTCTCTTGGACGTAAAATGCGTCACTTTGAGTAAATATACCTGAAAATGCATAGCGCAATACAATGAAAGTGTTGCAGGGACGGTGATGCATCAGTTCCTTACACGCTAGAACGGTGAGGCGTTGGTTCCCTACTGCTGCGTAGGGGACGGTGATGCGTTGGTTTTTCTCTGCGAGGGGAGGTGATGCATCGGTTTCTTACTGCGGTTCCGGGGCGATGCGGCAAGCAAATACCGTGATGCGATGAAGATTTGGTGCAAAGAAATAAAGATGTTGTCTTCTTCTTGATGCGGTGCGATGCGGACCGTGACAGGCCCTGCGACACTCTTCCCGGTGATGCGGCGGCGTCTGCTGCCACGTCGATCCTCTTCTACGGCGATGCAAGGACCTTCGGTGGCCCTGCCATGACTCAGCAGTTCTTGTGGGCCTCAACAGGACCTGCGACACGCTTCCCGGTGATGCGGAGGTGTCTGCTGCGATGTCGATCCCCTTCTCTGGTAATCCGAGGCGTACTCGTGTAGTAAAGTGACAGCCGCAGTTCGGTGCCACGATTCTTGCTTGTGAGTCGCTCTTCTAGATCCTTGCAACACCAGTTCCTCAGAAAGTCCAGCATAACTGCAGGCACTTCCAAAGAACTCTTGGGGAGCTTTTGGGTGAAGTCTGTTGTCCCTGAGACTTCAGCAGGAGTCAAGCTCTTTTCTTAAGCCCTTGGAGATCCTAACAAGTTGATGAAAGTACACACAAAATTCCGCTCTCCTTTCTTTGGCAGTCAGGCAACCACTGCAGGCCAATCCCCCAATGCCGTTCAGCTCTCCTCAGTCTCTCTGGTTCCACTCCTCAGCTAAGGTTTCTTTTTGTTTCCCAAAAGTGATCTAATTCTCTGGGGTCTGGGTCCCCTCTTTTATACACAGTCTCTCGTTGTTCTCTGAAGGTAGAGAGGCCTTTGCCTAGTCCAAACCAGTACTGGTCCGTCCTCGAGCACTCTGTTGACATGACTCCTTCTTTCCTTTCACAGTGCAGGACAGAGACATCAGACGCATCACAGGAGATGGAACCAGCATTGTGGAGGGAAGGCACAGCCCTATTCAGGTCCCAGGTGCAACTCCTCCCACCCATCTAGATGCAAATCTCTCAATTCAGCACTGAGCTGACTCACCCTGTCACCTGGAATCCCCCAGCCAAACTCCAAACAAGGAATAAACAACCTAGCAGAGGCAGGCTTGAATAGTTAGACAGGAAAATACCTACTTTCCAAAAGTGGTATTTTCAAACACAGAATGTTAAAACCAACTTCACTAAAATATGTATTTTATCATTCTGAGTTCAGGCATACTAAACTCGAATTTCTACCTAGTTCCCTGAGTCAGTTAGGATTATAAGATCTAATAATCAAACTTCCCATTCCAGCCTATGGGGAATAGGTAGCCTTGCAATAGTGAAAAACTAAAACGGCAGTAATTCACTAGTAGGACATGCCACACACATCAGGGGTTGTCCTACATTATACTTACAATGCACCCTGCCCTTGGGCCAACCATAGGGGTGTCTGATATTAAGAAAAGAGAAGGTTTAGGGCCTGGCAAGTGGGTGCACTTGCTCAGTCAGCATGGCAGTACCAGACTGAACACAGGCCCTGCAATGGCAGACCTGAGACAAAGGTTTACAGGTTGCTTCTGTTGGTGCACAACCAGTGCTGCAAGCCTACTAGCAGCATTTGGTTTACAAGCCCTGGGCCCACTCAGTGCACTGTACTAGGGTCAGACCAGTAAACCAAATCAGCCAATCATGGAATCACTAATCCATACATTAATTTACAATAGGGAGCACTTGCACTTTGGCACTGGACAGCAATGGCACAGTGCACAAAGCATCTAACACCAGCAAAAACACATGAGGCAACAGCAACAATGGAAGGGAGACTCACGCCAAGGTGCCAGGTCTAACACTGCCCTTGTCTACTTTGCATTATGTAATCATTCCATGGCTAGTGCATGGGCTTTCCTGTGCATCTACCAAAAGATTTTTACACAGAATCATATTCTCGGAGATGTAGACATAGATTTGTGTTAAATGTTGCACCTGGCTGAGGCTGGATTAATAGGGAGAAATATCTTTATTTCTCTTCATTATTTCCAATTTTCATGTGTCCTGCACTCCCAGGATATTCGTTGCAGGAAGATACCCCTTCCTGTGCAAAAACAATTGTGACCATAACACAGACACCCTTCAACTATGGCTCAGCAGTGCCACGTTTGGTGCTAAGCAGCGACAGGTGGGACTGTGCATTGATGGAGCTGAACAGTGCCATCTGTTTGAAGAATTGGCGTAGTTCTACTCTCTACAGGGGACACAATGCAGCGCAGCAACTTTGCTTGCTGTATCTGTTGCATCACTTCTTTTTAAATATGCTTCTAAACATGTAGCAGTTGACCTCAAACAAATCATAGATTTATTAGAAAAGAGTAGTGAATGGCACCGGATAGTGTATTTAGTACTGTGAGGACTGTTTCTCGCATTGACTAACATGGGAGATCTATGGAAAGGCAATTGAACAATATTTCCTATGTGCAGAAAATAGCAGTATGGTTTTGGTATTGATAGATTAGTAATGACAAATCCTTTCTGGTAGTGAGAGTGGATTTGACATTACTAATGTGGAAATGCCATTTTAGGAAAGTGGGTATTTCAATGTTCATGGCTCTCTGTGTAATTGTCAGCCTGTCTACAATGCTTATTTGGATGCTGGGGGTACAGCTGCATCCGTGCACTTCTCATAGAATGCCATAAACTAGGGGCACTCAAGGGCAACTGCAGACCTGTGACTCTGAGGGAGCTTCCTGGAATGGATATGAGGGGGTGGAATTGCACTTGCAGTCCAAGGGGCAGGGTCCTGGCCTCACTAAAGATATTGATCAAGCCTCCCAGAGTAGAATACATTTAGAGGGGGCCTGTGCATTTCAAAGGTGGCATGTTAAACTGATCCCATCTTAAAAGGGCATTGTGGGTATAACTACTGGGGCTCCGTCCTCAGGAATTTAGAGCTGCTTGTGGAATCAGAATCATACTACGCTGGTTCAATGCTGGGACATTGATAAGAGGAACCATTGGGGCAGGAGGGACTACAACTCGAATATTCACAGGCTTGTGGTGGCCGGCAGCTGTTGTGCTTCAGGAAGGGGACTATCAGTTAGTGGATTTTGTATGGATTTTGCTGGGCTGCAGCTAATTACCAACCACTGTGGCCCTGGTCCCTGAGCACTCTTCAAGGGCCACTTAGCTGGTTTCCTGTCCATGAGATCCCTGGGACAGAAAGGATCTCCCTGGTTCAATAAAATCGTAAGGACTGTACAGGGTGTGACAGATATAGATGGAATTTATTGTCGGGTGGAGGAAAGACCCTCCTGTTGTATGCAGTAATCACCCTAAGTAGAGGAGTGTGCCTGTAAAGATAAGCAGCTCACCTGCAGTGCCGTACATTAATGGATTCGAGGAGTGCTGGGTAAGTTTGTCAAGTCCAAGGGACCCAAGTTTGCAACCAGAAACCTGTGCTAGCTCACTCCTTGTAGTGTTAGATGTCTGAGGGGTGTTGGAAAATGTTTACTGAATCCCCAGGACCCCAGCCAAAAGCCTGGACTGACTCCGACCTCCAGATTGGGACTACGACAGTGTCTGACATAGCGGCCTCATCCCGTGGTCACCTGACCCACGCCATATGGTAGTCTGTTTTAAGTAACATCGTGACTGGACCCAAGGGGCCTTGTTGTGCCTTGTGTGTACCCACAGCTGGCTGCCCGGAGCAATGGTGAGTTGCATTTTGGCTAGGGTGGGAAGTATTTCTCAAAATTGGAAGCGCACCAGCTTCCGGTGTCACACTCTTTTGTTTACGGGGGGATTTTATCCCACGATTGTGAAGGTGTCGCTGGGTGCATTGACGACTCAGTTTGGATAGATGAAACCAAGTATCTGTTCTTTCTGCTTTAGGTGGTCCTGACAATTTAATCAAAGTATCACCAGCGGGTGTAACATGTATTGTTGGCTGGCGTAGTTTGAGTGGTAGAGGGCTGCGTCATGAGGTCAAGTCAAAACCTATGATTTCTTGACCATTACAACTGTATTGGGTGTGCAATATTTGGAAATGAATTTCGTGGTTTATGCTAGAGTGATAGCGGGAAAGTGGAATACCCCTGAACAGCCTGCATATTTGTTTCTGTTGTTTTCGAAGTGGGAGGGATTTCTTTGATTGTGAATACCCCAGGAAAAGGATGCACATGGGTTTATGTCACTTTCGATGCTGAGAGGATAACGGACCAAGTGAATTCCTATGAAGGGTACATATGTATTCATCCTGTCTGGCTGCTAATGGGAGAGTTCAACAATAGCACATAACTGTAAAGCATATATCCAATGTGTTTTAATGTGTGTGTAATACAAAGACCAGGATTTTATACATACGGTGTGGAGTCTTTATGTTGTGTACTCAGTGTGTTGTGAGAGTGGTGCTGTGCCAATACTTTATGCTTTGACCCAGAGGATAAGTCTGACTGCTGTGTGCCAAGCTAGCAGAGGGTAAGTTCAGGTCATCTGACTAGTGCATCATACTCATCCTATCTAGGACGGTGGATTCTGTCTGGCTTCGATGTGTCCTAGCTAGCCAGATATAGCTGGGTCTAACGCCGTCTCTTTCAACACCCCTTCAATGGATCTGCAAGAAACTTTCTATATCCACGAAAGACTTAACATGCAAAATTTGTGCCAAATTGTATGTGAATTTCTCAAACAATGTCATTGTGAGTAGCCAATGAACACTTTTTTGATCTCCTTTTTAACTATACCTGGGAGGTGATACGTCGGTTTCTTACTGAATGGGGAGGTGATTCATTGGCTTCTTACTGCGTCCCCCAGCAATGCGACAGACTTGGCGCCTCGATGCGATGCGTGATGATTCGGGAGGATGTAATGGTTCTTGCAGCCGCACAGCAGGGTCTGGGTCGGAATCGGTGGGGTGTGGTCGCGGCCTTTGTAGATTGGTACACTTGATGCAGCGTTTTCCCTAGTCACAGGAAGGTGCTGCGTCGGTTTCTTCGACGACAGGTGCATCGCTCTTCTCTTAGTTGCATTGCTTTTCCATCTCCCAGTAGCAGGAACAACCTCCAGAGGCCCGAACAGCAGCAGGCACCCTGTCACCTCCTGGCAGGTCAGAATTCGCAGCACAGGAGTGCAGTTGAGCTCGGTGTGAAGTCTTTCTGTCCCTTAGACTTCATAACAGGAGGCAAGCTTTCCTTCAAGCCCTTGGAGATCTTCCTCAAGCAGGGGACACAGCACACTGCAAAGTCCTTGGCAGAAACAGCCCCTGCAGGCCAACCCCAGAAAGCATACATCAAAAGGGCAGTACTTCGCGTAAGTTTCTCCACCTCTTCTCCCTGGCAAAGGTTCCTCGTGAATTCCAACAGTAGTCTAAAAGTCTGGGTCTGGGCCCCACTTTTTATAGCACAAAATCCTTTGTTCTCTGGTGGCAGAGAAGCTCTTTGCCCAGCCAAAACCAGTTGTATTCTCGCTGGTGCATCTTCCTGGCAGGAGGTGGGGACAACATTGTCAAAGGCAGACCAGGCCCATTCAGGTGTGAAAGAAATCTCCTCCCCCTACTCTGAATGCAGCCCAGGTCTATTCAGCCAAGCCCTGACTTATTCAGGTAAGGCAGGACACACATCAACCCCCCCCGTTGGCCGTGTGAGAGAATGCACATCCATAGCCCCTGTCATTCAAAAACCAGACATCCAATCCACAAACCAGCAGAGGCACACAGGATGGCTAAGCAAGAAAATACCCACTTTGTAAAAGTGGTAATTCCAAATACACAATGTAAAAATCATCTTTTCTAAAAGATGCATTTTTATATTCTGAGTTCAGGCATACTAAACTCTATCTTTCAATCTTTTCCAAATGGAAAATTATATTTGTAAGATGTTATAAATAAACTCCCATTCTATCCTATGGAACAGATAGCCTTCTAATAGTGAAAAATACAATTGGCTGTATTTTACTATCAGGACAAGCCACACACATCAGGGCATGTCCTAACTTTCACATACACTGCACCCTGCCAACATGGGTACCTGGGCCTACCTTAGGAGTGACTCACATGTATGAAAAAGGAAGGTTAGGGACTGACAAGTCAGTGAATTGTCCAGGTTGACATGGCAGTACCAAACTGCGCACAAACACTGCAGTGGCAGGTCTGAGGTACATTTACAGGCTGCCCATGTTGGTGGCACAATCAGTGCTGCAGACCTACTAGCAGCATTTGATTTACAGGCCCTGGGCACACACAGTGCACTGTACTAGGAACTTACCAGTAAATAAAATATGCCAATAATGGAATACCCAATCAATCATAACAATTTACAGGGAGGGCATATGCACTTTAGCACTAATCAGCAGTGGTAAAGTGCCCAGAGTTATAAAACCAACAAAAACAGGGTCCAAAACAGGAGGCCAAAAAGCAACAATTCAGGGGATAACCCCACTTGAAAAGCCAAGTATAACATAGCCCCCTTCCATCCTAAAGCAGGTTAGACAAATAAATCCCTTGTTGCGTTTCACTGGTTGAGGCAATAGAACCTATACCTGGCTTACAACAGTGGGGGCACATTCTGGTTCTATGCCTTGCAGAACCCAGTTGGACCCCTCTGTCCATACTCTCAGGGCCCACTAAGCCAATCCACGGGGAAACCTATTTCACACCGAGGACCCCTTCTGTGCAGCACCTAACCTTAGTTTGCTCACAGGTGTGTCCCAGCAGGTAGACAGTACCCACATGGCCAACACAGTGGCGTGGCCCAGTCCCTACCCAGGGTGTGACTCCTGTTCCCCACAGGGGGCACTCCCTCTACCCTGACAGCAAGCCACAGTGGCCACTGACAGTTGTCAGTGATGAGATAGTTCCATGCCTCTCAGGGGTCTCGTACATCTGTTGTGTCAGAAAGTAGGGGGACAGTAGCCCCAGGTGCCTGGCACCTTTGGTCCACTCTCCATCCTGTCAGATATGGGATGATATCCTGATACTGACCCACCAGCCCAGGCTCTGTATCCTGAGACTGGACAGGGGACAGGGGTGAGCTCTCCCACACCCGGTCCTCCTCCTTGGGGCTCTGAACAATCCCACATGGAGCGGTACCTCCTTTCCGAATAGTAAGGGCACCTGTGGCAGGTGTCCTGCACACTCTGCCCACCATTTCAGGGGTTCTATCTTGCAACTGGGATTCCAGCCTACCCTCTGTACCCTTAGACTGGGAAGGGATCAGGGATGAGGATGCCATGTCTATGCCCCCCTCCACCCTACTGGGGCGCTGCACCCTCCCACCTGGAGCGATGCCCCCAGAAGACAAAGTGGTAGGGGCACTGTTAGCAGTCACCCCTTCCTCCAGGTTAGGGGGGACGATAGGCAGACAAAATATTGATTTTTAAATATCGACATACAATAATGTTGATGATTAAATATCGAAGGGACAGAATATAGTAGGTAAGTATATCGATATTTTTAATATCGATAGGACAGGATTTCGAAGGTAAGTAATATTGATTTTGTTAATATCGATGTTGTTAATATATATGTTACTAATATCGATGTTAATAATATTTATTAATATATGATTTTTATTTATATTATTATGTATTTAATATGTATTTTTTTAAAAACTGTAATTTAAGTAATTTTTGTATTTTAGTACCGTAGCGGGTCGTGGGTTTATAAGGGAATAGGGTAGGAAGTAATTTAATTATACTAAATTATTTATTAATTTTTAGGAATTATAAATTAATTTGTCTTAATTGGTAATTAATTTTAATTAATTGATTAATTAATAATTATGTTCTGTAGCGGGTTATGGGTTTATAGAGGAATAGGGTGGGAAGTAATTTAAATGTAACTAAGTAATCATTTATTTTAATTAATTGTGTTTGTTAATTATATTATTGTTAATTAATTATTAATTGGGAATTAATTTTTATTAATTGGTAAATAATTTCTATTAATTGATTAATTGATCATTATGTTCTGTAGCAGGTTATGGGTTTATAGGGGAGTAGGGTGGGAAGTAATTTAATATGTAATTGAGTAATAATTTAATTTAATTAATTGTTTTTGTTAATTATATTATTGTTAATTAATTATTAATTGGTACTTTTTTATTAATTGATAATTATGTTCTGTAGCGGCTTATGAGTTGATAGGGGGGTAGGGTGGGAAGTAATGTAAATGATATAAGTAATAATCTATTTTAATTAATTGTTTTTGTTAATTATATTATTGTTATTTAATTATTAATCGGTAATTAATTATTATTAATTGGTGTTTATTATTAATGTATTAATTTATTTTTACTTAATTATTCATTGGTAATTCTGTTTTTAATAATTATGTATTGGTATATGTAAATAGTTTATATTTATTTAATAATTATGTTTTTTAATATTTTTAATTATTAATTTATTTATAAGTATGTTATTTTTAACTTCTACGCTATCCAACACTTTCCCTACTGTTGCACTCTCTGGAGTGGGAATAGTAATTTTTACCCCTACGCTTTCCAACACTTTCCCTACTGTTGCACTCTCTGGAGTGGGAATAGTAATTTTTAACCCTACGCTATCCAACACTTTCCCTACTGTTGCACTCTCTGGAGTGGGATAAGTAATTTTTACCCCTACTCTATCCAACACTTTCCTACTGTTGCACTCTCTGGAGTTGGAATAGTAATTTTTACCCTTACGCTATCCAAAACTTTCCCTACTGTTGCACTCTTTGGAGTGGGAATTGTAATTTTTACCCCTACGCTAGACAACATTTACTTACTTTTTTAAATTTGTTTTACATTTTTATAAATTTTTATTTATATTATTATTTTATGTGTATAGATGTCTTTGTAATTTATAATATTTTTAATTATTTATATGTTATTAAAATAATTTTTAAAAGTTTATATTAAGAAAGTATATATTATGTATTGTATGTATATGTTTAATTAATTTTGGTATTAAATTGGGTATATTATTTATTAATTTGAAATATTATAACATATTTTTTACTATGTTTATTACATTTATAAGTATTATTCAATTAATTTTACATATTTCTTTATGTAAAAAAAACAATATTTTTTAATTACGATATTGTTGACATCGATATTTTTTTTCCAATATTTATGTACCTACCCTGTTGGAGATAGGATGTCGATATTGTTGTAATCGATATTTTTGTTGCAATATTTTTGTAGGTCGATATTTTGTATATCGATGTTTTGTCAGACATTCAGGGGGGACACCCTGACCTGGCCCTCCAACCCAGGGTCTGCCCCCTTAGGCTAGACCTGTGTCTGACAACCCAGTACTTGTGGGGGAGTACACCAACCCCCCTCAAGCGAAACACATTCCTCTGGAGTTGTACAAGTGTCCCTCCCTTCCACCTCTCTCTGGGCTCATGCCATCTCCCTGCTGGAGAGGTGCTGCCATACACCAGAACTGGGGGAATGCTGGTTACAGTCGTCTCCCTCAGCTCAACTGATACCTTGGGTTCCCCCTCAGGGGATGGCTTGCCAGTACAGACAAGGCCCCCCTACTGGAGTTCCCTCATGGAACCAACCAGGCACAGAGACAGGGTTTCGGGTACCTCAGGACACAGCCCCCTCCCACTCCTTCTCCACTAAGACAGGACATGGGGCCCTACACCCCTATCAGGACTCTGGGACCAATCTGGGCCATCACAACCTTCCCCTACCTCCCTTGGTTGTGGGAAACCTGAGCCACCTCCTTCAGGATCACCCCAGATACTTCTTCAAGCCCTCTGGAATCCATCAAAAGGTCTGCCTCCAATGTGAGCTCCCTGCGCTAAGAGAATTCACACTCCACAAGGTGTTGACATAGCTCTGAAAAACAGTGACCTATAATATGCTCTCCAACTATTTAATCACACTGCCCACACAGTTGTTAACCAAGCCACCCTTTGCCTCACCATCCAGTGCCTTGCCCAAATACCCCACATTACTCTCCTGTGATTGATAAGACAGTGTCTGACTGTCTCTGCCATTCAACCCACACTCTTCTGCGCGGTCTCCAAATTCACAGACCAGGACTTCTAACTTGGGGGAACCCCTCTCCCTGTACCTCTCATCTAGAGTCAGTAGAGTATTCCTCCCGCCACTAGGATGTCCTGTGCCAGTTCTCCAATCCACTTCAGGGATACTACGCACCACTGGAGCTACCTCATGAACCTGATACCCCTTGTGTGTGTCAAACCCCTCCTTCAAGTAAGGCGCCACATCTCTGGGTGTGTGTACTGTTCCCACAGCCCTAAATAACACCTCTTTGCTGCCACCATCTGAGCTGCACTCTACCTCCAGCATAGCCAAACTCACTTCACACACATTTCTTTTTCTTGGGCTATGGTCCTCTTGGTCTCAGCCCTCTCGAGGTCCTCATCAAACTATCTCAGCCTCTGCTCACACTCTAGCAGCCAGCCATCCTTTTCTGTTACTTTCTCACTTTCAGGGAAGTCTTCCTCCCCAGACTCCACTGGTAGTCCTGGTCCCAGCGTGGTAGCTCATACTGAAATAGGGCTGCCTCTACATCCTCACTGGACCTTCGATCACACGTAGCTCAGTCATTGTATAGATAAACATGTGCAAGAATTCAAGTTTCATTTTCTCAAGAATTCACAGGTGCAACAACTAATCAGAATCTCAGTATCAAAAATACTTCAGGAGGACACCAGAAAACAGAAAAAGCAGTATGTGGTTGCGTAATGGTCTGAACTATGCTAGTAGTGTACACCAATCAATGTATGTAAGGCACAAATGCAAGTCCAGATCCTCACCACTGACCACCAATTTTAGAAATGGGGGTCTCTAGTTGGCAGAAGTAGGTAACTTGGTCCAAGTAGGGACCCTTCATCTTAGTCAGGGTAAGGGGGATACACTACTAAAATAACCCCTGCACACCCCCTTAGTAGCTTGGCATGAGCAGACAGGCTTATCTCAGAGGCAGTGTGTAAAGCATTTGCGCACACATACAGTATTACAGTGAAAACACTACAAATGGGCACCACACCAGTTTTGAAAAATAGGTAATATTTATCTAAACCAAACAAGACCAAAACGACAAAAATCCACAATACAGTAATTAAAATTTGACTTTCAAAATGTAGCAACAGTTCTGTTCAAAGCAAATTGCAGATGCATCACTTTTCAAATGAAGTAGCTTGGATGCATCACTCGCACAAAAAAAAAGGATTGCAAGGAAGGTGATGTGTCAGTTCCTTGCTTCGGGGGAGGTGATGCTTTGGTTCCTTACTGCTGCACAGGGGAGGTGATGCACTGGTTCCTTACCGGAGAGGAGGTGATGCGTTGATTTCTTACTGCATGAAGAGGTGATGCATTGGTTTCTTACTGTATACCCCTGTGATGCGACAGACCTGGCGCCTTGATGCGATGCTTGATGATACGGGACGATGCAATGGTTCTTTTAGCCGCCCAACAGGGCCTGCTTGGAATCGGTACAATGATCTCAGCCTTCGTAGATTGGTGCACTCGATGCAGCATGAAGCAATTTCTCGAGCTGCGGGCAGGCGCTGCATCGGTTTCTTCAGTGATGCACCAGAAACAGGTGCGGATGCATCGCGCTTCTCTTAGTTGCATTGTTTTTCCAGCTCCCAACAGCAGGAACAACCTCCAAAGGCCCAGAACAGCAGCAGGCACCTCCTGGCAAGTCATAACTCCAAGCAAGGGAGTTCGAGAGAGCTGGGGGTGAAATCCTTGTGTCCATGAGACTTCAGAACAGGAGGCAAGCTCTACTTCAAGCCCTTGGAGATCTTCCTCAAGGAGGAGGCACAGAACAAAACAAAGTAATTGTCCTTTCCTTGGCAGAAACAGCCACTGCAAGCCAACACCAGACAGCACCCAGCGAAGGGGCAGTACTTCTCAGTTTCTCCAGCCCTTCTCCTTGGCAAAGGTTTCTCTTGAATTCCAGAAGTAATCTAAAAGTCTGGGCCCCACTTCTTATGGCATAAATTCCTTTGTTCTCTGGTGGCAGAGAAGCTCTTTGCCAAGCCAAAACCAGTTCTTTCCATTCTGGTGCAGCTTCCTGGCAGGAGGAAGAACAGCATTGTCAAATGCAGACCAGACCCATTCAGTTGTGAAAGAAATCTCCTTCCCCTACTCTGAATGTAGCCCATGTCTATTCGGCTCAGCCCTGAATCATCCAGGTAAGCCAGGACACACATAAACGCCCTCGGTGGCCGTTTGAGAGAATGCACATCCCCAGCCCCTGTCATTCAAAAGCCAGACAGTCAATCCACAAATCAGCAGAGGCACACATGATGGCTAAGCAAGAAAATACCCACTTTTTAAAAGTGGTATTTTCAAACACACAATATAAAAATCCACTTTACTAAAAGAAGCATTTTTATATTCTGCTTTCAGGCATACTAAACTCCATCTTTCTAACTTTTCCCAATGGAAAGGTATATTTATAAGATGGTATAAATAAACTCCCATTCTATCCTATGGGACAGATAGCCATTCAATAGTGAAAACCGAAATTGGCAGTATTTCACTATCATGTCATGTCACTCACATCAGGGCAAGTCCTACCTTTCACATACACTGCACCCTGCCCACAGGGTAACCATGGGCCTACGTTAGGCATGACTCACATGTAAGAAAAGGGAAGTTTAGGTCCGGGCAAGTGGGTGCACTTGCCAGGCAGACCTGCCAGTACCAAACTGCGCACAGACACTGCAGTGGTAGGTCTGAGTTACATTTACAGGCTGCTCATGTGGGTGGCACCATCAGTGCTGCAGGCCCACTAGCAGCATTTGATTTACAGACCCTACACACACACAGTGCACTGTACTAGGGACTTACCAGTAACTCAAATATGCCAATCATGGAATCACCAATATATCATAACAATTTACAGGGAGAGCATATGCACTTTAGCACTGATCAAAAGGGGGTGGTGATGGACGGAGCATCTGATCCAATCAAACACTCACACCTAGTCAACAGATCTGGGTTTAATCTATCACTGTTCTTTAGCCCACTCTGCCACCCCAGTTCAGACATGGCCATATGCAAATCAGTCTGACCCTGTGCCTCATGGGAACAGTCTAGCCCGAACTACCAAGCCATGCCTTCCCTGGACCGAAAACAAGCCTCCGAGGACCAGTTTCTGGCATTTTAGCCGTCTTCAGCCCGGCTTGATTGAATCCAGTGGCAAAGTGAGCAAGCGACTCACGTCTGAGCATACGCTGCCAACTTATGGCGAACAAAGTGGTACAAAAGGGGGTGGTGATGGACGGAGCATCTGAACCAAACAAACACTCACACCCAGTCAACAGATCTGGGTTTAATCCATCACTGTTCTTTAGCCCACTCTGCCACCCCAGTTCAGACTGTATCCATGAGGCACAGGGTCAAGGCTGATTTGCATATGGCCATGTCTGAACTGGGGTGGTGTGGAGTGCAAAAAACGATGGATTTAGGCCCAGATCTCTGTACTGGGGTGAATGTATGACATTGTTCTGCATTCTGTCCATCAACTGTTGTTTTTGCATTTGTCACCCCGAGTGGGATGGGTATGCTCAGACGTGAGTTTCATGCTCTCCACACCACTGGAGTCAAGCTATCCTGGCTGAAGACGGCTGATAGCCAGAAACCGGTCCTAGGATGCTTGATTCCGGTCCAGGAAAGACATGGCTTGACAGTTCGGGCTGGACTGTTCCCATGAGGCACAGAGTCAAGGCTGATTTGCATATGGCCATGTCTGAACTGGGTTGGTGTGGAGTGCAAAAAAACGATGGATTTAGGCCCAGATCTCTGTACTGGGGTGAATGTATGACATTGTTCTGCATTCTGTCGATCAACTGTTGTTTTTGCATATTGTCACCCCGAGTGGGATGGGTATGCTCAGGCGTGAGTCCCATGCTCTCCACACCACTGGAGTCAAGCTATCCTGGCTGAAGAAGGCTGATAGCCATAAACCGGTCCTAGGATGCTTGATTCCGGTCCAGTAAAGACATGGCTTGGAAGTTCGGGCTAGACTGTTCACATGAGGCACAGGGTCAAGGCTGATTTGCATATGGCCATGTCTGAACTGGGGTGGTGTGGAGTGCAAAAACGATGGATTTAGGCCCAGATCTCTGTACTGGGGTGAATGTAAGACATTGTTCTGCATTCTGTCCTTCAACTGTTGTTTTTGCATTTGTCACTCCGAGTGGGATGGGTATCCTCAGACCTGAGTCCCATGCTCTCCACACCAATGGAGTCAAGCTATCCTGACTGAAGACGGCTGATAGCCAGAAACCAGTCCTAGGATGCTTGATTCCGGTCCAGGAAAGACATGGCTTGGCAGTTCGGGCTAGACTGCTCCCATGATGCACAGGGTCAAGGCTGATTTGCATATGGCCGTGTCTGAACTGGGGTGGTGTGGAGTGCAAAAAAACGATGGATTTAGGCCCAGATCTCTGTACTGGGGTGAATGTATGACATTGTTCTGCATTCTGTCTATCAACTGTTACCTTTGCATTTGTCACTCCGAGTGGGATGGATATGCTCAGACGTGAGTCCCATGCTCTCCACACCACTGGTGTCAAGCTATCCTGGCTGAAGACGGCTGATAGTCAAGGTGAGAGAGAAGACCCCTCGTGTTCCAGGGAACAGGGTACTAAATGACCAAGCAAGTCTAAAGGATATCCCTGGAGTAGTTATAGAAACCACAGTATGTATAGAAGAAAATATTCTGTATCCAATATACCCATGTGCATGTTATCAAGGGACAGGCCAAGGACCAAAATGTAACGTTTACAATCTTTTTATTAAAAATAAGTACAAATTATTTCAGAATTAAAATTTCAGAAACAACAATTGTTCTGAACGCATACAATGTAAACAGATATCTCATGCCTTAAAAATAAAAATACATTAGAAACATTTTTTCAATTAAAAAAGTACATAAAAAACCTTAGTGCAGTGCATATACATTACAATACATTGATTTTCAATAACACAAAATATACAAAACATCAAAAACACCCCAGTTGCTGTACTCGCTCGAATGTTGTTTCTACCAATTTATGGGATCCAATAGCCTTACACAATTCATATATTCATACCACAATTATCAGATTTATATATAGTTGGTATCTTCTAGGCTTTATTTGGATTCTCTATTTTTCTGTGCGTCGACGCGTTTCGGTGTTGGTACCATAGATAGGGTCACACCTTCATCAGGACAATTAATAGCGGGGTCCTCACTTTCATATAAGTGGTATCCTTCTGTGTAATAGAAAGATATCTATCAGTATAAGACACTGTATCTATATATCAAGCAGATCCTAACGTTTCATCAATACCATCAGCATCTACATTCATGGCTTGGGGAGGATTTTCCCACCTGGGCTGCCTTGCTGAGGCCTCCCTTATTCATTCATTTGAAGTGACCATTAGTATCTTCACTTGTAACCCAGGGAAAATTTCCCCCCTAGGGTACATTTATGGGGCCTCCATTCTTAATTCATTCGATATGACCTTTATTTTGCAGAAAACACATGATCCAGAAACAGTTTTGTTTAAACATATTATACATGCTCCATACTTATAAAATTGTACCCGTATTCTTAACCTCCTTTCAGCACATACTTAGGGTCATACCCCCTGATGTAGCCCCAAGCCCTCCATTACACTTTAGTCATTGGCCTTATGGGTATAGGCGTGTGAAACAATTACACCTCTTTATCTTTGCTGGTACAGCCACACCCTACCTAATTTTTTAGAATCAAGGTGGTGTTGCTACACTGTCGCCTTACATCGTCTAGTGCCTCCCAGATGGATTTAGATTCTTTAGTCTAGGGAATTTATAACCAAAGGCATGATCTGTTGCCTTATGAGGGAAGAGTTTCTATTAAGATGTTCACCTCTGTTATTATTGTATTAGTTGTATATACTACTGACCTTAAGCAATCTTGTCAGTGTGGCGTGGTAGTGTACTTTAGGTATCCTTAGCGACCAGATTCGCAGGGTTATATAGTTGTATCTTTGTGCAGCAGTATAATGAACTTTCTCCTCTATTAAAAATAATAATCATTGCAGACATTTATTACAGACTTATCTTCCATTTCCTTCATGTTACCCTATCTGTTATCACAACTTTAACCTAGTGTTTTGCTTACCTATTGTTTGTGATTTAAACGTTTTAGTTCTTTCCTTCTATTTATGATAGTGTTTGTGGTACCATCTCATCTCCGGTGTCCACGATTATATTCTATGCGGGTATCTGTTTTTTAAAATGAATACAGGTTGGTCTTAAATTTCCTTCTTCCTATGTTATGATCCCCCTCGTATATAGGATTTAGTTAGTTGCCTTACCTTTTCTTTAGAACAAGATTGTTTCCCCACAATATTCACTGGCTACAGAGGGTGACTGTTGTGCGCATTTCCCAGCGTTTCCGAACCGGATATGTTCTATAAATTAAAATAGCACATCTTTAAATACTCTCCTCTTTTTATTCTGTTATTCGATTTTATTTCTACTGCTCGACTTCCTAGAGTATTTGCCCGGTAGTTATCTATCACACTCTCATGTTTGGGAAGAGATTTAATTAATCGTAAGATCCATTGTCAGAAACATCGTGCCTCGTGACTTATTTTTTTGGGTGGAACCCTCGTAGCGTTCCCTTATCCTTAATCATGTTCTTCCTGTATTTTATACAACACAAGAAGGATACTCATCGGTAATATTGATTTATCTGTATTGGGTTAGTCATTTTAGCCAGAACTCCCCCTTATCCCGTAGTCTTCTATCGCCTAATGTGCCCATCAAACTCACTGATTTACATCCCCGGGTCCTTTTAAACTCCCGCACATTATTCTTAGGAAAGCGTGTCCCTGTTTGCGCACTAATTCTGTTTCCCTATCAAGGGGCCGGCCAGCCTTGCTATATTCTATGCCCGAGTCCCTTTCACTCACCTTCTGCTGTGTCGTGTAGTTCTTCGCCTCGTGTATGCCGGTATTCAAGAGATGCCCGGGCTTACATCTAGCGTCTATTTAAACAGTACATCTTTAATGTGACTCAGCTGTGCTTGCCTGAGTTTGTCATCCGCTATATTCTTGCGCATGCGCGCAATCGTTCTACTTCGGCTGCGACTATATCGGCCATCTTTGAGAGAGGTCATATCCTTAGTCGTTCGTGATTCACAGGGATATTCGATCTCCTGTATGGCTATATTTATTGCAAACCCAATACAGATAAATCAATATTACCGATGAGTATCCTTCTTGTGTTGTATAAAATACAGGAAGAACATGATTAAGGATAAGGGAATGCTACGAGGGTTCCACCCAAAAAAATAAGTCACGAGGCACGATGTTTCTGACAATGGATCTTACGATTAATTAAATCTCTTCCCAAGCATGAGAGTGTGATAGATAACTACCGGGCAAATACTCTATGAAGTCGAGCAGTAGAAATAAAATCGAATAACAGAATAAAAAGAGGAGAGTATTTAAAGATGTGCTATTTTAATTTATAGAACATATCCGGTTCGGAAACGCTCGGAAATGTGCACAACAGTCCCCCTCTGTAGCCAGTGAATATTGTGGGGAAACAACCTTGTTCTAAAGAAAAGGTAAGGCAACTAACTAAATCCTATATATGAGGGGGATCATAACATAGGAAGAAGGAAATTTAAGACCAACCTGTATTCATTTTAAAAAACAGATACCCGCGTAGAAAATAATCGTGGACACCGGAGATGAGATGGTACCACGAACACTATCATAAATAGAAGGAAAGAACTAAAACGTTTAAATCACAAACAATAGGTAAGCAAAAC
The DNA here is from genome assembly GCF_964261635.1 of Lissotriton helveticus. Lineage (NCBI taxonomy): Eukaryota > Metazoa > Chordata > Amphibia > Caudata > Salamandridae > Lissotriton > Lissotriton helveticus. The sequence continues at coordinate 250,234,542 of NC_136072.1, forward strand.
ACTAGGTTAAAGTTGTGATAACAGATAGGGTAACATGAAGGAAATGGAAGATAAATCTGTAATAAATGTCTGCAATGATTATTATTTTTAATAGAGGAGAAAGATCATTATACTGCTGCACAAAGATACAACTATATAACCCTGCGAATCTGGTCGCTAAGGATACCTAAAGTACACTACCACGCCACACTGACAAGATTGCTTAAGGTCAGTAGTATATACAACTAGTACAATAATAACAGAGGTGAACATCTTGATAGAAACTCTTCCTTCATAAGGCAACAGATCATGCCTTTGGTTATAAATTCCCTAGACTAAAGAATCTAAATCCATCTGGGAGGCACTAGACGATGTAAGGTGACAGTGTAGCAACACCACCTTGATTCTAAAAAATTAGGTAGGGTGTGGCTGTTCCAGCAAAGATAAAGAGGTTTAATTGTTTCATACGCCTATACCCATAAGGCCAATGACTAAAGTGTAATGGAGGGCTTGGGGCTACATCAGGGGGTATGACCCTAAGTATGTGCTGAAAGGAGGTTAAGAATACGGGTACAATTTTATAAGTATGGAGCATGTAAAATATGTTTAAACAAAACTGTTTCTGGATCATGTGTTTTCTGCAAAATAAAGGTCATATCGAATGAATTAAGAATGGATGCCATATAAATGTATCCTAGGGGGGAAATTTTCCCGGGGTTACAAGTGAAGATACTAATGGTCACTTCAAATGAATGAATAAGGGAGGCCTCAGCAAGGCAGCCCAGGTGGGAAAATCCTCCCCAAGTCATGAATATAGATGCTGATGGTATTGATGAAACGTTAGGATCTGCTTGATATATAGATACAGTGTCTTATACTGATAGATATCTTTCTATTACACAGAAGGATACCACTTATATGAAAGTGAGGACCCCGCTATTAATTGTCCTGATGAAGGTGTGACCCTATCTATGGTACCAACACCGAAACGCGTCGACGCACAGAAAAATAGAGAATCCAAATAAAGCCTAGAAGATACCAACTATATATAAACCTGATAATTGTGGTATGAATATATGAATTGTGTAAGGCTATTGGATCCCATAAATTGGTAGAAACAACATTCGAGTGAGTACAGTAACTGGGGTGTTTTTGATGTTTTGTATATTTTGTGTAATTGAAAATCAATGTATTGTAATGTATATGCACTGCACTAAGGTTTTTTGAGTACTTTTTTAATTGAAAAAATGTTTCTAATGTATTTTTATTTTTAAGGCATGAGATGTCTGTTTACACTGTATGCTTTCAGAACAATTGTTTTTTCTGAAATTTTAATTCTGAAATAATTTGTACTTATTTTTAATAAAAAGATTGTAAACGTTACATTTTGGTCCTTGGCCTGTCCCTTGATAACATGCACATGGGTATCTTGGATACAGAATAACTTCTTCTATACATACTGTGGTTTCTATAACTACTCCAGGGATATCCTTTAGACTTGCTTGAAGACGGCTGATAGCCAGAAACCGGTCCTAGGATGCTTGATTCCGGTCCAGGAAAGACATGGCTTGGCAGTTCGGGCTGGACTGTTCCCATGAGGCACAGGGTCAAGGCTGATTTGCATATGGCCATGTCTGAACTGGGGTGGTGTGGAGTGCAAAAAAACGATGGATTTAGGCCCAGATCTCTGTACTGGGATGAATGTATGACATTGTTCTGCATTCTGTCCATCAACTGTTGGTTTTGCTTTAGCACTGATCAGCAGTGGTAAAATGCCCAGAGTCATAAAACTAACAAAAACAAGGTCCAAAACAGGAGGCCAAAAAGCAAAAAGTCTGGCAATAAACCTGCTGGAAAAACTAGGTCTAACAGGGCTACTATAATTCACCAGGGGTCCATAGGATAACATGATCTGGCACATGTGCACCCCAAAAGTTGCAGGTTCCATTATGATCCTACTGAAATATGTCATGTTCAGTATCAAAAAACTTGTCTCATAAAACTTGACATGACTTCCATGTCGGATTTGATGTAACATGCACTCAGGTGGCTACCTTAGAGGTTGCCCACCTGGTTGCCCCAGCCTTTACGATGCCCTGGCTGACAGCCAGTAGCTGCTGCTGCCAAAACAGGAATCTGAATCCCTGCCAGGTGGTGTGAACACTTCTGGGAGTTAGAAACAAAGGCCTTGGTGGGAAGGAGGTGACACCTCCCTCCGTAACAGGATGGCTAATGAAGCAGCACATCAAAGCCGTGGGCTTCAATGATTTCACCGCCTATGATTTGCATCCAGGCTACCTCCCAGAGGAGGAAACAGCTGTCCCCAGGCACATTTGCTCCCAGACAGGGTGGGAAATTATGTAGTCAGGAGATATTCACCTCTAGAAGACTAGCCAAACCCCTAGGGTGGGCTACCTGGTCTGTACATCCAAGGAAGATTTCTGCCATTTTTAAAAGTTGCAGAATAGAGGGTTCTGGGTAGAAAAAGTTAAATACAACCACAGGGGCGGGTTAGCCGCTGGGGCTAGTAGCCCATTGGCCACTTGCACCCACACCCCTAATACCCTAAATCTAGGATTTAAGAAGCACCCAAGGCACCAGATCCTCATTTCTCATTCAAACGGCAACACAGGACAAAGAACAGACCCATGTCCATGATTACAGGACCTGTACAAAACAAAGGCACAATTCTTTGCACCTGTGGCAACCACCCTGCAACTGCACTACTGTGACTCATCCAGGACCAAAGGCCAATTCCCCCAGACAGAAGTATCACTTTGAGAGCAAAGGCAACTCCAGACTCCCTTAGACTAGTAGCACAAGTCCCCTGGAGCCCACAGGTAAATGCACACTCTAGGAACCAAAGAATCACTGGCTATCGGGCCCTCTGAGGAATCACCCAAAAGCAGATGGTCCAGTGCATTGTGGCAAATGTAGTCCTGAACTCCATCAAGTTTCAACTGGCTACCATATTCCCTCAGACCTCCGGACGTGGAAATATCTTCATGCTGACCTTATTGCTGTCAAGGCTTATTGGTGGCTAGCCCAGCTATCACTGCCTTCCCTTGATGCTGCAACCCCAGTGAACTCTGCAGCACCTTCAGCCGACCACCTCAATGGCCCAATTATTGACTTTTTGCATCCGTTTCCTCACCAGCATCACGTGAAAGGTAAAACCAGTTCAACTGCAGCTCCCGCTTCAGCACCAGAATCAGTCAGAACAACTCTGCAACTGGGCCCTATGAGCACAGTCAAATTCAACTGTCACGGCCTGGTCCCATTACCTTACCACCACCCCCCCCCCCTCCCCAGTGGGTTCCACGCAACTCGATCTGCAAGTAATCAACTGTCACAAGTGCTTTTTACCATTTACTGCAATGTTAAATGTCTGCAGTATCGAATTGCACTGATTTATTTTTCCTTCTAAAATGCATTACTTTGGTTATACTCATTTGATTGACTGCTTTGGTGTCTAAATTTCCATTAAAATCTGCTTTATTTTTAATACATTAGTGTCGGATTTCTTTTGAGTCGTGTAAATTACTTATCATCCATGTTGGTACTCCAAAATGCTTAACAGGTTCCTTTAGTAAAGACTGACTGCTCTGTGCCACACTACCAGGTCTGAGCTAGGGGTTTATTAATGTGAATCCAAAAGACCTATTTTTGGGTATTGTGAACATATTACATGGTGTAGCATATCAAGCTTCAACGCATAAGACTCCATGGGCATATATTCAAGACAGGCGATAAAATATTTGCCGCTTTAGCGGCAGAAAACTTCAGCTAAAACTGCGATAAAGGGCTTGATAATATGCTTTACGGAATTCCAATTGAAGCCCATGTTAGATGTGAAGGACATCTAACCTGAGCTTCAATTGGAGTACCATAGAGCATATTATCAAGCCCATTATCGCTGCTTTAGCGACAGTTTTCTGCCGCTAAAGCAGCGATAATTGTTTCATCTGTCTTGATAATATGCCCCCACATTCCTAAGGGTGGGGATTCCATCCATAATGTATTTTGCAGTAAAGAATACACCCTTTTTTCTGTTAAACACTAGAGACTTACACTATCAATGTCCACTCACATTATAAGGCCTCCTCCAAGTCAGCAGCAATCCATTAAGAGTCTGGTCTGCCATAGGCTAACTGTGCATAGACCCAGCTGAACTACGTTACCATAACAGCACTTTATCTGTGGTTTTGTAGGTGAATTTCTGAGGTTTCTTTCAACAATTATTGAGATTTTATAACCAAAGCTAACCATAGCCTCACTTTAACTTTTGCTTAGTTTAGTTCAGTGTTTTTTAGTTTTTTATACTATCATACACCTCCAACAACTCCCTGTAGTCAACCTATGTGTGCGATAAACCCCTACTGTACATTACTAAAGGCCATGTGTTTCACCAAAACCATTTTTTTCTTCAGTATTTGCCTATTGCATTCTGTGTTTGCGCTTTCTGAGATCCACAGAAGGTACATGGGAGCGGGGGTGGGTCTAGGATTTGCAAATCTATCACCATATTCGAGTCCCATTATAAAAATCATTTTTTAATATACATTTTATTGCTGGGGTGGTCCCTCTGCCTACCCTTGTCCACAGGGTTTAGGTTGAGAGTAGGCTCAGTCTTTAACCTCTTGCCCTTTTTGTTTTGATTTTTCCCAACACAATACTCAGTGTACCCTAAATGAGCCCACAGCAGAAGTATTTCTGTGCTGGCCAGCAAATCAGAGTGAAGTGGTTGCTAGAATCCACAGCCAGATTTACGAATCCACAGGTAACAATGATCCCTAGTCCAATGGTTTGTCTTTATTTTTTTAATTATGTTTGAGAATCTTCTGTGAATTTACAATTCTGCTGGTGATTTGCAAAATATTGGGCAGGAATCTCTATAATTTAAGACTTTCTTGCCCAACAAAAACTCTTTTACACTAATTTCTCAAAAACTGCTGAATGTATTTACAGCAAAGTAAGCAACAGCTCTTTCTTCAGGAAGGTTCCACGTTCATGTCAAGTTTGGTGGTGTTCCATGCAGCAGGTTTTCTCAAGGGGACAGCAGCAAGTACCATTAAAGATAAAAAGGGAAAATAATGTTTATACTCACAATCTTCTGGTCTTAATGGATGGATCTCCAAAGGGACCACCCCTAAAGTTAGATTCTAAAACTTAAATGTTGTTGTGGGGTTTGCAGATCCCAAGACAGGGTTTGCCGACTTCAGTACATCTCTTTGTTTTGGGATCTTGCCTCAGGGGTTTGAAATGGACCTATGTATGATAATCGGATGCAGGGACCAACAGCCAAGTCTCAATCCCTGTGGCATGAATGCTCTTTCTATGCTGTCTAAATGTCAGCTGAAAGTATATAGTGGAGAGGTCTGGCCCAGAAACTAAAGGAAAATATAGGGGCACTACATCATGCCAGGTTTGGGGGTTTTAAGGATAGATTTGAATGATGAGATTTGTTAACTACAGTGCCAGTAGGCAGCCCTGAAACCACGTGTGCCTAGTCTTAGGTTGATGGACAGAAATTGAGAAATAATGAGAGAAGAGTCCAAGAATGATTGGTCTTGGCTTCTTCATGACTCATCTTTCTCCTGCACTGTCTCCACCTTCATGACGTTCAAGTTTTGCAGACTTTGTGGAGGTTATAGTGAAAAGATATGATGGTAGCTAAAAAGGCATACCATTTGTAAGTATTTCAAGAACAAAGAAATCTTAGTGCCCGATTCCGATGCGGTTAGGAAAGCATTCCCACCTAGGGCCCAATTACGATGCGGTTAGGAAGGCCTCCTAATGGCATTTGCTCCTTCCGAATCAGATCGGGAACGTGTCTTCCCCACTGAGGGCCAGATTATGATGCGGTTAGGAACATAGGATCCCCTAGAAGTCAATGGGAGTCCAACCAAATCGTATCTGGAAGCACCCGTATGCATAATACTCGGTCGGTCGGACTCTCCCATTCCGAGTCGGTTGTAAACCATTTCCAAACCGATTCCATTGGGAAGATGTCCTAACTGCATCAGAATTGGGCCCTTAGTATTAGGATAAGGTGAGGCAGCATCAGTTAATTTGAATGTTAATTTATACTTGTGCTTACCATGACTGAAATGCAGCCTCCACTGTTGTTTGAAAATCAGTTTTCTTTATTTTTCCTTGATTTCACAATTATTAATCTCAAAAGCTTCACAACTTTTTTTTTATTACAAATTGTCACCAGAGATTGGCTCAGAACAAACCTGGCAATGTGCAAAAACACTAGAGAGGACGAAAGGTGCAGATTTCACTCAAAGGTCTGCTCGATGGCAGACCTATGTGTGATGCTGAAGGTATATATGACAGTGGTGGAGGATGAAGAGCCTTTGACAATTAGTTAAGTCTGATGGACTAGTATAAATATGGGTGACTGAGTAGGATTTCTTTAACTGATGGTGTTTGTTTCTGATACTGTAATCATTTTTACTTCCAATAGTATTATTTAGAATGCTTTATTTCACATTGTACTCTTAGTTATTTAACATTGTGGTTTATTTTTTGTCCCTTTTTTCCACTTTTTCCATCTTTTAAAATTCCCTTTTTAGATACCATTTCGTTTCTGCACAATAACTTCTCCAGTCTCCTTTGTTTTCCCCCCTTTTTCCCATTTTTTAACATCAGCATTCTCTAAATTATCTCTCCTTTAGTTTTATCCTCTTTTTGCTCTTCATCCCCTTCCCCTAATCATTGTTTTCATGATCCATTCCTGGACATTTTGTTAGACTTTATTTAGAGTTTGGTATTACTAGGATAGCGGTTGCCACACCTGCCATATTACAATACCATAGGGTGGTGGGACCGCCAAACTCGTAATTGGGCCCTAAGTGTTGTTTGTATATAAGGTTACTGTGAGCGTTAGTGGTGCTTCTATTCAGTACCTTTTTGATTATAGCAGCAGCACTGAAACAACAGCAAGCAGACATGGGACAACAGATAGCAGATTATGGAATGAGTCATAATTCATGTTTGTTTCTTAATAGTAATTGTTAATCAAAATACCATGTATCTTTGCTGATGTAACTTTACTTGCTCTTTTACATTATGCCTCTGCCTTTAAAGTTGCCTTTGCAAAGCCAAGTGCTTCATAATCTCACATATTGTTTTCAAAATACCTCCAAGTTCACTGTATAATTGAGCAGAAGAGCTTCTAATAAAAGTTAAAAAGAGGCAGTAAAAATTATTCAGCTGCCAGTGAGACAAGCTGCTTATCACTGCAGCTGTTTCACTTTTAAAATGTCTGGTTGCAGTTATGCATATTTGTTTGCATAGCACATACTATAGAACCTAATTGCTTCTAGGTCCAATTATGCATAGGAAACCAGAATAATCAGTGAGGTAATGCTGATTGTTTTGATATTAGGAACCAAAAGGGACAGATAAACTATTCCTTCCATTCAATATGTATTTTAGTTAAAGCAATTAATTGCATGTAAAAATTGAATTAGAAAAGATTTCTAAATATAGAGGCTTAGGGCCTGATTATGAGTCTGGCGGTCCATGGACCGCAAGTCTCACGGTGACATTGCGGTGGTGGTCCATCCTCCACTGCACTGATGGTCCAATCACCCTGTTACAAGTTGGGTGGTCTGACCATCATTGACCCTCTGCAACCACCAGTTACCTCTGATCCCTGATGGTGTCAAAGCGGTCTTGAGCCGCAATATGCATGTCGGGACTGCCGTGGTCCCACCAAGCATATATTATGAGTTTCCTCTCCGCCATGGTTTTCATGGTGGTTTTTCCTCCATGAAAACCAAGGCAGAGAGGAGATGCCTCTGGGCCATGGGGTGCATAAAGGAGGGCACATGTTGTGCTCCCCTCTGTGCATGCACCCCAGTACCTGCAGGGCGTGAACTGCACCAGTCCATGTCATGCATGTACTGCTTTTGACATTCAGATTACAGTGCCTATTTAAATGGCACCGCCGTGGGAACACCAAAGAAACATCAGCCAGTGACTGAAAAAGTCATAATCTGTCGGGCAGTGCACACACAGATTTGAATATGCCGGAGCGGGGTGGCGGTCCTGCTCCCGCACTGACAAACTCAAAATCAGGTCATTAAATATGTTGTGATTAACAGATGTATCTCTATGACAATTATATAAATGTAGAAGTTAAAAAGTACATTTCTTTTTACCATTACATACCAGAATTGCATTATTGACCACAACAGTTGCTATTTTTTAACACTTAACCCAGTGATGCCCTCTTTGACTTTAAACTAACCCCATAATCCTATTTTCCTTTACTATTGTTGTGTATCTGTCATTTTATTGGCAGATGGTGTTGTACTCCCCCAGTACAACCCACTGTGCAACTCTACTATCACTTCTTATCAATAGAACCTTCCCATATCTATACCATCACTAAAAAGCTATAGCTAGATCACATGAACTGTTATTCCTTCTGTAGTCATTGTCACATCTTCCATTACACAATCACTTATTTATCTGTAAACCTAAACTATGCCCTAAAGTCACCCTAAGCTACCCCTCACCCTCAATTTAGGATGAATATTGATGGCTATTAAAAGGACGTGGAATTGTGAAGATGGTAGAAGTGGGCCAGGCCAGGGTAGCAAAGTTGTAAAAAATATGCAGAAAACTCATCTAAATTATTCAGCAAGAAAAAGCATATTATGCAACATAATCAAGCACATTCAATGGGAATATGATTTTGCTGTTTTTCTATTTAAACACACTATATAACTGATTTAGCAAATAATTCACAAGTTTAATACTTGAATAGAGTGATCAGCAAATAATAGGGGATCACTTAAGTCTAGCAAATGTTCGGCCACTGTACTGCAACAAGCGCGGTGCTTTTTTATGTCCTCTTATACATTTAAGAGAGATGGGGATGCTAAAAACAAGCTGCAGATTCTTGTTAAGTAGGGAAAAATGCAAGCAATGCTGTGTGACTTTTTTGAAGGGCACATGCTTATTGCGATTGGAATTACTAAATAGAGTATTTTATTCTTCTCACCTTAGACACACATGGAAATACATCCACACAGCTTCAGCAGGAAAACATTGGGGAGATTAGAATACATTTATGCTGGCATTTTGAGCTGAAGGGAGCAAGATATACCACTGGAAGGTCTGCACTGTACCACCAGAAAGCAAGTGGTCTTCGCTAGTACAACCACTGTTCGAGCCACAACCTCAGGCACCATAGCAACACATCCAACTACTACTGACACAGTTCCTCACCACACAGCCACAGAATTGTTACTGTAGAAAGTATTGGAGAATTATGACATGTATTGAATAACCTAAAATACATTCATACAAGTAGGATTATCAGCTTCAGAATGGTATTTATCATAATTTCACTGTATTTGTTTTAATTTATAAGGAATACTGGGAGGGCAAGGGTTTGCTGTTGTGGGCTGTATAGGTGGGCATTTTTTGAAGTGGTTAGTTTAATAGTCTGTGTTTTGCAGAGGTTGAGTAGGTGGAAAGTCTGTTGTGGGTAGTGTGGGTGGAATGTGCATGGGTAGGGTCAGTTAAATGTATTCGTACTTTGGAGAGTTTAAGTAGGGTGTAGGTCTGCTAAAGGTTGTGGTGGTGGGAGAGGTGTTGCACAGTAAATATATTGTTGCTTTATAAATAAAGATCTTTTTCTTTTTTTGGTATAGTTGGGTGCCTTAAATGTATTATCTGGTAATCAATCCATGATAAATGTGGTAAGAACCTCCTCCTGACGAAGGCCCAAACCTTTTCCATCAAAAAAAAAAATAAAGACGTTTCATTGCTCATTCAAACATTTGCATATCATGCCACCACAATGTCAACTTTTACCCTCCTGCAATGTCAACTGTTGGAAATCAGACTATGTCCCAAAAAAAACATAATCCCATTTGAAACCTATTTTGGCACTTAACCCATATAAACACCTTCCACTAATAATCGATGCATACTTCCTTCTGCTCTGAAGTTGCCTCTAAGTAGTAGTAAGTGGTACATACCCATAAACAAGATACGACACAAATTCCACTTCGATTTATATGCAGATGACACCCAGCCTTACATGGAAATCTCCTCACTAGAAGCCATCCACCTCATAGACACCCTCAAAGAAGTCCAACACTGGCTATCTCACAACCACCTAAAGCTCATCCAAGATCAGACATAAATTCTACTCAAATCAAAGACAGAGTACCCCCGATGCTTGAATGGATAAATTCCATAGACAGGCTCAACGGCACTCTATCACTAGCCGACTCCATCAAATCTCTAGGCATCACTCTGGACTCCAAAACTGACCATGAAAGATCATATAAAGGATAATGTGAAGAGTGCCTTCTACAACCTAAAACTCCTCAACAAAATCAAACCTTACATACTGCAGGAAGACCTCAAATCTACCTCACAAGCGCTGGTGCAGTCTAGATTGGACTACGGGAATTCCATCCGCACATGCACTGCCAAAGACCACCTTGAGCCCATCAGAACCACTCTCAATTCAGCAAACAGACTGGGCAATGTAATCAAAAATATGACCACATCTGCCTGGCCCTGAAATAAAATAAAATAGCTCCAGATTAAAGCTCACTGCAGTTTCAGAACATCTTGTCTCACCCACAAAGCCCTGCACACTGGAACATCAACCTACCTTGCCTCTAAGCTCAAAAGGCCAGGACAGACTAGAAACCTCAGAAGCTCAAACACCACTCTCCTAATCCCACCCAAAGCCCACAAACAAAAAACTTTGGCTCCCTCCTTCTGAGGCAATGCCCCTAAAATCTGGCATTTCTTACCAATATACATGAGGACTAACCCCTCCTTCTCATGCTTTGAGAGTCACTTAAAGGTTGTTCTCCTCAACCAACATCTCAACTAGAGGTTCATCATTCACCCGAGACAGAATCTCCACCCTCTGCTCTCCCTGGACCCCCCTTTCTGTTTCTCCTCTTCTATGCAGTTCCACTGTTTGGACTTGATTTGACTTGCTTTATTTGATTAGACTTGTTAACTTGATGTAAACATATACTGATGTAAAGTGCTCTGATACCCTCAGGTAAGCTGCCCATCAATGTGGGAAAGTTCCAGGAAGACCTTTGCATACTGCTAAGGAAAACAGGGCAGGGCAAAACAGGTGGACCTTGCAAATATTTTGGGAATTGGCATACTCAGGGCAATTAAAAGGGAGAACAATGGACTCTGGTCTCAAGACAAAAAAACACTTGTCACATTCCTCACAGATCAGATTGTGCTCTAATAGATGTAAATGTAAATGTAGGTGTACTTATATAGCGCAAACCTGTCACCCAAAGGGCATCCTGGCGCTTGCTTAGGGAACCCGTCCTGGTATTCCCCTGTGAGAAACCCCGGCAGGGTGTCCACAAGGTGAAAGCCAGGCATCCCGCTGCGAGGGGCCGTCGTGGAGATTAAGCAAGCTATTGCCCAGAGTTGCAGAGTGTGACCCCGTGATTCGAGTAGGCACCGGAGCGAGAATTGTCGAGTCCGTGGAATTTTGAGCCCGAGACCCGCCGAGGCGGGGAATCGAACCCTGGTCCACGGTCGATCTCAGCTTTCGGGTCTGCCGCCTCTAACCACTGAGCCACGCTTCTCCACTCAGCGATCACTCAGATCAGCGATGCATTCACTTCCTGGAAGATTAAAGATTTCAGATTGTTTTTTAATGTGGAATAAGAGAAGACACACAATTGCTTTGCCTTTGCCAAGCCCAAGAATTTAGGATAATTTGTGTTTTACAGAAGTGGAGCTTCAACTGGAGCATCAGCAGGTGATGATATTTGTAAGTGATTTCCGTTGAGGTTTAATTTCTGTGGAATAAGTTTCAGGGTCAAAAATGGAGCCTCATTTTTTCCAATAGGAGTCCATAGTTTTGAAAAAAATCTCTACTTACCTGATGCACTTTTCACTGGTAAATTAGTAAGTGCTACCTCATTAGGAAAATGCCTGGTTCATATTCTTTACTACAGCTGCATAAGGGGCCCCAAGGTAATGTCTCCAGTGAACTTGTATGCATGTCAAGAGAAGATGATGAGACTGCAAAGACGAGAATCTCCACCAAACAGAGGTACTTTCTCTTAACTATATGATGTAGGTGCTTGTTTGGTGGGGATGTCATCGTATTCCTATACAGCAGGAACGTGTCACCAAATTTGTCAGGAAAAGCGTTCAGGCTCTTTTGGGAAACTGTCCATCAACTTGGGAAAAGGTGGGAAGTTCTTTGCATACTACTAAGGAAAACAGGGTGGGGCCAAAAGAACAGAGCTTGCTGATGATTTTGGGCATTTGCATGCTTATTGTAATTAAAAAGGAGTGCCATGGACTGTCCTTTATCTGCAGCATTGGGGACCGTGGGGGAGCCTCAATACCCCCATGGCCCCTGCCAGCTCCCCTCCTGTAGTCGGAGCCGGCATTACTTCTGCACACAGGGAGCGGACATAAATGCGGCTCCCTGCATTTGGGAGCAATCTTTTCATCGGTTTTCCTGCCTGCTTGACAGCAGAAAGGAACACAAATGAAAAGTCGTCTTCCTGCGAGTGGGAGCAGTTTTCCAGCTCCCACCTGCTGGGAGTGGACTTACTGTTTGCTCTCACTGTCAAAGCTCCTACCAAGCGAGAGCAAACAGTTATGTCCTGGAGGTGGGCACCCTGGAACATAGAGAGCCTGCCCTGTGGTGGTGGCTAGCCCCAGGACCTTTAATTGTACCAGGAGGAGGGTCATGCAGCACCTCTACTTTGTTTATTTTTGGGCCAGCCCTGGGGAGGTGGTGGTCCCCAGGGCCAAGTATGGCCTGTAAGGGAGACCACATGGCCCCCTCCTTGCAAACATTTAAGAAAGCCCTGGGGATGTGGGGTTCCCTGGGGCTGGAAATGGCCCGGGGGAGGGACCAGTTGGCCCTGCCTTCCCACTTTAAATTCCATTCGGCCCCAGGAAGGTGGTGGTCCTTAAGGGCAGTGAAGGGGGGGTCGACATGGCACACCTCTAATATTTTAATAATATCCCAGGGATGTGGTGGTCTCTGGGGCTCCTAAAAGTATCAGGAGAAGGGGCGTGTGGTCCTCATCCAGCAAAAATGTCAATCGGCCTGCCCTGGGGAGGTGGTGGTCCCTGGGGCAAGATTGGCCTTGGGGAGGGGGGCCGTGTGTGCCGCCACCTTGTTTAACATACAAATAAGACCTTGGGAGCTGGTCTACTCAGGAGCCCTAATACAAACAAGCCTTGGACACTGCACTTTTTTGCGGGGATTTGAAAATATTTTTCCTGTGAACATTTAAAAAAAATGTTTTTGGGCCCTGATGGGGTCACTGGGGCACCCCACCACCAGGCCTAGGGAGTCGGAAGAAGTGTGGTGTACCGGCCAGGGTGGCTGACTCCGGAACATGGGGGCTCACGGTACGATTGTCGGCTGCGAGTTAGCCCAGCACCTTTTGACTCTGTGCAATAGCTCGCTTAATTTTCCTGAAGGCCCCTAGCGCGGAGACTCCTCTCGGGAGGTAGCTGTGCGCTTTACAAATGCTGGTATTTAATCTCATTTCATTTCCTACTCTGCCACCTTCTTTTTTTTAAACATGTTTGTTTGGGACTCTGTTGAGTCTGAGTCCCAAGATTGCTGTCCTGGTTGAAGTGTTGGCAGTAAATCAGATCTCTGCATGAGATTGGTAAGATATGTGGAGGGTCCACACCTCTAGATATTCAAATTTCGATTTCAGTTAATATCTCAATAACTATTGAACGGAATTATACCAAATTAGAAAAAAGGTTATTTTTGGACCAAGAGCTACCTTTCTTCCAAATTTGGTGTAAATCTGTCCAGCGGTTTGAGATGTAGTAGGGTCTCAAATAACAATGGAAATTCACATGGAAAAGGTACTTTTTTTTACCCCCCCTTTTTCTCGGCTCGCCACGTGACGGATTGCTCGAAACATTTTATGCACAAGAATTACCGGTGCACTTTTTTTTTTATTCCATGAAGAGTTGTCACACAGCACCAAAGTCAAAAAACACTTTTCCTATGAAAACCTGGTCCGAACTATAACTACCTACTGGCGAGTGCAAGTAGATAATACATCATCATCACCAAAAACTTTATTTCGACAATACATGTCATAACAGCAATGGAAAATATAAATAGTTAAAACCATAAAATATCATACAGACATATATACAGATAAATGGAGCACCAGCACAGCATGGCTTAAGCAGATCCTCAACATAGCTCTATCAGTCAAAATCGATCTAACTAAATTCCAGTGCAGTTTTCATAAAGTTACAGTGAACTGGGATTTGATCTTTGATCTTATGCTACACATCCATCCCAGGAACTTGGCAACAGAAATTGCATATTGCAAAGAACAGTCTGAGAGCAGTAATCTCAGAGCAACACTGCTGCCTCGAGGGAGGAGCCAAGATGGCGATCGGAACGGTCGCATAACCGCCTCGCTCCGTGATCTCTTCCTCCCCGCCACCTATCCTGTATTTCATCCTGTTCGGGGTGTTCCGAATTTGGTCACTGAGGAAGAGCCGTCACTTACCATCCTTTTCCGGGGCTCTGGCGTGCAGTGATTCCGGCGTTCTGCCCTGGTCACTTTGTTGGCCTTCCCGGCCCTGACGCCGGGGCCTCGAGTGTTGTGCCTGCCCGGAGATGATCGGAGTGCCGGCGGTCCGGAACCGGTGGAGAGACCCGATGGTGGGAGCCTGAGAGCCGCGGGCCGGGACCCCCGGGGCAGACCCGCCCCCCGCTGGTGGGCCACCCCGCATGTCCGTTCGCCTACCGGCCCGAAGAAGAGAAGCCGCGCTGTCCGGCACCCCTCAAGTGAGAAACCCACTCCTGTTGTTAGTCCCGCCGGGATCCGGTGCTGGGCTCCCCCCGAGTGCTGTGGGGAGCACGCCCGTTCTTCTGGTGACTCTCCTTTCTCCGCCGAGCGCCATCCGCCGCGGTTTGGCGGTGAGCCCTGGGGCCGCCGGTGCTCCTGATGGACTTGGAAGAACCTGCGGCGATGGCGGAGGGTGCTGTACTTAAGATGGCGGATGGCCCCTCGGGGTGTCTTTCTCCTGGAGACAGGGAGGTTGCCGTATTTGCCTTCTCCAGCCCTCGTTTGGTTTGGGCGGCCCCTACTCGGAGTGCTATCTGGTTTGCCCTGTCTGCTCTGCGGATCGACCTGTCCTTGAAATGTCGAGCCTTGGAGTTGCGGATAGCTGCCATGGTGGCTCCGCCATTTTGTGACGAAGTGTCGTCTCCCCGAATTGTACTGCCAGAAACTTCGCCGGCGGCTGTGCTGGGATCTCCGGCTGGGTGCTCGATTCTATGGGATCTAGCGGACCCGGTGTCGATGCTGCAGTGCTTTCTACATCCTGTTTTCTTTGCTTCGTGCTGGACGGCCCAGATACTGTGCTTGACCACGTGGATCTTTGAGGAACTTTTGCATTCTGACTGTTGCCGAGTGCTCCTGGTTGCTTCTAGTTTGCCGGGACGTTGTTTTGCGGAGATCCCACCGGCTTTTCCTGACTGGTATGGACCCACTGTGTTCTGCTGTTTTTTGGCTGTGGCGGGGTTGGGAAGCTCGACTCTTCATAAAAGTGGACAGGGGTGATCGTGCCCGGATGCCTGTGGGACCCTTTTTACATGGCATCTCCGGGCCTCGTTATTCTGGATGGTTCCTGTCTACATCCTGGTGTAGGCTTTTCTTGCCTCTCCTTTTCGACCTCGATTAGTGCATTATTGTTGCGGGGGGTAGTGTTTTATGTCTCGGTCGCTGGCTCCTCTCCTCTCTCTTTCTTCCTTTTCCTCTCCTTCCTTTTCTTATTCCCCTCTCTTTCTTCGTTATAATTCCCTTTCTCTTTTTCTATATTTCGGGTGACTCTGGGCGACAGGCACGCTGTTTAGTGGGGTAGGCCGTAGCCATTACAGTGATGTAGGGTGGGGGGGGTGTTTGTTATTTTAGTTTGTTTTATTCTATGGTCCCTTTTTTGCCTTTTCCAGGGGGTGGGCTATGTCCCTTGGTGTTTACTCCTCTGTTTCGCTAGGGTCTGCACTTTCTCCTTTTTCGGGGCGGGTGGGCTGTACGTGTGGCGTCCACTTTATTTGTTTGCTGGTATTCTTCCTCTATTCTGCACCTGGTATGGGCGTGTGAGGTCTTTGGGCTTTGCCCTACTGTGGTCGTCTGCTTGCGTGGGGGGCTATTTCCCTCCCGCCCCCCCCCCTTCTTTTCTGTATATGTTGCATGACGCGCTGGTGGATATGGTTGCTGCCTCCTTTATATAATGTAAAATGAAACCTCTTTTATCCTGGCGCTGGCGATGTAACGACTTTATTTGCATTCATCCTGTATTCACCCTATCGTATACATTGCTTTGTTATTTTGATTCTCCTGACTTTGCGGCCGGCCCCTGTGGTTGTAGGCCAGCGCTTGTACTTATACGTGTCTTTCAATAAAGGTTTTTAAAAAAACGATAAAAAAAAAAAACACTGCTGCCTCTGGTACTCAGGTACTTGCAGGTCGGTTTAAGCCATTTCTTTTGCGTACCCAAATAGGACGGGCAGACAAATAGTACGTGAGGATGCGTTTCGATTTGGTCTGCACAATAGGGACATTTATTATAGACAGTGGAGTACTACTTGCATGTAAAAGATTTCAGTGGGAGGGGACATACATGGGATTGAAAATATAATCTCCTGTCAAAGGGCTTCGAGATTTTGTCCCAATAAGGCTCGTACTGAGGGAAAGGCTTGAATTTAAAAAACCTCCCTGCCAATGAGGTGCTCTCAGGTGCTCTAAAGTTGTTTATCCTAATCAATTCCTAATCGTGCTCTTTAATTATTTCTTTTGTGGGGACCTGAGCACCCATTGGGTTCTTCCATAGTTGCTGCCTTCCCATATTGGACAATACACCCTTGATATCAAGGAGCCAGCAGATTTTGAATGAGCAGTCGGCCTCAATGACATCCCTAAGAGCGTCAGCATAGTTGGCCAGCTCAGGGGTGCCAATATAAGATAGGACAAAATCTTGCTCTGTCTTCCAAAGATTTTCGACCTAGGTCATTAAGCAGAGGTTTAAGGGGAGTGCTTCGAGGGAGACTAGTGATTGTTCGAAATAACTTATTTGCAGCTATGACTAGAGGAATCAAATTCTCAAAACTCCAGAGTTCTGACCCATATAGGACCAAACTCACTACCTTGGTATCATAGATCTGCAGTACCGGACGAATCAACTTTAGCAATGAAGTTTTAAATTCTTTTGTTAATACACCTAATAACTGGCGGTATTTTAGAGCCATAATTTCTATATGGGGCTCCAACTCAAGTTTTTTCCTAATGTGATATCTAGATAAGTAAAGCATCTAACTGTTCTAAGGACTACCCATCAAGTTTTATAGTGCCCCTGAATGTTCGATGCTGGTTAAAGACCATAAATTTAGTTTTTTATTATTGATTACTAGCCCTCATGTGCTGCAGAAATCTTCAAAGTGGGGAAGTACACATTGCTAGCAACCCTGAGTTTTGGAAATTATGAGCGTGTCGTCTGCAAACATTAGGATGGGCATCTTTGTGCCTTTTAAAACTGGACATCTGATGGACATGTTGCTAGGAATTGTGAAACTTCATTTAAAAAGAGGGAGAACAGTGTTGGAGTCACTTAATTTCAAAAGAGCAGTAGTGGCTGGGTGATCGGATGAGTGCTGTGCTACTTTCTGGGAGATTGCATGACAACAAGAGTAGTGCTTGGATGATTGGAACAGTAGTAGGGTACTGGCTGGGTGATTACATAATTGCATAGGTTGGGCCTACGTGATTTTCAAAGTGCATCAACATAGCTTAAGTGATTGGAAGAGTGCATAGATCCTGACAGTGTGATTGGAGCAGTACAAGGATAGTGCCTGATTGATTCAACCAGTGTATAGCTAATGCATTGATAAATCTATGATTGCAGAAGCATGTCTGGGGGATTATACGAGTGCATAGGTAATGCCTACTTATTCCATGAGTGCTAGGGAAAAGTCTGGGAGAGTTGGGATAGAAGTGTGTAAATGGTTAGAGTACTGCATGGGTAGTGCATACTGGACTGCACCAGTACATATGTTAGTAACTGGGTCATTGCATGAGTACATGGGTAGTAACAGAATGATTAGAGTACTGCAAGGAGAGTGTGCTGTGAATTTATAAGTGCTTGGGTTTTGGCGGAGTGATTGGATTAGTACATGATGCTTGTTGGGTGATTAGAGGGGTGCACTGCAAGGGTACTCTACAGGTGATTATAGCAGTCCATGGTTAGTGCCTGGCTCACTTTGTGAGTACATGGACACTGACTGCATAATTAGAGCACTGTAAGGATAGTGTATGGTGAATTTAAAAGTGCTTGTATATTGGCACAGTGATTGGATTAGTGCATGGTGCTGGATAGGTGATTGGAGAAGTGCATGGGAAAGGCAGGGGGTTTGCTGGACTGCATGGGTACTACCTGGGTAATTGGAGGAGTGAATGAGTAGTGTGTAGGTGGTTGGAGCTCTGCATGGCTAGTGCACAGAGGATTGTAGCGGTGCATTAATTAGGGCCTGGGCCCGGCATGAGTACATGAGTAGTGACTGGATGATTACAGTGCTGCAAGTAGAGTACATGGTGATTTTAAAAATGCTTCAGTTTTGGCAGAGTGATTGGGCAAGTACATAGTACTGGATGGGTAGTTGGAGGTGTGCGTGGTACTGACAGAGCAATGGCTGGAGTGAAAGGGTAGTCCTCATGGGATTGTAATACCGCATCACTTAGTGCCTGGGTCATTGCATGAGTACATGGATACTGACTGGATAATTACAGTAGAGCAAAAAGAGTGCATACTAAATTTATAAGTGCTTGGGTATTGGTGGAGTGATTAGATAAGTACATGGTGCTGGATGAGTAATTGGAGGAGTGCGTGTGGAGTGTGTGGGGAATGACAAGGGGATTGCCAGACTACATGGGTAGTAACTGGGTAATTAGAGGATTGAATAAGTAGTATGTAGCTGGTTAGAGGTCTGCAGGGATACATACTGCACAGAGCATTGTAGCAGTGCATATGTTAGTGCCTGGGTCATTGCATGAGTATGTCAGTACTGGCTGGATGATTACATTGCTGGAAAGTGAGTGCATGGTGGATTTATAAGTGATTGGGTATTGGCAGAGTGATTGGATAAGTAAATGGTGCTGGATGGGTGATTGGAGGAGTGCACGGATACTAACAGGGTGATGACTGCACTACAAGGCTAGTGCTTAAGGGATTCTAGCAGTGCATGCGTTTGTGTGCTACTTTACCATATTAATACTACTTTTAATGTTACACCTAGCCAAATAGAAAGTAGGAACCATTCACATTTCTCTGCTATAAATCTCACCATATTCCTAAAGCATGCATGTACACCTCATAAATTCACAGAACAAACTTCAAACACCAAAAATGATGTGGCATATTTCAACTGTACCTCTCTGGAGACTTATAAAAACTAGACTAATCATAAATACCTTAACTCAACATCTGCAAGTAGAGACATACTTCACACACAACTCCATGCACACCTTAAAACTCGACAGACTGCACTTCCAATTTGAAAACGACACCTAAAATTATGCAGTTACCACAAATGTACATGTGATTGGAGAAGTCTAAAGGTACTGCATGTTCATTGCCTAAGTGATAGTAGGAGTGCATAGATCCTGACAGGGTGATTGTAGGAGTGCAAAGGTAGTGTTTAGGTGATTCAACTAGTGTTTAACTAATGCATGGATGATTACATCATTGCAGAAGTAATGTCTGGGATTAGAGGAATACATAGCTAATGCCTGTTGATTCCATGAATGCACAGGTAATATGGGGGGGCATTGTAGGAGTGAAAAACTAGTACCTGAGTGATTTTAAAGTGCTTAGGTAGTGGCTGTGTGATCAAAGCACTTCAGCAGTTCTGGCTCAGTGATCAAAGGAGTGCAGTAGTACTTGAGTAGTACATGAGAACAAGGGTAGTGCTTGGATGACTAGAACAGTAGTAGGGTAGTGCCTGGATGATTACATAATTGCACAGGTAGGGCCTACATGACTTTCAAAGTGCATCATCACTGCCTAAGTGATTTGAAGAGTGCATGGATCCTGACAGTGTGATTGGAGCAGTGCAAGGATAGTGACTGATTGATTGAACAAGTGTATAGCTAATGTATTCATGAATTTATGATTGCAGAGTGATGCCTGGGGGTTACACATGTACATAGGTAATGCCTAGTAATTCCATGAGTGCTAGGGAAATGTCTGGGAAATTTTAGGAGTACATCCAAACTACCTAAGTGATAATATCTCTACAAACATATCTCAAACCTCACTTTTATGCTGTTGCTTTACCATTTTACAACTACTTATAATGTTACACCTAGCCAAATACAAAGCAGGAACTGTTCACATATCTCTGCTATAAGTCTCACCATATTCCTGAAAACATGCTTGGATAGGTCTGTACCTTAACACTATATACACCTCATAAATTCACAGAACAAATATCAAATTTAAACCAAACACCAAACTTAATGTGGCATATTTCAACTGTACCTCTCTAAAGACTTATAAAAACTAGTCAAATCACTAATACCTTAACTCAACATATACACTTCCAACTTCAAAGCAACACCTACAATTATGCGTTATACTACAAATGTACATATCCATACACTGAAACAAATTACCATAATCAGTAAACCATATTCCAAAATACACATAATACTATACAGAATGTATATTTGAAACACCATTTAAATACATTACAACAAACTGTAATAAATATTTTTACATTTTAAAATATATGTCAAATTTGAAAGTTCATTATTTATATTTTAACTTTAAAAACAAAGCCAACGCATAATACACCTCACAAATTTTTAACTCACCTTTCAAATTAATTTGTAGATTATGAAGTATCAGAAACTCTGAAAAGATTTTCCTCTGCACAGAATCAATATAATGCACTGCTCTTTGCAAAGCAAAACCAGTAATGGCAAAGTTACCCTCTCTTTCGCCACACATATACATGTAAATAACAAATTATATTGCTTACCAGATTATTTCAAATTCTAAAACACATTTCTATTGGTTATGCATATCAACGCCTGCCAACTGACTTCTAAATTAACTCAAACTGCTTCTGGAATTTTGTGGAGTCGCGCCTCCACCGTGCATTATAAGCGATGGCACCACAAATCCATATGGGAGTTCAAAAATATATTTCAAATTATTTTACCAGTTTTTTTAATAACACACCACTTCTAAAGATAGCACTGACTTGGAAAATGTCACTGTAATAAAATATTACTTTAATATTAATAACAAATTCCAATTTTAATGCGACAGTTATCTTTCAACCCTACCCCCATTCTGCTTAATGCCTGTTTTCTTAGTAACAGTTCATGGAACACTCAACTGAACTCATAGGTCACAAGTTCATATTATTTTAAAGTTCACCACACAATGTTGCAAATACAAACAACAGGTGTGGTTGACTTTCCCAAAATATAAGTTTATTCTATGTAATGTACCTTTCAAATTTTTTTTACTAACCAATAAGAAGCATGCTTTTTAAAGACAGAAACATGAACCCCATTTTTGAATGTACAATATTTGTAAACAACCAATCATTTCTCTTCTTTTTTTAAAACTGCATCTTGTTCGCCATTTTAGATACCTCTCATTCTACCGACTGACTACTTCAGCTACGGACATCTTTTCCTTATAGCCAGACTTCCCTTCAAGATGCTTAGTGTGTGGATTGTGGGACACAGCTGTGTTTTCTGGTGCAAAAGGTATACTGAAGACAGAGGTATTGACAAAGACCTCATGATTGTCCACTGTGGTGGCAATGACATGGGCACATTAACTGGGGTAGGTCTGGAAATGCTAATGAAGGACACCTTTGCAGAATTGAAGTTGCTTTTCCCCAAAACTGTCTTTGTATCTTCTAACAAAAGCCAAAAACAGAAATGGAAGGGGTCCAATCCATTCTGTCCACAGATTGAGAAAGCTAGAAAAAATGTCAATAAAGCTGTTTCTGCTTACCTCAGAGACCATAGTATGGGCTCCATATACCACAACAATCTGTGTTTCGATATGGATGGGATCTACAGGAGTGATGGTGTACATTTCACAGATAAGGAAAACAGAGTCCTTCTCAACAACCTAAGGCTCTACATCGGCACTTAAATGAAGCTACAAAAATCTCCCAATAAACACAAGGGCTCTTTTTAGAGCCACCCAGTAACCCAACATATAACTAACTTAAAAAAAATATCTTGGAGTCACGCACCCCCTGCAACTTCAGGAGCTGCGCACTCATTGCGTTCACACTAGGGGGCCACGCTGAGAGCCACGTGCCCATCGCATTCACACTAGGTGGCCTCGCTGAGAGTCACGCACCCATCGCGTTAACACTAGGGGGCCGTGCTGAGAACCGTGCACCCATCGAGTTCACACTAGGGGGCCGTGCTGAGAGCTGCGCACCCATCGCATCCACACTAGGAGGCTGCGCTGAGAGCCACGCACCCATCTTGTTCACACAAGGTGTCACGCTGAGAGCCGCGCACCCTTCTTGTTCACACTAGGGGGCCGTGCTGAGAGCCACGCTAGGGTCACAACTCCAAATTATTTTTTTTTTTTAAATGTTCACTTTCATTAATTAACATTCGCCTTGGGGACCCCATCCCCTGAGGCATGGCCACCTCTCCATATTACATTTCTTTTTTAAAGGGGATGGGGAAGCATGGCCCCCCTCCCAGGCCACTTCTGGCCCCGGGGACCCCACACCCCAGGAATTGGCCTCTCTGTTGGAGACCGTGGAGGGATCCCAAATGCCCCCACAATCCCACAGGCCTGCAAGAGCCGGCATTGCTTTTGGGCAAGGGGAGCTGCTAAAATGCAGCTCCGCTTGCCCAAAAGCAATTCTGCTTTGCTTCATTGAAGCAAGAGGAGGTTTTCCTTCTCTTGTTTCAACGAAGCAAACCAGGGTTTGCTATGAAAGGGTGGAAACATGCTCCCGCCCTGTCATAGCAAACACCAATGTCCCGGGGGTGGGCACCCTCCCTCTTCCCACCCTCTATTTTTAAAGCCCTGGGGAGGTGGTGATTCCCAGGGATTCAGGGTGCCCGCGAGGCCCCCTACATACTTAATTAAACCCCAGGGAGGTGACAGTCCCCGGGGCTCAGGGGGTGGAGTGAGGCCCCCTACTCATTTTTATTTCTGCCCCTGGAGGTGGTGGTCCCGGGGCTCCCCACTGGCCCCATCAAATTAGTTTGATAGTGCCCACAGGACCTGGCCCACCTGGGGTCTTTTTGAAAACGAAGCGCGGCATTCCGCGCTTCAATGATTTTTTGTAATTGTTTGCGGAATTCGGGAGCCCAGCCAGCATTCCACCGAAATTACAAAAACAAAATATTTTTTGGGGGCCTGAGTGTCCCTGTGGGACCCCCTGAGCAGGCCTAGGGCGTCAGGGTCCTTGTTGAACCCCCTGAACAGGCCTAGAGTGTCAGGTGTTTCTACCCTGCCCCCTTTTCCTATTTTTTGAGGTTTTTTACTGTTTTCTGGTGCCTCGGTTCTAACGAGGCACGAGATGGCCGCCAACACTTCCTTTTTTGGAGTGTTGACAGCCAATTAGCATGAAGCTCGTGGTCGGGAGGGTCCGCGAATCCACCGCGGCCATAGATATCGATATTTTTTTTTATTTGATTTTCTCAGCAACTACTGAATGGATTTACACCATTTAACAGGTCTCTTCCTGAACCAAGGGCTACCTTTTTGCCAAATTTGGTGTAATTCCGTTCAGCAGTTCGGGCTGCAGCCGTGTCTAAAGTTTCCTATGGAAAATTGCATGGGGAAAACACGTTTTGGGACCCCCCTTTTTTCTGGGCCCGCACTTTCCAAATCACCATGAAACTTTCAAGATAGGAGCAGACTGGAGCGCCCCACAAGTTTTGAAACTTTCGCGAAGATTCGTCATCCGGCGCCACAGTTATTGGGAATAGAATGTTGCGATTTTCCTTTGGATAATAGGTCCTAACTATAACTACCTACTGGTGCCCAGAGACTTCCCTAAAGCTAGAGGACTCCATCCCCCATTTCCCTTTGCTCCAGGAGGTGTGTTTGCTAACACCTGTGAGGAAGGGGGCGTGGTCTAATCACGCTACAAACTGCAGCTGCAGTCCTGTCCTGCAGGACATTTGCCTTTTTGGAAAGGGGTTTCTGGCACCCAGAGACTACCCTGAAGCTAGGGGACTCCATCCCCATTCCCCTTTGCGCGAGGAGGTACGATGGCTAACACCTGTGAGGAAGGGACATGGTCTAATAACGCTACAAACTGCAGCTGCAGTCCTGTCTTGCAGGACATTTGCCTTTTTGAAAAGGGGTTTCCTGGCCCCCATTGACTGCCCTGAAGCTTGGGTACTCCAAACCCCTCATTTCCCTTTGCACCAGGAGGTGCGTTTGCTAACACCTGTGAGGAAGGGGCGTGGTGTAATCACGCTACAAACTGCAGCTGCAGTTCTGTCTTGTGGGACATTTGCCTTTTTGGAAAGAGGGTTCTGGCCCCCAGAGGCTGCCCTGAAGCTAGGGGACTCCATCCCCCAGTTCTCTTTGCGCCAGGAGGTACGTTTGCTAACACCAGTGAGGAAGGGGCATGGTGTAATCACGCTACAAACTGCAGCTGCTGTGCTGTCTTGTGGGACATTTGCCTTTTTGGAAAGGGGGTTCCTGGCCCCCAGAGAATGCCCTGAAGCTAGGGGACTCCATCCCCCATGTCCCTTTGTGCCAGGAGGTGCGCTTGCTAACACCTGTGAGAAAGGTGCGTGGTCTAATGACACTACAAACTTCAGCTGCAGTCCTGTCCTGCAGCACATTTGCCTTTTTGGAAAGGGGGTTCCTGGCCCCCAGAGACTGTCCTGAAGCTAGGGACTCAATCCCCCATTTCCCTTTGTGCCAGGAGGTGCATTTGCTAACACCTGTGAGGAAGGGGCGTGGTCTAATCACGCTACAAACTGCAGTTGCAGTCCTGTCCTGCAGGATATTTGCCTTTTTGGAAAGGGGGTTCCTGGCCCTCATAAACTTCCCTGAAGCTAGGGGACTCCATCCCCCATTTCCCTTTGCGCCCTTGGTTCAGAAAGGGACCTTTTTGTTAAATGGTGTAAATCCGTTCAGTAGTTGCTGAGAAAATCAAATAAACAAAAATATCGATATCTATGGCCGCGGTGGATTCACACACCCTCCTGACCACGAGCTTCATGCTACTTGGCTGTCAACACTCCAATCCAGAAAGTGTTGGCAGCCATCTTGTGAAAACAGTTAGAAAAATGGAACAATCAATTTCTTATTTTTCAATTTTTCTAACTGTTTGGAAAGTAAAGAAGGTAATCATGCAGGGATATGGTAAAAGGTAAAACGGGGCTCACACATTTATTGTAGGTTCCTTATGATATACTACTGGATAAAATGATGATTTTGCCATAGTTCTACATTCACCAAATAAGAAGGCTCTCATTTCCAAAGTGTTATGTAACTTTGGATGATATTCCAAAGGGTTGTGCAGCATATTTGGTTTTTAGTCATATTCTAGGGCATTCCTGGGGTGTGTGAACCAGATTCCCAAGCATGAGGTGGATGAGATGTGTGTGTGTGTGTGTGCCTATGTGTGTGGTGTGTGCATGTGTGTGTGTGTCTGTGTGATTGGCTGTCTGTGTGTATGTGTGAATGGTACAACCAAACCACCCTGCTTCTCATTTTATTTTCCATTCTCACTTCTTTCTAACCCAACAACAGTAGAAACATCAATAATGCCATGGACGATGTACTCCCAACACACTGCCACAGTGATGATGATAAACCGCAAATGCGTCATAGCAGTATTGTGGCATCAGAAACGTCATCCTAAATTTGAAGTGATGCTATCTCTATTTTACGACCTTTATGTCCCTGACCAAAGAACACATGCTATTGATCTTTCAAAGCTCTCACTACAGGGTAACAGTCAAGTATGTAGTAAAGAGCTGCCCAAAGATTTTCACGAGAGAATTTTTCTCTCAACACCTCCCGCATCTCTAATTCCTTTTCATCAGTTATTGTCTTGTTGTGCCTTCTTGACATGACAAAACGGTCTGTAAGCACCTTCCGGGAGACAGGTGGTGGTCCTTCTATTCCTTTATTCAATGAATACTGTGGAAGTCTTACAGTGGCGAGGGGTACTTCTTACCTACCAGAGCCAGGTTTTATACCTAACTCTGACTTCACATTGGTACAGTGTGTGCAATACTCTATTCTGAATGTCTCTATAATCTTCTGAAAATGCAAACTTGTCTGGCTGCTCATCTAATAAAATTTAGAATCACCTTAGGAGTATTACAGGTGCTTGTCATGAGAATTGCAGCCATTTGTAAATCCTCTAAAGGACCCTTCAGAATTAAGAGGGTACTTGTATTTTTGCGTCATTTGACGGATATTTTAACCTGTTCACGCTTCCACCTAAAATGACATTGGAATTGAGTCAAGAGTAAAATACTGGGTATGGTTGCAGTATGTTTTCTTGACGTAAAGGACTTTTAGACAGTAGTGCAAATGAGCTAAAATGTCCTAAATCACAGGGCACTAACATTGCTCAAGCAACTTTCTTGTTTTATCATTTATTAACAGACAACTAAAATGTCTTATCCATAAAATGCCTACTAACATGTCAGCTTCAATGCAGTGCAGCAAGCAAGGTTAAGCACTGCTTAGAGCACAGGAAGAAAACTGCGCAGAGCCATATTTCTTTACATGGCCTACAACTGTTGATATCCCCTCTGTTGGCACCCAAACAGGCTGCCTGCTGCCATGCACAAACTTTGCCACGTGGTGGAGAAGTGTATGTGTGAATTCTAGCATAGGATTCATACTTGAAGAATACCTTCCCAGTAAAAACCCTTATGCTAAACACATTTTAACATGAAATGTACGAAGAAATTCAAACATTTCTCCAAGTTCGCGCCTGCATAAAGGAGGAGGAATTTTTTGATGCAGAATCTGAGAAAAAAGGCACCATTCCTGCGCAGAATACCTTTTTCACAGGAAAGTAAATATATTTCCCAGATATTACGCTGCTTTGTGTCACTGTGCACCAGTGCAAAGTCTTAGGAAATCTGCCCATCGGCTGCTACTAGTTTTTGAAATATCTTCCTCAAACATGGTTGCCCAATACCATGCATATGCAGCCGATCAAGGAAATAAACTATTACACAACCACTAGGCATTGTGGTTTGGTGCAAATGGGTCTTCAGAACTCCACCCTTTATTGTCACAAAGTAGCTAGAAAACTATCATCTGAAACATTTCTTATATTCAAATGAAAAACACATGTATTTTCGAACCACACTGTGCACATGTGGAGAAAGGAGATTGGGCTTAATTGGAAGAAATCTGTTGACAACAGTCAATTGGAATTTGGTAGAAACACAAAATACTGAATATAAGTAAACCTTTAGCACGATCTCCACCAAACTTTATGACCCTATACATTTTTAGAATTTGGAATACATTCAAAACGGTTCCCCGGTGGCAAAAATGATTTATTTCACAGCGGAAGCATTTGCAATGCTTAGAAAACAGAGTACAGGCAGAGTATTCGTTATGATACTAAAAATGGGATCTCTGTGGCTCAACCTACACATTCACCATTCACTTCCCAAAACGTATACTTTTCCAGTCTTGCATCCAAAAACATATAATTATGCCTGCATGCACCGGAACATGCAGTGAAAATTACTTTTTAATGAATTGGGAACATATTTTTGCTGGAACAAACTGTAAGAAATTGAATCTTGCATTTTCGGGAATTAAAGGTGATTTCATACTTCTACCTGAAAGTAATGTTAACAATGCATCATGTGTCACGAGCTGTAGCACAGAGACATGCTTAGTTTTCTTGGAAACTATCTTATCTGGATGGTAAATAAATACTGCATACCTTACAAAGCTAATGCAATTTGAATCTCTACTAAAACAGGTATGTATGCCGAGTTAATAAGAACAAAACAGTGCCTTGCCAACAAAACATACCCGTTTGTGAGGCGGTGCACATGAGCATACAACTGGGTGTGCGTATGATGCATAGGGCCTGTAAAAAGAGTGGTGCTCAAACTGTAGTGAACACATTAACAATATCAAAAGTTATTGGTTGAGGCAAAATCCCCTGTTTTAAATTTCAGACACAAAACTTCACAGTAGTTAAAAAATAATCTGTAAAGTATTTGTACTGAAAGGTTTTGATACCAGTACTATATAAATTATACATTCATAGAAAAATGCACTTTTGTATTTATTTAAGTTTTCTGTGTGCTTAAATCCTTCTTGTATTATAATGCTATACAGTATGACCCTTGTTTCCTTGCACATAACTCTTCATTCTAATATTCATAGAATTCAAAATATTTCTAAACAGTGAATGATTTTTTGCAACAAACATCAAAGAAACTGAAAACCTCCGAAGTAACAGTTGTCAGATAACATATTTAGGGATTTTAATAGAGGCAAGGTCAGCTATGTGTATGTGACTCGATGTACAACCTCCTCTAATTCTTATGAAATCCTTGATTGCCATTTCTTTTAATTTCCAAGACTGGGTAACTTTTCAGTGACGTCCATCAGATCATGCATGTCATACCTTAATCCAAAGTTATTATACCCACGTTACAGGAAACCTTTACAGTCTAAAACAAATATATTTTTGTGCTACAAATGGTACTATTTTTGCTACAAATGGCACTATTTTCACACAGCACATCAGGCCCTGTGATGAATTCCAAATAATCACTGTTCAGAAACCTATATCTGTTACATCAAGAAACATTTAGAATTTAAATACTAAAAAGTTGAATAAAATATTTAAAAAAGAGATACATAAGGACCTGAGTGCAAGTTTGTCAATTTTAGTTACCATACTAGATACAGTCAGTAGTTTCTGACACTATGCAGAATATAACGTCACATTTGAGTCTACAGTACAATATATGTTTTTCTTCTGTATCCAACTGGCTATAGATCAATCACCTCCAACGTAGGTCCAGGAACTCTATCATACTTGGCAATTAGTGGGTGGAAGAACACCCAACATTTACAAATGCAATACCTTCACAAACAAGAATTTGCACATGGATTGCATTTTAATGGATCCCTTGTAATATACTCCAATGACATAGGCATTAGGAAATAAGGAAGCATGAAGAAACCCCTCTCAATAGTTGGGAAGCGAAGACCAGGCAGGGGTGCACAATCACAGCTCAAGTATCTGGGTAAATGTTGATGACGCTTAATTTGTTACACAGATTAACTAATCAGAATACTGTATGTAATGCATCCTCATCCAGCACCAACCTAATATGAACCGCTAAATGAATATCAATATAACCACTTTTGACAAAATGCCATTGATATGACAATACAAATCTAGTTACACTCAAAACAATGGCAGATTAATTTTGCATTTAAGTCTACAGTGGTACAAGGAGGAAGATGCATCCATTGTTACAAAAGAAAAGGAAACATCCAATCCGGATGTACTTTGAGAGCAACTCGTGAATGTTGAGAATTTCAATAATGCACATTTTGCTATGAGTGATCAGAGGAAAATGAAAACACACATGCATCATGGCTGCGCTTACATTCAAGATGGAGGTTAGGTCTTGTTCGGGGGATAATTTAGTCAAGCTCAGGGAAATACAGTTTTGCCAAGTGCTGTGTTTTCAATGCAATGCCCATTTTGCAGGATGTTAAGCACATATTATTTGTGTATCAGAAATATCTTTATCAAAGTATTGCATAGCTGACACCCATGAATAGTGTACAAATACCACTGACTGCGGGTAGAATTTGCAGAATGGTACAAGTAAAAAAATAAGTGTGGAATATACTATGCAAATTAACTACTCTTTACTGAAACAGAAGGAATACAGAAACATACAATGATAGGAATCTTCAATCAACATGGACCTCTATCATCAGCTCACCCTGTTCTCTGATGAGGCAGATGATGGTATCCAGACGATAGTTAGTCATACTTTAAAGTTCAGGGTTTTTTCCTGAATAATGGAAGTGGACACTCACATATAAAGACTGATGGGGCAAGGGGCCCTGAATTGCAAGTATACAATACGTTAATGCCACTTTGTGATCTTAGATCCTCTACTACTGCCTTTCCCATAGTAACTCTAAACTTACCATTAGCCTAGTCCTCCACGCCTACCTATAACCCAGCACTTCAGCCCCCACATATACCTACGTTTGCTACCTATATCACAGTACAAACACTCCTGCCTAAACATTTATCTATACCGTAGTACCTAATTTTTTACTTAGACCATGGTACCCCTATTTATTTATTTATTTTAAAGTTTTATGTAGCACAAGGTCACCAATAGAAATTCAAGTACCTTAGATTCAACAAATAACCAAGTATATGAAACAGTTGAAAAACAGGAAGAGCCTCAAATGCAGTGGGGAGTGGGAAAGGTGAGGAAAGGATAGAGGGAAGGAGAACTTCTCTGGTAAAAGTGACTTCATACAACAACCAGAAGATATAGTGACCATAACTTGAAAAGTAGATGGAGGTCATCTGCTCTTGAAAATCTATGTAGATCACCCATATGGTGTGAGTTCTTAGTGTTTGAAATGATTGCAGTAAAGACGGAGGCACAATTCTAAGATCTTTTCTGAAAGCTAGGATAGCCGGTGCTAATCTCAAGTAAGTGAATAAAGAGTTTCAGGTGCTATGAATTGAACTAGAGAAAGACTGTATCAGTGCTGAGGATGATTTGGTTGTGCTTTCGTATATGATCAAAAGCTCTGCTAAATAAGAGGGTTTGTGCTGAAAAGTGCCTTATAGGTGAGGCAACATGTCTACGCCTAAGTGTAGGCCTAACACCTTTGTCCAACTGTCCGTTTTAACACCTTCCAGATGTAGGAAGCCAAATATATAAATTGTTTATTATCTACCACCACAGTACAAAATTATTTCCTAGTCATACTCTCATTGCATCTCTAAGACACCCCTGTCTACACTTAGCTAGAGCTGGATAGCAGCATAAGGCTACCTCACAGAATTCAGAGAGATCAGCTGCATAAGAACTGAATCAATAAACATTCAATTAAGCTCCCAAACCAATTTAGAAATCAATTAAAAAGTATTGTATGATGAAAATAAGACCATACTGATAAAATATTGTATCAGTCACTGCAAAGGAATAGGGTTTCATAGGAACAGTGTCATTCCACTCTTCTTCCCAGTGATGCCTGGAGTGTTATTGAAGGTTTCCATATATTACTCACAAATGGCGAGAGGAGAGTTCCACCCACTCTAGGAGTACAATACGACTCATAACTCCAGGTGTTTTTTGCATTCAGTCAGGCCGGAGATCCTCAATGAGAGTCAGTTGTATTGTGCAGGTGAGCACTTTTCACAACCTCTAAAATTCAAAGAGTTCCTGTTGGGTACCTCTGGCTTACATCTATGCCGTAGATAGTCTCTTCCATTACTTTCAATTGTGCCTAAACCAGTAGATGGTTACCTCACTGTAGTATTTGCTGCTGACATGAGAGTTCTCGACTTACACTGAAGAGTTCTCTTGCTGAGTACCAACTAACAGTGAATGGAAGTTGGTTTTGTCACTCACTTCCAAGGTCCAACAAAGTATCTTCACTGGATCCAATGCATATCCAGTTATAACTGGTCAGCTGGTTCTCCTCACAAAAGAGTCTTTTTTCGTGCTCTATTGAATCCCTTACAGCCACAATGAAATCAACTGTCTCTAATCACTTTTAGAAACATTCTCGGTTCTTGGCATGAGTGATCACGTCCCTTTCTCACTGTTTCAGCAGTTCTTCTTCTTCTTCCAAGCACTGCACTATGTATATTCATGGTCTTGCTCTCGGCCCAATGTGTAAAGACAAAACGAAACTCGAGCTGGATAAATATACTTGTGGTACTCTGTCAACTACACATCATAAATCTGTTTTGAACAAAACATATTTTTCTACAAACACTGTCATTCTTTTTTAAGTAATTGATTCGCACTTCTGAAAGTTCAGGGTATATACAAATTAAGGTCACAATGTTTGTACATTGCATTGATTTCACAGTTAATATTTCACAAATCATACATCCTAAAATCGTCAATCACAAGACATACTCAGATGTTGATAGTTAAATTTATATTAGTTTACATTATTTTTTAAATATTTAAAAATGTAAATAAATATAATTTAAATTTAAGAAAATAGCTACAAATAAAACATATATATTATTGATTTACAAACTATTTTAACAACCTTTTTTGTATTTAAAAGTTATTGTAACATTACATTCGAATACAATATAATTCAATTACTTTTAATTATTTCTCGACATCACTTTTAATCATTATAAAAGCAAAAGTGTACTTTTCCTGGGAAAGTGTATTTTTTTTATTTAAACTTCAGCAAACTAATTTTAAGTTTTGAAAATATATTTAAATTAATTAAAGTTTTAATAAAAAAATAACTTAATAGTGATGTCAGGTTATTTTTTTGTTCCATATTTAAAATAAATATATACAATTAAATTACAATTATATTTTACATAAAAATATGTTTATTAACTTTTTCCAAGTTTAATAAATATTTTATATTTTACCTGCACTTTATCATATAGCGAACACCTCCAGTGGAGTGGAGCTCTCGTTATGGTAGAGTCTAGGGAATGTCTTCCTATGCTTTACCAAACAGAGGTCCCTGCCCAAATGCGGAGAACTCCCAGTAGATAAGTATAGGCAATTTAAAAAACATTTATTAACACTCGTAAGTTTATGAATAAAATGTGGTAGCAGTTCAGCAGTACTAATATAAACCTGCTAAATATTCTTTCTAAAGGCAGTTTGTGAAAAGGTCTGAATATATCTTGTCTTATACATCTCAGATAATGGGTCAAAGGAAGCTACACGCCCACACCTTCACATCTTCCACACCACACCACACTATCTTGTATCTACCCAGGTGCTGCAAGTAATGATCTTCTAATGGAAATAGGCTTTCCTAGTAGAACAGCTAGACAGGCTGTACATCTGCAGCAAAAAAAAAAACGAACTACGTTGCATTTTCATGCAACTACAAGCACTCACATGAGTCTTTCAGCCTCTGTACACAGTTTAAGGGGCCGCATTCAATGAGAACCTGACAGGTGAATTCTAAATGAACAGAGACAGAATATTGGCAGAAGTTAGCACAGAAAATTAGGGGCCCTCTCGAAACAAAACAAATGTTGTTGCACCTGGCCCCTGTCCTAGTACCTCTAAATTTGAGGTACTCTATCCTAACAAGTAATCTAGAACTTTGCTCCTGCAATTAACATATCCATAACTATATCCTAGTACGGTTACATCTGCCTATACAAAAGTTCCTCAAATTATACCATAGTTAGTTCACATACAACACAGAACATGTTTACTTTCCTCACGTCTTTACTCCTGGCCATTTTTTTGTTCTTACCTGTTTCTTGGTGCTATTTGCTTGACACCAGTGTTCCCAATTACAGCTGTTGTTTTTGTTGCTGAAAAGCCTCAACGTTGTCAGGGAAAAGTGTTTTCCTTATTTTTGAAATTCACCAAATTGAAGTTTAACCTGATTTGTGTCGATAAACTGGTGGTGTCAGTTTTGTATTTTGAACAAAATGCGGGAGAGATGATAATGGTACTGCAGTGTTGAATACAGCTGAAGCATGCTCGGCAACATGATTCCTGAGTAAAATTTTCGAAGGTCACCAAACACAGAAAAGATGGCAGGACAGTGCAGTGAGAATGATCAGAGTGTGACGAATGTGGAAGGTGGCACAAAAAAAGATAAAAAACATTTCTCTTTTATTTTCGGACTGCAACAGGGTTTATGACAGTCAAAAAACATTTGCAAAAATGAACACTGAAAGCTGCTTTAAGTTGCGTTCATGGAGTCAGAGAGTCAGAGATGATTTCAAACACTTCTTTTAGTAAACCAATCTAACTGTTCCATTCTGCAAAACTTGAATCAAAAGACTGCAACAGAATCAACTGGACTACAAAGGCATATGATACATTTTAGCAAACACTAGGACCCATATGTGCAAACACAAGAGAAGTCAACATTTAAATTTTCTGGCTTCTGCTAAAGATCTCCATGGACCGCAGCATAGCTGGGTCTGGTGGCTTAGTGGACTAATGCATCTCTTTTGAGGTCCTGAGTTTGACTTAATGGTCACAAGTTCAAATCCCTGTGACTCCACTCAAATTTCATCCTTCGGAGGTCGATAAAATGAGCACCATTAAGTTGGCTAACATTAAACATCTGTTATTCAGCACCAAGATACCCTTCACTGTGAACGTGCTATTTACAAATACACATGTTATGTTATAGCCAACCTGTTCTCCCATCCTTATCCAAGAGGATGATTTTATGCCACTTACCTTTATACATTCCAGATTTGTATTGTTTCTTGTTTCAACTGAATTTGCGGGGATGTTTGGGTCTCTGGGCACTGGGTGCTTGCTAAGCAGCTCCAATTGCAAGTTGTCTGATACCGAAAACGTGACTCGTAATTTTGCTGGCCCAAATTAATTATTTGTGCTTTAGATGAGGCTGTGTTAAAAATGCACAAATATTTAAAAGTTGCTTAAACATAACATTTTACTTGTTGGTAGCAAAGTGGCTTTGTTGAACCCACAAATGAAACTTTAAAACATTGTGCTAAGATTGACCCACCAACCCTGGACTGCTGCAGACCAAGCTACATGAACACATAGCAGAATAAACATTTTTGAAATGTATAAAAGGGTACTTCAAGAATCAAGTCCCCTATGAAATGTGCTTTGTAGTCCACAATGCATAAAGGCAAAATGTGTAGAAGATATGCGTAGTAAGCATGTAGTTAATATGTCTCTGCAGTACTATAATACAAAAGTGCCACTTAATACACAGCCTCAATATATGTCACATAGGTAAATATTGGAAAGTTAATCTTCACAGCATTTCACTATTTACTAAATTATACATTCATTGGTGAACTTGGGTTTTTAGTATAAAGATACTTTTTAGAAAAGTTATTTATGCCTTTCTGATAATAGTCCCATAGAATAATTCTGACAGGCTCAGTGCTCCTGCAATCACTCTAATTAGATTTCACTAGTTCACACTAGATCTGGAATGAGTGTTAGTAAACCTCATCAGGGTTTTCCTGGAGACAAACTGCTGTCTGCATGGAAGATGACTGAGACCTCAGAACCTGATGTTTCTTGTACTCGAGCTCTGGAGGTGATTCCCAAAGAATCAGGGAAGTTTGCCTTCTGTTGTCCACATGGACAAGAAAGACAGGCGGGAACTTTGGCTGGGTAGAGAGGTTGTCTCAACATTGGGACTGTGAATTGGATCCCACAGGAAAGCCCCTGATTGCTTATGAGCATTTGAAGGATTTAACAGAAATATATTCAAGTTTTAGAGTAGCTTGGCCTTCAACATCTTTTAGGATTATGAAGGGCTAGAAGAAGATATTGAAGCCACCGGAGACAGGGGAAGCCTCAGAGTGCAATATTTCCTGAGGTTTTCTCTGCAAAGTCTTAAGATCCTGTGGGACCATAGAAACTAGATACTACAATCAACTGAGCTCTGGCTCAAAATTTCAGCAGACCCGTTATATCAACGTATCTGGCCTCAAACAGGCCCTGCTAAGAGTTACCCCATTTTTCTCTGCTGAAATGTTATTACCCTCCAAAAAATGGATAAGTCAAAAGGTCAAATTGTTGACCTTGTTAAAGTGCTAGAGATCGCGGGTCACCCGACCAATAATTTCGCCACTTCTGGCTTCGGGCCCATATACTTTACTTTATCATATACATTGATCAGATGACCACGCAATCTACTACCAATAATTGTGAGTTCCCTTTCGATTTATTTCCAGTGTACCCAACTTACCATCCACCGCTATGGGTACCTATGACATCGATGGGTCAGGGAGCTAGCTGTAAAAGGAAAAGGCAGCAAAATATACTATTCAACATATGACTTTACTTTTCATGAAATGACCACGGACAACTGGAAGTTTTGAAAGTTTTATCTTAAATTCAAAATAAAGGGCAGTCATACAGTTTTATCAAAAGAATGCTAGTGCGACAGGGAACCCGCTAAGTGAAAAGGGAAAAACTAAGATAAGGGCAAAGTGAACACGCTATAAATCTGAGTTACTTTAGTCAGGTTTACGAGAGGAAAAAACCAAGATCATAACAGGAAGTTGCAAACTGCAATACAAAAAATGATTTCTAAAAGGTTGGGTAACATAGGAACACGCTATGAAATGAAAATGCAAACGATTTTATGAAATGCAATGGTTGCAGGAGAAAGCATGGAAAATGTATTCACGTGCAAAGATATGTCTTTATTAAAGCAAAGACAGAAAAATAGAAAAGGTGCAGTTTAAGAACTCAAAGCGATATTTACCTAGACTGGTGTGAAAACCAACCCTGGCCACGGGTCAGTTTAAGGACAGGAAAACCCTCAAGGAAGGATAACCCTCAGTGGGACAGCAGGTGCAGAATGGACACCCCAGGACAGGACAGGAAACCCCAGATTCGGATCAGGACAGGACCACCAGGATACGACCAGCACCCGCAGTTCGGAAGCAACGCCTGTGCTCCACCCTCTCTGCAGCTATCAGTCAGGACCCCGATTGGGTCAGCGAATTCCCCAGAAAAAGTGCTCCGCCAGCACTTAAGGTTCGGTAAAACCTTCAGAGTCTATGGTCAAATTTCGGACAGAGAGCTCCGCAGCACCTCTGTATCAAGTCACCTATTGAGTGCGTTGGGTCAGTGACAGGTCAGCTATTCAGACAAGTCGGACAATTTCCCTAGGTGAACCTAGGCTAGATATACTGTTTTGGGACAGGGTACCACCCCCCAAATGTTGCAAAGTGTCAGAATCCTCAATTTGGATTGGTCCTAAAGTAGGATTTGGTTAACACACCAATCAGAACAGACTATTCTAAGGCCTAATTTACATTTTTGGGTGCCGCCTAGCAAGATTGGGGTTCCCACGAGAAGTCGCACGGAATACAATGAAAACTTATACATTTGTAACAACATAGGGACATTGGTTTCATCCTCCTGGGTCAGAGGTAATTCTCTCAGGAGCATCTCGACTGTGGCTGCCAGCTGGCTGAGTTCCACGGTCCAAGTTTGTCTCTGGCCTTGCATCTGGAGCATGCGCAGAAAGGACCTTCAAAATGGCTCATGACCCATTTGGACCCCCATTTCCCGTGATACATGAAAAGTAAGCGAAAACAAATTAAAACATAGAAATGAATGAATGTATTACATGTCATGATTTCACATTTCAGGTTTCATCATTATAAAAATATACTATGCATTAATGGTAAGTGCAACAAACAATGTCACAAGAGCAGCAGCACAAGGCTTCACCACGTTATCAAAGCATAGTCATCTTATTGCATATTACGCATGCGCACCCTTTCCCTCCAAAACTATCTCTACACGAAGTCACGTGAGTGTGACTGACGCATGCGCAGAAGAGGAAAGTCAAGCAGCGGCCATTTTAGAATTACAAAAGTTATTCGTATTAATAAAACACATAAGCAAGCTTCTCTATCATACATATATATCGGAAATAAAAGATATTAGTAAAACGTACAACTCGTTACGAGGTTACAACGGTTTCGAGGTTCATGAATCGAGCAAGTCGCGATGCGAAATCTTGCTCTATCAAAAGCACTAGGCTTTACTCAACCCTTGATTAACCTAATTAGGCCTCAAAGTGCACCTAAGACCTGGTCACCCACTTGACCTGGTCATAGCTCTAGGCTTTACACAATCCCCAAGTCATCTCATACAGCCTCAAAGTGCTCCTAAAACCTGGTTGCCCACTTGACCTGGTTAAAGCTCTAGGCTTTACACAATCCCCAAGTCATCTCATACAGCCTCAAAGTGCTCCTAAAACCTGGTCAACCACTTGACCTGGTTGAAGCTCTAGGCTTTACCAATCCCTGAGTCATCTCTTTCAGCCTCAAAGTACACCTAAGACTTAGTCACCCTCTCCTTCTTACAGTTTTAGTTGTGGCTTTGAGACAGCTTTAGAAAGTCATTAGCCTCATGAATTTAAAAAGATTCATACATAAAAAGACATTACGCACATAGAGAGGTTTTGGGTCAACTCACTCCATCGGTAGGTCTGTTCAACTGTCATTTAAATTTTCCATCAACCCACCACAGAATACACACTGTGTAGTGCTCAGTCTATTTCAGTCATAGCTTCTTTTGCACTGACAGCATTTTGTACTATCGAATATGCTCATACACCTAAAATGAAATCTATTTCATTGCTGGGGCTAGTGGGCTAATACTTTACTTTGCTAATGTTTTTCTTTCCATTGTTTATCTATTTTTTTTAGTCATTCTGGTGTCTTGCATCTATGTCTTCAGTTTGCTATAATTCAAACTCACAAAGTAGATTTTCTTTATACTAATAACCTTATTCCCTGTACTGTGCAATAAAACTAGAATAGTTTCTGTATCTGTTCTCAGTACACTTTCCGGCTAGGAAACACCAGTACTTTACCACTAAATATATACGTGCAATGGTTCATATTTAATTATAGTTTGAATATCCAGCATATAACTACTACATTTAGACAACGCTGAGTGTTGTGCTATGGGTAAATGTGTCAAGAAGGTTTTTTTGCCTTGAAAGGGGCACTGGTGACCTCTATCTCCAGGACCAGTCTGGAAAACAGCATTAGCCCCAGAACCAAACAGGCTTGTATTGCACTGGGCATTTCCCTGGTGGGTCGGAACCTATGGAGGCCTAGTTTTAGGGCAGGGGACTGTGCTCCTGGTGACTCTGGCATTTTCCCCAGCTTCCTAAAGTTAATTGCAGCAGGCACGGGGAGGCTTCAAGGGGGATAGATAAAGGGAAGGACGGGGTAGTTAAAAAGAAAGCGATCCGAGAGGGATGAGACAAAGAGGAGATGGAGAGAGGGAGAATAGATGGTTGGAAAGAGAGATTGCATGAGGAGATGAATAGAATAGGGCTGGTTTGAAAAATTTTTCCAGGGTTGCTTTTGGTTCCCCAATCCAGTCCTGATTAGCCCAGCAAAAATCTTCAAACAGCCCCACAATGTACGTGCTCATCGCAGAAATTGGCCCATAGAGGCTTTCATCCAGCTCTGAAATCTGCCCCCTTGTTGCAGTCCACTAGGAAATTTCCAAACTGCATGAAAGCAAATGCAGCCCTCCTGATCACACTACAGCAGTGATACTCAAAGTACGGCCCAGGGGGGGCGCAGGCGGCCCTTCTGACCTTTCCATGCGCCCCCCTGGGTAGCAGCAGCAGCATTGGGCTGCTGTTTACTCAACCCAGCCTCAACATGCAAAAATGTTTTAAATATACAGCAAGCTGTTTTTAAAGGTTAATTACAGTTAGGGAAGGAAGAAACTAGGTTGCTAACTTTAGGAAAACCTGCATTTATTCACCTTTAGTACAATTTCTCCTTAGTAAATCAAATAATAGCAGTGCATTCAGAAGTATTTTTCTTAAAGTAACGGTTTTCAAACATGAATTTAGAAACGTTCATGCTTCCCCCCCCCCCCCCACACTGACAACAATGCCATTAGCGATTACATCCAAGCACAGGAGATGGTTTAAAACAGCATGCATCCGGAAGTCATGTATTTCGAGTTCCGCTTGTATGTGATAACAAAGAAAAAGGAGGGAAATTGAAATAAAACAATTGCCCACGGTCACACGATTTGGTCAAGTGGACAAGCTGGGATTCATCCCAGGTTTTCTGGTTTCACATTGCGCAATTGAGTTCAGCCACTAATTATACAATTATACGTGCTTTGTATTCCCTACAGCACCAACTTTACGCCCCCTGCTGGCATCACTGCGACCCTCGGTCACACCAAAGACCAAACTTTTCGGCCCCAGGAAAAATGTTTGAGTGCCCAAGCTCTACAATCCATGTTTATCCTGTGTTAAATGTTAAGTGCTGTTGTTGCCAAATCAAACACCAAAGAATGCGCACTAAAAATTAAAATGTTATGTGAAGATCAAAAAATTTAATACAAATTTCACAGCATCAGAAATGTCATAATAGGTCACTACATATGTTTAATTTCAGTTTAGAAACCTTTAGGTCATTTTATTTGCATTCTGGATTAGGCAGTTGGCAGGCGATAGAATTCTATTGTGAATGGAAACAAAGTAAATCCAGGAACCAGCCGGGGTGCAGCTGAGGCCATGTCCTCTCTCGAATTTAGACACCTATTTGTAAGATTCTTGTTCTGGCCTGTGCTTTGTGGTAATGAACGACCTCTGCAAATTTAGCTGGCTTTATAATTTCGAGGAACATCAAGAAAGTGCTACTGTACAAAATTAAGGAAAGAAAACCTCTTTCATGAAATGCTCTTCAAATGTGGGAAATAATGAAGCCTACTTACAGGTTACATGAAAATTACCCATCTCAAAATTTGAGAAAGTACAAAAAAACTGCTCCTGGTGAGTGTCGGAAGTTCTTCTACACATCCTGCCCTAACCAGTCTCAAATCTTCTGACAGTTAAACCCCCTATTTGTGTAATGTGGATCTATTTCTGCATTAGTTCGAATAGAAGGAAATGATAAAATAATCTGATTAATTTCAAGCCCGGTGCATGTGCCATTAAACCATACATTAAAGTTTCTGATTTCTGACAATTTCTAACGTACCCTGCTGGCTTCTCTGCGTGCCAGACACCACAGAAGAAAGGGAAGATATTCCATTCTGTGCCCGATTACTTGCATTTTGTAGTGAAAAGGGATGGTAGAATAAGAAAAATAATGACACACAGAGACTCGAAAAAGAAGAAAAAGAAGTTTAGGCGTTTTGTGTGCAGGGCAGAGAACAATTTTGGGCCAGCAAATCCATTTTTTTAGTTTGAGGAATATGTCAGTGAAAAGTCAAGAGTGCATTTAAAGTATGACGCTTCCGTCAAAGTAGAGTAAAAATTACCATTAGGAAATCTGTATTAAATAAAAGAAACTGGGAGCAGATATTTACTCCCAGCTGCGAGGAACACTGGTCCAGGATGGTTTATGCCAGATTTTCAGGGTGGCCGCACAAAACAAATGTGCCTACTGTTAACATAAATGAACTAATGCACTAAGCTACTGGGTATATTGAAATTCATGTAAGTATTCAGTAGGGTACATTTGTATTACACCAGGGCAATTTGTGTACTTTTGGGAATTTTTGATTAGTAAAGCGAAATTCCTAAACTTCCTACTTTACACCAGTCACGTAATTACACTGCCATTTACTGTAAAAATAAAGAATGGGAGCTCTGAAGCCAGGCGGACAAACAGAACGGGAGCAGTTGTTGTTTATGATAACTGGATTTTTAAAAACCCTTTTTTTGTGTAAAATGCAACAGTGAGTCCTAACTTCACAGTTAATTTCATGCAAATCTCCTGAAATTTCAGGCAACTATGCACAAGGAAATCATCCAAATTGAGCACACTCCTAGTATCCAGCCCTCCTCAACCTCTGTTGAACACCCGGGCAGTTGCAAGCTGGGTTCGTTGGCTTAATGGACTAATGTGCCCACTGTAAGGACCTGTTTGATTTCATTGTCACATGTTCAAAAGCCAGTGTGTCCACTAAGCATTTTATCCTTCTGAGGTCGATAAAATGAGTACTGTTGGGTAACAATAAACATTTGGTATTCAGCTCCAAGATACCCTTCTGGATCCACGTGTGCTCTATACATGTTATGTTATGAGTGAAGGCCTT
This sequence comes from Lissotriton helveticus, assembly GCF_964261635.1. Taxonomy (NCBI): domain Eukaryota; kingdom Metazoa; phylum Chordata; class Amphibia; order Caudata; family Salamandridae; genus Lissotriton; species Lissotriton helveticus. The sequence continues at coordinate 250,276,376 of NC_136072.1, forward strand.
ACGGGAAAAACTCCCAACAATTACAAAGATTTTGCATTACTGTAGGAATGTGTTAATGGTTCCAAATTAACCGATGTCTCTACTTCTCTATGGATGGGCCAGAAATGCTAACTTTTAGATAGATAAGCGCAAAAGAGGGAGAGTTTTTTCACCAACGTGACGTCATAGCCAGTGAGAGCAAAGCTCGAGTTGTCCAAGAAATCACTTGTAAACCTAAAGAGAAAGCGTCCTCCTTGCTGTTATCTACTAAGACCCAACTTGATGAGATGTGTGGGTTCCATATATGCTTATTGTCTACGGGACATTTTTAGCTCTGGCTTGACAGCGTATTTATTGCCAGACCTCAGGTGATAAACAGAAAAAGAGTTTTAAGAAACACTACTTAGAAAAGGGCTTTGACCCTGTTGAAATGTTCATGCACTTGATCACAGAATTTGATTGTACAGAAGTGTACTTCTGCTGACTAGTAGTACTTGCATTGCACTTTTTGATGTGCAGGAAAGTTTACGCTCAACACAGTAGGACTGTGTTGGTTATGGTGACAAGCCATTGAACTAGGTTATATGACTAATCTGTTTAATAAGAAACGTTGCAACAAAGGCAGTAGTGTTGACTTATTTATTGTCAAAAGTACATGTTAAAAACAATAATCCTTCCAGGATCATTTGTCATAACATTGTGTTAAAGTTTGTAATCTAGTAGTTTGTCTCTTTTGGACTGCTGCAGCCCATGCAGTGCAGATACTGGTGTCCATGCACAGTGATCCCCTGAGTGCATCCACATGGCATTAGGCACCAAGGGTCCCTGTAGGGCCTCCTCTGCTTCCTAGCATCCAGAATTTTCATGGTGGTTGCACAGCAAGCCCGCCAAGCATATTGTGGTCTCAAGACTGCTGAACCACTGTCATGGATCTCTGATCCCTGATAGTTGTGGTGGTCCAAGTGTGGTTCGACTGCCCTGGTCCTCACAGGGTAGTTGGAAGACCACCACTGTGGTGCACCCCGAAGTCCGGTGGTCTGTGGACTGCCAGGCTCGTAATAAGCCTCTTAGTTTGGTAGTGGTTGAGATGTATGTATTTGTTCCTTAATGGTCTAGTGGGAGTTTGCAAATCTGATGGATTGTTGTTATATGTTGCACACTGAATTGGCTTTTAAAATGACACTCTGCAGTGTGTGCAAGATGCCTAAAACACTGCATGAAAATACTAAGTGCCGGTTTGCATTCATTGCGCATGCTGAAAGTAAATGACATTCAGGCTCCGTGAATTATCTAATCAGGGGTCTATAAAACATGGTCATTTCAGAAAAGCAAGTGATGTGATTATTTTCCCGTGAATAAGACTCAAGAATGGAGTTGAAACGTGTTGGGACAGAGAACATTTGCAAGCAACTGATGAAATTTGTTTTTTAATAAAGCACTGGAAACTCCATGGAATCATGGCTCAATGGCTTTTTCTGTTCAAGAGAAAGATTTTGTTGGATAGATATATGTGTATATATATATATGTATATATAAATATATATTCACTGAAAAAACCATAGGTTTCAGGCCTTATATAGTTAGGAATTAGCAGTTAAAAAACCTTTAAAATTCACTCAAAAAACTATAAGTTTTAGGTGTGTTATAGTTAGCTGGACATTTCACTCATACAAAACCATTGAAATTGCTCCTATATAGTTAGTTGTACTAACTATATTTCGCACACCCGCAATCCACTGCTGATGATGTCACATAATACATCATTCATGACATGGTCAGTGACATCACTGATGACATCTCAAATGACATCACTGATGACATCACTGATGACATCATCCAGTGAATGTGGTTTGCTTCGTTATTTAAATATGCATTATATATATAGCAATTTGCATTGAAGAATGAGTGGATATATAAAAATAAATATTTGGATGGAGGATTTAGTAGCAGTGTAATTGACTGTTTACTTGACCAATTTATAGTGTCTCACTAAATATAGTGGATAGTGACTAAACTGTTTGAATATCTGTACCACTTTGTCAGTTGTTGTGTAAACTGGTTCTCCAGTTGGTTACTAGCTATGTGAAAATCTGTATTAGTTATTGATTAGTTAACTGAGTATTTGTATGGGAGAGTGAATGTGTGTGTGGTTCGGTGGGGGTGTGTGACTGCCCAAAGATGTGTGAATAGTTGATTCACTAGATATATGAAGTTAAAACTACATGTTCTAACAGTTGTTTGGGTGAGTGAATATCTTTATGGGTGTGGTGATAAGCAAATATATTTCTCAATGGTACATGTCCAACAAACTAGAAAAATAAAAGGCAGTGTATGTGTCAGTTGTTGTATATTAATAAGTATACATAAGACTCAATGATTGTGTGAGTGACTGTATGGATAACTTTATACTTGTAATAATGATTTTATAATTCACTAAGTATGACTTACTATCTAAATGAATAGATGAAGTTGTGTTTGTATAAGTGTGTAGCTAAGTAAATATGTAAGTATGATCCATTGTTTGCATAAGTGAGTAGGATGACTTCATATGTGAATAGGATGTGTGCTGGTGTGTAATGTCGATTTAGGTGTATAAGTATTTTTGATAGTGTTCTATTGTTCATTGACAGCCTGTATGAGTGAATCTACAGGTAAGTGATTAGATGTGTGTATACATCTATGAATCACTGAGTGGGTTTTTAGATACTTGTATTGCTGTAACAATGGATTCAAATATGATACTCTGTATTTTACAGAGTGATGAAATATTTTACTAGTGTATGAAAAGGTGTATGTGATTGTCACGTGGATGATGTCATCAGTGATGTCATCAGTGATGTCATTTGAGATGTCATCAGTGATGTCACTGACCATGTCATGAATGTTGTAATATGTGACATCATCAGCAGTGGATTGCGGGTGCGCGAAATATAGTTAGTACAACTAACTATATAGGAGCAATTTCAATGGTTTTGTATGAGTGAAATGTCCAGCTAACTATAACACCCCTAAAACTTATAGTTTTTTGAGTGAATTTTAAAGGTTTTTTAAATGCTAATTCCTAACTATATAAGGCCTGAAACCTATGGTTTTTTCACTGAATTTCAAAGGTTTTTAAATGCTAATTCCTAACTATATAAGGCCTGAAACCTATGGTTTTTTCAGTGAATTTGCAAGCTTTTTTAAATGCTAATTCCTAACTATATAAGGCCTGAAACCTATGTTTTTTTCAGTGAATTTCAAAGGTTTTTTTAATGCTAATTCCTAACTATATAAGACCTAAAAGCCCACCAGGAATCTCCAGTATGCGCCAGGGGACTGCATTGCAGAGAGGTGTAATGAAGCCACGCCCCTTTTTACACCTCTCTGCAACGCAGCCCCCGTGCATGTTTGAAGAGGGGGAACTAATTCCCCTTGCATACTGGGGGCCCTGGGGGCCAACTAGCCCACCTCGAACCTCCAGTATGCGCCAGGGGACTGCATTGCATAGGTGTAATGAGGCTATGCCCCTTGTTACACCTCTCTGCAACGCAGCCCCCTGGCGCGTTTGCAGAGGGGGAACTAATTCCCCTTGCATACTGGGGGTCCCTGGGGGCCAACTAGCCCACCTGGAACCTCCAGTATGCGCCAGGGGGCTGCATTGCACAGAGGTGTAATGAGGCTATGCCTTTTTTTACACCTCTCTGCAACGCAGTCCACTGGCGCGTTTGCAGAGGGGGGACTAATTCCCCTTGCATACTGGGGGTCCCTGTGTCATATCTGCCCAAACGCCGAAATTCCGAACGATTGAAAATGACTTTTCTTGAGAAACATTTGGATTTGGATTATCATGTCCTATACTTTGCAATTTTTGAAAGACTGACTTTGAGGATGCTATAAATTACTCAAGTCTGCCCGAATTGTGTGGGTAAAATTGATACCTAGTCACTTTGAATAAGAATGTACTTACGTCTCGTCTAACATTTGGAAGAATATCTAGTTATATGACAACAGGATACCGACATAACTTGAAGGAAATAAGAACGCCCTGAAGAAGTTCTGTTGTACAGAACGAAACGCGTGAGCTGGCTGTGGTACATAAACTTAAGGAAAATAAAAGCATTTGAATATACACCAAGATTCAGCGCTTCAATAAGGACTCTAAGGGATATGATTTTATTGAACTTATTGTGCAAGTGGTGCTGTGCCAAACTTTGGAATATTCTCCACTACTCTCTACTACTTACTCTCTACTACTCCACTACTCTCTAATACTCAATCTCTACTACTCATTCTCTACTACTCTACTACTCTCTACTACTCTCTCTCTACTACTCACTCCCTACTACTCACTATCTACTACTCTCTACTACTCACTCGCTACTACTCTCTACTCTCTACTACTCACTCTCTACTAATCTCTCTCTACTACTCACTCTTTACTACTCACTATCTACTACTCTCTACTACTCACTCTCTACTACTCTCTACTACTCACTCTCTACTACTCTCTCTCTACTACTCTCTACTATTCACTCTCTACTACTCACTCTCTACTACTCTCTACTACTCACTCTCTACTACTCTCTCTCTACTACTCTCTCTCTACTCTATTACTCACTCTCTTCTCTCTACCTCTCTACTTCTCTCTACTTCTTTCTATACTAGTCTCTACCTCTCAACCTCTACCTCTCTACCTCTACACCTCTACCTCTCTACCTCTCTCTACATGCACACATATACACATATATATATGCATATATATGCATATGCATTTATGTATGTGTATATATATATATATATTCACTGAAAAAACCATAGGTTATAGACCATATATAGTTAGGAATTAGCATTTACAAAACCTTGAAAATTCACTGAAAAAACCATAGGTTATAGACCATATATAGTTAGGAATTAGCATTTAAAAAACCTTTTTTTACTCACACAAAACCATTGAAATTCCATATATAGTTAGTTGTACTAACTATATATCGCGCACCCGCAATCCACTGCTGATCATGTCACATATTACATCATTCATGACATGGTCAGTGACATCACTGATGACATCACTGATGACATCTCAAATGACATCAAGTATGACATCACTGATGACATCATTCATATGATAATACGATGAACCTCTTCAGACTCTAATATAACCTTAGATACACTCAGTGTAAACAGACACTCACAGACTGTCGCTCATCCATGGAGTTACTCACACACCTAGTCAGTCATGCAAAGAATCAATCACACCTCCATTTCCTCAACTATACAGTTATACACACCTTACTTATTCAAACATATACTAACACATATTTACTCTCTTTTACAATGCCTGATACAAGTTCACAATGATCAATACAGCCACTCACACATTCACTGGCTCTTATGCACAGTTATTTATATATGTCAACTGTCACATGTACTGTGTTTTACATATGTACTTACTTTGACATGTAGCACTGAGATATCCATTCACTCACCAATGCACTCAGTCAACCGCCCATACAGGTGTTTCTACATGCACTTTTGAACCCATACATCTAGTGAATCAACTGCTCACACATCTATGCACAGAGTCATACACCTCCCAGCCACCCACACACACACACTCAGTCTCCCATACAAATACTTGGGCAACCAATTAATAACCCATATACTTACTCATATAGCTACTGATCAACACATCCAGCAGTTTACAAAACAACAGACATAATGATGCACAAATTAAGACAGTTTAGTCACTAACCCATGCACTCAGTGACACACATTTATTCACTCACTCATACAGTCAGTCATGCACCTACTAAATCCTTCATTCAGACACTTATACATCCACTCATTCTTCAATATGTAACACATATTTTAACTTTACAGAAACATACAGTCACTGGATGTTGTCATCAGTGATGTCATTTGAGATGTCATCAGTGATGTCATCAGTGATGTCATTTGAGATGTCATCAGTGATGTCATCAGTGATGTCACTGACCATGTCATGAATGATGTAATATGTGACATGATCAGCAGTGGATTGCGGGTGCGCGATATATAGTTAGTACAACTAACTATATATGGAATTTCAATGGTTTTGTGTGAGTAAAAAAGGTTTTTTAAATGCGAATTCCTAACTATATATGGTCTATAACCTATGGTTTTTTCAGTGAATTTTCAAGGTTTTGTAAATGCTAATTCCTAACTATATATGGTCTATAACCTATGGTTTTTTCAGTGAATTTCATTGTTTTTTTAAAAGCTAATATCTATACTGTAAAATGTATTCTTCTTTAAATCAAAAAATATATTTTATATGTTTATTAATAATTTTTTTTATTATTATTTTTTTTTGTTCGCTCCCGGTTCGCGAACCGGGAAGCTTCCCGTTAGCTCAATTTGGGGCCGCGACCCGGTCCGCGAACCGGTAAACGTTCCGTTTGCGCAACTGCCGCGTTAGAAATCAACATCATGACGCGTCGCGGAAGCGCGACGTATCACGTTGTCGCGTAATGCGTCTTATAACGCGCCGCGTTAGCGCACCCGGAAGTGCTCCGGTACGCGAACTGAGACGCGAAGCGCAGCTCCCCGGAAGCGATCCGGGGCGCGTCGCGAAAGCGCGATGTATCGCGTTGCCGCGTAATGCGTCTTATGATGCGCCGCGTTAGCGCACCCGGAAGTGCTCCGGAGCGCGAACCGAGGCCCGAAGCGCAGCTCCCCGGAAGCGATCCGGGGCGCGTTCCGCAGCGCGTAACATAAGCGTAACAGGTCATGTGACTTGTTAATACAACTTTTCATTGGTTCATTTCACTTTTGGTTTCCTAATGATGTAAGGCTAGGTCAGGTGACCTAAAAATAACACTTTTCATTGGTTTAGAACCATTTTTTTCCCAAATGATGAAAGCCCCCACCTTTTTTCTCACTCTGACTTTCAACTTTGTGAAAGGAAGACCTATTTTGCTGAGTGGAAAATGGCTTCACTAGTAGCTGCAGCTGGTGCACCCCCACCACCACCACCACCTCCTCATAGGAAGAGAGGACCACCTCCACAGTTCCTTTCCAACACAGAGGAGGAAGAGGATCAAGAAGAGGAAGAGGAAATACAGGGACCACAGTTTTTACAAGAGGAGCTCCGGGTATCTCATCATGAAAATAGTTTCATTTGGCAGTTTTTTTCTTTTCCCGAAGGACAGAAAAAAGTTAATGCTCGGTATGTGACGTGCCTCATATGCAAAGAGGACTTATCTAGAGGCACAGATAAGAAGTATAGTTACGGCAACTATACTATGCACCGTCACATGCTGAGGTGGCATCCACTAAATTACAGCCGGGCACAGATGCGTGACCTCCAGGACAACCCACCAACTCCTGTGGCCAGGACAACGGCACAGGTATCTCTGTCGGGGCCAGAGGCACGGGAAACAGTGTCAAACATTCAGGATAACTTTATCCACATGAAGATTGTCTGTTCATATTGCGGTACCTTACTCTCATGTGCCAATATGAGCATTAACTTAATAAACAGAGCATTTGAAAACCACAAGTGCTCTAAACGCCCCAAAAAATAAAAAAAATGTGCTCCTGTTGAGCCCTTTCCAATGCCTGTTTTTTGTTGTTTCCCCCCCAAAAAACCAAAAAAAACATAAAATTGTTCAAAAAATACAAAAAAAACAAAAAATGTTCAGAAAAATAAAAAAATATATAAAACAACAAAAACATTAAAAAAAAGTTCTTTTCAGAACTACCTCCCCTTTATAAAAAAATTGCTAGAATGTTTAGCACTCTGGCAAGCTCTATTTCTTTTGGTTCGCTTCCCGGTTCGCTCGCCGGTACGCGAACCGGGAGCGAACCAAAAAAAAAAAAAAAAAGAAGAGTAAGTATAAGGGAAGTAAACAGAGAGTAATGTTAAAAGAAAGACAGCTATAGGGACTAAACCAGAGATACTGTTTAATAGATTTATTTACCGAAGAAAAGATGGAAGAGGATATAATTGTGAAAAACAAAATAGATAAGGAAATGAAAGAAAAAAAGGAGAGTAGAAGAATAACACAGAAGAGTTTCTTAGAGAATGTGAGTGAATGTTCAAAATAAGATTAAAACATGTGGAATAACAGAGAGAAAAAACAGAAAGCAGAAAAGAAGAAGTAACAGAAAAAGAATAATTGAAACAGCAAAGAAATGTAAATAACATAGGCCCATATTATCAACATAGGCAATACAAGTTTTGCAGCTTTTATCGGCAGAAATGTGTCGCTAAAGCCGCTTTTGCGGCAGAAAACTGCCGCTAAAACCGCTTTTGCAGCAGTTTTCTGCCGATAAAAACAGCAATAATTTTATTGGCTCTGTTCATAATATGCCCCTTTGTGTGCTTCAACTACACAGAGAAAGCATAATGAACAAGTACTGAAAGAGTGATCAGTCAAAGACACTAAGAGTAATAGAGATGGAGTGAGTGAACAAGAGTGAGGAACTATGAGAAGAGAGGGACTGAGAAAAGGAGTGGAAGGAGTTGAGTAAGTAAGTAATAGAGAAAGGAATAAAGGAAGTAGCAAAGGCAGGAAAGTGAGGGTTAAAGAAATGAAGCAGTGGAACTAATAGTACTTAAATGTGATAGAAATGTAATGAAAAGAGTACAAAACATTTACCTTATAATTGTCGTTAACTTAGTCACTTGTTATTTTTATACTTTCAATCTGTGAAAGAGAGAACAAACATTTGAAAAATATTAAAACATGTATTTAAAAATTAGAAAAGACAAGGGAAAAGATTGAAGGACAAACAGTTTTTCAACAACTTTGACACTTACAGAAGCTTCTGCTTCCCCAGGCCCCCTACACAGTCCTAAAGATATACATTTTAAACTAACAGTATCTTGATGCAGATGAAGTGAGGCCTATCTTGGAACATGGTGCATCTTTTGCACTGCTGTTGTCTCACAAAAGTGACGCAATGGCAGCACAAAAGAGGTGCACAATCATCATAAAACTGTTCCTAACATTTTAAATGATTGTTTCAAGATGGCAATAAGGTGTGTCCTATCCAGACGTTTGTTTCAGGTGAGGCCTACTCAGGGTTGCAGATGAAATTTACGCTTGTTGAAGAGTACAGAGGAGATAATACATGTGCAGGCCTACCAATAAAGTTCAGACCTCCTCTGTTTCCCTGGACAAGCCTAAACTTCATCTGCACAATGTGATTCGTAATGTTAGGAAACACAGGTAATGTATTTGAAAAACGTGCAATTTCTTTTGCTCATTTCACAATCACATCACTTGTGTTTCCTTTGGTTAGGTATCTCATTGTGCAGATGTAGTCCAGCATATGAAAGAGTACGCACTGCATGCAACAACTTTGACACTTACTGAAGCCTCAGCTTCTGCATGCCCCCTACACAGTTTTAAATGTATATCATAAATACAAAAAGTACAGAATTAATTATACATGTTAAATGGTTTATTTTTGCTGTTCTCAGAATTTATCAAATTTCACTAAAAACAGTGACTTGAAGGTATTCATCATATAACAGCGGGGAAAAAAACCGCAATCAAAATGATTGTGTTTAAAAAACCCATATAACATAACCAATCAGAAATCAGAACTCCTCAAAAGTAACTTACTTTCCATGACGTCGAAGGATGTCCTATGAACAGCTTACACTCGGTTGTGCTGTTTTTATTTTCAGCCCGCCACTTTCTGAAAGAAAACCTCCATCGTTTTGAAAAATATGTTACATACAATAAATGACTTCTCGCTCTCTACCACATGTTTCCACAAGGCCAAATCATGTAAGAGCCATTTATAACTCTTGGAATTCTTGTAAGCAAATCCCGTCATTTTGTATTTCCGCAACTTTCAGAAAGAAAACGTTCAAGATCACTTTCACAATCCTGGACTAGTAATATCTTACCCTTCTTGCTCACTCATGTTCTACATTTCCTATGACACTGATACTGCTTACTATGAAGCAGACTTACACTACCTCTATGACTACTACAATTATTTAATTGTCTACATCACTTTTAATCACAAAGCAATATAAAACAGTAGATAAAATTATATCAACCCCTAGAATCATTATACGCCAGTTACCTACCCTAAATTCTCTTTTCTGAAAACAGAAAGTAAGAATATTTTTAAATAAAAAGGCAACATTGTATCGTAGTCAAATGGGAATAATTTCCGAAACAGCAAATTTCTTTACATTTTAAGCTGTGTAATAAGCGGATCTGTCAAATGACCATCATGCCATATAATAGCTGCAGTTACAAATGTTCTTCCTAAAATCAACGACTGTGTAGCCACAACATTTGTAATTAAAGTTGAAGACTTACTTTCATCAGGTTTATATAGTTGGATTTTTAAAATGACATTATAATCAAAAGTTTGGACCAATAATCTAGACAGCATTGCAGACTTACATTCCCTCTACTCCATGTTTTGATTGGCTGCTTGAATTAGCTTATAAAAAGAAACAGTTTTTCTGAACTCATTCAAAGTGCAGTTATTTTTCCATGACGTCAAGTGTTATGGTAAGAAGACCGTTTGCTTTGGGAAATACTCTGTTGTCCTTCAACTAATCTGTGCCCACCACTTTCTGTAAGAAAATCTTCTTTTTTTTCCAGGAACTATTTAATACTCAAAAATAACTTATGTCTCTGTACTACACTTATCCTCAAGGCCAAATCGTGGAGGAGCCATTAGAACCTCTTGAAATTCCTCAGAGCACATCCCGAGATTCTTTCCCTAAAATTTTGGTTTTAAAAACACCAGGTAAGAATTTTTAAGGTCATACGGCAATTTTTTTTGAAAGTTAAAACAGAATCGTTGCAGAATGACCAGCCGTTTCTAGACTTTAAATAAGCTGTGTAATGTCCTGATGTTATTGAAGGACCGTCATGATATATAATTGCTGCAGTTACAAAAGTCCTTCCTGATATTGACAACTGCGAAGCTACAAAATTTTTAATTAAAGTTGTCAATTTTGTTCCATCAGGCCTACATCGTTGAAACATTAAAATGACATACTGGCCATATGTTCGTATAAATAATGTTGACATCATTTCAGATTTACATTGGCTACACTCCATGTTGTGATCAGCTGCTTTTATAGCTTATTAAAGGACACTGATTTACTGTCTGGCAAAGTTAAATATATAAATCTTTCTGAGTCTACACTAGTAGTACTTGATACCCTACAGTTCTCGCAGTCATGCTGCCATTGATAAGAAAGCCCAAACAGGTGATCTACATCTACACCTTCAGCATGCAATACATCAAGCATATACATTAAAAACTCCTGACAATCTTGCTGAATATTTTGAGAGAATTGTGTTTGACCTGAACATCTGTCTAACAGATTTCGAATTTCAGACACACTTTCTATTTTTGTTCTATCAGTGCTACATTTCTCTAACACAGAATTTAACAAACTGCAAAATCTGTGATCCGAATTGACCACAATCTCTTCTTTTACATTTTCTAGAGAAAACAAAACATTAACCACTACATTAGCATAGCAGTTGATACCAGAACTGTTTTCAAATTGAAAACCAACAACATCTTCAACAGAATCCTTTTTCTTTCTGCTTATAATTTCAGGTTCATCGACTTTTCGTCTTTTTGCTACAACTTCCCTAGTATTGGTCACATTTCTTCATTTCCGGCCTACCACACGTTTCTCAAACAAAGGATATTGAGGCAAATGTGGCGCATACTCTCTTCTTAACCTATTGTATTCCTTAACACAATCTAGATCCGCACAAATGTTTGTGACATCACACTCAATCAAATACAATCCCGATAAAGTTCTAACTGCCAATATTCACCAATGCACTGTCTACACTTAAACCTTGTGATTTATGGATTGTCACCGCATATGCCAAGCAAACAGGAAACTGCTTACGGCGAACATATAAGTCTTTTACAAGCAAAAATCTAGCAGAACAACGACCAATTAGCTGTACTTCCTCAATGCCATCAAATTTAATTTTTAAAAATTCAATTCCATCTCTATTTCTGTATTTCACAAAATCAACAACATTACCCATTGATCCATTTACCAGACCTCTTTCAACATGTAAATTCCTTCTTAAAATTATACGGCAATTTAAGCACACATTCAGAGTCTTTTCAAAACCTGCAGTTTTAGATATAGTCTTCTCTAATGAATCCAATTTTGATTTCAAATTCTCAGACAAAATAATTGTTGATCCCATATGCTCTACTCTGTCAATAGCTTCCAGTTTCACAATCTCTTGGTTTTCTAAATGCAACATTTTGTTGTTGAAGATGGCACATTCTGCAAGAGTTGGCATCAAACATATTCCAGATTTCTTCTCAGTAATTTTCTGAAAAATATTCTCAGGCACAACGTCTTGTTCTGGATATAAATTTGACAGTAATCGTGCATGTAAACCTTGTTTCCCATGCTTGGTCACTTTTCCAATTCTAACATCTTGTAGAATATTCTTGTAAACTTCATCCTTCGCCTGACGCATATTTTCATGCAGTTCAGCATAATTGAAGTTTAACCATATATTGACGTTACCAATGCTCCCTAGGCACTTCCTGGTATCTTCATGCGTCAGCATTTTGAACACAGGTTGTCCTTTCACTGGTGTCAGCTGCAGAAGATCTCCGAAAACAATGATGTGTTTACCACCAAATAACACATCATACTCTGTTTTAAGAACTTCTTGCATTCTCAAATGCACAAAGGCAAGCATGACATTGGAAACCATGCTTACTTCGTCAAAGATAAGAAGTTTCATTTTCCTCAAGACTCTTGAAACTTCACAACAAGCATCTCCAGATAACTTGTGGTATTGTAATTTGTTATCATGCTCCACTGGCAGCATCAGTAGACGATGCAAAGTAATACCTTTAATGTTATGAGCTGCCAGTCCAGTTGGAGCAGTGACAACACAAGACAGCGATGACTCAGTCCTTTCCTTCAAATAACATGAAATTGCTTTAATGAGGAAACTCTTTCCAGTTCCCGCTTCTCCACTCACGTACAGTCGGACAGGCTTCAACGACGTACATGAGCACTCTTTCTTCTCATGACTTAATCCATGATCAATTTGCTTGGTAACTTCGTCATATATTTTCCTCTGCTCAACGTTGAGTTGTCTTTCCAAGTCTTCTAAGTTAACCGCATCCTCCTGAGCATGTGCCATGGCTCTTTCCACTTCATTCATGGCAGTGGCAGCTTCATTTTCGATAACAGGTCCTCCTAGTGGATCCTGACTCAATGAAACAGAACTCTGACTGTCCTGAGAACTGTCTCTGGCAATCTCGGCTGCAATCGTTGCTTCCTGCTCGATTTCCGCATTCAACATTTCTACATATTTGGGAAAAGCAGGACATTCTATGGTCTCCTTGGTGGCAGTGAAAGAGTCTTCGTAACAGAGGAAATCTCCAAGCAGTCCCTCTTCTGCACGCCAAGGCTTGAAAAGTTGCAAAAGTGCTAAATAGAAAAACTCCTTTTTTTCAGGAGATTCGCCACTCAATTTTCGATGGTTTACCAAGTGGCATTTTCTTTGCTTGACCAGACATCCCTCACTTCCAATTACAGCATACACTCCTTTATCAATATCTTCTTTGATGTTCCTCTTGAATATGTAATTTTGTAGAACCTCATACAGACAAACATTCTCGAGGTGACTGCTTCGATTTGGATAATATGTATCCAACATGTTGGTCTTCAAAATGTCGGTACTGTTTGGCTCCTTTTCCGTCAAATACTCAATTTCCCGCACAGGTTTCAGAACTCGATTACGCGTTGCAGCAAGACCAAGACTCGCCCAAACGATACTCCTAGATTTGGCATAGAGACTTGCTGAAGACAACCGGTCAGAACATTCGTAAGCTCCGATTTCTCGATGCGACAACATCTTCAGACTGAAACTGTACAACTTCTCACTGAGGCTCTTTTCATGGGAAATGTCCTCCCACATATCCTTCAATTCTGTCTTTTCTTTTTTGGTGATGTAAGAGGTCACATACCGAGCCACAGCCATACAGTTAACAGCCACAAACTGTATATCCATGTTAGCATTCCACATGGACAAAATCACTGGGTTGTAGTCGTTGATGTACTTGGACTCTTCGTTCCTCTTCAAATTGTATGTGTTTTTAGGTGATTTCTTCATCACATTATGTCGCAGCGAAGACATCAAACTGTTCACTCTTCCTTTAGAAATCACCGGTCGTGGAAAGGCGAAACGACATTTGGTGTAGAACTTGTCCTTGTTTCTGAATTTACGAAGACAGTACTTTCCGCAACGATGGCTTTGGAAGCGTAGAACTTGTTCTCTTAGGCTTTTGTCCTCCTTTGCGTTTGGAACAGCACATGTAGAATACTGTTCTATGAAACTCATCACTAAGTCTTCTGGATCTGTTCCAAATTTAGGTGCATCCTTGATCCACAGCAGCATATGTATATGAGGAGCACCTCTTGCTTGGTACTCCTTTCTCCAGAAGAAATCCAACACCTCTCCAAGAGGTGGATTCTTCTTATTCATGATGAAAGACATAATAGCTTCAAATCTATGATTGAAGTACCTGCATACATTCACTGGATCCAAAGAGCACAGTTCTCCGGGTGTCTTGAATTCGATGTTTTCGATGTTTCCATTTGCCTCTCGTAGAAATTCAAGTAAGTCTTCCCAGCCATACTCGGCACAGCTCAGAGTGAGGAACCATGTGGGAGTTCCTAAGTTCCTCAGCATACATTTTAAATCACCATGACGACGGTACCAGTACTCATTAGTACCACGCTGACACGCCATGAGATTAATCAGGTGACAATCCAAAATACTGTCTTGGACATTGACTTTATCCATAAAGTCACTTGCCGAGATGTTGTGCATCTGTATACCACTTTTCAAGATGTGGTTCACTGCATATGACAGTCCAGACAGATCACTTTCAAACAGGAGATGAAACAAATAGGGAATGCATTGTCGAAACCTAGCATCTTCTGCATACAATCATAAAGTCCGGTATTCAGAAGCAGGAATTTGATGAGGTCGCTCATCATATCTTCCTCCTTGACCTGTTGGAAATAGCTGTGGGAAACACCGAGCTTCCAAACTTTCCTCCCAGACACTAATGGGACTCCCTTTGGCTTGTTTCATTTGAAACAACTCAATAGCATTCCCCATGACTTCCTTGGAATGCAAAGGATGAACACTATAATGTTCATATATTTCTTCACTTTTAGAGGGTTCTACTTTCTCAATTTGACCAGCACACAAATCGCTATCCTCTTCCTCACTTACTTCCTCTTCTGCAACATATACATTCTTATAGTACTTATTATTTTTTTTCAAATACAATGTTGCCTTTTTGACTTTCCTAACATCCACTAAATCTTGCCATATTTTTTTATTCTTTGTCGGAACCCCATTAACTAAGATAACCAGAGGTTCCTCTTCCACTTTTTCTACTCCAATTGTGTTAATGTTTTTCTTCAAATCTAGAGGCAAATAAACAACTCTTCCCTTTAATCCTCTCTGTAAATCTGATGGAGGCAATTTTCCTGTCTTTGGCTCCATTCTTACAATAGCCTGAAAGGGATGGATACTTTGAATCAAAATAGATTCATAAGTATTTAAATCCTTCAATTCAGAAGGAATCTCAACCAATTCCAGATTATTATGAACCGCTCTAGCAGGCATCTGGTTTTGATTTAATTTATTACAACAATAAGTACACACACGTTGATCCGATCCCAAATCAAAACGATTTTCTACCATCAAGTATGTAGCAAAATCCTTCCATTCACTATTATTTTCCCTTTCACTTTTTGCATATAAATCCACTAACTTAGTCTGATTCTTATAATAAGTGCGTCGACAACACACACAAGTGAAATTAGGCCTCTCACTTGATTTCACCTGAAACGTGGCAATTTCCTTCTGAAAATTATCTGTACTGGAAACCTGTACACTATCTTCCACATTACCCTCTTCTTCTGGGTCAATTTCAACATTCTCCTCTTTACTTCCAAAAAAACAAAACTCAATTTCTTCACACATATTCTTCACATCTATTTCAGAACCATGCAAAAGAGCAGCACATAATTGTTTAAGCATAACTGCTGGACTCTTAGCATAATACAACATTCTAACTAATTTCCTCACTTTATTATGATGCACTGCTAGCATCCTGAAATGATGAAAAACACTCTGGCATACTCTCCTGGAAAGACAAGCCAGTGAATGACCATGCAAACCTGTCACTTCTCTCACTCTGCAAGGATCTAATTCTTGCAACAACTTCATTTTCTGCTTCAAACTTTTCTTATTAAATGTCCGTACAAAATCACAAAGCAAATTGATGGAATCCTGTCGCACACTGCAAATACTACTACACTTCCAGGTGTACACAGGTCCCTTAGGACGTCTTCCTAAAACCTCATTACCTAACATCTCTTCTGCCTCTGTTGTCACAAGTTTTTCTTTTTCAACTGGACAACCATCTTTCACCTCATAAGCTCGACCGCTGGTGTCAACTGCATGCACCAAATCATTATCCTGGAAATAACTCTCCTCATTGAAAAATGCCTCACAACTTGAACTATGCATCCATTCTCCGGAAAAAACTTCACAAAAATTACTACGATTAACTATTCTCTTCCATCTACTATTTCTTTTGAAATCATAAATTGCCTTGTTTAGCTTCCTAATTCTATTGATTATCAAAATAAATAACTTTTGTTTAATTTCAAATGCCTGATCAATAACTTTCTCAACTTTTTTTTTTCTCTTATAAAAAACCACTTTCTGTTGACCTTTCTTAATATTTTTTAACAAATTGCCAATTATCCTGTTGCGGAACATTCGTTTACGAATGTCCCTAAACTGTTGTTTCCTTCTACTATCATGCACAGAGTTATCTCTTGCTCTAGCAGTAACATTTTTGATTGGCCTTTCCTTTCCGTTTAAATTGCTTCTCTTTTTCTGGACAAAAACATTTTCTGTAGTACTACTTTTTTTTCTAGAAATGTTTCTTATGAATGTTTTCGTGGTCTTACCCGGTGCTTTCTTGGTGACTTCACGATATTTTATTGTAGAGGACTGCTGCAGTAAATGATGGACCTGCTGTCTTTGACGTTTTGTAGCCTTTCTCATTCTATCCTTAGTTGGCATTCTCAAAATTTGAAATGATCTGCAGTTGAATCTGTGGTAAAATATAATAAAAAATGTTATTAACCACTATTACCAAACAGTAAATCAATAACAGTCATCAAAAACTTAACACACTACTTGACATTTGTACATAGAATATTTTTTAGTGCTTTGGCAAATTTAGAATACACAAATATCAGAAAAGAAATGGAATTCTTCTTCATTTTACCTGTCCTGTTTTATATGTGAATCTGATCTAATTTTATGAGCATATTTTAATATTTTATTGAAGACACTACACATAACCTGTTTTTGAAGGTGTGTTTAATTTTAAATGAAACGGTTTACATTTTTACTTTTCATTTATTGTAAATTTTAAAAATAAATGTTTATAGTTCCATAGGCTCAAGCAGGTCAGCTTCCCACCCTATGTCATACAATTCTGACAAATCGGCATCCTCATCATGTTCTTCATCATCCTCAGGATTTAAATCATCCAAGGGATCTACTTCCACTGACGTTTCAATTACAAGTTCAATGATAAGGTCGAGATCAACTGATTGCTGATTGTCACTCATGGTTGATGTTGTCGTTATCTTTAAAGAAAGAGAACAACAATGAGATGTTGCAGAGTAAGAGACAAATCTCAGAGATTATAATAGTAAAATTGTTTAACAAGAGTAACATTTTGCAGCTATTATTTAGCCATGTCCAGCGATGCTGAGGAGGTGAGGCCTATGTCCAAGTTTTCAGTGAACAGGACTCATCTCTTCTTAACCTTGGATAAGCCTCACCGACTCTGTGTCCCCTGCTCATACTTAAATGTACTGGGGCAGATTTATGCTAAGTGGCGCATCCCCACGGATGCACCAGTTAATGTGCACCGCTGCTCTGCCACCCATAGTGTGCCGCATTTACAATGTGGAGCACCATTGAGCAAAAACAGCACAGATGCGTCACGCATCTGTGCCGCAAAAGCAGCACATTGCAGGAATCACGTCATAAGCGCGACATGTCTACTGCAATGCACAGGAGGAAGCCTCACATTGCATGGTGCATCATTTCTTATGCCTGTTCCAAACAGGCGTAAGGATTTGATTCAGCAATGCTCTAAAGCTGACTCAGTGAAATCTTCTAAATTTCACTGTGTTACTTTTACAGGGCTTTCATGCAAATTAATGCATACCTTGCAACAAAACACCTATAAGAAAACTGACGCAGGTTTCATGTGGCACAGGACTTTACAGCATGACACATCTGCCTAGATGCATCAAGTTGTAAATATGTCGCCACATAGCAAATCTTTTGCACCGCCGCTGCATCACAAAAGTGACGCAAAAGAGACATACACCTATCATAAATCTGTCCCTAACATTTTAAATGATTGATTCAAGATTACGATAAAGTGTGGCCTATCCAGAGGTTTGTTTGAGGTGAGGCCTACTCAGGTTTGCAGATGAAATTTACGCTTGTTGAAGAGTACAGAGGAGATAATACATGTGAAGGCCTACCAATGAAGTAAGTCATATCCACTTCACTCTTGAACAAAGGCCAGACCTTTTCTGTGTCCGTGGACAGACCTAAACTTCATCTGCACAATGTCATTCGTAAACTTAGGAAACACAGGTGATGTAATTGAAAAATGTGGAGTTTCTTTTCCTCATTTCACAATCACATCACCTGTGTTTCCTTTGCTTAGGTATCTCATAGTGCAGATGGACTCTAGCATATCAAAGAGTACACATAAGTTGAGCAGTGAATACAACAATTTTGACATTTACAGAAGATTCAGCTTCTTATCTTGTTGGAGATAAAATGAGGCCTGTCTTGCAACATGGTGCATCTTTTGCATCACTGCTGCATCGGTTTCATGTGGCACGGGACTTTACAGCATGACACATCTGCCTAGATGCATCAAGTTGTAAATATGTCACCACATAGCAAATCTTTTGCTCCGCTGCTGCGTCACAAAAGTGACGCACAGTGACGCAAAAGAGGCATACACCTATCATAAATCTGTCCCTAATATTTTAAATGATTGATTCAGGATGACGATAAGGTGTGGCCTATCTAGAGATTTGTTTAAGGTGAGGCCTACTCAGGGTTGCAGATGAAATTTACGCTTGTTGAAGAATACAGAGGAGATAATACATGTGAAAGCCTACCAATGAAGTAAGTCATGTCCACTTCACTCTTGAACAAAGGCCAGACCTCTTCTGTGTCCGTGGACAGGCCTAAACCTCATCTGCACAATGTCATTCGTAAACTTAGGAAACACAGGTGATGTAATTGAAAAATGTGGAGTTTCTTTTCCTCATTTCACAATCACATCACCTGTGTTTCCTTTGCTTAGGTATCTCATAGTGCAGATGGACTCTAGCATATCAAAGAGTACACATAAGTTGAGCAGTGTATACAACAATTTTGACATTTACAGAAGATTCAGCTTCTTATCTTGTTGGAGATGAAATGAGGCCTGTCTTGCAACATGGTGCATATTTTGCATCACTGCTGCATCGGTTTCATGTGGCACGGGACTTTACAGCATGACACATCTGCCTAGATGCATCAAGTTGTAAATATGTCACCACATAGCAAATCTTTTGCACCGCCGCTGCGTCACAAAAGTGACGCACAGTGACGCAAAAGAGGCATACACCTATCATAAATCTGTCCCTAACATTTTAAATGATTGATTCAGGATGACGATAAGGTGTGGCCTATCCAGAGGTTTGTTTAAGGTGAGGCCTACTCAGGGTTGCAGATGAAATGTACGCTTGTTGAAGAGTACAGAGGAGATAATACATGTGAAAGCCTACCAATGAAGTAAGTCATGTCCACTTCACTCTTGAACAAAGGCCAGACCTCTTCTGTGTCCGTGGACAGACCTAAACCTCATCTGCACAATGTCATTCGTAAACTTAGGAAACACAGGTGATGTAATTGAAAAATGTGGAGTTTCTTTTCCTCATTTCACAATCACATCACCTGTGTTTCCTTTGCTTAGGTATCTCATAGTGCAGATGGACTCTAGCATATCAAAGAGTACACATAAGTTGAGCAGTGAATACAACAATTTTGACATTTACAGAAGATTCAGCTTCTTATCTTGTTGGAGATGAAATGAGGCCTGTCTTGCAACATGGTGCATCTTTTGCATCACTGCTGCATCGGTTTCATGTGGCACGGGACTTTACAGCATGACACATCTGCCTAGAAGCATCAAGTTGTAAATATGTCACCACATAGCAAATCTTTTGCACCGCTGCTGCGTCACAAAAGTGACGCACAGTGACGCAAAAGAGGCATACACCTATCATAAATCTGTCCCTAATATTTTAAATGATTGATTCAGGATGACGATAAGGTGTGGCCTATCCAGAGATTTGTTTAAGGTGAGGCCTACTCAGGGTTGCAGATGAAATTTACGCTTGTTGAAGAATACAGAGGAGATAATACATGTGAAAGCCTACCAATGAAGTAAGTCATGTCCACTTCACTCTTGAACAAAGGCCAGACCTCTTCTGTGTCCGTGGACAGGCCTAAACCTCATCTGCACAATGTAATTCGTAAACTTAGGAAACACAGGTGATGTAATTGAAAAATGTGGAGTTTCTTTTCCTCATTGCACAATCACATCACCTGTGTTTCCTTTGCTTAGGTATCTCATAGTGCAGATGGACTCTAGCATATCAAAGAGTACACATAAGTTGAGCAGTGTATACAACAATTTTCACATTTACAGAAGATTCAGCTTCTTATCTTGTTGGAGATGAAATGAGGCCTGTCTTGCAACATGGTGCATCTTTTGCATCACTGCTGCATCGGTTTCATGTGGCACGGGACTTTACAGCATTACACATCTGCCTAGATGCATCAAGTTGTAAATATGTCGCCACATAGCAAATCTTTTGCACCGCCGCTGCGTCACAAAAGTCACGCACAGTGACGCAAAATAAGCTTACACCTATCATAAATCTGTCCCTAACATTTTAAATGATTGATTCAGGATGACGATAAAGTGTGGCCTATCCAGAGGTTTGTTTGAGGGGAGGCCTACTCAGGGTTGCAGATGAAATTTACGCTTTTTGAAGAGTACAGAGGAGATAATACATGTGAAGGCCTACCAATGAAGTAAGTCATGTCCACTTCACTCTTGAACAAAGGCCAGACCTTTTCTGTGTCCGTCGACAGACCTAAACCTCATCTGCACAATGTCATTCGTAAACTTAGGAAACACATGTCATGTAATTGAAAAATGTGGAGTTTCTTTTCCTCATTTCACAATCACATCACCTGTGTTTCCTTTGCTTAGGTATCTCATAGTGCAGATGGAGTCTAGCATATCAAAGACTACGCAGAAGGTTACAACTGTATGGAACATGGCTATGTAAGTCAAATAATCAAAATCTAAATTTGCCAAGCACTCATGGGGGCGTATTTACAAGGACCTTGCACCACAGGGAAAGGTCTTAAATTAAAATGGGAAAAATAACATCAGAGAGACTCAAAGGCCTTATAAATATGCCCCAAGCAACCTATGAAGCTCTAGCATTACATATCAAGAAACCTAATTGATTTCAAAAATCGTTTTTAAACACATCATCTAAATAAATTATATACCTACATTCATCAGGAAGTGACTTAAAATGCCCTAAGACACATGAAAGCGTTTTTTTTAAGCCCTTGATCCATTTTTAGATCACTTTTAACATGGCTATGTAAGTCAAATAATCAAGATCTAAATTTGCCAAGCACAGATGGGGGCGTATTTACAAGGACCTTGCACCACAGGGAAAGGTCTTAAATTAAAATGGGAAAAATAACATCAGAGAGACTCAAAGGCCTTTTAAATATGCCCCAAGCAACCTATGAACCTCTAGCATTACATATCAAGAAACCTAATTGATTTCAAAAAACGTTTTTAAACACAACTTGTAAAGCAATTATATTCATACATTCATGGGGAAGTTAATTAAAATACCCTAAGACACATGAAAGCGTTTTTTTAAGCCCTTGCTCCATTTTTAGATCACTTTTAACATGGCTATGTAAGTCAAATAATCAAGATCTAAATTCGCCAAGCACAGATGGGGGCGTATTTACAAGGACCTTGCACCACAGGGAAAGGTCTTAAATTAAAATGGGAAAAATAACATCAGAGAGACACAAAGGCCTTATAAATATGCCCCAAGCAACCTATGAAGCTCTAGCAGTACATATCAAGAAACCTAATTGTTTTCATAAATCGTTTTTAAACACATCAACTAAATCAATTAGATGCCTACATTCAAGGGGAAATGACTTAAAATGGCCTAAGACACATGAAAGCGTTTTTTTTTAAGGCCCTTGCAACATTTTTGGGTCACTTTTAACATGGCTATGTTAGTCAAAGAATTAAAATCTAAATTTGCCAAGCACAGATGGGGGCATATTTACAAGGACCTTGCACCACAGGGAAAGGTCTTAAATTAAAATGGGAAAAATTACATCAAAGGAAGTCAAAAGCCTTGAAAATATGCCCCAAGCAACCTATGAAACTCTAGCAGTACATATCAAGAAACCTAATTGATTTCAAAAAACGTTTTTAAACACATCTTGTAAAGCAATTATATTTATACATTCATGGGGAAGTGAGTTAAAATACCCTAAGACACATGAAAGCATTTTTGTAAGACCCTTGCACTTTTTTTGCATCACTTTTAACATGGCTATGTAACACAAAGAAACAAAATCTATTTGTAAAACACTTGACACAAAGCAACATTTTAAATACACAACTTTCTTCATAATTTTCTCCCTAAACCATACTATTCTCTACCTAAATTAAATGAATCTTTTCTCACCTTAGCAAATACTTTATGAGTTTCAAAACAGTCTCAGAAACACACCAAATTGTCTTTAGCAGAGCAAAAGGTATGCACTCCAGAGTCTGCAGCTATGAAAAGCACAGAAATGCTGTAACTCATCACACATATCTCTCATGTCACCCAATCAAAACTCTTCCCTCACTTTTTTCAAATCAACACCCTTCCCCCCTCTGGCCTTTCTGCCTTTTTTGCATAGCAACCACCTCCTGAAAGACCTCTCATGTTTGCAAGTTCACACAACAATGTTTCAATTGAACTCTGAACTCTCAGTGCACCTGCGTATCCAGTGCAATCTTTCATTAAATGATTTTTTCTTGACCATTCAAATTACATCTTTCAAACAACACATCCATGCACCCTAACTTTCTGTTTTCAGCAATCAAAATCCACCAATCACTGCTACTGCTTCCTTAACACAGAAACTCCACAGTTTTTTTTCATTTTAAACTCTTATTTTTCCAACTACCATTTCATTGCCACACTTCATCTGACTGCAGCAGAACCTACTCTCACCATGTTTTCTGTCTGGATTGTTGGACATAGTTACATCTACTGGGCTCAAAGGTATGCTGAGAACAGAAATTTACCTAACCTCAATTTACAAGATGTGGAAATTAAGTGGTTTGGCCACAGAGGATTAAAATGTCACCAATTGATACCATTGGTGAAAACCTTTATGCATTTGCCTAAACCTGACCTGTTAATTTTGCACTGTGGAGGTAATGACTTGGGCACTTTGACTGGTGTAGGTCTGGAAATGCTTTTAAAGGACACCTTTGAGCAATTGATGGCACTTTTTCCTCAAACTGCCTTGGTATATTCAAATATATGCCAAAGACAGAAATGGAGGTGGTCAAACCAATTTTGTCCACAAATTGAGAAGTCGAGGAAGCATGTAAACAAATCTGTTTCAGCTTACATGAGAGACCATGGAATGGGCTCCATGTACAACAATAACTTGCGTTACTACATGCAAGATATCTACAGAGGAGATGGAGTTCACTTCTCAGATGAGGGCAACAGAGTTTTCATTTTGAATTTAAGACTGTGCATTGGTACCTACTTATAAGTACCTAAATGTACCATAAACCCAAAAGCTCTTCTCAGAGCTACCCTACATCTGATCACTCACAATTATTATTTTACTCTAACTTTTTTCACAAATTTTCAACAAAGTACGCTCCCCGGAGCGCTACCCGGTACGCGAACCGGAAGCTAACCGCGAGAAATTTAAAAAAAAAAATGGTTTTTTTCCGCACATATGGGCCTCCTCAGCCACCCTCAGAAAACCTAGGGGGTCAAGATACGTCTACCGTGCCCCCTTCCACCCATTCAGAACATTATTTGCCCTCCATCTTGTATTTTAATTCGACCGAAACACAAAATGGTGGACTCCCGTAACGCTGCAGGTTCGCGTACCGGGGCGCTCACCGGGAAGCGCTCCATCAAAAAAGGTGGGAAAGTAATTTACAGAAGAAACCCTGGAGACACTTTCACCAAATATAGATTTGCTCATACTACATACCAATCCCTACCATTTTCACAAATTTGGTTGGAATTCCATTTAGCCATTTAGCCTGTAGACCTCTCTAAATACCCTGAGGTAAATTACTTCACAAAACACATCTGAAGTGTTGGAATTGACAACCAATTAAAATGTTACTTTCATTTTCTATTTTTTTTTACCTCACATTTGATTGGTTATGTACCTGAATATATATAAAGGAAGAGAAGGAAACACAGCCATTTTGACTACTACTTCCTGGTGTACATTTCAATAGGATTTTCACTAATAACTTCAACTTCTTTTTAAAGGTAAGTTGTTATTTTAAAAACTGAAGTATATTGTGCACTTTAAGTTAATATAGTAAACTTTTTCTGATAGTTATATACTATCCCTCTGTAGTAGTTATAGATTTAGATATACTTCTCTGTTATAGTTATGGATGGAGTTAGGCTTCTCTTGTATAATTATGAATTTACTTACGTTAAATCACATACACTTTTTTATATTCCTACTTCCACTCTGATACTATACACTGCCCAAAGATAAATTCACTGTTAAAAACTGCCTATCTAAAATTAATCCCAACAGTGCCCTATCTCTACTAATATATATTTTTTTTATGCAAATTTCAGACAAAATGGAAGGCGAACAGAAAGTTTCATTTGAAATTGTCCTTGCAGAGACCAACCAAGAAATCATTGATCCAAATGACATTGAATTTATGGATGAAACTTGGGACCAAGAACTACTGCGATGTGTGCAATCAGTAGATGTCCTCCTTGAAAATGAGGACATTTTACACACTCAAACATTACAAGCTATGTTCAATGAAAATAACGACATTTCAGACAGTGAAATATTAGACATTTTATTAAATTTTGAAACACAATGACAATAATAAATAATTGCTTAAAAAATAAAGAAATAAAAAAAATCAACAAAACAAACAAACAATTAACATACAATATTTGAAAAGTCTATCATTCTTTTTTCCTTATAGTACGCTCCCCAGAGCGCTTCCCGGTGCGCGTACCGGGCGCTCCCCACGCAAAAAAACAAAAAAAATAATAATTTTTGTTTGCCCCGCGGGGCCCTTTTAAAGCCTCCACATCAAACCTAGGGGGTCAGGGAGGATCTACTATGCCCCCTTATGGTCATTTCCCCCTTTGTTTTGGCCTCCTCTTGTCTCTCGATCCTACCGAGAGACAAGATGGCGGCCGCTCCGGACTGTTTAGAATGTTGACAGACACCGGAGAGCCAATCAGCTTCGCTACGCGAAGTTCCGTTACGCGTCAAGTACGCGAACCGGAGCACTACCTGGAACGCGCTTACAGATATATATCTTTTTTTGAACGTTAATTTCTCAAAATCCACTTGATCACATATATTGAGACCTAGCAAAGGCACATCGGGCTACCAGTCCCTACAATTTTGCCAAGTTTCGTGCAAATCCATTCAGCCGTTCGGGCTAAAAGTGAGGCCAACCGCCCTATGGAAATTAACATGGGAAAAACACGTTTTGGGACCCCCCTTTTTTCTCAGCCCCCCCTTGACAAACCCCCCCCCAAATTTTCAGTGGCTGCTCAGAAACAAAATGTTCCATTTTCCTGAAAATTTCAGCCAATTCCGTCCACAAACGCCAAAGTTATTAGACATAGAATTTTCAAAAATCCCATAGAGAAAAAATCCTAACTATATATACCTACTGGCGACCGCCAGTAGGTAATATATATATATATATATATATATATTACCTACTGGCGATAGCCAGTAGGTATATATAGTTAGGATTGTTTTCCATAGGGAAATAGCAACATTCTATTGGGAATAACTTTGGCGCCGGTTGAGGAATCTTCCTGAAATTTTCCTTAACTTTGTCTCGCAGCGCTCCGCTCCTTCCCTGAAAGTTTGGGGGGGATTCGTCAAGCGGGGCCGAGATAAAAGGGGGTCCCAAAACGTGTTTTCCCCATGTTAATTTCCATAGGGCGGTTGGACTCACTTTTAGCCCGAACGGCTGAATGGTGTTCCACCAAACTTGGCAAGATTGTAGGGACTGGTAGCCCGATGTGCCTTTGCTATGTCTCAAGATATGTGCTCCAGTGGTTTTTACAAAAATTAACTTTGAAAAAATATATATTGGGCTACATTGGGCTATATATATGTTAGAGCCCAAATGTAGCCCAATGTAGCCCAATGTAGCCCAATGTAGCCCAAAGATGGCCACCAGAGACAAAAGAGCCCAAATGTAGCCCAAATATCAGCCAGATGTAGCCCAACTATAGCCCAATGACAGAATGTCCCAGAGTGTTCTAAAGAACAACTAGAACACTAACAGTCTTACTTATGACAAAAGTATGGCACACCTGAAGTCATCTTGATTGGAATAAAGTGGTAACACTTAATACATTTAATTTGAAAAGGAACAGAATGAGGGGTTTCATTTTGCCATAGAAATTTTATATATATATATATATATATATATTCACTGAAAAAAACATAGGTTACTCACCGGTTATAGTTAGGAATTAGCATTTAAAAAACCTTTGAAATTCACTGAAAAAACCATAGGTTACACACCTGTTATAGTTAGCTGGAAATTTTACTCGCATAAAACCATTGAAATTCCCACGTTATAGTTAGTTGGACTCACTATAACTTGCACGTCTGCAATGCACTGCTGATGATGTCACATATTACATCACTCATGCATATATTTAAATATTTAAACATTACTCGCTAATATATGTATTCACTAAGATACACTTAATAAGCCAGTTAACCAATCAATTTTTTTTTTAAAAACACTGAAAAAACCATAGGTTTCAGGCCTTATATAGTTAGGAATTAGCATTTAAAAAACCTTTGAAATTCACTGAAAAAACCATAGGTTTCAGGCCTTATATAGTTAGGAATTAGCATTTAAAAAACCTTTGAAATTCACTGAAAAAACCATAGGTTTCAGGCCTTATATAGTTAGGAATCAGCATTTAAAAAAACCTTTGAAATTCACTGAAAACACCATAGGTTTCAGGCCTTATATAGTTAGGAATTAGCATTTAAAAAACACCTTTGAAATTCACTGAAAAAACCATAGGTTTCAGGAGTTATATAGTTAGGAATTAGTTTTTAAAAAACCTTGGAAATTCACTCAAAAAACTATAAGTTTTAGTGGTGTTATAGTTAGCTGGACATTTTACTCATACAAAACCAATGAAATTGCTCCTATTTAGTTAGTTGTACTAACTATATTTCGCGCACACGCAATCCACTGCTGATGATGTCATGTATTAGATCATTCATGACATGGTCAGTGACATCACTGATGACATCTCAAATGACATCACTGATGACATCACTGATGACATCATCCACGTGACAATCACATACACCTTTTCATACACTATTACAATTTTTCATCACTGTTTGTAAAATACAGAGTATCATATTTAAATCCATTGTCACAGCAATACAAGTATCTAAAAATCCACTCAGTGATTCATAGATGTATACACACATCTAATCACTTACCTATGGATTCACTCATACATGCTGTCAATGAACAATAGAACACTATCAAAAATAGTTATACATCTATATTGACATTAAACAACAGCATGCATCCTATTCACATATGAAGTCATCCTACTCACTTATGCAAACAATGGATCATACTTACATATTTACTTAGCAAAACACTTATACAAACACCACTTCTTCTATTCATTTAGATAGTAAGCAATACTTAGTGAATTATAAAATCATTATTACAAGTATACAGTTGTCCATACAGTCACTCACACAATCATTGTGTCTTATGTATACTTATTTATATACAACAACTGACACATACACTGCCTTTTATTTTTCTAGTTTGTTGGACCTGTACCTTTGAGAAATATATTTGCTCATCACCACACCCATAAAGAGATTCCCTCACCCAAACTGTTAGAACATGTAGTTTTAACTTCATATATCTACTGAATCAACTATTCACACATCTTTGGACAGTCACACCCCCCCCCACCAAACCACACACACTTTCACACTCCCATACAAATACTCAGTTAACTAATCAATAACTAATATAGACTTTCACATAGCTAGTAACCAACTGTAGAATCAGTTTACACAACAACTGACAAAGTGATACAGATATTCACACAGTTTAGTCACTATCCACTATATTTAGTGAGACATTATAAATTGGTCAAGTAAACAGTCAATTACACTGCTACTAAATCCTCCATCCAAATATTTATTCATATATATCCACTCATTCTTCAATGTAAATTGCTATATATATAATGCATATTTAAATAACGAAGCAAACCACATTCACTGGATGATGTCATCAGTGATGTCATTTGAGATGTCATCAGTGATGTCACTGACCATGTCATGAATGATCTAATATTTGACATCATCAGCAGTGGATTGCGGGTGCGCGAAATATAGTTAGTACAACTAACTATATAGGAGCAATTTCATTGGTTTTGTATGAGTAAAATGTCCATCTAACTATAACACCACTAAAACTTATAGTTTTTTGAGTGAATTTCAAAGGTTTTTTAAAAACTAATTCCTAACTATATAACTCCTGAAACCTATGGTTTTTTCAGTGAATATATATATACATACATGTATAAACATATATAACCTGCATATCTATATAAATACAAATATAAATGCATGCATACATATACATATATGCATACATATACATGTTATTTACATGAACTATTAAAAACACTAATAAAAGCAAAGCTAAAAAGCCACCTCATTACAAACAGAATGGCTTTAACTTAAACGAGGGCGAGATCTATTGCATTTTCAATGCTTGTTTACTTTGGTTCCATCAAGAAGGCATTCAGATGTGTCACACATTTGCCATAAATTCTGAATGTTAGCACTCTAGTTGCTCATTAGATCACTTTAGTAAAGCTACTGCTCACCAGGGAAGTCTACTGCCAATCATACTTTCTATTTCTATGGCAAAATGAACCCCCTCATTTTGTTCCTTTTTAAATTAAATGTTTTCAGACTTACCACTTCATTCCAATCAAGATGGCTTCTGGTGTGCCATACTTTTGTCATAAGTAAGACTGTTAGCGCACTAGTTTTTCTTTAGAACACTCTGGGACATTCTGTCATTGGGCTATACTTGGGCTACATATGGGTGATATTTGGGCTACATTTGGGCTCTTTTGTCTCTGGTGGCCATCTTGGGAGACTGCATGTCAGAATCTTTTAATGAAATAGAAGAGGATTTGGGAAGTCACTCAAAATAATCCCTAATTTTTCTTTCTGCAGCACTAATCATACTTTCTATGGCAAAATATACCCCCTCATTTTGTTCCTTTTTAAATTAAATGTTTTAAGAGTTACCACTTTATTCCAATCAAGATGGCTTCAGGTGTGCCATACCTTTGTAATAAGTAGGACTGTTAGCGCTCTAGTTGTTCTTTAGAACACTCTAGGAGGCTGCAGTAGAACACAAAGGAATCAACTGACAGTCTCTGTCCTTGTTGGATGTACATGTTTTACTGAGAATGTCAGACTTCATTCTCACATGACTGAGAAAGATAATGTGAAATTACAGAAAATATGCTTTCAGTTTAGCTTATAGATCCCCTTCCAAACCACTGTGGGAAAAGCATGAGATAATAGTTTTCTTTCAAACATGATTCATGATATCCCAGCAGAAGGCTTTTTTCACATGGTAAAATTACCTTAGCACACACCACAATTCCTAAAATGAGTATGGTACCATCAACAAATGATTTATAATGTAACTAAAGTCCTAAAACCCTCTATTAACTGCAATGCTTTTTAATGAGGTGCTATCATGTATATTGGTCCCAAGATGGCTGCCAACACTTCTTGGATGAAGTGCTGACAGCCAATCAGATCTCACGATGAGATGTGTGGTTAGGCTCCGCCCATATATATATGTGTTTTTGAAGTTAATTTTCATAAAAACCACTGGAGCAATTTTCACCAAATATAGCAAAGGCACCTCTGCGTACCAGTCCCTACAATTTTGCCAAGATTGGTGTAATTCTGTTCAGCGGTTCGGGCTGTAGCCTTGTCAGAACGTCCTATGGAAATTAACATGGGGAAAACACGTTTTGGGACCCCCCTTTTTTCTCAGCCCCCACTTCATGAATCTCCCCGAAACTTTCAGGGAAGGAGCGCAGCGGAGCTTGCCAAAATTTTGGAAAATTACACGCTAATTCCTCAACCGGCGCCAAAGGTATTCCCAATAAAATGTTGCGGATTTCCTATGGTAGCTAGGTCCTAACTATATATACCTACTGGCTATCGCCAGTCGGTATATATATATATATATATGCATAGATAAGCCCACGTGAGGGCATGATTAATCATGAGCAAAATAAAGGCGCAGCAAAATTGTATGAATAGAAATACGGGGCTCTAAGAATATTAAGGCATAAAAACACTGGGCCGGTAAATTTAAGGGCTTTACAACCCCGCAATGCGCAGAATGATACAAATAACCATGATGGAAATGTTTAACATTGGCAATGTAGGAGAACTACAGAGTCCAGAATCCCCAGCAATGGGACAAACAGGAAGTTTGGAGATCACATGCTTCCTGGGGGTTAGGGTGTTTTTAAACAGTGTGTAACCACAGTAGTAATTAACCGTGAACAAGGTAGACGGAGCTATCGAAACGCGTTGGTTTATCTATGTGCTGTGAAGGAAAATAAATCTGTTGTCTAAAAAGAACAATGGCTGGAGTTGCGGCTCACTCGTTTTTCTTTGGGATAAAACGTTGTTGAAATTGGAAGCGGTTTGGTTCTACCGCAAGAGCCACGCACCACTACGAAGCGCCACACAGGAAAAAAAGGAACCATCTTGTTGGATATATATATATATATATATATACTGTGAGGCTTCATAATCCCCATCGAGTGGGCAGGGGAAAACGATTTAATCTTAATCAACCAAACCTGGGGACAACCACAAACATTCTTGCTCTTTCACTTTTGATTGAAGTCACAAAAGCAATTAACAAACCACTATTTGTTTGTTTTATCGACTACAAAGCGGTTTTTGATAGCGTTAACAGATGAAAATTGTGGGCTAAGTTAGCTGGGTGGAAAATAGCTCAAACCCTTCTGAACCAGCTAATCCTGCTCCACTCCAAGACCTGGGTCCAAATTAAGCTGAGGACCAGCGACAGTCTGTTGAGGAGAATTCCGACCACTAAGGTGCTAAAACAGGGCTGTGTTCTTACCCCAACCCTGTTAAACCTTTTCATGTCAGACCTCTCAAGGGAACTGGATAATTGTCATCACCATGCCCCCAATTTGGGTTGCCTATCATGCTCAAACTTACTATACAACTTTATACTGATCAGCCGAACCCAAGTTGGCCTGCAGCATTTGATAAATGTCACAAGCCATTTTGCCATAAAGAACGAACTAAGTATAAACCATGAGAAGTCCAAAGTAATGGTCTTTAACCAATGAAGAACCAGGAATCAATTCAAATGGCGGCTGGGGGCAGACAGTTGGAGACGGTTAAAAGTTACAAATATTTGGGAATTATCTTTTACAGCATGGGAACGTACCACAAACAAAAAGTGGCTATTCAAGGAAGAGGAACTATTCTGGCTGTTATGCTAAAAAACATCAAGCACAAAATAACTGGCCCCAACCTTATCCCTCTACTGAAAGTACTCTGGGCAAAGCTCCTACCTACAATCACGTATGGCAGCGAAGCAATGCGAGGGAAAGACAAAATAATACTGGATAAGGTGGTCTACAAAGCTATTAGAATAATATTCAATCTCCCACAATACACTTCTCCAGCACAATTAAGGCTGGAGCTTGGCCTACAAAGCAGCAAATAGCAAGGAAGGGAGGTTACGCCAAATGCTGGTACAAAATAAAGAGTGCAAAGTCTGGATCTTTAAACTCATACTTGTGGGAAGAGATGACTAGGAAAAATGACAGCCCTCTATGGTTTATTTTCAGTCAGGAATAAGGCTGCTCGCTTTAAAGGATTTGTGGGAACCCAGACTTCTTTACAACAGTTTTAAAGCCTTGGTGAACAAATCAGTGAAGAATATTTTCCTAGAAAAAGACAAAACAGATACAAATAAGAGGGCATGCAGCTGGTTCGTGATCCAGTGCTACTCAAGAAGCGCTCCTCAGCCATATTTAGGTACAAGCTTCTCGAGAAGTATGAAAGAAACCACACTTACCGCTGTGGAAACGCACACATTTAACCACCAACTGCAGACTATGCGATAACCCCGAAGAGGACGTCTGACATCTACTGTGCATCTGTAAGAGTTTCGATTTTGAATGAAGACAGCTTCTAAAGCCGCACCTGAACAAAAATCGAATACGATTTTACAGACAGGCGGTGAAGGGCTGCTTCGAGGGGGGCGACGTCTGGTTAGCCTGTTGCTTTGTACATTTCATGAAAATATTTAAAGCAAAATTGAACTTAGCAATCTCCCAACAAATTGGATAGCACAATATGCTGCTGCTAACTCATCTGGTGTCTGATCACGAGGAAGGACCAATTTTAAACTTACCCTTAACCTGGCAAGGTTTTTTCACTTAATCACACAGAAACTCAAACTGAGGCGAACTTTAAGGAGGACAGTCTCCCAGCAGTCATTGTGTGCCTAAAAACAACACACATACTAATATTTTATCTTCCATACCATATGCAAGTTTTATTCTTCCGCATTTTATTAAACCACTGCGATTTTATCGGATTGAGCGCCTTTTTATATTATATGTGTTTTTTTGTTTGCAGCTGTTTTGCTAAGATTTTTATTAAACAAGTAATAAATATATATATATATATATACATATATATATATATATATATATATATTACCTACTGGCGGTCGCCAGTAGGTATATATAGTTAGGATTTTTTCCCTATGGGTTTTTTGAAAATTCTATGTCTAATAACTTTGGCGTTTGTGGACGGAATTGGCTGGAATTTTCTGGAAAATGGAACATTTTGTTTCTGAGCAGCCCCTGGAAATTGGGGGGGGGTTCGTCCAGGGGGGGGCCGAGAAAAAAGGGGGGTCCCAAAACGTGTTTTTAACATTGAGTTTTCCATAGGGCGGTCTGTCGCACTTTTAGCCCGAACGGCTGAATGGATTTGCACGAAACTTGGCAAAATTGTAGAGACTGGTAGCCCGATGTGCCTTTTGTAGGTCTCAATATATGTGCTCCAGTGGATTTTGAGAAATTAACATTTAAAAAAAGATATATATCTGTAACAGCGGACTGGGCAGCTCCCGGTTCGCGGACCGGGGCGCGTACCAAAACTTCGCGTAGCGAAGCTGATTGGTTATCCGGCGTCTGTAAACATTCCAAACAGTCCGGAGCGGCCGCCATCTTGTCTCTCGGTAGGATTGAGAGACAAGAGGAGGCCAAAACAAAGGGGGAAATAACCATAAGGGGGCATAGTAGATCCTCCCTGACCCCTTAGGTTTAATGTGGAGGCTTTAAAAGGGCCCCGCGGGGCAAAAAAAAAAAAAAATTTTTTTGTTTTTTTGCGTGGGTAGCGCCCGGTACGCGAACCGGGAAGCGTTCTGGGCAGCGTACTGCAATGAAAAATGAATGATAGACTTTTCAAATGCTGTATGTTAATTGATTGTTGGTTTTGTTGATTATTTTTAATTTTTTTTTATTTTTTAAGCATTTTTTATTGTGTTTCATAATTTATTAAACTTTCTAACATTTCATTGTCAGAAATTTCAAAATTATCATGGAATATACATTGTAGTCTCTGAGGTTGTAAAATTTCCTCATTTGCAAGGAGGTTATCTACTGCTTGTACACATTGCAGTAGTTCTTGGTCCCAAGTTTCATCCATAAATTCAATCTCATTTGGATCAATGATTTCTGTGTTGGACTCTGGAAGGACAATTTCAAATGAAATTTTTTGTTCGCTTTCCATTTTCCCTGAAATTTGCATAAAAAAAATATATATTAGTAGAGGTAGGGCACTGTTGGGATTAATTTTAGATAGGCAGTTTTTAACAGTGAATTTATCTTTGGGCAGTGTATAGTATCAGAGTGGAAGTAGGAATATAAAAAATTGTATCTAAATTTATAAGTACTACAGAGGGATAGTATATAACTAACAGAAAAAGTTTGCCATATTAACTTAAAGTGCACAATATACTTCAGTTTTAAAAATAACAACTTACCTTTAAAAAGAAGTTGAAGTTATTAATGAAAATCCTATTGAAATGTACACCAGGAAGTAGTAGTCAAAATGGCTGTGTTTCCTTCTCTTCCTTTATATATATTCGGGTACATAACCAATCAAATGTCAGGTAAAAAAAGTAGAAAATGAAAGTAACATTTTAATTGGTTGTCAATTCCAACACTTCAGATGTGTTTTGTGAAGTAATTTACCTCACGGTATTTAGAGAGGTCTACAGGCTAAATGGCTAAATGGAATTCCAATCAAATTTGTGAAAATGGTAGGGATTGGTATGTAGTATGAGCTAATCTATATTTGGTGAAATTGTCTCAAGTGGCTTTTGTGTGAACTACTTTCCCACCTTTTTTGATGGTGCGCTTCCCAGGGAGCGACCCGGTACGCGAACCGTTGAGCGCCCCGGTTCGCGGACCTTAAGCGTTCCAGGAGTCCACCATTTTGTGTTTCGGTCGAATTAAGATACAAGATGGAGGGCAAATAATGTTCAGAATGGGTAGAAGGGGGCACGGTAGAGTTATCTTGACCCCCTAGGTTTTCTGAGGGTGGCTGAGGAGGCTTATATGTGCGAAAAAAAAACATTTTCAAAAAAAATTTCGCGAGGTTAGCTCCCGGTTCGCGTACCGGGTAGCGGCCCCGGTAGCGTATTTTGTTGAAAATTAGTGAAAAATGTTAGAGTTAAATAATAATTGTGAGTGATCAGATGTAGGGTAGCTCTGAGAAGAGCTTTTGGGTTTATGGTACATTTAGGTACTTATAAGTAGGTACCAATGCACATTCTTAAATTCAGAGTGAAAATTCTGTTGCCCTCATCTGAGAAGTGAACTCCATCTCCTCTGTAGATAT
This sequence comes from Lissotriton helveticus, assembly GCF_964261635.1. Classification (NCBI taxonomy): domain Eukaryota; kingdom Metazoa; phylum Chordata; class Amphibia; order Caudata; family Salamandridae; genus Lissotriton; species Lissotriton helveticus. The sequence goes on from NC_136072.1 coordinate 250,311,919, forward strand.
CTTGCATGTAGTAACGCAAGTTATTGTTGTACAGGGAGCCCATTCCATGGTCTCTCATGTAAGCTGAAACAGATTTGTTTACATGCTTCCTCGATTTCTCAATTTGTGGACAAAATTGGTTTGACCACCTCCATTTCTGTCTTTGGCATATATTTGAATATACCAAGGCAGTCTGAGGAAAAAGTGCCATCAATTGCTCAAAGGTGTCCTTTAAAAGCATTTCCAGACCTACCCCAGTCAAAGTGCCCAAGTCATTACCTCCACAGTGCACAATTAACAGGTCAGGTTTGGGCAAATGCATAAAGGTTTTCACCAATGGTATCAATTGGTGACATTTTAATCCTCTGTGGCCAAACCACTTAATTTCCACATCTTGTAAATTGAGGTTAGGTAAATTCCTGCTTTCAACGTACCTTTGAGCCCAGTGAATATAACTATGACCAACAATCCAGACAGAAAACATGGTGAGAGAAGGTTCTCCTGCAGTCAGATGAAGTGTGGCAATGAAATGGCAGTTGAAAAAATGAGAGTTTGAAATGAAAAAAACTGTGGAGTTTCTGTGTTCATGAAGCAGTAACAGTATAGTTAGGATTTTTTCCCTATGGGTTTTTTGAAAATTCTATGTCTAATAACTTTGGCGTTTGTGGACGGAATTGGCTGAAATTTTCTGGAAAATGGAACATTTTGTTTCTGAGCAGCCCCTGGAAATTTGGGGGGGGTTCGTCCAGGGGGGGCCGAGAAAAAAGGGGGGTCCCAAAACGTGTTTTTAACATTGAGTTTTCCATAGGGCGGTCTGTCGCACTTTTAGCCCGAACGGCTGAATGGATTTGCACGAAACTTGGCAAAATTGTAGAGACTGGTAGCCCGATGTGCCTTTTGTAGGTCTCAATATATGTGCTCCAGTGGATTTTGAGAAATTAACATTTAAAAAAAGATATATATCTGTAACAGCGGACTGGGCAGCTCCCGGTTCGCGGACCGGGGCGCGTACCAAAACTTCGCGTAGCGAAGCTGATTGGTTATCCGGCGTCTGTAAACATTCCAAACAGTCCGGAGCGGCCGCCATCTTGTCTCTCGGTAGGATTGAGAGACAAGAGGAGGCCAAAACAAAGGGGGAAATAACCATAAGGGGGCATAGTAGATCCTCCCTGACCCCTTAGGTTTAATGTGGAGGCTTTAAAAGGGCCCCGCGGGGCAAAAAAATAAATAAATTATTTTTTCTTTTTTTGCGTGGGTAGCGCCCGGTACGCGAACCGGGAAGCGTTCTGGGCAGCGTACTGCAATGAAAAATGAATGATAGACTTTTCAAATGCTGTATGTTAATTGATTGTTGGTTTTGTTGATTATTTTTTTTATTTTTTTATTTTTTAAGCATTTTTTATTGTGTTTCATAATTTATTAAACTTTCTAACATTTCATTGTCAGAAATTTCAAAATTATCATGGAATATACATTGTAGTCTCTGAGGTTGTAAAATTTCCTCATTTGCAAGGAGGTTATCTACTGCTTGTACACATTGCAGTAGTTCTTGGTCCCAAGTTTCATCCATAAATTCAATCTCATTTGGATCAATGATTTCTGTGTTGGACTCTGGAAGGACAATTTCAAATGAAATTTTTTGTTCGCTTTCCATTTTCCCTGAAATTTGCATAAAAAAAATATATATTAGTAGAGGTAGGGCACTGTTGGGATTAATTTTAGATAGGCAGTTTTTAACAGTGAATTTATCTTTGGGCAGTGTATAGTATCAGAGTGGAAGTAGGAATATAAAAAATTGTATCTAAATTTATAAGTACTACAGAGGGATAGTATATAACTAACAGAAAAAGTTTGCCATATTAACTTAAAGTGCACAATATACTTCAGTTTTAAAAATAACAACTTACCTTTAAAAAGAAGTTGAAGTTATTAATGAAAATCCTATTGAAATGTACACCAGGAAGTAGTAGTCAAAATGGCTGTGTTTCCTTCTCTTCCTTTATATATATTCGGGTACATAACCAATCAAATGTCAGGTAAAAAAAGTAGAAAATGAAAGTAACATTTTAATTGGTTGTCAATTCCAACACTTCAGATGTGTTTTGTGAAGTAATTTACCTCACGGTATTTAGAGAGGTCTACAGGCTAAATGGCTAAATGGAATTCCAATCAAATTTGTGAAAATGGTAGGGATTGGTATGTAGTATGAGCTAATCTATATTTGGTGAAATTGTCTCAAGTGGCTTTTGTGTGAACTACTTTCCCACCTTTTTTGATGGTGCGCTTCCCAGGGAGCGACCCGGTACGCGAACCGTTGAGCGCCCCGGTTCGCGGACCTTAAGCGTTCCAGGAGTCCACCATTTTGTGTTTCGGTCGAATTAAGATACAAGATGGAGGGCAAATAATGTTCAGAATGGGTAGAAGGGGGCACGGTAGAGTTATCTTGACCCCCTAGGTTTTCTGAGGGTGGCTGAGGAGGCTTATATGTGCGAAAAAAAAACATTTTCAAAAAAAATTTCGCGAGGTTAGCTCCCGGTTCGCGTACCGGGTAGCGGCCCCGGTAGCGTATTTTGTTGAAAATTAGTGAAAAATGTTAGAGTTAAATAATAATTGTGAGTGATCAGATGTAGGGTAGCTCTGAGAAGAGCTTTTGGGTTTATGGTACATTTAGGTACTTATAAGTAGGTACCAATGCACATTCTTAAATTCAGAGTGAAAATTCTGTTGCCCTCATCTGAGAAGTGAACTCCATCTCCTCTGTAGATATCTTGCATGTAGTAACGCAAGTTATTGTTGTACAGGGAGCCCATTCCATGGTCTCTCATGTAAGCTGAAACAGATTTGTTTACATGCTTCCTCGATTTCTCAATTTGTGGACAAAATTGGTTTGACCACCTCCATTTCTGTCTTTGGCATATATTTGAATATACCAAGGCAGTCTGAGGAAAAAGTGCCATCAATTGCTCAAAGGTGTCCTTTAAAAGCATTTCCAGACCTACCCCAGTCAAAGTGCCCAAGTCATTACCTCCACAGTGCACAATTAACAGGTCAGGTTTGGGCAAATGCATAAAGGTTTTCACCAATGGTATCAATTGGTGACATTTTAATCCTCTGTGGCCAAACCACTTAATTTCCACATCTTGTAAATTGAGGTTAGGTAAATTCCTGCTTTCAACGTACCTTTGAGCCCAGTGAATATAACTATGACCAACAATCCAGACAGAAAACATGGTGAGAGAAGGTTCTCCTGCAGTCAGATGAAGTGTGGCAATGAAATGGCAGTTGAAAAAATGAGAGTTTGAAATGAAAAAAACTGTGGAGTTTCTGTGTTCATGAAGCAGTAACAGTATAGTTAGGATTTTTTCCCTATGGGTTTTTTGAAAATTCTATGTCTAATAACTTTGGCGTTTGTGGACGGAATTGGCTGAAATTTTCTGGAAAATGGAACATTTTGTTTCTGAGCAGCCCCTGGAAATTTGGGGGGGGTTCGTCCAGGGGGGGCCGAGAAAAAAGGGGGGTCCCAAAACGTGTTTTTAACATTGAGTTTTCCATAGGGCGGTCTGTCGCACTTTTAGCCCGAACGGCTGAATGGATTTGCACGAAACTTGGCAAAATTGTAGAGACTGGTAGCCCGATGTGCCTTTTGTAGGTCTCAATATATGTGCTCCAGTGGATTTTGAGAAATTAACATTTAAAAAAAGATATATATCTGTAACAGCGGACTGGGCAGCTCCCGGTTCGCGGACCGGGGCGCGTACCAAAACTTCGCGTAGCGAAGCTGATTGGTTATCCGGCGTCTGTAAACATTCCAAACAGTCCGGAGCGGCCGCCATCTTGTCTCTCGGTAGGATTGAGAGACAAGAGGAGGCCAAAACAAAGGGGGAAATAACCATAAGGGGGCATAGTAGATCCTCCCTGACCCCTTAGGTTTAATGTGGAGGCTTTAAAAGGGCCCCGCGGGGCAAAAAAATAAATAAATTATTTTTTCTTTTTTTGCGTGGGTAGCGCCCGGTACGCGAACCGGGAAGCGTTCTGGGCAGCGTACTGCAATGAAAAATGAATGATAGACTTTTCAAATGCTGTATGTTAATTGATTGTTGGTTTTGTTGATTATTTTTTTTATTTTTTTATTTTTTAAGCATTTTTTATTGTGTTTCATAATTTATTAAACTTTCTAACATTTCATTGTCAGAAATTTCAAAATTATCATGGAATATACATTGTAGTCTCTGAGGTTGTAAAATTTCCTCATTTGCAAGGAGGTTATCTACTGCTTGTACACATTGCAGTAGTTCTTGGTCCCAAGTTTCATCCATAAATTCAATCTCATTTGGATCAATGATTTCTGTGTTGGACTCTGGAAGGACAATTTCAAATGAAATTTTTTGTTCGCTTTCCATTTTCCCTGAAATTTGCATAAAAAAAATATATATTAGTAGAGGTAGGGCACTGTTGGGATTAATTTTAGATAGGCAGTTTTTAACAGTGAATTTATCTTTGGGCAGTGTATAGTATCAGAGTGGAAGTAGGAATATAAAAAATTGTATCTAAATTTATAAGTACTACAGAGGGATAGTATATAACTAACAGAAAAAGTTTGCCATATTAACTTAAAGTGCACAATATACTTCAGTTTTAAAAATAACAACTTACCTTTAAAAAGAAGTTGAAGTTATTAATGAAAATCCTATTGAAATGTACACCAGGAAGTAGTAGTCAAAATGGCTGTGTTTCCTTCTCTTCCTTTATATATATTCGGGTACATAACCAATCAAATGTCAGGTAAAAAAAGTAGAAAATGAAAGTAACATTTTAATTGGTTGTCAATTCCAACACTTCAGATGTGTTTTGTGAAGTAATTTACCTCACGGTATTTAGAGAGGTCTACAGGCTAAATGGCTAAATGGAATTCCAATCAAATTTGTGAAAATGGTAGGGATTGGTATGTAGTATGAGCTAATCTATATTTGGTGAAATTGTCTCAAGTGGCTTTTGTGTGAACTACTTTCCCACCTTTTTTGATGGTGCGCTTCCCAGGGAGCGACCCGGTACGCGAACCGTTGAGCGCCCCGGTTCGCGGACCTTAAGCGTTCCAGGAGTCCACCATTTTGTGTTTCGGTCGAATTAAGATACAAGATGGAGGGCAAATAATGTTCAGAATGGGTAGAAGGGGGCACGGTAGAGTTATCTTGACCCCCTAGGTTTTCTGAGGGTGGCTGAGGAGGCTTATATGTGCGAAAAAAAAACATTTTCAAAAAAAATTTCGCGAGGTTAGCTCCCGGTTCGCGTACCGGGTAGCGGCCCCGGTAGCGTATTTTGTTGAAAATTAGTGAAAAATGTTAGAGTTAAATAATAATTGTGAGTGATCAGATGTAGGGTAGCTCTGAGAAGAGCTTTTGGGTTTATGGTACATTTAGGTACTTATAAGTAGGTACCAATGCACATTCTTAAATTCAGAGTGAAAATTCTGTTGCCCTCATCTGAGAAGTGAACTCCATCTCCTCTGTAGATATCTTGCATGTAGTAACGCAAGTTATTGTTGTACAGGGAGCCCATTCCATGGTCTCTCATGTAAGCTGAAACAGATTTGTTTACATGCTTCCTCGATTTCTCAATTTGTGGACAAAATTGGTTTGACCACCTCCATTTCTGTCTTTGGCATATATTTGAATATACCAAGGCAGTCTGAGGAAAAAGTGCCATCAATTGCTCAAAGGTGTCCTTTAAAAGCATTTCCAGACCTACCCCAGTCAAAGTGCCCAAGTCATTACCTCCACAGTGCACAATTAACAGGTCAGGTTTGGGCAAATGCATAAAGGTTTTCACCAATGGTATCAATTGGTGACATTTTAATCCTCTGTGGCCAAACCACTTAATTTCCACATCTTGTAAATTGAGGTTAGGTAAATTCCTGCTTTCAACGTACCTTTGAGCCCAGTGAATATAACTATGACCAACAATCCAGACAGAAAACATGGTGAGAGAAGGTTCTCCTGCAGTCAGATGAAGTGTGGCAATGAAATGGCAGTTGAAAAAATGAGAGTTTGAAATGAAAAAAACTGTGGAGTTTCTGTGTTCATGAAGCAGTAACAGTATAGTTAGGATTTTTTCCCTATGGGTTTTTTGAAAATTCTATGTCTAATAACTTTGGCGTTTGTGGACGGAATTGGCTGAAATTTTCTGGAAAATGGAACATTTTGTTTCTGAGCAGCCCCTGGAAATTTGGGGGGGGTTCGTCCAGGGGGGGCCGAGAAAAAAGGGGGGTCCCAAAACGTGTTTTTAACATTGAGTTTTCCATAGGGCGGTCTGTCGCACTTTTAGCCCGAACGGCTGAATGGATTTGCACGAAACTTGGCAAAATTGTAGAGACTGGTAGCCCGATGTGCCTTTTGTAGGTCTCAATATATGTGCTCCAGTGGATTTTGAGAAATTAACATTTAAAAAAAGATATATATCTGTAACAGCGGACTGGGCAGCTCCCGGTTCGCGGACCGGGGCGCGTACCAAAACTTCGCGTAGCGAAGCTGATTGGTTATCCGGCGTCTGTAAACATTCCAAACAGTCCGGAGCGGCCGCCATCTTGTCTCTCGGTAGGATTGAGAGACAAGAGGAGGCCAAAACAAAGGGGGAAATAACCATAAGGGGGCATAGTAGATCCTCCCTGACCCCTTAGGTTTAATGTGGAGGCTTTAAAAGGGCCCCGCGGGGCAAAAAAATAAATAAATTATTTTTTCTTTTTTTGCGTGGGTAGCGCCCGGTACGCGAACCGGGAAGCGTTCTGGGCAGCGTACTGCAATGAAAAATGAATGATAGACTTTTCAAATGCTGTATGTTAATTGATTGTTGGTTTTGTTGATTATTTTTTTTATTTTTTTATTTTTTAAGCATTTTTTATTGTGTTTCATAATTTATTAAACTTTCTAACATTTCATTGTCAGAAATTTCAAAATTATCATGGAATATACATTGTAGTCTCTGAGGTTGTAAAATGTCCTCATTTGCAAGGAGGTTATCTACTGCTTGTACACATTGCAGTAGTTCTTGGTCCCAAGTTTCATCCATAAATTCAATCTCATTTGGATCAATGATTTCTGTGTTGGACTCTGGAAGGACAATTTCAAATGAAATTTTTTGTTCGCTTTCCATTTTCCCTGAAATTTGCATAAAAAAAATATATATTAGTAGAGGTAGGGCACTGTTGGGATTAATTTTAGATAGGCAGTTTTTAACAGTGAATTTATCTTTGGGCAGTGTATAGTATCAGAGTGGAAGTAGGAATATAAAAAATTGTATCTAAATTTATAAGTACTACAGAGGGATAGTATATAACTAACAGAAAAAGTTTGCCATATTAACTTAAAGTGCACAATATACTTCAGTTTTAAAAATAACAACTTACCTTTAAAAAGAAGTTGAAGTTATTAATGAAAATCCTATTGAAATGTACACCAGGAAGTAGTAGTCAAAATGGCTGTGTTTCCTTCTCTTCCTTTATATATATTCGGGTACATAACCAATCAAATGTCAGGTAAAAAAAGTAGAAAATGAAAGTAACATTTTAATTGGTTGTCAATTCCAACACTTCAGATGTGTTTTGTGAAGTAATTTACCTCACGGTATTTAGAGAGGTCTACAGGCTAAATGGCTAAATGGAATTCCAATCAAATTTGTGAAAATGGTAGGGATTGGTATGTAGTATGAGCTAATCTATATTTGGTGAAATTGTCTCAAGTGGCTTTTGTGTGAACTACTTTCCCACCTTTTTTGATGGTGCGCTTCCCAGGGAGCGACCCGGTACGCGAACCGTTGAGCGCCCCGGTTCGCGGACCTTAAGCGTTCCAGGAGTCCACCATTTTGTGTTTCGGTCGAATTAAGATACAAGATGGAGGGCAAATAATGTTCAGAATGGGTAGAAGGGGGCACGGTAGAGTTATCTTGACCCCCTAGGTTTTCTGAGGGTGGCTGAGGAGGCTTATATGTGCGAAAAAAAAACATTTTCAAAAAATATTTCGCGAGGTTAGCTCCCGGTTCGCGTACCGGGTAGCGGCCCCGGTAGCGTATTTTGTTGAAAATTTGTGAAAAATGTTAGAGTTAAATAATAATTGTGAGTGATCAGATGTAGGGTAGCTCTGAGAAGAGCTTTTGGGTTTATGGTACATTTAGGTACTTATAAGTAGGTACCAATGCACATTCTTAAATTCAGAGTGAAAATTCTGTTGCCCTCATCTGAGAAGTGAACTCCATCTCCTCTGTAGATATCTTGCATGTAGTAACGCAAGTTATTGTTGTACAGGGAGCCCATTCCATGGTCTCTCATGTAAGCTGAAACAGATTTGTTTACATGCTTCCTCGATTTCTCAATTTGTGGACAAAATTGGTTTGACCACCTCCATTTCTGTCTTTGGCATATATTTGAATATACCAAGGCAGTCTGAGGAAAAAGTGCCATCAATTGCTCAAAGGTGTCCTTTAAAAGCATTTCCAGACCTACCCCAGTCAAAGTGCCCAAGTCATTACCTCCATAGTGCACAATTAACAGGTCAGGTTTGGGGAAATGCATAAAGGTTTTCACCAATGGTATCAATTGGTGACATTTTAATCCTCTGTGGCCAAACCACTTAATTTCCACATCTTGTAAATTGAGGTTAGGTAAATTCCTGCTTTCAACGTACCTTTGAGCCCAGTGAATATAACTATGACCAACAATCCAGACAGAAAACATGGTGAGAGAAGGTTCTCCTGCAGTCAGATGAAGTGTGGCAATGAAATGGCAGTTGAAAAAATGAGAGTTTGAAATGAAAAAAACTGTGGAGTTTCTGTGTTCATGAAGCAGTAACAGTATAGTTAGGATTTTTTCCCTATGGGTTTTTTGAAAATTCTATGTCTAATAACTTTGGCGTTTGTGGACGGAATTGGCTGAAATTTTCTGGAAAATGGAACATTTTGTTTCTGAGCAGCCCCTGGAAATTTGGGGGGGGTTCATCCAGGGGGGGCCGAGAAAAAAGGGGGGTCCCAAAACGTGTTTTTAACATTGAGTTTTCCATAGGGCGGTCTGTCGCACTTTTAGCCCGAACGGCTGAATGGATTTGCACGAAACTTGGCAAAATTGTAGAGACTGGTAGCCCGATGTGCCTTTTGTAGGTCTCAATATATGTGCTCCAGTGGATTTTGAGAAATTAACATTTAAAAAAAGATATATATCTGTAACAGCGGACTGGGCAGCTCCCGGTTCGCGGACCGGGGCGCGTACCAAAACTTCGCGTAGCGAAGCTGATTGGTTATCTGGCGTCTGTAAACATTCCAAACAGTCCGGAGCGGCCGCCATCTTGTCTCTCGGTAGGATTGAGAGACAAGAGGAGGCCAAAACAAAGGGGGAAATAACCATAAGGGGGCATAGTAGATCCTCCCTGACCCCTTAGGTTTAATGTGGAGGCTTTAAAAGGGCCCCGCGGGGCAAAAAAAAAAAATATATATTTTTTGTTTTTTTGCGTGGGTAGCGCCCGGTACGCGAACCGGGAAGCGTTCTGGGCAGCGTACTGCAATGAAAAATGAATGATAGACTTTTCAAATGCTGTATGTTAATTGATTGTTGGTTTTGTTGATTATTTTTAATTTTTTTTTATTTTTTAAGCATTTTTTATTGTGTTTCATAATTTATTAAACTTTCTAACATTTCATTGTCAGAAATTTCAAAATTATCATGGAATATACATTGTAGTCTCTGAGGTTGTAAAATGTCCTCATTTGCAAGGAGGTTATCTACTGCTTGTACACATTGCAGTAGTTCTCGGTCCCAAGTTTCATCCATAAATTCAATCTCATTTGGATCAATGATTTCTGTGTTGGACTCTGGAAGGACAATTTCAAATGACATTTTTTGTTCGCTTTCCATTTTCCCTGAAATTTGCATAAAAAAAATATATATTAGTAGAGGTAGGGCACTGTTGGGATTAATTTTAGATAGGCAGTTTTTAACAGTGAATTTATCTTTGGGCAGTGTATAGTATCAGAGTGGAAGTAGGAATATAAAAAATTGTATCTAAATTTATAAGTACTACAGAGGGATAGTATATAACTAACAGAAAAAGTTTGCCATATTAACTTAAAGTGCACAATATACTTCAGTTTTAAAAATAACAACTTACCTTTAAAAAGAAGTTGAAGTTATTAATGAAAATCCTATTGAAATGTACACCAGGAAGTAGTAGTCAAAATGGCTGTGTTTCCTTCTCTTCCTTTATATATATTCGGGTACATAACCAATCAAATGTCAGGTAAAAAAAGTAGAAAATGAAAGTAACATTTTAATTGGTTGTCAATTCCAACACTTCAGATGTGTTTTGTGAAGTAATTTACCTCACGGTATTTAGAGAGGTCTACAGGCTAAATGGCTAAATGGAATTCCAATCAAATTTGTGAAAATGGTAGGGATTGGTATGTAGTATGAGCTAATCTATATTTGGTGAAATTGTCTCAAGTGGCTTTTGTGTGAACTACTTTCCCACCTTTTTTGATGGTGCGCTTCCCAGGGAGCGACCCGGTACGCGAACCGTTGAGCGCCCCGGTTCGCGGACCTTAAGCGTTCCAGGAGTCCACCATTTTGTGTTTCGGTCGAATTAAGATACAAGATGGAGGGCAAATAATGTTCAGAATGGGTAGAAGGGGGCACGGTAGAGTTATCTTGACCCCCTAGGTTTTCTGAGGGTGGCTGAGGAGGCTTATATGTGCGAAAAAAAAACATTTTCAAAAAATATTTCGCGAGGTTAGCTCCCGGTTCGCGTACCGGGTAGCGGCCCCGGTAGCGTATTTTGTTGAAAATTTGTGAAAAATGTTAGAGTTAAATAATAATTGTGAGTGATCAGATGTAGGGTAGCTCTGAGAAGAGCTTTTGGGTTTATGGTACATTTAGGTACTTATAAGTAGGTACCAATGCACATTCTTAAATTCAGAGTGAAAATTCTGTTGCCCTCATCTGAGAAGTGAACTCCATCTCCTCTGTAGATATCTTGCATGTAGTAACGCAAGTTATTGTTGTACAGGGAGCCCATTCCATGGTCTCTCATGTAAGCTGAAACAGATTTGTTTACATGCTTCCTCGATTTCTCAATTTGTGGACAAAATTGGTTTGACCACCTCCATTTCTGTCTTTGGCATATATTTGAATATACCAAGGCAGTCTGAGGAAAAAGTGCCATCAATTGCTCAAAGGTGTCCTTTAAAAGCATTTCCAGACCTACCCCAGTCAAAGTGCCCAAGTCATTACCTCCATAGTGCACAATTAACAGGTCAGGTTTGGGCAAATGCATAAAGGTTTTCACCAATGGTATCAATTGGTGACATTTTAATCCTCTGTGGCCAAACCACTTAATTTCCACATCTTGTAAATTGAGGTTAGGTAAATTCCTGCTTTCAACGTACCTTTGAGCCCAGTGAATATAACTATGACCAACAATCCAGACAGAAAACATGGTGAGAGAAGGTTCTCCTGCAGTCAGATGAAGTGTGGCAATGAAATGGCAGTTGAAAAAATGAGAGTTTGAAATGAAAAAAACTGTGGAGTTTCTGTGTTCATGAAGCAGTAACAGTATAGTTAGGATTTTTTCCCTATGGGTTTTTTGAAAATTCTATGTCTAATAACTTTGGCGTTTGTGGACGGAATTGGCTGAAATTTTCTGGAAAATGGAACATTTTGTTTCTGAGCAGCCCCCGGAAATTTGGGGGGGGTTCATCCAGGGGGGGCCGAGAAAAAAGGGGGGTCCCAAAACGTGTTTTTAACATTGAGTTTTCCATAGGGCGGTCTGTCGCACTTTTAGCCCGAACGGCTGAATGGATTTGCACGAAACTTGGCAAAATTGTAGAGACTGGTAGCCCGATGTGCCTTTTGTAGGTCTCAATATATGTGCTCCAGTGGATTTTGAGAAATTAACATTTAAAAAAAGATATATATCTGTAACAGCGGACTGGGCAGCTCCCGGTTCGCGGACCGGGGCGCGTACCAAAACTTCGCGTAGCGAAGCTGATTGGTTATCCGGCGTCTGTAAACATTCCAAACAGTCCGGAGCGGCCGCCATCTTGTCTCTCGGTAGGATTGAGAGACAAGAGGAGGCCAAAACAAAGGGGGAAATAACCATAAGGGGGCATAGTAGATCCTCCCTGACCCCTTAGGTTTAATGTGGAGGCTTTAAAAGGGCCCCGCGGGGCAAAAAAAAAAAATATATATTTTTTGTTTTTTTGCGTGGGTAGCGCCCGGTACGCGAACCGGGAAGCGTTCTGGGCAGCGTACTGCAATGAAAAATGAATGATAGACTTTTCAAATGCTGTATGTTAATTGATTGTTGGTTTTGTTGATTATTTTTAATTTTTTTTTATTTTTTAAGCATTTTTTATTGTGTTTCATAATTTATTAAACTTTCTAACATTTCATTGTCAGAAATTTCAAAATTATCATGGAATATACATTGTAGTCTCTGAGGTTGTAAAATGTCCTCATTTGCAAGGAGGTTATCTACTGCTTGTACACATTGCAGTAGTTCTTGGTCCCAAGTTTCATCCATAAATTCAATCTCATTTGGATCAATGATTTCTGTGTTGGACTCTGGAAGGACAATTTCAAATGACATTTTTTGTTCGCTTTCCATTTTCCCTGAAATTTGCATAAAAAAAATATATATTAGTAGAGGTAGGGCACTGTTGGGATTAATTTTAGATAGGCAGTTTTTAACAGTGAATTTATCTTTGGGCAGTGTATAGTATCAGAGTGGAAGTAGGAATATAAAAAATTGTATCTAAATTTATAAGTACTACAGAGGGATAGTATATAACTAACAGAAAAAGTTTGCCATATTAACTTAAAGTGCACAATATACTTCAGTTTTAAAAATAACAACTTACCTTTAAAAAGAAGTTGAAGTTATTAATGAAAATCCTATTGAAATGTACACCAGGAAGTAGTAGTCAAAATGGCTGTGTTTCCTTCTCTTCCTTTATATATATTCGGGTACATAACCAATCAAATGTCAGGTAAAAAAAGTAGAAAATGAAAGTAACATTTTAATTGGTTGTCAATTCCAACACTTCAGATGTGTTTTGTGAAGTAATTTACCTCACGGTATTTAGAGAGGTCTACAGGCTAAATGGCTAAATGGAATTCCAATCAAATTTGTGAAAATGGTAGGGATTGGTATGTAGTATGAGCTAATCTATATTTGGTGAAATTGTCTCAAGTGGCTTTTGTGTGAACTACTTTCCCACCTTTTTTGATGGTGCGCTTCCCAGGGAGCGACCCGGTACGCGAACTGTTGAGCGCCCCGGTTCGCGGACCTTAAGCGTTCCAGGAGTCCACCATTTTGTGTTTCGGTCGAATTAAGATACAAGATGGAGGGCAAATAATGTTCAGAATGGGTAGAAGGGGGCACGGTAGAGTTATCTTGACCCCCTAGGTTTTCTGAGGGTGGCTGAGGAGGCTTATATGTGCGAAAAAAAAACATTTTCAAAAAAAATTTCGCGAGGTTAGCTCCCGGTTCGCGTACCGGGTAGCGGCCCCGGTAGCGTATTTTGTTGAAAATTAGTGAAAAATGTTAGAGTTAAATAATAATTGTGAGTGATCAGATGTAGGGTAGCTCTGAGAAGAGCTTTTGGGTTTATGGTACATTTAGGTACTTATAAGTAGGTACCAATGCACATTCTTAAATTCAGAGTGAAAATTCTGTTGCCCTCATCTGAGAAGTGAACTCCATCTCCTCTGTAGATATCTTGCATGTAGTAACGCAAGTTATTGTTGTACAGGGAGCCCATTCCATGGTCTCTCATGTAAGCTGAAACAGATTTGTTTACATGCTTCCTCGATTTCTCAATTTGTGGACAAAATTGGTTTGACCACCTCCATTTCTGTCTTTGGCATATATTTGAATATACCAAGGCAGTCTGAGGAGAAAGTGCCATCAATTGCTCAAAGGTGTCCTTTAAAAGCATTTCCAGACCTACCCCAGTCAAAGTGCCCAAGTCATTACCTCCACAGTGCACAATTAACAGGTCAGGTTTGGGCAAATGCATAAAGGTTTTCACCAATGGTATCAATTGGTGACATTTTAATCCTCTGTGGCCAAACCACTTAATTTCCACATCTTGTAAATTGAGGTTAGGTAAATTCCTGCTTTCAACGTACCTTTGAGCCCAGTGAATATAACTATGACCAACAATCCAGACAGAAAACATGGTGAGAGAAGGTTCTCCTGCAGTCAGATGAAGTGTGGCAATGAAATGGCAGTTGAAAAAATGAGAGTTTGAAATGAAAAAAACTGTGGAGTTTCTGTGTTCATGAAGCAGTAACAGTATAGTTAGGATTTTTTCCCTATGGGTTTTTTGAAAATTCTATGTCTAATAACTTTGGCGTTTGTGGACGGAATTGGCTGAAATTTTCTGGAAAATGGAACATTTTGTTTCTGAGCAGCCCCTGGAAATTTGGGGGGGGTTCATCCAGGGGGGGCCGAGAAAAAAGGGGGGTCCCAAAACGTGTTTTTAACATTGAGTTTTCCATAGGGCGGTCTGTCGCACTTTTAGCCCGAACGGCTGAATGGATTTGCACGAAACTTGGCAAAATTGTAGAGACTGGTAGCCCGATGTGCCTTTTGTAGGTCTCAATATATGTGCTCCAGTGGATTTTGAGAAATTAACATTTAAAAAAAGATATATATCTGTAACAGCGGACTGGGCAGCTCCCGGTTCGCGGACCGGGGCGCGTACCAAAACTTCGCGTAGCGAAGCTGATTGGTTATCCGGCGTCTGTAAACATTCCAAACAGTCCGGAGCGGCCGCCATCTTGTCTCTCTGTAGGATTGAGAGACAAGAGGAGGCCAAAACAAAGGGGGAAATAACCATAAGGGGGCATAGTAGATCCTCCCTGACCCCTTAGGTTTAATGTGGAGGCTTTAAAAGGGCCCCGCGGGGCAAAAAAAAAAAAAAAATTTTTTTGTTTTTTTGCGTGGGTAGCGCCCGGTACGCGAACCGGGAAGCGTTCTGGGCAGCGTACTGCAATGAAAAATGAATGATAGACTTTTCAAATGCTGTATGTTAATTGATTGTTGGTTTTGTTGATTATTTTTTTTTTTTTTTTTTTTTTAAGCATTTTTTATTGTGTTTCATAATTTATTAAACTTTCTAACATTTCATTGTCAGAAATTTCAAAATTATCATGGAATATACATTGTAGTCTCTGAGGTTGTAAAATGTCCTCATTTGCAAGGAGGTTATCTACTGCTTGTACACATTGCAGTAGTTCTTGGTCCCAAGTTTCATCCATAAATTCAATCTCATTTGGATCAATGATTTCTGTGTTGGACTCTGGAAGGACAATTTCAAATGAAATTTTTTGTTCGCTTTCCATTTTCCCTGAAATTTGCATAAAAAAAATATATATTAGTAGAGGTAGGGCACTGTTGGGATTAATTTTAGATAGGCAGTTTTTAACAGTGAATTTATCTTTGGGCAGTGTATAGTATCAGAGTGGAAGTAGGAATATAAAAAATTGTATCTAAATTTATAAGTACTACAGAGGGATAGTATATAACTAACAGAAAAAGTTTGCCATATAAACTTAAAGTGCACAATATACTTCAGTTTTAAAAATAACAACTTACCTTTAAAAAGAAGTTGAAGTTATTAATGAAAATCCTATTGAAATGTACACCAGGAAGTAGTAGTCAAAATGGCTGTGTTTCCTTCTCTTCCTTTATATATATTCGGGTACATAACCAATCAAATGTCAGGTAAAAAAAGTAGAAAATGAAAGTAACATTTTAATTGGTTGTCAATTCCAACACTTCAGATGTGTTTTGTGAAGTAATTTACCTCACGGTATTTAGAGAGGTCTACAGGCTAAATGGCTAAATGGAATTCCAATCAAATTTGTGAAAATGGTAGGGATTGGTATGTAGTATGAGCTAATCTATATTTGGTGAAATTGTCTCAAGTGGCTTTTGTGTGAACTACTTTCCCACCTTTTTTGATGGTGCGCTTCCCAGGGAGCGACCCGGTACGCGAACCGTTGAGCGCCCCGGTTCGCGGACCTTAAGCGTTCCAGGAGTCCACCATTTTGTGTTTCGGTCGAATTAAGATACAAGATGGAGGGCAAATAATGTTCAGAATGGGTAGAAGGGGGCACGGTAGAGTTATCTTGACCCCCTAGGTTTTCTGAGGGTGGCTGAGGAGGCTTATATGTGCGAAAAAAAAACATTTTCAAAAAAAAATTCGCGAGGTTAGCTCCCGGTTCGCGTACCGGGTAGCGGCCCCGGTAGCGTATTTTGTTGAAAATTAGTGAAAAATGTTAGAGTTAAATAATAATTGTGAGTGATCAGATGTAGGGTAGCTCTGAGAAGAGCTTTTGGGTTTATGGTACATTTAGGTACTTATAAGTAGGTACCAATGCACATTCTTAAATTCAGAGTGAAAATTCTGTTGCCCTCATCTGAGAAGTGAACTCCATCTCCTCTGTAGATATCTTACATGTAGTAACGCAAGTTATTGTTGTACAGGGAGCCCATTCCATGGTCTCTCATGTAAGCTGAAACAGATTTGTTTACATGCTTCCTCGATTTCTCAATTTGTGGACAAAATTGGTTTGACCACCTCCATTTCTGTCTTTGGCATATATTTGAATATACCAAGGCAGTCTGAGGAAAAAGTGCCATCAATTGCTCAAAGGTGTCCTTTAAAAGCATTTCCAGACCTACCCCAGTCAAAGTGCCCAAGTCATTACCTCCACAGTGCACAATTAACAGGTCAGGTTTGGGCAAATGCATAAAGGTTTTCACCAATGGTATCAATTGGTGACATTTTAATCCTCTGTGGCCAAACCACTTAATTTCCACATCTTGTAAATTGAGGTTAGGTAAATTCCTGCTTTCAACGTACCTTTGAGCCCAGTGAATATAACTATGACCAACAATCCAGACAGAAAACATGGTGAGAGAAGGTTCTCCTGCAGTCAGATGAAGTGTGGCAATGAAATGGCAGTTGAAAAAATGAGAGTTTGAAATGAAAAAAACTGTGGAGTTTCTGTGTTCATGAAGCAGTAACAGTGATTGGTGGATTTTGATTGCTGAAAACAAAAAGTTAGGGTGCACGGATGTGTTCTTTGAAAGATGTATTTTGAGTGGTCAATAAAAAGTCATTAAATGAAAGAATGCACTGGATATGCAGGTGCACTGAGAGTTCAGAGTTCAATTGCAACATTGTTGTGTGAACTTGCAAACAACAGAGTTCTTCCAGGAGGTGGTTGCCATGCAGATAAAGCAGAAAGGGCAGAGGGGGGATGGGTTTTCATTTGAAAAAAGTGAGGGAAGACTTTTGATTGGGTGACATGAGAGATATGTGTGAAGAATTACAGCATTTCTGTGCTTTTCATAGCTGCAGACTCTGGAGTGCATACCTTTTGCTCTGCTGCAGACAAATTGGTGTGTTTCTGAGACTGTTTTCAAACTCAAAGTATTTGCTAAGGTGAGAAAATATTTCTTTACTTTAGATAGAGAATAGTGTGTTTTAAGGAGAAAATTATGATTTATGTGGCGCAAATTGCTTGTAAATATGCTCTCACATGTGTATGGAAAATTTTGATTTTGAATGTTTGTGTTACATAGCCATGTTAAAAGTGACCCAACCATGCTGGAAAGGCAATCAAAAAATGCTTTCATGTGTTTTATTGACATTTTAAGTCATTTTCCCATGTGCAGTGTTTAGAAATTATGATTTGAAAATCGTTTTTGGGGAAAAGGAATTGTTTTTAAAATCATGACAAGGAGATAATGGTGTATACTTCTTTATAAGGCTATTGACTGTCCTTGATGTTATTTTTCTCATTTTAGTGTAAGACCTTTCTCTGTGGCGCAAATTGCTTGTAAATATGCTCCCACATGTGCATGGAAAATTTAGAGTTTGAATGTTTGTGTTACATAGCCATGTTAAAAGTGACCCTACCATGCAGGGAAGCCAATCAAAAAACGCATTTATGTGTCTTAAGGACATTTTAAGTCATTTTCCCATGTGCAGTTTTTAGAAATTATGATTTGAAAATCGTTTTTGGGGAAAAGGAATTGTTTTTAAAATCATGACAAGGACATAATGGTGTATGCTTCTTTATAAGGCAATTGACTGTCCCTGATGTTATTTTTCTCATTTTAGTGTAAGACCTTTCTCTGTGGCGCAAATTGCTTGTAAATATGCTTCCACGTGTGCATGGAAAATTTTGATTTTGAATTTTTGTGTTACATAGCCATGTTAAAAGTGACCCAACCATGCTCGAAAGGCAATCAAAAAACGCTTTCATGTGTTTTAATGACATTTTAAGTCATTTTCCCATGTGCAGTGTTTAGAAATTATGATTTGAAAAACGTTTTTGGGGAAAAGGAATTGTTTTTAAAATCATGACAAGGACATAATGGTGTATGCTTCTTTATAAGGCAATTGACTGTCCCTGATGTTATTTTTCTCATTTTAGTGTAAGACCTTTCTCTGTGGCGCAAATTGCTTGTAAATATGCTCCCACATGTGCATGGAAAATTTAGATTTAGAATGTTTGTGTTACATAGCCATGTTAAAAGTGACCCTACCATGCAGGAAAGCCAATCAAAAAACGCTTTTATGTGTCTTAAGGACAATTTAAGTAATTTTCCCATGTGTAGTGTTTTGAAGTTATGATTTGAAAATCGTTGTTGAGGTAAAGGAATGTTGTTAAAATTTATGTGCGCCATATGACCCCAAATTTCTTTTTCAGGGGTGCAGCAGGGTGTTCTTGAGATACCCCTGCACGCTTGAAAAAAATCCTATTTTGTGATGAGCTAATTGCTAATCACAAATTGCAACCTTCATTCCTATGAGCCTCCTAGCCCATGGAAATGAATGGTTAATTTGCAATTAGCAATTTGCTCATTGCAAATTAGGAATAGTAAAGAATTGCTATTTATTCCTTAAAATTTGCTATTTAGGAAATGCAAAATAGTTTGATGGTACATATGGTGGTTCATCTGTAACAAGATAAGAAGCTTAGGGATACATTTATGATGACTAGCGCAATAAAGTGCACATTACTTACTTCATTGGTAGGCCTTTACATGTATTATCTCCTCTGTATTCTTCATCAAGCGTAACTTTAATCTGCAATCCTGAGTAGGCCTCACCTTAAACAAACCTCTGGATAGGACACACTTTATTGTCATCCTGGATTAATCATTTAAAATGGTAGGGACAGATTTATGATAGGTGTATGCCTCTTTTGTGCCACTGTGCGTCACTTTTATGATGCAGCGGTGGTGCAAAAGATTTGCTATGAGGCGACAACATTACAAATTGATGCATTTAGGCAGATATGTCATGGTGTAAAAAAAACGTACCACATAAAACCCAAGCAGCAGTGATGCAAAAGATGCACCATGCCGCAAGACAGGCCTCACTTGGGGCCATATGTATGAAGGTAATTAGCATTTGCAAAGATCAAAATTCTACGAATTTCAGCCTTTGTTAATGTTAATTAGACAAATGGTATGTATCAAACAAGTTTGATGCAAAATAAGGAGTAGCAAAATTTGCTATTCCTTATTTTGCAATTGCACTGAAGGATTTGCAAATTTTGTGATTCCTTAAATGCAATGTATCAAACAAAAAATATGTAAAAAATGACATTAAGGATTTGGAAACTATTGTGGTAAATTGGTGGTAATTTGTGAATTCTTTTCAAAAAGCTTTTTTTCAAAAAAACAAAAGGTGCTATATGACGCCAACACATGCCCTTAGGGCATGTATGTGTGCCATATGCCCCCAATTTTCTTTTTCAGGGGTGCAGCAGGGTGTTCTTGAGACACCCCTTCACCCTTGGAAAAATTCCTAATTTGTGATGAGCAAAATGGTAATCGCAAATTAAACCTTCATTCCTATGAGCCTCCTAGCCCATGGAAATGAATGGGTAACTTGCAATTAGCAATTTGCTCATCGCAAATTAGGAATGGTAAAGAATCGCTATTTATTCCTTAAAATTCGCTATTTAGGAAATGTAAAATATTTTGATGATACATATGGCAGTTCATCTCTAACAAGATAAGAAGCTTAGGGATACATTTATGATGACTGGCGCATCACCAGGGATGTGACAGTCATCCTGCGCCGCTGTTCCGCCACCCATGGTGTGCTGCATTTACAATGCGGCGCAGCATGGGGCAAAAATGGCACAGATGCGTGACGCATATGTGCCGTAAAGGTGGCGCATTGCTGGAGTTGTATTGCAAGTGCGATGCAGCTCCAGCAAGGCTCAGGGGTGCCGCATCTCCACAATGCTGCGTCAAGACCTATGCCAGCTTCAAGCAGGCGCAGGGTTTTGACGCAGCTTTCTCCTATCTGATTGTAAATGCGGCACACCATGGGTGGCAGAGCAGTGGTGCACGTTAACTGGTGCATGCCTGGGGATGTGCCATTTAATATAAATCTGCCCCTTTACATTTAAGTATGTGCAGGGGACACAGAGTCGGTGAGGCTTATCCAAGGTTAAGAAGAGATGAGTCCTGTTCAGTGAATAATTAGACATAGGCTTCACCTGCTCAGCATTGCTGGACATGGCTAAATAATAGCTGCTAAATGTTAATCTTGTTAAACAATTTTACTAATATAATCTCTGAGATTTGTCTCTTACTCTGCAACATCTCATTGTTGTTATCTTTCTTTAAAGATAAAGACAACCTCAACATGAGCGACAATCTGCAATCAGTTGATTTTGACCTCATCATTGAACTTGTAATTGAAACATCAGTGGATGTTGATCCTTTGGATGATTTAAATCCTGAGGATGAAGAAGAGCGTGATGAGGATGCAGATTTGTCCGAACTATATGATATAGGATGGGAAGCTGACCTGCTTGAGCCTTTGGAAATATAAACATTTATTTTTAAAATTTATAATTAATAAAAAGTAAAAAGGTAAACCGTTTAATTTAAAAATAAAGACACCTTCAAAAACAGGTTATGTGTAGTGTCTTCAATAAAATATTAAAATATGTTCATAAAATTAGATCAGATTCACATATAAAATAGCATAGATTCTTTTCTGGTATTTTTGTATTGTAAGATTGCCAATGACTAAAAAATCTTCAAATTAAAATGTCAAGTAGTGTGTTAAGTTTTTGATCACTGTTACTGATTTACTGTTTGGTAATAATGTTTATTAACATTTTTTATTATATTTTTCCTCAGATTCAACTGCAGATCATTTCAAGATTTTACCATGCCTACAATACAAAGACAGATTAAGGCTGCAAAACGTCAAAGACAGCAGGTGAAAACAAAAACCCAGCAGTCCTCTAACAAAAAGATTTGTCAAGCCACGAAGAAAGCACCGGGTAAGAGCTCTAAATATTTCATAAGAAATATTTGTAATAAAAAAAATATTACTACAGAAAATGTTTCAGTCCATAACACGAGAAGGAAATCAAATGGAAAGAAAAGGACAATGAAAAATGTTACTGCTAGAGCAAGAGATAAATCTGTGCATGATAGTAGAAGGAAACAACAGTTTAGGGAGATTCGTAAACGAATGTTCCGCAACAGGATAATTGGCAATTTGTTAAAAAATATTAAGAAAGGTCAACAGAAACTAGTTTTTTATAAGAGAAAAAAAATAGTTGAGAAAGTTATTGATCAGGCATTTGAAATTAAACGTAAGTTATTTATTTTGACAATCAATAGAATTAGGAAGCTAAACAAGGCAATTTTTGATTTCAAAAGAAATAGTAGATGGAAGAGAATAGTTAATCGTAGTAATTTTTGTGAAGTTTTTTCTGGAGAATGGATGCATAGTTCAAGCTCTGAGGCATTTTTTAATGAGGAGAGTTATTTCCAGGATAATGATTTGGTGCATGCAGTTGACACCAGTGGTCGTGCTTATGAAGTGAAAGATGGTTGTCCAGTTGAAAAAGAAAAACTTGTGACAACAGAGGCAGAAGAGGTGTTAGGTAATGAGGTTTTAGGAAGACGTGCTAAGGGTCCTGTGTACACCTGGAAGTGTAGTAGTATTTGCAGTGTGCGACAGGATTCCATCAATTTGCTTTGTGATTTTGTACGGTCATTTAACAAAAAAAGTTTGAAGCAGAAAATGATGTTGTTGCAAGAATTAGATCCTTGCAGAGTAAGAGAAGTGACAGGTTTGCATGGTCATTCACTGGCTTGTCTTTCCAGGAGAGTATGCCAGAGTGTTTTTCATCATTTCAGGATGCTAGCAGTGCATCATAACAAAGTGAGGAAATTAGTTAGAATGTTGTATTATGCTAAGAGTCCAGCAATTATGCTGAAACAATTATGCGCTGCTCTTTTGCATGGTTCTGAAATAGATGTGAAGAATATGTGTGAAGAAATTGAGTTTTGTTACTTTGGAAGTAAAGAGGAGAATGTTGAAATTGAGCAAGAAGTAGAGGGTCATGTGGAAGATAGTGTACAGGTTTCCAGTACAGATAATTTCCAGAGGGAAATTGCGACGTTTGAGGTGAAATCAAGTGAGAGGCCTAATTTCACTTGTGTGTGTTGTCGACGCACTTATTATAAGAATCAGACTAAGTTAGTGGATTTATATGCAAAAAGTGAAAGGGAAAATAATAGTGAATGGAAGGATTTTGCAACATACTTGATGGTAGAAAATTGTTTTGATTTGGGATTGGATCAACGTGTGTGTACTTATTGTTGTAACAAATTAAAACAAAACCAGATGCCTGCTAGAGCAGTTCATAATAATCTGGAATTGGTTGAGATTCCTTCTGAATTGAAGGACTTAAATACTTATGAATCTATTTTGATTCAAAGTATCCATCCCTTTCAGGCTATTGTAAGAATGGAGCCAAAGACAGGGAAATTGCCTCCATCAGATTTACAGAGAGGATTAAAGGGAAGAGTTGTTTATTTGCCTCTAGATTTCAAGAAAAACATTAACACAATTGGAGTAGAAAAAGTGGAAGAGGAACCTCTGGTTATCTTAGTTAATGGGGTTCCGACAAAGAATAAGAAAATATGGCAAGATTTAGTAGATGTTAGGAAAGTTAAAAAGGCAACATTGTATTTGAAAAAAAATAATAAATACTATAAGAATGTATATGTTGCAGAAGAGGAAGTAAGTGAGGAAGAGGATAGCGATTTGTGTGCTGGTCAAATTGAGAAAGTAGAAACCTCTACTAGTGAAGAAATATATGAACATTATAGTGTTCATCCTTTGCATTCCAAGGAAGTCATGGGGAATGCTATTGAGTTGTTTCAAATGAAACAAGCCAAAGGGAGTCCCATTAGTGTTTGGGAGGAAAGTTTGGAAGCTCGGTGTTTCCCACAGCTCTTTCCAACATGTCAGGGAGGAAGATATGATGAGCGACCTCATCAAATTCCTGCTTCTGAATACCGGACTTTGCGATTGTATGCAGGAGATGCTAGGTTTCGACAATGCATTCCCTATTTGTTTCATCTCCTGTTTGAAAGCGATCTGTCTGGACTGTCATATGCAGTGAACCACATCTTGAAAAGTGGTATACACATGCAAAACATCTCGGCAAGTGACTTTATGGATAAAGTCAATGTCCAAGATAGTATTTTGGATTCTCACCTGATTAATCTCATGGCGTGTCAGCGTGGTACTAATGAGTACTGGTACCGTCGTCATGGTGATTTAAAATGTATGCTGAGGAACTTAGGTACTCCCACATGGTTCCTCACTCTGAGCTGTGCCGAGTATGGCTGGGAAGACTTACTTGAATTTCTACGAGAGGCAAATGCTAACGTAGATAACATCGAATTCAAGACACCCGGAGAACTGTGCTCTTTGGATCCAGTCAATGTATGTAGGTACTTCAATCATAGATTTGAAGCTATGATGTCTTTCATCATGAATAAGAAGAATCCACCATTGGAGAGGTGTTGGATTTCTTCTGGAGAAAGGAGTACCAAGCAAGAGGTGCTCCTCATATACATATGTTGCTGTGGATCAAGGATGCACCTAAATTTGGAACGGATCCAGAAGACTCAGTGATGAGTTTCATCCAACAGTATTCTACGTGTGCTGTTCCAAACGCAAAGGAGAAGAAAAGCCTAAGAGAAAAAGTTCTGCGTTTCCAAAGCCATCGATGTGGAAAGTACTGCCGACGTAAATTCCGAAACAAAGACAAGTTCTACACCAAATGTCGTTTCGGCTTTCCACGACCGGTGATTTCTAAAGGAAGAGTAAACAGTTTGATGTCTTCGCTGCGACACAATGTGATGAAGAAATCACCTAAAAACACATACAATTTGAAGAGGAACGAAGAGTCCAAGTACATCAACGACTACAACCCGGTGATTTTGTCCATGTGGAATGCTAACATGGATATACAGTTTGTGGCTGATAACTGTATGGCTGTGGCTCGGTATGTGACGTCTTACATCACCAAAAAAGAGAAGACAGAATTGAAGGATATGTGGGAGGACATTTCCCATGAAAAGAGCCTCAGCAAGAAGTTGTACAGTTTTAGTCTGAAGATGTTGTCGCATCGAGAAATCGGAGCGTACGAATGTTCTGACCGGTTGTCTTCAGCAAGTCTCTATGCCAAGTCCAGGAGTATCGTTTGGGCGAGTCTTGGTCTTGCTGCAACGCGTAATAGAGTTCTCAAACCTGTGCGGGAAATTGAGTATTTGGCGGAAAAGGAGCCAAACAGTACCGACATTTTGAAGACAAACATGTTGGATACATATTATCCAAATCGAAGCAGTCACCTCGAGAATGTTTGTCTGTATGAGGTTCTGCAAAATTACATATTCAAGAGGAACATCAAAGAAGATACTGAGAAAGGAGTGTATGCTGTAATAGGAAGTGAGGGATGTCTGGTCAAGAAAAGAAAATGCCACTTGATAAACCATCGAAAATTGAGTGGCGAATCTCCTGAAAAAAAGGAGTTTTTCTATTTAGCACTTTTGCAACTTTTCAAGCCTTGGCGTGCAGAAGAGGAACTGCTTGGAGATTTCCTCTGTTACGAAGACTCTTTCAATGCCGCCAAGGAGACCATAGAATGTCCTGCTTTTCCCAAATATGTAGAAATGTTGAATGCGGAAATTGAGCAGGAAGCAACAATTGCAGCCGAGATTGCCAGAGACAGTTCTCAGGACAGTCAGAGTTCTGCTTCATTGAGTCAGGATCCACTAGGAGGACCTCTTATCGAAAATGAAGCTGCCACTGCTATGAATGAAGTGGAAAGAGCCATGGCACATGCTCAAGAGGATGCGGTTAACTTAGAAGAGTTGGAAAGGCAACTCAACGTTGAGCAGAGGAAAATATATGACGAAGTTACCATGCAAATTGATCATGGATTAAGTCATGATAAGAAAGAGTGCTCATGTACGTCGTTGAAGCCTGTCCGACTGTACGTGAGTGGAGAAGCGGGAACTGGAAAAAGTTTCCTCATTAAAGCAATTTCATGCTATTTGCAGGAAAAGACAGAGTCATCGCTGTCTTGTGTTGTCACTGCTCCAACTGGACTGGCAGCACATAATATTAAAGGGATTACTTTACATCGTTTACTGATGCTGCCAGTGGAGCATGACAACAAATTAGAATATCACAAGCTATCTGGAGATGCTTGTTTTGAAGTTTCAAGAATCTTGAGGAAAATGAAACTTCTTATCATTGACGAAGTAAGCATGGTTTCCAATGTCATGCTTGCCTTTGTGCATTTGAGGATGCAAGAAGTTCTCAAAACAGAGTATGATGTGTTCTTTGGTGGCAAACACATCATTGTTTTCGGAGATCTTTTGCAGCTGACACCAGTGAAAGGGCAACCTGTGTTCAAAATGCTCACGCATGAAGATACCAGGAAGTGCCTAGGCAGCATTGGCAACGTCAATATATGGTTAAACTTCAATTATGCTGAACTGCATGAAAATATGCGTCAGGCGAAGGATGAAGTTTACAAGACTATTCTACAAGATGTTAGAATTGGAAAAGTGACCGAGCATGGGAAAGAAGCTTTACATGCACGATTACTGTCAAATTTATATCCAGAACAAGATGTTGTGCCTGAGAATATTTTTCAGAAAATTACTGAAAAGAAATCTGGAATATGTTTGATGCCAACTCTTGCAGAATGTGCCAAATTTAACAACAAAATGTTGCATTTAGAAAAGGAAGAGATTGTGAAACTGGAAGCTATTGATAGAGTAGAGCATATGGGATCAACAATTATTTTGTCTGAGAATCTGAAAACAAAATTGGATTCATTAGAGAAGAGTATATCTAAAACTGCAGGTTTTGAAAAGACTCTGAATGTGTGCTTGAACTGCCGTATAATTTTAAGAAGGAATTTACATGTTGAAAGAGGTCTGGTAAATGGATCAATGGGTAATGTTGTTGATTTTGTGAAATACAGAAATAGAGATGGAATTGAATTTTTAAAAATTAAATTTGATGGCATTGAGGAAGTACAGCTAATTGCTCGTTGTTCTGCTAGATTTTTGCTTGTAAAAGACTTATATGTTCGCCGTAAGCAGTTTCCAGTTTGCTTGGCATATGCGGTGACAATCCATAAATCGCAAGGTTTAAGTGTAGACAGTGCATTGGTGAATATTGGCAGTTCTGTGTTCAAGGAGGGTATGGCATATGTGGCATTGTCACGAGTTAGAACTTTATCGGGATTGTACTTGATTGAGTGTGATGTCACAAACATTTGTGCAGATCTAGATTGTGTTAAGGAATACAATAGGTTAAGAAGAGAGTATGCGCCACATTTGCCTCAGTTTCCTTTGTTTGAGAAACGTCTGGTAGGCCGGAAACGAAGAAATTAGAACAATACTGGGGAGGTTATAGCAAAAAGACAAAAAGTGAATGAACCTAAAATTACAAGCAGAAACAAAAAGGATTCTGTTGAAGATGTTGTTGGTTTTCAGTTTGAAAACAGTTCTGGTGTCAACTGCTATGCTAATGTAGTAATTAATGTTTTGTTTTCTCTAAAAAATGTAAAAGAAGAGATTGTGGTCAATTCTGATCAAAGATTTTGCGGTTTGTTAAATTCTGTGTTAGAGAAATGTACCACTGATAGAAGAAACATAGAAAGTGTGTCTGAAATTCGAAATCTGTTAGACAGATGTTCAGGCCAAACACAATTCTCTCAAAATATTCAGCAAGATTGTCAGGAGTTTTTAATGTATATGCTTGATGTATTACATGCTGAAGGTGTAGATGTAGATCAGCTGTTTGGGCTTTCTTATCAATGGCAGCATGACTGCGAGAACTGTATGATATCAAGTACTACTAGTGTAGACTCAGAAAGATTTATATATTTAACTTTGCCAGACAGTAAATCAGTCTCCTTTAATAAGCTAGTAAAAGCTGCTAATCACAACATGGAGTGTAGCCAATGTAAATCTGAAATGATGTCCACATTATTTATACGAACATATGGCCAGTACGTCATTTTAATGTTCCAACGATGTAGGCCTGATGGAACAAAATTGACAACTTTAATAAAAAATTTTGTAGCTTCGCAGTTGTCAATATCAGGAAGGACTTTTGTAACTACAGCAATTATATATCATGACGGCCCTTCAATATCATCAGGACATTACACAGCTTATTTAAAGTCTAGAAATGGCTGGTCATTCTGCAATGATTCTGTTTTAATTTTCAAAAAAAAATTGCCGTATGACCTTAAAAACTCTTACCTGGTGTTTTTAAAACCAAAATTTTAGGGAAATAATCTCGGGATGTGCTCTGTGGAATTTCAAGAAGTTCTAATGGCTCCTACACAATTTGGCCTTGAGGATAAGTGTAGTTCAGAGACACAACTTCTAATCATAGGACTGGACATCATGGAGATATATGTGCACTTTGAATGAGTTCAGAAAAACTGTTTCTTTTTATAAGCTAATTGAAGCAGCCAATCAAAACATGGAGTAGAGGGAATGTAAGTCTGCAATGCTGTCTACTGTTTTACATTGCTTTGTGATTAAAAGTGATGTAGAGAATTAAATAATTGTTGTAGTCATAGAGGTAGTGTAAGTCTGCTTCATATTAAGCAGTATCAGTGTCATAGGAAATGTAGAACATGACTGAGCAAGAAGGGGAAGATATTACTATTCCAGGATTGTGAAAATGATCTTCAACATTTTAATTCTGAAAGTTGCGGGAATGCCAAATGATGGGATTGGCTAACAAGAAATCCAAGAGTTATACATGGCTCCGACAAGATTTGGCCTTGTGGAATCTTGTGGTAGAGAGCAAGAAGTCATTTATTGTATGTAACATGTTTTTAAAAACGATGGAGATTTTCTTTCAGAAAGTGGCGGGCTGAAAGTAATAACAGCACAAAAGAGTGTAAGCTATTCATAGGACATCCTTGGACGTCATGGAAAGTAAGTTAACTTTAAGAAGTTCTGATTTTTGATTTCTGATGTTGTATGGGTTTTTTAAACACAATCATTTTGATTGTGTTTTTTTTTCCCCGCTGTTACATGATGAATACCTTCAAGTCACTGTTTTTAGTGAATTTTGATACATTCTGAGAACAGCAAAAATAAACCATTTAACATGTATAATTAATTCTGTACTGTTTGCATTTATGATGTATATGTAGAACTGTGTAGGAGGCATGGAGAAGGTGAGACTTCTGTAAGTGTCAAAGTTGTTGCATGCAGTGCTGCACTTCTGCGTATTCTTTGATATGCTAGACTACATCTGCACAATGAGATACCTAAGCAAAGGAAACACAAGTGATGTGATTGTGAAATGAGCAAAATAAATTGCATGTATTTCAATTACATCATGTGTGTTTCCTATCATTACGAATCACATTGTGCAGATCAAGTTTAGGTCTGTCCAGGGAAACATAGGAGGTTTGGACTTTGTTGAAGATTGCAGTGGACATGACTCACTTCATTGGTAGACCTTCACATGTATTATGTCCTCTATTCTCTTCAACAACTCGAAATTTCATCTACAACCCTGAGTAGGCCTCACCTGAAACAAAACTCTGGATAGTAGACATCTTATTGGCATCCTGAAGCATTTATTTTAAATTTTAGTGTCTTGCGACACTTTTCTGAGACAACAGCAATGCAAAAGATGCACCATGTTTTAAGATAGGCCTCACTTCATCTGCATCAAGATAGTGTTAGTTTAAAATGTATATCTTTAGGACTGTGTAGCTTCTGTAAGTGTCAAAGTTATTGAAAAACTGTTTGTCCTTCAATCTTTGCCCTTGTCTTTTGTAATTTTTTAATACATGTTTTTATATTTTTCAAATGTTTGTTCTCTCTTTCACAGATTGAAAGTATAAAAATAAAAAGTGAGGAATTTAACGACAATTATAAGGTAAGTATTTTGTACTCTTTTTGTTACATTTCTATCACATTGAACTACTATTAGTTCCACTGCTTCATTTCTTTAATCCTCAGTTTCCTGCCTTTGCTACTTCCCTCATTCCTTTCTCTATTACCTACTTACTCAACTCCTTCCACTCTTTTTCTCAGTCCCTCTCTTCTCATAGTTCCTCACTCTTGTTCACTCACTCCGTCTCTATTACTCTTAGTGTCTTTGACTGATCACTGTATCACTATTTTTTCATAATGCTTTCTCTGTGTAGTTGAAGCACACTAAGGGGCATATTATGAATGCAGCCAATAAAATTATTGCTCTTTTTATTGGCAGAAAACTGGTGCAAAAGCGGCTTTAGCGGCAGTTTTCTGCCGCAAAAGCAGCTTTAGCGACACATTTCTGCCGATAAAAGCTGCAAAACTTTTATTGCCTATGTTGATAATGAGCCCCTATGTTATTTACATTAGGGCTATATTGTCCAGTATAACAATCAAAATTGCTCTCCAAAGACACCAGGCAAAGCAGACGCTCCCTCAAACAGATCACCAAGCGCAATTTACCCTACTTACAATCTAGCCTGTTCTCTGTCGAGACTTTAGCAATCTTTAGAGCACAAGATAAGATTTTTTTACATGGAAGAGCCATACGTATTGCAATTCTACTTAAGAAACAAGCATTGGCATAGACAATAGGTCTCGCCTTTGGGACCTTATACGTGTTTAGCCATGCAACAGTTGATGTTGCTGCACCAAGGATATTATGCTGCATAACTAAATACTTAGAAGGTCCCAAAGTCGATACCTATTGGCTATGCCAATGCTTGTTTTTCTTTCACTTCGTTATCTATTTTGTTTTTCACAATTATACCCTCTTCTGTCTGTTCTTTGGTAAATAGATCTATTAAACAGTATCTCTTCTTTACTCCCTATAGCTGTCTTTCTTGAAACATCACTCTCTGTTTACTTTCCTTATACTTACTCTTTTTTAAATTTTTTTGGTTAGCTCCCGGTCCGCGTACCGGGAAGCTAACCCGGGAGCGAACCAAAAGAAAGAGAGCTTGCCAGAGTGCTAAACATTGTAGCAATTTTTTTGGAAAGGGAAGGTAGTTCTGAAAAGAACTTTTTTTTTTATATTTTTGTTGTTTTATATTTTTTTTGTATTTTTTGAACATTTTTTGTTTTTTTTGTATTTTTTGAACGATTTTATATTTTTTTTGGTTTTTTTGGGGGGGGGGAAACAACAAAAAACAGGCGTTGAAAAGGGCTCAACAGGAGCAAAAAAAAATTACTGGGGGCGGTTAGGGCAATCATGGTGTTCATACGCCAGGTTCAGTGCATTGATGCTCATGTTGCCACAAGCTAATAATGCACGACAGCGCATACATAAGTGTATCATGTTCCTAAAATTGGGTTGGATATTTGGCACAGTTTCCCGTGCCTCCTCTGGTGATAAAGAAACCGATGTTGCTGGTCTCGTCACAGGAGTTGGTCGAGGATTGTCCATCATATCCCTTAATTCCGCCCGGCTGTAATTTAAGGGATGTTTCCTCGTCATGTGCCTATGCATGGTATGATTACCGTAGCTGTATTTTTTGTCCGTCCCTCTGGACAATTGTTCCTTGCATATGAGGCATGTTGCGTACCTGGCATTGACCTTTTTTTGGCCACGAGGGATGGAAAAAAACTGCCAGATGAAACTGGGTTTCTTTCTTGAAACCCGGGGCAACTCTTCAAGAAATTGTGGTTGTTCTCCCTCCTCATCCATCTCTTCATCTTCCTCCTCAGTGTTGGTAACCACCTGGGGAGGTGGTCCTCTCTTCCCATGAGGAGGTGGAGGTGGTGGTGGGGGTGCACCAGCTGAAGCAATCAGTGAAGCCATTTTCATACAATCAAAATAGGTCTTCCAAGAAGCAAAATAGGTCTTCCTCTCACAATAATGAAAGTCAGAGTGAGGAAAGAAGGAGTGGTTTTCATCATTTGGAAAAAACAATACTTCTCAACCAATGAAAAGTGTTATTTTTAGGTCACCTGACCTAGCCTTCCATAATTATGAAACTAAAAGTGAAATGAACCAATGAAAAGCTTTATTAACAAGTCACATGACCTCTAACTTTCATGTTACGCGCTGCGGAACGCTCCCCGGTTAGCTTCCGGTTCGCTGCGCTTCGCGCCTCGGTCCGCGCCCCGGGACACTTCCGGGTGCGCTAACGCGATACGTCACAAAACGCATTTCGCGGCAACGCGATACGTCGCGCTTTCGCGCCGCGGATCGCTTCCGGGGAGTTGCGTTTCGCGCCTCGGTCCGCGCCCCGGGGCACTTCCGGGTGCGCTAACGCAGTACGTCATAAGACGCATTACGCGGCAACGCAATACCGTCACTATGTTGATTTGTTACCGGTTCGCGGACCGGATCGCGGAATCGAATTGAGCTAACGGGAAGCTTCCCGGTTAGCGGACCGGGAGCGAAACAAAAAAAATATAAAAAAAAAATTATTAATAAACATATAAAATATATTTTTGGATTTAAAGAAGAATACATTTTACTTCTGTAGATATTAGCTTTTAAAAAACCAATGAAATTCACTGAAAAAACCATAGGTTATAGACCATATATAGTTAGGAATTAGCATTTACAAAACCTTGAAAATTCACTGAAAAAACCATAGGTTATACACCATATATAGTTAGGAATTAGCATTTAAAAAACCTTATTTTACTCACACAAAACCATTGAAATTCCATATATAGTTAGTTGTACTAACTATATATCGCGCACCCGCAATCCACTGCTGATGATGTCACATATTACATCATTCATGACATGGTCAGTGACATCACTGATGACATCACTGATGACATCTCAAATGACATCACTGATGACATCACTGATGACATCTCAAATGACATCACTGATGACATCACTGATGACATCTCAAATGACATCACTGATGACATCACTGATGACATCTCAAATGACATCACTGATGACATCACTGATGACATCTCATTTGACATTACTGATGACATCACTGATGACATCATTCATGTGATAATACGATGAAGCTCTTCAGACTCTAATATAACCTTAGATACAGTAAGTGTAAACAGACACTCACAGACTGTCACTCATCCATAGAGTTACACACACACCTAGTCAGTCATGCAAAGAATCAATCACACATCCATTTTCTCAACTATACAGTTATACACACCTTACTTATTCAAAGATATACTAACACATATTTACTCTCTTATACAATCCCTGATACAAGTTCACAATGATCCATACAGCCACTCACACATTCACTGGCTCTTATGCACAGTTATTTATATATGCCAACTCTCACATGTACTGTGTTTTACATATGTACTTACTTTGACATGTAGCACTGAGATATCCATTCACTCACCCATACACTCATGCACACAGTCAACCGCCCATACAGCTGTTTCCACATGCACTTTTGAACCCATACATCTAGTGAATCAACTGCTCACACATCTATGCACAGAGTCATACACCTCCCAGCCACCCATACACACTCTCAGTCTCCCATACAAATACGTAGGCAACCAATCAATAACGCATATAGTTAATCATATAGCTAATGATCAACACATGCAGCAGTTTATAGAACAACAAACATAATGATGCACAAATTGAGACAGTTTAGTCACTAACCCATGCACTCAGTGAGACACATTTAACCACTCACTCATACAGTCAGTCATGCACCTAATAAATCCTTCATCCAGACATTTATACATCCACTAATTCTTAAATATGTAAGACATATTTTAACTTTACAGAATTATACAGTCACTGGATGACGTCATCAGTGATGTCATCAGTGATGTCATTTGAGATGTCATCAGTGATGTCATCAGTGATGTCATTTGAGATGTCATCAGTGATGTCATCAGTGATGTCATTTGAGATGTCATCAGTGATGTCATCAGTGATGTCATTTGAGATGTCATCAGTGATGTCATCAGTGATGTCACTGACCATGTCATGAATGATGTAATATGTGACATCATCAGCAGTGGATTGCGGGTGCGCGATATATAGTTAGTACAACTAACTATATATGGAATTTCAATGGTTTTGTGTGAGTAAAATAAGGTTTTTTAAATGCTAATTCCTAACTATATATGGTGTATAAACTATGGTTTTTTCAGTGAATTTTCAAGGTTTTGTAAATGCTAATTCCTAACTATATATGGTCTATAACCTATGGTTTTTTCAGTGAATATATATATATATGTGAATTATATATATATTTGTATTATATATGTATATATATATTTGTATTATATATTACCTACTGGCGGTCGCCAGTAGGTATATATAGTTAGGATTTTTTCTCTATGGGTTTTTTGAAAATTCTATGTCTAATAACTTTGGCGTTTGTGGACGGAATTGGCTGAAATTTTCAGGAAAATGGCACATTTTGTTTCTGAGCAGCCCTTGAAAATTTGGGGGGGGTTCGTCCAGTGGGGGCCGAGAAAAAAGGGGGGTCCCAAAACATGTTTTTAACATTGAGTTTTCCATAGGGCGGTTGGCCTCACTTTTAGCCCGAACGGCTGAATGGATTTGCACGAAACTTGGCAAAATTGTAGGGACTGGTAGCCCGATGTGCCTTTTGTAGGTCTCAATATATGTGCTCCAGTGGATTTTGAGAAATTAACGTTTAAAAAAAGATATATATCTGTAACAGCGGACCGGGCAGCGCTCTGGTTCGCGGACTTTTCGCGCAACGGAGCTTTGTGAAGCGAAGCTGATTGGTTCTCCGGCGTCTGTCAACATTCCAAACAGTCCGTAGCGGCCGCCATCTTGTCTCTCGGTAGGATCGAGAGACAAGAGGAGGTCAAAACAAAGGGGGAAATAACTATAAGGGGGCATAGTAGATCCTCGCTGACCCCCTAGGTTTGATGTGGAGGTTTTAAAAGGGCCCCGCGGGGCAAAAAAAAAAAATAATAATAATAATTGAACGGCTGAATGGATTTGCACGAAACTTGGCAAAATATTAGGGACTGGTAGCCCGATGTGCCTTTGCTAGGTCTCAATATATGTGCTCCAGTGGATTTTGAGAAATTAACGTTCAAAAAAAGATATATATCTGTAACAGCGCTCCGCTTCGCGTAACGGAGGTTTGCGAAGCTGATTGGTCATTCTGTCACTGGGCTATAGTTGGGCTACATCTGGCTGATATTTGAGCTACATTTGTTTTTTTGTGTGTCTGGCGGCCATCTTTGGGCTACATTGGGCTACATTGGGCTTCATTGGGCTACATTCGGCTAATTAGCAAATAGCTCATCGCAAACTAGGAATGGTAAAGAATCGCTATTTATTCCTTAAAGTTCGCTATTTAGGAAATGCAAAAAACTTTGATGATATATATGGCGGTTCATCTCTAACAAGATAAGAAGCATAGGGATACATTTATGATGACTGGCGCATCACCAGGGATGTGTTAGTCATTCTGTGCCGCTGTTCCGTCACCTATGGTGTGCTGCATTTACAATGCGGCGCATCATGGGGCAAAAACAGCACAGATGCGTGATGTATCTGTGCCGTAAAGGTGGCGCATTGCTGGAGTTGTATCGCAAGTGTGATGAAGCTCCAGCAAGGGTCGGGGGTGCCCCTGTCGCAGGGTTTCTGTTCTCACACAGAACTGTGGACAGAGGATTGGAACCTCGGCGAATGCATTGCTGGAGTTGTATCGCAAGTGTGATGAAGCTCCAGCAAGGGTCGGGGGTGCCCCTGTCGCAGGGTTTCTGTTCTCACACAGAACTGTGGACAGAGGATTGGAACCTCGGCGAATTAGGGTGTCCCAAAACTCACGTTAGTAATCAAAAACTCCTTAGCAAGCTAGGTACAGTGTCACATTGGATATAACAAAC
This sequence comes from Lissotriton helveticus, assembly GCF_964261635.1. Lineage (NCBI taxonomy): Eukaryota > Metazoa > Chordata > Amphibia > Caudata > Salamandridae > Lissotriton > Lissotriton helveticus. The sequence goes on from NC_136072.1 coordinate 250,347,144, forward strand.
TCTCAATGTTTAGACAATCCAGAATATGAACTTATAGTACCTCAGGATACGTGGAACTCATGAACAGTCGGTCGTTATAGATTTCTTAGAAACCAGAAAATGGAGTTAAGAAGAACAGATGTGTATTTGAAATGTTTATTTACTAATGCCGTCTTCTCAGGCGTAGTACCTTAGATAATAAAAGTACACATATTATCAGTAGCAAAATTACCAGCATAGTTACTAGTACATAAAAAGTGAATGGTGATAGTATGTTAACATGCTGTAAATGAATAAGAGTTAGCAACACTTATAAGCAGCCGCGGGCCGTGGAGGGAGTTACGGTGAGGCAGGGAGGCGGGGAGGGGGAGAAGCAGGGTGGAGAATACAAGTACACATATTATCAGTAGCAAAATTACCAGCATAGTTACTAGTACATAAAAAGCGAATGGTGACAGTATGTTAACATGCTGTAAATGAATAAGAGTTAGCAACACTTATAAGCAGCCGCGGGCCGTGGAGGGAGTTACGGTGGGGCAGGGAGGCGGGGAGGGGGAGGGGCAAGGTAGAGAGGGCTCCACCCTGCTTCTCCCCCTCCCCGCCTCCCTGCCTCACCGTAACTCCCTCCACGGCCCGCGGCTGCTTATATCTCACCCTCCCTAATACACATATTATATTATTTGCTAAGAAGGTCTCTTTGTGTTGGTTTAGGGCGTGCCCATACTTTAGTGTCTTAGATTTGAAGGAATCACATCAGCATACACCAGCTCTCTCTTCATGTGAACCGCATCAACTGTTGTGTATGTGTGTTCGGCAAAGCAATATAAAACCCGCCTCATGCCCAGAATTGGCAGAAGTTGCACTTATGTTATGAGTATGAAGTCGTGGAGATCAGACCTCATAACAATTCTGTATCGTGTTGTTCTTGAAACTTTAGCACTCGCTGTACAGATATAGTTTACCAAGTAAAGCAGATAGTAGACCAATAACATATTATTCTCATGTAAACCACGATGAACTACTAGGTGGAAAGCTAAAGCAACAACTAAGTGTCGTGTGCAGAAGTTGCAAAAAAGGAAAAATGGCGTTTAAACCGGTAATGAGCCCATGCTAACTTAACACGGTGTAAAGATATCCAGGACCTAGATGACACCTCCTCATGATCCGGAAACGAACTGAATAAGATAATAGAAGTGCCATCTCATGAGAGCAGATTGCAAGTTTATATGTGGACGGTCCGCAAGGTAAAGCATTAAAAACTAGGAAAATTTAATGCTAAAGAAAAATAAAACAGCCAAGTACTTTATCGAGTCTTAAGCCAATAGGCAAGGTAAATAATAAAAACTTGACAAATAAGTTAATGAATTGTCAATGAAATGCTAGTACTCAGCATATCAAACATGAAAAAGGTCTATGACCTAACTGTGTATGCAAAATAAGCTGCAACAGCCTCCAATAGGAAGTCACCGTCTTCATCCGAAAACAGTTCAGCCATCCAATTTAAAAGCGGAAAAGAACATACGTGCTCTCCCAGCACCGGATCCTCTATCACCATCAGAGGACAGCTCGGTGGGTTTTCAAGAAAGCTCTGTTCCAAGAAAGACTGTGCTGCCGCCAGTAAATTCCAGGGACCAAGTAGTCCATGCATCAATGCCACAGCCATAATCCTTTCGCCAGGACAAACCAACTCGTGAGTAATGATAGGAGTCATCAGCTGATTAAAGTCGACGTCAGGAGAAACCGGTCCGCAGAGACACAAATCAATGGCCCAATCGAAATCACAGGTCAGGCAGTGAAATACAGGCTGGATACAGGTGAAGTAGGAGAACCGAAAAGATAATCCATATGCCGTGCTTAATATCGCCAACGGCATTGTGCCATAATATTCTAGCATGCGATTGCGGAACAGTGTCAGCAGCTGCAGGGTCGGAGGTTGCATAGGAGGGACATCCATATTTAAAAATGTAAAAAAGCACAAGAGCGTCCGCTGGTAATGCAAGTAAAAATGCCAATCGACGAACCAGAGTGCAGAAAATACAATGAAAGGAAGCAGGGATGACTCCAAAGATTTTCTCAAATGAAGTCACGAGGCCACTGGTAACAACTTTAAAAAAGTGTGTCAGGGACTTTGTGGAGGATGCGTTAAAGATAGTCGGAAACATGTTGCTGAAATTGAAAGGCAAATCTTAATTGAAAAGGGTGTGCACCTCTGTACGGGTGTTCGCTATGTGAAGTACGAAAGTTTCACGGGCCGAACTCAAGGCCACCTCTCTCTGAGACAAAAGAGCTCTTATTCTTGCCATGCCATTGAAACGTGTCCCAAGGTTGGTATTTGTGCCAGATTGAAAACTCCCTATGTTCATGTGTGGGAGGAAATAGAACATTTCTGCAGCAAATAACCCGTTCACTTACTGTTACGATAAAAGGAATACTTTTAATTAACTCAGAACAATCTTCATTATTGAGCATCAAATAACTACCATTTTCCAACAACTTGAACGTGGGGATGATAGCAGGAACTGGCGTGCCTTGCAACACGCAAGCCATATTTGGTTGGTGTTTGTTGCATGAACCGTGTAACTGTATGTGCCTACACATTAGTGAATGATCTGGCGTCTCAGTGCATTCCTCTCCATTCAGATAAACTTCTTGATCATCTTTGAAACATCTGTATGTGTATGGAAGCGACCAGACCTCATGAAGAAAAGCACTACCTAAAGGTTCATAACGACCTATTGGTATATATTTCATACAATTTGAAAACTTATATAAAGCAAAAGGCAGCGTTATTAAACCGTGGATAAGGCATGTTGTCAAAAAACCCGCAATCCTCTGCTGATGATGTCACTGAGCATGTCATGAATGATGTAATATGTGACATCATCAGCAGTGGATTACGGGTAATAGTATCTCTAGTTTACTCCCCTATAGCTGTCTTTATTTTAACATAAGTGTGTGTTTCCCTCCCTTATACTTACTGTTTTTGGTTCGCTTCCAGTTCGCGTACCGGCGAGCGAACTAGGAAGCGAACTAAGAGAAATAGAGGTTGGCACAGTTCCAAATATTGTACCAATTTTTTAATAACGGGGAGGTAGTTCTGAAAAGAACTTTTTTTTTTATTTTTCTGAACATTTTTTTACTGTTTTTGAATTTTTCGGAACAGTTTTATATTTTTTTGGGTTTTTCTTGGAGGGGGCAATGAAAACGATTCATTGTAAAGGGCTCAACAGGAGCAACAAAACAAAAAAAAGAAGTATTTATTATTTTGGGCGTTTCGGACAAACTTGCATATGATAGTCAATAGCTCTGTTGATCAGAGTGATGCTTCTTTCTCCGTAGGAAATGAATCCATCGCAAAATACGCAGGTGTGTTTTACTTCACCAAATCTCATTTGTATATTTGGCACCATCTCCCTGCCCTCTGGTCCCGTTACTTCCGGTACAACAGATCTTCTGGCCATAATAGGGAGATTATCTAGGTCGTTCCGAAACTGTGCAGCACTGTAGTTGTTAGGATGCCACCTAGTCATATGGCGATGCATTGTGTAGTTTCCGAAACTGTATTTTTTGTCGGTCCCTCTGGACAATCTATCTTGACATATAAGGCAAGTTACGTATCTTGCATTTACTTTTTTCTGACCTTTGGGAATTTTAAAAAATTGCCAAATGAAGTTTTCTTTCCGGTGAGACGTCCTGGGCTGCTCAGGCAAAAACTGCCTCTCTTCGTGCTCGTCCTCCTGTTCCTCTTCTTCTTCTTCTTGTTGAATTATAACTTGAGCAGGTGGTCCACTCTACCTTGGATGTGGTGGAGGTGGTGGGGAAGCACCAGCTGAAGCTACTAAAGAAGCCATTGCTCAGTGATCACAAAGGGTCTTTCTCTCACAATGATGAAAGTCAGAGTGAGGAAAGAAGGAGGGATTTTCCTCATTTGGGAAAAACAAGAGTTCTCAACCAATCAAAAGTGTTCATTTTAGATTATATGACCTAGTCTTACATCATTAGGAAACCAAAAGTGAAATGAACCAATGAAAAGTGTTATTACCAAGTCACATGACTTGCTGTGTTTACGTTAAGCGCTTTGCAGGGCCTCCCGGTTTGCTTCCAGAAACCTGCGCTTTGCGACTCGCTTCGCGTACCAGTTCGCTAACGTAGTACGTCATATGACGTATCACGCGACAACGTGAAACGTCATGCGGACGGGAGGCGTCACGATGTTGTTTTGTAACGCGGCACTTGCGGTAAAGAAACGTTTACCGGCTCGCGGTCTATTTCGCGGCATCAAGGTCAGCTAACGGGAAGCTTCCCGATTTGCGAAGCGGGAACGAAGAAAAAAAAATATTTTAAAAAAAATTATTCATAAACATATAAAATATATTTTTGGATTTAAAGAAGAATACATTTTACAGCTACAGATATTAGCTGTTAAAAAACCAATGAAATTCACAGAAAAAACCATAGGTTATGGACCATATATAGTTAGGAATTAGCATTTACAAAACCTTGAAAATTCACTGAAAAAACCATAGGTTATAGACCATATATAGTTAGGAATTAGCATTTACAAAACCTTGAAAATTCACTGAAAAAACCATAGGTTATAGACCATATATAGTTAGGAATTAGCATTTAAAAAACCTTATTTTACTCACACAAAACCATTGAAATTCCATATATAGTTAGTTGCACTAACTATATATCGTGCACCCGCAATCCACTGCTGATCATGTCACATATTACATCATTCATGACATGGTCAGTGACATCACTGATGACATCACTGATGACATCTCAAATGACATCACTGATGACATCACTGATGACATCTCATTTGACATCATTCTTGTGCTAATACGATAAACCTCTTCAGACTCTAATATAACCTTAGATACACTCAGTGTATACAGACACTCACACACTGCCACTCATCCATGGAGTTACTCACACACCCAGTCAGTCATGCAAAGAAACAATCTCACCTCCATTTCTTCAACTATACAGTTAAACACACCTTACTTATTGAAACATATACTAACACATATTTACTCTCTTATACAATCCCTGATACAAGTTCACAATGATCGATACAACCACTCACTCATTCAGTGGCTCTCATGCACAGTTATTTATATATGCCAACTCTCACATGTACTGTGTTTTACATATGTACTTACTATGACATGTAGCATTGAGATATCCATTCACTCATCAATACACTCATGCACACAGTCAACTGCCCATGTAGCTGTTTCCACATGCACTCTTGAACTCATACACCTAGTGAATAAACTGCTCACACATCTATGCATAGAGTCTCACACCTTCCAGCCACCCCCACACAAACTCAATCTCCCATAGAAATACTTGGGCAACCAATTAATAACACATATAGCCTCTCGTATAGCTAATGATCAACACATGCAGCAGTTTACAGAACAACAGACATAATGATGCACAAATTAAGACAGTTTAGTCACTAACCCATGCATTCAGTGAGACACATTTAATCACTCACTCATACAGTCAGTCATGCACCTACTAAATCCTTCATCCAGACACTTATACATCCACTCAAGACATATTTTAACTTTACAGAAAAATACAGTCACTGGATGTTGTCATCAGTGATGTCATTTGAGATGTCATCAGTGATGTCATCAGTGATGTCACTGACCATGTCATGAATGATGTAATATGTGACATGATCAGCAGTGGATTGCGGGTGCACGATATATAGTTAGTGCAACTAACTATATATGGAATTTCAATGGTTTTGTGTGAGTAAAATAAGGTTTTTTAAATGCTAATTCCTAACTATATATGGTCCATAACCTATGGTTTTTTCAGTGAATATATATATATATTGTTCCTTTCACTATTTCGGTTGTTTAAAAATTCATATTTAATGGTTATATTTGTTGGGGTTGTATTGTTATGATTTGGGGTATATCATTTTTGGGGGTGAATGGTAAATATGTTGTTGATATAGTATATTTATATTTAGTTTAAACATGTGTATAAAATGTTTTAGGTTTATTTCCAATACTTACGTTATGTAAAAAGTGAATTCTCTTTAATATTTATTAATGCTTATTCAATTATTTCAGCCACAATATTGTAGTCGATATTGTATGAATCAATATTTTTGACATATTACATGTTTATTTAAAGGTAGCAGTATTTCTATTTTAGAAATATTTTTTTTTTCACTAAGGTAGAAATCAATATTCTTAACGATATTTGTGTTCTCAATATTTGTGGTTTTGCTAGTTAAATCTATATATTTTTTATCAATATGTAATTTTTGATATTTTAGTGTTCACTTTAGTATGCATCGATAATATGTCAGTGACTTGTAAGTCCTACATCTTACTCTAACAGAAAATAGTTATATTTTGGCGCAGTGCTTCCCAAAATCTTGACAAACGTTTTCAACCCACCCAGCTTTAATGGACACAAAGCAAGCAACTTTTAAATGGAACTAAAGCATTGTGTGGTAGCACACTGACACTTACAGGAAACACATTTTCCTTTGAAACAGCATCTAAATTTGCACAGACATACAATCTCATGGATAAGACTATATTGCACACAAATGACAATGTGTGGAACTCCGATTTCAGTGAATATTTATAATGTATGCATCACCAAGAAAAAGTGTCTTGATTTGTTTTGATCCTATGTAAATCTTTGCTGCTATCACACTTCAGAATTACAAAAATAATGTGCTTCATTTTTGCTTCTTGAACTGCTGCATGTGTACAGTTCATCTACAAATATTTACAATTTGTTGTGTTACAAAATATTACATTCAACGGTCTTTCACACTCTCTGTACCACGGCAATATTCTCACATAATTCACTTTATTTTCTTCCTCTGACTGCAAAGTGAGAGGAGATTATAAACACCAATCCCCATATTAAAAACAAATAAGTAGCAATTTGTCAGAAGACATAGCCTAACAAACGACCTGTGTCATTGAAATGCATAAAATGTGACAAGATAAATACAAAATTATAAGGCATCTTTATTTATTGCTGGGACTTTCGTGACTTACCAAAAACGTCTGGGCTCCCACTCCCCACTCTGGGATATACTGCAATAGCAATATCTCTCTGTAACTATCTATGTACTTTGATGTGGAGCTTTTCATTTCTGAAACTAAATATACAATAGATGAACATCTTAAACATATGCTCACCCATACTCCTTTCTAAAAATAAGAAGAATTCATCAAGCTTCGTCATTATGCACTTTCTATGAAAGATGACATATAGTTCCTGCATGACACGTGTGCCACTGTAGGATTATTACCAAACAATAACATTCTACAGTTCCTATTTTAGCAGCTTCTATAATATTACTCAAACTTTAATACTTAAGATAGTGATTGATATACATAAAAAGAGGAACATAGTCCTGACTAAAGAATTTCTCCTGTAATTTCCCAGGATGCCCGGTAAGTACAATGCGATCATTCTACAGTCTTTAGGAAGTCCATTTGAAATATGATTGATTTTTAGACTCGATCTCTGTATCCTCAATTTCCTTCAAACAGATCCAAAGGAAGCAACTGTACTTTGCAAAGGAAATCCTAGATTCATGTTGCAAGGTCCAGGCTGCATCAACACTGTTTCATGACTGCCTAGAAAAGAGGCTGTGGGCCATGAGTAGACATACACACAGACATCCAGGAAATTGGCACTGTCACATAACATGTTGTCTCGGAAGCAAAACTTTACTCCAGTAAGTGGCAACTCTGCAGATTCTACCAACCTTCTCTCCCTAAGATGGTCATAGCTTGTGCTGAGTTTTACTTTTTAAATTTAAAAAAAGAAAATAATGCTTCGGAAAAAATAACAACAATACAATAGGCTGAAGTAAACTTAAATTATCTTTTCCTATGTCAATTATTCACAAGAAAAATCTGTGCAGTATTTCAATCTCAAATCAAAGGCAATTCTGAAAAGTTACAAGAACTTGTAACTTTACAGAATTGCCTTTGATTTAAGATTTAAATACTACACAAATTTTTCTTGTGCATAATTGACAAAGGAAGAGATAATTTAAGTATCCCTTCAGCCTATTGTATTGTTGTTTGTTTCGAATCATTATTTTCTTTTTTTAAATTTGTATATTTACCCAGATGCTGGAGGGTTATTAGGGTTACCCCCTGTTTAGAGAGGAGTCTTACATTTTAAGCAATGTCTTCAACCCATGCTTCCTGACACATAGATATCCAGCGAGGGGAGAAATATGGTGATATACATTCAAGACTCTTTATTGAATAAATTAAAAGAAGACATAGAGAAGTAGAAATAAAAAAGAGGAAACTTACTTTCAGCATAGTTTGTGAACACGAAAGGACCCCTTTCCTGCATAAAAACTATGCTAACCACAGTGCAGACACTCTTGGGCAAGGGTGTTAGCATTTGGGCATGACAGAAAAGTGCGCCAGCACAAGGAAAGTCCAGAACAGTGCCACATCTTTGTAGGTATGTTGCTGTTCTTCTCTCTCCTGTTCACACTACACAGTACAGCAAGTTTACTTTAACTATGGATCCTATTCCCTAAAAATTAAATTGACTGTATGGAAGAACAGGGGGAGCAGATTGCAGATAACAAATGATGCAGTGCATCTATCCCTAAAGAACAAGTGTGCATGCAAGGACGTTTGTATCATCAGAAATGTTTCCGAATGCACACAACTTGTGAAAATAAGGTGAAATGTGACTATTAGTATCCAACACATAAAGAAGATGGCAAATTGGAGGTGGATTCCATTCACACATGCTACTTTTATAGTTTCACAATTTTGGAAGCTAGTTTTAGAAAGAATTTGTTTATAAATAGGAGAAATGCTGTTGCCAAACCATAGGCTGATCATGTTTAATGTGATTGATAGTCCATTATTATAAAACTCATTGGCAAAACTACGGATTCAGAAATCTTTAATAACCTATAAAAAGTTTTTAAAGAAAACAGAAAACTAGAGGACATTACAATAGTTGAAGGTGTCAAAGCACCTATAAATTGATCGGACATTTTAAAAGTATATGGCACAAATAGCTTAAAACCGATCCTTGATATAAAGATTTAGAGGACTTCTACAAATACTAAATAGTTTAAAAAATAATTCTTGCTTATCAGCTTTTCATTAGGAATGTTTATCATTTCATGGTACAATTAGGTCTATAGAGTTGTGACTGTATTTTGAGGATAACATGTAACTATGAATCCAAAACATGTAATGCAAACAGAAGGTTCAGAAAGACTAAAAGAGCAGTTGTTTATTTCTCTATCAGTCATATGGCAGGTATTATCTGATAAATTCTGAGATTTTGCTGTTCAGTGGGCAGGAATCTACTTGCCTTTGTTATAACAGATTATGATGATCTGGGCTGGTCTATTTATCCTTCTGACCATACTTTCCAGTACAGCTAGAAAGCTGAGAAACATTCATTATCTACTTGAATGGTTCGATTAGAGATATAGGGGCTGATTACGACGGCAGTTAATCCGCCACAGACAGGATGTAGGTGGTGGGTTCACCGACATCAAATGGCCATGTCCTGCCCGCCATATTACTGTGGCGGGTGGTACCGTGGCGGTTGGACACTCCGCGGTGGGGAGGAGGTCCTTCTTATCCCTGAAATGGCCTCCTTATACCTGAAATGGCGGCAGCCGTAGGGATTATGATGGTCCATCCCTGCCAGCCTTTCCATAGTGGTTCACCTGCCATACAAAGGTTGGCGGGGATGGATTTGGGGGCCCGTAACGGGCCCCTCTTTGACACATGACATATGACCACGTGTGAAGCTATTCTATCATTTTTACCAATGAAGAGGCCCCTCCATAAAGTACCATAAAATGATGTACGCATGGAATGTTCTGCACATGTGCAATACATAGATGTGGACTCCCAAATACGGATCAAATGGCATTTTTGGGAGAATGTACTCTTAATTATTAACTAAAGTCTATAACAATTACGAGCAAATGTGTCATATTTGAGGGCCTTATAACTTGTCTGGAATTACATATGTTTGTGGTCATCTCTAATTATAGATCAATGATCTACAAATTCTATTTGTCTCCATGTCAGACCCCGTGCAGAAGCCTTAGGGCAGAGAGGGGCTTCTGGGCTGCAAACATGGTGGTTGTGGTCATTTGCCACTGGTGCCCTGGGAGCCACCTCGATACGGCTCTGAAAAGCTTGCCAATTTCACCCTTTCTGCACTTGACTCTCATGGTAGTGAGGCCAAGCAGTCAAACGATTCTCAGGGAGGCTGTGTGGGCAGCAGTGACTTAGAACTCAACAACAGACAGAATAAATCACTGACCATCTCAATGCTTGTCTTTTAGTAGAAGAAAGAACTCTAATATCACAGTTGTTTGGAATGTTACACAATTAGATAGGGGTATGACTAAATGATACCACCCAGAGGCATTTAACAGAACAATAACTATTCTATGGTGCCCTCCTCCCTACTTTATGGTGTCTCACAATGAATTGTGGTGTCCTCCCCTCAAGTCTCGTTTCAGCAAGATTATGCGTTGGTGTAGGTATCACTAAGATGTTGCCATATCAGCTGCTAGTAGGTCAGTTCGGACAGTTCTTAGCCCAAAGAGTCTCACTGATGAGGAAACATCCACTGGCTGCTTATCGTGGGTCCTGTTACAGTCTTTAAGTCACTGGGACTTGCATTTATGTGCTCAATGGAGATGTGGTTTGGCTGGAGCTGGAGGGTGCATGTGTTGACTTGTACGGCAAGCCCCATGTGCAGCTGGAGCATAACTAGTTTTAATGCTCCGGCAGGGCACTGTGCATACCCATGTCTACGAGGCCAGGCAAAGCCACCCTGCATGACCTTTCATGGCCTCGTAGACATGGTGCAAGGCAACGCAGCACAAGTCACTTGTTGCCCAACACTGTGTCAGGAAGGCATGCCTTGGGCATTGTGGTGAGTGTTTCCACACAATGCCATTGGATTTGGAAACATTCCCAGATTTGCAACATAGCATAAAACTGGGAATGCGACAAAACCGTACGCCTCCCCTGGAGTGGCGTAACAAGGAGAAATATTTTTATTTCTCCTCGTTTTTCCCTCTTTTTATGTGTGTTGCATACTGCAGCACACATACAAAGTGGAACACGCCTCAGTTGATGGTTTTTGTCCCCTTCTGCACAAAACCAAGAATTCCTACAACATAGACACCCTTGCACCATGGTGCTAAGGTGCCTACATTAGCACAAGGCGCCCATTTGTGCGCCAGCGCAGTGAAAGAGGACAGGAATGCAGCAAATCCCATAGATAATGGAGCATTCCTGCCCTCTTCTTTTGATGCAGAGCAGTGCAACAAAGTGACTTGAAGTGCATTAAAAACTTGTAAATGAGGTCCTGGGTCTTTTTCAGTATCTCTGAATTACGTCAACAGTCTCACTCTTTTCACTAGGAATATGATAGGCATCAGCACATACTTGCTGATAATATTCTTATTGTGCAGGTTCAGCCTCTGGGCCAGACAGGTGGGTGCTGGTCTTCTTTGAAAGATATGCCTCTTTGGCAGTGACAGTGTGTTCGAGGAATCAGCTTATATTGGCCATAGAAGAAACAGTTTTTCAGCTGCCAGGGTGCCAGATAGCATGTTTTTGTTTGGCTTTGTGTTTCTTTTCTACAGTTAAGTATGAGAACCACCCTATGGGAGTTTGGGAGACCCCTCACAACATGGCTCCATCATGGTGATAATTCCATTTGACAGTCATCTTCTTCTGTCTGTTCTACATACCCAGAACATGGCTGAGCTCCTCCTCTTGGACAGTCTCCTCCTGAAGAGACAGATAATCTCCTTTTTGTATTTCTAATGCTGACAGGCTTCTGGGCACTAGGCTGGCCCCCAGCTTCTCCCACAATTAGCACACACTTCAGCTGATTTCAATTCACCTCTGGAAAACTAGCTGTCATACAGACATCAACCCTGGACTCACAGCAGCTCTTTGAGTACTATGTGGAGCACTTCCTTCCTTGGTCAAGAGGAACGTGAAACTGGAACATAGTGGGTTTGTTGGACCTGGCATCCTTAGAGCGGTCTTCTGACAACTTTTTGCCTGCTTCCTGCCACTTACTTCTGTATCTTTCTGTTGGCCTTAGGACTCTGAGCACGTTACCACTGCTAACCAGTGCTAAAGTGCATGCGCTTCTCCCTTAAATATGTTGACATTAGTGTATACCTGATTGGCATCTTTAGTTTACCTGTAAGTCCCTTGTAAAGAGGTATACCATGTTCCCATGGCCTGTAATCTAAATAATACTAGTGGGCCTGCAACACTGGTTGTGCCACCCACACAAGTAGCGTTTCAAACCTGCATCAGGCCTGAATTTGCAGGGCCTGTGAGTGCAGTTTTCTGCCACTTCTACCTGTTATTCAAAACCTCTTGTAACACCTTAAACTCCCCTTTTATTACACATAATTCACCACAAAGTTAGGCCCTAAGTGTCCCTAGGAGCAGAGTGCAGTGTAACTAAAAAGCTGGACATGCACTTGTAAGTATTACATGTCCTTGCAGTGACAAACAGCTAAAAAATGTTTTCACTACTTTGAGGGCTACTTCTTCCATAGTATAACATTGGGGATTACTTAAAAAACCTTTAAAGCTGTAATTCCTAAATGGAAAGGAGTAACTATTTCATACTTAATATATTTGGAATGGTGGTGATAAATCCTCTTTATTGGTAAAGTTGGATTTGACATTACCATTTTGAAATGCCACTTTTAGAAAGTGAAAGCAAAAAGCACAGAAACGATGGACGGAAAGTGGAACACATCAAACTTCCACCCCAATCAAGAGATATTGGTTAAATCTACTGTTCTTTTGCTCACCATGCCACCCCAGTTTATACCCAACCATATGCAAATCAGTCTTGGCCCTGCTGCTCATGGTAACAGTACAGCCGAAACTGCCAAGCAAGGTCCTCCCTGCCTGGACCAGGAACAAGCATCCTGGGACCAGTTTTGGAATATCACCCTCCATCAGCCAGGCTAAATTGAATCAGGTGACACTTTTAGAAAGGAGACTTTTCTGTGCTTTTAACTTTGCTCTGTGTGCCTGTAGCATGTGTCCAATACACTTCTAGGTTGGGTGACAGCTACAATGTGTGCATTCCCCCTAGACAGCCACAACATAGGAAGTACTGGGTGTGACAGGGGATTCATCTGTACTCATTTGCATACTGGTTGCTTTTCTTGGCAGGAAGGGGGAGAAGTGGGTCACACTTACTTCTGAATAGGTTGTGTCCTGCCCTCACACAAAGAGCTGACCTACCCCTTACTAGTAGTCTGGGGCCATGACTGGGTTGAACATGGATCCTGGTGCACCCCCTACTTTAAAGGCACTTTAGGGAATAAATACCAGGACCATGCCCCCATCAAATCAGTAAACTATTGGACCTGGAAAGAACTCTGCTGGAGTAAAGACTGCTGTGCTACAAGGATTGACACCTTGCTGTGACTGACAGTTCCACGAAACTGCTTCCCCACTTTGCTGACCTGCCTTGTTGCCTGCTGATTGCTGCCCTGTTGGGGACAAGGACTGGACCCATCTCGCTTGAAGCCAGAGTGTCTCCAAGGGCTTGCTGGCTTGCCTCCTGCTTTCTGATGTTTCAGGGGCTCAAAAGACTTCCCACAATCCTGCTGGTGTGGCTGGACTCTGACATCTGTGAGTCCTTCCCTTGCCTGAAGTGCCCCCTACAGTCCTGGGCCACAGAAGTGGTTCTGCAGTGGATTCCTGCAAAACCCGATGCAGCATCACCTGCACCGGTTGGAACCAACACATCGCCCTTCAACACCGATGCACCAGCTGCCAAATGACAGCAGAGCCACAGCCGGCACAGCTCAATGATGACACTATCACTGGCATGAAGATGAGGCATTTCATTCACTTAAACGGTGCCCAATAACAACAGAGTGACCCACAACTCGGAAAAGATTGTGGCATTGTGACCTCAATGTTGAAGCTTTGCTCCAACCAAGGCACTATTTCAGCTGACACACTTATGGGTTCGGTAGCCGGACTGCCCTCCATTATGGCTGGCCTGAACTTTGAATTTGCACCGGTCCCTCAGGACCTCAAGTAACATTTTGACAACTAGTGGCTTCTAAGCAATGTTTTCACATTTAACCTTTGAAAATTCATATTTCGACTTCTTCTTATTGAATTTTTGTTGTTGTAGGTCTTGTTTTATTCTGATAAGTATTCTCTATTTTTCTATACAAGTGTGGAGTAATTTTGTGGTGTTTTCATTGACTTTCTGTAATGTAAGTGTTACACAAATACTTTACACATGGCTTCTTAAGTTAAGTTCAACACTATTGCCAAATAACTTTTGGCCACCAGTATTCTGGCAGCCAATTGTCATGGTATGTGATTTAGTAAAGTTAGTGGACAGATCTAGAGAGTTCGTAAAATTATTAAAAGTATTTAACAAATGTTGGAGACACACGGCAGTCCAAGCAAACAGGACAGCATCATCTGCATGTAGCAGGGTGGGGATTAATTTAGAACCTGCCCTTGGAATATCCCTGGAATCTACAGTCAAAGTGTCCCTGAGGTTTTTAATGTATAGGTTAAAAAGCAGGGGGTGCAGAATGTACCCTTGCCTAACCCCTCTCTGAACCCCCTCCCAGGGGGCAATCAAACTGCCATTCTCATCATATCTGGCCGAGGCTCAACGATTTGAATGGAAGTCTTGTAAGAATGCCATTAGTTTTGAAAATTTCTTAAATCCTAATTAAGATCAATTACCAGTCCTATGATTAAAGCGATACACCCTCTGGTAGACAAGTATGATACTTGTTGAGTAGTCAAAGTGACTATCTCTCCCAGTTCCAAAACCAGAGGTAATGGTATGTAACGGGCAAAGGAAACTCCTCTAAAGATCATCAAGAGGATGATGAAACTCCCCAAACAAGAGAGGTCGAGGGGCAGTACCGGACAGTAACTCGAAACTAGAGGCAGATACCTGATACTCCGAAATCACACCGATATCGCAATATGAGGATTAAAAATTTTTTTTTTTTAAAAGAATGCCATTAGCTCAACCTCCAAGCCCAGATCTAATTAAATGTACCATACTTTGGATCAGTTAACTTAGTCAAATGCTGAGTTAAGGTCCATAATTGCCATATTTAGGCAGCACCTCTTGGCTACCGTATATTTGCCCACTACCAATCGCAGATTAATACATTGATCCAGGGTCCCTCTTCCCTGCCTAAAACCATATTGTAAATCCAATATTACATTGGAATCTACTCGCCTTGCACTTAAATGCTCCAAAACAACTTTCCCCATTATTTTGGCTGCTGAGTCTAAAAGAGAAATAGGGCGATAGCCGGTCAAATCATCCCTAGCCCCTTTTTAAAAGATTGGAAGAATTATTGCACTAGACCAGGAAGAGGGAAGCCACGCCTGCATGCTGCAGTAAAGAAAGGAGACAAGATATTAGCCCAGGTCAGATCATCTGCTTTATAAAGGTCCAGGGAAACCCCATCTGGCCCCTGGCGTCTTATGCCCTGCTGTGGCCAGGATACCTTTGACCACCTCCTTAAAGGTGAAAATCAGGGTTGGAATGTCTTTTTCTGGAGCCCAAGGGGTATCGGGACCTACCACATCCTTCCCACTGTATAGTCTCTCAAAATGGGGCGATAATGCAGTCCAGTCCACTATTTAGAAGGCCAGTAAAAAGTGGTCAATTAACTATCTCCCAACATTTGGGGCTATCCGCTAGAGTAGAAACTTGGCATTAATCCTCCCAGACTTGCTCCTTGATGACCTTCTCCCTCTGAATTCAGAAAGGGGTGGGTAACCCAATAAACCCTTGCGGGCTTGGGCAGGTAACGTTAGATAGAAGAGTGCCAGCAAGGGGATTTTTGAATATAAATTGCAGCAAGGAGAATTTATATTTTTTAATTAAAGATCCAAACTAATAAAATAAGTCGCTGGGAATTTAAATGTATTCCTTACCTCTTAAAAAGAGTGATGTTACCACACTAATTGATAACAGAAAAAAGGAAAACAACACAGGGAGTCTTAATATCAAAAAGTCTTGCTAGTTACTTATAGTATCAAAGTTATCAGGGTACACAATCAGTCATGAACATTAATCAGAAAATCAGAGAATGCATTTCAAATGTACAAGGGATATAAACAATTTCTCCTATAATACATATGAATAAAGTCCAAACTGTAATACAGAAAACGGTGACTTCTAATCCACTAAAAGAAAGTCACTTGTGGCAGATGTCTAGAATGCAGAGTTGGACAATGTAAGTCGACGTTTTGGTCTTAACGCTTTAATTAACAAGACCTTCTTCAGGACAGATAGATTTAGCATCTAGCGGTGACCCCTTAGTGAGGAGAGATAGGTAACCAACTTCTGAGTTAATATATGATGTCGATCCTTAGTTTTCTCTGCATGGGTGTGCAGGAAGCTCCTCGAGTATGTCTCAGTGCGTCTTATTTCACGAGGTGTCTTATTTCACGAGGCGTATTCCTTGTATATTAATCCAATGGAAATTTCAAACTTGGAAGTCACAACGGCATTGGCCACAGGTTGTCAATGCAGGGACGGCTATCAACCGGCGTTGTCAGCTGTCTCTTTCCGTGACAACGCCGCTTGATAGCCGTCCCTACATTGACAACCTGTGGCCAATGCCGTCGTGACTTCCAAGTTTGAACTAGCTGCCAGTGATTATTCCAACCCGTCTACCGTCGTTCTAATTAGAGCTTAAAAAGTCCAAGAAATTTAACAGGTGCAGTGTCACCAAAGTATATGGTGCCTCAGTCAGAAAAGGGTCTTGGGGGCTGTCTGTAAATATTTGGACAATGGCTATCATTAGACAAGGTTCTAAAGGCTAAGAGCTATTGCTCTTGAAACACAAAACAGAGTATGCGTTGCTTCACAGTCAATGGAATATATTCCGTGTTGCTTCAGCGGATAGGCTGAGGCTCTTCCCGGACTTATCATGGAGTGCAAATGCACTACTGAAAGGGTGCTATGAGCCTCTGATGGCAGCCTCTGATGGCATGGAGAGTCGTTCGTGTCCCTACAAGCAGGTACGCTGTAGTGCTGCACTGCCGGTGTGTGCGGAGCGATTTCCGGATATTAAAAAAATAATAAAATAAAATAAGGCCAGGACCCAGGGGATGGAGTCCCCGGGGCCATAATTGGCCTCAGGAGGGGGGGTCACGTGGCCACCCTCCCCCCCAAAAAGCTGGCTGGCCAGACCCAGGGGCATGGGGTCCCCGGGGCCAGAAGTGGCCTAGGGAAGGGGGGCCATGCGGCCCCCTTCCCATTTTTTAAGATCACAATAATGCTCACGTTCTGGCGCATGGGGTCCCCAGGGCCCAAAAAATACTAAAAGAAGTTGGCCACATGGCCCCCACTTCTAAAAATATTTTTTTTAAAGAAAACTTGGCATCTCACTGGAGGCCCTCCCCCTCCCTGCACCACTAAGCAAGCGCGCCTCCTGGCACGTTCTGAATGGGGGATTAAGTCCCCTTAAATCCTAAGGGTCCTTAGGGGCCAACTATGCCACCAGGAACCTCCAGTATGCCCCACACAGTGGGATTGCTGAGAGGTGGTCTGAGGCCACGCCCCATTTTACACCACTCTGCAAACGCACCTCTTGGCGCACTAGTGGTGGGGTGATGAGGTCCCCTTATGTCCCGAGGACCTCAGGACTGAAGTTGACTTCATCCCGAAAGCAGCCATGCACCAGGCAGCACGTTTGCAGAGTGGTGTAAAAAGGGGGGCGTTCCTGCAGACCACTCTAAGCAATCCCACTGTATGGGGCTTACTGGAGGTAACAGGAGGGCTAGTTGGCCCCCAGGGACCCTCAGTAGGCAAGGGAACTTCACCCCCAACCAAGGATACACCAAGAGGCACGTTTGCAGAGTGGTGGACAATGGGGGCATGGCCTGTGCCCACCTATTAGCAATCCCACTGTGTAGGGGTTACGAGAGGTAACAGGTAGGCTAAGGAAAGCCAGCAGTGAGGTGGACTTAAATACCATGCAAGAGGACACCAGGAAGTGTGTTTGCAGAGTGGTGGGGAAAGGGGGTGTGACCTGCTATGAGAAGTGAGCAATGCTGCTGTGTGGGACTTACTGGAGGTAATAGATGGGGTATTTGGCCCCCAAGGTTTTCCTTGGGGCCAACTACCTCTCCTGTTACCTCCACTAAGTCCCACACAGCGGGATTGCTAAGAGGTCATTGGAGGCCACGTCCCCCTTTCTCCACTACTCTGCAAACAAGCCTCCTGGCACAGTACTGGTTGGGGGATGAAGTCCACTTTACTCCTGAGGGACTTTGGGGGCCAAGAATTCCTCCTGGTACCTCCTGTAAGTCCTACGCAGCGCAATTCCTAAGTACTGGTCGGAGGCCCAGCCCCCTTTCTCCACCACTCTGCAAATGCAACTACCAGTTAAAGAAGCATTTGTAATGTAATAGGTCTCGAATGTGCAAGAGTTAGAGCCATAGGCGTTGTAAATCTAAAAGTTTTTTACAAATGTTTTTTGAAGTGGAGTGGATGTACTTTGGGGCATATTTACAGGCCCCTTGCACTGCTTTTGCGCCGCCGTTGCGTCACTTTTGTGACGCAGCGGCGGCGCAAAAGATACGCCATGGTGCGGGGTATTTATAACGTGACGCATCTGGGAGATGCGTCACGTTGTAAAGCTCTGCGCCAGAAGGAGGCCCATGCAGCGTCAAAACCCTTCCCCTGCTTGAAGCAGGCGTAAGGATTGACGCAGCATTGGAAGAATAGGGCCCCCCGAGAATTGCTGGAGCTGCGTCGTGCTTGCGACGCAACTCCAGCAATGCAACACTTTTATGGCGCAGATGCGTGACGCATCTGTGCCGTTTTTGCCCCATGGTGCGCCGCATTGTAAATGCAGCACAACCATGTTAGCGTAGGCATGGCGCACAATAAGTGGTGCATCCCTGCTGTGCCTTTGATGTTTCTTTCTGTACTTCTCCAGCCTCTTTCTGCACGATTTTTCCCTCGTTCAGCACTTCTGTTGCTTCTTTCTGCAATTCTCTTCCTTCTCTCTGTACACCTCGTGCCTCTTTCTGTACCCTTCTTCCCTTTTCCTCCATGTCTCTTGGTTCTTCTTGCACTGCTCTTGCCTCTATCTGCACCCCCTCTAGTCTCCTTCTGCATCTCTGCTGTTTCTTACTGCACTCCTCTTGCTTCTTTCTGCACCTCTCTTGCAAACATCTGCACCCCTCTTGTCTCTTTCAGCACTCCTTCTCTCTTTCAGTATCCCTGTTCACTCTTTCTACACATCTTCTGACTGTTTCTGCACCTCTGCTGCTTCTTTCTAAACCTCTCTTGCCTCTTTCTGCACCTCTGCTGGATCTTTATGGACTGCTCTTGCTTCTTTCTGTATCTCTCTTGCTTCTTTCTGCACTTCTCTTGCTTCTTTCTACACCTCTCTGACTTCTTTCTACACCCCTCTTGCCTCTATTTGTACCCTTCTTCCTTCGTTGTGCAACTCTCTTGCCTCTATCTGCACTGCTGTAGCCTCTTTCTTCTTTTGCTTGTTTCTGCTCTTCTTTTGCCTCTTTCCATACACCTCTTGCCTCCTTCTGCACCTCTGTTGTTTTTTACTGCACTGCTCTTGCTTCTTTCTGCAACTCTCTTGCAAATTTCTGTACCCCTCTTGCCTCGTTCGACACCCCTCTTCTCTCTTTCTGCAACCCTGTTTGCTCTTTCTGCACCTCTTCTGCTTGTTTCTGCATCTTTCCTGCCTCTTTCTGAACTTCTCTTGTCTCTTTCTTTACCTCTGTTGGTTCTTTCTGCACTTCTCTTCCTTCTTTCTGCACTCTTGGCACCTCTTCCAGCACCTATGTTGCTTCTTTCTGCACTTCTCTTCCCTCTTTCTGCACCCCTCTTCCATCTTTCTGCACCTCTCTTGTTTCTTTCTGTATCTCTCTTGCCTCCGTCTCTACCACACTTTCCCCTTACTACATCTCTGTTGCATCTTTATGCAGTTTTCGTACTTGTTTATGTACCTCTCTTGCGTTTTTCTGCACCTCTGTTGCTTCTTTCTGTGCCTCTGTTGGTTCTTTCTGTACTTCTCTTGCTCTTTCGTCACCCTTCGTGCCTCTTTTAGCACCTCTGTTGCTTCTTTCTGCACTTCTCTTCCTTCTTTCTGTACTCCTCCTACCTCTTTCTGTACCTTTCTTGCCTCTTTGTGCACCTCTTCTACCTTTTTCTGTACCATGTTTGCTTCTTTTTGCACCTCTGTTGATTCTTTCCGCGCTGCTCTTGCTTCTTTCTGCACCTCACTTGACTCTTTCTGTACTTCTCTTGCTTCTTTCTGCATCCCTCCTACCTCTTTCTGTACTCTTCCTACCTCTTTGTGCACCTCTGTTGGTTCCTTCAGCAATTCTCTTGCCTCTTTCTGCACTTCTCTTCCTTCTTTCTGCACCCCTCCTACCTCTTTCTGTACTCTTCTTACCTCTTTTTGCACCTCTGTTGGTTCATTCTGCACTGCTCTTGCTTTTTTCTGTACCTCTCTTGCCTCTTTCTGCACCCCTATTCCCTCTTTCTGCACCTTTTCTGCCTGTTTCTGCACCTCTCTTGCCTCTTTCTGTACCTCTGTTGGTTCTTTCTGTATTGTCTTGCTCTTTCAGCACTCTTTGAGCCTCTTTCAGCACCTCTGTTGCTTCATTCCGCACTTCTCTTCCTTATTTCGGCACCCCGCCTGCCTCTTTCTGTACATCTCTTGCCTCTTTGTGCACCTCTTCTATCTTTTTCTGCACCCTTCTTGCTTCTTTGTGCACCTCTGTTGGTTCTTTCGGCACTGCTTTTGCTTTTTGCTGCACCTCACTTGCCTGTTTTTGTACTTCTCTTCCATCTTTCTGCACCCCTTGTGCCTCTTTCTGCACCTCTGTTGCCTCTTTCTGTACTTTCCTTGCTTCTTTCTGCACCTCTTTTCCCTGTTTTGGCACCTCTGTTGCTTCTTTCTGCACCTCTCTTGCCTCTTTCTGCACCTCTGACTGAGAGGTAGTTGTAATCCCCCTGCCCTATTATGTACTAGGTTCTTACAGGGCAGGTCATGCCAATCACAGGGGTACCCCAACCCATAGTGTACCCTCGTGTATGTAGGTGTTTTCACTGTATTCTAAGTGTCTTTCAGCATAGCACTGGCTCTGGGCCTGGTTACTCAGAGTGAGTTATCACCAGTACCAGTCAGCAAAAAGTTGGGGGCACAGGATGACTTTGCAACAAGGCCTCTTTATGCACCTCTGTTGGTTCTTTCTGCATATCGCTTGCTTCTTTCTGCACCTTTCTTCATCCTTCTGGACTTCTGTTGCTTCTTTCAGCATTTCTCTTGCTTCTTTCTGTGCTTTTCTTCCTCTTTCTGCACATGACCTACCTTTGTAGGCATAGTTAGAAATGAGCATTTAAAAAACCTTTGAAATTCACTGAAAAAACCATAGGTTTCAGGGACGTTATAGTAAGGAATTAGCATTTAAAAAACGTTATAAATTCACTGAAAAGAACATAGGTTTCAGGGACGTTATAGTTGGAAATTAGCATTAAAACAACCTTTTTAATCACTAAAAAAACATATTTTTCAGGGGCGCTATAGTTAGAAATTAGCATGTAAAAAACCTTAGAAATGCACTGAAAAAACATATGACGTTATAGTTAGTTGGACATTTTACTCGTACGAAACCAGAGAAATTCAGCCATTATAGTTAGTTGAGCTAACTATAACTCGCGTACCCGCAATGCACTGCTGATGATGTCCCAATATAAATAAACTTAAGTAAAAATAAACAAAAAATGTAGGCAATTGGTTTAAAAAGTATTATTTAAAATCAATATTTATACATTAATCTAAGATACATATTTATATTTCGTTAATTATTTTATGCACATTTAATGGGATGAGGTAATGTTCTGTAACATTTTATTGAATTGTTTTAAATAATACCACGTTATTAAAATCCCCATAAGGCGAGAGATCGCCAACAGGTGAAAATGTCCTTGTAGTAATGCTACACTAATAAATTCTGTTGTAGAAGTCTCCACACCATTGTTTGACGGGCGACATGTAGATATACACTGGTGTAAATATCTACCCGGAATTGGTGACTAACAAATTAAGTGGAGAATTACAACGGTGTACAGGAGTAGATTTACACATGAGCAAATATAAACATGTATATTTATCTTTGTTAGTCTGTCCCTATATGTGGTTTGTTGTTCCTGGTTGCTTACAATTGTGGATTTTAATTAACACCATTGACATTTAAAAATGTGCTATTTTTTGTTATTCACACATATCTTGCCAGTGTTCTTTCCTGTCTATGGTATTATTACAGGGCAGCACAGATGTATCTCTTTAGGATAAGAAAGAAAAGAGTACACTCCAAAATTTCATGAGGATGCAGAAGAAGACATGTGTCCCTGGGGAAAAGATTGTTTACTCAGTCAGAAAAAATGTGCTTTGTGCATTTCCTCAGTGCTCATGTCATAAGATGTTCTGCTATGAAAACAATTCCCTGAGTACAAAAAATGTACTGTTTGCATTGATTTATAGGTGTTCTCTCTCAGCACTATATGAATCTCTAAAAATGCATACATATAGAAAATATTGAAACATTTATTGTAAATCAGACCCCTTCACGTCGTAGGGGATATGAAAATAACCCTGTACTATTGTCAAGCATAGAACAAATGGGATGTGACCTTCCATGATATCTTTTTGCGTGAAAGGGTATTGACAGGATGTATCGACATGCCAGGTTTATCTAGGTGCACCTTCACTTCCCAAATGATGAAATGTGAATAATGAAATGGCTGTGTGTTGTTGTGTGTTGTTTTAAGAAAAATGGCTCATTAAGATTTTGGAGGGAGAATCCAGAAGATAAAATTCCTCATCAATACTTACCCTATGCTGAAGAAAATGACACCAGTGGATTGTACTCCATATTTACTTCCCCGTTACCAATGGCCCAGTGAAGGATGCAATAATTGTTACCTACTGCAAGTTTTGCTATTTAAAATGGGGTAGGACTGTGGTAAGGGGTTTAAGCATTATGTTGTAGGTAGGTTTTATATAGTTTTGTATCGCTTTATGGAACATTGCATGTATAAGATTCCCTATGCCATGTTTAAAATTCTGGAATGTGAGGCTCAGCTGAGCCATTCTTTACTTGGCTTCTGTCTCCATCAGTTGTGGGTCCTGCATTTGACAATAAAGTTCTTGTTATTGTCTGGAACACAACTTCTGCTTCCTTGGATTATTTCTATATGCCACATTACAAGGACATGCAGATTGTGAGACTTGCCTTGTCAGAATCTGCATTTACTGGTATATTTAGGACATTTTGCCCCAGTACATTTTGGTAGATTTGATTTACTGTAATTTGCATAGGGAATAATGTAGGAGAAGCGATAATTACCTCAAAACTTGCCATCCCCATCCCAGTGCAAAGATGAGTTGCATGCGGATTTAAACGCTGCAAGCCTGCCGCAGCACGGGTCATGGTAAACAGTAGCTTTTCATCTTAGGCAACAGCACAGGAGGCACCAGCACCATGCCACCGCCGCCGTGGGAGAAAATGCCAATGTTGCAGGGCTTTCTTTTGTCCTTGCCTGCCGTGAGGGGATTGGCTTCCCAGAACTACATCACTCAGCATTCCCTGCACTGGCGCTCCGTCCTGACGCCCAACAGCGCGCCTGGAGGTGCAATTTAAACGCTACAAGCCTCCCGCAGTGCGGGACGCGGTAAACAGTAGCTTTTCATTTTGGGCAACAGCGCAGGAGGCACAAGCACCATACCACCACTGCCATGAGGGAAATGGCCAACGTTGCAGGGCTTTCTTTTGCCTTTGCCTGCCGTGAGGGGAGCAGCTTCCCAGAACTACATCACCCAGCATTCCCTGCACTGTCGCTCCGCTCTGACGCCCAACAGCGCGCCTGGAGGTGCATTTTAAGCAATGCAAGCCTCCCGCAGCACGGTAAACAGTAACTTTTCATTTTGGGAAACAGCGCAGGAGGCACCAGCACTATACCACCGCAGCGGTGAGGGAAACGGCCAACGTTGCATGGCTTTCTTTTGTCTTTGCCGGCAGTGAGGTGAATGGCTTCCCAAAACTACATCACCCAGCATTCCCTGCATTGTCGCTCTGCTCTGACGCCCAACAGCGCGCCTGGAGACGCGATTTAAATGCTGCAAGACTCCCGCATCATGGGACGTGCGCGGGCCACACGCGGGCTGCGCTCGGGCAAAGCCCAGGCCAAGGGCGGCCCTTCCTTGCTCGTCAGTGACAGGAAGAGGCAGGGCTGGGCTATCCCCTTTCATCTCAGGCCCTGGGCATTGTTATTCACCTGGAGTCAGCAAAACAGGTACTGTGAGCTTGTACCTTCACCACCCCTTTCATCTGCGTGTGTTTGCAGTAATCGTATTTTAACTCTACCAGTAAAACTCACATGTACTATGGCCAAATACGACCGGGTGTGACTGAACTTTTTATTGAACCTGTTTTAATTGGACCTCTCAGATCAAGACCTCCACTAAACCAGGACATTGTACCGCACGCTGCACTTTAGGGTCAATACTTTCTCCAAACACCCCTAATATTATTGTTGATACATAACCGTATGCATGTTGCACTTTTTTTCTTTTGATAAAGCAAAGATTTGAGATAGTTTGTAACACTTGGAAAATTTTGGTTTACGAGCTAGTATTGTATTTTCTGCATATTGTACTTGCTTCATCAGCTGTGAAATATCTTAACGGAGAATTGATAACAGGTTTGTGTGCAGATATATGGCTAATATAAGTAAGCCTAAGCCTAGTATTGGGAAAAGTGTGGTTGGAACCCTAGATGCTTTATTATTGAGGGCACAATCAGCCCTCATTAAGGAGATAAAGCTTACTGAACGTAGGCTATCTCTTGAGCCACTATCCTCACAGAATAGACTTTCTTTATCTTCTGCAATTAGTGAAGCCTTGGTGGTATCTTATCATGAAGTATCTCCACCGAGGACTAGTCAGTTCCCACATGTTGCTTTCGACCCAGTGATAAGTGTCGTCTCCTCTTCAGTTTCTGACCAAGAACTCAGCCCTGCCAAACCCAAAGTCACAACCAGAGGGCAGAGAGCTAAACTAAGGCCAGGTCACATCAACGAGTCCCCCCCTAAAAAATGTAACAGCTTTGGATTAGTGAAACAAGGTAAACCCGTTCGGAGAACTATTGGAAAGCAAATATTACCTGTTATCCCTGCCAATGTCTCTAATGAGGGCCATCCTACACATCCGATCCATATGGGGATAGAAGAGCTTGACGATAGTAAACAGGAAGGGAATTTTCTGGGGCAGGCAAGAAATTATGATGACAACCTTACAGGATCCTATCCTGCAAAAAATAATCTCAGTAGAAGCTAGATTATTAAAACTAGAGGGGATAGTTTGCTGCAAACCGCAGGCTATATTAGCAGTGAGCTCGAAGATCAGTACAGATCATTTAGCAATTAGGGGAATATGTACTGGGTTAGGCTTATCTGCTACCCCTCTTGTAAATAGAGAGACCTCAGATAAGAGTAGCTCTAATCTTTCTATGCCCAGAAGTGCTGCTATTCCTGCTTCCACTGGGCAGTCCTCCCCAAGAGTAGTGTCCTCTATTCCTTCAAGGGTCAGGAGTCTAGAGAGAAGGGAGTTGCAAACAACGAGTCTTCCAATTATTGATCTGCCTCCAGAATCCACCCCCTATGTAGTGGTGCTAGAGAGTGTCCTTTTCCTCCCCCAAGAGGCTAATGAAGACTATAGACAGTCAATAAATAAATTAACTCACTGGTTTACACACAACACCACCATGGGTGCCCGTGTGGCTAAAAACATCTCATGGCCCTTAGGGGGAGTTGTATTGGGAGCTCGCGTAAAATGGGTTCGAGTGACTGTGTCATCGTAAACTTTGATAACCCTCACATTGTGGTCAGGCTTTTATCCAGAGGCACCTTCCTTGCTCCCTTTTCTGGATCTGTCATTAGGGTTTTACCACTGGGCTTTTTTTAATAAACCAGTCCCCCTTAGGAACACGTATCACAATATTCCCATGGCAGCCTCACGAGGTGGGTGGTCAAATAGAATAGTACCAAGACAACAGCATACCTTTTTGGCTCACTCATCCTCTGAAACAGATGGTTACATTGGTGTTGGCCCCTCTTTGGATCTAACTACCAGATTTCATTACAAGACCGGAGGCTACCATTATGCAAATACTTTTATTTGCTGCCCAAACATGCAGCCCTTTAAAGAATGTAACTACATCATAGTAAGTAGAAAATTAACAACATGACAAGCGGGCTATGCAGACTCTCATTTTCCTCTTGTGTTCGCTGCTCTGACAGCTAAGTACACTTTCCATCCATGGTTTACCTTTTCTTAATTAAGTATGATTTATAGAGCTATGATACCTTTTATTATTTATAGCCTTCATATTTAAGATATTGGGCTTGTTTTCCTATATCCTAATGTTGTAGATAATTACTGTTTATGTTAATGTTGTAGATAATTAACATGTATCTTAATGTTATAGATATTTACTGCCTACCGCCTTTT
Source organism: Lissotriton helveticus (assembly GCF_964261635.1). NCBI lineage: Eukaryota > Metazoa > Chordata > Amphibia > Caudata > Salamandridae > Lissotriton > Lissotriton helveticus. The sequence continues at coordinate 250,373,764 of NC_136072.1, forward strand.
ATTTTAGCTCTCCCCTTGTCCAATTTATGGTGGGGAACAACACCTTGAATTATTTCATGCCTAAGGATCGCCTAGCGATCGTACTACTCATCAGGTAAATGCAGGTCTGCTCCTTGACTTTACTGCTCGTGTGAGCATTTAAGGGGCAGCCGGTTTTTCACCCTTCCTTATTCCTTTTCAATTAACCCTAATTTCAGACTTAAACAAAATAACATCACCGGAACCGGAGCTTGCCTCCTTTGAGCTCCAGTATCCTAGCAACTTGCTAGGATACGAGACGCGCTTCAAGCTCAAGCGCATGCCAGCAAGATGTTGCGTCCTTTCCCTTACGCTCAGTGTCAATTTCCTTAGTTATGCTGCCTTTTTCTAGAGCGAGTAATGATAACTGACGGAGCCGGAGCATTTCTGAAGATATTTCCTCGTTTATTACATATTTTTTAATACAAGATTTCCACCCGGTGGCCTGTTTTCATGCTACAGTGTCTCTACACTTTACAAGAATATTCCTTAACGATTACAGTGCTGAATCTGCACAACTATGAGTAAGCCCTGCCAGGGCGAACTATTAACAAGTTTAAGCTTGATACTATCTACTTGCCTGATTAAGCCATATTAAGGCTAATTATTATGAACCCCCTTTTGAAATACTTATCACTATGAACCCTGACGCTAATACCCCACCTCAGGCCACTAAGGAACCTTTGGGGGATAATTTTAAAGAACTAATAGACCATGAGGTACAATCGTCCATCAGGGAAGCAGTTAATGCTGCTCTACTTAAGAGGAAGAGGATCTCTCCTCCTGAAGAGATCTATTTCTCTCTTTCTGATGGGGACTCCCCCCTCTAGCAGTGGACCTCAGATAAGGGGTAAAGTACTTCAAAAGAAAAAACACCTGAATGAGGCATTTACCCATGCTGTTGAAAGTGGTAGCCCTCGCGCTACAAGAGATGTTGGTGCTCGTAGCAGCACAATAGAGAGATCCCAGTTACCTGGAGAAGAGGTGCCCATAGCGGCATTATAAAGAATGGTATTTTATACAATACAAATGATTTTAATGAGGATTCCTCACCTTTTTTTATTGGCTTTGAAGAAGATGAATTTATATTTGACCCCCAAGATACCCCTGAGGATCTTGATGAGGACTTAGAACATCCTTCAACATCCTCTTTTATATTAAAGATCCCCTTAGGAAGTAGATGTTCAATCCCACGATAACTTCGTCAAATCCTTAGGAAAATATGTGGCTACCTTCAATGTTTTTTCTAAAGCGCAGTCTAACATGCGAAGAGTCTTCGGGGGATGACCACTTTTTGGAAGGGCTGACAGGAGGGGACAACCTGTCAGCCGTGGTTACTTCAAGTCCCAATTTTACCCACAAGATACAAGAGTCATTCGTCCTTACAGAGGGTCCCGTTCAAACTTCTCCCCCCAGAGAGGAAGGGGTTCAAGAGGCCGTGGTGGAAGATCAAGGTTCGCCAACCAATCTTTCCAAGGTAAGTCTGAATTCTTCTTTTCATTCTAAAGTGACAGGAAGACTCAAGTTTTTCGCAAACAATTGGCTTAAATTCACACAAGATTCATGGGTCTTGGAAACTATAACTGGTTTCGAGATAGATTTTTTGGCAAGAACGCTTTCAAAAAAAGATTCCAAACTAAATTTCTCTAGACAAGGAGAACTCAAACTTAATAGATCTAGAAATTTCACAAATGTTAGACAAAGGAGCCATTGTAAATGTCCTCTTTCAGAACTCCCATAGAGCTTCTTAAGTATTATTTTCCTTGTGAAAAAAAAGGACAAGGGTTGGTGTCCGTCATAAATCTAAAATATCTAAACACATTTCTAACATACAGACACTTCAAGATGGAGGGTATCCATCTTTTGAGGGACATCTTGCAAAGAAGGGATTGGCTGGTAAAATTTGACCTAAAAGACGCCCATTTTACCATACCCATGGACGAGGGCTGTCGCAAGTATCTTAGTTTTTCTTGGAAAGGAACTCTCTATCAGTTCCAATGCCTCCCATTCGGCCTATCATCAGCCCCTTGGTGCTTCACCAAGGTCCTTCGTCCAGTGGTCAGCTATCTCAGAGAAAGGGGAATTTGTTTAATAATTTATCTAGACGATATCCTCATCATGTGCGAAGACAAGATAGAAATTTTGGAATATTTAAAAATGACCATGGGCCTCCTTCGATACTTGGGTTTCATTATTAAAATGGAGAAATCTATTCTGACCCCCTCACAAGAACTAGAATGAATTGGTTTCAATGTAAACACTATTCATTCTAATCTAATCCTTCCCCACAAGAAGGTTACCAAAATAAAAAAACACGTTTCACTTATTCTTTCAAAAGAATCTATCCGACTAAAAGATCTGGCCGGAGTTTTAGGACCGATTTAGAGACCGAAGGGAGGTGGTCTTTGGAAGAACAATCCCTTCGCATCCATTGTTTGGAGATGCTAGCAGCTCTCAATGCAAATATGAGCTTTAAGGAACTTTTAAAGAACTTGAATACCCTAATCTGTTTGGACAATTTCTTTGCTGTCTCCTACATAAATCACCGTGGGGGTGCGAGATCCAAAAATCTCTCAGATCTTGCCAAACTAATATGGTATTTTTGTTGGGACCAAAAGATTACCCTCAGAGCAAAATTCATCCTGGGTTCACAGAATGTGAGAGCAGACTGGAACTCACGTTTCCTCCATGACTCAAGTGACTAGAAACTGAATCCAGAGATTTTTTCTCAGATCCAAGATCTTTGGGGCTCGATACAATTAGACCTATTTGCCAGTAGGTTGACCTACCAAGTGAAGAGTTACTTTAGTTGGAGGCCGCACCCCTATGCCTCAAGAGTAGATGCTTTTCTCCAGTCTTGGGATGGGATCAAGGCTTATGCCTTTCCCCCTTCTCAATGATTCAGAGACTATTGTGGAAATTCAGACTTGAGTCTTGCTCCATCATTCTGATAACTCCTTTTTGGAAATCCCAGGTTTGGTTCCCTGGGGTGATGGAGTTAGCGGTGGACTTTACTCTGCTGATTCCATCCTCCTTAGGCCTACTCTAGGGTCCAGACAGAGAAGAACACCCTTTAGTCATAGATGGGAAGATGTACCTTCTTGCTTGGAGGATATCTGGAATTCAGGAAGATATTCAGACCTTTCGGGGGAAGCTAAAAGCTTATTGTAAGATTAATGGGCTCCAGGTACAAGAAAAATATACAAGGGCATTTGGAGAAAATGGTCTTGTTGGTGCCTGGAAAGGATTTGGATCCCGTACAGTGTCCTCTTCAACAGGTAGCTAACTATCTTGCTCATCTTTTTGATTTAGGTCTTTCCTTTAGAACCATCAATTGCTACAGATCAGCAATTTCTTCAGGTCACTCTATCTTTAATAATCTTGCAATTGGTAGCAACTCCCTTATCAAAAGAGTTATGAAGGGTATTAGATGAAGAAGGCCTACCAAGCCACGTTACCAATCCCTTTGGGATGTTAACCTTATTTTTAATCTCTTCCTTTCTTGGCCTGATAACAAATCACTCTCGCTTAAAAGAATCTCAATGAAATTGGCTACTCTCCCGTGTCTGATTTCTTTTAGAAGGGTATCTGACATTAGAGCACTAGAACTTTCTAATAGATTTTATTCTTGTGAAGGCGTCCATTTTGACATCTGGAAAAGAACAAAAACAATGTCTGAGTCCATCTTTTATCCTATCTTTCATGAATGTGAAAAACTATGTGTTGTTAAATGTATGAAATGCTATGAGAACAAGATTTCATGTTTTAGAGCTGTTGGTTGTGATCAACTTCTTTTATCATATGTGAGACCCATTAGACCTATATCCTCAGCGACCCTAGCCAGAGGGATCCGCTTGATTATGTGTGAAGCTGGAATTGACCTTTCTAGTTTCAGAGCTCACTCTTCTAGAGGTGCAATGGATAGCAAAGTATTTTGGGCAGGAGGTCCTCTTCCTGAAATACTTAAAGCAGCAAATTGGTCTAACACAAGTACATTCTCAAAGTTTTACTTGAGACCAATAGAGCATGTTAGCAGTGTAGCCCTACATGGCTTTAAACATGCATAATGGTAGCCTCCGGTCTTGTAATGAAATGACGATTCTCCAATTATTATGCAGAGAGAATCTTGATTTCAATAAAGACAAACGGAGGCTAACATTATCCCTCCCTCCTCTCCCTGAGAACTTTTGGTTCGCTTACGTTTATGGTTTATTGTATTACTTTTATGTTACTAATATATTATTATTGCACTACATTGCTGTACATTACTTTTAATAGTCCTTATGCATTTCACTATACAGTTTCCTTTTTCTTCTCAGATAACAATATTAAAGACTAAGTAGATTTATTGGAGTTTTCAAGTTATTCAGCTGTGTCATCGCAGCCCTCGAGGAATATGGGAGTCTGCACAGCCCACTTGTCATGATGTTAATTTTCTACTTACTATGATGTAGTTACATTTGTTAAAGGGCTGCATGTTTGGGCAGCAAATAAAAGAATTTGCATAATGTTAGCCTTCGTTTTTCTTTAATGAAATCAAGATTCTCTCTGCATAATAATTGGAGAATCGTCACTCTCTGCTTTATCCAGAATGGAGTAGTGCGACTGACTAAGGATCCCTACGCCCTCTGACAATGAGCCTGTCGTACTCACCCAGGCCCCAGTAGAGGTAGTTGAGAGGTGCCTAGGTGTGGATCCCAATACTTTTTTATCTTGTAACATTGTAGGGCTGGCAAATAAGCTTCAAGATCCAATGTAGGTGCGATTTGTGAAGCAATTCTCGGTAATCAGCCTTCAGGAAACATGGTCAGTGGACTGTAGTTTATTTCTTGAAGGCTATAACGCTTTTTGTGTCCCAAATACCCCCTCTGTGAGTGGAAGGCCCAATGGTGGTCTCGTCATCTATGTATCTGTGGCTGTCGATTGTAAGATTCAGGTTGTGTCAGCCACAAATCCAGGACTACTGGCATTGACAGCCAAAAAGGGGGAGACTAGTTGAGGCTTAATTAACTTTTACAATTCTGTGGCCTGCCTTTATGGTGTTTGCATCGTTACCAACCTGGGAGCATTTATTAAACAATCCTTTGGCTCCTTCTTGCATAACTTTATGATTTCTGGTGAATTTAATATACATCCCTGTGGAAACCCGATGGTATAGTGTATCTCTGAGCTGGGATGCCCCCGTATGAAGGGGTTTCATTTTGAGCACCATGCTCAGGGGGCACTGTTGAACAACTTGATGAGTGAATTGGACATGTTGTCTTGGTTGTCTCTATCTGCCTCGCAAACTATATTTTTTGTGCTAACTTTTAAAGGGCGTGATGAGGGATCGTTTATTGATTTTATTTTTATTTCCTCATCCCTACAATCTTTATTCCATGGTTTTAACATTATTGAGAGTGAACACAGTGATCATAACCCATTATGTGTTCACATGGCGGGTCCATTATCTGCATGAATTGGCAATGCTTCAACTAGGGGTTTATTGAGAATGACTGATGGTAAGCGGCGACTTAAATGGTCCCAGATTTCTCACGACAAATTTTACGGTAAAGTAAACATATCCTGTGCCCCCAAGTTAGCACTATGTATTGCTGAAGGCTCTTCCCCCAAGAAGATTATTGGTGCATATGAATCATCAGAGCATAAAGTTGGTGAAATCCTAAGTGCACAGGCTGGCAGAAAGGCTATCCCTGGCCCTAGATGGTTTGACTCTCAATGCTCCAAGGCAGCGAAAAAGCTGAGGGAAGTTTTTGTCAGCCAAACCAAGAACACAAGAGTACGCGTCTGCTGCATAGAATAGAAGTCTGCCCTGGCTAGACGGAAGGGTGCCCTGAAGGAGGAGGCATGGAGGGAGCTGATTGGCTCAAGCACGCTCAGGAACAGTTCCACGTTCTGGAACGTTGTGAATCATCCACTTTTTTGTCAGGAAGTGGGAGGGGCCTTAGACTCACATATCTTCGAGGAGGATTGTGTGTGTCACTTTGAATCTATGTTTCACAGCCCTATGGAGCATACCTTCCCAGTGGTTAGAGATACAACCACCCCTGTAATATCTTTTGAAAAGGGTGAGGTTATGGCTGGTATTGCAGGGGTATCCATTAATAAAGCGCCGGGCCCAGACGGTATCCCACCAAACCTATTTAAATCCGATCCTCCGTTCTGGGCTCCGGTATTGGAGGCTGTGTTTAATGCAGCAACTCAGAATGGCTGTCCTCAGTCTTGGGCTTCTTCCACCATAGTCCCTGTTTTCAAGAAGGGTGATAGGAGCAGCACCCACTGCTATAGGCCTATCTCCTTTATTGACTCAGTGGTCAAGATTTTAGGATGTATCCACTTGCAGAGGTTATCCACCTGGGCGGAGGAGCATCAGATACTGTTGGACGTCCAGTTTGGATTCTGGACGGGTCGTTTGACCGTTGCTCACTGTCCTAATTTATCCATGTTACTGAACAAATATACTGTTGCCCGCCCAGGTACTATTCACCTTGCCTCCATGGACCTGTCTTCCGCATTTGATTGCGTTAACAGGGAGAAATTGTGGCAGTCCATGAGGGCAATGGGGGTGGATAACAGCATTGAATGTCAATTACTGAATCGGTAAATACCAATTCGGTAAAATTGTGAAAAAGTCTATGGTGGCAGGGTGTCACTTTGACACCCTGGTGCACCCCTGATTAGTGCTTGTGTGCACATGTGGCACACATACATGCCCTAAGGGCATGTATGTCTGTCACATGGCACAGGTGTAAATGCACATATTTGCATTTACATAGGAATTCGTTATTTACCACCAACTAATAGTTGGTTTTAAATAACGAATCCTTAAAGCCCAGAAGCACTGTTTACAGTGCTTCCTATATCTCATTTACCGATTCGGTAAATACCGAATTGGTAAATGATGATTCGGTAAATACCAATTCGTTATTTACCGAATTGGTAAAAAAGCCTCCTACATAGGAAAAGTCTATTACCGGTCGGTAACGGCCGAATTTGGCCGTTACTGACCGGTAATAGCCTACCTACATCTGGCCCTAGATTCTTAACAATCTAATTTTAAGAGAGTGTATGTCTTTAGATAACGCATTTCGGATTCCTGGGCTAAAATATATTAAAAGTAGTCTGGAAGGGGTAGGCCGGGCTGACTTATTTTGTAACCCTGAATCCATTGTTAAGAAGGACATGGAAACTTTAAGGAAACTGGACAGGGAGGCACAGGAGATGCTGAAACCAAGTGTTTGCATGTTTTTAATGCTTAAAACAACCCTGACTACGGAACCTTATCTTATGGGGTTTCTATCAACACACAAAAGGTTTTTATTAACTAGGTTCAGGATGAACATTTTTCACCTCTTATTAGCTAGGCCTAAAGGATACAGTAGAGGTCAGGTGCTAGCTCCCTGTGGCTGCAACGGACAGTCTCCGCAGGATTTGCTCCACTTTATGTTTCTATGTAAATTGTATGAAACCCCTTGAAGGCATTTTCTGGTTCCTATTTTAAAAAGAATTAATTTTAGACAGGCCCGTCCTGCTCTCATGTATCTTCAACTGCTGAAAGAGGACTGCATTAGTTTTATAGTAGGGTTTTTAAAAGCATCAGTGAAATCAAGAGCCTGTATGAATGTGTAGACAAAATGGATGTTTTATGTATGACCTATTAGTTTAGTAGGTCTAGTTTTTGCTACAAATATATTTAACAGGATGCTATCTCTTGCGGGCACATTGCACTTTATGGTTCTGAACATCTTGAGCGGCTGGGTACCGGGTTTTTAACTATGAACTGTGTAGAGGGTCTGATTTTTCTTATCTGTTTTTACTGTGTCTTAATTATGTAGCAGTGTTTTTATGTATTTTGCAAAACCGAATAAAGTTTAAATTATTTATTGAGTTGAACTGAAAAGACCTAGTCACTCGAAATGGGGGTCCTTACAGTTTCCGTCATGTATTGAAGGATTTTCAGTTCCCTACAAATTTTAGTTTCGGACCTCAGTCAGTTATGCAATAAAAATCACAGAGCATTTCCACAATGAGAACGGTTTCATGCTAACTAAAACATTTATGATCGGTTATCCACTACAATGAAAATAACTATAATTCTACTTTTAGAAAATCACAATAAAGTAGGTTTCATTCGGAAACAATATTTTAGGATGCGTTGTTCGAATGGCTGCGACCTAGTATCACGTTTGGGTCGACTTTGGGTGCAGTATTTTTGTCTGAGTATTAATAATAATGAAAAACAATGTAATCCTCATGTTTTTATTATTTATTTTTATTTATTCAGAAATGTATGTTCTTTGTGTTCAACAAAGTAGGAATGCAAAATGATTATTTTTTAAATCTGGAACAAAGTTCGAATAAGACATATTTTACAGAATGGAAATCTGAAACCCCTTCCACATGGCCGTTTCTACTTTAAATATAAGCCAGTTCACGATAACAGCAATGACAAGAAAACACAAACAAATGAGGGCATGTCTTTTTATATTTTCCAGCATATCAGTGACATTTTTCTTTCCTTAACAATAAAGTGATTTGACTTACATTGCACTTCCGATACAACTCTTCTGCTCTGTCATTGACTAGAAGACCTAAAACAAACCATGTTTTTCAGCTGGTATCAAAATCAACAATATTGAAGTTCCCTGCAAACAATTTTGGGAAATAGTACCAGCCAAAGAGGTGCATGGTTTCAATATAATACTTACAAGTGACTCAGAGCTGAATAAAACCGAATATCTACAGGCAGGGCAGATGGAAAGAGAAATAAGTGTGAACGATTGCTCCTTCCTGAAAATAACAGTATCAAGCCCCAGCTAAATAATGCAGAAACAGATAGCAGAGCCAACTAGAAATGTGAGGCCTTCAGTTCTATCAAGGCACAATAGACAATCAGATATCCCCCTAAGTATACAGTGGGGGATGGTTGTTCTTACTGTGCATAAGTTGTTCTCTGCTGTATATAGCGACATTCCTGCCACTGTGAAAGATTCACGCATGTACTGGTATTTTACACTTTTTTATTCAAGGCAGATATGCAGAACAAGCAATGCCGGGAAAAAAGCAGAACTACAGAAACAAGCCAGGCACTGTTTGATATTTCAAAGAGTTATGTTTCATTTTTCTTTTTTTTTCAGCCACCAGGATCTCGTATAACAGCATCTGAGAAATATACAGAATAAAAATGTTACATGCTGGGCAGTGGAATTGAATTTCTGTTATTCTTGAGAAAGACCTATAGATTTCTTTCGAGGCTGCCATACTTGTAAGTAAAAAACAATAGGAATCTGAGAAAATATTTTGGTAAAATCTGTAAAAATCCGCAGGGGTTCGATGACCAAGTGATATTTCTTCCCCACATCACATGAAAACCTCATTTAGCACAAATAAAATAATAACAAAGTTATTTATATTAGACGGATACAATGTTCTAACAATCCATCACGGTTGATATAATGCTATTAATAACATTTTTCTATAATGCAGAGTCTTTGTAGGTACACTGTTGGTTGTGTGAGTGTGCTCAATAATAGAGAACATATGTTTTCTTATGAAGATATCTTATTAATGCAAATACCGTATAGTATTGTCATATTTTCTATTAAGGAATCGGAATAATGGAAGCATGGGCGTATGTTTCCAACGTCATAATTGGAAATACTAGGTGAGAAGACTAATTTACCTTCATTTTTCAGTCTTAAAACAAAAGAAATTTAACATCTCCAGCTATGCAGATGCACAATTATGTATTCCAGACAGAGACACCCTGTCAGATACTTATCCCAGGCATCTCAAGAAGATGCTCCCACTTAAGCAATAGACACGAACTACGTGGAAAGAGCGAGAGAAAGAACCTCTCTTTCTATTTAACCAAGGTTCAACTTCTGAATCAGGTCTAAACCTTAGCATTGTTAAAGAAGGTGATCAATAAAACAACAGAGGCTGTGTGCCGATCCAGGGCAAAATAAAACATTCAGTGCCCTCTTCGAAAGGCTAAAACTACTGTGTACTAAATACTATTATCATGTCCTAACAGTGGTCTATTGCCCCTTCAAATGCTTTAGAATTGCAAGAGTAGCTCCATTTAACTGTTATGAATTTTTGCTCGTAGATCTAAATTGGGCCAGATTTTATTCTCTATGGCTTTTGATGTATCACTTATTAAATTTCACCACTGTTTACATACTGACTTATCTGTTACAGTTATATTTGGAGATTGTGATGAATGCTCTGAATCCTTTACATTAAGGGCCTTATTATGATTCTGGCGGTCCACGTATTGCCAGACTCGTGGAGGCGCGGCGGTGGCAGTCTCCCGACCGCCCAAATGCAACTTCGGTGGAAGCAATTTTCTTTTTCTGTTTAATTTGTCAATGGAAGAGTAACACCAAATACCAGTGCCATATCACAAAATGGAAACATGCTTCATTTTGTATTGTCTGATTTTTTCAGCTTTCTATAGCCCAAAGCCAACTAAAAGTTGCCCAAACTAGTTCAATATTGCTACTTTAGGGAAGGAGGGGCAGGGACAGCGTCAAGCAGGCGGTGAATGCATTGGAAAGGATGTTGCAGCAGTATGCCAAATAAATATTTCTCCAATAAAGCGATTTAACATACTACTTTGCTGGAGCGTTGTATATACATTCATAATCTGGCAACTAGCAGAAACCAAAATTTTACCACACAACCGGAAAAATATAGCCCAATTGTGCGTGATCTAGACCAATCTGGCAACACTGATGCCACAGCCACTCCCTCACGGCTGGTATACACCCACACCACACACATCCAGCAAAGGCATCACAGGACACGTGACCCTACTAATATAAAAAACCAGGCACACGTGCTCTACCCCATTTTAAAGTTTAAAGTGCGTGGCCTCACTTTTCACTGAGTTAGTAGCACCACAAGCACTGAGCGGGTGTACAACCTGCGATGATGATAAGTGCACTAGTATGTCCTCTGCCATGGCGATATCAAGACTCAGTTCCAAATGTGAAACCTGTTAGCTTGCAGAATGGAGCTGCATGATGTAGAGGGTGCCGTGATTGGTGCGCAGTGTCGGGTAGATACCTCTGGGTGGCGGGAGTGGATGGGGTACAGCAACCTGAATGCAGAAAGACGGCAGAGCGATTTAGGCGTACGTACTCTATGCTCTGTCACAGCGTTGGATCGGTAACGCGAGCACTGGTACAATGCCCAGTTCCAACTGTCTGCTGCTTTTTGGAACAGTCTGAGGGGCAGATTTGGGCGATGTCACTATTGTTTGGATACAGCCAGCAGCCCAGTGGGTGTCTGAATGGCCTTCCTGGAGGCAGATGGGCGCCATTACCTCACGTTTAACAACAGGCAGAAGTATCACTTTCTTTCTCTCACAGGGCCATTCATTAATGTATGCATACCTAGCAGGGCAGGGGGCCTAAGCAGAAGTGGCCTTACTTGTTTTAAAATTTTGCCGAAGCAGTGATTTGAGGAAAGGCAATATCCAAATTTGGCCCACTTTTGTTTTGTGTGCCCGAGCCGATTTTAAATCCTAATACAAGCCTGTTCTGCCATTACTAATTCTGTACTAACTTTCAGATGTGGGAGCTTGATAGTTCCACTATGTCGCGGCACGTGGTTGGAGACAGAGCGGTGGCGTGAAGGTAAGCTGTGACAGTTTTGTACACAGTATGGGCACTAAGTGTCCCTCCTCATCTCTTCCTTTCTCTCCCTCACACTCTTTCTATCTCCCTCTTCCTCTTACACTGGTTGTCTCTTTCTCTGTCTCTCTTCCTCTCTCTCTGTGTCTCTCACTCTTCCTCTGTTTCTCTGTTCCTTTTTCTCACACTCTCTCTCTTCCTTTCTCACTCTTTCTCTCTCTTCGTCTTTCTCACTCTTTCTCTCTGTCTTCTCACTTTCTTTCTTTTCTTATCTCTCTTTCTCTCACTCTCACTGTTTCTCTCGGTCTTCTGCTCACTCTTTCTTTCTTTCTCTCTCTCGACCTCTCTCCTTTGATGGACGCATAAAGCACAATCTTATCTTGCTTTTTATCTAACAGGCTGTGAATCACGAATTGACGTTCACCCCGCACCCCCCCCAATACCACCAAAGCTGAACGCGCGAAAAATCTGTGATGATGGGTGGCCATCCTGAACGCACAACAAAGTTGGTTCGGTAGTGGTGGACCCTCTTGCACACATGCCGATGGCACAAGGTGAGCAGAGAGACTTCTTTCCCAGCAGCGGGCAGTCACCTCTGGGCGGTGGGAGTGGATAGTGTGCAGCAGTCTGGGCACACAAGAGTGCACAGACACCTCCGAATAGTAGCAGTGCATGGGGTGCACCAGCCTCATTGAGCAATAGCAAAACAAAGAATTATGTATAAACAGTTGTATGTACTCTGCAATTACTAATTCTAAACTATTTTTCAGATCACTAAATTTGAGGGTTGCACTTTGCCCCCGCACATGGTTGGAGACACACCGGTGGTACAAAGGTGAGCTGCGAAGATTTTCTCCAGTATCAACACTACCTCTCCATCTCTTCCTTTCTCTCTCTCACACTTTCTCTTTTTCTCTGTCTCATTCTTTCTTTCTCTCTTCGTCTATCTCACTCTTTATCTCTCTCTCTTACTCTCTCTCCCACACTTTTTCTCTCTTTCTCTCTCTCTTCTTATCTTTCACACTGTTTCTCTCGTTGTTTTCCTCCCTGTCACTCTTTCTCACTTCCTCTCTCACTCTTTCTCTCTATCTCTTCCTGTCTCTCATTCTTTCTCTCTCTCTTCCTCTCTCTCACACTGATTCTCTCTTTCTCTCTTCCTCGTTTCTCACTCTTTCTCTCTTGCTCTCTCTTTTTCTGTCTTCCTCTCTCTCACACTGTTTCTCTTTTCCTTATAGCTCACTCTTTTGCTCTTCCTCTCTCTCACTCTTTCTCTCTCTCTTCCTCTCTCTCACACTGATTCTATCTTTCTCTCTTCCTCGTATCTCACTCTTTCTCTATTGCTCTCTCTTTTTCTGTCGTCCTCTCTCTCACACTGTTTCTCTTTTCCTTATAGCTCACTCTTTTGCTCTTCCTCTCTCTCACTCGTTCTCTCTCTGTTTTCCTCTCTCTCACACTGATTCTCTTTCTTATATCTTACTCTTTCTCTCTTTCTCTCACTCTTTCTCTCTCTCTCTTCCTCTCTCACTCTTTCTTTCTTCCTCTCTCTCACTCTTTCTCTCTCGGTCTTCTTCTCTCTCACACTGTTTATCATTCTTATATCTTACTCTTTCTCTTTCTCTCTTTCTCTCTCTCTCTTCCTCTCTCACTCTTTCTCTCTCTGTTTTCTTTCTCTCTCACTCTTTCTCTCTCTTCTTCTCTCTCACTCTTTCTCTCTCTCTTCCTCTCTCTCACTCTTTCTCTTTCTTCCTCTCTCACACTGATTCTCTCTTTCTTCCTCGTATCTCACTCTTTCTCTCTATTTCCCTGTCTACCACTCTCTCACACTACTTCTCTCTTCCTTATACCTCACTCTTTTTCTCTTCCCCTCTCTCACTCTTTCTATCTCTCTCTTCCTCTCTCTCACTCTCTCTCTCTCTCTCTCTCTCTCTCTCGCTCTGTCTCTCTCTCTCTCTCTCTCTCTCTCACACACACACTCTTTCCCTCTCTCTTCCTCTCTGTTTCTCTTCCTCTCTTCCTTCTATCTTACTCTTTCTCTCTCTCACTCTTTCTCTCATCCTCTATCTTCCTCTCTCTCACCCTTTCTCTCTTCTTCTCCCTCTCTCTTTCTCTCTCTCTCTATCTCCTTTCCTGGATGCATGACAAACCATCTTATCTTTCTTTTTGTCTTGCAGGCTGTGATTCACAAATGGATTGGCGATGACATGCCACAGCTGTACACAGTTTTATTTGTTGTTGTTTTGTTTAAATAAAATGTTTTATATGTAAATCTATACATGTCTAAGATTCTTTTTTGTCCAACTGCACAGGAACACTGCTGGGTTCGTGAAGATTGTTGGTGATATGCTGGTGATGTAGGAAGTGGGTGTATTACCTGCTAATGTGGAGAGATACAGCGTGAAAGGGGTATCTCTAAGAGAAAGTACTCCGGTATGTTTTCAGAAATGCCTCAGACAGATGCCAGCTGACGGACTGAATCACAAAATGGCCTTTCAATACTAAAGTAGTATGACTTATGAACAGTTCCCACACAGGCTCACAGAGGGATAGCTGCAGCCCGTTGACCCGACTCGCAGAGGGAGAACTACGTGCCATCCGCTCCCAAACGCACAGGCTTCTAAAGACATAGCTGCTAATTTGTGATGTTGGGCAGAAGGAGCATGAAGAGGGTATCTCTCCGAGAGAGACCTGCAGTATATTTCCAGTCTTGACTTCACAGATACAACTGCAGCCTTAAGAAGGCCCATTGGAACAGCTGTGAGCCCACCACTAGTTCGCAGAGGCAGACTTGCAGGCCGAATACGATGCTGGCGATATGGGAACAGGGTGCATTACCTACTGATGTGGAGAGAAGCAGCATGAAAGGGGTATCTCTCACAAACAAAGCTCCGGTATGCTTTCTGAGTTGCCTCTGACAGATGCGAGCTGACGGATCTATCACAAAATGGCTTTTCAATGATCATATAGTGTGACTTATCAACAGTTCGCACCCAGTCTTGCAAAGGGACACCTGTGCCCCACAGCAACGTACTAGCTTGCAAACGTAGAGAGGTGGGAGCAGATGAATGGGCTTCTAAAGCCATAGCCGCAACCTAGTGATATCAGGAGAGGCAGCGTGAAAGGCATATCTCACACAGCTGCCAGTGTTGCCTCGCAGAGGTAAAACTTCCGACCTGATGGCTTCTACACGGACACATGCGAGCTAACGGAGTAAATAACAAAATGGCTGCCAACACTTCCTGCTTTCAACAGTTCACAACCAATAAACCACACACTCATGTGTGTAACCCCTTAGCCAATCACATGTCAGAATTCTCAAATATCGATTTTTTTTAAATGTGACATTTCCTAAAAACTACTGAACACATTTACACAATTTAAACAAAAGCGTGCTTTCTGGACCACCACCTTTCTCCATGCCAAATATGCCATAATTCCGTTCAGCAGTTTCACCTGTAGTCTTCTGTAAAGTTTGGTATCGAAACTGCATGGAGAAAAAACGTTTCGGGACCCCCTTTTTTCTCAGCCCGCCTACATTATTCAGCCCAAAACTTTCAAAATAGGAACTAATCAAATAAAGAGAAACTTTTTGGATAATTTCATAAAGATTCGTCAAATGACGCCAAAGTTATAAGCACATAAAAGCCTCCAGGAGGAGGGCTGCGCAACCCCCCTCCCAACATGAGTGAAGCCACGGTGCAGCACGGACCCCAGCGGGACACCATAACCCCTGCGAGCCCCCGCTTTTATTTTTTAACAAATGGCCTCGGAACATAGACAACCCAAGGGCCTCATTAAATTAAAACGCACAATCCCAGCGCAAATTATGCTGATTTTTGGGCCCTGGGGGTCCTTCTGGAACCCCCTGAGCAGGCCTAGGGGTCAGGGTGTTTCTACGCTGCCCCCTCCCCCTGCTTTATACCTTTGTTTCTCTGTTTTCTGGTGACTCGCTTCTACCGAGGCACAAGATGCCTGCCAACACTTCAAGTTAGACCTATGCACATTGTCAGTTATTTTAAGCGCGCTCCTATATTTATAGGGTTTTATGCTCGCCCAGTTAATTTTTACTTTTGCAAGTATTCATTATTTAAGTTGTTATTTATTAGTTTGGGTTTGGTTGTGTTTTATCATACCCTCCGGTAGGTTAATCACTGCTATTGATTAGTTAGATTTATTTTCACATTTTTGTTCATTTTTTGCTCTCTCTTTTGGTTAGGCCTCCCATCTGTTTCTATAATCCCCTTCCTATTACTTCATTTAATTATGAACGCTCTTGGCTATCATTTGTTTTACTGGACCTTGTTTCACAGAAAGCAGATCAATACATCTAATACACGATAAAACACAAACAAACCCAAACTAATAAATAACAACTTAAATAATGAATACTTGCAAAAGTAAAAATTAACTGGGCGAGCATAAAACCCTATAAATATAGGAGCGCGCTTAAAAGAACTGACAATACGCATAGGTCTGACTGTTTAAAAATGATTGAAAAAAATAATGAAATAAACATCTCTCTTTGGTGCCTCATATTAGCACGTGTTAAGATGTAAACGTATGGGTAATACCCACCAACAACAATGATCACAAAAACTAAATGTGTAAATAAGTGTCACCCAAACACGGATCAAACGTGAATGTAAATACTACATATACCATGATGCATCTCTCAAGTATTTGTTGCATTTCTGTTATCACATGATGTGGTGAAAATGTTTTTATTGGTTAATTTCTTCTTAGTGATAATTCCTTCTTTCCTGACTCTCTTCAAAGGAATTTTATCAAAATAGTAATAGGACACAAAATCTGCACCTGACCTGAGAGGAGGCTGTCTAACCACAGACACTCGTCCTGGAACTTAGAGTTTTTTCTAGTCCAATGGTATTGACCTGCTGGACATCAGCCAGCCAGATATCCTGAAACACTGATCCAGGAATGCCACCACTTTATACTAAGCTAGTGAATCGAATTGTGTATTCCATGAGCCACGTCTATTGAGGGTTACCTGGTTTTTGGGCAGTGGACTTACTCTCACATCTATCTACTCAACCAGAGGACATTGTTCTGCAACTGCTGCAAACAGTAAGGTTGAGTCTGAAATTCCCTGACAAGGTTTGCAAGAAAAATTGCACTCAAGGAGGTGTGTATTCTCTCTTAAGGCTGATACATTACACTTGTTAGTGCACATCTCTCACATAGACTAGAGCAGGAAAGTGGCAGTGAGTGTCCTTGTGTTTTAAAAGGTTGCCTGTCTTCTTCCTTTCTTTCAAAAGAGCCTAGTCCTCTATATAGTCCTTCAGGAACCATGAAGGGGTTACCTCCAATGTTCACCTCCTCTCTAGCAGGCTAATTTCATCTTCCTTTTGGTGAACCGCTCTTACCTTAATCTCACACAAAGCTACTGGGCCACAGAGCTAAGGATATGTTGCATCCAGGAGTGCGTATTGTGTGTGTCCCTGAGAGACATTTGCAAGTGAAATGTCCTAATAGGAGCTGGGAATCCAAATTCCAAGTAACACAACACCACATAAATAGAACATTAATATAAAGCACACAATCACAACAGAACAAAAACAACAATGCGGGGGAAGAATACATCATAATCAAAACACGACTCAACAACACAGTGTAAAACGCTGACAAAAAAAATTTAAATGACATAACAAGGACACAAGACAACAACAATTATAACAATATACTAACTTATAATACGTACAACACAGCAGCACCCTGTAACACAACACAAATGCACAAAAACAACACTGGATCATAAAAACTCAAGACAACAAAAAAATGACAACAAAGTGACAACATACCAAAAAAACAACATAAAACAATAAAACACCAATACAAAACCAAACCACTTTGCATAAAAACAACAGTAGGATTGTCTTGTGTAGAGTGGTGGTTGTGTGCTATTGGGCTAGTTGTGGTATTGTGTAGTGTTTTGATGTTTTCTGCAATGTTGTGTTGTTTTCCTTGCACTATTTTGCCATGTAATGTTAGAGTAGTATAGTGTTATTATTATTTTGTTCTGCAATTTGATCTGGCTTTTTTTCTGTTGTGGTTGATTTGCTTAAATTTCAAGAATCTAACTGACCTCTTTCATTTGGGCCTGAGCAGGAGTAATATGGACCCACCCATGCCCTCTCTAGCCAATGCCACCTTTGTGAAATGAATAAAAATGCTCACAATAAAAAGTGGAGCATGTGGTCGGAGAAGGAGAGAGAAAAACACAAGACTCCACTAACTTTCATCAAGTTTTAAAGACTTCTTCTGTGTACTAAGACGCAGAGGTCTCACAGTTAGGTAATCTTCTAGCAGTAATCTAAACACTCTGCGATAATAAGAAATAAGTAGTTACTCAAAGACGTGTCTTTATTATAGTTAAAGTCACTGTGTCTCTCTGAGTAAGTGCTGTGGTGTTTAGGGTGGGGATAACAAGCATAGCAGAATCTGACTCATGAATCACAATATATTAGTACGGTTCTGTAAATTTGCTTGAGCATCACACACATCACCCACCTCTCGCTTAATCTACCTTTTACTTTTCTCATTTTCAGCCGGGATTTTATGAAGCCCTGCTATTTTGCTCACATATTATTGTTTCTTGCACTAACTCTCCAGATCCTTGATTGACTTCACCAAATTGCTTCCCCATGAGTATTAAATAGCTTTAAGTAATGTATCTATTGTTATGTATCTTTAATTTGCAGGGTGTCTTTCTATTGTGTATTTCTAAAGATGCTGAACACAAACTGAGCAAGGAAAATCTCTAAATATGGTAGGGGATCAAAGAATATTGTGACTGACCACAGCAATTGTTTTTTTTCTCCATCTTTCTAAGATGTGGAATGGCTGCTGGCGTTCAAGTGGCTGTTTAGGTCTGGATGGCCACATGTGGCTAGATGACTATTTGAAGCTTTTAGAAATCAGCTCTCGGAACAGTTGAGCCATAGACTGCGAATAAAGAACCTCTTTATCAGAAGAACTGTGAGGGCTGGCTTAGGATAAAGAAGAGGAGTGGCTTATATACCAAGCTTCTCCCAACATGGCTGCCATTAGTATGCACATAGGTTTAGTCTCTATGGAAAAGTTGTCCTCATGAGAAATGAGATGCAAAGATCACGAGCTACAATCAGATCCATTATCCGGTCCTGTATAAGCGCATGTTTGGAAACTGTTGATCTATATTTAACAATGTGCAGCATAAGATGGTCTTGGCCAAATGTTTCTGGGGACTCTGGTGCTATTGTGGGGGAATGTTTGGCAGCACGGTCGTCAGTGGTTGTGGTGGAGGGACTCAAGTCTCAGGCACAATTTTCTGCATATTCCTGTCATGGGGTCATGAAATTTGTTGTGATCTATTATGCAGTTATGTTGTGTTGTGTTATCATCTCACTGTGTTATTGGTATTAGTGGGGATCAAGTGTGTTATCATACTGGTCTTCAACTAACAAATACATCACTCAGTCGTAAATCAAAGGCAGACACCATAGCTTAAATTAGCATTTCCAGACCATTTTCCCCCAAAAAATGTTTAATAATACATGCATATACATACATATCATCAGTGATTTTCAGTCCACCCTACTAATCCATTAGTTTGTTTTCCTGGCAATGTCATTCAATTTTGGATTCTCCCAAAGACAGCATCCAGCATGGGTCAGTGGGTCAGACCACTTTAGCCATTGTATCCACTCACTGTGAGTAACATTATTTTGGAAATGCAAAAATGCACAGCTGTGGTAAAAGTAGTCCCCAGTAACAGGAGCTAGAGGGTCCACTGTACAGGTGGCGGACCGCAGCGAAACTGGTTACAGCTCAAAGCAGATAGGCATAAACATATATAACTGACTCAGCAAAATCCTTACATTAGAGAATATATCATTCTCTGGCCATTTTTACTATTCATTAAAAAAATCATAGGTTTCAGGAATGTTATAGTTAGTTGGACATTTGACTCATATAAAACCAGAGAAATTTGCCTGTTATAGTTAGTTGAGATAACTATAACTTGCGCGCACACAATGTACTGGTGATGACGTCACATATTACATCACTCATGACATGGTCAGTGATATCACTGATGACATCATTGATGACATCTTAAATGACATCACTGATGACATCTCAAATGACATCACTGATAACATCACTGATGACAACATCCAGTTAATGGGTGTTTCTGGAAAGATTAAATATTTTTTATATATATCTATGCCAAAGTGTACTGAAGAATGATTGGATTTACAAGTGCCTGAATGGATTATTTAGTAGATGCATGAGTGACTGTATAAGTTAGTGATTGAACCTGTCTTACTCAATGCATGGGTTAGTGACTAAACTGTGTGAAAGTCTGTATTAGTCTGTCAGTTGGTGTGTAAGCGGCTGCATGGGTTGGTGAGTAGCTACATGAGTGTCTATATAGGTTATTGATTTGATTTCTGAGTATCTGTATGGGTGCCTGAGTGTCTGTGTCGGTAGGAGGATGTGTGACTATGTGCATAGATGTCTGAGTGGGTGATTTACTAGTTGTATGGATTCAAAAGTGCATCTGGGAAGGGCTGTATGGGTGAGTTAGTATGTGTATGAGTATGTTGGTGAGTGAATGAATGTCTCAGTGGTATAATTGTGAGTAACTACATATGTTTTAAGGCAGTAAATATGAGTGTTGGAATATATAAATGACTATACGTGAGAGTAAGTTATGTGAAGAGTGTGTTTATAAATGAGTGTATGCTTGTATCAGTGATTGTATAAGACAGTAGGTATGTTTTAGTATCTGCATAAATAAGTGATGTGGTGTGTGTATAAATAACGGAGTTTGTGTGTATAACTGTATACATGAGTAAATTGGTATGTGATTGATTCTTTGCATGACTTACCAGGTGTGTGAGTGACTCTATGGATGAGTGGTGGAGTGTTACTGTATGTATAGGGGTATGAGTGCATATTATAGTACTGTATTGATGAGTAACTGCATGTTTAGGTGACTGTATGAGTGTATAGACATAGGAAATAGTGGGTGGTAGGTAGTATCTTGCATTGTAGTGTGTATGGTTTCAAAAATAGTAGACTGTATTTTAGAGTGTGTGTGTATATCAAAGTTTATATTAGGGCATCAGTATATGCATCTGATTTTCACATGGATGGGGTCATCAGTGATGTAATTTGAGATGTCATCAGTGATGTCATCAGTGATGTCACTGACCATGTCATGAGTGATTTATTATGTGACATCATCACCAGTATATTGCTGGCGCGTGAGTTATAGTTAGCTCAACTAACTATAACAGGTGAATTTCTCTGGTTTTATATGAGTCAAATGTCCAATTAAATATAACATCCCTGAAACCTATGGTTTTTTTGTGAATTCTAAGGTTTTTTAAATACTAATTCCTAACTATAACGTCAGTAAAACCTTTTTTTTTTACATTGAATTTCTATGGTTTTTAAATGTTATTTTCATATTTTAATGTTTCTAAAACCTATATTTTTTCAAATATTTTTTTAATATTTTGGAACTCTATTGTACTTCTTTTTTTTAACTTATATAATGTTTTATATCTTCCCCAAAAAACATGTACATTGTTTTTGGTGGGGGGGACAAAAACTGCACTCCCATACCGGTGGCATACCAAGCTCCATCACCACATGAATCCTATCCGCCATATTGCTAAGCTCGTAAATGATGCGCATTTTGTATCCGACGATTTCGTGTCACCGCGTCCCGCGTAACATCATATACACATGAAGTCACCCCAGGTGCTACTTTGGTATCCAACGGGTACGCAGTACCAAGCCAAGCTTTACGTCATGTATGTATAGGGTCATGCCTGTTGCACTTTGCGTAAGCGACGGGTAAACGCTGCCGGGCCCTGTGTTATGTCTCAGACGTATAGTATCACGCCGGGTACGCCATTCCCGTTTTTTGTCTCAAAAGTATATCTAAATAACTTTAAACAGTATATGAGAGCAAGCGATAATCTAAAATATTTTGAACATTTATATATTTCTAACTGTAATAAACTTATATTTTGTCAAAATCGCGTTGAATGCGGCCTCCTTGCGTGCTCGGTGTGCGATTGACATGTGACCTTAAAAAAAGCATTTGATTGGTTCATAACATTTCCCATTGTAACAGTTAGACGACCCCACCCATTTTACTCATTCTCTCTACAGCGTTAGACGAGAGACACCTCTTCTGCTTAGAAAGCATTTTTGAAAAGTGTTTTCCTCTATACACATATCTTATACTACACACACCATGCAAGGATCATCTTGATCAATATTGATGCTCTGTACATTAGCCTTCCACGTGTGATTACCATGCATCTCAAATGTTCCATGAAAAAACAAATATGTGTTACACAATGCCCCTGGTGTCTGTGTGTGCAAATTATTGTGCTCCCTTTCAGCCTCATTATTCATGGCTCTAAGAAGTAGCAGGAGCCACGGGCAGAGTGCACATCCTAGATCACATGTGACAAACAGTAAACAGCAATGTGTAGATTTCTTTGGCTGTACTCTCTGTTGTCAGGCTTTACCAATATAGTAGTGTGTTATATGTAAGACTTTAGGATTCACATTTGACATGCATTGCTTGACTGCAACGAGTGTTATCACTGTGTATGACGTAGACTCACTGCTGATCCTCCCTCCATCTGAGCACATTCACATGTGTACGTTTCGCGATAGCAACATTTTCAATAATACCGCACAACATTAACATGCGTGTCTGCGCATATCCACAACCTTGACAATGACATGTAATGTTCACCATTCAAACTTTTCAAACAGCATCTCATTACAATAGTTTCCGCCCTCCTGACACATGCTACACTAATCTAAATTGCACACTCTGCGAGGTCAAAACTACAAAAGAAACACACATAAGTACACTTTCTGGCCAGACAGGAACTGAACAATGCCCAGGTCCATGGAATAATTATTCACACCCGAACGCAGGCCTGGCGTACGCAAGCCCAGCCCACTTTGCATACATATAAATAGGATAACCATGATGCCACATGTCCCTCTTCTTCAACACCACCTCAGGTGATATGCCGCATCCACCGCACATATCACAATGTGCAATAAAAAAAAAGAAATGGATCCATGAGGTGCACACTATTCTGGCAATCAACACGGGCTTTAAATTGTGTGTCTTACTGCCCGTCATCTACGAAAGAGATCCATGAGGTGTACACTATCCTGAAATCATCACTCCACCTGCATTGTGAGCATTGCTGCCTGTAGTGTTTGCTCACACAACAATGACAACAGGTAAGCAGAGCAGCCTCGGTGCACAGGACCTCCAATTGAGTGCAGTGGTGCGGGAGGGGTAGGCTGCATCAGCCTGAGTGCGCAGGTGCGAACAAGCGATGTTGCCGTGCGTAAGTGCGTAATGATGTGATCTCGGACCTCATTCAGTCTCATCTCTGTCTCATTTTAAAGACCTCCTGGACCATACTGTAGGCCTGAGCCAGCGGGCAGCGCTGCCCTACAGACACCTCTTGAGTGCTGTGCTGCTGGAGGGGTGGGATGCATCAGCCAGAGTGCACATGTGCAAATTAGCGATATTCCCGTGTGTAATGATGTGACCTCTGACCTCATTCAGTCACATCTCTGTCTCATTTTAAAGACCTGCTGTACCATACTGAAGGCCTGAGCCTACGGGCTGCGCTGCCCTACAGACACCTCTTGAGCGCGATGCTGCGGGAGGGGTGGGATGCATCAGCCAGAGTGTGCACGTGCAAAAAAGCGATGTTGCCGTGCATAATGATGTGATCTCTGACCTCCTTCAGTCACATCTGTCTCATTTTAAGGACCTGCTAGACAGTACTGTAGGCCTGAGCCAGCGGGCAGCGCTGCCCTACAGACACGTGGCATTGGCTTTTAGGACACTGTAGCGAGCTTGTTACTAAGTGTACATGCACACATGCTTCCGCCACTGCATTACACGCGCAGATTATGCTTCTAGCATGCGCTCTGTTCCTTTACATGTGAACCTTGGTATAACATATTATTATTTAACCTTGTGTATTCTCGTGCACACCAACTCCTCTTTGAATCACGATTACCACTAACAGTTGGTAGAGGTAAAAAGCGTTTACAACACAACTTTTACCACGCACTACCTTTATCACGCAACTTTTACAAAGCAATTCGTTACAACGAATTGCGCTGGGGGTACTGTAGGATAGGTAATAGTTTAATTTACTATCCAACACCTTCCCTACTATCCATGGGGACTGGAGTTGGAATAGTAAATTAAACTATTCACTATCCAGCGCCCTCAACGCAAGTCATTGTAACGACTTGCGTTGTAAAACCTGCGTTGTAAAGGCATGCGTGGAAAAAGCATGCGTTGTAATGACATACATCCGTTGGTAGATCGTACTTCAAAAACGAAGGATGCACTCAACTCCTATTTTCTATCAAGCTTGAAATAAACCTTCATTTACCTCCAGACGTTTTCACCATTAAATTATTTCTCCCTTTTCAGACATTCCATTGATTGCCTCAAGAAGGGCAGAGCGGGAGCTGACCCCGCAATGATACCCTGGGCATTCTGACACCTTCCTTCGTGGTATCAAGTCACCGTCCCCAACCGGAGACCTGGTCTACAGTACAAACGTACCCCGGACTCGGCGCTTATACCAACACGTCATGGGACACACCGGTGGTGGCAGGTGAGCAGTGAAGCCTCGGTGTGCAAGACCTACAACTGAGCATAGTGCGGGAGAAGGGTGTGGGGAACAGCACACTAGGTTCAGCACCCTGGGTGCACAGGTGCATGCAAGCGATTTTCCCATAGCTAATAATGTATGACTATATTATCAAAGAACGGCAATAACATTATAACCACTTTAGCAGCAGGAACTGCCGCTACAGCAGCTATAATGGGCTTCATAATATGCCCTTCTGAATTCCCATAGAAGCCCAGGTTCACACCAGAACCTGGGCTTCTATGGGAATTCACAAGGGCATATTATGAACCCCTTATCACCGCTTTAGCGGCAGTTTCCTGCCGCTAAATCGGCGATAATGTTATTGCCGTTCCTTGATAATATGGCCCATAATCTCCGGCCTCATGTGTTTCATTTCAAGGACTTGCTGAACTATACTCTTTCTCGTGGACCCTAGCGTCCTAGACAAACGGGTGACGGGAGGGTAAACACTAAGGATTCGGTGCAGTAAGGACCCCAGCATCCTAGACAAACAGGTGATGGGAGGGTAAATAATAAGGGCTGGGTGCAGTAGGTCTCCTCCTCCCTCTCTTCTTTTGACTCTCCCTCCCCTTCTCCCTTCCACCCACTCCCCCTCCCTTCCATTCTCACTATCGTCCTTTCATTCGGACTACCTTTCTTTACCTCTTCCACATAGCACACATACTTATGTTTCATTTTTGTCTTGCAGGTTTCCTACGCTGCTTCCACTGTAGTCCAACCCACGTTTTTTTTATTATACTGTTTCTTCTATTAAAGTTACGTTTCTATTTATTTCTGTTTTAATAAAGGTTACTTTTTTTAAGTAAAAAACTGAGTGTATAGGTCTTTTTCTGACAACACTCGTCTATTATTTATTGTGAAAATCCTCTGTTTATAGGAGATTTTAAGGACAAACTTATCTAATATTAGTGTGCACCTACCAAACATAATCTAACTGACTATTAGACAAATGAAGCCTGGGTAATTGTACAACTGCCAGAGTTCTATGACTGTATCACTTTTTAACACCATGAGTATTGCCCCTGTGATTACCGAACAAATAAGGCACTTTCTAGAACCACCGAGGCTTCAGGGACTGCCGAGGCCCACCCTGCATATTTAAATAAAGCCCCGAGTGTGTCTATACCTGAACTTTAGGTGGCCTCGAACTCCCCGAACAATTAGTAAACAATACCCGGGAGCGTGGCGGTCCCATAGGCTGCAAAATATCTCTGGGCCCTTCCGCGCCCAATTTACATGTGACATTAAGATCCCCAGTCTTACAAAGACCCGCAATATAATAATTGGATTGGCCACGGAATATCACCCACCAGGGGCCTCATTTAAAAGAACGGGTGAGACCCCGCTTTTTAATTTTTGTTTTCTTTTTTCTCTTCATTTTTACCATCTGCATCCCCTCTATTAAAGCGATACGAGGTTTTCCTCCTCTCGCTTCAAGTAGTTAAACAAATATTTGCTATTACAGGCTGGAAGCCATGCATCAGCTCTTTATTAGCAAACACAAATGTCCCGTGAATGCACACCTCAGGACATTTTATGCCCTGTGCCTGACATGTCACCCTCCCGAAGACCATGATGCATTTGTTAGTATAAACGCATACTAACCCTACTGACACACGTGTAGTACAGTGACCAGAATGTAATAAAAAAGCAGAGGAAGCACAAAATATAAATCCTACCAGAAGTTGGATGACAGTTCAATGATCCGATGACCCTGGCATGAGTAGAAACAGCTACACAAAGAAGGCGGGTCTTCAGCACATCGCAAGCAATTTTGAAATATTGCTGAGTGGTGCTTTCATTTTACCTTCTCCCGCTCGTTGCCAAATTCATGTAGTGAAGAGGCAGACACCAGTGGATCCAATAAGTAGATTTATTACAAGAAAACAAGACACCTGAAACAACCACCAACAGGAGCAGACAGCAAGGCAACAGTCTTATCCAGCACCGTGTACAAATTATGCACGGTTCCCCTCATGACAGCGCTACCTATATTCTAACATTACATATTTAGATTCTAGTAGAATTACATACTAACATTCTACTGTGACTTACATTGGAATACTACACAGAGCACATGACTTTACAGCAATGAACTCATGGCTTCATCCACGAGTCTTGAGACCGGTAGGGGTGAGTAGTTCGCTTCCCACTCTCTTTATTGTATAAACGCAAACTAACACTACTTCCACACGTATGCTACAGCGCCCAGAGCACAACACTTTACAGCAATGAGCTCACAATTTACGTTCACGGTTTAATCCCCGAGTCTTCACACCACTTGGGGTGAGTAGTTCGCTTCACACTTCCTATGTACAATAAACACCTACTAACACTACAGCGGCTAGTATCCTACAGCACCCAGAGCCCATTACTTTACAACAATCAGCTCGGTTTGATCTCCGAGTTTTTACACCATTAGGCGTGAGTACTTCGCTTCCCTCTTCCAGTATAGTATAAACGCACAGTACCGGTCAGTAGTTAGCTTCCTACTCCCTGTATGGTATAAACGCCTACTAACACTACTTAAACACGTATACTACAGCGCCCAGAGACCATCCTTTTACATCAATCACCCCGATTTCATCCCCAAGTCTTCACACCGGTAGGCGTAACTACTTTGCTTCCCACTCCCTGTATGGTATAAACGCCTACTAACACTACTTGCACACGTATGCTACAAACACCAGACCGTATCACTTTACAGCAATGACCTCACGGTTTAAACTCTCGGTTTCATACCCGAGTGTAGCACCATATCACATCAGCACCATGCCTCTCTAAGCAACACCGCTCTTTCAGACCGGTAACAGTGATAACTACATACTGGCGACCGCCAGTAGGTAATAAAGAACAAATTAGAATAGTTCCTTGATTCGTTTAGCTTTCAAAACTTCTCTCTATTACTGTCTTTCTAATTTTCCATATAAACAATTTTATTAATATTCAAGTACACTTAGAAGTCAGAAATGCAACGTATTCTATCAACACCCTCTAAAACATTATACAACACATGGAGGTTAAAAGTTCATAATTTTTTTTAAACCTAACGATATTTGTTTGCAACATTTTCTCGAACATTTAACGGCACGTGCAGGTAAAAAGTTCACAGTTGTTTTAAGATCGAACAGTGCCTTCCAAATGCAAGTAGCAGGTATGGTTGAGTTGAACAAATGTTATCCTATAATATGCACTCCACGTGCAAACTGCTTTTTCTTAACCAATCATAAAGAGGCTTTTCCACAAAACAAATGTGCACCCTACTTTTAAAAACAATGCTTTTCATCTCCCAATCAGGTACCGTTTTGTGTATGCGAAAAGAAACTAGTTCCCCACCTTTAAACATATCTCTTATTCTACGGAGGAACTGCATGAGCTACAGACATCTTTTTATACCTTCCAGCCATACCTTCCAAATGCTAGTGTGAATCGTAGGACATAGCTATGTTTTTTGGTGCAAGAGGTATGCAGAACAGAGACATATTGACTTAGACCTCGGTTTACAACATGTGGATATTAAATGGTTTGGACAGAGAGGATTGAAGTGGCACCAATTGTTGCCTTTGGTTAAAACCTGTTTGCATCTCCAACACCTTGACCTCATGATTGTGCACTATGCTGGAAACGACCTAGGCACATTGACTGGGGTAGGTTTGGAAATGCTTATGCAGGACACCTTTGGACAATTGATGTTACTTTTGCCTCAAACTGTCTTTGTATATTCCAATATATGCCAAAGACAGAAGTGGAACTGGTCCAAACAATTTTGTCCTCAGATTGAAAAATCTCTGAAAAAAGTCAACAAAGCTGTCTCTGCATACCTCAGAGACCAAAAAATGGGGTCCATATACAACAACAATATATCTTTTGATATGGCGGATATATACATAAGTGATGAAGTACACTTCACAGATCAGGGAAACTGAGTTTTCCTGAATAACTTGAAGCTGTGCATCCGCACTTATATGTAGCTCCAACTAATGAACACAAGGGCTCTTTTTTGAGCCACCCTATAACTTACAACCTAAGCCCGCTATTTTGGGGCCAGACAACAGCAACTCCCGGTCCCTCGCCAAAATGTATTCTCCACACAGCTGTGGCGCAGCGGCCAGACCATCTCACTTTTCAGCACAGACCTCTCGCTTTGATCCCCAGCTCTACTCACCCATAAAGGTGAGTAGTTGGCACTTTACAAATACCACATTGATTCACATTTGCACTCCCTATACAACACCACCTAAGCACCATATACAAGTTGAACACATGTGGCACAGCGCCCAGAGCACGTGACTTCACACCATACCCTCACAGTTTGGGTTCACGGTTTCATCCTCGACTCCAGCTGCAGCTCAATTTAACAGCATGACACACTAGGCAATACCTCACTTAATTTCCATTCCCAGCACTTTCAGACCAGTAGGGGTCAGTAGTTCAGCGACTTTACCCCGAGTCCGTCAGTATCTCAGCTTGCGCCCCCAGTGCCATCACACCCGCACGAGTGAGTGGTTAGCACTTCACAAATACCGAATTGATTTGATACGCGCAAATCTTCCTTCACACTCCCTCTATAACGCCCCCTAAGCACCATACGCAAGCTACAATGTTCAAAACAAAAGTTCACCCAAATAGCTATAACTACATGCTGACACTACTTGCACAGATTTGGCACAGTGGCCGGTGGACATGACTTCACAGCATATGACACACAGTTTGGGCTCACGCTTTAATCCCCGAGTCTGGCAGGAGCTCACCTTAGCAGCATCAGACTCTAGACAATACCTCACATATTTTCCGTACCCCAGGACTTTCAGACCAGTACTGTAGTGTAGTTCCTATATTCCCAATAGGCTCTGCGCATTGGAATAATATATCCTATAGATTTGACATAGGACTTAGGTCAACTAGGTCTCTATCAAATATATTAGACTTAATTGTGAATGGCAGCTAGCTCAGAGGTCACTAAAAACTTTTTCGAATAAACAAGAAGGGATTAGTTTCTGACAACCGCATAAACATGACAACTTTGTTTCCCCAAGAATAAAACTGATCCTCAGAGTCGTGGAAACAATTGATAGATATTTTACTCAGTCAATTGTGCATGCTTCGTTTCATCAGAGGTGCAGAAAAATAGAGAGATGGGTGTTTTCAATAAAAGGGTTTATTGAACAGTCTTCTTTCTCATGCAAGTAAAGTGAACTGCTACAATCATAATACTGGTTGCAAAGTATAATGCGTACAGTAAGAAGAGTATTATAAAATAATACTGTAAAAGCATTGTATGGTTTCTAGACCATAGATAAATACATACATAAATAACAAAGGCTAAAAGTGCTCAACTGGTGCTTCTAAAATATGCCTACCCCAATGTACCTAACCTAAGTCTAGTACAAGAGAAGAAGTGAGGTGTAGCATAGGTTTAGTTTGTCTTTGTCAAGAAGCTAACCAAGATTTCTCTTAGCATCTAATCCGCTCCGTACCTTTGTTTTAGAATGAAGGAGGTCTGGTATCTCAGTCTCGGGACTTGATTTCCCAACACCCCGCAAGGGGAGCTTTGGAAACACTGGAGCTGGATTCTTAGCGAGAGAAAGGACAGCTTCTCTGTCAGTGCATCAGCTGGGGGGTCAGCTTCCTTCGGCACTTGCTGTAGCGAGCTGCGTTGGGCAAGTAGATCTTTGAGCTGCTCCGAACCACCGTGTGTTTGCTAGGGTAAGTGTAGGCATATTTATACCTTGAAGGTGCCTAGTTTGACGTAAAGTCGGATATAATAAGGTCATCAAAGAAACCCAAGGAAATGGTAGTTCTTTGAAAACTCCATGATTTCCAGGACAAATCAATATTCAAGCAAGGGGATGTCCCTGACAGCTGAAGCGGAGTTTTCCAAGAAATCGTTGTGGCTTTTTGGAACTAGTGGAAGTAGACATGCCTGTATTTGGACTGGATGGGTTATGTCTAAATATGGTTATGATTTCTATGCCTATGTAAGGGCAATGTGAATTATAGCTATATAAGGGAATAAATCGGTAAATTACGCTTGGATTCTAAAATGCTACACAACACCCACTCCACTTTATTATGTTTGATATTACTAAATTCTAAGCATTTTTAAACATATCTAAAGTATGATGTGTAAAAATCCCTCTCAAAATACATAAAATACATTCAAAATGGTTGTACACGAAAAATGAGCATTTGTGCTGTGCACATTTAAAAAAGCTATATTTTCATTCAAAGCATGTAGTGTGACATTGAAAAATGCTTATCAGAATGAGTCATGAAATAACATTTATGAAATGGCTCTTGAATACAGAAGAAAGGTCGAGACCATTCCATGACAGAATATATAAACTGTTTAGGTTGTGGACAAGGTCAAATATTGTCATTTGGAAGTGTTTCAAAGAATTCTTGTACTCTAAGAATAGTTCTACTTTAAGCAGATTACTTTGTGCCCCCCAAACAAATTCAATTTTGGAAAAAGTCAAATCGCAGAAAAATAGAGTTCTTAAAGTTGGAAGTTTTGTTTTGAAAAGTGAAGGTCGAATACAGAGTCCCATAGAACGCTGTGTGCTAACTTCAAAAGTCATTCTCGTTGTTTGGAAAAAACATTAAATCTTCTAAGCTGGCAAAGAAATCGTCTACCACAGTAGGTGAAAGTTGGACCACTTCATTAAGTAAACCGATAGCACAGAAATGTGAAGCATCGGCGTCAGCGTTAGTCGTATTAGCAATGTTCGTCAGAGATGGAGATGGTACCTGTGTGCCTGTCGATCCACGTATCGATCCACATATCTCACCGTCAGCAGATCTCAATGAATGCCGTCATCAGGATTGGTAGCCGCTGGAGACAACATGATGCATGGGCGATTACTGAACCAAGCAAGGTATCAACATCCGTTGGCAGTGCTGACGGAAGTGTTAGACAGACGTCCAACCCGCATTCTTCTCCACATAGCAGGCATCGTAGAACAAGTAAGATGCAATCTTGCCAGATTTGTCAGAAATATAGGAACCACGTGGTATTCAGGTCTCTTAACCGAGACAGGCCCAGGATCTGTATCATGCGCTCACGACACTTCATTGCCAGGGGAGTGTTCTCTATGTTAATCTGGGTGTAGCTGCTGACAGGACTTGCCATATCGGAGCAGAAAGAACAAAAATAGTATTCCTGCTACGAGTCCAAAAATGAGAGGCAGGCCACCGAACACAGCGTGCACGAAGTTTGGAAAAATGCCAAGGACTGCTTCAAATGGTGCTAACAGTCCCGAAAAAACTGTCTTAAATACATGTACAATACCACTGGTATCAGACATGTTTAAGATACGACCTAACATTTCTATGAAATGTATTGGGCAGTTTGTGGATAAAAGGGCATGTATTTCTGCAGAGGACCTTGCAACTTTAGGTTCATACATCATTTTGGACGAGGTCAGTGGCACAGTTTTTAGTAAAAGAATGGCTTTCATTCTGCTTAAAGTATCAATTTGAATAGAAGAGATATTCAGGGAAGGCCATAAAGGCGACTCCCAGTCTGTCTTAGCTTTAGGAAACAATACTTGCATACAACAAGTGACCCTGGCTGACACAGTTACGAGATAGGCTATTCCTGGCATCATTCCACAACAGCTGTGATCATTCAACATTATACAGCTCCTGTTAGAAAGGTGCCTAAAAATTGGATCTATCACCGCTGCTGGAGAACCTTGCAGGTGGCACGATAAGTTGGTCGAAGAACCTTCACAGGCTCCATGTAAATTAATACCTTGACATAAAAGTGTACAGCTTAGTGTGCTTTTACATTGTGTACCACTAAGAAATACTTCTTTTCCCCCATACACACATTTGTGTGTGTATGGTAATTCCCAGGTTGACTTTATGTATTCCTTCCCAAACCTTTCATACACGGCAACTGGTATATGTTTCAAACAGTATTGAAAATTGTGACAGGCAGAGTGATTATCCTGTGTATTTGTCCATTCTGTTGCAGGTTTTTCTGAAACAGTTAATGGTAATCTTTCCAGTTTTTCAATGCTCAGCACCATATAGTCTGCTTCTCTTTGTGCCAAAGTGATTTGTTTATCTGTAAGGTTAAATACAGAAAACAATGACGTGGTGTTGATTAGATGGCATGGCACATATCCAGAACGCAGATTTTGCAACGTCCAGCCTAAAAGCAGTATAGAACGTAATTGAGAATGTCCATGCTGTAGCATGAGCAATTCCTGTTCCATTATGTCTATGACAGAGGATACTATGCTGTCCAAAGAATACATTCTGGATGACAGCTTCATTAACCCATTGTCAACTACAGAGAGTGCTTTCTCTAAATTAATGCAATTAATTTCTTGTATTCTTTCTGCAGTCTCTGCCTGTGTCGCTTTCCAAGCTTCATTATAAATGGCATATATACCTGCGTATATGAAACATTTATGACGTCGTTTCGCAGGACCTAGTAAGAAGTCCCTTAAATCAGTACCATCTTTAAGTAAAGATAAGTGTTGTTTAACCGGATGTATGACGTTACAACGCATACTTTTACCACGCCTACCATTACCACGCAATTTTTACAACGCAGGATCCATTACAACGAAGTACCATTACCACGCATGTATTTACAATGCATATACCTTTACAACGCATACAATTACAACGTAAGTATTGGTAAGTATATAATATTTTTTTTAATTTAATTTAATTAAAATTAATATAATGTAATTTAATTTAATTTAATTAATTTATTTCAATTTAATTTAATTTAATCAATGTAATTTAATGTAATTTAAATTTAATTATATTTAATTTTTACCCTGTACCCTTTTACCCAAAAACCCAAAACTGACCCTGAACTTTAAAAATACCCCTTTACCCAAAAACCCAAAACTGACCCTGAACCCTAAAAATACCCCTTTACCCAAAAACCCAAAACTGACCCTGAACCCTAAAAATACCCTTTTACCCAAAAACCCAAAACTGACCCTGAACCCTAAAAATACCCTTTTACCCAAAAACTGAAAACTGACCCTGAACCCTAAAAATACCCTTTTACCCAAAAACTGAAAACTGACCCTGAACCCTAAAAATACCCCTTTACCCAAAAACGGAAAACTGACCCTGAACCCTAAAAATACCCCTTTACCCAAAAACTGAAAACTGACCCTAAACCCTAAAAATATCCCTTTACCCAAAAACTGAAAACTGACCCTAAACCCTAAAAATACCCCTTTACCCAAAAACTAAAAACTGACCCTGAACCCTAAAAATACCCCTTTACCCAAAAACTGAAAACTGACCCTGAACCCTAAAAATACCCCTTTACCCAAAAACTGAAAACTGACCCTGAACCCTAAAAATACCCCTTTACCCAAAAACTGAAAACTGACCCTAAACCCTAAAAATACCCCTTTACCCAAAAACCCAAAACTGACCCTAAACCCTAAAAATACCCCTTTAGCCAAAAACCCAAAACTGACCCTGAACCCCAAAAATACCCCTTTACCCAAAAACCCAAAACTGACCCTGAACCCTAAAAATACCCCTTTACCCAAAAACGCAAACTTATAATATTTTTAATAAAATGATATACTTACCAATACTTACGTTGTAATTGTATGCGTTGTAAAGGTACATGCGTTGTAAATACATGCGTGGTAATGGTATGCGTTGTAATGGATCCTGCGTTGTAAAAAATGCGTGGTAATGGTAGGTCGTTGTAAAAGTTGCGTGGTAAAGGTTGTATACCGTTTAACCTCTATCAGTGTAGATTTTTGTATCCACTCAAGGCATAGTTTTCCTACACTGTATGTTGTTACTATCCCTTGATGTTGTCTTTGGACATATCTTGGATCTGGCCTAGTTACTGTAATCCTTGTGTCTTGTTCAGGAATCCATCTTGACAGTTATTCGTGTCTGTGGGCCAGATTAACCATTTTTTCCAATCAGGATCAGTTCTGTTTTTAACTAAAATAGTTTTTACGTCGATCCCTCCTTCTGAAGTGTTTTGACTATCAGGTGGAGGTGTAGGTATGGACGGTTTGTTCAAATCTTTTATCATGGCCAGGCCAAGGCAGGATGTCTGTTGAACAGTGTCATTCAAAAACATTATTTTTTCAGGGATGCAGGCTCGAAATAAAGCTTCTATTCCCTGCACCTGCCAGTCTTTTGACCCCAGACAGTTTTTGTTTCTATGTTGTCACCCCAAAAGTTGAAACCTAATGAGGACAGCTGGGCATACAAGGCTGCTGAATACATTTACTTTGTATTTGTTAACATACTTTTCATTCCTGTCTTATTAACATTTTTAAAGTAAAATGTTTCTGGATTAGAGATATTAAAACCTGAGAAGTATGGAAATTTATCATAGAATGTTTTTGAGCTACCCTTTGGTGGCTTTGGACAATTTTCCCATTGATTGAAAGTATAAATATTCCTAGGGTTTGCAGATTTGTGCAAGTAATGATGACCATAGTGATTATAACAATACATTTGTGCATGATCTGATGAACTTTCTAAGTATTCATGTTTTGTCAATTTTGCAGACATCTCTAAGTCTGTCATCATATTATTAACAGTCTCAAAGTCCCAATCATCAGAAAACGTGCTGGGTGAAACAAAGTCACTCAAGGAAACCTTAAATTGATGTGGAACCTTCAACAGCTCTACAGGACCATAGATGTCATAATCAGTTCTATGTTCTGATCCCAACACTATATCTTTCCTAGATGTCTCAGTTAAATTACATGACAACCACATTTCTATCGACATCCATCGAAAACCCACTGACCGCAATAATCTATTACATTACTCGAGTTTTCATCAAGGCTCATTGAAAAGACACCTTCCGAAATCACAAATGATTAGAGTCAAACGTATTACCTCGGACCCTGAGAAGGCAAGTGCACGCATTGATGAAATGGGAAGAAGATTCAGTGAAAGAGGATATCCAAAAAATATCATAGAATCAGCACAAACAGAAGTCAAATCTTTGAATCGAAGTTCTTTACTGAAACCGACATTGAAAACAGAAAGCCAAAGAACGGTCATAGTGTCTAAATTTTCCAACGTGAGCACAGATTGCAAAAAGATCATATTGAAACATTGGCCAATGTTAAATTTAGAATCAGATTTAAATGGAATTTTTGCTCACCAATCCATATTTGCCTACACCCGAGGAAAAAACTTAGAAGAAATTTTAAAACACAAAGACAAAGATTCGACACCATCCAGAGGAACTAGACCGTGTGCAAAGTGCAACAATTGCAATAATGTTATACCAGGTAACAAGGTTATGCATCCTATGAAACGCCAGGAAATTCCATTAAATGTGACAGCAACATGTGATTCCACGAATCTAATCTATCTACAAAAATGTCCATGTGGCAAAGTATACATAGGCAAAACGGAACGCAAACTAAAAGTTCGTCTTAATGAACACAAGTCCAATATCAGGACAAAAAATTTGAAATCATCAGTAGCATCACACTTTGTAGAGATGAACCATAACATCTCCCAATTGAAATTCATGGTTCTTGAAACTGTACAACGCGTTGAAGGAAGGGACAATAACAAACATTTACTCCGACGTGAAAACTATTGGATTTACAGACTCAATTCGATTAAACCATATGGATTAAACAACAGAATAGAATTTTCATGCTATCTGTAATCGTTTCCTGAGCCCCTTTGGGCACCATGTTCTGTAACAATTGTCCTGACAGGATTTCATTTACCGTACTTTATGCATTGAGTTTAAATTAATTCATGGTGTTCATTATCTATTTTATTAACTCAGTACACCCTTCAGTACACCCATCCTTTTACTTACACATCTTTTTTATATACATCTTTTTCACCGACATTATCACATCGGCATAGTCTGTCCACTATGTTTATCACTACCACACAGCTTATTTACTACCGTTCTCGCAGTCCGCTCTCTATTACTAGTCCGCCTTCACCCTACCACGCTCAACCCCATCACGTGCATCCCACGTGATATTAATCATCATCCAATCCCATACGTTTAAAATTCGGCACCCGGAAGCTCCGGTTCTCTCCGAGCCATCGAAAGAAACAGATCTCGCCACACACATCACCTTCATTCGTAAGTTCTTACATCTTACTAATTGCGGTCCGCACCAGCTGACGTGTATCCCATAACTTTCTTTTCGAAAATCCTACAAATCTCACTTTCGCGTTTACATTTCACAGATAACACAGACTACGCTTTTGCAATCTACGATCACAGTAAGTCACATCTTCACACTTTTTTTTCGTGATTATCACCGCACGTTTCTTCATACACCTTGTTGCACACCAGCATGCTTATCTTTTTAACACCAATCCACCCTATTGTACAGTCATGTTTTATTTACCATTTGTTCGCAATGAGCTATGTTGATTTCTGTTGTTTGAATTGTAGATATGCTCCCAGATGAAGGGCGGAGGCCCGAAATGCATTGGAGCCTAATGTGATAATGAGTGGCAACATATATGATGAATCCTAATCGAGAATATGAAAATACAAATGAAATAAATTGAATTCAACGATATTTGAAGTGTTTATGGAACTTTTTTACGAAATCAATATAAAGGTTTGCCAATTCTTAAGTGTGCCCCCTGGGATGTAACTAGTTTTCAATTGGACGCACATTTCAATAATCAGTTCTATCCCATGCTATACCCCCAGGTATAGGAATGGCTGTGATGTTTACTGATGTCAAGTCTCTTTGTTCACGATGAGATGATTTGTGTGGCTTCAGGAGCAAGTTGATGATCTTACTTGCTGTGTCAATTTTACTATATCTTCCATTTATCAGCATTCCCAAACTTAATACCAGGATTAGTCAAAGTAGGAGAAAAAGTACGCCTAGTACAATCCAAAATTCAACCCATGGTGAAACCAGATAATTTTTTTCAAGTTGTTGAAAAAGTTCTGTTAGTGATCTTTAAAATTTGTATTTGCTGGCGTCATTTCAGGCTCTCTGGGATCTTCAGAAAATGTATCAAAATTAATGAAATAGCCAGAGGCAGTTCTGTCAATTGTTGAAATTGCATCAGGATTACTTGAAATCACTTTAGCCACCGGATCCTATGTCATGTTAGGGTATTCAGAGCTACATCATTGTAGACAGGTGTTTCTTGACAAACTGTTATTTGGGTCTCAAGAGGCACAGGCTCCATTGCTTTATTGCTTAGTTCTTTGGTTTGTGCTGCAGAGTCTTCAAATGTTATCAGTCCCTCAGTCTGAACCTCTTGGATAGTAGCAAGATTTGGTCTTCCACTACATCTTTGTAGTTCACTGGGCCTATTACTTATTATCAGCCACATGATGTGGTTTGACCAGGTTGATGGATACAAACCTGTTCTCTTTTCTTCCAGCAAGGGGCGTCAGTAACACTGTTTTTGATCCGTGGATTGCTAGTACAGGTACTGGTTTTCCGTAAGAAGGCCCAAATTCCTTCTTATCCGCAATCTTTTCTCTGACTAGATCCCCAATCTTTGGAATCCAGACACGTCTTGCTGGGACGTGTGGTTCTCCTTCAGTGGTCGTTGGCTTCTGTATTGTGTTGCTTTGACTTCTCCTTTTCTCTTTTAAGTCCTGCAAAACAGCCAAACGGTCTTTGATATCAAAGGGTTTTTGTTCCACCACTGAAGTGTGACGATCGAGGTCCTGGACAAGCATTCTAGTACCAAAAAGGATTTCACATGGAGTGATTCCACCCAGAGAATTTCTTGGCAGATTATTTAAACTACGTTGGACACTTATTAGATGTTTGACCCACCCGTCAACCGAGCCTAATACCCTAGCTGATATAGATTGCTTTATGTCCCGGTTTTTTCTTTCCACTACTGAATTTCCCTCAGGATGGAATGGACTTCAATATCGCAATGCACCGCCCAGATTGGTCATGGCCTCCTTGTAAGCTTTGGAGCTAAACGCAGGACCCTGGTCAGAATGTAGCGTGCCGATTGCATATGTGCCGATAAAGACTCGCAAACCTTTTATAACAGTTCGGGAATTAGCCGAGCGCTGGGGCCACATCCAAATGAATCTGTCCTAATAGTTGTGGGACCACCTTCGTCCATAGTGATGTCTGTTTGTAGAAAGCCTAATGCTGTCTAACAGTGGTGTCTGTACTGGGCTAGCTACACTGTAGTCAGGTATCTGGTGGCATTCTTTGCTGCGATCTCTGTTGCAGTCATGGCAATTATTTGCAAACTCGTGAATGTGGGCATTCATCCCTAGCCACCAGTACGTCTCTTTTAATTCCAGTATGGATTTAGAGATCCCTTGATGTATCAGACCCTCTCCCATATGTGTTCTTGTATCAAAGCTCCTCTATGTCTCCTGTTTGGGATTACTCTCTCCCCCACTCCAGGGATTCAAGCAAAAGGGACAGAGTTGGCATCAGTTATGTATGAATATTCGAGTGGATAGTTTAGAGGTAATGCCGCACTGCTGCCTTTGCTTGTGGCATTGACAGCTAGCATTGTTCGCCGTCTATGTTTGTTTTTGAACGAGCGATTGCAGCTACAGAAGCCTTTTGCACAGCTGCCTTTGCGGCTTCATCAGCCAATGAATTCCCTGCAACGTGACGCCATCACGCTGATGACTCAGTGTATAGATCACGTGAGTCTTTTGTAGTTCTTTCTGTAATTGAACTACTTGTTCCCAAAGTAACTCATGCTTGATTGTGCCACCTTTTGCATCTTTGAAACCGTTATGAACCCAGTTGTGCAAGTATTCATTGTAAGACTGGATGCTGTAATACGAATCGCACACAATGAGTGTGGGGAATTCGCGATCTGTATTTTCAAGCGCCATTCTAAAAGCCTGCAGTTCAGGTCGCTGTACAGTCTCTGAGATAATGTGTTTTTGTGACCATAGGTCGGAATTTAACGTTGCGCCAGCGACCTTTAACAATCGCGCACGCAGCACTATAAGCTTGTTTTTCCCCCAATTGCGGTCTGTATAAATTATACATTCGTACTGTTCGAGAGGCAGAATCTCAGTGGGCAGAGGACATTCTTGTTTGTATTGTAGAAATTCTTGAGTTTTCAAGTAGGGGTCAAAAATGTATTCAACGTCTATTGCAGCAAGAGAGGTAACCCATTGTATCCATCTTGGATGTAAAGCCTTAGCATTCGGAATGCTTACTTTTCTCACTGCCTTTAAGGCAGGTACAGGAGTAACAACCATTATGCGTTTACCCTGTGCGAGAGCTCTCTCCTTTGCTACTGCAGTTTGAACCGCTGTCAGAAATGTTTTGGTGAAGTGAATTTCATTTCAGCTTGTGTGTACAAGTGTGATTTGTAAGCAATTGGTACTTTTTCACCTTCATTAAAAGTTAAGTACGTAAGTCCGCATTATCCTGGGACTATTCCGATTACAAGGTTGCGTATGTTTAAGCGTGTCTGTAAATCTGATGTTGCTAACATGTCTGTTTGCACTGAATGCTAAATGTCTGTGTATTTTTGAGTCAAATTAGTAGTTTTGAAATCAGGTTTGATTAATTCGTAGAGAGGTTTAACCCTCTCTGCATAGTTTAGAATGTATGTTCTTCCGAAATTCAGCAAACCTAGAGTTGACTGTAAGTTTTTCAGCATTTTTGGAGGTTGGAGCAGCGCACACTTTTCTAAAAAGTTGGCTGCCATTTTTTTGCCTTCACTCGATAACTCATATCCCAAGAATAGGACGTTGAGGTGGGCAATTCTTGAGTTTTTTAAAGTTGAATTTGTACCCTTCAGAGGCGAATCCAAGTATAATTGTATTCACTCTTTTCAAGTGCCTGTCCAAGTCATCGTCTGTTAGATAGAAGTCATCAACATAAGATAATGACTCATCATCATTATTTTGTAGAAACTCTGTTACGCTGGCTGAAAATAACCCTGGACTATTCTTGAATCCCTGGGGGAGACGACAGAAGTGACGTTTTGTCCCCATAATTGAGAAAGCGGTCAAGGTCCTGCTTTCAGGTGCAATGTTTTGACAGAAGAAACCGTTAGAAATATCTAATGTGGTTTTATACTTTTTTACGCACAATGCTATTCATTAGTGCTGCACTGTGTGCATTTTGTACTGCAAAGGTTTTGCAACAAGAATTTAAACGTCTGTAGTCCAAAACTAGACGATATGTATTGTCTGGTTTTGAGACAAGAAACAAAGGACTGTTTATTGATGAGGTGCATGTTTCAATCACCCCTTGGTGTTCAAGTTGATCTAGGATCTCCTTGACCAGTTATTTTAGCTTCTTGCTTAACTGGATACTGCCTCTGTGCAGTTGGTTGTGATTTAAACTGGATTTTGTGGTGAGGAGAATCCTCATCCCTTCCCACATGATTTTTATATAATGCTGGAGCCTGGGCTACAGCCCATTTTCTGGCATAGGTATATTTTAAGTGAATTGGAATATGATTCGAGAAGGCTGGCATAATGATGTCTTCGCCTTGTGGGTACATCCTGACAAATTTTGGTGGCCAGTCTTTTTCAGCTGGAAGAATTTCATAACCCTTAGAGAGCTTCTCTCAAAAGAGTGCTCTTATTTTTCTAGTTATGTCCCCCTCCATTCGGATCATTACTTCATATAACTTATGGGGTACACTAACCCTGGTGTCGGCAGTTTCAACTTGAATATACTCATTCAAGTCCACTATCTCCAGATGATCCTTCAAGATCTTGCAAGCTATGGTGACTTCTGCTGCGCTGTCCAGCATTGTCTGGGTCCACTCCCCGTTCTTGAGTTGTGTCCTCAAGATCCTCAGCATGTCTGATTTTTAGACTTGCTACCTTCTTTTTGGTGAATTGGGTTTTCTTATTTTTTGGAACGCGTTGATCGTCTTTGGACTTCACACGTTCTTCCTTGTGTTCTGAACGTCCTCTTCTTTCCGATTTCTGTGAGGAAGTCTCAAAGGTACGAGAGGAACGTGTATCAGTATCTTGATATCTATCAGGTTTTTCAAATGTTCCCTGTTCCTGAGGTTATACCTCTTTTTAGAGGGCTCCTTTTGAGGAGACCTTCCTCAGGACTGAGAGCGCTTCTCATTAGAAGTTTGTTTAGTATTTTCCCACTTCTTTTTAGGAGTAGTGAGAGTGTTTTTAAGAAAGACCTTTTCAGGACTTTCTGTTAGTTGGGGCTTGACTGGTTTCCCACCCAAACTATCTCTACCTAGTTCTTTGTTGGATTTTTCAATTATTCTGGCCAGTTCATATGGTTGCTCAGTTATATCAATCTCTCTTATTTTTTGGCGGATCGCCACGGATGCTGCTTCACCTTTAATATTAGCTGATATTATAGCTGATACCTGTTTGAAATCTTTCAGTAATTTCATACCCAGATTTAAAGCAGGCTCTGCCCCTTATTCATTTTGAATCTGTTTCAGGACATCTGGTATAATCGCCATAGACGGAACACCTTGTTTTTTTATGTAAATTGCAGCAAAGACTGTACCCCAAGTGTCGCAGTCTTCCAGGTGTGGTGCGATCCCCATTGGTAAACAGATTGTTAAAATTCTGTGTTTCTCATGAGGTGTACTGTCAGGAAATACTGCCTCGATTTGAGTAATTTTTTGAGCTATCCAGAATGAAATTTGTTCCCTTTTTGCAGGTAATTTACTAATGACTGATTGTATAGTCTGTGGTGTAATTTTATTTGTGTTCCCCTGGTAAGGGGTCTATTGTGGAAACCTTATAGGAGGTTGGACTGTTAGAGTCCGCATGACATATTGAACCAATTTTCGATGTATTTTAATTAGCTGTTTTAGTTGAACTAATAGTTCCACACCTGATATTCTTCAATGTCAGGGTGTGGTGTATAGCTGGCTAGTACCGGCCATGTTGCTCCTGGTCTACCTAGTGGACCGAGCCTGGTAATGTGATTTTGATGTTGTCGGGCGCCTTGAAACCAGAGCTGATGCTCTTGGTAAGTTAGTGGAATTTCAATGTCCTCGAAAAGAACGTATTCCGTCGGATTATCCTCTACTTTGTAGAAGTGAAACACATGCGATACTGCATTTGCTTCAGGGAACATTATCCATGAATAGAATACCTCTGTCTGCCGATATTCGTGTGCTTCTATGACAAAAATCACCCTACCACCTCTAGGTGATAGGCCATTTGTTATAAGCTTTATAGTGATGGCTT
Source organism: Lissotriton helveticus (assembly GCF_964261635.1). Classification (NCBI taxonomy): domain Eukaryota; kingdom Metazoa; phylum Chordata; class Amphibia; order Caudata; family Salamandridae; genus Lissotriton; species Lissotriton helveticus. Next base: position 250,416,294 of record NC_136072.1, read on the forward strand.
TCCTTAAGTTGTTCGGGATGATTATAACATCCAGGTCGTTTTCTTGGAAACCTGTAATGTCTAAACCTGGTTGGGCTGCAGCTGCAGCTCCACCGGTTGCGTTATTGTCGCCGTTATTCGACATTGTTTAATGAAAGTTTGCAGAGCAAGTTTTAAGGAAACAAAGATAAGGTGCACAATATTTTGGAACACTGTATCCTTCAACGTTGAATCCAACCAAAAACTAATACATAGGATTTTCGTCCTACTCAGTAATGGCGGATATTTTATCCTTTTACCCATTCCAGACATCTATTGGAGTATTTTAAGGGAAAAAGGGGTCTCTGTGAAGAGCACGACTGAGTTACTCTAGTATCTAGCGTTAAATTAGTGCCTTACCAAACGTTGGGCCCAATGTAGTGTAGTTCCTATATTTCCAATAGGCTCTGCACATTGGAATAATATATCCTATAGATTTGACGTAGGACTTAGGTTGAGTAGGTCTCTATCGAATATATTACACTTAATTGGGAGTGCCAGCTAGCTCAAAGGTCACTAGAAACTTTCTCGAATAAACAAGAAGGGATTTGTTTCTGACAAACGCATAAACATGACAACTTTGTTTCCCCAAGAATAAAACTGATCTTCAGAGTCGTGGAAACAATTGATAGATATTTTACTCAGTCAATCGCGCATGCTTCGTTTCATCAGAGGTGCAGAGAAATAGAGAGACGGCATTTTCAATAAAAGGATTTATTGAACAGTCTTCTTTCTCATGCAAGTAAAGTGAAGTGCTTCAATCGTAATACTGGTTGCAAAGTATAATGCGTACAGTAAGAAGAGTATTATAAAATGATATTGTAAAAGCATTGTATGGTTTCTAGACCATAGATAAATACATACATAAATAATCAAGGCTAAAAGTACTCAAATGGTGCTTCTAAAATACGCCTACCCCAATGTACCTAACCTAAGTCTAGTACGAGGGAAGAAGTAAGTGAGGTGTAGCATAGGTTTAGTTTGTCTTTGCCAAGAATCTACCCAAGATTTCTCTTAGGGTCTAATCCGCTCCGTACCTTTGTGTTAGAAGGAAGGATGTCTGGTATCTCAGTCTCGGGACTCGATTTCCCAACACCCCGCAAGGGGAGATTGGAAACACTGGAGCTGGATTCTCAGCGAGAGAAAGGACAGCTTCTCTATCAGTGCGTCAGCTGGAGGGTCGCCTTTCTTCGGAACTTGCAGTAGCGAGCTGCGTCGGGCAAGTAGTTAGTCGAGCTGCTCCGAACCACCGTGTGTTTGCTAGGGCAAGTGTAGGCATATTTATACCTTGAAGGTGCCTAGTTTGACGTAAAGTCGGACATAATAACGTCATCAAAGAACCCCAAGGGAATGGTATTTCTTTGAAAACTCAATGATTTCTACGACAAATCAATATTCAAGCAAGGGGATGTCCCTGATTGCTGAAGCGGAGTTTTCCAAGAAATCGTTGTGGCTTTTTGGAACTAGTGGAAGTAGACATGCCTGTATTTAGACTGGATGGGTTATGTCTAAATATGGGTATGATTTCTATGCCTATATAAAGGCAATGTGAATTATAGCTTCATAAGGGCATGAATCGGTAAATGACGCTTGGATTTTAAAATGCTACACAACAGTCAGTTCGTCCTAGTAGTTAAAACACATGCTGACACTATTTCCACATCTGTAGTGCAGCGGCCTCGGCACATGACTTTACAGCATAAGACACACACTTTGGGCTCACGCTTTAATCCCCAAGTCCCGCACCAGCACACCTTACCAGCATCAGACTCTAGGCAATACCTCTCTTAATTTCTGTAGCCGGGCACTTTAAACCCGGTAGGGGTGAATACTTTGCTTCGCAAACCCTCTATAGCACACCCTAAACACCCCAAAGAGGTTACAGTGCTCCTACCCTTCTATTTCCCACTTTTTTCACCCTTTTTTCCCCTTACTCGCTTCAACGGAATCACAAAATGGCCGCCAATACTTCCTAGTTGCAACCGCTTGCACTGCTCACAGCCTATCAGCAGCAAGCTTGTGCTCGTAATGCCTCAACCAATCAGATGACAAAATTCCCAAATATCAATATCTGTAAATTTCAATATTTTTAAAAACTACTTAACGGAATTACACCAAATAAACAAAAATGTGCTTTCTAGACCAAGACCCGTCTCCCTACCAAATTTGGGGTAATTCCGTTCACCCGTTCGACCTGTAGCCTTGTCTAAAGTTTCCTATGGAAATTAACTTGGAGAAAACATGGAATTCTTTTTTTTCTCGCCCCCCCCTTGACAATTCACCCCCAAATTTTCAACATAGGAGCTGTTCTCAACAAAGAATTAGTTTTGAAAATTTCACGAAGATTAGTCAATCGGCGCAAAAGTTATTGGGAATAGAATGTTGCCATTTTCCTATGGTAACTAGGTCCTAACTATAACTACCTACTGGAGACCGCCAGTAGGTAATAAAACAAACACAATTTTAGTTTTCATATAAAGTTACAATATGTACTGTATAGCATTGTGATTATCTCATGGACATAACTTATAATTACAATCCTATCAAATACTCCACAGCTAATACATGAAATGTCTTAACAAACACTCCAAAGGAGTCATGGTTGACCACCCCTAAGGCCCTTGTGAAATTGACTGATTCAATTGACTTGGACCCAGAACTAAACCCTGCTGGTCCCTCCATAAGTTATGCACTCACCTGCCCTCTCAAGACAGAGGGCGGTTGGGCCAGCATAACAGCTGGTCCCCCAAACAACAATGCCAGAGCCCCCAATATAGGGATTCCCCTTGGTACCCAATGGGAGATGGGCCTTGGCAATTGGGCCATCTATTGGTCCCCTTGTACAGCCACCATCCCCCAGTATCCTTAGGGCCATGTAATGGAGTACTCTGGCCGTTTTTGGACAATCACTGTAGCAAGCATCTCCAGCCTTCGTTTAGGGACCGTAGTAGCCCTGCCCCGGCTTGAGCTAAATGCTTGCAAATCTAATGCCATCCTGAATTCGCCTTTACTTATATTTCTGATGCCCAGGTTGTCTACCTCTTTTGTGGCCTTACATGACTCCTCCCCTGACCCTACCCACTACCAACAATGATCAAAGGCACCGACCAAGTGCACTTAATGCAGGGATGGGAGGATGGGGAAAAGCAGAACTCTGGTGCTTGGAAAAGGGGCAAGGGTTACGTTGGGCAGCCATCAGGAGCAACCAGGCATCGATGTGGAGTTTGGTAACCTTGTCCATTATTTAAACTATCCTGCCACCCCTGACAACTGTCCAGGTGACCCCACAGGTCATGGGGCAACCAATGGTTGCTCGCTGGGCAGTCCGCGTAATACTAAAACTTGGCCACCGTTGGCGACTGAGCCTGACCGGTCCCATCCGGCCCTCACCTGTCTCAGGTGCCTTTGAGCTGGCGCCTTGGCCATTCTTATAATTCCTAAAATGTTTTATTTTTATTTTTATCTTTCAGAAGGGCTCTGCAGGTCTGCAAACACTACTACTAGCCTCGTTGCTACTTATAGTAGATCGCATCAAAGACATGCATTGCATTGTAAAGGCGATCATCTTGGAATCCTTTCCTAAGCGCCTGCCTGTGTTTGTGTATGTCTACTGTCATTTTACAGTTTTTGTTAAACATTACTACCAAAACCATAGCAAGGTATTGGCTCATTCGAGTGTGTAGGTGCATATCTGTGCATGGAAATTAGTCACGTTTAAATGTTTTTGTAGTAAAGATTTACAGAAAAACTTGCTGAAGAGAACAAGAAGTGGCAAAGCCAAGCGATCTAAAGCCAAATTCAGAGCTGTTGACTCGGCACATGCAAGATGTTGATTCAATCAATCAATCAATCATGACATTTTGTATAGCGTGCTACTCACCCGGAAGGGTCTCGAGGCGCTGGGGGGTGGGGGGGACGTTACTGCATGAACAGCCAGGTCTTGAGTTGCTTCCTGAAGAAAAGATGGTCCTGGGTCAGTCGAAGGTGGATGGGGAGGGAGTTCCAGGTCTTGGCCGCCAGGTAGGAGAAGGATCTTCCTCCGGCGGTGGCTCTGCAGATGCGTGGTACGGCGGCGAGGGCGAGGCTGGTCGATGGTAGCTGGCGGGTGGGCGTGTAGAAGGTCAGGCGGTCATTGAGGTACTTGGGGCCCAGGTCGTGGAGAGCCTTGTGTGCGTGGGTGAGGAGCCTGAACGTGATCCTCTTGCTGACGGGGAGCCAGTGCAGGTCTCTCAGGTGGCCGGAGATGTGGCTGTGTCGGGGGATGTCCAGGATGAGTCGTGCGGAGGCGTTCTGGATGCGTTGGAGTCTTTTCTGTAGTTTGGCTGTGGTTCCGGTGTAGAGGGTGTTCCCGTAGTCCAGTCGGCTGGTGACGAGTGCCTGGGTGACCGTCTTCCTGGTCTCGGTGGGGATCCAGCAGAAGATCTTACGGAGCATGCGCAGGGTGCTGAAGCACGACGAGGAGACGGCGTTGACTTGTCTGGTCATCGAGAGGGAGGAGTCCAGGATGAAGCCCAGGTTGCGTGCGTGGTCCGTTGGCTTGGGAGTGGAGCCCAGGGCAGGGGGCCACCAGGAATCGTCCCAGGCGGAGGGCGATGATCCCAGGATGAGGACTTCCGTCTTGTCTGAGTTCAGTTTCAGGCGGCTGTTCTACATCCATTCGGCGACGTCTTTCATCCCTTCGTGTAGGCTGGTCCTGGCGGTGGCGGGGTCGTTGGTGAGGGAGAGGATCAGCTGCGTGTTGTCGACATAGGAGATGATGTTGAGGTTGTGTTGGCGTGCGATGGCTGCGAGAGGGCTCATGTAGACGTTGAAGAGGGTTGGGCTGAGTGATGATCCTTGTGGTACGCCGCAGATGACTTCGGTGGCCTTGGATCTGAATGGGGGGAGGCGGACTCTCTGGGTTCTTCCGGCGAGAAACGAGATGATCCATTCCAGTGCCTTCTCTTCGATTCCGATGTTGCTGAGGCGCTGTACTAGGGTGCGGTGGCAGACAGTGTCGAACACTGCGGAGAGGTCCAGGAGGATGAGGGCTGCTGTTTCCCCGTTGTCGAGCAGGGATCTGATGTCATCGGTGGCTGCGATCAGGGCGGTCTCGGTGCTGTGGTTGGCTCGGAAGCCGGACTGCGAGGGGTCGAGGGATCCATTCGTCTCGAGGAAGGCGGCAAGCTGTCTGTTGACGGCCTTCTCGATGACTTTGTCAGGAAAAGGGAGGAGCAAGATGGGGCGGAAGTTCTTGAGGTTGGTGGGGTCCGCTGTTGGTTTCTTCAGGAGGGCGCTGAGCTCGGCGTGCTTCCAGCTCTCCGGAAAGGTGGCGGTGTGGAAGGAGGTGTTCATGATGTCCCGTAGATGGGGTGCGATGATGGAGTTGGCCTTGTTGAAGACGTGGTGGGGGCAAGGGTCGGTAGGTGAACCGGAGTGGATGGTGTTCATCGTGCGGGTGGTGTCTTCAGTGCTGACCGGGGTCCAGTTGCAGAGGGTGGGGGGGGGGGCGTTGGTTCGATGGTTGGTTGCATGGTTGGTGCGCCGAAGCTGTTGTGTATGTCGGCGATCTTGCGGTAGAAGAACGAGGCGATTGCGTCGCAGAGGTCTTGCGAAGGAGTGATGTCGTTGTTTCCGGCGCTGGGGTTGGAGAGCTCTTTGACGATGCTGAAGAGTTCCTTGCTGTCGTGGGCGTTGTTGTCCAGTCGTTCTTTGAATGCTGTCTTCTTGGTGGTGCGGATCAGCTGGTGGTGCTTGCGGGTGGCGTGCTTGAGGGTGGTCATGTTGTCTGTGGTCTGGTCGTGGCGCCAGGTTTTCTCGAGGGTGCGGCAATTCTTCTTGGAGTCCTTGAGTTCGTCGGTGAACCAGGGGGTTTAATGGTCTGCCGGGTCTGTTGGGAGGGTTCTTTACTGGTGCGAGGTCGTCGGCACAAGCGGTCAGCCACTGTGTGAGGTTGCTGGCTGCTTCGTTAGGGTCCATTGTGCTGGAGGGCGGGTTCTGGCTGAGGGAGGTGGTGAGCTGCTGGGCAGTGATCTTGCTCCAGCTCCGGCGAGGCGCCTGTTGTGGGTGGTGGAGGGTCGTGTTTCTCCTGAAGCTGAAGTGGACGCAGCTGTGATCGGTCCAGTGGAGTCCGGTGGACTGGCTGAAGGAGATGTGCTTGCTGGCGGAGAAGACGGGGTCAAGCGTGTGGCCGGCGTAGTGGGTGGGGGTGTTCACCAGTTGCTTGAGTACGAGGTTGGCGAGGTTGTCCAGAAGGGCGGCGATGTTCCTGTCATTGTTGTTCTCCAGGTGGAAGTTGAGGTCCCCTAGGAGGATGTAGTCCGTGGAGCAGAGGGCGTGCGGGCTGATGAAGTCTGCGATGTCTTCGCTGAATTGTGTGCGTGGTCCCGGGGGTCTGTAGATGAGGGTGCCTCTGAGGGTCGTCTTGGGGTCGGTGTGTATCTGGAAGTGGAGGTGTTCGGCGGTGGTGAGGGTGTCGTTGCAGTTAGTCGAGATGCGGATGGTGTTCCTGTGGATGATGGCGATGCCTCCTCCGGTCTGGTTGACGCGGTCTCTCCGGATGATCTTGTATCCATCCGGGATGGCTATGGGGATGTCGGGCGCTGAGGAGGCGTTCATCCAGGTTTCTGTGAGGAAGGCGACGTCTGGTGATGTTGTCTCGAGCAGGTTCCAGAGTTCCACGGCGTGTCTGTGGACAGAGCGGGTGTTGAGCAGGATGCACTTGAGGTGGTTGCTGCTGGTGCTCGGCTTGTTGGGTGCGGTGCCGGTCCGGTGGCAGGTGAACTTGCAGGCTTGGCAAGTGAATGGTCCGTGGGTGCGTTTCGGGGTGGCTCGGTAGCAGGTGGTGTTCCGTCCGGTGTTGAGTGCGATGAGGGTGGCGGCGTCGTAGGTCCGTCGTGAGGTCTGGCGTCGTCGGGGGCCAGGGGTTCTGGCGCTGGGCACGGGCCAGGCGCGGACGGGTGCAGACGGGCTTGCCTTTGGCACGCCTTCGGCGCACAAGCAGGTGGTGTTCCGTCCGGTGTTGAGTGCGATGAGGGTGGCGGCGTCGTAGGTCCGTCGTGAGGTCTGGCGTCGTCGGGGGCCAGGGGTTCTGGCGCTGGGCACGGGCCAGGCGCGGACGGGTGCAGACGGGCTTGCCTTTGGCACGCCTTCGGCGCACAATCGGCGCGCCCGCTGCGCGTGAACGCTGCGCGTACGCGTGGTCTCCATTTAAGGCAAAGTGGGAGGGAGGAGCAGCTGGGAGGCGGGAGTGGGGAGGACACCGAAAAAAAGGGGGCGGGGCCGCGATATTACGGCGGCGGGGAGCGGGGGAATCTATACCAGGGAAGGCAACGAACCTAGACACCGAGGAATAAAAATTACAAAATGCAACAGGGTAAACAAACAGCAGCAAGGCAGACAGCAAACAACAGCAGGCAGTAAACAGGGAAACGGCAACTCGGCACAACGAGCAGTAGCGAGGGGGTACACACACACAGCTGGAGGGCCGTGCGGCACGGGGATGTCCTGAGGACAGGATTCATTCATCAAAAGACTGCACCATTTCAAAACATTAACTATATATTCGGTGAATTAAAAACATGAGTCAGATGTATTTATGGTTTAGCTCTAGACTAGAACACCTGCACATGCACTCATATGTTATCACACACATGCAATACACACACATACATATTTACAAAGAAACGTACACAAGCATACAGGCACACAAACATATTAACTAGACCTTTATTCTACAAGCATAAAGCATTTGTCTTTTGCTTTGTAAAAATGTGTATAACACCTCCAGAGATATGCAGTGTTCAATGCTTTCTGTGTCTCTCACATAGAAAGGGCACTTTAGTTTCTATGGTAACTATTTTTAGCAGAATAGCAAAATTAGCAAAATATGGTGCCAAAAAATCCTCTTTTGTTGTGTTTGTGAATTGAACATTCTCTCTACAGCAGACAGATTGTGCTCATAAGTTAAACTCTGCTTTTGTGAGAGAAACTATTGCGTAATTTAGGTAATTATTGTGTACAGTGCTTTTCTTATCACTCAAACCACTGACGCAAGAGTTTCAATCCTAATGCAAAAACCTTCGCAGAATCAATAGTCCGAATATAGTTGACATTGCACTTTTAAAATGGCGGGCAGACACGTCGGACCTTTCAAAGGCCCCTTAAGTCTGAAAAATGAACTGTCCTGTTTTACTAGCGTGAAATAGCGAAAAAGGCAAGCCCGTCAAAGAAATCACTCGTTAAATATATAACTCCAGCCTGTACATTGGCCAACGCTGTTTCTAAGATCAGCTCAATAAATGTCATGAACCTTCATGCTTTTGTGGCTTCTGTGAAGTGTGCTCTGCCGACCATGCGGACGGCCTCACGAGCGCACTTTGTTTCCTCAGGAGAAGAAAGACAGCAGTAAACCAGTGTTGAAGAATGTTATTCTCCCCCAGCAGTTGATAAAAGAAACATCTGTGACAGGAATCTCTAATGCTTTTCTCAAAGCCAAGGTTGGTGAAATAACACTTCTAAAAGTAGCGAATCAATCTTTTTCCCGACCTCGCCAAAGTTTCCTCGCATGCTCTGTGAGGCTTTGAAATTGATGCTAGTATTCTAAAGACAAGGGAACGATTGACATGCTTGGAGATGTCTCTTGTCCAGTGCAAATTTAGTTCGCTTAGAAGACAGACTTCATTGGCTTATGGATGCTGGCAAAAAACACAACCAATGTTCTGCCGAATTTTGGGCCTCATTTATGAGGCCTTGCGTCAGTTTTGCACTTCCGATGCGTCACTTTTTGTGATGCATCGGCGGCGTAAAGCATGCCTCCTGTTGCGCTCTATTTACAAAGTGACGCATCTAAGCAGATGCGTCACTTTGTAAACCCCTGCGCTACATTATACCTGCGTCAGATATAATGTATGCAGGGGGGGCGTTTCCCCGCAAAAAGCTCCGTAGAGGTGACGCAGTGAAATCTATGAGATTTCACTGCGTCACTTCTAGGACACCGTTGCGTCAAAATCTTGCGCCTGCCTCACAGCAGGCGTAAGACTGACGCAGGCCCTTTCACATGGGGCTTGCCCCATGTGAAAGGACGCATTGCTGGAGTTGCGTCACTTTTGTGACACACTCCAGCAATGCGTCACTTTTGCGCTTACAGATACGTCAGAAATACTGACGTATCTGTAACTCCTTGCGACATAATGCATCATACATTAAATATGACGCATCAGGTATGTCGCAAGGAGTGTGCACCGAGAAGTGACGCATTGCTGCTTTCACGCAGTGATGCGTCATTTCTCATAAATGAGGCCCTTTGTGTTTAGTGAAAGAGGGGTTTATCTACCAAGCACTGAGAAAGCCAATGTATCAAGCCTTGGGTAGGGCATATTTTGTATTATTTTTATTTTTGAAAACTTTTGTAATAGACCAAACAAATAGGGAGAAAATATGCATAATATTGGAGTGTTGCAGCAGCAAAGATACATCAGCACTGGCAATCAACTGAACTACGTCTCAGACAACTATGATCATGTGATGAGTCTAAACATCTTCGCTCACGTTAAAAGGCAATCAGTAAATGAAGTGGGCTTAACCATTGTCTCATGTGGTATGTTGCAATGGGTGGAAGCAAGCTATGAATGGCACCTGAACAGGTCTATGGGTGAAAAAGGTTAACCGAAAGCCCATGTATATATACATATACCTATGTAGTGTTAATATTCATTTTTTGCAAAACATGCGGCTGATGACAGATGTAAAGCCATTTTCAGGCCATACCTAACAAGCATTAGCAATGCAATCAGTCTTGCCTTTGGGAACCTATATGTTTTTAGCTATTCAGCACATTAGCCTGGGCGCTGAAACAACTACTGTTCTTTAACATGGAGGGAAAGTAAACACCAAACTGTGTGACAAGTGAGGTATGGGAACACATGGAGAGAAATATTGCCTTTCAGAAGGGAAATGGCATAGTCCAAAACTCTGTTTTTATAAAATCAGGGTCTTCGGTGGTCATATCACTGAAAATACAAGATTTGAAAAAAATATTATTGTCTACGGGTGCTTGTGGAAGACAATTTCTATGGACTGGAATCAAGAGAATGCTAAAGCGATTCTGGTATTTTACTGACCTCTGCTGGTCGTTTTCTATCAAGAAAGTTAAATAGAGGCAGTTGCCAGAAAATAAAAAATGGAAAGTCCTTCAGCAGAAAGCAATTCTGGCATTTTACTGACCTCTACTGATCATTTGCTATCAAGACAGTTAAAAACAGAGGCAGTTAAACAAGCAGAAAGAAATTCTGGTATTTTACTGACCTCTACTGGTCGTTTTCTATCAAGACATTCAAATAGAGGCAGTGGAACAGAAAAAAGTCCCTAAGTGAAAGCAGACAAGTCCTAAGGCTGATCTCCTGAGCCCACAAAGTACATACACATACAAGCATATGCTAAAGTGTTTACAAGAGGTCTCAAATACTCGACCTAAAAATAGAACTCTGTCAGAAAAAAATAACAGTCTCCCATTACAAGACGATATGCACATCATCATTGTTTTATGCTAGCGTGTGTGAATGAAGATATCTTTAGACAGCCAGAAGTGTTTATCACTATTGAAAGGTGAAACAAGCAAGACTTGTGAGGACAGTAGGATTTTCTTTAGACAGCATACAAAGATCAAGGACTGATTCACAGAAGGTGTTAGTTGACCCAATAAATATCATCTTATTCGGTACAATGAAACTACGTATTACCAATATGCTGGTTGACTTTTTCTCTGGGGCCCACAGCTGTAGGAGTGACCAAGCACTCTAAATATTACAATGGAAGGGGACCCCACTGACCAGATCACTGGGTACGCAGTCAGCAATAGTAAGCTAGCCTAACTTAGGGCTTTATTACAATTGCGGTCGGATGAACTTCTGACCGCCATTGCAGCAGGAGTAGGACTGCCTGACAAGTAGTCAGAGGTCCCACCCGCCAGACCAGGATGCGACCGCCGTGTAGGTGGTCAGAAACATTCCTTTTTCTATTGCGGCTTGCAATGCAGCCCAGAAATGGGCTGAAGCACAAGTCGCAATAGAAAAAAGGATGTTTTAAATATCGATGAACCGTGCGCTAGGCACCATGTGGTGCCTGGCTCACGGTGCTTGGATGTTTGAGATGGCACCACATGTGCACCCTCGGCCCCATTGTGAAGGCCTACGGGGGATGGGGGCCCTGCTAGCATCCCCCAAAGTTCATTTCCGACTGCTTTTCCATGGTGGTCAGAGCGCCAAGAAAAGGTTGTCAGAAACTACATTCCTAATCCCTATGGCGGTGCCTCTGCAGACACCGCCTCTGTTGTACGGATTAGGCTCTGAGCACCACCCCAATGGGCTCCTTGCGCCTGCCTGATGCGGCGGTTTTTCCTCCTGCCCACTGTGCTCTGACTGCTGCTATCATAATCAAGCGATCAGAATGCTGCCCTAAATATCAGGCTGATCGCCACCAACGGCCCGTCAGTGGCGGTTCCCCGACATCGTAATCAGGACCTCGGTATCCTTGACTCTTCAGGTAGAGGTGGGCGAGCATAGATGTAAATTCACTGACATGCTAGGGGTAGCAGAAGTGACATCATACATCCTTTATCATTAATACCATCACAGGAAGTGACATTACATGACCTTTGACCCTAAATCATCTAAGCAAGTGATCATGACCTTTGACGTTATCACAATAATTCACAATTTTAAAGTTCTGTAATAACTGTAAATTTGCTATCTCAACAGATACATTTAAATACCACTTATGTTAGGGTGCTGACATGATATGAAAGAGGGAGCATAACTAATTTCTCATTGTTTACATGAAAATTTAAAGTCCAGCTGAAGACGAAATAATGCCACAAAACCTAGAACAGCACTGGGAACCTAAATTATTTATACCATAAACTGACATGTTATAATAGTTCTCCTTATGTAGACCACAATGAGAAATGTATTGATAGGTCACAAGGAGAAAAAAACGTGATAAAAATCAATAGTAGTATTACTGCACTAATTTATTATATACCGGAAATTGAATATGAACTATTTTATTGGCTTAAATTATTTCTTATTTTTGATACTCTTTGATTTGTGAACAAATGAAAGGCACTCAAAACACTATTTACCATTTGTTCTTGCAGTGGCAATTGGTGATTTTTCTAAGTGGTTGGAGCAACAAAGTGAGGGAGACAGCCTCTTTAAGGGAGGGCTCAGCAAGCACTCTAACCTATGAAACGTTTAAAAAAAATGTGGTTAAATATGCATTTTAAAGCACCATTTCACATGTATTTGCTAAAAAGCTGTGGGCTCTGAAAGGGCACAAATTAAATTTCAAGTCTTCGCATGACGTGCCAAGCCTATGAAACCTTACACTCCCAGGAGCAGACCCCATCTTTTTTAAAATGTGCTACGGGTTCTCCATAAACACTCCATTGTGCCAGACTCACCATTTATCAAAGGTGCAACCTATATGTCATGAGTGCTCCCTTACACCAAAACCTAGGTCCCGATTTAATTGTTGGCAGACGGAGTGATATCCATTGGCCCCTGGTGGAGGACTGAAGGTCCATCAGGCAGAGACTACTCCACGTGCCAAATTTAGCAAAACATCCAAGTAGTTTGTCACTTCTAAAGCACTGTCAGAAACAGACATCATGGCGGTTCCTGTCAATGCTGTTTACCGTTTGGTACAGGGCTCCATCAAGATGACCAAGCATTGCACCAAACTGTTTTGTTTCTTACTTTCAAAAAGAACATGTAGCAGTTTTCCCTCCAGTGTGATGAACTCTGGGCTCCGCTGTCCATGAAACCCCGTCACCGAGGGCTCCTGTGAGACATCACTGCAGCACCAAGGAGAGGCCTGTCCAGGGGGTGCAAGAGAGGTGAGGCCTGTCCACGGGGTATTTATCCTTTGTTTACCCTGCCATCCACCCCCATCCTTCAAACAATCCAACGCCTTTATCACCGGACTGTGATAACAGTGCTGCTTACCTCTCGGATATGACCTCGGAGGTTATTGCCTGAAGACCGGAGCGAGTGTTGGTGCAGCGCTGAGGCCTGGCAGACCTGGACAGAAGGAAATAGCCGGAGCGAGCGCCCCCCAAGCACGTCGAGGAACGTCAAGCCCGGATGCCGCTCACTGAAGCCGTCGGAGTGGCATTAGTCATCAAGTAAAAAGTTGAGCGCATATTGACTGACGGAATGTGGGGACGTGCAGCAGGTATGTTTTGTGCCACAGGTACACGTGTTAGGAATGGAGGAACCAGGCGTCCTCATTGAATTCCCTGAAGGCTTTTAACCGAAAGCAGCAGCTCCTCTGACTGACACTGAGGCAGTGCAACAAGCTCAATTTGTCGTCAACTCTTCATCCAATTTCACTACTGAAATAGCACGTCTGTATCAATATGTGAACACATTAACATGTATTTTTCACAATAACGTTCTGTTCTTGCACTGTGTCAATTTCAGTCCTGATCTTAAACCTCTTCACATTTTATGGAAGGTTGTGCGAATAACGTAATGGTTGCCATCGTTCTGTAATAAAAACAGATTTTTCTTTTATGGTTGTTGCAAAATTACTATCAGCATAATTGGTGTCAACAGAATTATTTCTGGCTTCCTTTCTCCACTCGGGGACTCCCAGCTCCCCTGTAATAATAAGCATAAAAAGAGGACTGAACAAGAGGCCTGAGCTAGTATAGAAAAAAGCAGCGGCCATCTTAGAATGGTGTTTTTCAAATAAAAGGTCAGATTTATATCACCAGCAAATATCTGAAAACAGGAAAGCAGGAAGCCGTGAAGTTAAAAGGAAATAAAGAACTATGAACTAAAGTGATAGGGTAAAGTAAAGGAGAAAGAGTGAAAGAAGAACGAAAAACGAGAAGAGGACTGAAAAAGAGGCCTGAACTAGCATAGAAAAAGCGGCAGCCATCTTAGAACAGTGTTTTCAAATAATCGGACAAACTTAATGCCACCAGCAAATATCTGAAAGCAGGAAGTAATGAAGGTGTAAGGCTGGCTCCACCCTGTTTAATTTTAAAGCCAGATGGCTCCAATCTTGGGCGCAACTTGTTTAAAGGGCCTCTGAGAACTCATGCCACATTTTTCTCTACTCCACAGCTGCCCCGCAAGTAGTGGGCAGCTGCACCGTTTAGGTTTCTTCACTTTTAGGGGACATGGGCTTAATCTAGGAGTGTGGCACACTCCTTCGCCCTTACCTTGGCCTGCACAACTGCGCAGCACTTAGTGCCAGCTACAATGTTTAGGCCCTTCATTGAAGATGCCCAGCTGCCCAGCAAGTAGTGGGCAGCTGCCACGTTTAGGTTTGTGCCATGTGCGCACCCGTGACCGTCGCTGCATTGGCAGCATGCCCTGACTTTGGACAGAGGGAATTTGAGCCCCTTAGAGATGACCAGTTGGCCCAGGGGACTATTACATTTGTAGGGCGCAAGGCCCTAGAGTTCTTTTAATAGGTGCTAGGAAATGTAATGTTTGTAGTATGTTTTATGCACCTTGATTTATGCTTATAGATGTGCTTTTATGCTTATTAGGTTTTACCTACTACGTCCCAACTTTTCTACCTTCAATCATGCGCCCACCTAACCCCACCCGAAACTCTATGTTCATGCGTTACGGACCCAACTCCTGGTCCATTAACTACCCTAACAAAATGACCAGTAACGCTAAAAAGAACTTCAAACACAGTACGCTAAAACAACACTCGGAAACACTCATTGTGGATAACTACCACTCAGCGTCCAACGGCAGCACGAAAACTAACTTCATTTTTTACGCCAATTACCCGGCTAAATGGAAAAACACCTTCTCTCTTCACCTCCAAGTCGCCAAGTCAGTAATCATTCCCTATGATGAAAAAATCTCCACTACCATTCCCCCGACCTTCAAGGGGGAACTCACCATTTCCAACCACAGAACCGGAACCATTCTCATACAAGCCACCGACCCACACCTCACCACTTTTGACAGCCACTTCCCCACACTTCTCTCCTTGTTAACTCAACTGAGCCATCATACACTATCTCCCATATCCCCCACCATCCTCACTAATAACGTGGAGCTGATCCAGTCTTCCTGCCCTGTAGACCCTCTATTCTACTCATGGACATCCTCCATCACACACTACAATCACACTACTCCTATCATTACTCTCCGTCGCCTAACACCCACCACGATCACATCAACTGAGCACACCAGGAGCGACAAACTCACAACTAACAATCCCCACAAGGCCGATCTCGACAG
Source organism: Lissotriton helveticus (assembly GCF_964261635.1). Taxonomy (NCBI): domain Eukaryota; kingdom Metazoa; phylum Chordata; class Amphibia; order Caudata; family Salamandridae; genus Lissotriton; species Lissotriton helveticus. Next base: position 250,431,566 of record NC_136072.1, read on the forward strand.
TTCGGTCTCTAACCTTAGCCCTCCTGTGACTAAAATCCCCTCAGACACTCCCCTCCCCACCCCTGATAATCTGAATCCTCCCTCACAAATTTCCCTGACCCCCTACACAGTCCCTGTTCCCCTGACACTGACTCCCCCCGGGTCTAACGCCATTTCCAACTCTATGGTATCTCTCCCCCCTCCCTCCTCTGCACACTCCCCTTCCGCTGCTGCACTCCCACATGCACAACCTACCTCCACCGCTAATCTCTCTGACATGACCCAGAACTCGGACTCCCTGCCTAAAATTTCTCTCCCTCCTCACCTGGACACTAGTCCCACTTCTCCTCCTCTGAACTCCTTGAATGGGAACATGACTAATCCGGCTCCCTGTGTGCAACCTCTCCCCTCTCCTAATCCCAGGGACTCCATCCTATCCCTGACCCCTGTTAAATCTCCCTCCATAGACCCAAGTCAGTCTCGACCCCTGCCTAAAACCTCAAACTTTTTCAGCTCAATAACACAGCAACTGAACAGAATGGATATGAGAATTAACTCCCTTACTGCTGATTTCCTTCACTTACAGCAAAACCTCCTCAACAGAGCCAAACCACCGTGCTCCCTCCCCCTGGGTACTTCTGCCCCTTCCGCACTCAATGCTCCTCCCATGGCCCCACTCAATACACCTCTCATGACCCCCCAGAGAACCCCTCGACCCCCCAGTCCATCAGCGAGTCAGGCACTTAGACTCAACTAGGCTAGCCAGCCCTTTTCGGGACCGAAACCAGATGGGATCAATGACTCTTACCTCACTTCCAAACAGAAGTCTGCCCCTTTCCACATCCCTGACATTACTGGCACAAGCAGAATCCCTATTACTGTCCACTCGCCTAGACCCCCTGCTCAATACACCTCTATCCACCTAACTCCCCACATCATCGAGGTTCCCCGCCCTCTCTCTTGTATGCTCCTAAACTGCAGATCAGCAGTACAACAAACTTCTGACATTGCAGAAGCTCTTCCTGCTGAAGAAATTGACATCGCTTTCCTCACTGAATCCTGGCTCAATGTCTAATCTACCCCAATCCTTGACATTCTCACCCCCGCCCCCCCCAGGGTACAACATAATCAGACAAGACAGGCCGATCAAAACGGGGGGGACTAGCCATCATCCACAAAGCTGAAATACAGATTACCAATCTCAAACCTGCAGAATACCTATCGTTTGAATACCTGGGTGTCAAACTCACCACTAAGGGCACTTCATCCATCAAATTCCACACCATCTAACATCGCCTGGAGAACGTACTCTTTTTCCCGAAGAACTAACAGACCTAATAACACGGTTCTCCTTGACAGATACCAAAGACGTGTTCCTGGGTGACCTCAATATCCATTGGAACGACCCAAAAGACTCCACTGTCCTGAACCTATCCAACCTTCTGGAAATACATAACCTCAAACAACTCTGCAATAAGCCAACTCACATCAAAGGTGCAACACTAGATACGATCATTACCAACAACGAACTGGTCTCTCTGAGAGCGATTTCTCCCATTGACTGGTTCGACCACACCTCATTCTGTTCAGGATTGACACACCTGTCAGCCACCAACCTATTTGTGACGTCAAACCTAAACTCTTGATGAGAAACATCAAAAAAGTCCCTTTATCTGAACTTGATTCCATTATTCAACCCCATCTTCAACTCCATCCCTCATCATGGACAGCTGATGACCTTACTACACACTTCAACTCTAAAATGACAGAGGGTTTAGACCACCAAGTAGCTCCACTCAAACTCAAACAACAGAGGCAAAACAAATCGAAACCCTGGTTTAACGTGGAGCTAAACGATGAACGGCGTCAACTCAGACAAACGGAAAGGGCTTGGAGGCTTAACCCCTCGACCTTACACCTAACACAACTTAGATCTGCTCGGCAGGCATACAAAAAACACATTTTCTGTGAAAAGGCATCCTTTTCCGCAGCCAACTAGATCTGGCAAAAAACAGACCGAGAGAACTCTTCACATAGTCAAAAGCCAAACTAACGGCACCCCCTCTCAAGATATCGAAGCCACAATTGAGCGATGTGAAGAAATTGCCACCTTTTTCACTAATAAAGTCTCTAAAATTGATCAATCCTTCATACAAACCGCAATCACCCCTTCCCTCATAACCTGCCCCCTTCTACTTCCCTTGACCACGCAGAAAGAGTTCTATATGAGGACAATCAGACCGGCCTCCAGCTAAAAGAAATGCGCACTGGTCCGACTTTGAGCTAATGGCAGAAAACGAGGTCTTCAAGATAATTTCTCATCTAAAACCTTCCTCCCACACCATGGACCCCCTCCCTTCCACAATCAACCACACCATTTCCCCTTTCTGGACAAAAATCATCAACGCCTCTCTCACCTCAGCCTGTGTCACAGACTCCCTTCAACTAGGACAAATCACGCCCATTCTCAAGAAACCAGGGGCCGACCCTAAGGTTCTTAACAACCTCAGACCTATCTCAAACCTCCCATTCCTGGCAAAAACATTGGAGTCATGTGTTCACCAACTCAATAAACACATTGAAGAGTTCAACCTCCTTGACACCTTTCAATCGGGTTTCAGGAAAGGCTGTAGCACTGAAACAGCCATACTCAACGTCTCAGACGACATTCGCAAAGCCTTAGATGATGGTGATGCCTGCCTACTCATCCTTATTGACCTATCTGTGGCATTCAACACGGATAATCATCCAGCTCTTCTGGAGACCTTGTCGAAGCGCTCTTGCATAAATGGCACTGTACTAAAACGGTTCACCTCTTTCCTCCAGCATCGCTCGCAACAAATTAAAATCAACTCCTGTCTCTCGAAGCCAACAAAGCTAACACTTGAGGTACTACAAGGCTCGATCCTCTTCCCGTCCCTCTTCAATCTCTTCATGGAGCCCCTCACAATCATCTTGAAAAAAGCTGTAGTGAGTTACCACCTTTACGCGGATGACACCCAAATCTATTTCAAAATCAAGTCCCCCGATGACATCCAACACCTCAATACCACTCTAACGGAGATCCAAACCTGGTTCAACGTCAACCACTTAAAGCTCAACCCAGATAAAACGGAACTGATCCTATTCTATCCAAAAAGCAACCATCGTCCTATCCAAGAGTGGCTCAAGAATCTGGTTGCCCTAAACTGCCCCCTCGTTCTATCCGACTCAGTTAAATCTCTAGGCATCACCCTTGACAAGAACCTATCTATGGAGGCCCACATCAAAAACTCTACAAAAAGTGCTCTTTTCTCTCTAAAACACCTCAAGAAATTGAGGGGCATATTACCAACAACTAGCGATAATTATCGCTATGTTGGCTTAGCGGCAATATTTTTATCGCCGAGCTGCGGCAATTTTTATCGCTTAGGAACCTTGCTATTATCAAGGTTTATCTCCTAAGCGATAAAAATCGGCCGAAATGCATGAATATCGCTGAAAAGTCAGCGATATTCATGCATTACCGAGCTAATGCTCTTAGCCATGTTATCCACCTACCATTGGATAACATGGCTAAGAACTGCGATGGGGCAGGTGTTAGCTTTTGGAGATATTCGCGCTTAGCGCAAATATCTCCAAAAGTTGGTAATAGGAGATAGCGATGTTATCGACTGTTTCCAGTCGCTAACATCTTGGCACGCCCACTTTGCATGTCATTAGTGATACATTTCACTGACATGCAAAGCGGGGCCCAAGATGGTCGCTATCTCCTACTAGCTGTCGCTAACTGGTGTTAGCGACAGCTAGGTAATAGGGAGATAATTTTATCTCCACTTTCTTGGCTTTTAAAGCCAAAAAAGCAGAGATAAACCCCCTTTATAATATGCCCCTGAAACCTTTTCTGCCCCATGAGGACTTCAAGACAGTAGTTCAATCCCTGGTTCTCTCTAAAATCGACTACGGGAACGCCATCCTTACAGGGACTCCAAAAGCTCACCTAGCCCCTCTTAGGGCAGTGCTGAACATGGCCGCTCATCTTGTATCTGGAGTAAAAAGATTTGAACACATCACTCCAGCTCTCAACTCCCTCAAATGGCTTCCCATGGAAGGGAGATGTATTTACAAGCTGGCCTGCATCATACACAAAACCCTCCACTCTCCGGCCCCCAACTACCTGAACAACAAACTGGTAAGAGCAGGTCAAACCAGAACTCTGAGAAGCTCCATCTCACTCCTTCTCATTCCAACAAAAATGAAAAAGAAAACCACCCAATTCCGATTGTTTTCTGGCAACGCTCCCAGGATATGGAACACTCTCCCTGGAGTCCTCAGATGCAACTTCTCCTTCTCCTGTTTCAAAAGGGACCTCAAACTCCATCTCCTTAACAAATACTTTCCTGAACTACGTCAACTAACAAAGACCTCAATATTCCGAGTTGACTCCCATTCAAGGATTGGTGGTGAACGGCCTATGCTAATCACCTTGTTTTTTGCACAGTTATTTATTGTTCATGCTGTATTCTTTATCCGTGATTTGCTTACTTACTTTCAGCCTTCTGGGTAATGTAAGACCCTTCTGTTTTTCACAATGTGTATGTGAAGCGCTCTGATACCTACGGGTCTAGCTAGCGCTATACAAAACTTTAAAAATAAAAATAAAATAAATAAAAAAATAAAAATAAATAGTGGGTGGAATCAGAGGTCTGCCTCCAACTGCCATTACTCTGTAGGACCTTTGGAGGTGTTTAATCATGGTGGAGGCAACGTAGTTTTCACTGTGAATAAACCTAAGGCTCGTCCACATATCAATTTGACGGGTGGACAAATATCTGTTCCACCAACACTTAAACCAGCCTTACAGATTCAATTTGCCTGTGCCAAAATTTTGTCAATGATACTACCTATATGCCATGGGTGGCCAAGATGTAAAAAAAGTACCTTTAGTAGGTCAGGGTCAGCATTTCATCATGGTTGCCCTCTTGTAATATTGTTTCTACATCATCCTCTAAAACCCAGCCCAGAATTTAGTTTGTTTTCTAGACCCATTTGTTTTAAGGACTTTGTCAATATACCACCCTGAGACAGAAAACGAGTTGGGCTGCGACCCTCGCACAGCTCAAGAAGTGATCTTTAAGTAAGATAGCTTTCAGATATCTATCGAACCAATGAGAAATCAGAAGGATATTTAGTGGAACTCCAAACCCTTGTTCATTGTAAGTAAGTTTATTTGAATAGTAAATAAAAACCATTGAAAATCAAAAACATCAAGGTTTAAAAGCAATTCTGTGTACAATGTTAAAAGAAAAAAACATCTACTTCATAGTGTGCATATTTTATATTTTTAAAATAATTTCTAAAAATTAATAATGAAAAAAATCCATAAATAGAAATGCTGTTGTGTTAGGATGCTATCTTATAATAAATTATGAATCTGGTGTTGAAATTTTCTTTTCCACCCCCTCATGAACTTCACCAGGCTACAGTTCAGCTGTGGGTCATTACGTGCAAAGCAGGCAAGAACTGCTTGTTTTCGTGAGCGTAACCCATGCTGATTAAAATGGCACTTTAACAAATGCTTTTGTTCTTCCAAAAGTTCATTACAAGAACATAACAGATGCAGTAGATCCTCTGGCGCAGCACGGCATAGACGGCAGGAGGAGCCCTCCTTATCCTTTAGCTAATGCAGAAAATGCTGAATACAGGGTACAAGCCCAATCTGTACTTCAAAAACTACATTTTAGTAGTTTTAGCATAGCCCAAATCGAGGTAGTTCTGTGGTGCTGGTATGGAATACGTGTTCAGGGTCATCCAGCCATGTGACCTTTTCGATAGGGATGCATTGCCCTCAACCCACGAGAGGTGTTTAACTGCTTTCCTTACCAGTTTTTGAAGCATTGAGTGGTTTGTAGGAGTATCCCAGAGTTGGTTTAGGCTGGTATTCGCCAGACTGCTTTTGAGGTATTTGGCAGCTGGTGAGGCTGAGTGTTGCTCTAACTCCTTCCATAGATATTTGTTTAGAGTTCCTTGGTTGGATTTCCGCACTTTGTCTCATGTAGTTATATACGCCCCCTGTCTTGCAAGAACTGTTTCTGAACACCAAACTCTAGCCTGATTTGTGCTGGTGAAGTTTGTTTGGGCAAACCAAGAATAATCATGTATGCAGCTATGACTGTGTTGTCAAGAGTTTTCGCATCTCTTCCTCTCTGTACTTCACTACCAAAAACAATTGTTTGCAGAAGTTTGGCTTGTATCACTTGAGCCAGAGGCAGGAGCGTCAGACCAGTTAGTTTACTGTTCAGTGTTTTTAGAGAGATTGCTAAGGCAAGGCCTTTGCCACTAATACTGGTTTTCTGTACAGTGAAGTGGCCGCCTTTATGGATTTTTACTCCTAGATATTTATATACTGACGTATCCTCAATGTGAGTACTGCCCCAAAACCATGTAGCCGATTTTTTCCTATTTTTACTGATCGTCATTGTCCTTGTTTTATCAAGATTTATGGTCAGTTCATTTGCTTCAGAATAGCCCTGTGTACGGTTCACAAGATGTTGCAAGCCTACTTGTGTATGGCTGATTAGGACTATGTCGTCCGCATAGAGGAGACACGGTAGTGATAATTAAGCATGGGCTGAAAATTCGTTCCGCTCGCGAAATTAAAGGATTTTTGGCAATTTCGCATTCTGCGATTCGTGCGAAATTGCCAAACAATCCGCAATTCGCAAGTTCGCAAATTTTTTTGCTTGTTTACGCTTCAAAAATGCAATCTCGCGCGCGCTGCGTTGACTTACCTTGATTATGAGTTTGCCGAGTTGTTTTCCTCCCGCGAAAAAGATGTTCGCGCCCAAAAACGACCGCATAGGTAAGTGCGCGCTAGCCGTGATGAAAAAAAAACAGCGAACACGCCAAAATAAAAAAAATTCGCAAGTTCGCACAAATTTGCGGATTTTGCGGACCGTGAATTCGCCAAACGCGAATTCGCGGAACGCGAATTCGCAAATTTCACCCATACTTAGTGATAATCCCCCTAACCTGGGAGCATGAGAATTACAGCTATTTAATATCGGGACAAGGTCCACTAAAAACAAGGTAAATAATGTGGGGGCTAAGACACAACCCTGTTTGAGCCCTTTATTGGTTAGTATGCGTCTTGACAGAAGTGACCCATCACCCAACTTTATCTGGACCAATGTGTTTGTGTGAAGGTTGATCAACAATTCTAACAGAGACTTTGGTATCCCCCAGCTGCTCAATTTGGACCTAAAGATGTTGCAATTTATATGGCCAAAGGCAGCCTTATAATCTATAAAGCAGAGATGAATGGACATTTTCATTGATTCTGCCTTGTCTATTAGCGTTCCCATGGTTAGGATATTTGTAGTTGTTCCAACTGATTTAGCAAAACCAGTCTGATTAGCTGGAATTAAAGAATTCTCTTTGGTCCAGGCCTGCAGCTCCTCCAAGAGTGTTCCTGCAAAATACTTTGCCTCATTGTCCATAAGGGCCACTAACCGATAGTTCTGTGGGAGTGATTTATCCCCTGACAATTGGAGAAATAATTGATCACTTCCAGGAGCCAGGCAGCCTGTTAAAGTATCTTATTCGCTCACATCTTGTTTGTAAAGGATGGGCGGAATTCCATTCGGGCTGGGCACCCCATCTCTCCTCCCTTTTCAAATTTGGCGCTTTATGATGTTGCTTGTGCTCATCGGACCATTATCTATTAATAATGATTGACCCTTAGGTTTGCCGATGATCATGTGAAATGTCAGTGCTTTATTTGTAATAATGATTTTAGTCACATTTTCAGTTCTTGGCTCCAAATTAGTAGAATCCATATCTTGATTGAAGTTATTCCTGAGGTAGCTTGCCCATACTTCTTCTGTAATACTAGAGGAAACTCCGTCATGCAAAGGTCTGATAAATTGGTTTATAGTTTTCCAAAATCTTGCACTATTACTCTGTTTGGTGTCAGCATGTAGTTTTGCCCAAAGGTTGTCCTCCGCAGATCTGTTGGCTTCCCATTTTTGTTTTTTCAACATTGCCTTTTGCTTCCGTAATAATTTAAGTTTCACTATATCTGCTGGATTAAGCCGAAGTTGCCTCAATGTTTGGTAAATTGATTTTTTTGTGAGCCTGATCTTCCCTTTCTAATCTCGTGAGACATGTTTCATGCTACTGTGAACCAGTCAAAACCTCGTTCATTGAGGAATTGCACACTGAATAACACTAGGAAGCCATAAATACATTTAAAAAGTTTATTTTCAATATCAAAATCCTACCATAGTCCACATGATATGAATTGTTACTACAATAAAGGGAACCAAAATCATAGCTGCAACATTTACAAAAAAAGTAAACATCAGGAAAAATGACAGCATATTTGCTGTATAGTTGTATAGCAATCCCACTCCCATTCTTCCATTCACTAAGGTAATCTTAGCCCTGAAAGACAAGCCTAATCTGAGTTTTGGAGATGATCCACACCTGCATACCTAGTTGAATGATAAAGATTTAAGGTAAATATAATAACAGAGCCTACTACTCTTGTACTCGAAGATGGGCTGATTAGTGCACCTTTGAAGGATGAATGCCTTAAGCCAAAATGGACCATGTGATTCTGTGCAAGCTTTTTGGTTTGTGTTGCCTGGCACAAAGCTTCTCTCTAAACCTTTACACCCTGTGCTTAACTTATATAATATTTTTTTTGTCTTAGGTGAATCTTTTAGAATAAACAATTTGCAGAAAGCGGCCTCATGCACTTTCACGTGTTTTCCTTCTGCATGACTGTGTTCTCTTGAACAATAATGATAAACAAGCATTGACCTCAGAGGTAGGAAGGGATACATTCAGGACACCACAGGTTGGGGGGTGGGAGTTGCATTACCCTTATAGAGGCATAATAGATATTTTAAATGTGTCAGAAAGTGAATTGGATATGGATAGAATAGCACATGATTACCTATAAGTGTACCTTGTAAAATATTATGATGAACAATATTATGATGAACAATATCTAAAATGCCTATAAAATTATTTATAAAAAACAATAATGATGAAGGAGACACACATTTATCAGCTTTCTCTAAAACATTGTTCACAACTTAATAGCAATTATTTAGGAGAAAATAGCAAGCCCAGATTAAAATCCTGTAACAATATTTGAGCAGATTAGACTGTCATCTCACAAAAAAATACATGAAACAAATGTGCATTCCATGCCAATGACACACATTCACATTTAAATGATTAACACAAGTATGCTAAAAGTGGTATACCTAGAACAGAAAAATCATAATAGCCATAACACTTCTATATAACACAATTGTCCTCCTTTATGCTACGAATTACCTTCAGTGTACCAGTGCATGTACCTTTCCATGGGTGCCTTCTAAGACAAGAACTGCATCCAGTGTGCCAGCAACAGTATTTTCCCACAGGGGCCCCATGCCAAGAATTACCTCCAGTATGCCAGTACCACCATTTTGACATGGGTGTACCATATGCCACATATTACCTCTAGTATACCAGTGCTAGTACTTTGTCACATGTGCCCTTCATTCTAAGAATTGGCTTCAGTATACCAGCCCCAGCATTTGGCTAGGGTGCCTCTAAAGCCAAAAATAACCTCGAGTATTCCAGGGCCAATGCAGACCTGTAAGCATAACACTACATTCTCACTAACTGTTCTGTCATTCATTTTCTCACTGAGAGTATTTCATTTTAACTCACAGTCCTTCACTCTCACTATCTTAAACTCACTTTTACTCTCACTCACCCATTCACATTCACTCTCACACATTTGTACTCTCACTCACACTTTCTTACTCAAACTTGCACTTACTCTTACTCCCAATCATTTATTCTCACTTAAATTCACTCACTCTGATTCACTCATTCTCAATCAATCATTCATTCATTCTTACTCACTCACATTCACACTTACTCTCACTCATTCTTATTTTCTCACTCACTTCAACTTACTTGCAACCACTCTTATTCTCACTCACTGATTCTCACACTACTTACTGACTCTAAAAAGCCTATGATGCAGTCAACCATGTCATTTTGTAGACATATCAACTGTGTCATAACCTTTTTTTGTTACTTGTTTAGCCATGCTTCACAGCATCTGGGATGCTTTATGGCATGGCTAAAATTCACTGACACAGCCACTAGGTCTCAAAGGCGGTACTTATTGGCTTTGCAATGCTTGTTTAGTGATGCAACCCTTTTCGAATGGAAGATACAAATGAGGAACATGCTCAGCATGTCTAGTTCATTAGTAATGGTGCACTCCATTTAAGTCAAGCCTAATCAGCACATCTACATTATTGGTGAAACAGACTTTATCCTGGTTCGGCCACTTCACTATTGCTGGTAGCAGCCTTCTAAAATTATAGCAATTTCCATTTACTTGTGGCTCTATAAGTGGACAAATGTCTGTGCCACAAGCATTAAAATTGGCAAAGGTGTGATACATAGGGCTTGTTCAATGTTATCCTTCATTTTACAATGTTGTATCTTGAGGGACAATTGTGGTCAGGGACAGCCTGCAAAATGACACACTCCTTTTTGTTCTTTTTATTTACCAACCCAGTTGGGTGGGAAAATCAAAAGAAAAAATGTACAAAAGCATTTTTTGAAGCATGTTTAGGGGAGCAACGCGGATGGCACAGGTGGGGGAGCATCACATAGGGTGTGCGTAAGGCAACTCAGAGGGCGTAGGTGGGAGAAACAACTCAGAGGCTAGTAGAGATGGAAGAATCTTGGAGGGCCTGGGTTGGAAGGAGACATTACAGGCAGGAGAGCAATGTGGAGTGGGTGGCAGAGAAGGACACATGTGAGAAAGGAAGAGGAAGGGCACAAGAGTGTGTGCCACATGAAGGGGAACAGTGAGCAGCACAGAGTTCAATGGGACAAAATTGCACGAAGGAGACAGCTGGAAAACACATGCACTCTTGAGGAGTGCTTCACCAAAAAGAAAAAGCCACCCAAAATGACGTTAACTAGGCTATGCTCGATGGGAGACAAGCTGAGACATAAATAAGATGCATGCAAATGACAGTGACAAGAAAACCACCCAATAGTTACCAATGGGTGGTGTCTAAACTCCGGTAGGTCCTTGGTAATCCCGCAGTATGTTTCTCACAACCAGGCAGCTGTGCTGTCTGGCTGGCTCAACTTAAAAATGGGAACTTACATAGATCACAGAATGAATTGTCTCAAAACTCTTGGACTACAAAAGGCCCTGGTGAAGTAAGAAGTTAATATTTTCATTACCTTGGAAGGGTGAGTCTGTCCTGTACGTCTCTGAGCAGGAAATTTAGGCCACTAATGCACTTCACCATTTAACCACCAAAAGTAGAAATATTTGCTAGCTTAATGCTTGAAAACCTGGCTGATTGGGTGAGGACAACGCCTTTATTCCCATTTTGAGTGGGTGGAGAGAGATGCAGAAGGGGTGTGCTGCAAAGGTGCTTTCATTCTATCTGTCCTTTTGCTTAAACTGATTTGGGATCTTAACAGTAATTCACGGAAGGCTCAATGGTTGCCCCTGAGGTGCGGTCTCCGGTCTGTCCATTCCTTAGGTTAGACAAACAACCACATTTTACTCAAAAGCTCCACTATTGGACTGTATCAAGAACTAGCCACTCCAGATGAGTATATGCGATGAAATCCTTTGATTGAAAACCTCATAAAGAATTAAATATTGTGCTTCTGTGTGAGGAGATTAAAAAAATGACATGAGAGGTTTAAACATCCAGTAAGTGACTAATTACAAATATCTTATTGGGATGGCATAGAGTAACGTACATTTCCACAGGCAGCACTGTCCCTCTGGGGTGAGGTATTTGCCAGGTGTGGTATATTCTGCCTATTCTGAATTTTCAACTTGGAAATCAGGTAGAAGATGCAGAAGCAATATATATTCCTTTTTTCCAGGGCACATCCCACATTGATTCCAGCAGGATTGACCTTCAAAATCTATCAGGGGAAAGCAGCAAAGGCGTGATAATTATAACTTAATTTGGAATTCGGATGCCTTAAAACGTTTGTTTAAATAGTGAACTGAATTTAGCCCTGAACTTATAATCATGGCCAAAGCAGGACAACCCATCATGAAGTATAAAAGGACAATACAATGAGGGGCATATTCTCAAGGACTCATCAGCGAGTAATCGGCACTTTAGCGCAGCAAAAGTTGGGAAAGAATTGTCACCCCATTCTCAAGCTGGGGCAAGCTGCCCATATAGTCAGTTTTCCAGCGATAGCTCCAGCAAAAAACATCGCCACAGATGAGAGCAACAACTAATGTTAATGATATGCAGAGTAGGCATTCCCGTGCAAAACAAAAATGAAAACACCCCTTCACAAAATTCTCAACGGCCAGCCAGATCTGCGATGCGATCCAAAAACAGAAGATAAAGCGCATTAGCACTGGCTTTTACTGGTGTTAAGCAGGAAGACTACCTGCAGTATGAAAGGGGGCACAGACCAGAACCACATCTGAAGACCAACACATGGCATAGAGACACTGATCATGCAGCTCGGAGAGCCAAGAGGGTTACAGCACCCACCGCCACCACCTCCATGCACCCCCCCCGGACCACACCCCCCCGTACTACATCTGAGGCAGCGCAGAACAGGACAGCAGATGTCCCAAAAACGGCATGGCCCCTCTGCCACACAATAGCAGAATGTGGGGAGAGGTGGGAGCCAAGTATGTGTGAAGGAGGCAAGTCACCCATGAATAAGAATGCATACAATGCCAAGTGTGGCGGTGATGTGCTGGACAGACCTCAGTATGCAGAGTACAGACCTGTCCATGTGGACATATATTGATGGTGTTTATAGTGTTGTGGACAGCGGACGCAACCATGTTACCCCAGGCAGTGGGGAAGAGCTTGGACATGTAGCTAAGTCCCCCCCCTGTAAGCGAAAATGTTGAAATGTAGCATGCACCCGGAGGGCAGGCTCGCACAAACGGAGTAATGAAGGAGCATAAGACCGCTGGGGGTCCAGGTTCATACATGCCAAGTGTTGTGTGTATCTGTATTGCCGCAGCATGATCCAAATGCCTAGACACATTAGCTGCTCCAGTTCAGCCAAGCTTGTACTCTACATCTGTGTCCGTCCTATCCTTACCATAGGCCTAAACTCATGTGGCCCACCACCCACAACTGCCAACATCACAGTGTTGTAGTCAGGCTTGTGGATATGCGCAGACAGGCATGACAATGGTGTGTCTTAGGAGTTCAAGGGATGCAACCGCGCAGCGCACAAAAGTATATAGGCTCGGGGGTAGTGAGTTGCAGCTGTGAGCCATATATGCCACATGCAAGACATGTCAAACATGAATCCAAAAGTCGCATACATCCCAAACCCCAACCCCAACAAGCCACATTATATTTTCTGGATGCAAGCAGACGACAAACTAACATTGGGAAGAAAGCTTCTTTGCTTGAACTATTAGGCGGGAGCAAATCTGCACCTCCGAGCTTGGAATTGTATGTGCCTGGCACCCCTGACAGATACCATAGCAGCTGATGCCGACTACCACACTACGCACAGCCCGACAAAGGAAAAACATATACACACCACACAAACAGAAGTCCTTGCTCTAAATTATCATGCATGGAATGGCCTTCACACTTACTCCTACACCATCCCAGGCGTAAAACTGTTGTTCACTAAAACAACTCACTGATCCAAGCTGTGGCATTTTATCCACAGAACTGGCTCAGGTCAGAACAGTGCTGCTTCAACCAGAACTACTGACTCAATGGCAGAACATCCCAGATACATGCACAACCCCTGTCACATGGAACTGTACTGTGCACCAATGCTGCATTTACCTGGGGCACTGCCATTGGCAGTGATGCAGATCACTTACCGGCTAAGCGTCCGCCTTGCCAACGTCACCTGCCTTCAGCCTGTGTTGCATTGTTGATTGTGCATATTTAAGTGGTGCATAGATGTCTGCCTATCCAACAGGAGTCTAGATGAACTGGATTTTGACACGTGTGTGCGCCCCCGGTTGGCACACGACCAGGAGTCTCACCGTGATACCCGTTTATGGGATGCCCTGATACTTGGTCTACATGCTGGCAGATGAACCTGAGATTGCACAAATCCTCGTGTGCAGTGACCACATTGAACCCCTCCCCTATTGGGCTGTAGTGCAAGTTGGTGAAAGGGATTGGATGCAGCACATCTGTCCGGACATGCTAATGGATGGACTCACCATCCTGTTTGATGAAGTTGACAACGACCTCGTGTTGGAAATATTAGCCTACGAAGCTGCAATCGCTTTCATGGACAAGTAACTACGTACCTGCAGCCACAACAGATTGGAACACATTGCACATGTCCTGACACCTTATTGCATCTTGGATATCTGGTCACATATCCCATGACAACAGTGGACAATGCTGCATTCGCCTGGACTCCGAATACATGAGCGGATAACAACGCGGTTTAACACACACCTGTGAAAGGTGAGACGCTCCCCCGGAGTGGACAGCGGCGCTTGGCAAAGTTCCTCATTCTGAAATTCTGCTGCATTAGTCTGCATGTTGCGGCACTTATCCTGCCTGTACTGACATGCAAATGTTAATAAAGTTTACACACCTTCACTTGTATTCAACTGTGATGAGTGTTGATTTGAATGACAATGTGTGTCTCAATGCCTATCTGGGTCATGGCCACACATGCAAATTGATAGCATTACCCAGGGAGTACCTTTTTGTGGACTCACTGTCCCTACATTCATCCATAGGTTCATTCTTGATTGATCATGGCCATGACACATCTGTGTGAATTGGAGTGCTTTATTCACATTCAGTTGAGTGTTGGAGCTGGACCAGTACAGGGCCATGCAAACCCCACTTTACATTCTTGGACCGTGGCGGGCCAGCTAGAGTCCTTCCGGGATTGACAAGTTCATTGGAAATGGAAGACTACAGTCTGCAGTATGATTGCTGTCTCATTGGTGACCAAACCAAATGTGTCAGTCCATGTCGAGGTCCAAGGTGAGTGTCGCTCAGTGTATAGGGGGACAGTGGGAGGTGTTATTCCAGGGCATGATGCAGAGGGCAGAACCAAGCTGATCACTGCCATTTGGCGGAGATGAATGCTACCAATTAATTTGTTCCACAGAGCCAGATTCATCCTCATCTCCGTCCTCTGATGTGTCAGGTGCCTCACATGCGGGTGGTGGTGTTTTGTCTGCATCACTGTGTGGCAGTGACACATCAGGGGACGGAGATGTGGATGGACTGGTAGGACCAGCATCCATCCGCGCCAGGCCTTGTGGTGGCAATGCCATGACGAGGGTCTGCAGGGCATGGAAGATCACAGCTACATCTTGCAGGTGTGCGGCCATGGCGGCCATTTGGGGGGCTTGCATCCTCTCCATGTTCTCCATGATCATTCGCATGTGACGCAACTCCTTGCTCACATTGCTGGAGAGACCTCTGACTAGACAGTTTTTCTTGGCACAGAGTCAGGACTCAAGCGATATCAGCCATGGCTTGTTGTAGATCTGACAGAGGGTGTTTGTAAGGGACTGTGTGTGGTCCTTGATGGAAATTAGACAGCCACGTATGGCATCTAGTTTGGCTGCCATGAGGTCAAACCCCGCCCGCAGCTGGTCTGACATCTCCTCCTGGCACCATAACACACAGAGTGGGAAGGCCATGTGTTGGTCGTGGGGGTCCTGGGAGACAGCCGAGGTAGCGGCTGCTTCCTGCTGTGTGGTCTATGAAGGGGGTGGGGTCTCATAGATGCAGCTGGGCGGCCCAGCTCTGGGAGGTGGGGTGCTGGAGCTGTCCCTGAGCTATTGGAGTGCATCGGTGTAGATGTTGGAGAGGTCCTCGTTATCCTCAGTGCTGAGTTTTGGGTCTGCTTTGCAGGTGATGTTGATTCTCCCTCTGCAATGTGAAGGGGAAATGCAGATTGGCATTGTGTTCACATGTATGTTCACGCATTGTACAAGTTTACTGTCAGACTGCATGGCAATGTACATTGTGACTGTTAATGAGGATACGCCTATTTGAAGCGGGACACTGGGCATTTCTACGCCATCAGGGATGTGAGGTTGTAGTTCTACATCATCATCTCACAGTTTCCTGCTAAGCCACATGCGAATGGCCATGTTCTAAGCAAAAGTGGTAGCAGTTGTATCCTCTGTTCTATTGTGACAGTGTTGCAGTTCATACCACATTGTTGTCAATGTTGGGGTGTTCTGCATCTTAGGTGTGTGTGCTGCATTGTGGGTGTGTTGCCCCTTCGGCTCTGATATGTCTGGCCCTTATCTCTTTTAGGCGGTGTGCCTTTCTGTTCTGTGCTTATGCAATGCTGAGATGTTGCAGACTTGGGTAAGTTGGTCTCTTGGTCAGAGTTGTGACACTTGGGCATGGTTTGTCCACAGATGTGCTATACTTACATGTGCATGTGTGCATTGTGCCCATCTCCCCCCTCCACCCAGTCCCTGGTCGTTACTCAGCCTGTTGCTGTTGGCTCAGGTCATGTTGTCCAGTGTCTGGTCCCCCAACTCCTGCCACCGTCTCCCCAATGATGGTCCCAGTCTGGTCCTCCTTGAGGATTGTGGGGTTCTGGTTGTCCTCTGTACTTGCTCCGGCTACCTCCATGGTGCTTCGCAGTTGTATGTGTTTTGTTTGTGTTTTTTGTTGCCGCCTTTATAGTGATTTTTCCCACCTGACTTGTGGGACTTGCAGGCGTGGCTCTGCTTAGAGCTGCATTTTTTCTTGCAGTTGGGCCTATCGCAGATTTTTTCATGTTCGGGTTCTGATTTTTATCGGGTGACTATCGCATGTTACCACAGTGTTGTGAATAGCACATTGACACAGAGTTCTTTTCCCGCGATAGACAGAGATATGAGAGATTGCGTTGACCGATTTAGGCGATGATTATAACACGTTCTTGAGAATATCCCCCCATGATGGGGTAATACAGTATGCCATTTTATTTCTAAATATAGGGTCGTTATGGTGCATTCATTTGGCTCCTTCATTACCTGACTGCATTTGAGACAAAAGAAACAATTTCATTAAGATACCTGTTGGTTGTGCCCAAATAGTCACTTGTCAAGATATTTCAATGGGAGTTGTGTTTACAGTCAGTTGAGCGGCATGCTCCATTCCATCACCGTCCACTGTCGTTGCCAGTAACTTCCGGACTCACTTCCGGACTCCCTACCTCTTGGTTTCATAACCTGACCAGCTTAAACAGAGACCTTCGAACACACTTACTGACTGTTTTTTTAACTTAGTCCATCGCCGTCCACCCGAGTGTTATAAAGTTTTATAAAATTCACCGACTCTCTAGCTCTCATTCTGCGTAGTTATCACAACCTCACCAGTGCAAACTGAGACCATCACAAATGATCACTGCTTGCATTCTCATCCAAGTTCCATGGCACTAGATACCCCCGCTGCGTGCCGGGACTACTCTGCCATCCTCGACCTATGCAAGAGTCTAGATGTAATTCCTTCTGCTAGTACCAGCTTTGCTTAAGCATCAACCTTGTTTTCTTTCAGCCTGTTCCGCACTATTTGCTTCCTTGATAATCACGCAAGTACGCTTATTCACCTTAATCTGTATAAACCCTCTGTAAATATATGATTGTTGCCATCGCCGCATTTTGTGTATCTCAATTGTCATAGTGTGGTTAAACTTCTGGAGATCACGTGTTTTAAAAGATTTTAATGTTGTGTTTTCTGCCTCCCTCCCCGTTTCATTTCTTTCCACAGGCAGCATCATTTCAGGCTTGTTAAACTCTCTTGTCCTGATGATGGTCCATGTATCTAGTTATGGATCGAAACGTCATCGACTCTTTAAACAGCATGCACGTTAAACTCATTTGTTAAAGCAAGTGCATCACTGTTTAGTTCTGAAAGCTTGCCCCACTATTTGATTGGCTACAAGCTTTGTGTTTTGCCTGAAAAAATGTATGGATATTTGTGATTGTCTTTATGTTTGCTCTTGAAGGATACAGGACTGTGTCCCACTCGTTTACTTTCTGATTTATCACAAACAATCACTTTTTTGTAATATTATTAAACCCTATATCCGGCTGGACATCTTAAACTCAAATATAGTACTGATTCTCGTCTATATTCATCGTTTTCTGACTTATAACTGTTTGAAGGACCTATTGTTGTTCATAACTAGTTGATACCCAGGGTCCTTCCTACCTTGTTTATAACAAACATATGGTCAGTTGAGGGCACTTTATTAAAATTAACTTTTTTTGTTACTTAACATGCATCATAATGTTATCTAATGTTCGAGGAGGTGAAAATATATCAACGGTTGAGTTATAATCATCAAGTGGCATTCAGCATGGAGCAGGTAAACATGTTGAGTTATTTTATAGACAAACCAACATCTTCATAATTTGTTTTAGACATGTATTAAGACATACGTTTTGGTGATTGAATGATTGGTGTTGACTGAAATATTTTTTTATTGTTCATATACCAGCATGATGCCCTCTATACCTTACCCAATTTCATGTGCATGTCTTTGAAGACAGATCTCAGATGGGAATTTACACGAATTGGCATTGGACATGTTGGAATACGGAAAGCAATTTCATTCCTCTCGTGGAACTGGCTAAATTTAGTGGCTCCACCTTACTCTTGTTATGAGGCATTCTAGCCAAATTCTGCCAATCACCACTCAGCATAATGTTTTCTCCCACGAGGCTCCAGAACTGCGAGCTGGCAAGCAAGCGAGATTTGGCATCCTCTATTGCGATTTCCGGTAACTGGGAATAATTAGGGTGAGATTTTCCATTGCGGGAGGTCACGAACATTCTTGGGCACTGTCATGGTCAGAGAGCTGCTTCGCAAGTAGATTTGACTGAAATGCACTACTGGTGCTAAATAACAGCACAACCTGAATATTTCCGCCCGTTGGCAAAATCACATGAAGTTTTTATGTAACCCCGCAGAATTCTGCAGAGTAAAATTCTCCCAAGTTCTGCACACCCCTAGTAATAACTACTGCATAAATTAAGAATATGCAACAACCTTATCACAAAATGCAAAACAAGTGATATGAAACCTGAACAACCATGAGTAGAAATTTCCAGAAGCACATCAATACCTAAGTTATATTCATCGGGCAACAGAAATACAATCTTATGTGTGAAAGCTCCACAACTTGTGGTAATGTGAAATATTTCGCTATACACCTTTAAATCATTTGTATAACTGTTTATAACACATTTTAGTGGTGTAGTATGGTTGTCATGGGTACTAGTGAAAGGAAAGAATATAGGACAAACAGTCCACAGGTTGAGTATTAAATGGTAGCCATAACTGAGATAGAATGGCACCCTCAAAACACTAGTCCCCAGTACCGCTGCCTCTGCTGCAGTAGTGATCAAACGTTCCTGAGACTTTGTCTTTCTTCACGTTGAGGTGTATTTTTTTGTAGTAAGACCAACGCATAGAGAGGTATAACAAGAAAATCGCTCACATTTCTAAAAAAAAAATCATTTTTTCTTTCCATTAAAAAGGTGTTCATTCTTTTTTCTCTGAAATACAAAATATGAAAACTTATTTGTAAAATATTCTAAAGCATTATGCTCATTATCCTTGATTCTATTACAGGTATACGTTAACTTTCCTATAGAGTTGTTTTAATTCTGTTAAAATTTTCATTCACATGTCCTAAATATCTCACAGAAATATAGCCCACAGTTAAAGATGGGACTATTCTTGCATACACAAGCTTAGTCGCAAACCTCCAACTTAAGACCATTTCTGTGATTCTGCAAAGATATAAAGACTCTCATATCCCGCACAATCTCCTGAACTCGAGATATCTACTACTCCACACATGTAGCACTAGTATTATCGAAGAAGGAGGGAATTACCCCAGTGCTAAACAGAGGGACGGGGTATGCACAAAGAGACAAAAAAAACAAGTCCCTACAATCTAATATCAGGAGGGCAGAACACCGCACCATGGACCAAGTGTCTATGTCAGTATGTCATTTAGTCTCGCACAAGTTTCTATGTGGAAAAACACCTGACTTGGCATGAAGAATATCCGGCACAGAAAATAATTTTTTTAGAAATATATCAAAGAACAATTTATTGAAATAAAAAGTATATTTATAAACATACAGTATAAATCACTTGTTCATTCGATGGACACATTAAAACTCCTCCCACCGGAGGTTATAATCTAAAAATATCACACACATAGGTTAAAAAACTTTAAAAAACAGTTGACGCAGCGTTTCAGTGACACCTTGATATTTTCACCTTCTCCAGGACTAAATTTTTTTTCTACAGATCTAAATAGCAAAAAATACGTAGTTTAGACAATATACATTCCACAAGCTAGTCATATTACACAGTAGAGGTAGCTATTTATATTAACATTCTATTAAATCATAGACTTGTTCTAAGTACACATTATGCTACACTGTCTATATACATCGACATCTATTTCTTGACACTTGGTCCCTATCGTTTCATTAAAAAAACTATGATGTAGTTATGTATCACAGTTTTCCACACAAGTTCTATCATGGTCAACTCTGATTGTTTTTTAACTCTCAATCATTATTTTCTAGGTTTCTAATCTGAGGTTTCTTTATCCCAACGCTCGGATATATAACTTTTCAAGAGCTAACTAGCTCTGTAGTTGAATTAATTCTGTAGTGTTGCCCCCTGAGTTATTATACAAATATATGTAATTATGCAGTACCTTATAGTAAGTTGGATTATGTTCCGATACCATAATCTTTGGTGCTATTTGTCCCACCGAGAGGCCACAAAGATAAGAGAAGGTCACCATTATTTTATTGACCCTCATCGTAGATTAAAAAGTTTTGATTTTGGTGTTAAATTTATCGTGCCATAGGTACCACTCATACTTTATACCTTTCAACCTTGATATTCGATATATATTCTTTGTCCGTTAGAACCACCGTAGTATTTGAGGGTTTGGAAGTTAAAATAAAGGTGCCCCTCTGACTTTTTACTGCAGAGAAGAAACAGAATCAGAGTGAATAGATTAACTCTCATATTTTGATTACTCATTTGAATTGAATGAGTCTAAATCAACCGGAATATTGCTGCTTACCCCTTTAAGTCAGAATATGAGCATTATTTTGCAGATCACGCAGTTTTAAAGACTTCGCATTGACGCTTTTTACATTGGCAACATAGTGCTCTGGTCTGGATCATTTTACGTTTGGCTAATGGTTTCAGATCTGTAAGTATAAAAATTAAAATGTCATATGCTCAGATTCTCTATGCCGTTAGCTACACAGTGTAAAGTCTAGGCACAATATTCTAACTAACTCCTTTCTGTCATGAGGAAACGTTCAATGTAGTATAAGACATCATGTAAGACCTCGCTACCTGTTGTTTAAATATAACAGTCTTCCCCCAGTAAAGTACCTATAATCGTCACGTAACATTTAGCCACTGTATTATTTTTTTGTGTTTATCTAAATTGTGTAGTGATTTTTTCATGTCATAAATGTTGTATGGACTAATCAAGCTCTCTGTGTTGTATGAGGTAGAGGATCAAACGTATCTACACAGTTGATAAAAACTGTGTACATTTTGGCTACGATGTTCAAGTTTGTATGAGAGAACAGAACATGCTTTAATGCAACATGGAAGTGAATGTTAAAAATGCTCTCATTCAAAAAGTAATGTGTTGTGCTAGCAAAGTGAATCGATTCAGAGTTCTCTATACTGTTCCAGACTGAAATGCGGACATGCCGACTAGTCGTGTATTATGTGTGCGTTACCAGCTAAAGCACTCGAACTTTAATGAAACACACACAAATAGTTTACTCACCGGTTGGACGGCAGCTGTACTATATTAACATATTAACAGGACAAAATATAATCAAGTTAGAGCTCAAAGGTCTTCCCTCTGTGCCACTCACCAGGTTCACGACCTGCGACCTCCATGTTCTCACGGATTTCCGGGTTCATAATGTGAACTCCTTATGTGATGTTGGTCTATTTATATTACTAAAGCCCGCCTACTAAGGGCAGAGTTACATCTTTCACATTCACATGCTAGAGACAACCGTTATCAATTTTATTTCTAGTTTATCTCTAGAGAATTTATTGGATTTTTTTTTAGCAAATATTCGGGTTTGCATTGCAAAAATACAGCCAGGGGTATGCTACGCTATCTTGTCCGAACCTTAGGACTCGTTCTCTAAGGATTTATAAACGGCGGCCATCTTTAAATTGTGTTTTTCCCTGAATAAATCTTAATTTAGCTGTAAACTGTGTTTTAAAATTTGTATTTATGTTCATAATTCTAAAACGTTCGTATTATAAGTACCACTAATGTACTCATTTAGCATATCTCAGTTTGTCAAATACCATAACTTGACCGGATGTTAAAGACACGTTCTAGGCATGTGTTCCAATAGCGGTCCTCTTAAGGTGGTATATTCGCTACAGGGAGCTAAGAATAAATAGTCAGGGTATAAATTTGAGGATGTTTATGGCCCCAAAAAGGCCCCTTCTGGTCTTCTACTTTAATCTAATAAAAGACTTGATTATTCATGATGACCCAAAACTACAATGCTCCCAAAAATAAATATATTTATATTAATCTTTCCCACTCCTCCTTATTATTAAGTCCATTCTTGTACGTATAAAAACGGGACATGTAGACCTGTACAAGTTTTTTTCTTTTGATCATATGATCTCCACCGCGTGCATTGATTTGGATAACTTCAATTCCGCACCATTTCAGTTCATCAGAAGAAGGGTGGAATGCTTTGATAAAAGGGTTGACAAGGCTCTTAGATTGTGCCAAAGATGATGATATCATGCCAACCCTATGAGTACAACTTTCTCAAAAATATCAACCCTAGACTGCCAGCCGTATACAGGCTACCTAAGGTACACAAAGACCTTCTCAATCCCCCCATGAGACCCATTGTTTTGAGTATAGATTCCCTGAAGGAACCATTAAGTAAATATGTAGATACATTTCTTCAACCTATGGTGATGAGCCAAAAACCTTTTATGAAAGACACAACAGCTATGATAATGAAAATTGAGAATTTACCGTTCGATGTGAAAACCCAGTGGTTAGTTACCATGGATATGGAGGCCCTCTATACAAACATACCAGAAGACAATACTATCAGTATGCTAGAGGGACTCTTGGCCAATAACACAGGTGACTTATCTGCACATTCGCCATTTATAGTTGAATGTGTGGAGATCATTCTCAAGAATAACATTTTTTTATTCAGAACTGACTACTATAAACAAATCAAGGGGACCAGCCTGGGAGCGACCTGTGCTCCCAGCCTGGCCTGCCTGTATGTAGCTGCATTTGAAGACAGGCACATATTCAATGTAGCAGCACCATTTTATGAAAATATTTCGGGTTGGTCCCGCTACATCGATGATGTTTTCTTTTTATGGAAAGGTTTGAAAGAATCCCTTATTGAATTTTTAGAATGGCTAAACTTAAGGGATATTAACTTAAAGTTTACATCTACCATTCTTCTTAAACGTCAAGACAAAACATAACACAGGGATATTACAAGTAGAACTCTTTACCAAACTGACAGACCACAATACTATACTCCACTATCAAAGCAACCATCCGGCCTGTCAGAAAAATAACATTCCTTTTGGACAATATCTGAGGATTAAACGTAACTGCACAAGTATGAAAGATTTTAATCAACATGCAGACGTCCTGACTAAAAAATTGTTAGACAGGGGCTATCCAAAGAGATTAACTAGACAAGCATACAAGAGAGCCAAATACTATGATGGAGTCTCTCCTTTTAAGACTAAAGATCAAAATGATACCACACAAAACCTTCCTTTAATCTTTGTAACAAATTTTAGCAGTGCCAGCAACAAAGTAAAAAATATTATAAACAGAAACTGGCAATTGCTGAACGATAAGTACAATAGTAGACTTCCTAACCCTATGTTCTCCTTTAGACATAATCGTACCATTCAAAATCATCTTGTACACACCTATGGGACTGAAACAACATGCAAACAACGTAGCATCACCAATGCTCCTTTCCCTGTAGGTAATTTTCTGTGTAATTCTTGCAAGAACTGCAGTAATATTGTAAAAGGCAGTGTGATTAACCACATTGGGATCTCACATGTCAAAAATGTCATTAATTGTAAGACCCATAATATGATCTACCTAATTGTATGCCCTTGCAATAAGGTTTACATTGGGGAGACATCACGAGAAAAAAGGGTCAGGATTACTGAACATAAATCAGAGATCAGGAAAAATAAAAAAACTGCACACTTAGTTTAACATTGGATGGAACATAACCACAAAATTGATGAACTGAAATGGTGCGGCATTGAAGTTATCGAGATCAATGCACGTGGTGGAGATCATATGATCAAAAGAAAAAAACTTGAACAGTTCTACATGTCCCGTCTTAATACGTACAAGATTGGTCTTAATAATAAGGAGGAGTGGGAAAGATTATTATAATTGCATTTATCTTTGGGAGCATTGTAGTTTTGGGTCATTATGAATAATAGAGTCTTTTATATGATTAAAGTAGAAGACCAGTAGGGGCCTTTTTGGGGCCATAAACATCCTCAAAATTATACCCTGACTATTTAATCTTAGCTCCCTGTAGCGAGTTTACCACCTTAAGATGGTCGCTATTGGAACACATGCCTAGCACGAGTCTTTAACATCCAGTCAAATTATGGTATTTAACAACCTGAGATATACTAAACGAGTACAATAGCGGTACTCAAAATGTT
Organism: Lissotriton helveticus; assembly: GCF_964261635.1. Taxonomy (NCBI): domain Eukaryota; kingdom Metazoa; phylum Chordata; class Amphibia; order Caudata; family Salamandridae; genus Lissotriton; species Lissotriton helveticus. The sequence goes on from NC_136072.1 coordinate 250,456,327, forward strand.
CACAGTTTTATCAAAATTAAGGTATATAATACCAACGTTTTAGAATTACGAACATAAATACAAATATAAAAACACAGTTTACAGCTAAATTAAGATTTATTCAGGGAAAAACACAACATTTAAAGATGGCTGCCATTTATAAATCCTTAGAGAATGAGTCCTAAGGTTCAGACAAGATAGCGTAGCATACCCCTGGCTGTATTTTTGCAGTGCAAACCCGAAGAATGCTAAAAAAAAAATCCAATAAATTCTCTAGAGATAAACTAGAAATAAAATTGATTACGGTTATCTCTAGCATGTGAATGTGAAAAATGTAACTCCGCCCGAGTAGGCGGGCTTTAGGAATATAAATAGACCAGCATCCCGGAAGGAGTTCACATTATGAACCTGGAAGTCCATTAGAACAGGGAGGCCGCAAGTAGTGAACCTGGTGAGTGGCACAGAGGGAAGACCTTTGCGCTCTAACTTGATTATATTTTTTCCGGTTAATATGGTATAGCTTCCATCCGACCGGCGAGTAAACTATTCGTCTCTGTTTTATTAAAGTTCAAGTGCTTTAGCTGGTAACAAACACATATCTCATGACTAGTCAGCATGTCTGGGTTTCAGTCTAGAATAGTATAGAGAACTCTGACTCGATTCAATTTGCTAGCGCAATGCATTAATTTTTGAATGAGAGCATTTTTAACATTCACTTCCATGTTGCATTAAAGCATGTTCTGTTCTCTCATACAAACTTGAACATCGTAGCCAAAATGTACATTGTTTTTATCAACTGTGAAGATACATTTGATCTTCTGCCCCATACACCACAGAGAGCTTGATTAGTCCATACAATATTTATGACATGAAGTAATCACTACATAATTTAGATAAACACTAGAAAATAGTGCAGTGGCTAAACATTACGTGACAATTATAGGTACTATACTGAGGGAAGAAAGTTGTATTTAAACATCACGTAGCGAGGTCTTACATGATGTCTTATACTACATTGAAAGTTTCCTCAGGACAGAAAGGCATTAGTTAGAATATTGTGCCTAGACTTTAGACCGTGTAGCGAATGACATAGAGAATGTGAACATATGGCATTTTAATGTTTATACTTACAGATTTGAACCATCAGACAAATTTGAAACGATCCAGACCAGAGCACTATGTCGCCAATGTAAAAAGCGTTGATACGAGGTCTTTAAAACTGTGTGATCTGCAGAATAAGGCTCATATCCTGACTTAAGAGGAAAAGCAGAAACATTCCAGTTGATTTAGACTCATTCAATTCAAAAGAGTAATACAAACATCAGAGTAAATCTATTCACTCTGATTCCGTTTTATTTCTATACAAAAAAGTCAGAGCTGCACCTTTATTTTAACTTCCAACCCCCCAAATACTATGGTGGTTCTAACAGACAAATAATATACATCGACTATCAAGGTCGAAAGGTATGAAGTATGACTGGTACCTATGGCACGATAAATTTAACACCAAAATTAAAATTTTATCATCCACGATGAAGGTCATTAAAATAATGATGAACTTCTCTTTTCTGTAGGCGTTATTATTTTGGCCTCTCTGTGGGACAAATAGCATCACAGATTATGGTATCGGAACATATCCAACTTACTTTAAGGTACTGCATAATTACATATATTTGTATAATAACTCATGGGGAAACACCATAGAATTAATTCAACTCCAGAGCTAGTTAGCCCTTGAAGAGTTATATATCCGAGTGTTGGGATAAAGAAACCTCAAATTAGAGACCTAGAAAATAATGATTGAAAGTTAAAAAACAATCAGAGTTGACCATGCTAGAACTTGTGTGGAAAGCTGTGATACATAACTACGTCATTGTTTTTTAATGAAACGGTAGGGACCAAGTTTCAAGAAATGGATGTCGAAGTATACAGACAGTGTAGCATAATGTGTACTTAGAACAAGTATATGATTTATTAGAATATTAATATAAATAACCACCTGTACTGTGTAATATGGCTAGCTTGTGGAAAGTAATTTTGATATTTAGATCTGTCGAAAACCTTTTCAGTCCTGAAGAAGGTGAAAAAGTCAAGGTGTCAACGAAACGCTGCGACGACTGTTTCTTAAAGTTTTTTAACCTATCTGTGTGATATTTTTAGATTGTAACCTCCGGTGGAAGGAGATTTGATGTGTTCATCAAATGACGAGTGATTTATACTGTATGTTTATAAATATACTTTTTATTTCACTAAATTGCTCTTTGATATATTTAAAAAATATATATTTTCTGTGCCGGATATTCTTCAAGCGAAGTCAGGTGTTTTTCCACATAGTCACTTGTGCGAGACTAAATGATATACTGACATAGACTCTTGGTCCATGATGAGGTGTTCTGCCCTCCTGATATTAAATTGTAGGGACCTTGTTTCTTTTGGCACTAGTATTATCATCACACAACCTTGCCCCAATACTTCAAAACACTTGAAAGTGATATGTGCATCAATCAAGTACTATAAAGAAAAAAGTAATAAATGCAATACCTCTTGCGAATGATTTTACTGATTGCAATGTATCTGCATTTCTAACTGCCTTTACATTAAAATCAGGTCTCATAGGTCCCTTTACCATAGAGAAGGCTGTTAATCCAGAAATGCTAAAACTAATATTTCCACCTCGGAGGAAATTGCCCATAACCTTTATGTGTAAGGTTTAAATCCCAAAGCATGATTTAGTTACGTAAAGGTACCATCATTAAGTTATTATAATTCTAGGCAAAATATAAAAACAGGGTCTGCGTAAGGTGCCTTAATTATTTGGCAGTTCATAGTGCAGAGGAGCACTCTTGTGTGACAGTATTTTTAGTTCATGCTCCAGGTTTAGTTGCACAGTTTTACAAACAACTATTTGATGCTCCTTTATTGTCAAGGCAGTTTCATTGGATATGTATTATCAGGACCTTATCCACCTTACCCCATAGTGATTCATTCCTGGCCCTGTGCCTAGCAAGGATGCAACCAAGGTTCTTCCTAAAGTGAGACTCATTGACTTGCTTCATGTCTTTGGATGTGGCCCACAGGTCCATTTCCAGCACAAGCAAAGGAATGACCCTCAGAAACTCTACTCAGATTAACAAGGTGTGCAGCACCAACATTGAATTATCATGCAGACAAAACAACATTGCAAGTAATCATTACACCTTCATGCATGTGGAGACACCATCTAATATATGGTGGTTGATCCTCCATTCCTTTCTTTTTACCCAGCGGCTGCAGAGTGAAAAGGATCATATTAACTGCAGTCATGAGGAGAACAGCTTATAGACGGGTGTAATCGAAGGGTGACATCTTGGAGATATCTGTCCATGGGAACGTTTGTTTGTCCACATTTTATATGGATGAGTGTTAGACCTGTTAGTCTTAGGGTGGTCCTCCCCCAAACTTTTTGACTGCTTGCCTCCAATTTTGCTGAATTCGTTTTGTTGTCTTTAGGAGTCTGTGCACTTTACCACTGCTAACCAGTGCTAAAGTGCTTGCGTTTACTCCCCTAAACATGTTTTGTTTGGCATATACCTGATTGGCATATTTAATATACTTGTAAACCCCTTGAAGAGTAGTATACCTCATAACCAGGGCCTGAAAATTAAATGCTATTAGTGGGCCTGCAGCACGTGTTGTACCACTCACCTAAGTAGCCTTCCAAAACTTATCACAACTTATAAGGCAATATCACAATGCCATGTCTCCTTGACATTAAAAACACCTTTGCCAAGCCTTAATCTCCCCTTTTATTACATATAAGTCACCCTTAAACTTGGCCCTAGGTAGCCCATAGGGCAGAGTGCGCTGTAAGTAAAAGGCAGGATTTACGCGTTTAAGTTTTACATGCCCTGGTAGTGAAAAACTTCTAATTTCGTTTTTGACTACATTGAGGCCTACCACTTTCAGAGTATAGCATCTGGGATAACTTCCATAAGCTGTAATTCAGAATTGAGAGGAAGTTGATCTGTTATGTTTGGTACTAATGAACTAGTAATGATACATCCTCTTCTTTAATGGCAAAGTTGGATTTATTATAGCAATTTTGAAAATGCCACTTTTAGAAAGTCGGTATTTTCCTGCAACCTGTCTCTGATACACTTCTGGGGAGGGTGCCATCTGGACTTTGTGCGTTCCCCCTAGACAGGCACACACAATAGGAGCTTAGGTGTTACTTGATGGACCTTTCTGGGAAAATATGAGGGAGGGGCTGGGCACAGTCTCACAGTTGCACCTGAATAGGCTCTGTCCTGCCCCACACAAAGTGCTGCATACCCCCCCTTGTAGTGAGTCTGGTGCAAGGGCAGGAATGATGGATCTCTGTGCACTTCAGAGAGCCTTCTTTAAAGTCTACCCCACTTCAAAATCGCCACTTGGTATAAAAACTGGACCTCAGACCCTACCACTTCAGTGGACTTCTAGACCTGTGGATAATCTTCCAAGCGGAAGGACTGATCTGAGGTTGAAGGATGGCCACTCTGCTGGACTGCTGCTCTGGAAGTATTGTTTCTTGCTGTGCTTAACTGCTGTCCTCCTGGTCTGGGTGAGAAGGACTGGCCCTGCATCACTTGAACCCCAGAACCCAGAGTGACTCCCAATTCTAGTTGGCTGGCCTCCTAATCCGAAGTCTAAGGGACATAAAAGACTTCCAACTAGCCTGCCTCTACACCTGACTCTGCCATCGGCGAGTCTACCCTACCAAGTGGTGCCATCGCAGACCTGGACCCTGGAACATCGGCTTAAGCTGCTTGCTCAGTAGAACCAATGCATCAGAGCCTCTGTGGAGACAGAACTTCTACATCACCATCACTGAATGATCAGCACTGATGCATCACCTACACTGAGGGGTTCTGAATTTGTGCATTGCCCCCATTGTGTGGACCAGAACTGGCACATTATTTGCTTTTTGCGTGGCTCAGAGACACTGCTCCACCTTCGGAACCACCATTGCACTATGCTGTTTTGAAGGAAAGTCCTTGCATCTCCTTCAATGACAGCCTTGACGACGAAGCTGAAACTCCACATTGGAGCCGACGTATCGCTGCTGTTGTGCGACCTGGACCAGTGCATTGTTTCCGAAGTGTGGATCAATGTGATTGGCCTGAACTCTAGAATTTTCTTGGTCTAATGCAACCAGATATCCCTAGTAGACGATTTGTGCTTATTGGTGCTATTTTCACTTATTTCTTTGAAATAATTTATGAAAATGTAATCTATTTTTCTAAATTGGGGGCCTTACCTCTTGTCTACTGAAATATAAATAGCATTCTATCCCATGAAATTTATATTTTGGCGGACGAGATATCGGCCATCGTTGTGACGGAGTAACCCGTCCACCAAGATCCTAATCAGACCCTAATTTTGGTATTTTTCTTGTGTTGTGTTTCCACTTTATTATTGTTTGTGTGCTGCATACTTACTTTACACATTGCCTCTCAAGCTGACTGAATGCATTTATTTATAGATTGTTAAAAATGGGATTTCTGGTTGGCTAGGCCTTGCACCTAAGCCAGGTAGAAACCACCACTCTAGTCATGGCAAGGGAGTTACATGCTGGAGCTAACCCTTGCTTACCCCCTTGGTAGCTTGGCACGAGCAGTCAGGCTTATCCCAGAGCCATTGTGTGAAGCATTTTGCCCAACACACACACATAGCAGCAACACACTAGGCACAGTACAAAAGAAACTTCACACAAGGTTATATATAAAATAGCCTTTGTATTATCCAAAACACATTAGAATCATAATCACACAATATAGAATGTGCCAACTGACACCAGGTTGCAATTCTCAGGGGATTATATACATGACAGGGCCAATCGGGCCACTGTCAGAGCCATCACAAACTACAAGTAGTAAATAACACAACCAGTAACTCCTGGTACAATAATGACCTCACCATTATATCACATTAGGCATAAAACACATTATGTATAAACACCATAAGCATAAACACATTATGCAATCTCACATTAGTACTGCACCACAGTACCCTAACATGGTGCATTCATCCTCTTTGCTCTCCCACCAGAACACAAAATGACCCCAGGCCAACTGGCCTTCCTCTGAGGCCCAATGCCCATTGTCCCAAATGTCAGGGCGTAAAGATAGGACCTTCCACTGGCCCTTTGGCTGCCTTGGCAGCAAGAGCAACATGCATAATGGGGTGTACCTCACCCCCTCCTCTTCACCTAAAAGAAATGGCCCCACATAGCAGCTCGCGGTGCAGCTGAAACAATTAGGGGGCATATCATCAAGGGCATTATCGCTGCTTTCGCAGCACTTTTTGCAGCTAAAGCGGCGATAATTTTAACGCCCTATCAACAAGACGGTGCTAACATGCATTAGCCCATGTTAGCTGCTGAATTCCCAACGCCTGGCATCTCAGCGATAAACATCGCTAATGAGATGCAAAGTAGGCGTGGCTGGGAATACTACATGGGAAATTATCGCTAAGGCAGCTTCACGATATCAGCAAAGAGCCTTAGCGATAATAATCATCGCAGAAATTTACCGTCTGTTAAATTCCTGACTAAGGCATACCTAACTTGGGAGGTAGAGTATGGTGATACGACCATAGGGTCGTATCACCAAGGCTATCGCTGTTTTGAGTGCAATAGCGCTGGTTTTCCAGCGATGTTGGCCCATGTCCCTGGATATCGCTGGAAAATTATCGTCCTGGAGTAACGCGTTGTTGATAACGAGCTTAACGGGCAATAAATTCCAACAATAGACGGCGATAAATATAAAAGTGCTAAGCGCGCTTTGCGATATTTATCGACGTGTGTTGCTGATATGCCCCTAGGCCTGGCACCACTGTGCATCTCAGGTCCCACTCAGGGAACCAAAGTTGCCCCCAAATTTGCCAAGAAAAGAAATGCGCCCATGTGGCAGCTGCCCACGCTCACAGTGCAGCTGTGAAAGCAGCACTGGCCCTAAGTGTGCCTCCTATGCCCCACTCACCGCGACTCCTTGCAGGCGAAAATGGGTACCACCGTAGGCCCCAACAATACTCCATATTCAGCCCTACTTACTGGGCCTGTTCAGGACCTGACAGGAATGCTTCCGTCGGTGCAGGGGTCCGGCACCCCACTCTCAGGCACCAACAGTGACTTCTCAGCCCCAGCCAGCTGACGAGCGATTCCTCCTCGGTAACGGCTGCCTAGGGAAGCTCTGTTTGAGCCCCCTCCTCACCACCACTCTCTTGCGACACACGGTGGCTGCAAGCCATCCCAAGGCGCTGCCCTTGATCAGGCAGACTTGCCGACTTCCGGCTCATGCCTGGGCCTGTTGGCATCGGGAGACAAGTCTCCTTCCTCAACCGGCTTTGGTACGTGGAGCTCTCCTTTTTCGGCGCCACTCACCGGTGTTTCCTCCTGGTGGTAGGGCGACGAAGGCGGGGTGCGCTCCCGCTAGACTTTGGGCTGCACATGCGGGACTCTCTGCTTTGGGGCTTCAGGCCATGCCCCCAACCAGGCACGGCCACCTGGCTTCCTCTGCTCGCAGAGGCGGGGTAGGCTCCTGCCCTTCTTCTGGCACCTCCTCTTCCTCACCCGCCTACCACCAGGCAGCTTGCTTGCCTTCCGGGTCGCTGCGTGTGGTGCAGTGGCCAATTTTGGCAATAATAATACGCTGGGTTGGTTCTCGCTCAGTCTCCCTCAAATGCCTGGCTCTCCCTGTCATACGGGTGCCCCGCTTGGCATATGGCTATGTACGGAGTGGTGACTCCACTACTCCTGGACCCTCAGAACAGCTCCCTCTCCATTCGCAGGCAGAGCAGGAGAATCCCTACACCAGGATTCCCTCAGGGCATGTTGGAGCCCAGCTCTGCAAGACCCAAGTGCTCCTCTTCTCCTGTGGGGACTGGAGTCCCCCTCCCTGGGGCTCCAGCAGTAACAGTGTAGCGCTTCACGAAGCGCTGGAATCCAGGAGTTTCAGACGGGCAAAGCTGGGCCTACACTGGCCAGCACACAGGGCCCTCCAGCAGGAGGCAGTCCCTCGTGGTGGTTCCTCCTGGGGCCCAGCAAGTACAATTAAACACCCACCACGAAAGCACCCTCTAATTGTGTCACAGCCCCAGTATTCATAGTACATCTTCCTTTTGTTCTGCCCTGGCATAGGGTTTGGGGAACCAGCCTCAACTGGTTCTGGGGGGTGTTGAAGCACTCTGTTTACCAGGCTTCCACCCTGCGTTGTCAGATGGGGCTCGGTCCTCAGACACACCACAGGGGGGTGGAGCCAGCATTCACATAGGCAGGCACAGATCTATTCAGGATCAGGGGACAACTCCTCCCACTACTCCAAATGCAGATCTCCTATTCACCTAGCCCTGACTCACCCTCCCCTCACTGGAGCCACACACACCTGACCAGCCCCTATCACTCCAGAATCAGACATACAATACACATCAGGCAGGCAGACAAATAGCACATAGAAATGCCAACTTCTAAAAGTAGCATTCCTCAAATAGTGATAATAAATCTGCGCACACCATTGCGCAGCATTTATTATTACTATTCCAAACATACCAACCTTGACCACGCTGCTTCTCTCATATCAGGAATTACCACTGAAACACTTATCAGGGCATCCCCACTTCATTCCTTTTAGAGGGCAGCTTCACAGGAGTGAGGAACCAAAATGGCTGTTTGTCACTACCAGGACATGTCACGCACTTCAGGTGCATGTCCTACCTTTTACCTATATTACACCCTGCCCATAGGGCTAGCTAGGGCCTACCTTAGGGGTGACTGACATGCAGTAAAAGGAAGGCCACAGACATGGCACACACTTTAGGTGTCACGTCACAGCAGCAGTACACTGCACGCAGAAGCCCTGCAATAGCAGAGGCCTGAGACAGGTTTGAAAAGCTACTTTGGTGGGTGGCACAATCAGCGCTGCAAGCCCACCAGTAGAATTAAATTTACCGGCCCCGGGTATCTGAGATGCCACTTTACATGGGACTGACAGGTAAATTACATATGCCAAACAGGTGTAGACCAATCTTATCATCTTTACCACAGAGAGCGCGCACACTTTACACTGGACAGCAGTGCTAAAGTGCCCAGAGTCCTAAAACCCCCAACACCATGTCAGAAAAAAGGCTAGGAGGAAGGCAACACGTTCAGGGATGACCCTGCTAAAAGGGCCATGTCCAACATTGATAATAATAAAAATGTTTCTCATTCGAACAACAGTGCATGTTAGGTTAGCGTGGGTTACGTTAAGTAGAGTTAGCTTGGGTTGGGTCGAGTTACATTAGAATACATTAGTTCAGGTTAGGTTAGCTTAGGTTCAATTAGGGTAGGATGGGTTGGGTTGGTTTTGGTTGGGTTAAATTAGGTTAGGTTTGCTATTTCAAGAGCGCACATAGTCCCTGAAGGAGTTCTTTCTGTTTAGAGCCACATACCTACAGTCGGATATTAATGATTAACCATGCTGAAGTAAAATTTATTTGAAGGCAGAGAACTCCAATTCTATTTTAGAATGTTTTATGGACAATTGTCTAAATAAAATAAATGTACTTCTATTTTTAAAAACTCACAGAAGTGTAAGTGCAGGTGGTGCTCAGTAGATATGGGGAGCTGTTCCAGAGTTGGAAGGCAATGCAGTGAAAGGACAGTCATCTTTGTATAGTTATGTGAAGCAAAGGCCTAATCAAGGATTTTCACTCAGAGATTGACATCACTTCAGCTTGTCCTTGCTACATTTTGGCAACTTGCTATAAATGGCTTATATGTACTATGCAAGGGTCTCAAATGCCTTAAAACTGGAAGCCAGTGCACGTCCCTAAGCAAAAGAATAACAAACGTTAACCCTTGTAGAGAACAGAATAAGATAGGCCACTGCACTCGACCACTTGAAGGTACTACATCAGGCCCAGGGAAGACCCAGGAGAACAAAGGTGTGTTGAACCAGTCTGAGTCTACCGAACGTCAGATAGCCTAAGTAAGATTACATTTCCTTCACATATTACACACCAGAGCTCTCATCGTCCCCATTTCATTGTCTGACTATATCATCATGCCCATAAGTTTACTTTGCAGTGTGGTACTTATATCCTGGGTTTTCAATAGGATAGGGAAATCAAAAGGGGGGAGTGAAGAGGTGGTGCCGATGGGCACCGAGGTGGGCACGTCCTCCTCTTAACAGGGATAAAGGTCAATCAAACAAGGGCCACCTCGCAATGGGTGGGTGTATACCCGGATGTCATTGGAATACACCTTCTTTGTTAAAATACCCCTCACACACCAAAAGGGCCCTTGGTGTCATGCTTCATCATCGGGGTCTTCCCGTCCCGCTGCGGGGCGGGGCAGTGCTGCGACAAGCGGATACGCCGGAGCACCTTTAGATGGAGGTGCTATGTGTATGGAGTGAGTGTCAGTGGGGTCAGGAGTGAAATATTGGTGAGATGTTAAAAAATACCTGGCCTAGTGGAAAAAAGAATTTTATTAAACACTGGCTGGTATTGTTAAAAGAAAAGTGAAGCGGAGAGATGGAGCTGATTAATGGGCTCTCTCTCCTATGTGGGTCAACATGTTTCGAGGCACAAGGCCTCTTCGTCAGGACCTTAGGGGAGATCCCCCTGTCACTCACTAGTGTTTTCTCCACAAAGGTAGAAATGGTGTATATACAAAAAAGTGAAAAAAGAACTATGTGTGTAAATACAATTAATAATTACAACACTTTTATGCTACCACACTGATAATGTAGTATGCCTGCAAGATAAGAAAACCAGTTTAATAATAGCGCCGATCCCAGTATGCGCTTAACTCTATGTCACCTGAAAGGGAAAAAAGACATATACACACAGATACACCGGTATGCAATGAGGGATCTAGCATGAATAGTGAAGAAAAATGAAGAATATCTTCAGACATACATAGTCACACACTCAGAGTAAGTAATGGGGGGGTGTGAATAGCCAGGGAAAAAGGAATTCAAATACATACTTTTCAATGGAGGAATTAATGCCTCATGAGTCAGCTTTAGACAGAAGGGTATAGTGGGGTCCCAACTGCAGGAGGGAAAAGAGAGGGGGGGGTGCATTGTAAATTCTGTCCCATTAGTAGTATCCCTAGGTACAGGCATTGCTGGGATATACAAGTTCGTCCTCTTGGAACCGGCTACGCCGTACTTACTGAGCCCCCTGCACGCTTGTGCTTCCTCCTTCGTCTGCTGCTTCCGTGGTTATGAGGGAGGACGGGAGCGGCGAGTATTTATATACTTCAATGATTAGATAATTGATCAATTAGCTCTGGAAAAGCCCGCCGAAACTACAAGGGCCAAAGAGGTTGGTAAGGCGGGCGGCCATATTGGAAGGTCCGCCACCCGCTCATTAGTATGCACGTCCGATCATTGGTGTAGTAGATTCGGAGATCGGTGCATGGCTGAAGACAGGAGATCGTTGCAGTTTCTAGCCTGGGGTACTGAGGGAAGGTTATGACTTACTTGGCGCTGAGCGGAGAAGCACGACGCGTGTGCAGAGTGCAACGCGCATGCGCCGGTCACCACGCGCCGTGCGCATGCGCGTCACACTTACACTCTCGCCTGGTGTGTGCGCGTGCGCACCGGTACCTCAATGGTAGTGTTCGTTGCGTCTCAATGCCTGGGAATAGGCAGACACCGAGGCAAACATAGGGATACATATAGTGTGACTCAATGTGGGGCGGATTAAAGGATATTGGGTTCAATAAATTATCTGGAGGTTTGTTACTATGTTCAAGGTCAGTTCATTGAGGACTAGGGAGGAGCTGTTAGTTACACCATGCAGATAATGGCTTCAGGTTGGTATTATATAAAAAGTACAGTCATGTATAAGACTTACATTTTAAAAAAGGACTTACATTATTTTAAAAAAAGAGGGGGGGGGGCTGGTTTGATCACTATAGTCTGGTTATTTGCAAGTTCTTGTAATGCTGTTTGTTCTTGCCTGGAAGTATTCCAAAAGGAGATCTTGTCACCAGTGGGTAAATTCTCAAGATCTTCCATTACTGCTTTCTCGAAGGTTAGCAGTTCAACAGGGATAGTTGAGTCTAATGGGGTAAAAGTCGACTTTTTCTTCAACCCTGTATCTGACTGCTCGTTGCCCTCTTTGGTGGAATCCTGAAAAAAAGCTCGGAGTTTTAGTTTTCGCATGAACTCCTTCATCTCCAGACAGATTTTAAATTTGTCCATTTTATTCGTAGGGACAAAACCTAGACCTTTTGATAAAACGTTCGTCTGGGCCTCTGTTAAATCCTGATCTGATAGGTTCACTACTAAGTTCCCCGACTGGTGGAGGCTGTTTGGCTCCGAGTCGATACACCGGGTATGGTCTCCGGTGGTTGGTTCCAATGGACCTGGGTTCCCTTTCGATTTCTTCCCTTCTGGGGCCTCTGCACTGGCCTAAAAAAGGCTGCTGCCCATAGTAATTGAATTGGGGAGCCTGTGGGTCCCAAGGTTGGAAGGTGTGACCCATAAAGGGTGGTACTGGTTGGTATTGCATGTACCCTGGGGGGGCCTGGTATGGCATCCATCCTCTTCCACCCCTTGGGAATTGTCCTCTAAAGGAGGGTCTTCCTCTGTTGGCACCTTGATTACTACCTCTACTGGAGTTAGAGCTATTTGAGCTGGTATCAGAAAAGGTAGTGTCTTGATCAGTGTTTTGATTCTTTGACACATAGTCTTTCTTGATGTACGGAAGATCCGAATGGGCGAACACCGTAGCAACGTCCGTTGCAATAAGACTACCACGAAAATGTCAACACATTTTGCTACTGTTGGACACAGTGTCCACGACCTAAAATGGACCGTCATAGAAGCCTTTCCCAACGATAGAGACCTTCTATCGAAAGAGCAACGTTGGGTGTACCGTCTGGGGACACATCGCACAGGCTTGAATGACGATATTCCGTGGGCGTATTTGAATACCTAGGGTCAGCTATGTGGGACACACGCACTGACAACCATAGCCCTCATGAATAAGTTCCTGGCAAGTAGGTGTGTGGCTCGAATGCTTTCCTCTTTCCCTCAACTGGTTTATTTACCCTCCCCTCTTTCCCCCCCCCTCTTTTTTTAAAATAATGTAAGTCCTTTTTTAAAATGTAAGTCTTATACATGACTGTACTTTTTATATAATAACAACCTGAAGCCATTATCTGCATGGTGTAACTAACAGCTCCTCCCTAGTCCTCAATGAACTGACCTTGAACATAGTAACAAACCTCCAGATAATTTATTGAACCCAATATCCTTTAATCCGCCCCACATTGAGTCACACTATATGTATCCCTATGTTTGCCTCGGTGTCTGCCTATTCCCAGGCATTGAGACGCAACGAACACTACCATTGAGGTACCGGTGCGCACGCGCACACACCAGGCGAGAGTGTCTGTGTGACGCGCATGCGCACGGCGCGTGGTGACCGGCGCATGCGCGTTGCACTCTGCACACGCGTCGTGCTTCTCCGCTCAGCGCCAAGTAAGTCATAACCTTCCCTCAGTACCCCAGGCTAGAAACTGCAACGATCTCCTGTCTTCAGCCATGCACCGATCTCCGAATCTACTACACCAATGATCGGACGTGCATACTAATGAGCGGGTGGCGGACCTTCCAATATGGCCGCCCGCCTTACCAACCTCTTTGGCCCTTGTAGTTTCGGCGGGCTTTTCCAGAGCTAATTGATCAATTATCTAATCATTGAAGTATATAAATACTCGCCGCTCCCGTCCTCCCTCATAACCACGGAAGCAGCAGACGAAGGAGGAAGCACAAGCGTGCAGGGGGCTCAGTAAGTACGGCGTAGCCGGTTCCAAGAGGACGAACTTGTATATCCCAGCAATGCCTGTACCTAGGGATACTACTAATGGGACAGAATTTACAATGCACCCCCCCTCTCTTTTCCCTCCTGCAGTTGGGATCCCACTATACCCTTCTGTCTAAAGCTGACTCATGAGGCATTAATTCCTCCATTGAAAAGTATGTATTTGAATTCCTTTTTCCCTGGCTATTCACACCCCCCATTACTTACTCTGAGTGTGTGACTATGTATGTCTGAAGATATTCTTCATTTTTCTTCACTATTCATGCTAGATCCCTCATTGCATACCGGTGTATCTGTGTGTATATGTCTTTTTTCCCTTTCAGGTGACATAGAGTTAAGCGCATACTGGGATCGGCGCTATTATTAAACTGGTTTTCTTATCTTGCAGGCATACTACATTATCAGTGTGGTAGCATAAAAGTGTTGTAATTATTAATTGTATTTACACACATAGTTCTTTTTTCACTTTTTTGTATATACACCATTTCTACCTTTGTGGAGAAAACACTAGTGATTGACAGGGGGATCTCCCCTAAGGTCCTGACGAAGAGGCCTTGTGCCTCGAAACATGTTGACCCACATAGGAGAGAGAGCCCATTAATCAGCTCCATCTCTCCGCTTCACTTTTCTTTTAACAATACCAGCCAGTGTTTAATAAAATTCTTTTTTCCACTAGGCCAGGTATTTTTTAACATCTCACCAATATTTCACTCCTGACCCCACTGACACTCACTCCATACACATAGCACCTCCATCTAAAGGTGCTCCGGCGTATCCGCTTGTCGCAGCAATGCCCCGCCCCGCAGCGGGACGGGAAGACCCCGATGATGAAGCATGACACCAAGGGCCCTTTTGGTGTGTGAGGGGTATTTTAACAAAGAAGGTGTATTCCAATGACATCCGGGTATACACCCACCCATTGCGAGGTGGCCCTTGTTTGATTGACCTTTTTCAATAGGATAAACAGGACTACACGCCCAACACTGCAAACATAAGAATCGACTTGTAAAGTACTCATGTTTGGAGTTTGTAAACCTGAGAGTACTACATCACTCTTTTGTATCAGTCATCATCTGCGGCATATTCTCTGACTCAATAATACAACCAACAAACTACTCAGCCAGTGCTCTTCACCCTTGACCTGAAAGTTCTTCATTATTGAGATTTGGGAGTTGCCATTACTCAGTGCATTGTAATGCAATTTTTATAATAATTTATCCAGTGTAAAGGTATCAGTTTGAAAAGCCGTCGTCACAAATTTCAGTTCTATATTAATAATTACACAACTCAGACCTATTTCGCTTTTCCAGGGAGGACTGCCCAATAACTCTATTTGGCAATTACAAGGTAGGTAGCTGCATTACTAGCTTTTGGTCTGTCCTCTGCTGTGCATTCCCCGACGACTGGAAACACGCCGAGGTCAACCCCCTCCTAAAGAAACCCTCAGCGGACCCCACCGACCTCAAAAACTACAGACCCATCTCCCTGCTCCCGTTCCCAGCGAAAGTCATCGAGAAAGCCATCAACAGCCAACTCGCCACATTCATTGAAGAACACAACATCCTCGACTCCTCCCAATCCGGCTTCAGAAAAAAACACAGTACGGAAACCGCCCTCCTCGCCGCAACAGACGACATCCGCACCTTACTGGACAAAGGAGAAACAGTAGCCCTCATCCTCCTCGACCTATCAGCGGCGTTCGACACAGTCTCCCACCGAACCCTAATACGCAGATTCTACGATGCAGGAATCCAGGACAAGGCCCTCGACTGGATCTGCTCCTTCCTCTCCAGCAGGACGCAGCGGGTCAGACTCCCCCCTTTCCTCTCGGACCCCACACCTATCACCTGCGGAGTCCCCCAGGGCTCCTCCCTCAGCCCGACGCTCTTCAACGTCTACATGGCTCCACTTGCCCCCATCGTCAGAACCTACGGACTCAACATCGTGTCATATGCAGACGACACCCAGCTCATCCTCTCCCTATCCAACGAGCCCAACACCGCCAGACGCAACTTTCGAGAAGGCATGGAAGCCGTCGCCAAATGGATGAAAAACAGCTGCCTACAACTAAACACCAACAAAACAGAAGTACTCATCATGGGCCCAAACCCCGACGCCTGGAGTGACACCTGGTGGCCCACCGCCCTCGGAAACCCGCCAACCCCCACAGACCACGCACGCAACCTGGGAATCATCCTGGACTCCGAGCTCAAAATGGACCGCCAGATCAACTCTGTCTCATCTTCCTGCTTCCACACCCTCCGCCTCCTTCATAAGACCTTCAAATGGATCCCCCTCGAACACCGAAAGACAGTCACTCACGCCCTGGTCACTAGCAGACTCGACTATGGCAACGCACTCTATGCCGGAATAAACAAAAACCTCATCCACAAGCTACAGAACATCCAGAACGCCGCCGCAAGACTGGTCCTCAACCTGCTAAAACACTGCCACATCTCCCAGCACCTGCGCACACTCCACTGGCTCCCCGTCGAGGCGAGAATCACCTTTAAGATGCTCACCCACGCACACAAGGCCCTCCACGGCACCGGACCAGCATACCTGAACAGCCGACTCAAATTCCACGCACCCCAAAGGACCCTACGATCAGCCCAGCTTTCCTACGCTGTGGTCCCCCGCACCAGAAAGACCAGATCGGGAGGCCGCTCCTTCTCCTTCCTCGCGGCCAAAGCATGGAACGCCCTTCCGCTCCACCTCAGACAGACAACATCGCTCCCCATCTTCGCAAGAAACCTCAAAACCTGGCTCTTCGACAGACCCCCTCCTTGATGGAATGGAACCTGCACCCCCCCAACCCCCCCCCCCACCCCTAGCGCCTTGAGACCCTTACGGGTGAGTAGTCGCGCTTTAACAAACTCCTGATTGATTGATTGATGTGGTACTCTACCCTGGCTGCTACATGCATCTTTACTGCAGGCTACTCCTTATCAGTTTCCCTAAAGATTAGGACACATTTCTAAAACTGTGCTTAGCTATTTTTTTTATTATATCACTGACTCCAAACACACCACTGCACAGTTCATGTTCATGATGTTCAGAGCAGCAAGAGGGATCCACATAGCCTGCTTGAAGGACATCCAGGCTGGACACCTGAAAATGTCTTATTCCAACTCGCCTCCTTCTTACTGGCTCATTGATTGTGTTGCTCGGTATGTGTGGTGTGGTGCTCTGAACTGTACCATGATTGGTAGTTAAATGGCACCATATTATAATTAGATAGGTTGGGATGGGAACAGGCTTAAAGGGGGCAGGTTCCACATGAATCAGTACATCAACTATCCAGGCTTGCTGACAGCATCAAAGCCAAGGTGTAAGTTTGGACCAGTTCACTGATAGAGTGTAGTGAGGGAAGGCAGTGAGGGCACATCAATTGGACAGCCTTGTATGTTGCTAGAGAACGGATAAGATGAGGTCTGGCGAGCCCAAAAGAATAGACAGAGATAGCACTGCAGCAGGCAAACACAAACAATGTCATCACGTTGGCGACGACCACTAGTTACACAATTAAATCTCTCCCCTAGCTCATCTGTCAGGATGCATACTATGGGGGAGAGATGAGTGAAAGGTCTCATCCCCGGCAAATACAAGTACAAATTAAGCACCGATATAAGTTGGGACTGATGTATGTTCTTGTACATGGTAGGGGTAGTATCTCTCCTAGTTCAGATATGTGTGAAAAACTCTGACAACTTTGCATAATGAACATTTAGGTCTAATCCTATATTGATTAGCTGTTCTATTGTGTTGTAGGTGAAAAGTGAAAATGTGTTGAGACTACACATTGACACTCATGGGTAATAAAGTAGGTCCTTTTACTTTTAGCCACTGCAACCTTATATACAATTGGAGGTTTGAGAAATATTTGGACCATTTGAAAGATTATTCTACCATGATATTAATCTCAAAATATCCCCTTGGCCCTATGAATTTGGATAGTTTTAGAGCGAAGTAGAATACCCAGTGCTCTACTGTTCTTCATTGTCAATTTTGTTATGGCATCCTGGAATCTAAAGCAGGTGCATCTTTCCCTCCCTGCAGGCACTCCTGTTTGTTTCTGCTTCTTATATTACATGGGTATAAAGACTATTAGCTTAGCCATACAAGCCTGTAAGTAGACTAGTGAAGCTAAGAGAATTTAGTCAGAGTCCAGACGTCTATTGTTCTCCACTGCGCCAGTGATTTCTAAACTTACCCTCCAAGGAACAGGGCAGTCTATTCCATACTTCTGCTGCTGTCTAATATTGCTCTCTATTTATAATTTTGCAGTTCTCAGTGACAGCCTAGTGTCTGAACCAGCATACAGGAAATGTAATGCCTTATTTATGAAGTAAACATATAAATAAATAAAACGAATTTCGTTGCGCGCACTGCATCGCATTTGGTAATGCAGTGCACACAACGAAATTCGTTTTATTATTTTATATGTTTACTTACCTGTTAAAGTCCGTAATCCATACATTACAACCCCCCACCCTGCCCCTCCCCCTCCCTACATCATCGCCCTGCAGTTACACCTACCTCCGGCCGTTGCTGTCTATTGTGTCTCAAGGATGCCACACTGAAAAGTGTTGCATCGCTGTTTTACCACAGCGATGCAACACTTTTCATAAATGAGGCCGTCAAATGCGTAGAAAAAGGAATGTCATTGAAAGAAGCATGTTGGGCAGAATTATGTTTAGCAAGTCACAACTCACAGAAAAAATAAGAAAGGGGCCGGAGAGGAATGTCAGGCCCCTACAACACTATGGTGATTGTGCATATTTTGATATTCATTTGCCCTGGAAAGACACAAAATGTATTAGGCACCACATGGTCTTTCTGAGGCTAAGGTACAAAAGGTACACAATGCGTAGAAGCCTCAAAGTATGGCCATACATTCATGCTCCATCCTCTGCTACATACCTCCACCACGCCTTCCATTTCTCACTTTCACCTACTCACATTATCCTCACTGATCTTTACCACCACCACGAGGCTCACTCGGGCTTATGGTCTCATACTACGGTCACCACCCGACCCCCTCTTCCCTCCACTTCCTTGGTAAATTACAAGACATATGTGCCCGTTTCACGTATTCATTAATACATACTTTTGTTCTTATTTTCTATAACAGTGAAGGAACAGTAGTTTGTAGGCTATTTTGTGTCACCTGACCAAAAAACACGAACTAAGAATGATCTATTAACGAACGGCGCTTGCAAAAGGCACATTGCCATATGTTTTCTCGGTTTTTTAATAAATACAATAAAGAGGGAAAAAAGGAAAGCTGAAAACATAGAAAGCTTGTGCACTTGTTACTACTAATTTTAATAGGAGCTTTAAAAAAAGAAAACCTAAATGTCATGTTGCTTTTCTCTGTTTATTGTTCTGATTTAACCATATTCAGTGTATTGTCTAGCGCTTCTCAAATTTATAATAGAAGCCTGCCATGGTGCCGTCTGGAGTTTTTATCTTTTCATCAAACTCCCTTGTGCTGTAGCAAAATACAGGCTTCACTGATCCAAAATTAAAAAAAATGGTGTGAAATAATCAATAAACAATTTTTTTTAGTTCACTGAATTGTTTAAAAAAAACAAGCAATTGTGTGTATTTGGGAAACAGTGGTACCACTTCCTAGAAATATTTGTAGTTATACAGATTCAAAAATGTTAATATACAGTAACCTGCATTCAACAATTGTGATTTCCATGGCAACCACTTGATCTTGCTCCCTCTAAAATACAAATGTTTCTTCATTTCATACAAACACATTTTTAGATCTCTTCAAAGAAATGATTTTCATTCAGTAATAACAGATTATATAGTATTATAATTTTAACAAACTCGTATTTTTCCTTTTAACTAGTTTCTCACCATATATTTTTGAAGGCACATCTACTAAAATCAAACTTGTATTGATACCAAATGTGCTTTTTATAAACTTTCTTAGGATAAATAATATTTAACATGATGCAAAATATATGGCCAGAACTCTGTATATCACGATACAGAAATTAATATAGTTATAGTTTGAAAACATAATCTTACACACGTGGACAGGCACACATAATGATTGCGAGCTCGATTCACAAATGAGAAACATAATCCCCAATAAAATTGTGCTTTTTCAAAATTCGTTATCTGAGATTTTGCAAAATATCCCTTAATCAGGGCCACTTGAATTATGTGATTTTGCGGCATAATTCTGCTTTTGCTGTGTTTCCCATATAACTCATATTGAGCTGGATAATTTTGCAGATCTTCACAAAAAATAGTGTCTAACTAAAACGTAACAAAAGTACCTGAAACACAGCTAGACATGTTGTCACACAGCAGAAGGCCCTCCAGAAAGATTGACTGGTCATCTTTCAATTGCTTATTGCTGCATTTTGGTGATACACTGTTAGTAATAAGGTGTAACCTTTGCCAAGACAATGTTAAACTGAGTACGAATGACAAAATAAAGAATTATATTCCAAAGTGTGCCACCTTATCCAACATGTGCAATTTCTTGACACAAAATGTAGTTACTTCTGCCTGATTATTTGGTATTTCTATGTTCGTCAGCAGACCATTGAGTTGATGCCTTAGAACAGGAGAAGAATTTGCATAGTCCACCATAAGTTTCCTTACCTATGTGTTTAAGCAGATTGCTATGCTCTGAAAGTCTCTTTTGGTCTAGCGATTACCATAGTTATGGATTTGTAGGAATCTAGCCATTGTGCTGGATTTTGAGAAGGCCTGTGAGGAATGTTTAATTACCTTGTCATAACCAGAGAAATTTACTAATTGTGTGTTACTCTTGTATTGCATAATAATTTATACATTCTGCAGTTCAGCCAGATGAATTCCTTCGCATAAAACAACATTTCTATGAGGGCTGGAAGAGGGAGCAGTCCCTCCATATTGAAAAGTCGCTGCAGAATACATTTTAATCTGGAGTGATTTTTAAGCTTAGAGAGACTACTCCCTCTTGCAACCCTCTTTAGAAACCACCGCAGTGCATACATCTTGGTGCCCTTACAAATTTTGCAGTAATTACTGCAGAGTATGTAAGGGTGGTGACAGGTATGCACTGCATTGAACTTTAATTTGCAGTGATTTTAAACATAGAGGGACTGCTCTCTCTTCCAGCCCTGTTTAAAAATCATTGCACAGCAGTGCATATCCTCAGCACATTTCCATAATCTGCTCTACAGTGATTATTGCAGAGTGTATAAGGGCACCGATGGGTATGCACTGCAAAGTGATATGCAGTGGTTTCTAAAGTTTAGAAATCACAGCAAATCACTCGGCAGCAATGCCCCTATATAGTCTACAGTAATCATTACAGAGAATATAATGGCACTGAAGGGTAATTGCTTGCGCTAGTTTAATAAGATGTGAGGGTGTATTTTGCGCTAGGAAAATAGTGCCAAATGCCCATTCTGCCTCGTTGTGGAATTTCACAGAATCTCACTTAATTTTTTTTTTATTTCAAATCATTTTTATTGAAAATTTAGGATAAAACAAAGGAAAAACATTACAAAAAAGCTTCAATTACATAGATGGATTGATACATGTTAATTAAATGACACTTACACTTAAGGAAAAGAAACATAAGATAAGAGAACCAAATACATGGCATCCAAGCTAGCAGCAATAGGGTCGTTCAGACGGCCAGATGCAAGCTGAATCAGTAGGGAAACATACAAGAGTAAAACACAGTTACACCCGTTGCTTCACAGGGGGTCATATTGAAAATGCTTAGCATCGAGGGATTTCCATAGTTTTGTATTTGAGGGATGCCAAGTAGTCGACTGCAACGCTGGGTTGTCTGCCCCTCTCAAGAAGAAGAGCCATTCCCGCCATATTGCAAAGGTAGCTTCTGACGAGCTTTTCCACTTACACAAGATGACCTTGCAAGCCAGTGTCAGCATTAAATCAAGAAGTTGGCGGTCCTGAATGTCATGAAGCTGTGGGTCTAGCGCTCCTAAGATAACATAAATAAATTCCCTAGTGGGATTGATGTGGAAGGTTTGGCGAATACAATCGAAAATCCTCCCCCAGAATGTCTGTAGGATAGGGCAGAGAAAAAGCATGTGTGCGAAATCCCCTACCCCTGTTTGGCAGTTCCAGCAATTAGGCGTGTCTCTCAGATGACATTTAAACAATCTCTGTGGAGTCCAGAACGCCCTGTTCAGCAACATATATTTTGTCTGACAGAGATTTGGAGACACTTTGTTAGCTAAGGCGGTTTTATAAATTATGTCCCAATCTAACACTATCCCCGTCGTGTTGGGCTCAGATTCCCATTTACCTTCCGCCTTTTTGTGGGATTTCCCTGGCAGTGGTAGGAGCAATTTATAGACTCTAGATACAAAGTGGCCAACATGAGTAAAGTGTGGAAGATGCGTCACAAGCCAAGGAGTGTCGGTGGTGAGATTACGTTTGGAAATGATAGCTTTCAGTTTTAGGAAGTGGTAGAAGTCTATGGGGGACAAGTCATATGTCGTCTGTAATTTCGAGAAGGGAATGGGCTGCGCTCCCTCGTAGAGATCTTTAACCATGTTAATGCCCCTTTCAGACCATGATTCCCAGAAAAGTGTTTCGCCGTCTATTTTGAACATAGGGTTCCTCCAAAGTGACAAACAAGTGTTTTTTTTGATAGTGAGGTTAGTTTTGTGGGCTTGATCGAGCCGTAGTAAAGCTCGTCTGGTATTCAGTAGGATATATTTGGAATGAGGTAGATGTGACAAGTTCATACTAAGAAGGGTCGGTAAAGGAGCATGTGCTATAATAGATTTTTCAATGTTTAGCCACACTGGAACATATGGTGGGGAGTCCACTAGCCATAAGGTTTCCTGCTTGCAAAGAAAAGCTGTCTCGTAGTTCCTGAACGAGGGGAGACCCAGGCCGCCTTTTTCTTTTGCCATCGGCAGCTTTTTCATAGATATCCTGGCTTTCTTCCCCCGCCACAAAAACTCACCAAACAGCCTGTCCACTTTCTTAATAAAGTCGTCCGTACAAGTCATAGGAAGCATGCTAGCAAGGTAGTTCACCAGAGGGGTGGACATCATTTTGAGAGTCTCTGCTCTGCCCCACCAGGAGAGAAACTTGGGTGACCAACCATCTAATAGTGTTGAGATCTTTTTCAGGGTTAGTTCCTCATTGGTTCTCAGTGTTGAAATTAAATCCTTCCCAAAATCAAGGCCTAGGTACTTGAAACAGTGTGGTTGCCAGGTGAGGCCGGAGTCTCCAAGGATCTCACTATTCCCAATATTGTTGAGGAGTTTGACCTCCGTTTTGTCCTTATTTAGCTTGTAGCCCGATACCTTGGAGAAGTCATCAATGGTATGCATGAGTGCCGGAATAGCCTCATCCGCTCTCTCAGACAAAATTAGCACATCATCCGCGTACGCGGTCAATTTTATGTTACAATCCTGGAATGGAATACCAGCAATTGCATCATTATGCCTTATATGAAACAGGAACGGTTCAATTGCCAACAAAAACAAGGATGGGGAGAGGGGGCATCCCTGTCTCGTACCCTGCTTCAGGGACAGGGAAGAGGAGAAAGAGCCACCCGCCCTAACCTTTGCAGTGGGGCAGGCGTAAAGTGACATGACAAGTTTCGTAAACGTTGCTCCTAGATTGAATTTATTTAACACGGCCTCGAGAAAGGCCCAGTCTACTTTATCAAAAGCCTTCTCGGCATCCAATGTTATTGCCGCCGTTGGTGTATCTAAGAGTTTAGCTTTCTCCAGGACGTGCGCAAGAACTCTGGTGTTATCACTGGATAATCTATTTTTAAGAAACCCTGCTTGAGAAGGGTGGATCAGGTTAGGGAAAACATGTTGAAGGCGTGCCGAGAGAATCATGGCTAAGATCTTGCAGTCTAGATTAATTAGGGAAATAGGTCTATAATTTTTTGGAAGGGAGGGGTCCTTGCCGTCTTTCGGGAGGACAGCGATAGTAGCTTCCGCCAGAGTTCCTCTTACTGCACCCGTATCGCTTATTTCACGGAACAAATGGAGGAGGGGGTCCACCAAAAAGGAGGCGAAGCTTTTGTAAAATTTAGCAGTGAAGCAGTCAGGGCCGGGAGCTTTACCACATTTTAGAGTCCTAATTGTTTTCTCTATTTCAATTGCCGTAATTGGTTCGTTGAGCCTTAGTTGATCATCTAGGGAGAGTTTCGGTAGGTCACATTCGTTCAGGTAGTCCTGAATCTTATCCTCCTCTACAAATGGATTTTTGGCATAGAGGGTTTCGTAGAAGTCTTTGAAAACTTCTGCTATTTCGTCTGGTTCAGAGTGGCCCACCCCCGATGAGTCCTTAATGACGTTAATTGAATTCCTTTGGACTTTAAACTTTAGATAAGCGGCCAAGCTCTTACCCGCTTTGTTGGATTCGCAAACTTTGAGTCTACGTCTCCTGTCTAACCATACGCCCGCTCTTTCGCTAACAAGTTTATTGTATTCATATTTCTTAGCTGTCATTGTGTCGAGAATTACTCTGTCCCTATCTATTAGATGCTTGTTTTCTAGATCCGATATCTCTCGCTCCAGTGTTTCCAGTTTAGCATTGTGATCCTTGTTCATTGCTGAACGGATTTTGATACATACCCCCCTGATCGTGCTTTTTAATGCTTCCCATCGAACTAAGTCAGAAGTATCCCCTCTTTCATTCAACTCCAGATACGAGAGAATGGCAGATTGGATAGCGAGTCGATGATTATCTTTATTCAGTATTTCGTCATTTAAACGCCACGATGTGTGTCGTGAAGAAGGCTTGGCGTTGGTTATGGAGAGGGAGATACACGAATGGTCGGACATAACCCTTGGTTCAATAGAAGAGTCCTCTATTCTCGGAACCCCATTCTGTGTGATTAGGATGTAATCAATACGCGAATAGGAATCATGTGGTGACGAGTAAAACGTATAGTCCCTGTCTGTGGGATTTTGTAATCTCCATGTGTCAACCAGGTGGAAACGTTGGCACAAGTTAAGGAGAGCCTTGTGAGACTTGTTAGATTTGAAAGTGCATCGTGAGTCCCTATCTAGGAGTGGGTCCATTGGAAAGTTGAAATCACCCCCCAGTATGTGTATAGCAGAGTCCGGAATAGTCTCAACCTGTTTTGCTAACCCCTCCCAGAAAGTTAGGTCACTAGTGTTTGGAGCATAGATGTTGGTGACATAGAACTCTGTGTTGTCTCTACTTAGTTTGGTCGTAACCCATCTACCCTTCTCGTCTGCTGATGAAGAGAGTAACTCAACTTTTGAACGTTTAGCTATCAATATCAATACTCCATTTTTCTTCCCCACCGCATCAGAGCCTACTACTTCAGAATAATATTTGTTTCTTAACGTGTAGAATTGTTTGCTGTCTAATTTGGTTTCTTGTAGCAACATAATATCTCCTTTCTGCCTGCGCAAATAGTCCAGTATCTTTTGCCTTTTAACGGGTTGATTTAAACCCTTTACATTTAAAGACAGAATTTTTAATTTGTCTGTCATGGCCACCCCAAGTGGCGTATCAATAGTAGAGCGCGTCATTCTAAAGAATTACAGATAGAGTATATTAGCATGATTCTCAGAGAAAGTGGCTCAATGTGATACAGTGAGATCATGGAGTGTTGCAGACTCAATGACCCGTTCAGTGAAGCACCCGAACCATAGGAATGTCGAGTAATCGAGCAAGCTTATAAGGATGACATGCAAACGCCAAATCTTGTCGGCATAAATAAAGAAAAAGAGAAAGCAAGAAAATGAAGACCAATACATACAACACATACCCCCCCCAATCTGCCCACACCCGCCCACCCCCCCTCCCCAACCGCAAACAGAAGGAATCTCACTTAATTTTAATGTAATTCCACAGAATTCAGCAGAATCAAATTCTGCGTATTTCACTCACCCCTAATTTTGAGCACCTCATAGTGTGAGTAGGTTGAGAGCCCTAACATGAATATTAAGCAATTATTGTATTACATAGTGATTATCACCACTGTGTATTTAGGGTTAGGCCTGGATGAAATCTTGTGTAATATCCAGCATTTCATTTTAAGATTGCTACACCCTAATCCTGAAATTACACTATTACACCACGCCGTGTAATTGAGACTTTTTTCAGGTAAAATCCTATCACACATGTACAGAAAGAACGCTAACACACTAAGGAACACATGCATCAACCTATTTAGGAAGTGCAAACGGTGCGAATCGGTAAATTTGGCCGTTTGCACTTCCTAAATACGTTTTTGGGATGCATCAAACTCTTTTTCAGAATTTGCATTTTTTTGCATTTCTTAAAAATGCAAATGCATTTAAGGAATCGCATTTGTGCGATTCCGTAAATGCAATGCATCATTTAAAAAAAAAAATGTGAATTATGAAATAGGAAGTGCAAATTAACACGAGGTTGACCCTTGTGTTAATTTGCGAAAATCTGTCAAAAAGCAAAAAAAATGAATTTTTTAAACTGTCATGTTACAGACACACATGTCCTTAGGACATGTGTGTGTGAAACATGCACTTTCAAATGCATTTCAGGGGTGCAGGGGGGGGGTCCTTTGGACCCCCCCTGCACCCTTGGAATGCATCAACAAATTGCGAATTTGTAAATGCCTTCCCATTGACTCCTATGGGCCTTTTGGCCCATAGGAATCAATGGGATTTGCGAAAATGCACTTAGGAATTCGCTATTTATTTGCGATTCGGTAAAAATTGCGATTTTTACCGAATCCCAAATCAATAGCCCAAAAAATGATGCATAGCATTTTGCAATTCTTAATTTGCGATTCGGTAATTTTCGCAAATTAAGAATCGCAAAATCTATGAATGATGCATGTGCCCCCATGGAACTGATTACAATGTCGGGGGGAGTTGCCTTCAACCCACACAGTCACGGATTCGGGGCCAACCGTACTCCAAATCAGCTGTACGACAGCATGATTAAGATGAGACTGCACACTGTGCGGTCGAATACTCCCATTTCTTTATGGGAGTTTGTGCTACAGTCATAAACTAGGTGAAGCACAATCTCCCACAGAGAAATGGGAGTTTGTGTAAATCCTTCCACCCTGTGGCAGGCACCTCAAGGTGCCTGCCACATGGTGCAGGGATTTACAGGGGGCCCACAACCATAGGCTGCGGTTGCAAGGGGGCCCTGCAAGGAGCCCCCAAAGTTACTATCCTAAAGCCGTTCCATGTCGGAAAGACCGGCATGGAAAGCCTGTGCAAACCGAAATCGTAATCCCGATTTCAGGCTGGTTCCTAACTGGCCAATGCGCTCCTTGAGCCCATGAGAAGTCAGCCTGTTTCAATTCCGACCGCCTAGATTGTAATTAGGCATTCGGAATTGAAACAATCAATGTCGGTCGGAAACCGACCAACATCATAATCAGCCCCTAAATGTGAGTCGCAATTGTTCTTGTCATGCATATTTTTTTAGCACAAAAGTATCCTGAACCTAAAAATCGATTTAAAGAAGCATTTTGCATGAAACATTAGTGCTAAATACAGAAACTGGTATTTTGCTTAATAACGCACAATTCTGCATAATGTTCAGTGCATTTTGCCGTGACAAAATTATGGTTCAGTCACACTTTCCTTTGAAAAGACATTTTCTGATTGGTCTATAACTTTGATTTCCATGGACAAATCTGCACCAAATTTGGCACTCGGAATCACATGTAGCTAAAGTCATGCAAGCTTTTATGTAATACTGAGCGGAGAAAAAATTGAAGGACTCATGCCAAGCTTGGCAAGAATGTGGAACTTTACTCCAAAAGTATGCTTTTTGTCGTTCAGTTTAAAGCCATTTAGGACTTTTCTGAGATATTAGCATTAAAAAAGGTGCTGAGTGTGCTTTAAATGACTTATTGATACCTTTGTATGTCTTAATAGTTGAAAAATCATTGATGATTGTGCATGCAATGTGGTTGGCAAAAAGCAAGTTACACGTAGGGCATGTATTTCCGCTTTTTTGCAGATCAAATAAGGGGCTCAAAGTAAAGGGGTGGTAAATACGTTTTGGTTTGCTGATAACTTTGGTATTAATTAATAAATATCTAAGAAATTGTGATACACTTTACCTATTGGGATATATTTTGGTATCTTCCAGTACATATAGACCCAGCAGAGGATTCAGTTAAAAAGGGAGCAAAAGGTATGCATTTGTTAATACATTTGGCACTTTCTGATGACTCTGCACAAAATTTAACAGGAGTCAAAAAGGATTAGTTTTCTACCAATATGTCATGTTATCCATCAATAAGGGGTATAGGTAAAGGTGGGGAAATACAGTTTTCATTTGCTTATAACTTTGGTGCTTTTGATGACTTTGTATGAAAGGAGGCAGGTAGGTACCAAGTTATGGCCAATGCCGATATTTCCAGTTTTGTTCAAACCACTGGGAGAGGGTCAGGGAGTGTTTTGGGGGGCGGTCTCTGGGAGCGGGATCACAACATGTTTTGTTTGCTAATGTTGTTGACACCTTTTGATGGAGCTGCTCGAACTTTGACAGAGACTGAACATGTTTTGCTTACTCCTGGTATTCTCAATTTCATGAAAGTCCAGGCAGGTGAATAGAGAACATCAGGAGAACAAAAACACAGGAATTCACTTATTGGTTATTTATTATGCAGAGAGCACACACTCTCAAAAGCCCAAACGTTCACCAGTTAGAGTACATAATGTTAAATGCACATCATAAGCCAAACATACAAGCAAAATATGCAAATAATCAAAAAATCTATAACTAGCAACACATATATATTTACATAAAAATATTGTCACTGGGCAAATCACAGTTAGAGATTAGTTATGGTTCCCAAGAAACCCTCATATTCAAGAGTTGTGGTATGCAATGCACAATTGACAGAATAAATCGAACCTCTGCCATGGTTTGATATTGGCAGGCTGACTTTGTTTTTACTATGTCATCTGCAAAGTGGTGTTCTGAGCATGACGAGCTGCATGACTTATGATGTACATTAAACATTGCATTCTCTAACTGGTAACATATGGGCTTTTTAGAGTTTGTGTTTAATTTGAACTACAATACTAACTAAAAATATCACACAAAATAACGCCTTTTCAGCTAATGACTGAGCTG
Source organism: Lissotriton helveticus (assembly GCF_964261635.1). Classification (NCBI taxonomy): domain Eukaryota; kingdom Metazoa; phylum Chordata; class Amphibia; order Caudata; family Salamandridae; genus Lissotriton; species Lissotriton helveticus. The sequence goes on from NC_136072.1 coordinate 250,485,241, forward strand.
CCAGACTAGGAAAAGTTATGACAAGGAGCCCTGGAAAGCTAGCCATCCTTTTAAATCTTTAAGTTACACGATTTCCTCTGAGAGAGATACTCTCTCATTGCTTTTTTGTCTAACAATGTCACAATTTAACAAACCAATACAACCTAATAGACAGAGGAAAGAGACATTCTTACTGCTCCTATTTTCAAGCTGGGTGATTATCATGCTCACAAAACTTTCACTCTGTCATTTTACAGAAATGTTTTGCTTTGATTTCTGTAGCACATAACGCCATAAACAGTCAATATTGTTTCTTCCTTTTTTTCAGTTTTGTGGTCTTTGGTCTAAAGATTCAGGGTTTAGAAGCATATTTTGGGTCTTATTTATTTATTTTATAAACTGCAGAGAATCAGTAAATATCAAAATCATATTTAATATTTTTGCTACCTTTTATTCTTTCTCTGATAGGTAGAATGGCTGGTTTCATAAGAATCTTTCCCAATATGTATCATCACATTTACTCACAGACCGAGGACGAGTGAAACCCTTTGACACATCAGCCCCCTTTTCTAGTGAGTGAGTATTGATAGTAGGTGAATTGCCAAACATCCCAGACTTTAAACATTTAATGCAAGGTATAGTTACAGGTATATGTGAAAAGAGTTCACAAAACCTATATGAGAATGAGCACATTCTATTTAAGTGGTTAATCAGGGAAACTTTATCATTCAATTTGCATCATTCTCAATATCAATAAGTCGATCAGAGTAACTGAACTTCCAAGAAAAACCCAAATAAAGCATCAAATTGTCTTATATACTCTTTATATTCATTCTTTCATGATCGTTTCACATTTATGACAAATGAAGACACTGCCAATGCCTTTTGTCCCACAACATAGGGACTTCTTCAGGGTTGGTAGAAAACACCCAAGACAAAGACTTACAAAACATATTAACAACATGGTTATAATCACATCAGTACATTGTTATAAGACAAAACATTCTACATGAGAGTGTGACATTGCATGTAATCAACTGTTAGGATACTGTTAAAAACTACATATAACAATATACAGAAATTCACTACATAAAACATTCTATCAGTAAAATGTGTTGGTTTTCCTTGTACAGCTTACCTTTTTTAAGGTGTAAACTCAATGGTTCCTGCATTTAAGTTATTAATACCAACCCGCAAGTTAAACATGTTTTGAAGACACATTTAAGGTCTGTATTTTGGAATTGCAGATTTGCTAACACAACAGAAGGCGAAAGGCCTATTTTAATATTTCTCTGAGTGTCTCAAACAGCAGATGCTTTTTCTGTCTTTTCAGATAGATTTGCAACACTGAACACTTAGGACTCTTTTTACAATAGGATAAGGACCAGTGCCTTGTGTGACAAAATACATTTTGGTAAGTGATAATGATATTGCACTGCAAGAGGTTATTGTTTGTGTACTCATATACTTATTTGGAAGTTTTAATTTGAGGTCATATCCTAATGAAAATAATGAAATCCCAAACCTGAGCATTACATTTAATAGTTAATACTGTTTATGTCTTTAGCCTAATAAGGGGATACTCAATATATTTTTGAATAGTTATTTAGTTATAAGGATCCCATGCATAGAAGATTTGTTTTAAATGTTTATTGTATACTTGTCTTTTGTTCTTTTTTCCTTTTTTTCTCTTAACATTTTATAGATAGAATGTTTTATGTTGTGAATTTCTATATATTGTTATATGTATTTTTTAACTGGGTCCTAACAGTTGATTACATGCAATTTCACATTACCACTTAGAATGTTTATGTCTTATAACAATATACTTATGTGATTGTAACCATGTTGGTAATATGTTTTGTAAGTCTTTGTCTTGTATGGTTTTCAACAGCCCTGCAGAAGTCCCTATGTTGTGGAATGAAAGGCATTGGCTGTGTCTTCATTTGTCATAAATGTGAAACGATCATGGACAGAACGAATATAAAGAGTATATAAGAAAATGTGATACTTTATTTGAGGTTTTCTTGGATGTTGAGTTACTCTGATTGACTTACTAATTTTGAGAATAATGTGAAGGTTTCCTTGATTAACTGCTTAAATAGAATGTGTTCCTTCTCCTATATTTTTTGTGAGCTTTACCTTTGGGGTGTTCTTAATGGTTCACCCTGGAAGAGAGCACATCCTTATTAGGAATTATACACTGTGCTGCATTTATATACCACAACAATTTTTTGTATTCTTGATAAGTGAAAGGGAAACAACCTTTACAACGCAACTTTTACAACGCACTACCATTACAATGAAACTTTTACAATGCAACATCCATTACATCGCATGCCATTACAACGCAACCATTACAACGCATGACACTACAACGCATACCACTACAACCCATGTCATTACAACGCATAACATTACAACGCATAACATTACAACGCATAGTACCCTTACACTTTCCAACACTTACCCTTCTGTTGCACCCCCTGGAGTTGGAATAGTAATTTTTACCCTACACTATCCAACACTTACCCTACTGTTGCACCCCCCTGGAGTTAGAATAGTAATTTTTACCCCTACACTATCCAACACTTACCCTACTGTTGCACCCCCCTGGAGTTAGAATAGTAATTTTTACCCCTACACTATCCAATACTTACCATACATGCAATGTAATGTTATGCATTGTAATGGTATGCGTTGTAAAGTTATTATGCGTTGCAATGGAATGCGTTGTAATGGTAGTTTATAAAAATTCATTGTAATGGCATACGTTGCAATGGAATGCGTTGTAATGGATGTTGTGTTGTAAAAAATGCGTTGTAGAGGTATGCATTGTAAAAGTATGCGTTGTAACATCATACATCCATGTGAAAAGAGTGCTATCACCAAGCCTCTGGGAAAGTGGTGAAAACATGACACCAGACTTTTGTAAAACATGAAACGCAATGTCACTTGGAATGCTGCTGCAAAAAATTCTTACCTAATTCAGCAAATGTTGGTATGATATTGTTTGTATTGGCGGTGCTTTAACTACATATATGAAACAGGTGTGTGAGGAATTGTCAAAATCAATACCTGAGCTGAAGCATTTCCCTGTAAGAGAGCCTTGCCACTTGCTAGATGGTATGCTGAAAGCATCTTTATATTCTTCAGAGTTAATGAAGAATTTTATTGACTTTGTAGTCCATTCTGGTGCACTGTTTTGTTATGCGGGGGAACTGACATACAAATATTTCTCATTTTGTGCTTTGTGTGGCATCAAAGAAAGAGTCAATCTACCTGTGCCATTTTGCCAGTGGTTCTCAGTCCTAGAGGCTGTGAATGCTATATTATCCACGTGGCTACCATTTACCGAATGTTTGCTTAGTTAGGATTCTAAAGGCAAGAGATGTGAAGATCTTCGGTCACAGATTGATATTGCTGTGAAAAAAGTACAGTCTACCTAAAACTTAGATTTTTATCGTAAAACATTACTGTTATAGTGGGCATAAGTAAAAAAAACTAGAGTCTGAAACACTTTTGTCTACCAAGCATCCAGCGTAATTGGTGTAAATGTAAAACATCTCTTTGAGAGTAGGATGGGCGATGAAAAAGTCCTTAATAATTTTGGCCATATATTGAAGGTACTCTTCATCAAGCAACAGAGTTCTTTGAAAGGACCATTTTGAGTTCAATTTAGGACTTTTAAAAGGGAGCCTTAGTTCCAGTATAACAGGATTATGATCAGAAACCAGTTGTGGTAATAGCTCTATCTCCACATTCTCCATAAATGATGATGAAATAAAAAAATAGTCTAGGCGAACAAACTTCTGATGGGGGATTGAAAAAAAAGTATATCCAGAGTCATTAGATTGCAACCTATTCCACACATCAAATAATCCGTTCTCTAGAGCTAGTTCTCTTAAAGCTCTATAAGTTCTAGTCCTACGACCAGTATATTTTAAATTAGATCTAATATTACAATTTGATTCGACATGGACATTCAAATCCCCGCACAAAATTATGGGTTGAGGCCAGGTTGACAATTCCGAGCTAACGGTATTAAATATTTCGCCTTCATCCAAATTAGGACCATATAAACAACAAACAGTAAACTTATGGCCTTCCACAACTAGTTCTGCCAGACCCCATCTCCCCCATTTGTCCGCTAAAGTTCTAACGCATTTACCAACTCCTTTTTTCATACAAATCGCGATACCTCTTTTAACCCCCGTTTGTTTAGAAGTTACTAGTAATTCAAGCCCCAGATTTCTCAAAAGCGTTCGCTTATCCCAAGGGATATGTGTCTCTTGTAAACACAAAATATCAAGACTTAGCAACTGAATCAATCTACGTAGAACTCCTACTTTTTTGGGGTCATTAAGGCCATTAATATTTAAAGTACATACTTTGATCTTCCTATCCATTTATAACATAATTGTGGATCTAAAAAATGTAATCATTATTTCTTCTTTCCTGAATACACAGAAGGATAGAGATAAAAAAGATCTCAGAGTTGAAACAAATTTGTGCCAAAGAACCTGACCACTAGCAACTACCACTGCCTTACACCCCCACCACCAACCCTGCCCCCCCACCCTCCTCCCACCATTATTAAGGACTTTTTCCTCTACAACAATGAGACAGCCTCAGTCCAAGTTGTGTGGGATACTTTTAAATCTGTTGTTAGAGGCGAAACTATTAGTTACTCAAATTTTAAACGAAAGAAAACACAAGCTGAATTCAAGAATAAATTAGTTCAAATTCGGGATGCCGAAATAAATCTAGTCTTAGCACTCAGAAATGGTCAGGGTGCGGATGAGGCTCAGCATCTTTTAACTGTTAAAAGGTCTGTCCTATATTCTTATATAACAGATCAGGTGGCGGTTAAATACAAACAGCACAGGGCTGAGTGTTATGAATATAGTGAGCAAACGGGGAGGATTTTAGCTCGGCGGCTCAGACAGAAAGCTATGCAAAATGAAATAGTCGGAGTTGTAGATTTAGAGGGAGCACTACAAGAGACCAGGGTAGGGATACTGCAAGCGTTCAACTCTTTTTATAAGGCTTTATATAACAAAGATAACAATGAAACTAATACTGCCAGTGCCCCAATGGAATATTTGAATAATATTGATAGCACACCACTTTCTGAAGATCATAGAGATTCTTTTACAGCTCCTATCACATGGCAGGAGATTGAAATGGCAATTCTTAGTCTTGCTCCTGGGAAAGCAATGGGGTCAGATCAAATCCCTCTTGAATTTTATCGTACCTTTAGAAATATTCTCAAACCTGAGCTAATTAAAGTCTATCATCAAGCTTTTCAAGGGAATCCACCCGCTTCATGGTCTATGGCTATTATTGTAGTATTTAACAAGAAAGGAAAAGATCCAAAAGAGCTAAGCTCATATCGCCCAATATCTCTCATCACATCAGACAGCAAAGTCTTTTCCAAAATTCTGGCTAACAGATTGAACGATATAATGCCCAACTTAGTGTGTAAGAATCAGCATGGTTTTATTAAGAAGAGAGATACCACAGATCATGTTAGACGCATTATTGCTTTGTTAGACTGGGCACAGGCCACGGAATCCCCGGTCGGGGTCATCCTGTTGGACGCTGAAAAAGCCTTCGACTGGGTTGACTGGGGGTTCCTGTGGTCTGTCCTGGTTTGGAAGGGCTTTCCATCTGAATTTATTACAGCTATTCAGGCGTTGTATTGTAACCCTACGGCAATAATTCGTATTGGCATGGAGATGTCCGACCCTTTTTCGATCAGCAGGGGAACAAGACAAGGCTGTCCTTGTTCTCCACTACTCTTCGCGCTATACATAGAACCATACCTGATTAAACTTATGCGAGACACAAGGATTCCTTCGGTTAAATTGTATCAGTTTGAGCACAACGTCCTTGCCTATGCAGACGATGTCGCCATTGTGACTACTGATGTTGTCTTAGCGCTACCGAAAATTGTAGAACTGGCCCATGAGTTTGGTAGGCTCTCAGGATACAAGCTCAATATCTCAAAAACCCAAATACTACATTCCTCTACTGGTCGACCAGGTGGTGTCGTTCTGGCTTCGACAGTTGCATATCTTGGTGTTACAATCTCTGCGAAGGTAGAGGACATAGTCCAGCTTAATATGGATCCTTTGTTAGTTTCTACTAATAGGACATTAGAGAGACTGAATAATTTGCATCTATCCCTTGTTGGCCGTACAAACGTTGTGAAAATGCTGATACTTCCAAAGTTTCTTTATTTTTTTCGCACCATACCACTTCTTTTTTCCTCATCAGTTTTTAGTAAAATAGATCGAACTATATCTAGGTTTTTATGGGGTTATCGCCGTACCAGGAGATCCATCAAGTGGTGTGTTCTTCCGAGAGTACGTGGTGGTTTAAGCATCCCTAGTTTCCGACTTTACTATTGGGTTATCACTCTCAAATTGATGGGAATCCTATTATTCCAAGATTACAGTTTAGACGAATCTTTAATACCATCTATATATGAAATGTTGTTGGGAACTGAAGTGCGTCAATGTCTGGTAAAATTTTCAGAACCCAGTTATTATAAAAAAAAACAAGTTCAAGATTATGATATCTGTATTTCAGCTATGGAAACAAATTAATAAGAAATTGTATTTCCTATCTAAGTTGAATTACTATACGCCACTATTTGGGAACCCTTTACTACCCGGGATTTTTTCTGATCCTGTCATGCACCGTTGGCACGGTCTACAGATTTGTTCACTTGGGCAGCTATATCAAGATGGATCTTTTGTTTCGTTTGCTGAGTTACAGATGCAATTTGACCTCACTAGAGGCGATTTTTTTAAATTTCTGCAGATTCGCAGTTTTTTGGAATCTAATAATTTACTGCACACTGATTTAATGCACACGTCTGACGTTTTGGAGAGTTGTAGGAAGAAAAATAAAATCGGTGTAATTTATCAATTAATGTTAAACAGAATGCCAGATAACTTAGATTTCTATGTGGAGAAATGGCAAAGAAGTTTGGGAATTGAGGGAATTGATATTTCTAGGGCTCTAGAGGTGGGTAATAGGGTTCTAGTTAATGGTTCCCTTAAAAGCCAGCATTTTATGTCTGTCTTTGACCTGTATTATACACCATCAAAACTAGCAAAATGGAAAGCTCTAAAGGGGACTGGATGCAGCCGTTGCGGGCTTTTTGCCGCTGATTTAAACCACATGCTCTTTAGTTGCCCGAAACTTTTGCAATTTGTGTTTAAAGTTCAAGAATTTTTGAATATTGTGTTGAATGTCAATATCATCTTATCACCTGCATTAATAATATTTGGAATTCAAACGGAACTTACCAAGCTATCGGCAGCTGAAGAAGGTTTTTTATTTATTGCAATGGCAGTATTACGATCTTGCATAACCTCCCGCTGGCTTGACACGGATTCGCCAACGTTTTGTCATTGGCAATCTAAACTATTAAATATTTATAGGCTGGAGAATGCCGTTTACAAATTTAAGGGTCGGAAAAGGAAGATCTTTGGCCAAAAATTATGGTCACCGATCGCAACTTGGATATGAGTATTCTGGTTAGTTTTTCTTTTTCTTTTTCTTCCTTTAGGGTGTTTCTTCTTTCTGTAGTCTTATTGTTATGAATAATTGTGCCTTCTTTTGTTATATGTACTGTACGCTATATAAGCTGTATAATATATGCAATTTACCACTGCCCAAAAAACTCAATAAAAAAATTATTAAAAAAAAGAGAGTAGGATGGGCGATAGTTTCAGCGACTTTGGGACTCCAACATGCTCCATGTTAGCATGCTTGCCACTTGGTAAACAGAGACATGTTTAGGAGCAATTGGGGAAATTTTATTTTACAATGCACGAGAAATGGCTTGCAGTGATGCATAGAAATGTCCCTTCCCCAAACTGGCATTGGAAGTCAATGAAGCGTCAATGTGGTACTGTGCACAATTTATAGATCCCTTCCATAAAGGGGAATTTTCTCTGGACTTTGAAAGGTACAATAACTCTCAGGGCATATGCACCCAGTTCAATCCAAATGTTGCAGAACCTGTCCTAGAGAACTGTAAACTTGAAGTGCACCAGTATTGACATGGAAAACAAAGTAAGTGGCCTGAGTTACAAATGTGTGTAGTGGTTGTTTTGGCGTTGCCAGTCTCACGTACCAATGTTGAGAGGGCCTTTTCACAGATAAAAGTTTTAAAGCAAGCGTGCATGACCAAAGACACACTGAAGAAGTATTGTATGGTATACTACAATAAGTTTGATTTGTAAAAATGTATTTCGACCTTAGATACGCTGTATGTACACTCTCTATATACCATGCACTATCAGTGCAGAAAGCAAGCAATAATGAAAGCAAAGCATTCCATAAAAAAAGGAAAAACACTGTTTATGTTGTTTTTAATAGTGCAAAAAGTGTGCACCCATTAATTTCCACAGCTTTTTTTTATGGTTTTGAAATCACAGGAAAACACTGAAAAAACCTCGCCAGAATTTACCAAAAATAGAAATTGAAAACAGGAAAGACAAAACATATATGAGGCTCCTGGTTTTACTGTTTTTTTTGTTTCCAAATCTGCCAAAACATAATTTTGTTACAACATATTAAGCGGTAGTGTATTTTGGATAACAAAACTACATTTCATCACTTTGTCGAAAGAAATTTAGTTTGGACAGTAATACATTTTGAAAAGCACAAAGATAACTCCACTACAAATTGGCTGCCATACAAACAAAGGTAGACATCCTACAATATACATTGAGGGCATGTAACACCAAGAACACCAGCAGACATAAACAGTTACTTGGGACAACCACATAAGTATATGGCTCAAGTAAGAGTTCTAATTGTTATGTTATTAGTTTCATTTCTATTACTTTTTAAATAAGTACTTTCAACTTCAATAATTTATTTGTCTTCAGTTTTTTTTTCATTTTTACATTTTTTTAAAATTCTATTTTCTCCCATTTTCAGGTTTGATTGCCCTTGTGTGGAGATACCCTTACCCTGTCTGCTTACCTCCTTCCATGACCAATCCCGTACGTCTTTCGTTGTTCAGAGCACAAATGTTTAGCTGGTTGTGGCACTCTTTTCCTATATATTTTTCATTGAACTTTTTTATTTTATTAGATTTTCACTGAACAATACAAACACTTAATTACTCTACACCCCACATTGAATCTTCCATGCCACTCCACCCTCATTTCTCTCATAGTATTTATAGTGGACCCATGTCTTGCCTGTTACGCTATAGCCAGCATGTCACCCTCATCCTTCGTTACTGTCTCAGTTTGCTCCATGCGCCCCATATTTTCTAACACTCTTACTGACATCTCCTTCCTTTGTAGATCTCTCTTTTCCATCATTTTATACATTTCCATGCCCCCCTTCCAGTCCAAAAACCGGTGGGGGTGACCTGTCCCCCCATTTGTGCCACCAAACAGCCTATGTTACCAGGATCTTCTGATACCGTGTCAGATCCGCGGGACCCCATATCTCCATTAGCCTGGGCTTGCGATGTAAATCCAGGCGCATCCCCATTGCCTGCCCCTATGACTTACCCATTGCCCCCCAAAATGATAGCAATTGTGAGCAACTCCACAATGTGTGCAGTAGCGTAACTTCCAACCTGTAGCCTTGTAGGCACAGTGCATTTCGCCTCCCTATTTTGTGAAGTAATACCCTTGTAGCAGGCCCTCTTCACTATTTTGAGTTGGGCCAATCAGTAGTTTGTCTTGATCACAACTTCTACAGGGAATCCATGTGCCATCTGCCAGTCGTAATCGTCCATCTCCCCTAAGTCCAGTTCCCCTCTGTCCTGCGTTCACGTGAGGGGACCCAATGTCTTCCTCATTAGTGTGCCAAATGTCAATGAGATAAGTTTCTCACTGATTTGACTGACCAATAGTCTCACTTCAGGAGAGAATTGTCTATTGTTTTTCAATTTCTCATGATATGCACCCCTGAAGTGCGTGCTTTAATTGTCCGTCCCTCAGCCACTGCTCTGCTGGCATCTGATATTATTTCTGAAGCTAATCAAATTGAATGACACCATTGGCATCCCAGACAACTGCTAGTGTGAAGAGGTCAATATGATCCCAGCCACGAAAGCCCCAAAGGGCAGTTACTGGTTTTAACCTAGTCCCCTCCCACAGAGGTGTTTTGGGGGTCAGTCTTTTTTCCTACCGCATCTCCCTGTGCAGTCTGTCCAGGTCTCAGTCATTATCTTCATCGCTGGCCCCACTCAAGGATCTAACTTCTTCCATAGAGTGCATGACGATAACTTCTGTCACCATTCCCTGCCTGTCTACACAGAACAGCAAGATCATCCTGGTCTGTACATGCTCAGTCATTGACCACGCTGACCTGCGCTGCTTTATAATAGTTTCATATGTTCAGAGGAGCTATGTCCCTGTCATATATAGGTCACTCAAGAACCTTCATCGCAATCCAGGGACAACCCCAAGCCCTACAGTAGCATTCTTACCAATGCGTTCACCTTAGTAAATAGAGCTTCGGGACATTGTGTTGGCAATTCTAGAGAGTATATTAAAGCAGAGGCAGCGCAATCATCGGCAACATGGCAGCTCTACCCATAATAGGAAGCAGCAATGTATGCCAGTATCATGCTTCCCTCTCCTGTCTTTTGAACATGTGCGACAGGTTTGCCTTATAGTGAGAGGCTATGCCCCTTGTGATCCAAATACCCAAAAATTTGAAGCTATTTGACTCCATCCGAAGTGGTAAAGGCTGCATTCCACTTGGCTCCCTTCTCTCACGGAATACAAGAGATTTTCCGTGATTGTGTCCATGACATACAGCAGGATATCATCTGCATAAAATGAAATACACTCCTCCAAACCTCTGCCTCCCGACCATCCATAGGTCTGTGTCTCTGTACGCACATATGCCGTTAGTGCCTCTATCGCCACTGCAAAGGACATAGGCAACAGCGGGCATCCCTGTCTGGTACACCTTTCCACCCGGAAGCTCCTCGAAACACAGCTATTAAGCATCTTTTATTTTATTTTTATTCAGCAGAAACATTGATAAAACCAAGAATTAATGCAATCAATTTGATAAATGTACATCACTGTGTTAAACACAATCTTAATACAAAAGTTCCATCATCCATCAACTACTACAAAGTGAAGTGCTTTAGAATCCAATAGAGCCGATAAAATACATTGGCACCCCATTTATTTTGATGCATTAGTGTATCTTCTATGGCAGCGACTCTCTTAACATAGCCTTCTTTGAATATGCCTTTCCCTAGAGTGCAACGTGCCAATTCACCATCTCTATATGGTGCTGAGACTGAATCTTCAACACAAACTTACTAAAGTGTAACCAATTATAATTCAATAAATGCAGTGTTTTCAATCCCTAATAGTAGTCCGGTTTAACCCCATAAAGTGCATTTATACTGATAAAAACTTGGCATTGCCTTAAAGCCCCTTTACTAGATAATTTCTAGCAGCTCCATATATTTCCATACAGTGGTAAATCTTTTAATAGCACCTACTCTCTTAGCAGAAGCTTCTTCAAATTTCCCTGTTGGTATCATTTTATTAAACCACTCCGAATAGGTGGGTGCCCTGGAGGACCTCCAGTTCTGTAGTATCAGAGAAAGCGCAACAAGGGAAGCAATTACTATAAATGTCTCCTCCCCTTTCGAAGTTGCTAAAGTTTGTCTCTGATTAATGGTACCACAGAGTGCTACACTTGCATCAGGATCCAGTATTTTCTGTAACCTACGGCTTAGAGCAGTGAAGATTCTTTCCCAACATTTTCCTAGGTTTGGGCAGGTAAAACAAGTGTGGAGCCAGCCTATCTTGCCTGCTAACTGGCAGCAAAAACATCTATTCTCTAATTCTGGATGCATCTTATGAAGAGCTTTGGAGGTAAAGTACGCCATCCAGGGTGACAAAAAAGCCATTCTTTTAAAATTGGCCGCTCTTAAGACCTTGCTGCCGAGTTGTGCCGAGTTGTGAAATGAGTTGCAAGTCCCGGTTTGAGAACATACATTGTGTCTCCTGGGTCACTTTTTCCAGGAATTTATTAACCACCATTGACCCCCTTGGGACCGTAGAAGGTGATACCAATTTACCAACCACTTAACTTTTTTCTAAATAGAGCCACCATAAGCAGAGTTGGGCCAGAACTAGATAAAGACAGCACTTATTTAATAGATGTGAAATCTGAATGTATCCACAGAAAAAAAGCTTACTCTGGTCTCCACACCTACCTTGGACCTCTTGCCAAGTGATACATCTGCCACCCACTATAAAATGACCCAGCACTTTAAAACCATTGGCGTTCCAGAGCCTTAGATGACTGCTCTGGATTTGGAGGCCCAATCTTTTACATTCTGTATGCTTTAAGTAGTAATACCCTGTGAAATAAACCTGCTTGGAATATAAAGTCTGAAGTCTAGTAAAATATTCCTGCAAAGTTGAATACTTTGTTTTTTTGGGGAATTTAGCTGTTTTTAAGAAGACCGGAATCTGAGATCCGGCTTCCTGCACCATTTTATCAAAAAATAAACTATCAACCAATCCCCTACAATCAATTAAACAGACTATTATATCTAGGAAGGCTACTTCATAATTTGTACGGACTTGGGGAAGTGCAAGCCCACCCTGATTAACCTCAAGTTGGAGCACCGACAGTTTTACCCTCTGTGCAGAGCTTAATTTACAAGTCTAGTAGTGTCTGATTTTAGGGGGTCAGAAACCGAGTACTTATACCCAAAAGTGCCTTTGATTTTGGGGTGCCTTCAGAGCAGCTCCCTGAAGTTCACAGGCTCCCCATTCAACCCAGTTCTGTCTTCCATGCTATCTATGGGGAGGTAAATCAGCCCGTTATGTGAGGACAGGACAGTACCTATTCAAGTGAAGTGTAAGCCCCTCCCTTCCACCCTGTCCAGGCAAGGCCCTCAGAATTCAGATGCATGTAGATGGGTACACATACACACTTATCCCTCCTGTGTTGTGGCTGTCTAGAAGGAATGCACAGAGTGCAGCTGTCACCCACCCAGATGACAAGGGTGTTAGGCACAGAGAGCAGCCAGTGCAGAGAATCGTCCCCTTTTCTAAAAGTAACATTTCTAAAATAGTAATGTTAAATCCAGCTTCACCAGCAAGTAGGATGTATCAATACCATTCAAAACATATGAAGCATGAAAAAGCTACTCCTCTTTGATCAGGAATTACAGCTTAAAAATGTATTAAGGAATTACCAATGCCAAACTATGAGTAGGGTTGGCCTGTTTGTCACTACCAGGACGTGTCCTACCTTTTACTTAAATAGCACCCTGCCCTTAGGGCTACCTAGGGCCTACCTTAGTGGTAATATATATGTAATTAAAGAGCCATGAGTTTGTTAAAAAAGCATGGAATAAATCTAAACAACCACAGAAAGGTAAGCCTAGTGGAGGTTCTCCACCCCCGGCGTACTCTCAGAGGCACTATGATTTTTGTGATTGTGCTAAAATCAAGACACTAGACAGGTATCAGGTCACTGAAACATGTTCTCCTCATTCCTTTCTGGAATCATCTGACAAGCAGTGCAACAGTTGAGGGTGATCTTATTGCAGACAAGAAGAGTACATCCGGCCGGACACACAATACTCGTCTGACATGAAGATGAAGAAGGTAGAAAGACCTGCTCAATATAAAGCCACCTTTCAGAAAAAGAAAGTAGCAGCCAATACCACTAAATATTCCACAGACAATGAGAGCGCTCCTCCTGAACGAAGTTGGGCTGTGACTCTCCTCGACAGCACGGCAGAAGTCACTATAGGGGAAACATCCATTACAATGCAGACATTACATCTCACTGCTTTTACAACACAACTGTTCCAATGTGACTGCCTTTACATCACATGCCATTACAATGCATGTCACAACAACACATGCCATTACAATGCATACCATTACAACGCATGCCATTACAACACATTATATGGTAAGTAATGGAGATTTTTTAGTTTTAGGGTGGGTATGGGTTTTGGGGTAGATTTTTATCCCTATACTATCCAACACTTTCCCTACTGTTGCACTCACTGGAGTTGGAATAGTAATTTTTACCACTACACTATCCAACACTTACCCTTCTGTTGCTCTAAAAGTATTATGCGTTGTAATGGTATGCGTTGTAATGGTAGGTTTAAAAAATGCGTTGTAATGGCATGCATTGTAAAATCATGTGATGTAATGATAATTGCGATATAAAAACAACGTTGTAAAAAACTGCGTTGTAAATGTATGCATGTGTTAATATAATTTATTCCACCATAGACTTCCAGAATCTCCAGGAGTTTCTGGTAGCGAAAGCTACTGACACATTTATCACAGTTGGAACCCCAGACAGGAGCGTAACTCCTCTGGATCGATTATATGATCTCGATAGCCAAATGGAGGATAACATAGAGTGCACCATTAAAGCTATTTTCTGGGAAAATTTAACCTTGTCTTATGATATCCTTTTAGCGGAGGTTGACTGCCCTCGTACTTGGCACAGACATCCCCACGAGGTGAAGATGTAATACTTCCTTCTTTTTCAGTGCTTGTTCCTGATCAAGTTCTGCAAGCTTATGCGGCTGAATCGGCCCATGCATTATATTGCCACCATGTCGGCTGGTATAAGGATTTTCCTTATCATATTATACCAATTAGTTCCATCCTGCAAGTGCAACCGCAAAACCCTATCAAATGGGATGCTAAGGCACGTGTTAGAGAAATGCTCTCCCAATCAGGGAGTAATTGAACCCTGCTTCTCTCAAAGGAACGATCCCCTCTTTCCGGTTCTAAAACCGGACCATTCATATAGTATAGTCTTAGACCATTAACCTTTAAACAGTCATAGACGCACTTTTGCAATACAGAATACACATAGTATGACACTTATTAACAATATTGTCCGTAAAAACCTTGGCTATTTCTAATGGTCTTTTCAGTCATAATCTAGTGCTTAAAAGCTGATATTGGACAGACTTTTCCACACTTGAATTTCAGATAAATTATGCAAGGCTCCCTATGGGCTATAAGAATAGCCCTGGGCTTTTTGTTGCTTGCATTGTGTCAATTCTACATTATTTAGACCCAGATATGTTGTCCTATGCAGATGATATCTAACCTACGGACGATGATTTAAACCCACATTCGGCCATAGTAGATTGCATTATATTGAGATTTGCTGCTCTTGGCGTTAAGTTCGATCTAATGTAGCTTTTCTAAGTGTCCTTTTTCTTGGATATGAATTTACACCTGAACGGAAGAGTCGTGCATCTCATTTTTTGGAGAAGTGTTCACAAGTGCGACCTCCAAATTCATTAACGAAATTACAGTTCTTAGTAGGATTTCTCAATTTCGACAGAACATACATTCCTGACTATGCACAATGTGTAAAATCGCTTTAAGAATTGATTAATCCTGATTTTCCACTTCACTTTTAGCATCAGAGCATACTGACATATTCAGATCCCTTCAATTTGACTTACTTGCCACAAGTCACTTATATACACGTGTGAATACCACTAACCTAGTCATATGTGTTTTACCGGGTGCAATTGGTTTACTTATATCACTTTTAATGAAGGTGAAACAGTGCAGATGGCATGTAAATAGCATTTATATTGAAGTGCAGATATGAATTTTGCTTCCACTGAAAAAATACTGTCTGCTGTGCAGATGGCTATCATTGAAGAACAGCCACTTGCACAAGGGAAACATATCATTGTTGTTACTCCTGTGTCAGCCTTCGAGACTGCACAAAGGCTGGCATTCCCAACGCTAAATCCCAGCTTTCTAGATGGATACAGTGGGCGAAACCCTTAACAGCTATTTATGTAAACTTTATCTTCAATCTGTCTTTACAGACTCAAGAATTCCTCCATTATTAGCAAGTCTTTCCCATGCCTATTTCTGTCTGACCGCTAGAACAGTTTAAATGCATTGCTTAAACTGATAGCTCCGCCACACCTGCTATTGGTTCATAAACAAACCATTGTTGGAGTGATGTTGGACCACTACTTCCAACCACAAAAAAACTCGCACCCAGTCCCTGGAGGACAGCACTGCGAAGCTGGCTGAACTTTACGTTTTGCTTCTTGCACTTGAACATACAGATCCTGAATTCCCTGCACTTATTTTGTGTGATTCTTATTACTGTGTGCAATCTTTTAATGATAATTTACATTACAGGATACAGAATGGATTAAAAGATTCTAAAGGAAGCAGAATTAAGCAAAAAACACTCTGGGTTAAAGTGACAAACCTCAAAGACAGATTCCCAAGGGCTCCTGTTATACATACCTGGAGTCATCAGCTTCTGGGAGCATACAACGTAGTGGATTCTCTGGCAGATGAAGCTGCCAAATCTGCAGTTGTGACTGCTACTGCTACTTGCATTACATGTCCTAAAATGAGGACAGATAGAGATATCGTGGCTGCTGTTAATGTGAATAAAGATGGCAAACATTTACCTAAAGGCTTTTTCTTCTAAATATTCCTATCACTTGAGTATTCACAATATTCTCTTTGTAACTATTCCAGGTGTTGGTCATCACCTGATACCCAACCGGGGCAGCAGGCTAGCTTTAGTGATAACTGTGCATGAAGGTGTTGCTTCTGCACATGCTGTTGGGGTGACCACTTTTTCACTGTTACAGAAACGTTATTTGTGGCACAGTTTGTACCAACAGGCCAAAAAATATGTCCTGTGTTGTGACATTTGTCCAAAAATTAAGGCTTCCACCATAGCTCATCCACGGCAGACACACCTGTTGATTTCTAAGAAGTATTTCTGCTATGTTTACCTGGACCATTGTGATCCGCTGATTTCAGATACTGCATTCCCATTTATTTTATTTGCAGTTGATTCATGCCCCAGGTTCCTCTGGGTTTGACCACAGCACTTGGCTGAAGCTCTATTATTAAAGACATGCAAGTCTTTATCAGAACGCATTCATGCTGTACACTCCACTTGGACCAGGGGCCGGCCTTTACTTCTTTAGCTTGTGGGTTTCTATGGCTTCCCTGGGTGTACGGGTACATTATTCTTGTCCATATTAGCCTGGAGGCAATTCTGTTGTGGAAAGTATGAACTGTGACTGAAAGCAGTACTTAACAGTTAGAGTATTAGGGACAGGGTGTAGTTGGATTCATTACCTTTATGGGGTTCAGAAGGCATTAAATAACCACACCAAAACATTTTTGAGTGGTCAAAGTCTTCTTTGACAAAACAATGTACATTCCAGACCTTGACGGTCCGGACATTGTGGCGGCAGCCATGCCCTTTGACGTGGATAATCCTTATGCTGTCTTATAGGATCTACAAGTCGTCTGTAACACCAATTCCAATGAGCAATTGAAAGCGTCTGTCTCTGCAAGAATTGAAGAAAAAACAGCACCTTCTGGTTGGATTCCCAAAATTGGTGATCTTGTGTGGGAGAAAGTATCAGTGAAAAAGGAGTTTGGTCCTTCATACCGAGTGCTGGTGCCAGTCCTTGACATTCAAGGTTCAAGAACTTTATCCTGCCACTGCTGCCCTGTTCTTAAGATAATCAATTTGTCTCCATTGATCATGTCAAACTACATCATGTGGCCGATCCTCAACACTAGGCCACGAGGAGTCTCCAGAAATTCCTCTGCAGCTAGTGACTAACACTAAAGCTGTTTCTCTTCAGCTGGGAGTGGGGTGGAGAATGCACTACAGTTAGTCCCTGCATCCAACAACGTGAGTACTGTAGTTACTCCTCGTTTTCTACAACAGATGTTGTGTATACAGGTCGATCTGCTTTGGATTCACTCCCTCTGGATTCTTCTAGTCCGGCTGCAGTAACTGATTCACCAGTTTTTCCACTAACGGATTCTGGGTATTATATAGATCGAGATTATTTCTTTTGACTCTCCTCGGTCAAGGATCTGTGTTTTTATTTCATAGCTAAAACACACTTATCTGGTCTTACCATGGATATATGTTTGAATTACACTTTCCTCGGTTTTTCTATTTTTGTGGGTTGGATTTGTGATTGTTTTTTTCTTATTGATTAATGACCTGTCATAGAACTGGTAGATGGGTATTGGCACCACACTCATCTTCACATAAACTAAAAAGAGACTAGTTCCTCGTGAACATTACAGCTGTTCCAGTGACTGATGGAATTGTTTGGAATAAAGTTCCTTCAATATATTCGGTCTTATGGAGATCCTACAGATACCATTTGTGATTAGGGTTTATATGGGTGATTTAATAGTACCTGGGTAACATTCAGATGATTGGGATGTTGAAACTGTGAACTCCATGCTCTCTGAGCTGGAATAGTATACTGTTTTTTGAGTCAGAGGATTTGTAGAAGAATTCTGCTAATTATGAAGAAATGTTTTGTTATCGTATTTTCAGACATCATTATCTGCATTGCTACTGTTCAGCACCCCATTTTTATTTACAATCAATGGCAATATTGCCCCACTTCCCCGCAAGGGACTTCTAACATACATAAACAGAAACCTATTTTTCAGGGTATGATATATCAGACCCGACAGCATATTACTTTAAGTTAGTCCCTATTTCTCCAAAGAATAAAATACTTACACAAACCAAGCTTATCCATACTGCTTAATTTGTCACACAATTAGTAATCAGGGGTTATGATTATTGGAAAGACACAACTGACATGAACACGATTTGGGGTACCAAACCTTCGCAAGTACAGGGGACGGAAACATTATTATGTGCGTGTTTAATTCCAACACAAACAATCTTTCTGAATGATACAGTCCAGCAGACTACATGTCTGGGACTGGTGAAAAGTAAAACATGAACATACCAAATATTCCCTCGAACGCCCATTTTGAAAATTGGCAATATATATGACAAATTACATTGAAGAACAACTGCATAGTATGTTGCAGAATTGCACACTTAATTCCACATTTTCTAATCCTCATGGGTGGGTATTGTGGCCAGTAGACACAAATGACTGTCATCCTCATTTTCTGAATTCCACACCAGGGTTTAAGGCAAGCAGGCCCAACCCCTGTTACTCCCACTCCCAACATTCAGGTATCGTTCCCACATATTCACTGGGAAAATTGTGTCAACAATGGTTGTAACATTCTACACTGACTGCAGTTAAACAACATCTTTCTCTTCTGTCCAAACATATGGATTTGTCTGATTTTTTATTAGGCTCAAATTACACACGTTCTAAAAGATTTATTTATGCTTCCTATAATGAAATTTGGAAAGAGACACAAATAGAAGCTACGGCATGCTGAAGACAAATTGATCAAAATAATCTGGATAAATCGCTTTCTGTCGTTGATAGCATTAATACGCTGTCTTCTCGTAAGTACAATTTGAATACCATTGTGTCATCTGTTATTGATATTGTGCAAAGTGGTGTGTCAACATTGTTTTATGGGCAAAGTCAGCTTAGATCTATTATGCAGTTCAGCTGGACTTTATAAACCCTCAAAAATGGGCGTGTACACTGGTGTCATCTAAATTCAGTAACCTGTTTTTGCCCTTTAATTTGACATGCAAACAACAACTGATGGCAAAAAAAGGATTACTCGTACACAATGTTGCATCTAGAGAAGTTAGAACAGCTCCCATTTACAACAGCCAAAATGCCTTCTGCTGTTTGGTTGATACTCAACGTAACATCTTTGCCAAATACAACATTTCAAATCAGAGCTTGCATGAAACAGTTCCCAGTAGGTAGCTATGAACCCCTAGGAGGCAGCTTCATTCATAATTTATGGTCACTCCCATTATTGTATCGTTGTGACTATGCCAATAAGGAGGTCTGCCTTAGTGGAGAGGAATGCAACTCTTCTGTTGGACATTCACTCATTTGCAAACACATGAGCATCCATAGCGCATTTTAGCTAATTTGGCCTGCTATCTAAAAAGAATATCCCTCGCAATACTCCCATTTGCTACAGTTCTCTCAAATGGAAGTTATTTAATACTTAGTGATCAGGACTGCTGTGGAATCTAAGCTGGGATACCCTACATTTTTTTTCCTTTTCCCAGCTCATCACTTATTGTAATAATGTCCTTTTTACCCTCATGAAAGGGGTCATAGATAGCTCATTGTGGCCTTCCATTCCAACATTGAAAGCATATTTCAGTGAGCAAAGCAGATTCAAAGCTCTATGGTTTCAAAAGGTAGTAGCCTAAATGTTTGAATTACAAGTTGCAAGGACATCCAGTGATATAAAGTCCTTGTTGAACACAAACCTCCCATTACATTCATGCAAAGTAATTCACCGTATGATTAATGCATCCAATATGGCCAGCCTTGCCCATTTTTTTTTATTGTTGGTTCTGACTTGCTCAGTTCAATGCAAACAATCTTTGGAGCTGACCAAGTTAGGAAGAAGCTAAATTTGCGTGGAGACAAGTTTGAATGGCAGAACACGGCCCCAGATGCAGCAACATACTCAGTGCATTTGGCAATACGAAACCGTAGGTAACACCACACTTGTCATATGGGACCCTTAGAAAAAATATGCAATTAATTGACATATGAACCAGGACTGATTGCAGAACAAAAGTTCCTTTCGAAAACTGAGAATGAACATAGGAGTTGGCTGACCCTGAAGAAGGTCATAGCTGGGTCAAATGTGTTGGCTGTGCAGAACTGTTGTCCTCATTCAGAAGACTGTGAATGAAGAAATTACGAGAATAAAAAGAAATCACAGATCATGAAAAGATCTCTCGCAATCTTCTATTTTGTTGATTGCTTAGCACATTGCTTTTACCTATGAATTTGTGCAGTTGCCTCTCTACTCTGTTAGAAGATCTTCGGAGTATTACCGGCTTTTAGCCATTCTTTTTTCACTAGTGTGTATTTGGAGAAGCCCTGCTGCTGTTATTCCTCATTTGCAGCATTGTAGTCCTATATTTGTTCCTTCGTAATGTATGTTCAGTTTGGAAGTCCATTGGACCTTCCACTGCTTCTTTGTTGCCACTAGCAGCTTCTACAATTCTTATGAATCCACATGCTATAGGAACTGGACCTTGATTTGTCATTGTCAATCTAACCTGCCTGGTTTCCCTGCGTGCAACCCGTGTTTCACTGCCTCTGGTGCTCCTTCGAATGCGCACTGGATATTTGCCTGGCTCTGCCGACACCAGCTCCCTTGGACATAAACCTTATGATGAGTCCATTAGCGATCCATTTTCAAAGTTGTCCCTTGGGCCTATGGCTTCTTCACAATTCGAGCTATGAGCCACTCCTTCTTGAGGAGATGAGTGCGATGGCAGATGGAACACTGAATACTGCCTCTAATAACATGAATGCGGGTTGCCCGGCTGCTTTTTCAGCATCAGCTTAGACTGAGGATCATGTCTGTTCTTTGGAACTTGTGAACTGGGCTGTGAACCTATCATTGTCTGCAAATGTGGAATCCATTCGGGATTCACTTGCCTATGAATTTGAAAGTAGCATCATGGATATCTCCAACACATTATAAATGTGGAAACTTTTTTATAAATTGACATAACATGTGATTTACCAATCCTTTTTTATCTTAGTGCATTTATATCCAATCTTCTTTGAACAATGCTTTGATTCTGCTTATCTTAAGCCTTTTTATCTTTTACTATTTAGTTAGTCGTAGTATTCCTGCGCCGACCAAAGGGTGTTGTGAGTTCCCTAAAGGGCCCACTGTAGGTTTTCCTTATATTTGCCTAAATACGCACATAATAGCCCGCTTTTGCTTTGCACATGTTACACAGTAGCACACTGGTTTTTGTGCCACAATGTTATTTTAGAAATGTGATGCACATGTTTTATTATTACATTTTTTTTGCTGGGATTCAGTCTGTACATCATGCATGGCCAAAAAACATTGTGCCCTGTTTTTCTCTGTGATCAGACTCTAACACCTATACATAATAGAGACATCCAGCTGCTGTTTTTCTAACAAAACATGTCTTTTCATATAAGTTTAGACTTGCAATTTTGAAAAGAGCAAAATACGCTTTGCAGAGAAAAGGTCCAGAGACAAACGAGCTACGAGCCTGAGATGTAGAACAACTGATTATGACACTCAGGTATGGGTCAAGCACTTATCTTAGAGATCTTCAGTATAATATCATATTTATATAGTAAGGGTAGGCTTAGGCTGATTTCTCATTCACCATGACAGGGCTTTTAATTTTGTACAGTTTATTAATTGTGCTAATCACATTATTGGCTTGCATATATCTCCTAATTGCAGCACAGTTTTTGCATGATTGAGCATGTTAATTTCTATAAATATTGTAAGCTTTCCACATGTCTCTTTCCCTTTATTGTGGACATGTGTGAGTAAGCGAACGAAAGGTGATGACCTGTTACTGTGACTCCTGACAGAGTTCAGCGTGTTGTGTTCTGGGGTGCTAAGCTACCTGTCTCTCTGGAAGTTTAGGTGGGCAGGTAAAGTACAATGACTTACTCTAGATTTGGACCATATATACTGATGTGGTATGGTGACTGTATCCTTCCATGCTGAGTCCCGTGATCCCAGGCATAGTTCTGTTTCTGAGCAGAATCTGTGCAACACCTCTGGGGGCAGACTGAATGTTTACCCAAAGCTTTCCCCCCAGGAGACAGAAAGCCCACTAGACACCGGAAAATGAAAATAAAAACATAGGAGCTGCTAATCATGGGCATGGTCGTGCCCCTGTCCCAAATAGGGTGCAAAAGTATTTTTGCACCTACAGGGAGCAGATTGCAGGTTCGCTCCAAACTGCAGCCCCCACTGGAGCAGAAAGCCAATGATACACCAGGGAATAATGCAAAAAGTAATGGTGGGAGATGCTCACAATGGGCATGGCCATGCACCCACCCCAAAAAAGGGTGTAACAGTCTTTCTGCACCCTCAGGGAGAAAATTGGAGGTTTGCCACAATCTTCCTTCCCTGAGGTGGGGAGAATGCCCACTAGACAACAGCAAAACCATTAAAAAAGAAAAACATAGCAGTGGGGGCTGCCATGACTTTATACCAAAATGGGAGCAACAACTTTTTTGCCTCCCTGGGGGAAAACTGGTGGTTTGCCAAAATCCGTCTCCCTGGAGGGGGGAGGGGACAGAAATCCCACTAGATTCTAAGGATTTCAAAATGGCATCAAAACACGCCAAAAATGGGGTGGCCTACCCTGGTGTTAAGCCTCACCCCTGTTCCAGAAAGATCAGTAGTGTTGTTCTGCCCCCTGGGGGCAGATAATAGGTTGGTCCCAAATGGGGAGGTTCCCACAAAAGAAAGGGATGCAGGCATCACAGCCTGATATTGGGTTATAGTGCCACACTAAAAAGGGGCAAACCTGTATTCTGCGCTCCCCTGGAGGCAGAGGGATTAGCTTCCAATTTGCCCCCAAGGGAGAGAAAGCACACTGGATGGCAGAACTAGAATTTTTATAAAATGCTGGGATGGGCCCGGTCCATCCTGATATCAAAGTACACACTCACCCTTAAAGCCTCACCAGTCTTTCTGCTGCCCTGCGGAATAAAACACCTCCATCCCCATGGCAAGGGGAGAGGACATTCTTTTTTTTGGTGTTGTTTTTCATATGGGCCAGGATAGCGGGAAAATCATGGACTCTGTAGAGAGACACAGATTTCGTATCACTCAGCAGGTCATTGTGGGAAAGAAAACATTGCAGGACCTATACGAGTTATACCATCCTGGACTCCCACAGGCATCTAGTTTTCAGAAATGCCTGTGTTTGGTAGGTTTTACTAGGTCAAGGATGAGCCTGGTTCTACAAAACACAGCCATCTCTACTGTCAAATCAGGTCACTTTTTGACAGGAAATTTTGATGACTCCACATTGCATTTTGGGCCTTTATCAGTCATATGCACTAGGCACTAGGCCCATCCAAACAAGTGAGGTGCTTTTTTTATCGGTAGACATGGGGGTAGGAAATGTGTGACTTTCCACGGATTCCAGAAGAAAATGTGTGTTTTTACACAAAATGTGAGGTTTGCAAGGGCTTCTGTCACCACACCTTAGACTTCCCTCGGTGTCTAGTTTTTTATAAATGTGTGTGACTGGTAGATTTCCCTAGAAGCGAGTAATCTACAGCTGAAAATCCACAGCTTTTCAAATTGCTAAAAAAAGGGATGGTTTTGACAGGAAACATTTGATTTGCAAATTTTGCATTTTGGGCCCTTTCTTCTCACAGGTGTTAGGTTCACCCATGCAAGCGAGGTACCATTTTTATCAAGAGACATTGGGAAACTTGGGGTGGTAGGAAATGTGTGGCCCCAAAGATTTCAGAACTTTTCCTCACATGATTGTGAGGAAAATGTATACTGTTTGCCAGCATTTGAGGTTTGCAAGTGCTTCTGGGTAAGAAAACCTGTTGAAAGCCATACAAGTTATAGAATGTGACCTGTATAATAGTGGGTGAATCACCTCTATTTTGGGGTATAAGGTAGCACTTAAGGGTGATGTGTTTGTTAGAGGTGATGTATATAGATGTGCGGTCCAAACAATGTTCTTCTTTGTAATTTTAGAAATACTATGGGCATTAAGATAATTAAGGTATTTTCTTTTCAGATCCTTACCAGGGTAGAGAGAACATAGACTGGTAAATCTGGCGAGTCCTGATGAAGGTGGTTCTAATGCTTTTACCTTCCACCGAAACGCGTTGACCAAAGTCCTTTTAACATCCCACTGATTAGAGTGGAGAAATACTGGACAATAGAGAGAACAACTAATAGGAATGTTAATGTGTCCAGATATATGAGTGCTATGACTGTGTGATTGAGAGTAAGTGTGGAGTACGTGTTTTTGTCCTCTACCTGGTTATAGGTTTAGCTTTTGTGCATGAATAATGTAAAATGTTTTTTTAATCATGATGTTCTGACTATAATGGATTATGTAAAGAAATAAATTGCTTTTAATATGGAAAAAATTTTATGAAAATAACCATTCTATACATTATAAAAAAAGGAAAGGAAAGGAAAAAGTTAAAATGATGTAAGATTATTGATTGGTTATGCCCATGCAATTTAAGGTAAATCCTGTGAAAATAATAAGAGGCCGTGGGGGAGTTATTTTTTGTATGTTAGATTGTTATTCCCCTCTGCTCCCTGGCCCCAAATTGATTGCTCGAGACGGGGTCCCTATAACTTTACTTAGCCACACAAGTCACACCACACTCTGCATCCACTGGTGTCTAGTTTTCAGAAATGTTTGGGTATGGTAGGTTTTCCTAGCTGGGGGCTAATCTGTGTGACACACAAAATCTGCCACAAAACCGACATTTGTAAAAAAACAAAAAGCATGGATCATGGTTTGTTGAAATATGATGCCTCTGGGTTGAGTTTTGGGGTGTTTTAAGTTGCAGGTGCTAGAACCAGCAATGCAAGTGAGATACGTTTTTTATTTCAAGACTGTGGGAAAACTGACCAGTAGAACATTTGCTATTACCAATTGGGTTTCCCTACTTTTGTGGCTTCCAAACCTAGGCCAGTGTCCAAAAAGGAAGTCTTCTGACTCACGTGATAGTATAGGTAACCCCATATTTAGAGGTTTACAAATAACCACTGCTCCACAACTAAATATCGGGCGCCTCGTATACAAATTTTTGATGCAGGGCAGACAAGCAAGCCACCACTTTCCTGTGCTGCCCTGCATCAATAGAAAAGGGCAGGCATTTGCCATATCTTTGAGATACAGTGCATTGGCTGCCTTGTGCTAATGCATGGTGCAAGGATGTCTGCATTGTAGGAATTATGTTTTTGTGCAGGAAGGGACACTTTCCTGCACAAACACAATCAATGGAGGTAGTAGCCTCCTTTTATATGTGCATCAGAATGCAGCACACATAAAGAGGAAACAATGAGGAGAAAAAAAGTGATTTCTTTTCATTATGCCTCTCCTGGGAAAGCATAGACTTTTGACACATGCCCAGGTTTGCAAGTCCTTATAAATCTGGGAATGCGTAAAAATCCATGGGTGTTGCGTGGGAATACCCACAGCAGTCCCCATGGAATGCCTCTTTGACGCAGAGTAAGGAAACAGAGCAACTTGCGCTGCTTTGTCTTACTCCATATCTATGAGGTCATGAAAAGCAACCAAAGTGGGTTTGCATGGTCTCGTAGATATGGGTCTGCACTCTGCGCTGCTGGTGTGTCGAAAAAAGTGACTCACAGGCTTGTAAATAGGCCCCCTGGTGTACATTTTGGAAATACATGGGTTTCCCTCATACCTTTTGCACTCTTTATATTTTACCATGTGAAATGATTCATGCATGCTACACAATGAAAAAACATTTAAGGTCCCACTCAGTTGTTGGATCTGGGTACCTCAGACTCTTGGACAACCTCAAGTCTTATATATCCCTGCAACCAGAAGGGCCCAGTGGACATAATGGTATATTGTTTTGTACATCGGCCATCGTAATTAGTTACAGATGAAAATGTGGTCACAAATAGCAGTTTTTTCCTGCTAATTTTCAATAGTTTTTTTATTTCAACAGTTAGTTTCTTTGAGAAAACTGTGAAGGATCTACACAAATGACCAAGTTGCTGAATTCTGAATGTTCTCTACTTTTTAGAAATCTATAGCTTCCTGGGGTTATCTATGGTTTTTACTGCGGTATCTACAATAAATTGAAAGTAGGTTGAAAGCACAAAAATGAGTGAAAACTGTCTGCCTTTTAGAAAAATGGCTAAACTGTAGAAACATTTTTTTTATTCAGCTCTGCTTGTTTCTGTAAGCTGGAAAAAAAATAGATTTTGGCTCAGCAAACCTTTCATTATTGTGACTTTCAGGGAAAAAACAGACCAGTTTTTATGCAGCACTTTCCTAACCATTTTTTAGGGAAAAAACTAATTTGCCTGTATTTTCTCTGTTTTCTCAGTCCCATCAAGGGGACTCCACAAGCCCTGGGTAGCTTTATATTCCCCATGAAGTTGGGTGAAAAGGATGCAAATTTAGTGTGTATTGCTTATGTGGGAAAACGTTATAGAGGCCTAAGCGCAAAGTACCCCAAATTGCCAAAAAAGGGCTCACCACTGGGGTGGATAAGCCTCATCAGTTAGAGGATTAATGTAAGAGGCTATGACAAAAATAAACATGTTACAATTTGTCGCACTGTGAGCCCGGGGAAAACTATCTAAAATTAGTTCAATGTAGGACAGAAGAAGTTTTTTTTTAGCTCCTTGCTAGAGTAATCAGTCTTTTGCCCTTAAGTCCTTCTGGTACTTTTATATCTGAGATAAACAAGACGACAAGTCGCAGAATTCAAGGTACGAGCATAGCGTCGATGAGCTACAGATGTAAAATAATTGAGGTGATGGATGAAAATAGTTGAATAAATGTAAACTATGAAAATATTTGTCATTTGAAACACACCTGCATATCTGCCAAGTTTCATAGGTCTAGGTGGGACTAGCCGCTCCATTCCAGGTTATTTCTTAGCACTCTGGGACTCGTAGTCCTGCTGCCATAGTCGAAGGAACTAGAATACAAATTCCAGGAAGGCAAAAAAACTAAATTGTTGCAATGATGGACGTGGGAAACTTAAAAGGGTTGTAGCAACATTTGGTTTCTTCTAAACAAAGACTACTGTTAAGACTCTGAAAGAAAAGGAAGATTTCAGATTCAGTCATGACGGAGTTATATAACTGAGCAAGGGTAGGAGGTAAGGATGGCAGACGCCTGATCTTCTGATTAGAAACGAAAAAGGGATACTTAATTTATTATGCTATCATGTGTCAAGTCATTTATAGCTGTGCAGCAGAGCTGAGCACTTATTGTTTGTACTAGAGTATATACTTATTTCAAAATGTCCCCGAGTTAAAGAACGAGTTCGTAAAAAGAGGGAGACAACTGCTTAATTCCAAGTTGTGCTTTTTGCAGTTAATGCAAAAATTCTGGGAATTTATGAGTTAAATAAATGCACTTTAGACACTGAAGAGGCAAAAACAGGTGCTGCGCTCTGTGCTGAGCCAGCACAGCACAGATATTGGTGATGACACGCCCCCAGATGGAAATAAAAGCACCTGCAACCCCCAAGTCCTATTATTGGAGTGTGCATTTAACATTCCAAAGACTTCTGGGAGCTGTAGATGATTTCAGCTCAAGCCACCTAATTAGTCTTACGCTATAGATCATGCTGTTGTGGAAGAAAACCAGGACTAGTCTATAGTTTCCCTGATTAGCTTTCTAGTTGGTACAGAGTCATCTTATAACCTCACTAACAGATGTACAGAATTGTAGAACAGACACTCGTTCCATGGTCACTTACAGGCTCTACCCTCCCCCACCTTTCACCACAAGTTTTACCCAAGATTCAGGGCACAAGGAGAAGCCGGAAGAACGACACATATTCATTAGGTAATTGCAGATTACGAGCAGCTCATAACGGTGGATTTATTCCCACTTTTAGAAACTATTATCCACTCACACGCTTCAATGCTCTCTGATCAGATGCATAAAAGATGACACGTGTCTCGGATTGCATTTCGAGGTGCACAGCCATTGATCATGGCAATGTTCTAATATTTGTTCCTGGCGCTACCAAGTGAAGAAAAATACCCTTTTGAGGGCCAATCTGGTCTAAATTCTACATCCACATTCATCAAGTTTACTTTCTGTGAAAAATTAGGGGATTGGTGGGCTCTATTTTCATAATACCATATTTATTTCCATTTATGCAAAAACTATTGGAAACGTGGTGAGTTCAAAGAGCACTGCAAGCGAAAAAAAACATAAGGAGGCAAATTATAGAATATTTAAAAAATCTATGTTGCAAACATATCTCGGTGAAGTGGAAGGAATGGGATATGCCAGTCAATGCGTCTTTTCAAGTAATGACAGAGTAACAATTAACCTCACTTCACTCTCGCAGTCTCTTGATAGTAATGGCTTATTGTGCAAGTGTCATTAGCGCAGAGCCTGTGTCAGAAGGGTTGATCAATCGGAGACGAGGGATTTGTGCTTTTAGCAAACCATGATTTTCCTTGTATGTGGAATGCCCGTATTGCACACCTTATGCATGTCTATTAGTATATCTTAGAAAAGTGAAAAATGTGTAGTGATCGCTGATCTGTACATACACATTTTATTAAGACATGTAATATTACAATTTTTTTAATGTTGTCTATGACTGCCGCACAATTACAATATGAACGACTAAGTCATTGATGCTGAGCTTTGAACGACAATAGGAACTCCAATACACTTGTATCTTTTGCACATGCAAAATATTTAGTGAATGCATAAATCTTTGGAAAATAATCTCTCATTTCAAACTGCTCATTTTTTTATTCTTGTTTGCCTTTCTTCTGTGCTTCTTGCTGCTTGTGCCACCTGCAAGATTTCATACGTGATTAGCTCCAACGATTAGGTGGAACGTAGCTCCTTTGCATGGAGCTGTAACATCAGTTACACTCTGAGTATGCTCACTTGGAATGTCTGTTTCTCTAGCAGTTTTAAGCATAGGACTAGTACAGTGCCATCCATGCCAAGCTAGAGAGTGATCAAGCCTTTTGACATTGTACAGCAAAGTTTTTAAGCATAGGATTATCAAGTGCCAAACATGCCGTGCTTAAAAATAACAAAAGCCTTTCACCCCTCCAGTCACAGTATTATAGCTTTGTATTGGTAAAATACCATCCAAGCCAAACTGTAATGCTAGAAAGCAATTTCTAACACATCACATTTCACAGTAAAAGTGACTTTCAGGCTTAGAGGTTCACACAAATTGTGCAAAAAAAAGCAGGGAACTCTAGGTAGGTTCCACGTTAAGATGGAGAGACACTCCTATATATGGAGCACCCTACAACACCACTGACACTCTGAATCTGCTCACCTCAAATGTATGTTTCTCTAGCAGAGTTTTGATGCATGGGATTAGTACAGTGCAATCCACACTGAGCTAGAGAGGGACAAAGCCTTTTGCTATTTTTTTACAGCAAGGTCCCAAAACTAAATAAAATTGCGAGCCCACTAGCTCACATTTTTTTAATGGATTATCCACCACAAATTTGCTGCAAAACTGTTTTTTTTATTGTTTTTGGCTCTAGTCAGGATGGGCTTGCCCCACTGGGCCTAGGGGGGCAGAGTATCCCTACTCTGCACCGCTATTTGTATTTTTATCCTTATTTTCAGGACTAGGGACTGAGTTCAAAGTACTAAAATTGCTGCCATTGCATCTTTGTTGTTGTGGTGACAGCCAATCACATCTTATCACTAAATCTGCTGGTTCCATGGATGCTCTGCAACATGAAATATACAAAAATATTGAGGCTTAATTTGTCAAAAACTGCGGAATGGATTTACCACAAAGTAATAAGAGCACACTTTCTGGACCAAGAAGTATCTGTCTTCCAAAGTTGGTGTAATTCTGGTCAGCAGTGTATGTGGTATCCCTGTTCAATTTTCACATGGAAAAACATATGGAGAAAACAAGTTTTGGAACCCTCACTTTTTCTCGACCCCCACTTAACGGATCACCCTGAAAAGTTTCCAGGAAAGAGCTGAGGCGGATGAGACTCCGTTTTTGGAAAGTTTGACAATCTTCACAAAAATTATCAGTAAACCAAAAAATGCTATTCTTAACACCTTAGGTGCTGCGCATGACCAACGGCCAACGGCACCACTACCTCCGTAGTGCTGCCGTCGGCCGTTGAACGTTCGAACTGCACCTGCGCAATGGAACGTCCAGCACTGGAGCTGGACGTTCCATAGCAGCTAAGGTGTTAAGGAGATGCAGGCCTAACTATAACTGTACAGTGTTAACCACTGCGGGGTAAGATATATATGTAGATATATATTACCTTATTGCGATTGCCAGTAGGTAGGTATAGTTAGAAGGATGTTTTCATAAGAAAAGCCGTTTTTAACTTGCCCCTGGGATTCTAATTGCACACTTAAAGTTTCAGGGTGATCCATCAGTCATGCGGGGGCTGAGAAAAAGAGGGGTAAAAAAAAGTGTGCTTCCCATATTAATTCAATAGAACTGCTGGACGGCATTACATCTCAGTTTGCAGAAAGGTAGCTTCTACTGTGCAGATCACGTTTTTTGTTATTTGGTGTAAATCTGTCCAGTAGTTTTAACGTTATTAAAATAAATCCAAATTTGTATATCTAGGGACATGGATCATTCACGACGCTTTGCAAACCCACATGGCAGGAGCAGTACTTTGATTGGCTGACCGCAACCTGTGTAGAAAGTTGCTGCAGTCATTTTCAAAACCGTGTCCCAGGGATGAAATTTGAGGCTAAATAATATAGAAGGGGGTCAGGGTAGAGGTTCCCAGATCCCTAGGGTGCAACTGCAGTGGTGTCTGAGGGGCCCCTTATCAGCTTCAAAATGCTGCAAACCATTTTGCCCCATGTGGTTGGCATTGTGGACCCTCACAGACCCACACAGAATCGCTCACTAGGTCACAGATCCACTCAGAGACTCACATGCCTACTTATAGACCTATTCAGACACCTATGCACTGACTCACTCACCGACTCAGAGACTCATGTACCCACTCATAGACCCACTCATAGACTCACGCACCCACTCACAAATTAACTCAGAGACTCATTCTCCCACTCACGGACCTACTCAGACAGTCACTTACCCAGTCACTCACCCACTCAGAAGGTTATGCACCCACTCACAGAAACACTTACACACTTATGTACTCACTCACAAACCCCCTCAGAGACTCATGCATCCACTCACAGACCCACTCAGACACTCATGCACCCACTCGCTCACTCACTCAGAAGCTTAAGCACCCACTCACAGACCCACTTGTATTCTTACACACCCACTCACAGACCCTATCACACTCATGCACCACTCACAGACTCAATCAGACCCTCATTCACCCACTCACACACCCACTGAGAGACTCACGCATCTACTCACAGACCCACTCGAACACTCATGCACCCACTCACAGACCCAATCAGAGACTCAAGCACCCACTAGTACACTCAATCAGAGACTCACATCCCCACTCCCAGACCCATTCAGACACTCACACAGACACTCACCCACCCACTCACAGACCAAGACACACAATATCACTCCCAGACCCACTCAGAGACTCATGCACCCTTGCACAGACCCACTTAGAGTGTAATGCACCCACTTACATACCCACTCAGACACACTCATACACTGACTCGCTCACACACTCAAAGACTCATGCACCCACTCACAGTGCCCATCAGAGACTCAATCACCTGCTCGTACACTCCATCATAGACTCACATACCCACTCACTAAACCCACTCAGACATTCACACATCCACTCACAGACAAACTAAGACACTCACACACCCACTCACAGACTCACTCAGAGAGTAGTGCACCCACTCACTGACCTACTTAGACACACTCACACACTGACTCACTCACCCACTCAGAGACTCATGTACCCACTCAAGGATGTACTCAGAGACTCATGCCCCCATTCACAGATTCACTCAGACAGTCACACACCCACTCAGAAGTTTATGCACCCACTCGCAGACCCACTCAGACACTTACACATTCAGTCACAGACCCACTCAGACAATCATATACACACTGACTTAAATCACAAACTCGCTCAGACACTCTTGCACCTACTCACAGACCCATTCATGTTCTCATGCACCCCCTCATAGACCTTCTTAGACACGTGCACACCCATGAACAGACCCAGCCAGACACTCATGCACCCACTCATTCACCCAGTCAGAAGCTCATGCACCCACTCATAGACCAACTCAGACACTCATGAACCCACTCAGAGAACCATTCATAAAAAACTAAGGTTCCAGGGACGTTATAGTTAGGAAATAATACTAAAAAGTAGTAATTCACTTAAAAAAACTAAAGGTTACAGGGTTCATTATAGTTAGGAAATAACATTTAAAAAACCGTAGCAATTCACTGAAAAAAAAGGTTAGAGAAACGTTATAGTTAGGTAATGAAATTTAAAAACCTCAGAAATTCACTGAAAAAAACAAATGTTAGAGGGACATTATAGTTAGGCTCATGTTTCCCTCATACAAAACCAGAGAAATTCAGGAGTTATAGTTACCCGAGCGAGCTATAACTTGAGCCACCACAATGCACTGCTTATGACCTCACATATGTCACTTATGGCATGTTCAGTGACATCACTAATGACATCATTGATGACATCTCAAATGACATCACTGATGAAAACATCTACAGAACCATCCAAGTACTGACACATGCATTCACTCACTTATTCAGCCACTTGCTGCTGGTTTCTGACCTCTAGTTTGCCTTTTTCTGCCAATTTCTCACCTTTATTTTGCCTCTTTCTGTTAGTTTCTCACTTTTATTTTAGGGGTGGGTGATAAACTCTGCACTGCAAGTGCCAAGGGGACTTCATCCCACCAACCAGTAATACCATGATGCGCATTTGCAGAGTGGTTAGGTAAGGGAGTAAGGCCTCCAAATAGGTCTCAACAATTCTACTGTGTGGGACTACCTGGTGCTAACAAAAAGGGTTCTTGGTCTACAACGACCATCAGCAGCCAAGAGGACCAACCAGTAGAGCATCAGCAGGCATTTTTGCAGAGTGATTGAGAAATTGGTAGGACCTACAATGAGGAATCAGCAGTCCCGCTGTGTAGGACTTAATGGTGGTAACAGTAGGGGTTCTTGGCCCTCAAGGACCCTCAGCATCCAAGACGTCATCCCCCTATGAGTAGTACCTGTTTCTTGTTGCCACAAATTTGCATCCAAATGTGCTTTTTTTTAAAATGCTTCTTTTTGCAGTGCCCAGTCCAAATATGTCTGCCAACACTTCCTAGATAAAGTATTAGCAGCCAATCAGAGCTCTGCATTTCACTGCACGAGTTTGTTATTATTTGCCAACTAGTTGTAATTCCAGCAAAATAAATTTGGATTTCCTTAAATTTCTCAACAACTACAGAATGGATTTACACCAAAAAATTAACAGCGTAATCGGCGTACCAAAATCTCCCTTCCTGACAAATTCACTGTAATTCCATCCAGCAGTTGGGCTGTAAATGCTTTCAAAGCTCCTATTGGAATTAACATGGGACATTGCACTTGTTTTGATCCCCTTTTTCCCAGCCCCTGCTTGATGGATCACCCTGAAACTTTCCATGCACAACTGGACTCACTATGAAACTTTTTCAGAATATTTCATGAAGATTCGGCGAACAGCGCCAAAGACAGAGGCAAGTCAGAAAATGCTTCTTCTAAAGAAATATGGTCCTAGCTCATTCTTGCAAATGCCAG
Source organism: Lissotriton helveticus (assembly GCF_964261635.1). Taxonomy (NCBI): domain Eukaryota; kingdom Metazoa; phylum Chordata; class Amphibia; order Caudata; family Salamandridae; genus Lissotriton; species Lissotriton helveticus. The sequence goes on from NC_136072.1 coordinate 250,519,466, forward strand.
TAGGTAATATATCTAGATATATATAATATATATATATATATATATATATATATATATATATATATATATATATATATATATATATATATATATATATATATATCTAGATATATATATATATATATATTACCTACTGGCGGTCGCCAGTAGGTATATATAGTTAGGATTTTTTCTCTATGGGATTTTTGAAAATTCTATGTCTAATAACTTTGCCGTTTGTGGACGGAATTGGCTGAAATTTTCAGGAAAATGGCACATTTTGTTTCTGAGCAGCCTTTGAAAATTTGGGGGGGGTTCGTCAAGGGGGGGCCGAGAAAAAAGGGGGGTCCCAAAACGCGTTTTTCCCATGTTAATTTCCATAGGGCGGTTGGCCTCACTTTTAGACCGAACGGCTGAATGGATTTGCACGAAACTTGGCAAAATTGTAGGGACTGGTAGCCCGATGTGCCTTTTGTAGGTCTCAATATATGTGCTCCAGTGGATTTTGAGAAATTAACGTTTAAAAAAAGATATATATCTGTAAGCGCGGACCGGGCAGCGGCCTAGGACGCGTACTTTTCGCGCAACGGAGCTTTGTGAAGCGAAGCTGATTGGTTCTCCGGCGTCTGTCAACATTCCAAACAGTCCGTAGTGGCCGCAAACAGTCCGTAGTGGCCGCCATCTTGTCTCTCGGTAGGATCGAGAGACAAGAGGAGGCCAAAGCGAAGGGGTAAATGACCATAAGGGGGAATAGTAGATCCTCGCTGACCCCCTAGGTTTGATGTGGAGGTTTTAAAAGGGCCCCGCGGGGCAAAAAAAAAAAATTATAATAATAATCTTACGGCTGAATGGATTTGCACGAAACTTGGCAAAATTGTAGGGACTGGTAACCCGATGTGCCTTTGCTAGGTCTCAATATATGTGCTTCAGTGGATTTTGAGAAATTAACGTTCAAAAAAAGATATATATCTGTAACAGCGCACCGCTTCGCGTACTTTTCGCGTTACGGAGCTTTGCGAAGCGAAGCTGATTGGCTCTCCGGTGTCTGTAAACATTCCAAACAGTCCGTAGCGGCCGCCATCTTGTCTCTCGGTAGGATCGAGAGACAAGAGGAGGCCAAAGCGAAGGGGCAAATGACCATAAGGGGGCATAGTAGATCCTCGCTGATCCCCTAGGTTTGATGTGGAGGTTTTAAAAGGGCCCCGCGGGGCAAAAAAAATAAATAATAATAATAATCGAACGGCTGAATGGATTTGCACGAAACTTGGTAAAATATTAGGGACTGGTAGCCCGATGTGCCTTTGCTAGGTCTCAATATATGTGCTTCAGTGCATTTTGAGAAATTAACGTTCAAAAACAAGATATATATCTGTAACAGCGCTCCGCTTCGCGGAGATAAAATTATATCTGTATTACCTAGCTGTTGCTAACACCAGTTAGCGACGGCTAGTAGGAGATAGCGACCATCTTGGGCCCCACTTTGCATGTGAGTGATATTTATCACTAATGACATGCAAAGTGGGCATGCCAAGATGTTAGCGACTGGAAACAGTCGCTAACATCGCTATCTCCTATTATCAACTTTTGGAAATATTCGAGATAAGCGCGAATATCTCCAAAAAGTAACAGCTGCCCTGAGCAGTTCTTAGCCATGTTATCCTATGGGAGGTGGATAACATGGCTAAGAGGATTAGCTCGGTAATGCATGAATATCGCTGAGTTTTCAGCGATATTAATGCATTGCGGTCGGTTTTTATCGTATTTGCGATAAACTTTGATAATAGCAAGGTTTATCTGCGATAATTTCTGACGGTAAAAAAATCTTTGCAATGCATCGTTAGGGATAAATATCGCTTAACTTTGGTAATATGCCCCAACGTCTGTTAACGTTCGATTCGAAGGAAATCAGGAAGTGTTGAAAAACATTGTCTGCGCCATCTTGTCTTTTTTCAAATGCCACACTTTTGTCGTGCACGGCAGCCATTTTAGATGCCTTGACCAGACCCACTCTGTGCACGCTGTCGATCCTTAGCATGGCTCCCCACCCTCGCAAGCATCTCCCCCAGGCAGTGGTCACCCCCGCTCTCTGTCTTATGCATGGGTAATAAACCTCCCCCCATCTGCGCTGCTCTTTCCTGAGAATCACACCCTGTGCCCGCCCGACACCTCCCTTTCGCCCTATTCACTACTGCACCCTCTGACACTCCTTTTCCTCTGTGTCCGATTGTCCAGGCTGGTCCTAGGGTATCAGCTAGCCCTGCAGATGTAGTTTATGGCCACAGCTGTAAAGATTCACCCCTCTTCAAAGGAGTTATAGTAGATCAAGGCCCACACTCGATGAGATCCGTCACAGCAGAAGCGTTGCTATTATCTGAAAACCATCCTGTATTGTGATTGGGGAGGGGACCGAGCGTGAAGCGGAAGATTCCAGGGATGACTCTTTGTACATCAAAGTTTTTACAATTATGTGTCACATTAAAAATATATAGCACTCCGACAAAGTAGTAAGATTATAAAACTTTAATAATTTATAAATATATACAAGAAAACAAAAATAGTAATAACATATAAACATTTTTAGGGAAAAACAACGAAGTAGCGGTCGGCTGTGCGAATAGTCCCAACGCAGCACAACGTCCAGATTTCCGGCGTGGGGCGGGTCATCAGTAGCAAACTGTTGTGCGAATAGTTCCAAGGCAGCAGAACGCGCTGAAATCTAGATGACACGAAAGTGATGTCTAGTAAGTTGCCACCCAGCAAATAACGGCGTGGGGCGTCGCGGGGGGTGGGTCTTCAGTAGCAAACTGTTGTGCGAATAGTTCCAAGGCAGCAGAACGATGGCACCAAGGTGATGTCCAGTAAGTTGCCGCACTGGTTTTGGTATCCTACAATGCTGCTCCGAATAACGGCGTGGGGCACCCCGGGGGAGGCGGCGTGAACGGGCCTCTCCAGGTGGAGTGTCATCTGTTGTAGTGGGGCGCCCCTTTACCGTTTCAGTTGCCATTCCGTCCATTTTTGGTCCACTGTGTCAAAAGCCGCAATTCAGCTGAGTTGCGCCCACTCTTGCGGTGCAGCGATAGGCGGCTGTCACAGGACTCTCAAAATGGCGGCAGGCTCTTTCCTTTTTGGGCCTGGTCCACTGAAATGGCCCTGGGACACCTTGGAAATCGGACGCTTGTCTGCTAGGTCTTGGACCCCATTCTCGAAAGCGTCCCCTCCGCCTTGAGAATTCATCAAAAGTTTTGGGGGTCCCGACTCCTGCAGGCTTCTGGTGGGGAGCGGCTGCCATGATTGCTCGCGGAATGACTACGACGGAGCCACGAGATGGTGGTGCTCTCATGCTGACGCCAGCTTCAGTCTGAAACATCCAGAAACAAGGTGGGGCTTTCATCGTTTGGAAAAAAAAAAGTTTTCATCCAATGAAAAGTGTTGTTTTTAGGTCATATGATCAAGCCTTCCATCATTAGGAAACCAAAAGTAAAATGAACCAATGAAAAGTTTTATAAACAAGTTACATGACCTGTTATGCGGCATAGGGTATAAAATGCGGAGAAAATACGTTGGCACGTGAGGCGGCGTCAGTAGCGGACCGATGTGCGAATAGGCCGAAGGCAGCACAACGCGCCAAGATCCGGATGGCACCGAGGTGGTGTCCAGCAAGTTGCAGCACTGGTGTGGCCATCCTACAATGTTGAAAGTCGGCGTGGGGCGCCCCGTTGGCCTGTGAGTTTGCGTCAGTAGCGGACCGATGTGCGAATAGGCCGAAGGCAGCACAACGCGCCAAGATCCGGATGGCACCGAGGTGGTGTCTAGTAAGTTGCCGCACTGGTGTGGCCATCCTACAATGCTGAAAGTCGGCGTGGGGTGCCCCGTTGGCCTGTGAGGTGGCGTCAGTAGCGGACCGATGTGTGAATAGGCCGGAACCAGCACAAGGCGCCAAGATCCGGATGGCACCGAGGTGGTGTCATAGTTGAGAGTTCTGAGCAGCGCTTGTAACACTGTCTGAAGCTTATTTGCACCTGCTGCAGCTTCACTATTGCCCTGGTGTGGCCTAAGATCGCCCATGACATAGGCGGCCACCTCCCGGGGTCCGGCGGAACTTTTTTCCTTTTCCTTTCTGCATCTTGTCCCAAATTCGTTTGACCTGAAGACACGACCAGGTCCCTGAATGTGTGCAGGGGGACGCTATTGATTGAATCAAAATGGCGGCTTCACACAAAGCTGACTCAAGCGTTTTCTGGTGGTTTCATAGTTGAGAGGCACTTCATCTGCAGTGGGGCGCCGAGATCCGGATGGCACCGAGGTGATGTCTAGCAAGTTGCTGTACTTGTGTGGTCATCCTACAATGCTGAAACTCGGCGTGGGTCGCCCCATTAGCCTGTGAGATAGCTGTTCTTTGGATTTGGGCCTGGTCCACTAAAATGGCCCTGGGACACCTAAGAACTCAAACGCTCGATTTTTTTTTCCTTTCCTGTACATGCAAAAAAAGGTAAATGCCCGGTATGTTACACGCTTCATCTGCCACGATGAACTCTCCAGAGGAAACGAAAAAATATATAGTTGTGGTAACTATACCATGCATCGTCATATGGAGAGGTGGCACCAATTAATTATAGTGCTGCATAAAAGAGAGATTTGGAGGAGAACCCCTGACCTGCTAGTACATTCATCAAAGAAGTGGCACTGAGAGCTTCAGAGGCAAGGGAAACGGTCCCAAATATTTAGAAGAACTTTGGAAAGATTAAAATGACATGTTTAGATTGTGGTAAATTAATTTCATGTGGGCAGATGAGTGTTACTCTAATAAATACAGCATATGAACATCATCATAGTCGATGGTTGGTAGAGACATTTTGACTATATCCTGGACCTGCCCGTCCTCGCCCAAAATGGCGCCGGAATAAATGGGACTCGTAACTCCTTGTTGTGTACTGGTTGCAGAACCTTGAAATCACGAGATACGTATGCAGTTTTGAAGCACATGGCGGGCGGGGACGAGAATTGATTGAATATTTCGACATCCCTATTGATATTAAGTTCTGATGTGTTATTGATTACTGTACTGTTGAAAGTTCGAATTAACGTCACCCATGGTACTTGCCCGCAAATGTATATCTAGATAATTTTATTGTAACTGGCCCTGTCGTATTTTAATTATAAAATGTACGTCCACCGATTCCATAACTGTTAGACACCTTAGTTCTTGCAACCTAATGGCCCGCCCGTTACGTTCCTCTACAGTGTAAATGTCTACTCATCACATACGATTACAGTTTGCTCCGTGGCCGGCCCACGTGGTTATAGGCTCGTATTTGTATAATGAAATTTTCACAATAAAGGTTTTTAAAAGAAAACATGGTAGTAGTATATACATTGGTAAAGTTTGTAATAATAGTCACTGTTTTAGAATCATTAAAAGGCAAGTGAAATAAAGCAGACCAATTACATGAAGGGTAAAAGGTATAATACGAAGGAACGCAGTAAAGATAAATGGTCAAGGGCTGTTGTGTTTTCTATTCCTGCAACATAAAGTGATCGATAAGAATCTCATATTCAGGCGTATCGGCGACTAAGACAGCAGGTCGACCCTCTTTTGCTCAACGGCTCCATCATGGGACGAAGAAACGCTCTTTTTCTCGAAAAAAGAATATATTTTACTTGCAGGACAGTTGTAAAATTTCCGGGAAAGTACATTAGCCTGGAACATTATAACATATATTTAAGAAAAAATAATGTTCGGAAGTAATGAAAAGCGTAATTTTTAGGTCATATGAGCAAGCCTTTCATCATTACAATAAGAAAAGTAAAATGAACCAATGAAAAGTTTTATTAACAAGTCACATGACTTGTTATGCTTACGTTACGCGCTGCGCGCCCCGGATGACTTCCGGATGCGCTAACGCGGCGCGTCATATGACGCATTACGCGACAACGCAGGTCCAGAATATAGTCAAAATGTCTCCACCAACCAGCGGTCGGAACACAACCCCTTTCAGCAGGCTAAATAGTTCTGTTAAATGAGAACAGAAGGGACAGGCAACAAGAACCATCAGTGAAAGAGGGGAGGGCTAGTTCTTCTCTACCGGGTTACATTGGGGCGCTACCGGAACTGATCGAATTGGTAGTCTACAGTGTTTCTGGATGTTTCAGACTGAAGCTGGGGTTAGCATGAGAGCAGCATCATTTCGTAGCTCCGTCGTGGCCATTCCGCAACCAATCATGGCAGCCGCTCTTTATCGTTATTTTGGGCGGGGTGGGTGGCGGAGCCGAGCTGTTTTGCAGCCATCATTGTGTGGAGTTCAGTTCATCTCACTAGTTTTGTATTTGTCATGAGGGGTTGTTCCTAATGTTTCTATTTTAGCGAGGTCAAAAAGAGATCCCATTAGTGGCCTACTGATTTTGCTCGATTCCTTTTCTTTTTTTTTACACGATTTTTCGTTATCTGCAAAGACTAAACAGAGTATTGCGACTCTGTGTTTGTTTGTAAATAGAGAATGAACCAAAGAGAACTAATTCTAAAACAGTAAATACTTGGATAACAATCAATCAAATGGAGAGAGAAGCAGGCACGACGGATTACAACGGGGGCAAAGGCCTGCGTTAACTACCTTTCACTATCTGCAAAGAGAGAGTACTCCTAATAGAAATGAGGGGGGGGGGGGCACCATTCAAAGCAGATCAGTGTGCATAAACACGAAAATGTTTTCACTTACCACGTACTTGACATTCGACAGCTTATGATATTTGCTATTAAAAAACCATTGAAATTCACTGAAAAAACCATAGGTTATAGACCATATATAGTTAGGAATTAGCATTTACAAAACCTTGAAAATTCACTGAAAAAACCATAGGTTATAGACCATATATAGTTAGGAATTAGCATTTAAAAAACCTTATTTTACTCACACAAAACCATTGAAATTACATATATAGTTAGTTGCACTAACTATATATCGCGCACCTGCAATCCACTGCTGATGATGTCACATATTACATCATTCATGACATGGTCAGTGACATCACTGATGACATCACTGATGACATCTCAAATGACATCACTGATGACATCACTGATGACAACATCCAGTGACTGTATGTTTCTGTAAAGTTAAAATGTGTCTTACATATTGAAGAATGAGTGGAAGTATAAGTGTCTGGACAAAGGATTTAGTAGGTGCATGACTGAATGCATGAGTGAGTGATTAAATGTGTCTCACTGAGTGCATGGGTTAGTGACTAAAGTGTCTTAATTTGTGCATCATTATGTCTGTTGTTCTGTAAACTGCTGCATGTTTTGATCAGTAGCTATATAATTAACTATATGGGTTACTGATTGATTGTCCAAGTATTTGTATGGGAGACTGAGTGTGTGTGTGGCTGGCTGGGAGGTGTGTGACTCTGTGCAGATCAATGTGTACTTGTATCAATGATTGTATAACAAGGTAAGTATGTGTTAGTATATGTTTGAAAATGTAAGGTGCTCTATGTTTAACTGTATAGACAAGAAAATGGAAGTGTCATTGATTCTTTACAGGACTGACTAGGTGTGTGAGTAACTCCATGGATGAGTGGCAGACTGTGAGTGTCTGTATAGGTGTATGAGTGCATATGATAGTGTTGTAAAGATGAGTGATTGTATGTATGAATGATAGTATGGGTGAATGAGTGAAGGTGTGTGTAGACGTAGGAATCAGTGAGTGCGTATGTAGTAACTAGTATTGGTGTGTCAATGGTTTCAAAAATTATATTCTGTATTTAACACTGGGTGAAACAGAGGTTATATTAAAATGTGAGGAGATGCATTGTATTGTCATATGAATGATATCATCAGTGATGTGGTCATTGATGTCAAATGAGATGTCATCAGTGATGTCATCAGTGATGTCATTTGAGATGTCATCAGTGATGTCATCAGTGATGTCACTGACCATGTCATGAATGATGTAATATGTGACATCATCAGCAGTGGATTGCAGGTGCGCGATATATAGTTAGTGCAACTAACTATATATGTAATTTCAATGGTTTTGTGTGAGTAAAATAAGGTAAATGCCAGTAGGTAATATATCTAGATATATATATATATATATATATATATATATATATATATATATATATATATATATATATATATATATATATATATATATATATATATATATATATATATATATATATATATATATATATATGTACCTCACATGACAAATTTTGTTTCTCGCTCTATTAGTTAGTGCTTATATCTTTGGCAAGGGTAGTTTACTCGTAATTATAAACAGTAAGACTGTATGGATCTAAAGCAGAATAAATGTGCACTTTAAACAGTTTTGGAATATAGATACACGTTTTTAAACTCTAATACCATCATATTTATTGCACTTGCATAAATGGATGAACACAAGAAATTTAAAGAGTCAAGTTATCTGCATTTTGTCGAAACTGATGTGGAACATAAACAAAATTGTGAAATTTTAGAGATGAAAAATAAGTGTATTTTGTACTTAGATCGTGATTGAAGCACATATGTAATCAATTAAAATGAGCTTATAATGGGTATGTCACCTTTTACAGAATTGATAAGTCAACACCATGTATTTCATAAGGGGTTTTCCTTCCACGCAACCTTCTTCCTTGACTTTCCCCTGAACACAGGGGGTATTGTCAACAATATCAGACTTGTTTTGTGCATAAATTTGTCATGAGAAAAAAATATATGTAATGTTCCTTAACAACAAACCAACCCTTTTTTCCATGGTAGATGAAGGGGATAACCTACCTAGCATGATCTCGCTGTGTGGAGTGCTGCCTTTCTGTGTCCTTCGGTAATGGCGATGGAACAAACATGAAGGGTAACACGGGACACCGATTTCGGATATATTTGTATATATATATATATATATATATATATATATATTACCTACTGGCGGTCGCCAGTAGGTATATATAGTTAGGATTTTTTCCCTATGGGATTTTTGAAAATTCTATGTCTAATAACTTTGGCGTTTGTGGACGGAATTGGCTGAAATTTTCTGGAAAATGGAACATTTTGTTTCTGAGCAGCCCCTGGAAATTTGGAGGGGGTTCGTCCAGGGGGGGCCGAGAAAAAAGGGGGGTCCCAAAACGTGTTTTTAACATTGAGTTTTCCATAGGGCGGTTGGCCTCACTTTTAGCCCGAACGGCTGAATGGATTTCCATGAAACTTGGCAAAATTGTAGGGACTGGTAGCCCGATGTGCCTTTTCTAGGTCTCAATATATGTGCTCCAGTGGATTTTGAGAAATTAACGTTTAAAAAAAGATATATATCTGTAAGCGCGCTCTGGGCAGCGCTCCGGTCCGCGGACCTTAAGCGTACCGGGACTTCGCGTAGCTAAGCTGATTGGCTCTCCGGTGTCTGTCAACATTCTAAACAGTCCGGAGCGGCCGCCATCTTGTCTCTCGGTAGGATTGAGAGACAAGAGGAGGCCAAAACAAAGGCGAAAATGACCATAAGGGGGCATACTAGATCCTCCCTGACCCCCTAGGTTTAATGTGGAGGTTTTAAAAGGGCCCCGCGGGGCAAAAAAAACAAAAAAAAAAAATTTTTTTTCTTGCGAGGGGAGCGCCCAGTCCGCGAACCGGGAAGCGTTCTGGGCAGCGTACTGCAATGAAAAATGAATGATAAACTTTTCAAATGCTGTATGTTAATTGATTGTTGTTTTTGTTGATTATTTTTTATTTTCTTTATTTGTTAAGCATTTTTTTTTAATGTGATTGTGTTTCATAATTTATTAAACTTTCTAACATTTCATTGTCAGAAATTTCATAATTATCATGGAATATACATTGTAGTCTCTGAGGGTGTAAAATGTCCTCATTTGCAAGGAGGTTATCTACTGCTTGTACACATTGCAGTAGTTCATTGTCCCAAGTTTCATCGAAAAATTCAATGTCAATTTGATCAATTGTATCAATCAATTCTTGGCTGCTGTCTTGCAGGTCCATTTCAAAAGAAACTTGGTTTTCGCCTTCCATTTTGCCTGAAATTTGAATTAAAAAAAAATATATTAGTAGAGATAGGGCAATGTTGGGAATAATTTTAGATAGGCATTTTTTTTCAGTGAATTTATCTTTGGGCAGTGTATAGTATCAGAGTGGAAGTAGGAATATAAAAATGTGTATGTGATTTAACGTAAGTAAATTCATAATTATACAAGAGAAGCCTAACTCCATCCTTAACTATAACAGAGAAGTCTCTCTAAATCTATAACCACTACAGAGGGATAGTATATATCTATCAGAAAAAGTTTACCATATTAACTTATAGTGCACAATATACTTCAGTTTTAAAAATAAAAACTTACCTTTAGAAAGAAGTTGAAGGAATTAGTGAAAATACTATTGAAATGTACAGCAAGAAGTAGTAGTCAAAATGGCTGTGTTTTCTTCTCTTCCTTTATATATATTCAGGTATATAACCAATGAAATGTCAGGTAAAAAAAATAGAAAATGAAAGTAACATTTTCATTGGTTGTCAATTCCAACACTTCAGATGTGTTTTGTGAAGTAATTTACCTCAGGGTATTTAGAGAGGTCTACAGGCTAAATGACTAAATGGAATTCCAATCCAATTTGTGAAAATGGTAGGGATTGGTATGTAGTATGAGCTAATCTATATTTGGTGAAATTGTCTCCAGTGGCTTTTCTGTGAACTACTTTCCCACCTTTTTTGATGGTGCGCTTCCCAGGGAGCGACCCGGTACGCGAACCGTTGAGCGCCCCGGTTCGCGAACTTTAAGCGTTCCGGGAGTCCACCATTTTGTGTTTCGGTCGATTTTAGATACAAGATGGAGGGCAAATAATGTTCAGAATGGGTAGAAGGGGGCACGGTAGACTTATCTTGACCCCCTAGGTTTTGTGAGGGTGGCTGAGGAGGCCCATATGTGCGAAAAAAACCCATTTTTTAAAAAAAATTCGCGAGGTTAGCTCCCGGTTCGCGTACCGGGTAGCGCCCCGGGGAGCGTACTTTGTTGAAAATTAGTGAAAATGTTAGAGTAAAATAATAATTGTGAGTGATTAGATGTAGGGTAGCTCTGAGAAGAGCTTTTGGTTTTATGGTACATTTAGGTACTTATAAGTAGGTACCAATGCACATTCTTAAATTCAGAGTGAAAACTCTGTTGCCCTCATCTGAGAAGTGAACTCCATCTCCTCTGTAGATATCTTGCATGTAGTATCGCAAGTTATTGTTGTACAGGGAGCCCATTCCATGGTCTCTCATGTAAGCTGAAACAGATTTGTTTACATGCTTCCTCGACTTCTCAATTTGTGGACAAAATTGGTTTGACCACCTCCATTTCTGTCTTTGGCATATATTTGAATATACCAAGGCAGTCTGAGGAAAAAGTGCCATTAATTGCTCAAAGGTGTCCTTTAAAAGCATTTCCAGACCTACACCAGTCAAAGTGCCCAAGTCATTACCTCCACAGTGCACAATTAACAGGTCAGGTTTGGGCAAATGCATAAAGGTTTTCACCAATGGTATCAATTGGTGACATTTTAATCCTCTGTGGCCAAACCACTTAATTTCCACATCTTGTAAATTGAGGTTAGGTAATTTCCTGTTTTCAACGTACCTTTGAGCCCAGTGAATATAACTATGTATAACAATCCAGACAGAAAACATGGTGAGAGAAGGTTCTCCTGCAGTCAGATGAAGTGTGGCAATGAAATGGCAGTTGAAAAAATGAGAGTTTAAAATGAAAAAAACTGTGGAGTTTCTGTGTTCATGAAGCAGTAACAGTGATTGGTGGATTTTGATTGCTGAAAACAGAAAGTTAGGGTGCACGGATGTGTTCTTTGAAAGATGTATTTTGAATGGTCAATAAAAAATCATTAAATGAAAGAATGCACTGGATATGCAGGTGCACTGAGAGTTCAGAGTTCAATTGCAACAAAGTTGTGTGAACTTGCAAACACCAGAAGTCTTCCAATGAGGTGGTTGCCATGCAGAAAAGACAGAAAGGGCAGAGGGGGGAAGGGTTTTCATTTGAAAAAAAGTGAGGGAAGAGTTTTGATTGGGTGACATGAGAAATATGTGTGAAGAATTACAGCATTTCTGTGCTTTTGATAGCTGCAGACTCTGGAGTGCATACCTTTTGCTCTGCTGAAGACAAATTGGTGTGTTTCTGAGACTGTTTTCAAACTCAAAGTATTTGCTAAGGTGAGAAAATATTTCTTTAAGTTAGATAGAGAATAGTGTGCTTTAAGGAGAAAATTATGAATTATGTGGCGCAAATTGCTTGTAAATATGCTCCCACCTGTGCATGGAAAATTTAGATTTTGAATGTTTGTGTTACATAGCCATGTTAAAAGTGACCCAACCATGCAGGAAAGGCAATCAAAAAACGCTTTTATGTGTCTTAAGGACATTTTAAGTAATTTTCCCATGTGCAGTGTTTTGAAATTATGAATTGAAAATCGTTTTTGAGGTAAAGGAATTGTTTTTAAATTTATGACAAGGACATAATGGTGTATGCTTCTTTATAAGGCAATTGACTGTCCCTGATGTTATTTTTCCCATTTTAATGTAAGACTTTTCTCTGTGGCGCAAATTGCTTGTAAATATGCTCCCACCTGTGCATGGTAATTTTAAATTTTAAATGTTTGTGTTACATAGCCATGTTAAAAGTGACCCAACCATGCTGGAAAGGCAATCAAAAAACGCTTTCATGTGTCTTAATGACATTTTAAGTCATTTTCCCATGTGCAGTGTTTTGAAATTATGATTTGAAAATCGTTTTTGGGGTAAAGGAATTGTTTTTAAATTCATGACAAGGACATAATGGTGTATGCTTCTTTATAAGGCAATTGACTGTCCCTGATGTTATTTTTCTCATTTTAGTGTAAGACCTTTCTCTGTGGCGCAAATTGCTTGTAAACATGCTCCCACATGTGAATGGAAAATTTAGATTTTGAATGTTTGTGTTACATAGCCATGTTAAAGGTGACCCAACCATGCAGGAAAGGCAATCAAAAAACGCTTTTATGTGTCTTAAGGACATTTTAAGTAATTTTCCCATGTGTAGTGTTTTGAAATTATGATTTGAAAATCGTTTTTGAGGTAAAGGAATGTTGTTAAAATTTATGTGCGCCATATGCCCCCAAATTTCTTTTTCAGGGGTGCAGCAGGGTGTTATTGAGACACCCCTGCAGCTTTGGAAAAATTCCTAATTTGTGATGAGCACATTGTTAATCGCAAATTGCACCTTCATTTATATGAGCCTCCTAGCCCATGGAAAGGAATGGGTAATTTGCAATTAGCAATTTTCTCATCGCAAATTTGGAATGGTAAAGAATCGCTATTTATTCCTTAAAATTCGCTTTTTTGGAAATGCAATATAGTTATATGATACATATGGCGGTTGATGTCTAACAAGATAAGAAGCTTAGGCATACATTTATGATGACTGGCGCAATGAAGTAGAAATCACTTACTTCATTGGTAGAGCTTTACATGTATTATCTCCTCTTTATTCTTCATCAAGCGTAACTTTAATCTGCAATCCTGAGTAGGCCTCACTTTAAACAAACCTCTGGATAGGCCACATCTTGTTGTTATCTTGATTTAATCATTTAAAATGCTAGGGACAGATTTATGATAGGTGTATGCCTCTTTTGCGCCACTTAGAAAACATTGTCCATGGGGAAATGACTTAAAATGTCCTTAAGACACATGAATGTGTTTTTTTAAAACGTTTGCAATTTTTTTGGGTCACTTTTAACATGGCTATGTGACTCAAACAGTCAAAATCTAAATTCGCCATGCACAGGTGGGAGCATATTTACAAGGAATGTGCTCCATGGGGAAAGGTCTTATAATGTAATATGGGAAAAATGACATCAGAGACACTGAAATGCCTTATAGAGAAGCATACACCATTATGTCCTTGTCATAATTTGCAAACCATTACTTTTCCCCAAAAACGATTTTCAAATCATAATTTGAAAACACTGCACATGTGGAAATGACTTAAAATGTCCTTAATTCAAAATGTGCGATTCCTTAAATGCAATGTATCAAACAAAAAATATGTAAAAAATGATATTAAGGATTTGGAAACTACCACCAACTTCTAGTTTGTGGTAATTTGCGAATTCTTTTCAAAAAGCATTTTTTTCCAAAAAACAAAAGGTCCCATATGACGCCCATACATGCCCTTAGGGCATGTAGGTGTGCCATATGCCCCCAAATTTCTTTTTCAGGGGTGCAGCAGGGTGTTCTTGAGATACCCCTGCACGCTTGAAAAAATTCCTATTTTGTGATGAGCTAATTGCTAATCGCAAATTGCAACCTTCATTCCTATGAGCCTCCTAGCCCATGGAAATGAATGGGTAATTTGCAATTAGCAATTTGCTCATTGCAAATTAGGAATAGTAAAGAATTCCTATTTATTCCTTAAAATTTGCTATTTAGGAAATGCAAAATAGTTTGATGGTAGATATGGTGGTTGATCTGTAACAAGATAAGAAGCTTAGGGATACATTTATGATGACTGGCGCAATAAAGTGCACATTACTTACTTCATTGGTAGGCCTTTACATGTATTATATCCTCTGTATTCTTCATCAAGCGTAACTTTAATCTGCAATCCTGAGTAGGCCTCACCTTAAACAAACCTCTGGATAGGCCACACTTTATCGTCATCCTGGATTAATCATTTAAAATGCTAGGGACAGATTTATGATAGGTTTATGCCTCTTTTGTGCCACTGTGCGTCACTTTTATGATGCAGCGGTGGTGCAAAAGATTTGCTATGAGGCGACAACATTACAAATTGATGCATTTAGGCAGATATGTCATGGTGTAAAAAAAACGTACCACATGAAACCGATGCAGCAGTGATGCAAAAGATGCACCATGTCGTAAGACAGGCCTCACTTGGGGCCATATGTATCAAGCTAATTAGCATTCGCAAAGATCAAAATTCTACGAATTTTGGCCTTTGCGAATGTTAATTAGACAAATGGTATGTATCAAACAAGTTTGATGCAAAATAAGGAGTAGCAAAATTTGCTATTCCTTATTTTGCAATTGCACTGAAGGATTTGCAAATTTTGTGACTACTTAAATGCAATGTATCAAACAAAAAATATGTAAAAAATGACATTAAGGATTTGGAAACTATTGTGGTAAATTGGTGGTAATTTGTGAATTCTTTTCAAAAAGCTTTTTTTAAAAAAAACAAAAGGTCCCATATGACGCCAACACATGCCCTTAGTGCATGTATGTGTGCCATATGCCCCCAAATTTCTTTTTCACGGGTGCAGCAGGGTGTTCTTGAGACACCCCTGCACCCTTGGAAAAATTCCTAATTTGTGATGAGCAAATTGCTAATCGCAAATTAAACCTTCATTCCTATGAGCCTCCTAGCCCATGGAAATGAATGGGTAACTTGCAATTAGCAATTTGCTCATCGCAAATTAGGAATGGTAAAGAATCGCTATTTATGCCTTAAAATTCGCTATTTAGGAAATGCAAAATATTTTGATGATACATATGGCAGTTCATATCTAACAAGATAAGAAGCTTAGGGATAGATTTATGATGACTGGTGCATCACCAGGGATGTGCCAGTCATCTTGCGCCGCTGTTCCGCCACCCATGGTGTGCTGCATTTACAATGCGGCGCAGCATGGGGCAAAAACGGCACAGATGCTTGACGCATCTGTGCCGTTAAGGTGGCGCATTGCTGGAGTTGTATCGCAAGTGCGATGCAGCTCCAGCAAGGCTCAGGGGTGCACCATCTCCACAATGTTGCGTCAAGACCTATGCCTGCTTCAAGCAGGTGCAGGGTTTTGACACAGTTTTCTCCTATCTGATTGTAAATGCGGCACACAATGGGTGGCAGAGCAGTGGTGCACGTTAACTGGTGCATGCCTGGGGATGTGCCATTTAACATAAATCTGCCCCTTTACATTTAAGTATGTGCAGGGGACACAGAGTTGGTGAGGCTTATCCAAGGTTAAGAACAGATGAGTCCTGTTCAGTGAAAAATTAGACATAGGCTTCACCTGCTCAGCATCGCTGGACATGGCTAAATAATAGCTGCAAAATGTTACTCTTGTTAAACAATTTTACTATTATAATCTGTGAGATTTGTCTCTTACTCTGCAACATCTCATTGTTGTTATCTTTCTTTAAAGATAAAGACAACCTCAACATGAGCGACAATCTGCAATCAGTTGATTTTGACCTCATCATTGAACTTGTAATTGAAACATCAGTGGATGTTGATCCATTGGATGATTTAAATCCTGAGGATGAAGAAGAGCGTGATGAGGATGCAGATTTGTCCGAATTATATGATATAGGATGGGAAGCTGACCTGCTTGAGCCTTTGGAAATATAAACATTTATTTTTAAAATTTATAATTAATAAAAAGTAAAAAGGAAACCGTTTAATTTAAAAATAAAGACACCTTCAAAAGCAGGTTATGTGTAGTGTCTTCAATAAAATATTAAAATATGCTCATAAAATTAGATCAGATTCACATATAAAATAGCATAGGTAACATAAATATAAATGTCATTTCTTTTCTGGTATTTCTGTATTGTAAATTTGCCAACGACTAAAAAATCTTCTAATTAAAATGTCAAGTAGTGTGTTAAGTTTTTTATCACTGTTACTGATTTACTGTTTGGTAATAATGGTTAATAACATTATTTATTATATTTTTCCACAGATTCAACTGCAGATCATTTCAAGATTTCACCATGCCTACAATAGAAAGACAGAGAAAGGCTGCAAAACGTCAAAGACAGCAGGTGAAAAATAATACGCAGCAGTCCTCTAACAAAAAGATTTGTCAAGTCACGAAGAAAGCACCGGGTAAGAGCACAAAACACTTTATAAGAAATATGTGTAATAAAAAAAATATTACTACAGAAAATGTTTCAGTCCATAAAACGAGAAGGAAATCAAATGGAAAAGAAAGGCCAATGAAAAATGTTACTGCTAGAGCAAGAGATAACTCTGTGCATGATAGTAGAAGGAAACAACAGTTTAGGGAGATTCGTAAACGAATGTTCCGGAACAGGATAATTGGCAATTTGTTAAAAAATATTAAGAAAGGTCAACATAAACTAGTTTTTTATAAGACAAAAAAAAAAGTTGAGAAAGTTATTGATCAGGCATTTGAAATTAAACGTAAGTTATTTATTTTGATAATCAATAGAATTAGGAAGCTAAACAAGGCAATTTTTGATTTCAAAAGAAATAGTAGATGGAAGAGAATAGTTAATCGTAGTAATTTTTGTGAAGTTTTTTCTGGAGAATGGATGCATAGTTCAAGCTGTGAGGCATTTTTTAATGAGGAGAGTTATTTCCAGGATAATGATTTGTTGCATGCAGTTGACACCAGTGGTCGTGCTTATGAAGTGAAAGATGGTTGTCCAGTTGAAAAAGAAAAACTTGTGACAACAGAGGCAGAAGAGGTGTTAGGTAATGAGGTTTTAGGAAGACGTGCTAAGGGTCCTGTGTACACCTGGAAGTGTAGTAGTATTTGCAGTGTGCGACAGGATTCCATCAATTTGCTTTGTGATTTTGTACGGTCATTTAATAAGAAAAGTTTGAAGCAGAAAATGATGTTGTTGCAAGAATTAGATCCTTGCAGAGTAAGAGAAGTGACAGGTTTGCATGGACATTCACTGGCTTGTCTTTCCAGGAGAGTATGCCAGAGTGTTTTTCATCATTTCAGGATGCTAGCAGTGCATCATAACAAAGTGAGGAAATTAGTTAGAATGTTGTATTATGCTAAGAGTCCAGCAATTATGCTTAAACAATTATGCGCTGCTCTTTTGCATGGTTCTGAAATAGATGTGAAGAATATATGTGAAGAAATTGAGTTTTGTTACTTTGGAAGTAAAGAGGAGAATGTTGAAATTGACCAAGAAGAAGAGGGTCTTGTGGAAGATAGTGTACATGTTTCCAGTACAGATAATTTCCAGAGGGAAATTGCGACGTTTGAGGTGAAATCAAGTGAGAGGCCGAATTTCACTTGTGTGTGTTGTCGACGCACTTATTATAAGAATCAGACTAAGTTAGTGGATTTATATGCAAAAAGTGAAAGGGAAAATAATAGTGAATGGAAGGATTTTGCAACATACTTGATGGTAGAAAATTGTTTTGATTTGGGATTGGATCAACGTGTGTGTACTTATTGTTCTTGCAAATTAAATCAAAACCAGATGCCTGCTAGAGCAGTTCATAATAATCTGGAATTGGTTGAGATTCCTTCTGAATTGAAGGATTTAAATACTTATGAATCTATTTTGATTCAAAGTATCCATCCCTTTCAGGCTATTGTAAGAATGGAGCCAAAGACAGGGAAATTGCCTCCATCAGATTTACAGAGAGGATTAAAGGGAAGAGTTGTTTATTTGCCTCTAGATTTGAAGAAAAACATTAACACAATTGGAGTAGAAAAAGTGGAAGAGGAGCCTCTGGTTATCTTAGTTAATAGGGTTCCGACAAAGAATAAGAAAATATGGCAAGATTTAGTAGATGTTAGGAAAGTTAAAAAGGCAACATTGTATTTGAAAAAAAATAATAAATACTATAAGAATGTTTATGTTGCAGAAGAGGAAGTAAGTGAGGAAGAGGATAGCGATTTGTGTGCTGGTCAAATTGAGAAAGTAGAACCCTCTACTAGTGAAGAAATATATGAACATTATAGTGTTCATCCTTTGCATTCCAAGGAAGTCATGGGGAATGCTATTGAGTTGTTTCAAATGAAACAAGCCAAAGGGAGTCCCATTAGTGTTTGGGAGGAAAGTTTGGAAGCTCCGTGTTTCCCACAGCTTTTTCCAACAGGTCAGGGAGGAAGATATGATGAGCGACCTCATCAAATTCCTGCTTCTGAATACCGGACTTTGCGATTGTATGCAGGAGATGCTAGGTTTCGACAATGCATTCCTTATTTGTTTCATCTCCTGTTTGAAAGCGATCTGTCTGGACTGTCATATGCAGTGAACCACATCTTGAAAAGTGGTATACACATGCAAAACATCTCGGCAAGTGACTTTATGGATAAAGTCAATGTCCAAGACAGTATTTTGGATTCTCACCTGATTAATCTCATGGCGTGTCAGCGTGGTACTAATGAGTACTGGTACCGTCGTCATGGTGATTTAAAATGTATGCTGAGGAACTTAGGTACTCCCACATGGTTCCTCACTCTGAGCTGTGCCGAGTATGGCTGGGAAGACTTACTTGAATTTCTACGAGAGGCAAATGCTAACGTAGATAACATCGAATTCAAGACACCCGGAGAACTGTGCTCTTTGGATCCAGTCAATGTATGTAGGTACTTCAATCATAGATTTGAAGCTATGATGTCTTTCATCATGAATAAGAAGAATCCACCTCTTGGAGAGGTGTTGGATTTCTTCTGGAGAAAAGAGTACCAAGCAAGAGGTGCTCCTCATATACATATGTTGCTGTGGATCAAGGATGCACCTAAATTTGGAACGGATCCAGAAGACTCAGTGATGAGTTTCATCCAACAGTATTCTACGTGTGCTGTTCCAAATGCAAAGGAGAAGAAAAGCCTAAGAGAAAAAGTTCTGCGTTTCCAAAGCCATCGATGTGGAATGTACTGCCGTCGTAAATTCCGAAACAAGGACAAGTTCTACACTAAATGTCGTTTCGGCTTTCCACGACCGGTGATTTATAAAGGAAGAGTAAACAGTTTGATGTCTTCGCTGCGACACAATGTCATGAAGAAATCACCTAAAAACACTTACAATTTGAAGAGGAACGAAGAGTCCAAGTACATCAACGACTACAACCCGGTGATTTTGTCCATGTGGAATGCTAACATGGATATACAGTTTGTGGCTGATAACTGTATGGCTGTGGCTCGGTATGTGACGTCTTACATCACCAAAAAAGAGAAGACAGAATTGAAGGATATGTGGGAGGACATTTCCCATGAAAAGAGCCTCAGCAAGAAGTTGTACAGTTTCAGTCTGAAGATGTTGTCGCATCGAGAAATCGGAGCGTACGAATGTTCTGACCGGTTGTCTTCAGCAAGTCTCTATGCCAAGTCCAGGAGTATCATTTGGGCGAGTCTTGGTCTTGCTGCAACGCGTAATCGAGTTCTCAAACCTGTGCGGGAAATTGAGTATTTGGCGGAAAAGGAGCCAAACAGTACCGACATTTTGAAGACAAACATGTTGGATACATATTATCCAAATCGAAGCAGTCACCTCGAGAATGTTTGTCTGTATGAGGTTCTGCAAAATTACATATTCAAGAGGAACATCAAAGAAGATACTGAGAAAGGAGTGTATGCTGTAATAGGAAGTGAGGGATGTCTGGTCAAGCAAAGAAAATGCCACTTGGTAAACCATCGAAAATTGAGTGGCGAATCTCCTGAAAAAAAGGAGTTTTTCTATTTAGCACTTTTGCAACTTTTCAAGCCTTGGCGTGCAGAAGAGGAACTGCTTGGAGATTTCCTCTGTTACGAAGACTCTTTCAATGCCGCCAAGGAGACCATAGAATGTCCTGCTTTTCCCAAATATGTAGAAATGTTGAATGCGGAAATTGAGCAGGAAGCAACGATTGCAGCCGAGATTGCCAGAGACAGTTCTCAGGACAGTCAGAGTTCTGCTTCATTGAGTCAGGATCCACTAGGAGGACCTGTTATTGAAAATGAAGCTGCCACTGCTATGAATGAAGTGGAAAGAGCCATGGCACATGCTCAGGAGGATGCGGTTAACTTAGAAGAGTTGGAAAGACAACTTAACGTTGAGCAGAGGAAAATATATGACGAAGTTACCATGCAAATTGATCATGGATTAAGTCATGATAAGAAAGAGTGCTCATGTACGTCGTTGAAGCCTGTCCGACTGTACGTGAGTGGAGAAGCGGGAACTGGAAAAAGTTTCCTCATTAAAGCAATTTCATGCTATTTGCAGGAAAGGACAGAGTCATCGCTGTCTTGTGTTGTCACTGCTCCAACTGGACTGGCAGCACATAATATTAAAGGGATTACTTTACATCGTTTACTGATGCTGCCAGTGGAGCATGACAACAAATTACAATATCACAAGCTATCTGGAGATGCTTGTTTTGAAGTTTCAAGAATCTTGAGGAAAATGAAACTTCTTATCATTGACGAAGTAAGCATGGTTTCCAATGTCATGCTTGCTTTTGTGCATTTGAGGATGCAAGAAGTTCTCAAAACAGAGTATGATGTGTTATTTGGTGGCAAACACATCATTGTTTTCGGAGATCTTTTGCAGCTGACGCCAGTGAAAGGGCAACCTGTGTTCAAAATGCTCACGCATGAAGATACCAGGAAGTGCCTAGGCAGCATTGGCAACGTCAATATATGGTTAAACTTCAATTATGCTGAACTGCATGAAAATATGCGTCAGGCGAAGGATGAAGTTTACAAGACTATTCTACAAGATGTTAGAATTGGAAAAGTGACCGAACATGGGAAAGAAGCTTTACATGCACGATTACTGTCAAATTTATATCCAGAACAAGATGTTGTGCCTGAGAATATTTTTCAGAAAATTACTGAGAAGAAATCTGGAATATGTTTGATGCCAACTCTTGCAGAATGTGCCAAATTTAACAACAAAATGTTGCATTTAGAAAAGCAAGAGATTGTGAAACTGGAAGCTATTGATAGAGTAGAGCATATGGGATCAACAATTATTTTGTCTGAGAATCTGAAAACAAAATTGGATTCATTAGAGAAGAGTATATCTAAAACTGCAGGTTTTGAAAAGACTCTGAATGTGTGCTTGAACTGCCGTATAATTTTAAGAAGGAATTTACATGTTGAAAGAGGTCTGGTAAATGGATCAATGGGTAATGTTGTTGATTTTGTGAAATACAGAAATAGAGATGGAATTGAATTTTTAAAAATTAAATTTGATGGCATTGAGGAAGTACAGCTAATTGCTCGTTGTTCTGCTAGATTTTTGCTTGTAAAAGACTTATATGTTCGCCGTAAGCAGTTTCCTGTTTGCTTGGCATATGCGGTGACAATTCATAAATCGCAAGGTTTAAGCGTAGACAGTGCATTGGTGAATATTGGCAGTTCTGTGTTCAAGGAGGGTATGGCATATGTGGCATTGTCACGAGTTAGAACTTTATCGGGATTGTGCTTGATTGAGTGTGATGTCACAAACATTTGTGCGGATCTAGATTGTGTTAAGGAATACAATAGGTTAAGAAGAGAGTATGCGCCACATTTGCCTCAGTATCCTTTGTTTGAGAAACGTGTGGTAGGCCGGAAACGAAGAAATGAGAACAATACTGGGGAGGTTGTAGCAAAAAGACAAAAAGTCAATGAACCTAAAATTACAAGCAGAAACAAAAAGGATTCTGTTGAAGATGTTGTTGGTTTTCAGTTTGAAAACAGTTCTGGTGTCAACTGCTATGCTAATGTAGTGGTAAATGTTTTATTTTCTCTAAAAAATGTAAAAGAAGAGATTGTGGTCAATTCTGATCAAAGATTTTGCAGTTTGTTAAATTCTGTGTTAGAGAAATGTACCACTGATAGAAGAAACATAGAAAGTGTGTCTGAAATTCGAAATCTGTTAGACAGATGTTCAGGCCAAACACAATTCTCTCAAAATATTCAGCAAGATTGTCAGGAGTTTTTAATGTATATGCTTGATGTATTACATGCTGAAGGTGTAGATGTAGATCAGCTGTTTGGGCTTTCTTATCAATGGCAGCATGACTGCGAGAACTGTATGGTATCAAGTACTACTAGTGTAGACTCAGAAAGATTTATATATTTAACTTTGCCAGACAGTAAATCAGTCTCTTTTAATAAGCTAGTAAAAACAGCTGATCACAACATGGAGTGTAGCCAATGTAAATCTGAAATGATGTCCACATTATTTATACGAACATATGGCCAGTATGTCATTTTAATGTTCCAACGATGTAGGCCTGATGGAACAAAATTGACAACTTTAATTAAAAATGTTGTGGCTTCACAGTTGTCAATATCAGGAAGGACTTTTGTAACTGCAGCAATTATATATCATGACGGTCCTTCAACAACATCAGGACATTACACAGCTTATTTAAAGTCTAGAAATGGCTGGTCATTTTGCAATGATTCTGTTTTAATTTTCAAAAAAAAATTGCCGTATGACCTTAAAAACTCTTACCTGGTGTTTTTAAAACCAAAATTTTAGGGAAAGAATCTCGGGATGTGCTCTGTGGAGTTTCAAGAAGTTCTAATGGCTCCTACACAATTTGGCCTTGAGGATAAGTGTAGTTCAGAGACATAACTTCTAACCATAGGACTGGACATTATGGAGAAATACGTGCACTTTGAATGAGTTCAGAAAAACTGTTTCTTTTTATAAACTAATTGAAGCAGCCAATCAAAACATGGAGTAGAGGGAATGTAAGTCTACAATGCTGTCTACTGTTTTACATTGCTTTGTGATTAAAAGTGATGTAGAGAATTAAATAATTGTAGTAGTCATAGGGGTAGTGTAAGTCTGCTTGTATCAGTGTCATAGGAAAAGTAGAACATGACTGAGCAAGAAGGGGAAGATATTACTATTCCAGGATTGTGAAAATGATCTTCAACATTTTAATTCTGAAAGTTGCGGAAATGCCAAATGACGGGATTGGCTTACAAGAAATCCAAGAGTTATCAATGGCTCTGACAAGATTTGGCCTTGTGGAAAATTGTGGTAGAGAGCAAGAAGTCATTTATTGCATGTAACGTGTTTTTAAAAACTATGGAGATTTTCTTTCAGAAAGTGGCGGGCTGAAAGTAATAACAGCACAAAAGAGTGTAAGCTGTTCATAGGACATCCTTGGACGTCATGGAAAGTAAGTTAACTTTAAGGAGTTCTGAATTTTGATTTCTGATGTTGTATGGGTTTTTTAAACACAATCATTTTGATTGTGTTTTTTTTTCCCCGCTGTTACATGATGAATACCTTCAAGTCACTAGATTTAGTGAATTTTGATACATTCTGAGAACAGCAAAAATAAACCATTTAACATGTATAATTAATTCTGTACTGTTTGCATTTATGATGTATATGTAGAACTGAGTAGGAGGCATGGAGAAGGTGAGGCTTCTGTAAGTGTCAAAGTTGTTGCATTCAGTGCTGCACTTCTGCGTATTCTTTCATATGCTAGACTACATCTGCACAATGAGATACCTAAGCAAAGGAAACGCAAGTGATGTGATTGAGAAATGAGCAAAATAAATTGCACGTATTTCAATTACATCACCTGTGTTTCCTATCATTACGAATCACATTGTGCAGATCAAGTTTAGGTCTGTCCAGGGAAACATAGGAGGTTTCTACTTTGTTGAAGAGTGCAGTGGACATGACTCACTTCATTGGTAGACTTTCACAGATATTATCTCCTCTGTACACTTCAACAAGTGTAAATCTCATCTTGAACTCTGAGTAGGCCTCACCTCAAACAAACCTCTGGATAGGAGACATGTTATTGGAATCCTGAAGCGACACTTTTCTGAAACAAGAGCAATGAAAAAGATGCACCATGTTTTAAGATAGGCCTCACTTCATCTGTATCAAGATACTGTTAGTTTAAAATGTATATCTTTAGGACTGTGTAGGGGACCTGGAGAAGCAGAAGCTTCTGTCAGTGTCAAAGTTGTTGAAAAACTATTTGTCCTTCAATCTTTTCCCTTGTCTTTTGTAATTTTTAAATACATGTTTTAATATTTTTCAAATGTTGGTTCTCTCTTTCACAGATTGAAAGTATAAAAATAAAAAGTGAGTAATTTAACGGCAATTATAAGGTAAATAGTTGTACTCTTTTCGTTACATTTCTATCACATTCACCTACTATTAGATCCACTGCTTCACTTCTTTAACCCTCAGTTTCCTGCCTTTGCTACTTTCCTCATTCCTTTCTCTATTACCTACTTACTCAACTCCTTCCACTTTTTTTCTCAGTCCCTCTGTTCTCATAGTTCCTCAGTCTTGTTCACTCACTCCGTCTCTATTACTCTTAGTGTCTGTGAATTACTTTCCCACCTTTTTTTTTGGACCGCTTCCCGGGAAGTGGCCCGGTTCGCAAACCAGCAGCGTTACGGGAGTCCACCATTTTGTGTTTCGGTCGAATTAAGATACAAGATGGAGGACAAATAATGTTCAGAATGGGTAGAAGGGGGCACGGTAGATGTATCTTGACCCCCTTGGTTTTCTGAGGGTGGCTGAGGAGGACCATAGTTCTTCACTCTTGTTCACTCTCTCTGTTTCTATTAATGTCACTGTTTCTGACTGATCAAAAAAAATTTTTTAAAAAAAGAACAGTAACTATAAGGGAAGGAAACAGACAGTTATGTTAAAAGAAAGACAGCTATAGGGAGTAAACTAAGGATACTGTTACCCGCAATCCACTGCTGATGATGTTACTGACCATGTCATGAATGATGTAATATGTGACATCATCAGCAGTGGATTGTAGGTAACAGTATCTCTTGTTTACTCCCTAGAGCTGTCTTTCTTTTCACATAACTGTCTGTTTGCTTACCTTATACTTACTGTTCTTTTTTTTAAAAAATATTTTTTTTGGTTAGCTTCCGGTACGCGTACCGGGTAGCGCTCCGGGGAGCGAACTAAGAGAAATAGAGGTTGGCAGAGTTCCAAATATTCTACCAATTTTTTTATAACGGGGAGGTAGTTCTGAAAAGAACTTTTTTTTTAATGTTTTTGTTGTTTTATATTTTTTTTAGTATTTTTTGAACATTTTTTTACTTTTTTGTATTTTCTGAACGTTTTTATATTTTTTTTGGGTTTTTTTTGGGGGGGGGAAACAAAAACGATCCATTGTAAAGGGCTCAACAGGAGCAACAAAAAAAAAAGAATTTATTTTTTGGGGCGTCTCGGACAAACATTAACATGATTCTGAATAGCTCTCATAATCAAAATGATGCTACTTTCCCTGTAGCAGATGAAATCGCCGCAGTGCACGCACACTTGCTTCACGTGCCCAAACAACATTTGAATGTTTGGGATCATCTCCCTCGCCTCTGGTCCCGACACCTCTGGAACAACCGATCTTCTTGCCATTGGGAGGGGATTTTGTTGCTCATCACGTAGCTGGGCAGCACTATAATTATTTGGGTGCCACCTACTCATATGCCGATGCATAGTGTGATTGCCGTAACTGTATTTTTTTTCAGTTCCCCTTGACAATCTATCACCGCATATACGGCAAAACACGTAGCGTGCATTCACTTTTTTTTGCCCCTCAGGAAATCTATAGAATTGCCAAATGTAATTTTCTTTTCGATTGTACCTCCTGGGCTCCTCTGGCAAAAACCTTGGCTCTTCCTCCTCTTCCTCCTCTTCCTGTTCTTCCTCTTCTTGCAAAATTACTTCAGCAGGTGGTCCTCTCTTATTTGGATTTGGTGGAGGTGGTGGGTTAGAACCAGCTGAAGCTACTAATGAAGCCATGTCAAAGTGTAAATAAAGGGTCTTTCTCTCACCAAGATGAAAGTCAGAGTGAGGAAAGAAGGAGGGGTTTTCATCATTTGGGAAAAGCAAAAGTTCTAAACCAATGAAAAGTGTTCATTTTAGATCACATGACCTAGTATTACATCATTAGGAAACCAAAAGTGAAATGAACCAATGAAAAGTGTTATTACCGAGTCACATGACCTGCTGTGTTTACGTTACGCGGTCGGCGCCGCGCCTCGGATCGCTTCCGGTTCGCGTACCGCTGCGCTTCCGGGTACGCGAACGTAGCACGTCATATGACGTATCACGCGAGAACGCGAAACGTCATGCTGACGCGACGCGTCACGATGTTGTTTTCTAACGCGAGAGGTGCGCAAACGGAACGTTTACGGGTTCGCGGACCGGGTCGCGGCTCCGAATTGAGCTAACGGGAAGCTAACCGGTTCGCGTACCGGGAGCGAAACAATAAAAATAATTTAAAAAAATTGTATTAAAAACATGTAAAAAATATTTTTCGATTTAAAGAAGAATACATTGTAAAGGTTTTGATATTTGCTATTAAAAAACCATTGAAATTCACTGAAAAAACCATAGGTTATAGACCATATATAGTTAGGAATTAGCATTTACAAAACCTTGAAAATTCACTGAAAAAACCATAGGTTATAGACCATATATAGTTAGGGATTAGCATTTACAAAACCTTATTTTACTCACACAAAACCATTGAAATTCCATATATAGTTAGTTGTACTAACTATATATCGCGCACCCGCAATCCACTGCTGATCATGTCACATATTACATCATTCATGACATGGTCAGTGACATCACTGATGACATCACTGATGACATCTCAAATGACATCACTGATGACATCACTGATGACATCTCAATGACATCACTGATGACATCTCAAATGTCTTACATATTGAAGAATGAGTGGATGTATAAGTGTCTGGATGAAGGATTTAGTAGGTGTGTGACTGACTGTATGAGTGAGTGATTAAATGTGTGTCACTGAGTGCATGGGTTAGTCAGTAAACTGTCTTAATTTGTGCATCATTATGTCTGTTGTTCTGTAAACTGCTGCATGTGTTGATCAGTAGCTATATGAGTAAGTATATGGGTTATTGATTGGTTGCCCAAGTATTTGTATGGGAGACTGAGTGTGTGTGTGGGTGGCTGGGAGGTGTATGACTCTGTGCATAGATGTGTAAGCAGTTGATTTGAATGATCCCACCTTCTCTCAATGATGAGCTGCTCCTGGCAGTAGCCACTTGCCCACGCTGCTGTACGAGGCTGTCTTGCGGTCATCCGATACCTCGGGGATTTCTTCAAGAGCGTTGCCACTCGTGTCAGCAAAAGCCGCAGCACACTTCGAGAGTGGGGCCTCTTTGCGCCGCCAACAAGCGCATAAAATTGTTTCCAATAGACCGCTTAATTGTAAGAGATCAAAGGCCACAGCGGTGAACTGATGGAGGAAACTTTAATAACTTGATGCAAAGCGTAATGCATTTCGGCATTGAGCCTTCTTCAGACGTTGTAGCAAACAGGAAACGCTGCCAAGCCCCTCCTTTTGTTCTTCTGCGGTCCTCCCCTCAGCAAGGGAAAGTCAGCTGGCCACGCCGAATCACTGGCAGCTGTGGTCAGAGTGTTGTAGACCACAACTCCCATCATGCACCAGAGTGGTAAGTGCAATGGCGAAGTTGTTGCTTAGTGCGCGCTGTAATATCTGGCAAAAGCGGGGGGTGATGTGGCTCTTGGTTGCGCTAAATTGATAGTCCAGTACCTCCTCAGGTCCCCAACACTCTGCCTGGATACACCAATGTCGGGTAGGGCTGAGAGTGTGGATTTGAATGATCCCACCTTCTCTCAATGATGAGCTGCTCCTGGCAGTAGCCACTTGCCCACGCTGCTGTACGAGGCTGTCCTGCGGTCATCCGATACCTCGGGGATTTCTTCAAGAGCGTTGCCACTCGTGTCAGCAAAAGCCGCAGCACACTTCGAGAGTGGGGCCTCTTTGCGCCGCCAACAAGCGCATAAAATTGTTTCCAATAGACCGCTTAATTGTAAGAGATCAAAGGCCACAGCGGGGAACTGATGGAGGAAACTTTAATAACTTGATGCAAAGCGTAATGCATTTCGGCATTGAGCCTTCTTCAGACGCTGTAGCAAACAGGAAACGTTGCCAAGCCCCTCCTTTTGTTCTTCTGCGGTCCTCCCCTCAGCAAGGGAAAGTCAGCTGGCCACGCCGAATCACTGGCAGCTGTGGTCAGAGTGTTGTAGACCACAACTCCCATCATGCACCAGAGTGGTAAGTGCAATGGCGAATTTGTTGCTTAGTGAGCGCTGTAATACCTTGCAAAAGCGGGGGGTGATGTGGCTCTTGGTTGCGCTAAATTGATAGTCCAGTACCTCCTCAGGTCCCCAACACTCTGCCTGGATACACCAATGTCGGGTAGGGCCGAGGGTGTGGATTTGAATGATCCCACCTTCTCTCAATGATGAGCTGCTCCTGGCAGTAGCCACTTGCCCACGCTGCTGTACGAGGCTGTCTTGCGGTCATCCGATACCTCGGGGATTTCTTCAAGAGCGTTGCCACTCGTGTCAGCAAAAGCCGCAGCACACTTCGAGAGTGGGGCCTCTTTGCGCCGCCAACAAGCGCATAAAATTGTTTCCAATAGACCGCTTAATTGTAAGATATCAAAGGCCACAGCGGGGAACTGATGGAGGAAACTTTAATAACTTGATGCAAAGCGTAATGCATTTCGGCATTGAGCCTTCTTCAGATGCTGTAGCAAACAGGAAACGCTGCCAAGCCCCTCCTTTTGTTCTTCTGCGGTCCTCCCCTCAGCAAGGGAAAGTCAGCTGGCCACGCCGAATCACTGGCAGCTGTGGTCAGAGTGTTGTAGACCACAACTCCCATCATGCGCCAAAGTGGTAAGTGCAATGGCGAAGTTGTTGTTTAGTGCGCGCTGTAATACCTGGCAAAAGGTCTAAACCAAGCAAACACTCCTTCCGGGCACCAAGGAAACCCGTGGGAGGTGGTGCGCACGCCGGCGGAGCCACCGGGAATTAATCCGTAAAGTCAAAGGCGTAGTCAGCGCGCTCTTAGGAATAAATCACAAGGAAAGTGATGCCAAACGAGGATTTATTACTTCATAAATCCACCAACGTGACGCGTTTCAAGAGTCAAGTGGTCTTACGCACACAAACTGTAAGTGCATGCATAGGGTCATAAGTAAACTTACAACATAGTAGAAGGACTAATGCCTGTTGTCCAATTTGTCAACATAAACAGAGGACTGTGCTCAACTTTGCCTGAGTGCCATCTTGAAATGGTAAAAGACGGTGAAATTAACCTAGTAGCATGAAAGACATATAGTAAATACATTGATGTCATGCAAAATGACTTGTTGAACCTGTTATGTGCATAGTCCAGTGATCCTCATGTAAGGTGAAAAAGAAGGCAAAACATAAGAATACTCTGTTCTGCAGCGTAAAATGCGTGATGCAGTTATTTTCTATCCGCATGGGTATTCTGAACTTACCGAGTGGGTAACAATTGCAGGTATGTCATTTCTAAACTACATTTCCCAAGTGGGTTGTTATTGAAAATGGCAAGGTTGCTGGATACTTGGCATGAAGCATGGTCTTTATCTTTAATATGCAGCGCAGTGCAAACCGTAAGTTCGCTCATGTAAATAGGCATTTCATGTTTTACAGAAATTCATGACCCTGTAGTGGGTACATTGTTGCATGTCTCATAGACGCTAAATGTAAATAGTGTTATTGAAAAACCAAAAAATATACAAAGAAAAATACAAAAAATATGCAAAAAAGATTAAATCCATATCTGTTTGCAGTGGACATCTGATGAACACATCGTTTGAAGAAAAGGGTAGGGTACCCAGGAGGTACCAAGTTGAATCCAAGGGCCCCTTCCTTTCCTCCTGTAATGATATAAACACACAGCACATTAAAAACACAGGACTGGACTTGCAGCAAAAATTGATTAACATACATATATATACATGAATCTGTCATGACAGTTACAGTTGTCATAACCTAACCTACATTGATTATACCATATGTAAGTGTACTGCTATTTCCTCATCATTGTTGTGCCCCCCTGGGTGACGGGTTCCTAAGTCAATGATATATTTGGACTCCCGTTGCCTGAGAATAAGTTCTCGGTTGCCACCTGTCATACCAACATTGACTTGTTCTATAACAAAATTTTGCAGTTTCGAACTGTCAGAATAATGGTGGTGTTCGAAATGTCTGGCTATGGGGTAGTGATGGTCCTTGTTGTTAATTCCCCTATATGTTCCAAGACTCTCTGTTGGCATGATGTGTGGTGCTCCCGACATACCAGAGACCACAAGGGCATTCCAAGATGTAAATTACATGAGAGGAACTTCAGGTCAGAAACTGTTTGATATGAATGATCTTGTTGGTAATAGAATTGCTACATTCCTATCTCACGAGACTGCCCCGGCAGGCCTTGCAATGCCCACAAGGAAAAAAGCCTTGTATATTCGTGGTGTTTCTGCCTGTAATGGTGGTAATGTCACTGTGCACTAACATGTCCTTCAGATTGCGGCCTCTTCGTGTGTAGTTCTTGGTCTCTCTGGTAGCGATTTACCAATGACGGGGTCCTTGGTAAGAATCTCCCAGTTTTTGGCCAGTATTTTCTGAATATTTTTGAAATTGCCATTGTAGGTCAATATGATTCTCGTCTTTGTTATCACTGTTGTTTTCCTGGTCCTTGGTCTCACTATTCGCCAGGGTAGTCTGTCTGGTCACCATACTGACTTTCTCAACTGCCCTCTTGAGAACCCACGTGGTGTACCAACTTTCAATGAATCTTGCAAGCATGATGTCTTGTTCCCTGCTGAACATCTCAGAGCTGCAATTCCGCTTGGCTGTGAGCAGTTCCCCATAGGGAATACTTCACTTGAGATTTTCCGGGTGACTGCTCAGAGCATGTAGCAGCATGTTGCCCGCTGTTGACTTTCTTAATAGTTTGGTGTGAATTTCTTGGTTGATAATTTCATCCTTTGTATCCAGAAACTCCACAGAGACATTGCTGATGTTGCTAGTCAGTTTGAAGTTGATGGCATTGAGGTTCAATGTGTTTATAAAATCATTGACTTCAGATACATTGCCATCCCAGATGACAAACAAGTCGTTGATGTACCTTAACCATATGATGACATGTTCAAAATGCTTTTTGAAATCAGTATTATTTCTGATGTCCTCCTCCCATGCCCCCAGAAAATAATTAGCAAAACGTGGGTGCAAAACAAGTCCCCATTGCTGGGCCGAGTAATTTTCTATATATACTGCCATCACAAAGGAAAAAGTTGTTATTGAGGCACTAACGCATCATCTCAAGAACCATGTTGGTATGTTCCATGTACCGTGTGGGGTGCTTGGTAAGGTATTTGGCACAGGCCCTGATCCCCAACTCATGTTTAATGATGGTGTATAGTGAATTGGCATCCATAGTAATCTAAAGAAAAACTATTTGCCAATCGATGTTTTGAATATTATTTTTTTTTAAAGTTGGTATCTTTCACTTGGGAGGGTAGACTGCTAACATACTCGCTAAGGAAATTGTCTACATATCTGGACACATTCTCGAGTGTATTCCCACGGGAAGACACAATGGGTCTGCCTGGAGGGTTGCTTGTTCTTTTGTGGGTTTTTGGATGAAGATAGAGGACAGGGAGTTTGGGAAAATCCTTGTTGAGAAAACAAAATTCCTCCCCTTCCAATGGTCCTCTATCCTTACAATCCGTGAGCATGATGACACTGTTGGTATAATCGTCTTTACTAGCTCTAATGTAGAACATTTGGTCATTGAGTTGGCTTAAAGCTTCAGTGAGATACATCCCCCTGCTCAACAGGACAAGGTTGCCTCCCTTGTCTGCTGGTCTGATGATGATGGTATTGTCATCTGCCAGGGTTTTGATGGCCTCTTTCTGTGTTCTGGCAAGTTTATGGTGTACCCTGGTCTTATTACTAAACCAATATTTTATGGTTCCTTTGTATAAGAGTGGTGTACCATTCTAGTGCTTAGTTTGTTTGATAACCTACAGTATCAAAACTATTCACAAAGAGTTAAAACAACAATATAGTCTACAAACTGAAATCATTTGTATGTACATAACTTTTTAAATCTTTTAAAAACATTACATAGGAAAAGAAGATGTGTATGGGAGTTTGATAAAAAAGAGTATAAAAGTGATATGAAAAGATATATCACAGGAGTAGTGTAATCACAATTAAATGATGAGAACATGTTGTCCACCTGTATATGAATTTGAAAGAAGTAATACGTGTTATGTATGTATTGGGACGTGTTTGTCAATGTGGTTTTTAACTGATATGACCTTCTTTGCAAATGCTTACATGATGAGATATGGTTCTTGTGGTTGCACATAGCTATATATACAGTGGGACGTTTGAGTTTACTTAACGATGCAGAGAGATATATGTTTTTGGAATGATGGCTTGAAGGTGTACATCTATTAAGAAATCACATATGTGTTCACATGGTGATCTATGTTCAGAAAGTCTGATGAAGATTTCATGTATTTGGTGAGGATGTTGTTTTTTCTTTAAACATGGATTGCTTGAAATTGAGAAGGATTAATAGTGCAGAATGCCTTGAGAGTTCTTGTGCTAGCTTCATTTGGTGTGTAACTTTTGTTTGGAAAATACAGAATATATGTTTTAGAGGCAGAAGAAATATTTGAGAAATGATGTGGCTATTCCATTCACAAAAAGTGTTGTGCTTTGAAAATGTTTTAAATGTTGTTTTCTGTTTCAGAAACTTACTGATGCATATGGATGCTCAGTAACAAAGCTATGTATGCTGCTAGAGAACTATGTATGCAATTATATACCAAGTATGATATCTAGACTTTAGTCACACATAGCTTGGTAGAAAAGCATATATATTGTAAAAAGTGGTAGTTTGATAGTGACAGAAGGAGATAATGAATAAGTCAGATATATATTCACAACTGTTATGTACCTAACAGTAATGAAGATACTTTCATAGTCGTGTACATATGCAATCACCCAACCACTAGCGAGGCAGTCATCAAATCAGTAATTCAGTATCCATGGAGTTATTCTATTACCTAGAAACTACACATGTACTCTTGCAACCAGGCAGGCAAAAATGATGTAGTCATTCAACTATGAAGGCACTACTTATACATTCATCTAATAACCCAGACAGTAACCATTTACTTATGCAATTAACTAGGTTGTAACTATGCAGTCATTATAACACTTGCGCAGAAGTTTTGCAGTCATCTCACCATGCACTTACATCCCATGCAGTCATTGAAATACTGAGGCACATGTATGAACTCATGGAAACACTCAGGTACTACTCATGCAGTCATTTAATTATGCAGAGAGTACTATTGTAGTAAACCTGTTATTCATCTAGAAGCTATGTACTCATTTATTTACTGAAGGAATACTCGTGCACTAATACAATCACCACAGCGAGGGGGAACATGATGGCCGGAAGCTAACGGCCATGACGGAACCAATCCCACTCAGTGTGCAGCGTTTGAACCTTGCTAGCGGCGAGCGGCTTGCGATGGCGGCAGTGGCTGCTCCTTGTGTTTCTCTTTTTTACTCCTAGAGAAAAGCCCGTATGAGCCGTATGAGCCGTCCCGTCTATGGGCAGCGGTGATTGCTCTCTTCTTCATTCATTTCGGTGTCTGTCCTGTACGGAATTCTCCGGCCGCACCATTTGGTTTTCTTCTGGGAGCGAGAGCTGATGATCTGCAGTGTTGGGGGCAGCGCACTGACCGAGCCTTCGTGGTTCTGGGAGGTCGTCACTGTGAGAGAGTGGCGGAGGAATCCTAGAAGATTGGCCCAGCGCCTCGGTCTCGGCACAAGTGGACATATTTTCGCGGAGGAGCGGTAAGATCGGCCCCCTGCAAAGCATTTGCTGCCGTGAAGCATTTCCGATGTTGGGGTTGAGGTAAAGAGGGCTCTGAGGTCGAGGCTGAGGTTAATTCTACTGATTTGAATGGTTTAGGGTCCTCTGGGCTACAGGACTGGGGGGGGGGCTTGCTAACAGCAGAGCTCTGGCAAAGCCAGAAGTTGCTTTACAAATTCTCTCTTTTGATGCTGCTCGGGGCTCTGGTTGCAAAGATCCGGAGTCCTGCATGGAGAGGCGTGGGCGTGGCGCCGCTAGCCTTCACCCTAATACCCATCTAAGTATTTTGGGCGGTCCCTTAATAGCTCCTTTGCCTGAGGTGGGGGTTAGCCGCTACACACTATGTAATAGGACTGCCAGTATCCTACCAGTCCCCCTTAAGCCATCTGTCTCCCCCCCTGTTATAGAAATTAAGGCTACCTCTAGGAAAGGGAAGGAGAGCCACATTAGTGAAGATACGCCCCCAGGAAGGGGAAAGGGTAGAAAAAAGGTAGCGGGGGCCTATCTGCTGCACCAAATTTTACTCCATAATTGAAGTCTTATTATAGGGTCCTCTCCTCAGCCACCTCGGATAGGGGCAATGATAAATCTATCAGGATGGCTACTGTTACTACTATTGCTGCTGCTGAGGCCCCGGTTTCATCTACAGCTCCTCCTGCTGTTCTTGCAGTCAGCGCTTCTCAGTCCTCTCAGCCCTCTCAGCCCTGCCAACCCTCTCAGTCTTCTCGGTCCTCTCAGTCCTCTCAGCAAATAATTGTTCATCCATCAGTGGAGTTATCAAATAGTTTTTCTGTGTTAGATAGCCAAAGTATATATCAGGGAGAACTGGGAGACACGGGTATAAGTTCTCTAGAAGGAGAGGTCCCTCTCACCAATGATGCTATGCCCACAGTGATTACCAACGTGCTCCTAATGAATCATTAGTTGCATCCCCATGGGCACACTGTTATCTCCTCAAATTCTTGCAAAGAGGATTCCACTCAATTAGATCAGTTAATTAATTATTTTATTCATTGCATTCATGAATTGTTAATTTCTTTTCTTATTTCATCAGCTAACTCCTTTTTACATCAACATTGATTACGGCATCATTGCTATGATCACTCCTATGCATTTCGGGCATTAGGAAGCGCTTCCTCAGGGAGTAGCACTATAAATTCAAAAAACATGAAATCAACTTATATGTAGCATGTATGCAAAGATATATCCAATAATGTGATCCTTAGTGCAACACACTAGTGTAAAAAGGTGTAGTAAACACGTGAAATGTGCTCAAGTGTATTCGTGTAAAAAGACCCGAAAATCACCTGCCTGAAAAAAGAACACTTACATGAATTCCCTATGCGCCGTAGAACTCCAATCTACAAAACCAAAAAATAAACCCATGGTTGTAATGCCAGCTAAAACATACTGCTTATCTCAAGCTTACTGACCGCATAAAGCCCCAACACTGACCTGGTTATCGTAAAAGTAAACAACCAGTTTAATCCACGTTCGTCCGAAAAAACTTGTAAGTTTCAAAACTGGGACGCTCCCGTCGCTTCCGTGTGTACACACGCAATGCTCCGGATTGGTTATGCACGCGATCACGTGATCAAAGCTAAACAAAAGACTCAAGGCCAGTTCTAGTGAATAACAGACTATCTACTACACACTAGTGTAATCTATATATTACCATAAATCCTCGGGCATGATAGAAACACTAAGAAATACTAGTAGAATATTAGGTTGAAAAAATGAATATGTAAGGCTGAAAAAAACGAAAATGTGGTGATTATCAAAAATAAGAATAATGACCCTAATTGAAGGTGTGTGGTTACAAAATAAATGCAAGTAATGCATACAATTACAGGATTACATTATTCTTGAGTCAGCAGGACAGCTATTAAAAATAACAGCATTCACAAATCCATCCAGGGATAATGCAACCTTTGGGTTGCTTATTAAAGATAACACGCAAACTCAATCCGATCATTAAGACCATTTGGCTTCCTTGAGCATAATCTTTTAATCCAAACTTTTTCACGTTGAAGTAAGTATTTGTTATTGTCTCTCCCTTCCTGTTTTTCAATACATTCCAATATCAAAAATTTCAGTTGGGATATGTTGTGATGTTCTTCCCAAAAGTGAGTTGCGATGGATGATTTGACATTATGTGTACGAATGTTGGACTTATGTTCCGTGATTCTGATTTTCATTTTCCTTTCCGTTTTACCAACATAAACTTTCCCCATGGGCATTTAAGTAAGTAAATCACATTTGATGTGTCACATGTTGCGGTGACTCTCAGTTTGATTTCATATCCCTTCATGGGATGATTAATGATGTTGCCTTTTATAATGTTGTTACAATTCCCACAGTTCAAACAAGGTCTTGTGCCTTTCTGTGACTTTGCAATAATAGATTTTTATTTCAGAATTTCTCCCATATTTCTTCCTTTAGTGTGAGCAAAAAGAGGAGGTTTGGTGAAAATTGAATTGAAATCCGGATCCAGGTTTAAGATTGACCAGTGTTGTGTAATAATTCTCTTGAAATTCATACTGAGGGTTGAGTATTTGGATACTGCAACTATCCTGTTTTCATCAGTTTTCTTGTGTTCCTTAAGTAAATCCGTTCTTCTGATGTTTTGTACTCGTCTCTTAGCCTCCTCAAATACTTCCTGCGGGTATCCTCTATTCATGAATCTTGTGCCCATTTTATTGATTCTTTGTAATGCTTTCTTGTCATCTGATGTTATCCGTTTGACCCTGGTCATTTGTGAAAATGGAAGATGTTGTTTCAAAGTCATTTGATGAAAACTTGAGAAATGTAGCATGCTATTTTTGTCAGTTGGTTTACGGTATATGTCCGTTTCTAGTCGTTTTTTGGTGATTGTGACTTCAACATCTAAAAAAGTGACTTTCTGTTCAGAAATCTCCCAAGTGAGTTGTATTCTTTCGTCAACAGCATTCAGTGTCGTCAAGGCTGCCTCCAGCCTTTCTCTAGAATTCTTCCACATTATAAATATATCATCGATGTATCTGATGATTAATTTGGAGTTGTCACACCATTCGTCTTTTGAAAAAATATTCACATCTTCGTATTGCTTCATGAAAATATTGGCATATACTGGTGCAGCCGAATTTCCCATAGAAGTGCCTACGAGTTGTTGATAACAGTCATTTTTGTATTTAAAAAAGCTCTGGTAAAGTGTAAACGACATCAGTTCTATAAGGAAAGTTTGCATCGATACTTCCAAATCGGTCTTAACAATGGCTTGTTCCACAGCTTCTATACCTGAAGAGTGAGGAATCGAGGTATATAAAGATCTGACATCTCCAGTACATACAATTCAATGTTTCTTCTTCTTCAATTGTAAGGGATTGTAGTTTAAGTAAAAATTCAGTTGTATCCTTGACATAGGTTGTCACTTTTCTCACAGTGGGCTGTAAATATTTGTCCAACAGCTGTCCTATGGGCTCATGTAGACTACCACATGTTGAAACAATTGGTCGTAGAGGTGAATCTTTTAGGTTTTTATGTATCTTCGGAATCATGTAGAACATAGGGCTTTTAGGATGCTGTTTGATCAAAAAATTCTTCGTCCTCTCATTGATTGTCCCCATTTCATGAGCTCTATCAATAATCATTTTTAGGATTTTCATGTATTTTCCTGTGGGGTTCTTCTCCAATTTCATGTAAGTGTTAGGATCCGATATATGTTCCATGACCTTATTTTCATACATGTTGCTGTTCATTATAACTAGAGCTCCACCCTTATCTGCCTTAGTGCATATGATTCCATCATTGTTGGCCAATTTCTTAAGGGTATCCAAATCTTTTTGTGTGATGTTTTTCCTAGTGTGGCGTCTATAATTCAACTTAGCCAAGTCTTGTTTGACCAGTTTTTCAAAAAGATCAAGTGTTTTGTGGCTCACTGGAGCTTGGAAGGTTCTACTCAGTCTTAATCCCATCAGCTGATCAGGTTCCCTTGAATCTTGTTTGGGTAAAACATTGTCAAAAAAATGCCGTAGTTTTAGTTTCCTCATAAGTTTGAAGAAACTAACCTCCAACTCAAGTTGGTCTGTATTGGTTGTGGGAACAAATGAAGTGCCTTTTTGTAATAGCTTTATCTCGTTGGTAGAAAGATTATAGTCTGAAATATATATGACTAATTGATCTAAGTTTGAGTTTCCTTCTTCTCCTTGTCCTTCTTTGGAACAGTGGTGCTCCTCGTATTGGGGTGTTCCTTCTCTTTTCCCTTTTCTTTTGCCCCTCCTGGGTCTCCTATTGGTGCCTGACCCTGCTCTAAAAAAGCTGATACCTCTTCTTCAGACAGTGACACCAATCATAGAACACAATCAGGAAGAGTTCAAATAGCACCAAGAACCCAGGAAACAACACCAAGTGAGGAATCAGCTACAACTAGTGCTTTTTTAGAGCAGGGTCAGGCACCAATAGGGGACCCAGGAGGGGCAAAAGAAAAGGAAAGAGAGAAGGAACACCCCAATACGGTGAGCACCACAGTTCCAGTGAAGGACAAGGAGAAGAAGAAAACTCAAACTTAGTTCAATTAGTCATAAATATTTCAGACTATAATCTTTCTACCAACGAGATTAAGGTATTACAAAAAGGCACTTCATTTGTTCCCACAACCAATACAGGCCGACTTGAGTTGGAGGTTAGTTTCTTCAAACGTATGAGGAAACTAAAACTAAGGCATTTTTTCGACAATGTTTTACCCAAACAAGATTCAAGGGAAACTGATCAGCTGATGGGATTAAGACCAAGTAGTGCCTTCCAAGCTCCAGTGAGCCAAAAAACACTTGATCTTTTTGAAAAACTGGTCAAACCAGGCTTGGCTAAGTTGAATTATAGACGCCACAATAGGAAAAACATCACACAAAAAGATTTGGATACCCTTAAGAAATTGGCCAACAATGATGGAATCATATGCACTAAGGCAGATAAGGGTGGAGCTCTAGTTATAATGAACAGCAACATGTCTGAAAATAAGGTCATGGAACATATATCGGATCCTAACACTTACGTGAAATTGGAGGTGAACCCCACAGGAAAATACATGAAAATCCTAAAAATTATTATTGATAGAGCTTATGAAATGGGGACAATCAATGAGAGGACGAAGAATTTTTTGATCTAACAGCATCCTAAAAGCCTGATGTTCTACATGATTCCGAAGATACATAAAAACCTAAAAGATCCACCTCTACGACCAATTGTCTCAACATGTGGTAGTCTACATGAGCCCATAGGACAGCTGTTGGACAAATATTTACAGCCCACTGTGAGAAAAATGACAACCTATGTCAAGGACACGACTGATTTTTAACTTAAACTACAATCCCTGACAAATGAACAAGAAGAAACATTGATTTTATGTACTGCAGATGTCAGATCTTTATATAGCTCGATTCCTCACTCTTCAGGTATAAAAGCTGTGGAACAAGCCATTGTTAAGACCGATTTGGAAGTATCGATGCAAACTTTCCTTAATGAACTGATGTTGTTTACACTTTACCAGAGCTATTTTAAATACAAAAAATACTGGTATTAACAACTCGTAGGCACTTCTATGGGCAATTCGGCTGCACCAGTGTATGCCAATCTTTTCATGAAGCAATACGAAGATGTGAATATTTTTTCTAAAGACGAATGGTGTGACAACTCCAAATTAATCATCAGATACATCGATGATATATTTATAATTTGGAAGAATTCTAGAGAAAGGCTGGAGGCAGCCTTAACAACACTGAATGCTGTTGATGAAAGAATACAACTCACTTGGGAGATTTCTGAACAGAAAGTCACTTTTTTAGATGTTGAAGTCACAATCACCAAAAATGGACTAGAAACGGACATATACCGTAAACCAACTGACAAAAACAACATGCTACATTTCTCAAGTTTTCATCAAATGACTTTGAAACAACATCTTCCATTTTCACAAATGACCAGAGTCAAACGGATAACATCAGATGACACCAAGGCATTACAAAGAATCAATGAAATGGGCACAAGATTCATGAATAGAGGATACCCGCAGGATGTATTTGAGGAGGCTAAGAGACGAGTACAATACATCAGAAGAACGGATTTACATCAGGAACACACGAAAACTGATGAAAACAGGATTGTGGTAGTATCCAAATACTCAACCCTCAGTAAGATTTTCAAGGGAATTATTACACGACACTGGTCAATCTTAAACCTGGATCCGGATTTCAATTCAATTTTCCCCAAACCTCCTCTTTTTGCTCACACTAGAGGAAGAAATATGGGAGAAATTCTGAAACAAAAATCTAATATTGCAAAGTAACAGAAAGGCACAAGACCTTGTTTGAACTGTGGGAATTGTAACAACATTATAAAAGGCAACATCATTAATCATCCCATGAAGGGATATGAGATCAAACTGAGAGTCACCACAACATGCGACACATCAAATGTGATTTACTTACTTAAATGCCCATGTGGGAAAGTTTATGTTGGTAAAACGGAAAGGAAAATAAAAATCAGAATCACGGAACATAAGTCCAACATTCGTACACATAATGTCAAATCATCCATCGCAACTCACTTTTGGGAAGAACATCACAACATATCCCAACTGAAATTTTTGATATTGGAATGTATTGAAAAACAGGAAGGGAGAGACAAATACTTACTTCAACGTGAAAATGTTTGGATTCAAAGATAATGCTCAAGCAAGCCAAATGGTCTTAATGATCCGATTGAGTTTGCGTGTTATCTTTAATAAGCAACCCAAAGGTTGCATTATCCCTGGATGGATTTGTGAATGCTGTTATTTTTAATAGCTGTCCTGCTGACTCAAGGATAATGTAATCATGTAATTGTATGCATTACTTGCATTTATTTTGTAACCACACACCTTCAATTAGAGTCATTATTCTTATTTTTGATAATCACCACATTTTTGTTTTTTTCAGCCTTACATATTCTTTTTTCAGCCTAATATTCTACTATTATTTCTTAGTGTTTGTAACATGCCCGAGGATTTATGATAATATATAGATTACACCAGTGTGTAGTAGATAGTCTGTTATTAACTAGAACTGGCCTTGAGTCTTTTGTTTAGCTTCGATCACGTGATCGCAAGTATAACTAATCCGGAGCATTGCATGTGTACACATGGAAGCGACGAGAGCGTCCCGGTTTTGAAACTTACGAGTTTTTTCGGACGAACGTGGATTAAAATGGTTGTTTACTTTTACGATAACCAGGTCAGTGTTGGGGCTTTATGCGGTCAGTAAGCTCGAGATAAGCAGTATGTTTTAGCTGGCTTTACAACCATGGGTTTATTTTTTGGTTTTTGTAGATTGGAGTTCTACGGCGCATAGGGAATTCATGTAAGTGTTCTTTTTTCAGACAGGTGATTTTCGGGTCTTTTTACACGAATACACTTGAGCACATTTCACGTGTTTACTACACCTTTTTACACTTGTGTATTGCACTAAGGATCACATTATTGGATATATCTTTGCATACATGCTACATATAAGTTGATTTCATGTTTTTTGAATTGATAGTGCTACTCCCTAAGGAAGGGCTTCCTAATGCCCGAAATGCATAGGAGTGATCATAGCAATAATGCCGTAATCAATGTTGATGTAAAAAGGAATTAGCTGATGAAATAAGGAAAACAATTAACAATTCATGACTGCAATGAATAAAAGAATTAATGAACTGATCTAATTGAGTGGAATCCTCTTTTCAAGAATTTGAGGAGATAACAGTGTGCCCAAGGGGATGCAACTAATGATTCATTAGGAGCACGTTGGTAATCATTGTATTAGACGTCATTGGTCGGAGGACGTCACCTGAAGAGCACCTATGAACATTTGGATTTATAATCTTCACAAGTATATATAAACATTAGTTAATAAACTAGGTTGTTCACCTGGAGTGAAATTTATAAAGTATATTAGCTAAGCCCACAGTAACAGATCCACAGTTAGTGTCTGTGCTGGGGACATTGGCGGATATTCTGTTGGGTTTGAAGGAGGACATCGGCAGGAGATTTACAATCTCGGAGGCTAATCAGGTTGCTATTCAGGCTTCATGTGAGACATTGGCCCAGAAGGTTGAGGAGGTCTCACAAAGGACGGACGTTTTGGAAGCAGAGATACCCAAGATTAAGGTTGCCTTAAGTTCCTCCTCAATGGCAATGGATAAACTGATACAGCAGAACCGGGAGATGAAGGACGTTATCGAGCGTCTCGAGAATCACTCTAAGAAAAACAACCTAAAAATGTTGAATGTCCCAGAAGAAGGGAGCGATATTAAGACATTCGTGGTCACGCTTCTTAAGACGACAATCTTGAAAGATTCTACTGACACGGATTCGGATCTATTGGGGGACATTCAGAGAGTGCATCGAGACCCATATAGGAGGAACCCAGGGAAAGAGCGTCCTAGGAAGATCTTGGAGAACCTTCTCACTTACGCCATTAAGGAAAGGATTTTGTCTTCGGCTCTAAAAACAGGATCTATAAAGTGTACTTGCTTCTCCAGCCCTCTTGCCTTTACTATTCACTCAAATGTTTCTCATATAACCGCCACGAAGCAGTGGGAGCTGGACAAGAGATTGGCAATTTTGAATTCCTTAGGGGCCCGGGCCCAGCTGAAATTCCCAGCCTCACTCCGTGTAATGTGGAATAATCATATGTACAATATATGTCAGAAGGAGGAAGCCGACAGCTTAATTGAAAAGATTAGGAAAGGCAGCAGTGGCGAAAGCGAGGTTGGGGTGTAATTAGCTGGGACGTATTTGCAGCACAGTTATGAAATAAAGGGGCCTATAATTCCACATTAAATTGAACATCACATTGCCGGCCACCAATTTGCAGCCTTTTTTTAGGATAAACGTATTCATTTGTTACTATTTACTCATTATTTTGATCGCACACAGGACGGA
Organism: Lissotriton helveticus; assembly: GCF_964261635.1. Lineage (NCBI taxonomy): Eukaryota > Metazoa > Chordata > Amphibia > Caudata > Salamandridae > Lissotriton > Lissotriton helveticus. The sequence continues at coordinate 250,562,850 of NC_136072.1, forward strand.
GGCATCCACCTAAGAGCTTATGCTCAGAGAAGAAGGGAGGGTTCCCCAGGGTGGAATGGGGCTCTTGAGGTCACGGTGGGCGGGAGGGGAGGGAAGGGGGGCACGGGTAGGGTTGCAGTGGGAGAAAATAAAAAAATGAGTCCCCATTTCCCTTTCACTTCTTTTAGTTGTCCGCTGGGCAAACGGGCTTCAGGGTGCTTAGCTAAAGCAAGTGAGGTGGATGTCACCCAATGGCTAATATTAGGATTAAATATATTTCATGGAATGTTAATGGGCTTTGATGTCCCCAGAGACGTAGGCTGGTAATGAAGTATTTGGAACAATCACCAGCCCAAGTCTTCCTCCTTCAAGAGACCCACTTAAGCTTCAGCGAGAGTAAGGAGAACTTTGGGAAATTCAGATGGGTGGGATCATTCTGCTGTTCTGAGCTGACAGTGTCTAACAAGGGGGATTCAGTCTTAATTATGGCCGGGACTGGCGGCTCGATGAAGTCAATATCTACATATCAGACGGGAAGGTGGATTCTGGTGCAGGCTGATTTTGGGGGGAGGGAGCTGGCTATTGTATCTTACTACGGTCCCAATATCGACGATCCTGCCTGTTTGTTAAGAGTGCAGACTAAATTGGTGGAGGTCATCTCTTCTGTAGTTATAGGGAGTGATTTCAACGTTCTCCTCGACCCTCTCCAGGATCGATCAAATTATAGTCATCACACTGCTGCTCCACGATCCCGTCGCGCCATGATCAACATGATCAATGAGCTAGGCCTAATAGATGCCTGGAAGGCCAAGAGGGGGGCAGTCCCGGGCATTACTTATTTTAGTAAAAACACGGGCATGCCTCTAGATTAGATTATATCCTAATGGACAGGCCACGCTTAGAGACTTTGGTGGATATCAATATACTCCCAAGCGTCTTATCGGATCACGCCCCTATTTCGTTCACACTCTTGATAGGTAGATCTAGGTCAAATTTAGCGCCTAGATGGACCCTGAAAAGGGCACTGCTGTATAATCAGGACATAGTCACTGCGGTCAGTACATCAATTGACAATTACTTCCATGATAACATCGGCTCAACATCGCCTGAGTACGTTTGGGACGCATTCAAGGCCCACATTCGGGGTCATCTGCACAGCTTGACTTGTACTAAGAACAGGGAGGAGGTATTGAAATTTAAAAAATTCAAAGATAAGATTTCTTATCTAGAAAGCGCTAGATTGAGTGGCCATCCAGATAATTTGCCACAAGTCCTGGATGACTAGGAACGTCTACGTTTGGAATATAAGGGGATGATAGATCTAAAAGTTAAGGCGCAATGGGCTGTCCATGGTATGGAGAATTATGAATATGGGGAAAAAGCTGGAGCAATTCTGGCCCGTAAGATCAAAGCGGATCGTGTAAGAAATAACATTAATAACCTAATTATAGACCATCTGGAAACTACCTCTTGCTATCAGGAGGAAATGCAGAGATATCTGCTCTCTCTATTTTCTAAACTTTATGAGGAGGAGTCGTCTCCAAGTCCTGATAACACCCTAAAATGGCTGGAAAGCAAGGCCTTACCAAGTTTGACAGAGGAAGGCCGAGACATGCTTAATAGCCCCTTTATGGAGGAAGAAATCAGGCTTTAATAAAGCTGCAGGGACCGACGCTCTTCCAGGAGAAGAATTTAAAGTTTTTCAGGAGGTCTTGGCCCCAAGGCTTTGCGAGCTGTTTAACTATGTATACAGTCCAGAGGGGAGGGCTCCTCCATCTTGGAAAGAGTCCATTATAGTACTTATTTTAAAACCAGGGAAGGACCCTCTTATGGCAGACTCCTATAGGCCTATCTCCCTGCTTAACCTGGACTATAAGATCTTTACCAGCGTTTTGACAGGGAGATTGGCTAAATTGGCCCCACAACTTATCAATTCTGACCAAAAGGGCTTTGTCCCTGGCAGACATATTAAAGAGCTAACTCTGCAATTAATAGGCAGTATTGATCTAGCGTTGGCACGGTCAGAGCCCTTAGCAGTGGCTGCATATGACGCAACGAAGGCTTTTGACCGTGTCAACTGGGGCTTCCTTTGGGAAGTTTTAAGAATGATGGGCTTTTGAACAATCTTTATTCAAACACTCAGAAGGTCCTATGAGGGCGCCTCTGCTGCTATACTCTTAAATGGCCTCCTGATGCCGCGCTTTAATATAAAAAGGGGAACAAGGCAGGGGTGCCCTATTTCGCCCCTTCTGTTTGATATTTATATCAAACCCCTTGCGCAGGCATTGAGGATGGATGATTAATCACCCCCTTCAGAGTTAAGGATTACAGCTGTAAATTAGCCCTTTACGCTGATGATCCGCTGGTTTATACCAGTAATCCGGCGGAGGTGCTCCCTAGGGTGGAGGATGCTCTGACTGAATTTGGTCTGTACTCTGGCTACCTGATTAAAACTCCAAAACGGAGGTTATGTGCTGGGGGGTTGATAACTGGGCAGGCACCCGCAGCAGTGAGTTTAAGTATCTGGGGTAAATAATAACACAAGACCTAAACAGCATCACCCAGACCAATATGAAGAAGGTGGCCAAGGAGATCGACCATCTTTTCTCCAGATGGCAGAACCTTCCTCTGACAATATATGGCCGCGTGAATTTGGTTAAGATGGTCATCTTGCCCAAATTGACGTACCTGTTCTGTACTATACCTTTGGTTTTTCCTGATAAACTTCTGGGGAAAATCCAGGGGAAAATAGGCAATTTTACATGGGCGAATAAAAACTCCATGCTCTCCTGGATAAAGCTAAAAAGAAAACTGTTAAAAGGAGGTCTAGCGCTGCCGGATGGGCTTTGGTGCTCATTCTCTTTCCAGTTAAAAAATATACGCAGTCTGCTTTCTAGCCCCGATGATTCCAACTGGGGTCGGATCTTGACTATAATGGCTAATCTTGAGGGGGCGATTCTGGTTATCTGTATAAATTTGGAGCACCAAAATTTTACAAAAAAGTCCGACTCAAGGTGTTCAAACTATCCCTTCATGTCTGGAACAGAGTCAAAGGGAGATGGGGTATAAGATACTACTCCAACTTTGGCCCAATTTGGGATTTGCCGGGTCTACCATTATGCCTCAGAGATAGTTTATCGCCCCCATCAGGAGAGCAGGGATTAAGGTATGGGCCTAACTAGTAACATCTGAGGGGGTTCTCCCTTGGGAGGTCCTGAGATTAAAGATAGGGGACTCTTTCTCCAGATTCAAATATATGCAACTTTGCTCTTGGTTCCTGACAGAGAAAGAGAATATTGGTGGTAATTGGGATATCGATTATGCCCTCCAATGTCCTAACCCCAGAAAAAAGGAAGCGGGATTCTGGTATAGAAGCCTTTTGGACGCAGAGGAATTACAGTCCCCTCCACCTCACCTAGTTTGGAATTCCTCCACGCTAGAGGAAGCCTCAGTTAGTCTATATGGGACATCCCTCCAAATTAAGCGTGGGCTTAAAATCCGTTTTGTTCGCGGAATTTGTAGATTTTTGGCGAATTCGCGGTCCGCGAATCGTGCGAATTTGCCCAAAAATCCGCAAATTCGCAAGCTGCGGATTTTTTTGCTTTGCCCGCTTCAAAAATACAATATCGCGGGCGCGGCGGTGACTTACCGTGATTCTGAGTCCGCCGAGTGGTTTTTCTCCCGGTTTGCATTTGCTGCGCCATTTTGGATCTTGCAGCGTGATCGCGTGTGAGTTTTTCGACCGCAATTACGTCATCGCGGTCCGCCATCTTGCACAGCGAGAGTTTGACAACGCGAGTACGTCATAAGGGGCCGCGATCACACATCGCGGGAGTAAACAATGCCGAACACGTATATGCGTCGCGCAGCTGACATCCGGCGGGAGATTTGAACAGCTCGCTTTCCCGAAATTGCAAAAATTGCAATTCTGCACAAGAAATCCACCGCAGGCAGCTTAAACCTTCTGAAAATCTGGTTGTTGATCAGAATAACTCCTCAGATTGAGATTTGGCTGCACTTTTTTGTGGAAGGAGTCCATTATTGGGGGGGGGGAGGAAGGAAGTGCCCCAGAGTCTCCAACTTCCTGTTCCTGTCTAGCAGGCTCCTCCCAGTGCTTTGTCCGTCTTCTGGTCACTTTTCATTTGGATCTGGAGCTGGAAGGATTACTTTTTGTGGCTGCTGCTGGATATTTGTATTTGAGGACTTTTTGGACTTTGGAGTTTTTGGATCACTTTTGGATTTGAGATTTTACAAGTAAGTTGGTGTTTTTTGTTTGGGGCATTGCAGTTGCTGCAACTACAATTTTAAAACCTTTTCACAACTTTAAAAAAAATATATTGTGGGTAGCCACAGTATCCAGTAGGCCCAGGGTTAGTCATGGGTGCATGATACAACTGTTTCTGTGAGTTTTGTTGAACTTAAATCTCATTTATGTCATTTAATTTTAGCTCACTATATGTGGATTTTTTATTTGTTTTGGGGTGCCTGTAAAGCCTCACTAGCCGGTAGGCCCAGGGGTAGTAAGTGGTGCATGGATCAAGTCTTTCTGTGGGGTGTCTTGAATTTAAACATCATTGAGGGCATGGATGGGATTGGATTGTGGTGATTGTTGTGTGTTTTTTGACTTTTTGGGGTGTTGTTGGGGCCTGGCCATGTGGCTGGGGGCCATTTTGAGGCCTGGTCCAGGCAGGGCCTGGCCATGTGGCTGGGGGACAAGGGGCCATTTTGAAGCCAGGCAGCGTGCTCAGGCTTGCACCCAGCTTGCCTTGCTTTCAACCATTATGCCCAGGGGTAGTCAGTTGTGCATGGACCTAGTTTTTCTGTGGGGTGTCTTGGATTTAAACATCATTGAAGGCATGGATGGCATTGGATTGTGGTTATTGTTGTGTGTTTTTTGACTTTTTGGGGTGTTGTAGGGGCCTGGCCATGTGGGTGGGGGCCATTTTGAGGCCTAGTCCAGGCAGGGCCTGGCCATGTGGCTGGGGGACAAGGGGCCATTTTGAAGCCAGGCAGTGTGCTCAGGCCTGCACCCAGTTTGCCTTGCTTTCAACCATTATGCCCAGGGGTAGTCAGTGGTGCATGGACCTAGTCTTTCTGTGGGTTGACTTGAATTTAAACAACATTGAGGGCATGGATGGCATTAGATTGTGGTGATTTTTGTGTTTTTATTTACTTTTTGGGGTGTTGTTGGGGGCCTGGCAGGGCCTGGCCATGTGGCCGGGGGACAAAGGACAATTTTGAAGCCAGGCAGTGTGCTTAGGCCTGCACCCAGTTTGCCTTGCTTTCAACCATTATGCCCAGGGGTAGTCAGTGGTGCATGGTTCTAGTCTTTCAGTGGGGTGTCTTGAATTTAAACATCATTGAGGGCATGGATGGCATTGGATTGTGGTGATTGTTGTGTGTTTTTCGACTTTTTGGGGTGTTGTTGGGGCCTGGCCATGTGGGTGGGGGCAATTTTGAGGCCTGGTACAGGCAGGGCCTGGCCATGTGGTGGGGGTCAAGGGGCCATTTTGAAGCCAGGCAGTGTGCTCAGCCCTGCACCCAGTATGCCTTGCTTTCAACCATTATGCCCAGGGGTAGTCAGTGGTGCAAGGACCAAGTCTTTCTGTGGGGTGTCTTGAATTTAAACATCATTGAGGGCATGGATGGCATTGGATTGTGGTGATTGTTGTGTGTTTTTCGACTTTTTGGGGTGTTGTTGGGGCCTGGCCATGTGGGTGGGGGCAATTTTGAGGCCTGGTACAGGCAGGGCCTGGCCATGTGGTGGGGGTCAAGGGGCCATTTTGAAGCCAGGCAGTGTGCTCAGCCCTGCACCCAGTATGCCTTGCTTTCAACCATTATGCCCAGGGGTAGTCAGTGGTGCAAGGACCAAGTCTTTCTGTGGGGTGTCTTGAATTTAAACATCATTGAGGGCATGGATAGCATTGAATTGTGGTGATTTTTGTGTGTTTTTTGACTTTTTGGGGTGTTTAACTGATGTTCATCTGGATTCCATTGCTTTTAGGTGCAAAAGAGAACCACCAGTGCCAGGAAGAAGTCCTGCAGCGGTGTGTGCAGCACAACGTCACGTGACGTCACGTGTGGCCACGGACAAGACAACTCTGCAACTCGTGCAACTGCGGCCTGCTCTTATGACATCTGAAGACGATGGACCCAAAGAAAGGTGGCCATAGCGCCTCAGCAAGAAAAGTTGCTAGTGTCACTGTCAGTAAGAAGGAGCAGAAGAAGCAAGTGGCACCACCTACCAAGGAGACTGGTGTGCCCACCGACACCTTTTTTGGGAGAAAAAAAAACTACGCCTGCAGCAGCAGCGGTGTCCTCCGGGGACCAAGCTGGAAGCAGCACCTCCGCTTCATTGGGCTCAGTGCCACCACGCCAAGTTAGGTCCAAGACCATGAGTGCTGCTGCGGCAGCCACTTTGGTTGTTCAATCACAATTGACCAGTGTTGTTGGCTCATCACAAGAAAGTACCATCCAATCAATGCCAGGTGTAACTCAGCTGACGATTGTTCAAAAACCACAGCCGCAACGACAACCAAAGGTGTAACTAGTACAAGCGCAAGTACATGCGCAAGGAGAGGCGCAAGGAGAGGCGCAAGGAGAGGCGCAAGGAGAGGCGCAAGGAGAGGCGCAAGGAGAGGCGCATGGAGAGGTGCATGGAGAGGCGCATGGAGAGGTGCATGGGGAGGTGCAACTAGAGGTTCATGGAGCGGCACAACTGCCTACAACGTTTGTTCCTCCAGAAGTAGGGGCACATCAGGAAATTGATATTCAAGCGGAGGTATCATCCGAGGAAGCCACTCCTCCTGAGGATGATCCATTGTCTTCCAGATCCCCATCAAGAAAAAGGTGAAGGAGGGCTGCTACTACTACTACAAGTTCTTCTTCAAGCCCCCTTCATTCTGATGACCTTAATCCTGATTGGAATCCACAAATGCAATCAGAGAGTGAGGCACGCATGACCTGACAAAGGTACCTAAGCCTAAAAGGAAGGTTCCCGCAAGGCTTCGACTTATGTGTGATGACGATGAACAAGAAGTGGTGTCTTCTGCTGCTGATGAACAGTCTGACGACGACCCAGTCATCACAGACGTCACTCCAGCCCCAGCGGGCATGCAGCAGTCAGACATTTTCACCCTATTCCGAATGCCTGCTGAGCGGGATGTGGGTGGTGTGGCACTGGTACCACCACCAATGCAGTTAACTACAACACCAACACGACCTACAGCTTCCATCTTTTTTAGTCAGAAGGGCCGGCAGAGACCTCCATCCAGCTCGACCTCCATTACCTCAAGTAGTAGTGCTGTAAGTGCACAACAGAGTCAAATTCAGCCACGCCCATCCTCCACTTCATCTGGCATTGCAAGTAGCACCTCAACCACCAGCAGACATCTCCAGTCCCCAGTTTGGGACTTCTTTAGTGTTAGCAAAAAGGTGGAAAACATGGTCATTTGTTCGATTTGTAAAACTGTAGTTAGTCGGGGTAAGCTTGGTACCAACTATGGTACCGGAGGCCAGAGAGGCCATCTCAAAAAACACTACACTATCATTTGGGATGCGCACCTAAGGAAGATCCGGGAAGCCAAAAGTACAAATCCAAATGTATCCATTCATATTGCATCTGATGATGACGAGGGGCTGATCGTGCAGGGGGGAAGTGAAGAACCGACCGACATTTTTTCTGGTACACCCAGTACCCCTGGCAGCAGCACTGCAGTGGTAGCGCCCACACCCTCTACCCCTGCAACATGTATGAGGCACACTAAGAGTCTGGGACAGACACCAATGCAAAAAAGTACATCAATGAGCTTAACTTCTTTGAAGTCTGCATCATCATCATCATCATCACGTAAAACGGTCCAGACCACCATTACAAGCATGTTTTGGTTGGATGCGCCATTTGAACGCAACCACCCAACGGTACGTCTGTATAACGCAAAGCTGGCTAAAATGCTAGCGCTGGACCTTCTCCCTTTTTCTTTCGTGGAAGGGGTGGGTTTTCTAGAATTTGTGGCAACAGTCTGCCCTAAATGGAAGGTTCCTAGCCGGTCCTATTTTGCCAGAGTTGCGGTTCCAGCACTACATCAAGATGTGCTGGAGGTGATTGGGGCAGCTTTGTATAAGAGTGCTGTTCACACTATCCACTTGACAACAGACATGTGGACCAGTTGCCAAGCCCTTGATTACATGTGCATAACTGCACACTGGGTCTCTTTTGCAGGGGTTAGTGACAAGACAAATACAGGTGTTGACCCGGACACAGTTTTTAAAGCTACTTAGAAACATGCAACATTAGCCATGTTTGCCATGGAGAAAACTCATACTGCACCTAACATTTTGGAAGAGTTTGATAGGAAGGTCTCTGAATGGCTGAATACAAGAAATCGCACAATTGGTTATGTTTCCACGGATAATGCCAGTAATATAGTTAAGGCCATGCATCAAGGTGGCTATTTCAGAGTGCCGTGTTTGGCGCACAGTATTAACATCGTGGTGCAAGATTTCTTGAAAAGAGAAAACACAGTCATGAAGTTACTGACCACCTGCCAAAGAATCTGCACACATTTCAGCCATTCTTTTAAGGCCCGGAAGGAGCTGAGGAGCACTCAACATGAACGTAGACTGCCAGTCAAAGGACTCATCCAGGAGGTGGCAACACGTTGGAACTCAACCTTTTACATGCTTGAGCGTCTGTCTGAGCAGGGGGGCTGTAATAAATGATTATTTCTAAAATCTGGGTTCTACTATGAAAGACATGAGGCTAGATTTGGAGGACTGGAAGCTAATTGCAAGCCTGACAGACATGCTTCGTTCTTTTGAGCTCTTCACGCGTGAAGTCAGCAGGGAGGACTAATCTTTGGGCAAAGCTATCCCATTGTTGATCATGCTAGAGCACCAACTGAAGGCGGTGTCTTCAACGTTCCGAGATGATGCTGAAAAGCAAGAAGCATATAATTTGGCAGAGAGGTTATTACGCCGCCTAGTTGACAATGAAAGGCTTAAAAACATACATACAGAACAACATTATATTTGTGCCACTATTCTGGATCCACGGTACAGAAAGGCAGTGGCCAGCAAAGCATTCATTCCTTTTGATGTAGCAGATGTTTCAAAGTACAAACATTGGCTCACTGTGTCAGCCACTCGGTTAAAAAAAGAGCAGCAGAAAATTCAAGGAGCCGCCAGAAGTACAACTGAATCAGCAGGCCATCCGGTGTCAAGTTCCACTTCTGAATCTGTGGCCGAAGGGAGTCACTTTCCCTCACAGCCGTTAACGACACCAGCAGCAACCGTATCATCACCCTCACCTGCACCAGGCCGAGCCAAAATATTGTCGGAAGAGGATTGGCTAACTCATCAAGGGTTTGCTCGTTACAGTTCTGCAAAGGCCACAGATGGTACGCAAAGTGGAGCAACCATGGAGAACCTTGAGTCGATGGTGCAGGCCTATCTGGATGACCCAACAGAGGTCTTTGTTAATCATAACCCATTGCTGTATTGGTATAGGAAAAGGGCTCTATGGCCACTGATCACCAACCTGGCTCTAAATTATTTGTCTTGCCCACTCGCAAGTGTGTCTTCTGAACGTGTTTTCAGTGCTGCTGGTGACATTGTAACTTCAACAAGGACCCGCCTCTCGCCCAAAAATGTGGAGAGGTTAACACTGATCAAGATGAATCAGCACTTCATACCACCAGATTACAAAATACGTGAACGCACGCAGGAAGAAGAGGACACCGACTTAGGTGACAGAAGTTCTTCTCTATTACCTGACCTACTCCCGTCTCAATCCATAGAGTTTGAGGACGAGCTCTACTTCCCTGACACCGAGACCTGAAAATGACTTCCTTTTTTTCATCCTTATTCACTTTTATTCCTGTGTGTCTTTCTTTGTTTTGCAACTTTTACCACAACAAAACTCTAATCACCTAATCACAACAAGTCCATCAGCAGCACTATCTTCATTTTATTTTCCTTATTGATTTGAAGGTGCCACAGTCTGCATTCCTGAGGTTCACAAGTTCACAACTCAATCATGCTCCTCTATCCTCCTCCAGACTCCCCCTATCCATTTCCCTCAAGGCAGATGGATGGATTACGAAGAATAAAGAAACTTTGTCTTCGTAGACGAGTCCCCTCAAGTGGGACTGAAATTACTGACTGACTACATGCTTGCTGATTGCTGACAGAGTTACTTCTGATATTGACAGGAGAGGCTGCCCTGTGGGCCCTCACTTTCCGAAGAAGATGCGGACAAAAAGTAGAACAGGTAATGAATAATTGAGAAGATGGCCTGCATAAGTGTCACATTTTGCATTTTTGCTTTTTGCCTGTTTGGGGGTGTTCTTTTTTGCGAGTGGGTTGACGGGTCTGGGGGCATTGCTGGGAAGGTCTAATATCGGGCGCAAGTGGTTTGGAGAAAATCCATGGTGAAAAAGTTTTTCCGTTTTTGCTCACTTGCCTGTTTTTGGGGGCTGATTGGGGGGTTTCTAGGTTTTTGGGGGTGGGTTTTGGGGTCTGGGAGCACTGCTGACACAGTCTAATTTTGATTGCGAGTGGTTTGAAGAAAATCCATGGTGGGAAAGGGGAGTTAGGGCCTAGCTGCAGAGCGTGTTTGGACTGAATCGAAGGAAGGCCCTACATTTTCTAAGTGTGAGATTTTGCATTTTTGCTTTTTGCCCGTTTGAGGGTGTTCTACTTTTTTGCGGGTGGGTTGGCGGGTCTGGGGGCATTGCTGGGAAGGTCTAATATCGGGCGCCAGTGGTTTGGAGAAAATCCATGGTTAAAAAGTTTTTCAGTTTTTGCTCACTTGCCTGTTTTTGGGGGGCTATTTGGGGGGGGGTTCTAGGTTTTTGGGGGTGGGTTTTGGGGTCTGGGAGCACTGCTGGCACAGTCTAATTTTGATTGCATTTGTTTTTAAGGAAATCCAAGGTGGAAAAGGGGAGTTATGGCCTAGCTGCAGAGCGCGTTTGGACTGAATCGAAGGAAGGCCCTAAATTTTCTAAGTGTGAGACTTTGCATTTTTGCTTTTTGCCTGTTTGTGGGTGTTCTACTTTTTTGCGGGTGGGTTGGCAGGTCTGGGGACATTGCTGGGAAGGTCTAATATCGGGCACAAGTGGGTTGGAGAAAATCCATGGTGAAAACGTTTTTCAGTTTTTGCTCACTTGCCTGTTCTTGGGGGCTGTTTGGGGGTTCTATGTTTTTGGCGGTGGGTTTTGGAGTCTGGGAGCACTGCTGGCACAGTCAATTTTTGATTGCATTTGTTTTTAAGGAAATGCATGGTAGAAAAGGGGAGTTATGTCCTAGCTGCAGAGCGCTTTTGGACTGAATCGAAGGAAGGCCCTAAATCTTCTAACTGTGACATTTAGCATTTTTGCTATTTGCCTGTTTGGGGGTGTTCTACTTTTTTGCGGGTGGGTTGGCGGGTCTGGGGGCATTGCTGGGAAGGTCTAATATCGGCCGCAAGAGGTTTGGAGAAAATCCATGGTGAAAAAGTTTTCAGTTTTTGCTCACTTGCCTGTTTTTGGGGGGCTGTTTGGGGGTTCTAGGTTTTTGGGGGTGGGTTTTGGGGTCTGGGAGCACTGCTGGCACAGTCTAATTTTGATTGCGAGTGGTTTGAAGAAAATCCATGGTGGGAAAAGAGAGTTAGGGCCTAGCTGCAGAGCGTGTTTGGACTGAATCGAAGGAAGGCCCTAAATGTTCTGTGTGAGATTTTGCATTTTCGCTTTTTGCCCGTTTGGGGGTGTTCTACTTTTTTGCGGGTGGGTTGGCGGTTCTGGGGGCATTGCTGGGAAGGTCTAATATCGGGCGCAAGTGGTTTGGAGAAAATCCATGGTGAAAAAGTGTTTCCGTTTTGTCTCACTTGCCTGTTTTTGGGGGGCTGTTTGGGGGGTCTAGGTTTTTGGGGGTGGGTTTTGGGGTCTGGGAGCACTGCTGACACAGTCTAATTTTGATTGCGAGTGGTTTGAAGAAAATCTATGGTGGGAAAGGGGAGTTAGGGCCTAGCTGCAGAGCCCGTTTGGACTGAATCGAAGGAAGGCCCTAAATTTTCGAAGTGTGAGATTTAGCATTTTTGCTTTTTGCCCATTTGGGGGTGTTCTACTTTTTTGTGGTTGGGTTGGCGGGTCTGGGGGCATTGCTGGGAAGGTCTAATATGAGGCGCAAGTGGTTTGGAGAAAATCCATGGTGAAAAAGTGTTTCAGTTTTTGCTCCCTTGCCTGTTTTTGGGGGGCTGTTTGGGGGGGTTCTATATTTTTGGGGGTAGGTTTTGGGGTCTGGGAGCACTGCTGGCACAGTGTAATTATGATTGCGAGTGATTTGAAGAAAATCCATGGTGGGAAAGGGGAGTTAGGGCCTAGCTGCAGAGTGTATTTGGACCGATGTTGACTGCTAGGCCGAAAATGTTCTAAGTGTCACATTTTGCATTTTTGCTTTTTGCCTGTTTGGGGGTGATCTACTTTTTTGCGGGTGGGATGGCGGGTCTGGGGGCATTGCTGGGAAGGTCTAATATCGGGCGCAAGTGGCATGGAGAAAATCCATGGTGAAGAAGTGTTTCCGTTTTTGCTCACTTGCCTGTTTTTGGGGGGTTGTTTGGGGGGGTTCTAGGTTTTTGGGGGTGGGTTTTGGGGTCTGGGAGCACTGCTGGCACAGTCTAATTTTGATTGCATTTGTTTTTAAGGAAATCCATGGTGGAAAAGGGGAGTTATGGCCTAGCTACAGAGCGCGTTTGGACTAAATCGAAGGAAGGCCCTAAATGTTCTGTGTGAGATTTTGCATTTTTGCTTTTTGCCCGTTTGGGGGTGTTCTACTTTTTTGTGGGTGGGTTGGCGGGTCTGGGGACATTGCTGGGAAGGTCTAATATCGGCGCAAGTGGTTTGGAGAAAATCCATGGTGAAAAAGTTTTCCGTTTTTGCTCACTTGCCTGTTTTTGGGGGGCTGTTTGGGGGTTCTAGGTTTTTGGGGGTGGGTTTTGGGGTCTGGGAGCACTGCTGGCACAGTCTAATTTTGATGGCGAGTGGTTTGAAGAAAATCCATGGTGGGAAAGGGGAGTTAGGGCCTAGCTGCACAGCGCGTTTGGACTGAATCCAAGGAAGGCCCTAAATGTTCTGTGTGAGATTTTGCATTTTTGCTTTTTGCCCGTTTGGGGGTGTTCTACTTTTTTTGTGGTTGGGTTGGCAGGTCTGGGGGCATTACTGGGAAGGTCTAATATGGGGCGCAAGTGGTTTGGAGAAAATCCATGGTGAAAAAGTGTTTCAGTTTTTGCTCACTTGCCTGTTTAGAGTTAGGGCCTAGCTGCAGAGTGCGTTTGGACCGATGTTGACTGCTAGGCCGAAAATGTTCTAAGTGTCACATTTTGCATTTTTGCTTTTTGCCTGTTTGGGGGTGTTCTTCTTTTTGCGGGTGGGTTGGTGGGTCTGGGGGCATTGCTGGGAAGGTCTAATATCGGGCGCAAGTGGTTTGGAGAAAATCCATGGTGAAAAAGGGGAGTTAGGGTTAGGGTTAGGGTTCCAAAATCGCAGTTTACACTTTACACATAGGTTGAGGGGAAAGATCCGCAAATTTCGCCCACACTTATTTATCCTTGAAAAGGAGACTCAGAGTACGCACTTTCAGAATGATGCTTGTATGTTTTGTAATACTGTCTACTCTGAAACTGAAAGTGTTATTTTTGCACTACACAGCGTACCTTATATTTTTTTCTCTGTGGTGTTTTATTATCACTTCCTGTTTTTCCATCAACAATTACAGGCCGGCTTTTACCCTGTGCAATGACAAAAAGGATGACCTCAGGCTTAGCGACCAGCAATTCAGCATTCGCCAGGCAGGCAGGTGTCTTTTTGTCCCCAACATTGATCGGCGGATAGTCAGATGGAATGGAGGAGTACCGTGAAAGAGGAAGGGCTGGATGCATGCAACTTCCCAAATTCAACAGGACAACTACAACAACATACAGTTACAGTATCCATCTTCATTTCGACTTATCTTTTAAGCAATGTTATTGCTGTGAACTTCTGTGAGTGTGACACTGTGCATTTGTTTGCGCTCTGCTTCAATTCATCCCTCCAGCCATTGTATACTTTTTTCTTTGCTATTTTTTAAACTAATTTAATGTACTAAGTGGTTCTTCTCTCTGAGGGCAGATAGGCAAGTGAAATTGGGTAATTACTGCAGCCCTGTACTGTCACATTGTTGTTTCTTCATAGTACATTGTAGAAAGTACTACTTACTTTACAGTAACCTATCTATTTAGCAAACAACTTCATGCATGCAGTAGTGCATGCACTTCCTTTATGTCCCTTAAAAGATTTATGAATAGCTTTGTATCCAAAGATTTATTTATCTTCATTTGTTGTTTGTCCATGCTGTGTTTTTTTTTCTTCTCTCCACAAAACCTTCCCCACAAACCCCATTCCCATCCAAGTTTCAAACCCTAACCCTCTTCCCCCGGGCTGTTTGGTTTTCATTGAGGTGTGAGTAAATTTCAACAATAATTCCACACACTTGCTGGGGAGGATAAGGTGAAAGCAACAGAAAATCTGGTTGACGGAATCCGAGGAGATATTCTTACTCAACTTTACACAGACCCAGGATTATTTGAAAATCAAATCTGATTTTCATGGGCGCCATCAACTGTATTGATCATCAAGAACTTCCTCCTCCTACACGTGGCAAATGATTACGCTGCTGTGTCCTTCACCTTCAGTACTATTTCTTGAAGTAGCCAAAGCCAAACTCCACGCAACTAGTATACTTAGTATGTTCTTGTGTACTATGCTATTTATCGTACTGTTGTAATGATCCGCTCAGGCCACTCAAGGTTTCATTTTCTTTTTTTTCATATGCTGCTACTGCCACTGTGTACCACCACTACTACCACCACAACAATACCATTTCATCCGCCCAGCATTGCCAACCTTCATCGCCAGTTGCCATGCAGCCAGCCCTGTGCCTAGCCCTATTCTCAAACACGAATCACAGGTAAGATAAGCGTTTGGGGGGAGGAAGAATAGTGGAGTAGGAGGAGAGAGGAGAGACTGACGGTAGTACTACTAAAGTAGTAGGAAAATTGAATTCACTGACTCTGTGAGTGGCACTTACTTTTGTAAACATTTGGGCGATTAATAAGACAATTTGAATCAAGCAGCCAGTTAACTTTCAGGACAACAAACGAACAGGTAACCCCCTCCGCCTCCCCCGCAAAACAGTTACATCGCGTATGCAATGTTTAAGTTGCAAGTAAATAATTATTTAAATCCATAACAAAAATAAACTATCCCGCAAGACCCGACCCACCCCCCTCCCTAACCCCAAAGAATGTCCGTGAAAAAGTCCCCATAGTCCAAGAAAAAACACAACTCCCAATTCCAACCCCCCCAAAAGTCTTTAAAAAAAGGGGCAAGGGTGCAGTCTCTCCTCCTCTACTGCCAGCGGCGGTATCCTTTGGCTAGGTTGGCCCGTTGCTCCATGCTGAGGTTCTTGAGCAGGCTCTTCATTCTCTCCATCTCCTGCTCAAGGTTGGACACCCTGAGGGTTAGGCGGTGGATGCGGGCCTTGCACCTGCTGTGAAGGGCAGCTGATTTTTTGGCTACTTGGCGGTGGCTGCAGTACCACGGGTCCGTACCACTGGAGGCTTGGCTGACTGGCTGACCCAGGGAGCGCAGAGGAGGATGCAGCTGTTGTGGTGGATGTTGTTGTGGACTGCGACTGCGTGTCCTCCTCCTCCTGGGCCACCATTCACCGATGTTCGTCGACAAGCGCCTCCAGCTTCCTTTGCCGGGCCCGTCTAGCCAGCTCCTTCCGAGTCAGTTTGGAAGGAGCATCTATATGAAGAAAGAAAAACATACTGTAACCAATGCTCTTTAAGATTAACACAAAATAATTCAGCAGAAAGTTGTGTCACTGTAGAACTAGCAACTTGCAAGCACAGTACATAACATTTGTGGCCTGTATCTATCTAACCTCCCACTTCGTCAGCCTCAGCTCTAACATTGGTGGGAGTTTCAGGAATCAATTCTACGAGCACTATATGGACTCACTACATTCGACTATGACAGTACACCAGTCTTATTCTTCTTCTTCTCTCTTGTTTAGCGAAATTGATACGTAAACTTCTGGAAGCCGGCATAATGCCAGCGCAGTCAACTTGCACCCGAGAAAAACAGACGCAAGCCATGATGACACAGACTTGAGTTACTGTACCAGTCCAGTACATGCAGGTGGTGAAGCTTTTACTTTTCTATTACGGGTGGCACTGAGAATACTTTGTTACAAGGGCTACTGCTTAATGAATTTAACTATCACCCTACAGTGCCAATGACTACTAGAAAAGGAAAATGACGAAGATAAATAATATGATTATCTATCCCTTCACAGGATATTTGCTTACATATGGGAGACCTTTAGGTGCTTTGTTTTTTATTGAGTGAACACAGATAGGCCACACATGAATGACAGAGTTGTACTAAAATTATTAACAGAGGTAGTGAGTTGCCCCCGTAATCGCCGGATATATGCTGTGCTTGCAATACAAACTACTGCTACTATTCATGGTAGGATTCGGAAAAATTACAACTTTTCCTTGCCTTTGCTACACTGGAACGGACGTGTGGGTGCGGTTTTACATGCTCTTCAAAGTAACACTTACTTCATCCAGTGACCGTCTACTCTGTCTACATACACATATGCTATCTATGAGTCAGATAGTACCATGATCCAGGCATCCATCCATTCAAAGTAAATGTCAATCATTCTTCTTAATGTCTCAACTGGACAAACCTTAGTTTTTCTCATGGAAAAACAACATTTTCATTTTATTTTGGAAACCGCAAGCCATGCATTCGTGCTTGACTTGCATTTGAATTTGAACCAAAGGATATATAGCGCCCACATACAGTTTCTGTTTCACCCACACAGGCAGTCCTCTTCCCTTTCTCCTTCCACCCATCCTTGCTTCATCCTTCAACCGGCCATGCATCATATTCCCAGTAACCTCGGGCAGCATTCAAAAACACGTACCATTCTTTGCCAGTCATCATTACTTTTAACTCACTCGTCCTTCCACACTTATTTACACCCTTCTTTCCCTTTTCGTTCAACCCATCCATCAAGTTCATCTCTGATCTGACTTGGCTTCTCGATAAAACTTTCACAGCTGAGTTGAAGTCAATTTAGAGGAGGCTACTACCTGGTTGAT
The DNA here is from genome assembly GCF_964261635.1 of Lissotriton helveticus. Lineage (NCBI taxonomy): Eukaryota > Metazoa > Chordata > Amphibia > Caudata > Salamandridae > Lissotriton > Lissotriton helveticus. Next base: position 250,580,023 of record NC_136072.1, read on the forward strand.
AAAAACTTAGTTCTAAATTTGTAAGTCTTCTTAACAGTAAAGTATACTGTACTGTACAACATATACACCCATGCAGAGAGCACACTCTGCAGTCTGCAATCTCAATGAGTAAGGAATATAATAGCTTACCATTGCCCGACCACTCCCGTGGCATCCCCCACAGCAGTTCCCGCTGGCTGTTGCACCGCCTCCACCCCAGGAGTGCCCACCTCCGCGCTGGCCCCGGCACCGGAGGATGGCTGTGATGATGTTCCGCCTAGAAAATACATTTCAGATTCTTAGATGCCATATACACCACTTCCTAGTATTTTGTCTAGGAATTAAAAAATTTTACGACTACATAAACAAATTTAATATTTTGTGACTCCCTAGTCTAAACTACAAATTGCCCTTTTTTCAGGGAAGGGTGTTTTTTAGTTATGCTTAGCCATAACATGTCTTGCTATACTTTTTGGCACAACTGATGAATGCTTGCTTTTTAACACGCACCATTTTTCTCATAACAGACAGAAACTTCCCTTCTAAGAACAAGAGCAAGATCAGATCATCATGACTTGGACGGAGTCAGCAACGATTCAGCACCACAAAGAAGACTTGAAGTTCCAACCTGGTGAGGGCTCGCCCACAATTAATGTGTGAAATCAATAAGCACTTTTCAATTTTCAATCCACCGTTTATGTTGTATGATGAACTTGATTTTAATAAATGTTTTTACTTTTAATAAAGCTTTAAAACTTACATAGACTCTGTGGTTTTTGGTCATGAGTGAGTGAGCGAAAGGGTTTGCAATTTGCAAGCATGAGTCCGTGGCTCTGAGAGGTCGGGACTCTGACTCCGTAGTCTTATGTCCTGGGTTGTATAATCATTGGGGATCAATCATCGATGAATTCGGGAGCTAAATGACTCTGACACATTAGCTAGTCAGTAAGGAGATTGGGGGTTTAAATTCTGTTATGACTGAGGTATGTGGAAAGTTTAACTGCGCTTATTATAATTGATAAAGAATACACTATTTCGTGTCCATAGTTCTGTTTGTGCAGAATAGTCCCTGCAACAGTGGTAGTATGGATTGTCCTCCTATCCAATCAAAAAGTAAACTAGTATCTTATTCTTTCTTGGTGGCCATTAACATTTTATTGTTGGGAATTGTCAAAGCATAAACATTTAGAAGACTTCCAAAGAGATTATGGACAACCCAGAGGACTGCACTCAGTGCATAGAGCTATTGCTGAATAGAATGGGAGTTTTGGTTAACACCTTTTGCCAACTGTGCAAGCTTAGTTAGCTACACAGATAGACTAATAATAATCTAGTAATACCACAGGGAGCCGTAGTAGAGGCAGGATAAGAATTTAGAAACAGTCTACAAGAAGATCAAAGACGATTTAGAAAAAATCGAATGAGGGACGTTAGGAAAAAATAGGTGCTGTAAAAGATAGGGAAGTATAATTATTAATATTAACAGGAAAACTTACTGGGGCCAGCAGAGGAGCCCTCGCAGGACCGATCCTGCCCTTCCTGATCTTGTCCCTTCTCCGCTGGGGACGCTACCTCCTCCTGTGTCCTCTTGCCCCTGGGGGGTGCCACTGCTGATGTACAACATCAAAGAAAGACACAAACATGGATGATTGTTGTCAACCTAATCAAACATTTAAAAAAAAACAATAACAAATTATTTCTGGGAGACAACAATTGCACTAAATGTATTGACCTATCTGATGTGGTCTACTAGGATATTAGTATTGCTGGATTCGCGGACTGTCTACTTGGAAAGTTATGTAACTCACTAAACGAACTACAAAAAGGTTCGACTAGGACTGGCAGGCAGCACTCCGCAGCATGCGAAGTGACAGACACAGTCCATCGTGATTGCAGACCAGTGAGAAGTTGAACACTAAAAAGTTTCCTACTAAATACCCAGTCATAATATACTCAAACTATCAATCCACCAACAATATCTCTTCTTAGTGGCAGGAGTACAAAGGAAGGACTGGACTGGAGTCTCTAGCGGCTCTTTTGCTCCGTCGTTGCGTGACTTTTGTGATGCAGCGGCAGTGCAAACGAGGTGCCATGGTGCGGGGTATATTAACAACGTGACGCATCTGGGAGATGCATCATGTTGTAAAGCCCTGCGCCATCAGGGAGCGTTCTGGTGCAAGGGAGGACGTTCCTGCGCAGGAACGCCTCCTAAAAGTTGCTGAGTGAAATCTACAAGATTTCACTCAGTCACTTTTAGTCCAATGCTGCGTCAAAACCCTGCGCCTGCTTGAAGCAGATGTACGGCTTGAAGCAGCATTGGGGAGATAGGGCACCCCAGAGCATTGCTGGAGCTGCGTTGTGCTTGCGACGCAACTCCAGCAATGCGCCGCCTTTATGACACAGATGCGTGACGCATCGGTGTCGTTTTTACCCCATGGTACGCCGCATTGTAAATGCGGCGCACCATGGGTGGTGGAGGCGGGGCGCACTATTACTGGCGCATCCCTGCTAATTTGCAGGGATGCGCCAGTAATTATAAATCTGCCCCTTAGTGTCTAGCATTACGCAGTTCTGTAAAGTACACTCATACATAATCATTCAGGCCAATGAAATGAGCACAAAATCGAAAACAAGTAAGCATAGTAGCACCGCCACTGAGCAGGCGAGCAGTGCACCTGCAATGAAATCACAGAAGATTTTGAAACATAATTTACCTACAATGTAATCGGCAGCATTATTCATTATTGCTCTTCGGAAAAAACAAACATTTGCAATATGATAACATAGAGCAGGAGAAAACAGAGTAGTGATTAAATAGCTACTACTACTCACCAAGCCCAGGGATCTTGACGCCTAGCAGGTCGAGCAGGTCGTGTTCACGGTCCAGGATATCGGACCACCGATGCGTGGCCTGGCTGTAGGTGTGCCGGACCCGAGACTGCCGATACATGGCCCGGCACACCTTCCCCCACAGCTGCCGACGCTCCCGGAGCCCGTACCCGCCAGCGATCCTGTCGCCTGCCGCGATGGTCTTGGGGAGGTGGCGCTGAACATAAAAAATCAGTGCGGCCACCTCCTCCACGCTAAAGATCTCCCGGGCCACGACATGCTGCTCCCCCCTCAATTGCCCGCATAGGAGCTGGGTGCGGGGTGCGGGACCCTTCCCCTTGCTCTTCCCAGCTCCCTTTGGCATGATCTGGACAGCTGAAGAAAAAAAATAGAAAAGAATTCGGGAAAAAGTAAAGAAAAGAAAAGAGTTTAAAAAAGTAGCTTTAAATGTAATGAAAACTTGAAAAAAACACAAAATATAGATGTAGAAAAATAGAGGGATAGATAATGAGTAAAAAAGATCCAAAAAAAGTTCAAAGAAACAAAGGATTGGAGAGATTAGGAGAGGATAGGAAAAGCATGCCCAGAACCATACCAATGAATGAAAAACAAGATGGCCGCGCCCATTGAGGACCGCGTGGGTAAGTTCGCGCGATATCTCCCCGAGAGCACGCACAAACACACGCAAACTCGTAATAGCGCGCCACACACAACGCGAGATTGCCAATAGCGCGGGAAACGGAAATACGCAACACGCACAAGATAGCCGTGCCATGGGTAACTTCGCAGTCGGTGCGCTGCAAGCGGCCCGCGAATATGCAAAAAAAAACACGAACTCGCAAAAAAATAAACAAATTCGCACGAATTCGTGAATTTTGGGGATCGCGAATTCGATTTCGCGCGAATTCGCGGAACGCGAATGTGCAAATTTTGCCCACACTTACTCCAAATCCTATATAAGTTCGTCAGGCCAGCCTCTTTAAAAAAAACACTTCTTTGTCATCAATAGGCTGTATTATAAGCCCCAAAAAATAGCGAAATGTTTGAGTTCGGCCCCTAAGTGCCCTCGATGCGGCCTGGTTGAGGCTGATGATATTCACATCTTTTTTGAATGCGCTATTCTGGGTCTCTTTTGGGCTAATGTTGAGAGGGCTTTGGAGGGTATTTTTAAAGTTAAATTGTGCCTTAATACGGCTAGAGTACTGTTTGGCTTACATGTAGATCTCTTAAGGGTGCTATCGGCGTCACAAGTGGCCCTGTTTTTTAGCCTAATTTTGATTGCTCGTAGAGAGATCTGCAAACTATGGAGGGATGCTAGTGCCCCTCTCTATGAAAACTGGTTGCGTGCAGCATTAGGTATTGCGGGTTTAGAAATGTGCTTGGCACATAATGTTAATAGCAATGTGTGGGAACCTTTGATCTCGTGGGGCAGAGAAATGAGGCTGGTCTAAGGTCTCAAAGGTTCTATGATTACACCATGCCTCGGACAAAGAAGCAGTCCGGGTTGGCTCCAGGTGAATGCAAGAACATTAGCCTTGGGCGCCCAGGATGGATCGGGTTTTAAATGTTCATTTGCAGACGCCAATGGTGAAATGAGGACCTAAAAAATAAAATAAAAAAATAATACAATCACCACAGCAGTACACTTACTTTCATCCAATCTCTCAAGGTTTAACAATTGAGTCATGGAATCACTGAGACACTAGTCATGCACCAATGTAAGCAGCCTGACATTACTGATGCACTCATTGAATGATCCAGACACTTCCCATGTAGTTATCTAAACACCCAGGCACTACCTGTTTACTGAACCAAAATAGAAAGGCAGTTGCCGAGTAGTCATGCAATCACAGAAACACTAGCAATGCACTCATGCAATCTGTTAGGTGATAGGCATGTACTTAACAATCATGTATGCACTTTCCATGCACTCTATATATCATCTATATACTATCTATGCACTCCTGCAATCATCAAAACACTAAAGTTACATTCAGTAAATCATCCAACTAGTATCTATGCATGTATTGAATTATTGAGCTATCAGTCATGCACTCATCCAATCATTCATACACTACTCATGCAAACATCCAGACAGTAGTGATGTACTTGTGTAGGCAGTAACTATGCAGATATGGAATGGACCATGGAGTTCTCATATACTCAGGGAATAATCTAGGCAGTATGTGTATCCTAAAAGAATAACATAGGTACTATGTATGCACCAATTCAATCATCCAAGGAGTATTCATGTATTCAGACACAAACACGTTTTTACAAATTTGACTGAAGAATATGTAGTCTTTTAGAATCATCTGGTGAATTATAAATGCAAGGTGTGGCATGCTCTTTGGATGTAGTTGGAAGATGTAGTTGGAAGAATTAGTTTGATGTATGCTTTGATAGACATTAACGTGCAGATTTCAGCGCAATAAAAACGTGCAGATTGTTATATGCACCATTAACTAAAATTTAAATCTGATACATTTAAGAAGAACAGTACTGAGATAGTAAACAGACCACTAAAATAGTGGTAGACGGGCATCCAATAGCTCTTATGCTGTGTTTTTGTATTTATTGTGTTGAGACACTTTATGTACTTGTACAGTTGGGGCTACATATAGGAGAAAGTAATGCAGTGTGGAGCTGCAAGCCATTTGGCTGTGCCATGCTGCATTACTTTCAAAGCACAGGAAAGTGTCATATTTACAACAATATGATGGATACCTACGCTCTTACCCTGTGCTGGCACAGAACTGGCTTGCCATGCACCAACTGAGGCACCCTTGCACTTTGGGTGGTGTGTAGTGGGGATGATTGTTTTTGTGCAGGAAGGGACACCTTACTGTACAAAAACAATCACTAGAGGTATTTTCCTCTTTGTATGTGTGATGTAGAATGCAACATGCATACAAATAGGAAAATATGAGGAGAAAAAAAAGTATATCTCCTCATTGCATCTCCCTATAACTTTCCTGGGGAGGTGTAGGATTCTGATGCATTTCCAGGTTTACAAATTGTTGTACATTTGAGTATGAGGCAGAAACCGTGGGTATTGCATGGGAACACCCAGAGCCACACCCATGGCATGCTTCTTTCACACAAAGGGGTGCCTGAAAAGTGCCTGTATTTATAAGGCCATGAAAAGCCAAACAGAGTGGCTTTATGTGACTTTGTAAATATGGAGCAGCACATTACGGTGCCGGTGTGACAAAAAAGATGCTCCGGAAAGCGCATGGGGCTTGTAAATATGCCTCCTTGCCTTGATGTTCATTTAAATATTTACTGCAGAAGGGATAAAATGTTCGTTCACCATGAAAAGTGAGAAGTGAGATATGCTGTAACTGTGTTGACAAGAGGGTGCTAAAAAGATAAAAGGTAACTAATAAATACCATTTTGCGTTTTGCTCTGGGTTTATTATATTGAAGTAAGTGCATGTAGTAATATTTCCAGGTTCGTCTATAGATTTAAAACTGCAATATAACATGAAAACAGTAGATGTTACTAAAGTTAAAAAAGCAACTTTATATCTGGTACTAAACAATGTTTACTGTAGAAATGAGAAAAGCCTGCAAGATATCATACATATGGAAGATCAGACATTTCCATCAACAGGTCAGATTGAGAAGGTGGATCAGGCCAGGACAGAAGAAATGTATGAACATTATAGCGTCCACCCTCTGCATTCTAAACAGGTTATTGAGCAGTTTCAAATGAAGGAAGCAAAAGGAGCTTCATTAAGCGCGTGGTTAAAAAGTGTAAAAGGTTGGTGTTTCCCACATTTTTTTCCTACTGGAGTAGGTACAGGTATGATAAGTAGCCTGTGCAAATACCTTCAGCTGAGTATAGATGCAGTAGACTTTAATCAGAAGATTTTGTCAGTGTATTCTGTATATATTTCACCTTTTATTTGAGAGTGACTTGTTTGTCCTCTCATATGCTGTGAATCATATTTAAAAACAGGCGTTTATTTGCATAATATATCAGCACGAGGATGTTTGGAAAAAGTTCAAGGAAAAGATGAGCACTTGGAATTCAATTTAGTAAACCTAATGGCACGTCAGCATGGTACTATTGAATATTGGTATTGGTGTCATGGAGAACTCAAGTGCATGTTGAGGAATCTTGGAGTACCTACTTTGTTCCTGCTGCTGAGTTGCTCTGAATATGCATGGGATGACCTGGTAGAAATCTTGCAGGAGGCAAATTCAAATATGAAAGACATTCATCTGAAGATGCTAGGACAATTGTGCTCAGCAGACCCTGCAAATGTTTGCAGATATTTTAATCACGGATTTCAAGCAATGATGGCTTTCATCTTGAACAAAACAAAACCTCCTCTTGGTGAAGTGATTGATTTCCTTTGGCATAAAGAGTGCCACTCCAGAGGTGCTCCCCATATTCACATGCTATTGTGGGTAAAAGATGCCTCAAAGTTTGGAACAGACAGTGATGAGTCTTTGTTGTCTTTTATTGAGCAGTATGTAACTTGCTCCATCCCAAAGGAGAGTAGTGACAACATTTTAAGACAAGTTCTACTATTTCAAAATCATAGATGCAGAAAATACTGTCAGCGAAGATACACAGCAAAAGGGAGGTTTTATACAAAATGTTGATTTTGATTGGTACAAGGAAGAGCCAGCAACTTTTTGTCAGCATTCGGACATACACTTACAGGGAAATCACCGAAAAATACATACAACCTTAGAAGGACAATTATTGCAACTGGAAAAAGAAGAGATTGTCGAAATTAGAGCAAATGATTAAATGGAACATCAAGAAGTTACAGTGCTACTAGCAGAAAAACTGGGATCAAAATTGGATAGTTTAGAAAAGTCTGTGTTAAAAACTGCAGGATTAGAAAAACAGTTACATATCTGTGTAATCTTATGTCACAATTTAAATGTTGAAGAAGGGCTAGTGAATGGTGCAATGGGTAAATTTATGAAGTTCGTTAATTCTCCAAAGAGAAATTATGTTGAATACTTACCCATAAAATTTGGTGATATTGCTGAAGTTAAGCAGATTGGTAGATGCATGGAATGTTTCCTACTTGTGAAAGACTTGTTTGTTCAGCGAAAGCAGCTCCCCGTGTCTTTAGCATATGCAGTAACTATTCATAAATCACAAGTCTTAAGTGTAGATACAGGACTTGTTATTGGTAGTAGTATATTCATGTATTCAAAGAAGGAATGTCATATGTTGCTTTGACGTGCATTAAAAAATTGTCCAGTTTATTTGTGATTCATTTTGATGAGAAGAAAGTAAATGCCAATGTGAGCTGTGTAACGGAGTATAATCGGTTAAACACTCAATATGCACCTCATTTGAGCCAGTATCCTGTGGTTCAAAAAGCAATACTGTGCCAAAGCTGACATCCAAGCAGTCTTTCATAGTTGAGCAGAAAGATGAACATAAAGAAAATCAACAAGGAAAAAAGAAAACAAACTAGAGCACAATGAGGATATACAAGGCTATCACTTTGATAATAAATCTAGAGTGAACCGTTCTGCAAATGTAGTGTTAAATGGAGTATTACATTTGCCTCATTTTATAGATTCTATTAAAGAAAAGGTAGATAAAGAATGTCTTCACAAAACTGTAGTTTACATGAAGAATTACAAAGTGATAGAAGTATTATACATTCTGCTACTGGAATAACAAAACTCACTGATGACTGTACTGGATCAGTTGTGTTCTCTCAAAATCTTCAGCAGGATGCTCAAGAATTTCTAATGGTAATGTTAGGACTATTAGATGAAGAAGATGTGAATATCAATTAATTATTTGGTTTAACTTATGAATGGAGCCATAACTGTGAAGATTGTAAATTTGCGGCTAGCACTGAAATCAATTTAGAAGGATTCTTCTACTTGATATTACCAGATTTTGAAGCTGTTCCGTTTGAAGATTTAACTACAAAATCCCATCAAGATATGACCTGCCCAAACTGCAGATCAGAACTTAGGTCAAGGTTGTTTCTACAGAGGTATGGAAAATATATCATAGTCATGCTACAACGATGCTGAGTGGATGGTACTAAGTTAGGATCTGAAATTACAAACTTAAAAGCAGCACAAATTTCCATCTAAAAAAATCTTTCAAAACTATAGCAATCATATTTCATGAAGGAGTTAATATAACCACTGGGCACTACACAATATATTTAAGATGTCAAACAGGGTGGAATGACATACAAGTAACATTCAAATTAAGACTACCCAAAAAGTTTGCAAACTAATGTCTGCTGTTTCTGGAGCCGAAGTACTAAGATAAGAAAATGTGGTATTGTGTTGATATGTAGGGAGCATTTGTTTCTGAGACATTATTCGGCCTATTGGGGTTATTGTCTATAGCTAGCTGTTAGAAATGAAGGACTCTTTTTCCCTACGGGAAAGGAATGTATAAATATGTGAGGACTACATTGTGTTACTACAGATAAAGAGAAAATGGAGGTACTATAATACCAGTAGCCTTAAGTTGCATGAAAAAAGTCTCTTCACCACTTAAAAAGTCCCCTTTTATTTCTTATACAGCAACTTCTACGTTGTACTATGAGTTATGTTTTTCATACATGGACTAAGAACAGTTTAGACATCATTTGTCTTAGCAGAGATGATGTTTACAAAAGGAAATGCAAAAATGCAAAAATGAAGACTGCTTCATAATTGTTGGACATTTTGTACCTGATATATTATCAGAAACAATTTTACCATATAGTTGTTTTCACTAAGCTAGTAAGCTATCAGCAAGCCAGTATTAAAAAAATTGTTGTGAGGGCAGTGAACAGTAGGATATAGTTATAATAATCTACTGTACACATTTGTTTTTTTTACAATCCATTGATTGTTTTTCCCACTGTTCATGATGAGTCTTTATACATAAATACTGTTGAAAGTGAACAAGTATGAAAGCTGAAAACAGGAAAAAACAGTAAAACATTTGTCTATGTTGAATTAACGGTTTGGTAAAAAAAAAAATATTTTTGTTTGGTTGCCTGATGTTCAAAATAAAATTCTAATATATTTTTGTCTTTTTTTATTTCTTCACAGTGATTGGAGGTCGAGATATAATACATGTGTCAAATCACTAATCTAGTAATGGATTCATTGAGTTACCTCTCATGTACTCATCCCATCTCCCATGCACAACAGTTGCACTAGTCCAACCATCCAGCCACTACGTAAGCAGTCATCCAATCACTCAGGTACTGCACTCAAATTCATCTAATCTCCCAGCCGCTACTCAGGTACACATTCAATCACCCAGGGGCTACCTATGCACTATGCAAACACCCAGACACTGTGTATGCATTCATCCATTCACTGAGGCACTGCCCCGGCATTCATCCAATCACCAACCCACTATTCTTACATTAATCCAATGACCTAGGGTCTACCCTTGCACTCATCCAATCACCCAGCAGACATCTACTCACCTATGCACTACTCATTCACTCAAACAATCAACCGGGCACTACCCATGCACTTATCCAATTACCAAAGCAGTACCCAGCACTCATACATACACTCAGGCACTATCTATGCACTCACAGAATCTCCAAAGCACTATCAATGCAATATTCTAATCACCCAGACATACCCTTGCACTCATCCATTCACTGAGGCACTACCCATGTACTCATTCATCCACTACCCTTGCACTAATTAATTCACCCAGCCATTATCCATGCACTTATCCATTCACTCAGGCATTACCCTTGCAACCATCCATTCACTGAGGCACTACCCATGTACTTCTTCATTCACCCAGGTACTACCCTTCTACTCATCCATTCACCCAGGTCCTACCCATGCATGCATGCATTCACTGAGGTACTATGCTTGCGCTCATCCATTCACTCTGGCACTACCCATACACTTGGCCAGAAACCAGTCCTCGGAAGCTTGTTTCCGGTCCAGGGAAGGCATGGCTTGGCAGTTCGGGCTGGACTGTTCCCATGAGGCACAGGGTCAGACTGATTTGCATATAGCCATGTCTGAACTGGGGTGGCAGAGTGGGCTAAAGAACGGTGATGGATCAAACCCAGATCTTTTGACTGGGTCTGAGTGTTTGATTGGTTCAGATGCTCCGTCCATCACCAACCCCTTTTGTACTACCCATACACTTGATCATTCACTGAGGCACTACCCATGTACTCATCGAGTCACCGAGACACTATGCATGTACTCACCCAATCATGCAGGTACTATGCATTCATTCACCCAATCACCCAAGCACTATCTTTGAACTCACCGACTAACCCAGCCACTGCCCTTGCACTAATACAATTACTGAGGCACTATCTTTCACTCATCCAATCAATCAATTAATCAAGGTTTGTAGAGCGCACCACTCACCTGTGAGGGTCTCAAAGCACTGGGGGAGTGGGTGTGAGCAGCTCCGTTGGTCATTCAAAGTACAAGGTCTTGAGGTATTTTCTGAACTGGTGTAGTGTCAGGCTTCGTTGGATGTAAAGGGGAGTTCGTTTCAGGTCTTGGCTGTGAGGTAGGAGAAGGATATACCACCTGCTCTGGCCCTGTGGAAACGAGGGACGGAGGCTAGGACGAGGTCGGGTGTGCAGAGGTTTCTCTAGGGGCCATGGAAGGAGTTTTGTTTGTTGAGGTATTGGGGTCCGGTATTGTGGGGGGCTTTGTAGGCTTGTGTGAGCAGTTTGAAGTGTATTCTTCTTTCACTGGGGAGCCAGTGAAGGTCACAGAGGTGTTGGTCATGTTGTGGGATGTTGAAGATAAGTCTGTCTGCGCGTTCTGGATGGTTTGGAGTTTGCTGAGAAAGTTTTTGTGATTCCGCCATAGGGAGCGTTTCTGCTGGTAATGAGTGAGTAGGTGACGGTCTTCTTGGAGTCGGGGTGATCCACTTCAAAGTCTTGCGAAGTATGCAAAGGGTGTTGAAGCATGTGGAGGACACAGTGTTGATCTGGCAGTTCATGGTGAGTGAAGAGTCGAGTGTGATGCCAAGGTCGCATGTGTGGTCCATTGGGGTGGGTGGGTTTCTGATGGCAGGGGGCCACCAGGTGTTGTCGCATGTGGAGGCGTTGGAGCTGAGAATGAGGACTTCTGTTTTCTCTGAGTTGAGCTTCAGGCAGCTGTTGTTCATTCAGGTTGCAACGTCTTTCATCCATTCTCGGAAATTGCGCCTTGTGACATCGGGTTCCTTGCTGAGGGAGAGGATGAGCTGGGTGTTATTGGCGTAGGAGACAATGTTGATTCCGTGGTTTCTAACAATGGTTGCGAGGGGGCCATGTAGACATTGAAGAGTATGGGGCTGAGGGAGGATTCTTGGGGTACTCTATATCTGATCTCTGTTGGTTCTGAGAGGAAGGGCGGAAAACTTATTCTCTGTGTTCTGCCTGAGAGGAAAGATAGTATTGAGTCTAAGGCTGTTCCTTGAATGCTGGCATCATAGAGCCTGGTGGCTAGTGGGCGGTGGGAGACAGTGTCGAAGGCTGCTGAGAGGTCCAGGAGGATAAGGGCTGCTATGTGGCCTTTGTTAAAAAGGGTGTGGATGTCCTCAGTGACAGTTATGAGGGTGGTCTCGGTGCTTTGGTTGCGGCGGAATCTAGATCGCGAGGTGTCTAGGATGCTGTTGGTTTCTATGAAATGTGCTAGCTGTGGGTTGATGGCCTTTTCGATCACTTGGGTGGCAAAAGGCAGCAGTGAGATGAGCCTGTAGTTCCTGCGAACCGTCGGGTCTGCGGAGGGCTTCTTTAGGATAGGTTTGACTTCAGCGCATTGCCAGTCATCGGGGAATGTGGCGGTCTCAAGGGAGCAGTTGATAGTTCAGTGTAGCTTGGGTGCGATGGCAGTGGTGGCCCTGCGGAAGATGTGCAGCAGGCAGGAGTCAGTAGGTGCTCTGGAGTGGATCCTCTTCATTGTCTTTATGGTGCCTTCAGTGGTGAGAGAGGTCCAGGTGAGGGGGGTCTGTTGGATCGTGTCACTGGGTGTGGGAGGTGAGGCAATGCCATGGTCTTGGTCACCGAAGTTGTCGTAGAGCATCTTGATCTTGAGTTGAAAGAAGGAGCTGAGTTTGTTGCAGTGGTCTTGGGAGGGAGGGACATCGGTTATTTCGCAGTTGGGTCTGGTGAATTCTTGTATGATGGCAAAGAGTTCCTTGGAATTGTGGGCATTGGAGAGGATGCTGTCTTGGATGAAGTTTCTCTTTGTTGATTTGTTATGTTATGTTACAATATTTATAAAGCGCCTGGCTTCCCCAGCAATGGGGCGTCCCAGCACCAACTGTCTAGTAGAGTGGGTAGAAGAGGTAGCTTAGTGATTGGAGAATAACCACGTCTTTACAGCTCTTCTAAAAATCCAGGGTCTTATTTATGAAGACCTTGCGCCGCCGGTGCGTCACTTTTAAAATGGGAAAAAGTGACGCACCGGCAGCGCAAGGCCTTCATAAATAAGGTCCCCAGTGATTAGAGATGCAACGAGTAGAGAGAGGTAGGGAGATCCAAAGGGCAGGTGACAATGTCTTGAATGAGCGGCCACCCACTCTCACCCAGCGTACCTGAGGCACTCGGACAAGATGCAAATCTGATGAGCACAGGGCACGGGTGGGTGGATAAGAAGAACACATATCGCTCAAAATCCTAGGGCAGAGGCCTGAAAAGATCGTGTGGATGATGCAGAGAGTTTTAAAGTGAATTCTCTGTTTCTTTGGCAGTCAATGTAGCTGGAGTGGGAGGTCGGAGATGTGACAATGCTTAGGGAGTGCAAACAGAGCACGGAGTGCAGCGATCTGGGCATGTTGGAGCCTTTGGATCACTGATTTGTTAGAGCCTAGAAGCAACACGTTGCAGTAGTCTAATCTTGCCAGGACAGTCGATTTGACAATCAACTGCCGGGTGTGAGAGTCAAAGAGTCCCCGGATAGGATTAAGACCACATAGCTATCCGAAGCAGGTGCCTGCCACTGATTTAGCATGTGCCTCAAAAGAGAGGGCACAATCTACCCAGACTCCCAGATTCTTGAGCAGGGATTTAGGCAGGGGGGTGCACCAAGTGCAGGGGCCACCACTGGCTGCACCTGAGATGGGAGTCCATGCCCACCAGGAGAACTTCAGGTTTGGTGGAATTCAATTGGAGGTAATTGTTGGCCATCCAATCAGAGATAGCAGTTAGATCTTCCTGAAATATCGCTGAATCCTGACTGGGATAGCTGGAGAAGTTAAGCACCAACTCAGTGTCATTCACATATGACACCAAAGAGATGTTCAGGGCCTTAGGTATCAGAGCCAAAGGTCGAATGTAGACATTAAATGAGTAGGGCTCAGTGCTGATCCCTGTGGGACACCACTGCGTTGCTGACGGATAAGGGAGGAGACAGGGAGGGGATATGACTTGAAAGGTCCGATCGGCCACAAAAGACAAAAACCAAGAGACGGCCTTGGCATTGATGCCGATCTCCTTCACCTTGTGTAGCAGGATCTTATGGGAGACTGTGTCAAAGGCTGAACTCAGATCAAGCACAATCAGTGCAGAGGTTCTGCCCTTATCCAGAGAAGCCCTTAGCTGCTCCGTGATTGCAAGCAACGCAGACTCAGTACTGTGCTGAGGCTGGAAGCCATTTTGAGATGGATCCAGTATCGAGGTAACTTCCAAGAACTGGGTTAAGATGGTGTCGACGTATGATTCTGGGATTTTAGAGAGGAACGGGAGATGGGAGATTGGTTGGAAGTTTTCAGGCTTGGACGTCTCCAATCTCAGTTATTTCAACAGAGGAACATATTTGGTGTGTTTCCATGATTTGGGGATAGATGGCGAAGATAGAGACAAGTTGATCAACTCCAGGGACTCAGGGAGGAAAAATTGTTGGAACTTTATAAAAATGTCAGGTTTCAGAGGGTCATCTGGGGACCCTGACTTTACCTTGACAAACAGAGCTTCCAAAGTCCTTGGAGAAATAGGAGAAAAGAAAGAAAGGGAGTGGGTCTTTGGGCCAGAGGGCGGACTCCTCAAATGGCAGGGAGCGGTATTCCCAGGACAAAAACTTCTGCAGATATGCTCAACCTTTTTAATAAAAAATGTGGCCAATACCTCACACTGCGAATTGGAAGATATGGTGTTGTCGGGGGCAGAAGGGGATTTTACTATATCTTTCAAGAGTGTAAAAGTAGTTTTAGTAGGGTTACTACTTGTATTAATCATATTGACATAATGTGCATCCCTAGTCTTCCGGACCAGATTACGGCATGCTTTAACCGCGTTTCTATAACGTGCCTTAGCCATGAGATCGTAAGACCATCTCTTGGCCTGTTCCAGAACCCTACAGTTCTTGTTTGCTGAAATTAGTGACTCATCAAACGAGGCGCTGGTTCATGCGCACTTTAGGTGAGTTACTTTGACTGGAATTCAAATATCCAGTGCGTTTTTGACCCAACCCAGGAAGGATATGTTGGCTGCTTCTATGCTCGCGGACCATTCTGGAAGCTGGGTGCTTAGGGCAGCATTAAAGGCAGCAGAGTTCAGTTTGGGCTAGGGACATAAAATCGAAGGGTTACGATCAGGTTGTAGCCTGAATCCAGCTAAAGGTATCCGCAGGGAGATGATGGAATGATCAGTCCAAGGCATAGGAAGAGGGGCCTGCACCTCTAAAGGCTGGAGGTTTGTGAAAGTGGGATCGAGGAGATGGGCAGCTAAGTGTGTTGGCCCCGGGACTAGTTGCAGCAATTGGCAGGCTGCCATATCCCCAAGGAAGTTGATGATATTAGGAGCATCTTGTAGTTCCAAGTGTAGTGTTCAGGCCACCTAAGATATTAAAATTGGCTGTCTGAAGAACCAATGTAGTGACAGCGTTAGCTAAGGCTTCTATAAAAAACTTTTGATGGGCCCGGCGGGGGGTGAATGAGTAGCTCAGAGAATATGAAGTTGTCTGTCAGTGCAATTTTGAAAAGTGCACTCTCATAATTGGGGATTTCCTTTGGGAACTCCCAGTTGCTCTATTCAGGTTCTTCATAGTGTAGCCGGCGGGATGGGTCAGAGCCGGTATAGCCACAGAATCCTCAGAGAGCCACGTCTCCGTAAGGAATAGAACATCAGGGAACACACCATGTAGGAGGTCAAACACCTCTGCGTAGTGGTTAACCAGAGAGCGGCAGTTTAGGCTGCAACTTTTATATTCCTTCACAGTGGGGGTGGGAGCTACAGAGCACAGGCAAGGGCTGACCTTAAAGTTCCACTGATTACAGTATGTGGGACATTTATCAGGGAACCAGTTATGTTTCCCACAGGTTTCTTGGGGCAGAGCAGACAAGGCTTCACGTGAATACACTAACCTGTGGGTCAGTAATGGAGCAGAGTGCCTGGCTCCTGGCGACGTCTAGGCAGGGACAGGCACAGATTTGCGGGCCTTTGGTGCACCTCCAGCTCACCAGCGGCGTGTCCGTGCAACGGCACACATTTAGTAGCTGGGGGCCACAACTGGCTTCTCCAAGGCTGGTCCCGGATTGGCTAAAACTGGCCATTCAGAGCAAGGCATGGCCAGTGTTAAAATACATAAAACAACGTCTCACAAAGTAAAACTGAGCAGCATGCAGCATGGAAAATAGCTTTTAATTCAATCAGCAGTTCCCCTCCAACTAGAACCACTGGTACCAACAGCGCATCCACGCTGCGGCATGCATTTAGTACCTGGTGGGCACAACTGGCTCCTCCCAGGCTGGTCCCAGATTGGCTAAAACTGTCCAATCGGAGCGAGGCACAGCCAATGTTAAAATACATAAAATCAACGTATCATAAAGAAAACACGCAGCAGCATTCAGCGTGCAAAATAGCTTTTTAGTGCAAAATAGCTTTCAATTCAATCAGCAGTTCCCCGCTAACTAGAACCACTCATATCAACAGCGCGTCCATGCTGCGGTGTCCATTTAGTACCTGGAGGGCACAACTGGCTCTTTCCAGGCTGGTCCTGGATTGGCTAAAACTGGCCAATCAGAGCAAGGCACAGCCGGTGTTAAAATACATTAAACAACGTACCACAAAGTTAAAACGGAGCAGCATGCAAAATAGCTTTTTAGTGCAAAATAGCTTTAAATTCAATCAGCAGTTCCCCTCTAACTAGAACCACTTATACCAAGTTGGTTGTGTGCCATGATGGCAGCTTTGTAGGCGCAGTGTGCTTCTGTGGTTTTGCTGTTTCTCCACTTCATCTCCAGTCGTCGGCAGGAGCGCTTGGATTCTAAGAGGTCCTTGGTGAACAAGTTAGCTTTCTTGTTGTGTCATCTCATGGTGTTCTGGAGGGGGCAAGAGTGTTGGTGCAGTTGGCAATCCATTAGTGGAGGTTTCTTGCTGCTGTGTTGGCTTCTGTTGTAGTTGGGGGAGGAGTGCAGGTGAGGGCAGAGGTGAGGTGTTCTTTGGAGACTTTGTTCCAGCTTGTGCATGGGGCGGAGAATGCAATTTTGTATGGTGTGTTTTGAGAAGGAGAAATGGATGCAGTGGTGGTCTGTCCAGAGCAGTTCAGTTGTGTGGATGAAGCAAATGTTGCTTCCTCCGGCGAAGATGAGGTTGAGTGTGTGTCCTGCTGTGTGAGTGGGGGTGGAGACAAGTTGCTTCAGTCCTATATTGGTGAGGTTCTCCAGGAGGGCGATGGTGTTGGGATTGCTGTGGTTGTCTAGGTATTAGTTCAGGTCTCCGAGTAGTATGTAGTCCATAGAGGCAAGGGCATGGGGTGTAATGTGGTCTGTGATGACATTGGTGAAGGGGGTGAGGGGTCCAGGAGGTCTGTAGTTGAGTGTTCCGAGGAGTGTTGTTTTGGGTTTGGGCTGGATTTGGAAGTGGATGTGTTCCATGAGAGGCAGTGCATAGTTCGCGTTGATCGTTGTTAGTCGGAGGTAGCTTTTGCGGATGATGGTGAGCCCTCCTCCTGGGTGGTTGGGGCAGTCTTTCTTCAGGATCTTGTATCCGTCAAGGATGGTGGTTGTGATGTCAGGTGTGGAGCTGGCATTGGTCATGGACTCTGTGAGGAAGGCAACGTCAGGCGAAAGAGTGTTGATGCTGTCCCAGATTGCTACAGCATGCCTGTGCAGGGAGCGTACGTTGAGGAGGAAGCAGTTAAGTTGCTTGTGTACGGTGGTATCCAGTGAGTTGGGGGTGGCTGCCTGGGTCCAGCAGTGGTTGAAGGTGCAGGAGATTGGGCCCTGGGTATTGCATGGTGTTGACAGCTGGCAGTTGTTGTTGATCCAGGGTTGGGTGCGTGGAGAGTGCTGGGGTTGTAGCAGTGGGGGTGGGGGACCAGTGTCCCTGGCACTGGTCACAGTCGGGTCGTCGACAGGCACAGACGGGCACGCCTTCAACACACCAGCAGTGTGCCCTCTGCACACAGCCATGCATCAGCCACCATTAAGTACGTTTTGGGGGAGGAGGAGCAGCTGGGAAGCAAGAGTGACACACCTTGGGTAGGACCTGGGGACAGCAGCGGGGAGAAAACAGAGAAGGTAGACAGAGAAGGCAAACAAAAAAGGCAAACAGAAAAAGGCAGACAGAAAAAGGTAAAACTGAGAAAAGGCAAACAGCAAAGGATGACAGACACAGAGTGGACTTGCAGAAGAGCAGGCTTTTTTACCAGCCTAACTTGGATGAGGCGCAGGCAAGAGCCTGCGGGTGGAGGAGTCGAACACCTACCTGAAGCACAAGCTGGTGCTACGGGCAGAGCCTTAATGGTGGTGTTGTGCTGGGGAGAGCAGTTACTTCACCAGGGCTCAGGCATTGCCCTTCCAGTAATTGATTTACTCAGATATTACTGTTGTACTGATCCATTCCCTCGCACACTACCCATGCACTCATCTATTCACCCACATACTAAACATGCACTACCCTTCCAGTCATCCATTTAACCAGACATCATCCATTCACTCATCCAGTCACCCAGGCACTACTCCTATACTCATCCAATCAACCAGGCACTACTCATATATTCTTCCAATCACCCAGGCACTACCCTTGTACTCATCCATTCACTCAGGCAGTATGCATGTGGTCATCCATTCACTCAGGCATTGCCCATACATTCATCAAATGATCCAGGCACAACCCATGCACTGAATCATCCACTCTGGCATTATCTATGCACTCATCCATTCACCCAGGTACCATGCATGCACACTTCCAATCATCCACTCAGTACCCTTCCACTCATCCATTTACTCAGGCACTATTCATGCATTCATCCATTCGCTCAGGAACTATCCAAACACTCATCTAACGACCCAAGCACTACACTTCCACTCATCCATTCACTCGTGAAGTCATGCTTTCACCCAGGCACTAACCATGCACATATTGAATCTCTCAGCCAGTACCCATGCACTCATCTATTCACTCAGGTACTAACCACACACTCAGCCATTCATCCAGCCACTACCCAAAGACACATCCAATCATTCAGGAACTATCCTTGCACTAATCTGTTCATTCAGGTAATCTGCATGCACTCATCCTTTCACTCAGGCACTACCCATGCACTGATTATTTCACCCAGCCATTATCCATGCACTCATCCATGCATCCAGGCACTACTCATGTACTCATCCAATCACCCAGGCACTAGCCATGCACTCACACAATCACACAGACACTATGCATTAATTCACCCAATTACCCAGGTACTGTCCATGCACTCACCTAATCACCCAGGCACTAACTTTGCACTCATGCAATTACCCAGGTACTATGTTGCACTCACTTAATCACTCTGGTGTTATCCCTCCACTCATTCATTTACTCAGGCATTTCCCTTGCACTGACCCATTCACTTATGCACTACCCATGCACTCATCTATTCATCCACGTACTAATCATACACATATCCAATCACCCAGGCACTACCTTTGCACTCATCCATTCACCCAGACACTACCCATGCACATATCCAATCACACAGGCACTACCCTTGCACTCATCCATTCTCTGAGGCACTATGCATGAGCTCATCCATTCACTCAGGCACTAACAATGCAGTCATCCAATCACCCAATCAGTACCCATGCACTCATCCATTCTCTCAGGCAATATTAATGCACTCTCTCAATCACCAATCATTCATTGACTCATGCACTCATGAATTCACCCGAGCACTAACCGTGCACATATTGAATCACTCAGCCTGTACCCATGCACTCACCTATTCAGTCAGGCACTACCATGCACTACCCATGCCCTCATCCATTCACCCAATCACTACCTATGGATACATCCACTCACTGAGGCACTACACTTGTACATATCTGTTTACTCAGGTACTATGCATACGCTCATCCAGTTACTCAGGCAGTACCCATGCACTCATCCAAACAGCCAGGCACTATCCATGCACTCATTCATTAACCCAAATATTATCCATGCACTCATCCATTCATGCAGGCACTACTGTTCCAATCGTCCATTCACTCAAGCACTACACATGCACTCATCCATTGAGCCACACACTACCCATGCGCACATGCAATCATCCAATCACTACGTTTGCACTCACCCAATCACTCAGGCACTACTTAGGGGCTCATAGATTTACTCAGGTACCACTGCTACACTCACTGTAACATCCATGTACCAGTTGTGCATTCATTCAATACACCAGTCATACACTCATTCCAACATTTATACATACTTTATCTTTTTTTAACTGTAAATGGTGGTTCCAAAAGGAACATTTAGATTTGGTAAAGTTTTAATTTTTTGTGTTGTTTTTTTTTATAACAAAAATGACAACTGGGACAGCAGGAATTGAAAAAAAACATGCACTGAAAAATGTGCAAAACATATACCAGAGGGAAAAAAATAGCATGTATGCTGTTTTGCAGCATTGTGAATAGCTGTAAGAGAGAGCTCACCTGCACTTATGACAAGCTCACCTGCACTTATGACAACACTACAGTCCTTGCAATTTGTGGCCATTCCTGCCATCTCTGGAGCCATATATGTTGTAGTACTCTGCACCGCGGAAGGGAGATTTTAGCCATTAATCGTTGCTGCTGCCACTGAATTAGATGGTCACCCAGCTTTACTTTGCTTGATCGCCTGTTGGAGAAATGTTTTATGATAGGTTTGTAATTGGTATAACATGGAAGTTTTCCCACATGAATATTTCTTGTTCGTACCTCTAGAGAGGGTATTCTCAAAATTGTGCATTGCACAAGTTTGGCAGTTATTTTTGATTTACCTGATGGGATTGTAAAAAACAATCCCAAGCCACACTGGCTCGCTTTTGTGGAGGTTCCTCTTCTTCCAGATCTCCACTGTCCTCCTCTTCCCCATCTTGGTTCAGCAGTTGTTTCTGCTGACCCCCTTCTCCTTGCTGTGTTGCCATTTCTGATAGAAAAAACAGCAAAAGGTATCCACTGCAAAATGAGTCCACCTACTCAGAATGAAGTTCTACGAAAGAAGATTCAAGAAGAAGCAGTGGGTGTGTACTTCCTATTGATTTTGCTAAAAAGTATATTATTCAATGATATTCCTTGATTTCCTGCTCACGTGATATTCGTGGTGACCGAAATAGTCGCGGTTACCATGGTGAAGCAGAAATGCCAAATATCAGTTTAAAGTAGTTTTGTTTAAAAATGAGAAGAAAAACAGAACTTGCAATATTATATTAGTGAACAGATATATTAAACTTGTTCCCAGTACCTCTACATATACATTTCAGAGCTGTTAGAAAACGGGCACTACTCGTGATTACCTACATCCTCGCAACTTCCTCAATCTCGCGGAAGCGGGAAAAAGTGTTTAGAGGCGATTAATCAGGAAACTCAGTAGAAAAATATGAGTTTGAAAAGTACACTAATAAAGCTCTACCGGTAAATATACTGTAGAATATGTGTATATATATATATTCACTGAAAAAAACATAGGTTTCACGCCAGGAATAGTTAGCTGAACATTTTACTCATACAAAACCATTGAAATTCCCACGTTATAGTTAGTTGGACTCACTATAACTCGCGCGCCCGCAATCCACTGCTGATGATGTCACATATTACATCATTCATGACATGGTCAGTGACATCACTGATGACATCACTGATGACATCTCAAATGACATCACTGATGACATCTCAAATGACATCACTGATGACATCATCCAGTGAATGTGTGTTTCTGAAAAGTAAAAATATGTTTTATATATTGAAGAATGAGTGTATGTATGAGTGTCTGGATGAAGGATTTAGTAGGTGCGTGACTGACTTTATGAGTGAGTGATTAAATGTGTCTTCTTGAATGCATTGGTTAGTAACTAAACTGTCTGAATGTGTGCATCAGTATGTCTGTTGTTGTGTAAGCTGCTGCATGTGTTGATCAGTAGCTATATGAGTGGTTAAATGGGTTATTGATTGGTTGCCCAAATATTTGTATGTGAGGGTGAGTATGTGTGTGGGTGGCTGGGAGGTGTGTGACTCTGTGCATATATGTGTGAGCAGTTGATTCACTTGGTATGTGGGTTCAAGAGTGCATGTGGAAAGAGCTGTATGGGTGGTTGACTGTGTGCATTGGTGTGTTGGTGAGTGAATGGCTATCTCAGTGCACCATGTCCAAGTAAGTACATATGTAAAACACAGGGCATGTGAGAGTTGGCATATATAAATGATTATACATGAGAGCCTGTGATTGCGTAAGTGACTGTATGGATCAATGTGTACTTGTATCAGTGATTGTAGAAGAGAGTAAGTATGTGTTAGTATATGTTTGAATAAGTAAGGTTTAGTGTGTAAAACTGTGTAGTTGAGGAAATGGGAGTGTGATTGATTCTTTGCATAACTGACTAGGTGTGTGAGTAACTCTGTGGATGAGTGTCAGCGTGTGAGTGTCTGTATAGGTGTATGAGTGGATATTATAGTGTTCTATTGATGAGTGACTGTATGTATGAGTGATTGTATGTGTGAATGAGTGGATGTGTGTGTAGACCTAGAAATCAGTGAGTGCGTATGTAGTTACTGGTATTGGTGTGTCAATAATTTCAGGAATGGTAGTTTGTATTTAACACTGGGTGTATCAAAGGTTAGATTAGAGTGTGAGGAGGTGCATCGTATTATCACATGGATGATGTCATCAGTGATGTCATCAGTGATGTCATTTGAGATGTCATCAGTGATGTCATCAGTGATGTCATTTGAGATGTCATCAGTGATGTCATCAGTGATGTCACTGACCATGTCATGAATGATGTAATATGTGACATCATCAGCAGTGGATTGCGGGCGCGCGAGTTATAGTGAGTCCAACTAACTATAACGTGGGAATTTCAATGGTTTTGTATGAGTAATATGTTCAGCTAACTATAACTGGTGTGAAACCTATGGTTTTTTTCAGTGAATTTGAAAGGTTTTTTAAATGCTATTCCTAACTATAACGAGTGTGAAACCTATGGTTTTTTCAGTGAATTTCAAAGGTTTTTGAAATGCTAATTCCTAACTATAACGTTTGTGAAACCTATGGTTTTTTAGTGAATTTCATAGTTTTTTTAAAAGCTAATTCCTTTGTATATCGACTTTGTAACCTACGATTTTTTTTTTATTAGCTGTTTTTTACAACTATTAATTATATATATATATATATATATTTTTTTTTTATTATTTGTTCAATGTATGTATATTTTTTTAATCATTTTTTTCCTGGTGCGCTCAGGGTGCACGCACTGGTAAGCTTACCTGTATCATTTTGACTTGGAGCGCTCAGGGTGCGCGCACCGGTAGGCTCTCCCGAGAGCGCAGCGAGAGCACTAATTCTGCGTTCGTAAAAAAAAATATGTATGAAAACTAAATAATAATGCAACACATTCTGTACCATACTTATAAAAGCAGTATTTTTTATTTTCCGAATGAAAAGGATTCTGCATTCCAGTAAAGCTACCAAAACGTCACTCAGGCGCACCGCGTAGGCGCCCCTGGAAGCGCCTACGTTCGCGCCGTGTAAGCGCCCCCGGAAGCGCTCCGGTGCGCGTAGCGTAAGCGCGTCAAGTCATGTGACCTTAAAATAACAATTTTCATTGGTTGCTAACAGTTTTTTTTTTCAAAGAATGAAAACCCCACCCTTTTCCTTCACTTCTTCTTTCACTTTGGTGAGAGCAAGACCTATTTTTTTCTGTGCTAACAATCTGTGGATAGAATGGCTGCCAGAGCATCCAGCAGCAGTGAGGAGTCAGATGGTTTCATAGATGAAGAGCCTCCTCAGCCGAAGGTGAAAGAACATTTCATTTTGAAAAAAAATTCTATACCTGAGGGACTTAAAAGAGTAAATGCTCCAAAGGTGGAGTGTAAGATCTGCCATACTATACTTTCCCGAGGAGACCCCAGAAGGAAGTACAGTTTTGGTAATTCAACTATGATTCGGCACGTCCAGAGGAGGCACCCCAGAACTATGCCCGGGAGAGTGTCAGGGCTCTGCCATGAGAGGCTCCAAGGGATGGTGCCTCTACTTCAACTGGAGGAGCAACTGCATTGGTGAGGGGGTGACCAGAACAGCTGATCCCAAATATTCAGCCTGTTTTTAATGAGGCCTCAATCAAATGCAAACATTGTGATGCACTACTTTGTTACTGGGAGCAAAATATTTTGATCATTGCTCGAGCAACAGAGAACCCCCGCTGCCGTCCCCAGCCCTAATTTTGATTTTTATTTGCTCCTGTTGAGCAGTTTGCCATTCCCTGTTTTTGTTGAGAAAAAAACAAAAAAAGAAGAAAAAAAAAGTTATTTTTAGAACTACCTCCAATTCTCAAAAAAGAGCTGTATTCTTAAAAAAATGAAAAAGAGTAAATGAAGTGGAGTGCAGTGAGAGACAAGAGGAAAATGAGTGAGAAAGCAAAGAAAGGGATGAGAAGGGAAGGGAAGTGAAGTAGGGGGACTGAAAGAAAGTGAGTGTGGGTAAGGAGAGTGAGGAGAAGGAGAGTGAACATGGGGAATGAGGATAAGTGAAGAAAATGTAGTAAAGGAACGGGGGTGTGGAAGGGTAAGAAAAGAGCACTAATGTTTAGGAAAGAGTGGAGATACAGACTGGATAAAGACAAGTGAGTGATTAAATGTGTCTTCTTGAATGCATTGGTTAGTAACTAAACTGTCTGAATGTGTGCATCAGTATGTCTGTTGTTGTGTAAGCTGCTGCATGTGTTGATCAGTAGCTATATGAGTGGTTAAATGGGTTATTGATTGGTTGCCCAAATATTTGTATGTGAGGGTGAGTATGTGTGTGGGTGGCTGGGAGGTGTGTGACTCTGTGCATATATGTGTGAGCAGTTGATTCACTTGGTATGTGGGTTCAAGAGTGCATGTGGAAAAAACCTGTATGGGTGGTTGACTGTGTGCATGGGTGTGTTGGTGAGTGAATGGCTATCTCAGTGCACTATGTCCAAGTAAGTACATATGTAAAACACAGGGCATGTGAGAGTTGGCATATATAAATGATTATACATGAGAGCCTGTGATTGCGTAAGTGACTGTATGGATCAATGTGTACTTGTATCAGTGATTGTAGAAGAGAGTAAGTATGTGTTAGTATATGTTTGAATAAGTAAGGTTTAGTGTGTAAAACTGTGTAGTTGAGGAAATGGGAGTGTGATTGATTCTTTGCATAACTGACTAGGTGTGTGAGTAACTCTGTGGATGAGTGTCAGCGTGTGAGTGTCTGTATAGGTGTATGAGTGGATATTATAGTGTTCTATTGATGAGTGACTGTATGTATGAGTGATTGTATGTGTGAATGAGTGGATGTGTGTGTAGACCTAGAAATCAGTGAGTGCGTATGTAGTTACTGGTATTGGTGTGTCAATAATTTCAGGAATGGTAGTTTGTATTTAACACTGGGTGTATCAAAGGTTAGATTAGAGTGTGAGGAGGTGCATCGTATTATCACATGGATGATGTCATCAGTGATGTCATCAGTGATGTCATCAGTGATGTCATTTGAGATGTCATCAGTGATGTCATTTGAGATGTCATCAGTGATGTCATCAGTGATGTCACTGACCATGTCATGAATGATGTAATATGTGACATCATCAGCAGTGGATTGCGGGCGCGCGAGTTATAGTGAGTCCAACTAACTATAACGTGGGAATTTCAATGGTTTTGTATGAGTAATATGTTCAGCTAACTATAACTGGTGTGAAACCTATGGTTTTTTTCAGTGAATTTGAAAGGTTTTTTAAATGCTATTCCTAACTATAACGAGTGTGAAACCTATGGTTTTTTCAGTGAATTTCAAAGGTTTTTTTAAATGCTAATTCCTAACTATAACGTTTGTGAAACCTATGGTTTTTTAGTGAATTTCATAGTTTTTTTAAAAGCTAATTCCTTTGTATATCGACTTTGTAACCTACGATTTTTTTTTTTATTAGCTGTTTTTTACAACTATTAATTATATATATATATATATATATTTTTTTTTAATTATGTGTTCAATGTATGTATATTTTTTTAATCATTTTTTTCCTGGTGCGCTCAGGGTGCACGCACTGGTAAGCTTACCTGTATCATTTTGACTTGGAGCGCTCAGGGTGCGGGCACCGGTAGGCTCTCCCGAGAGCGCAGCGAGAGCACTAATTCTGCGTTCGTAAAAAAAAATATGTATGAAAACTAAATAATAATGCAACACATTCTGTACCATACTTATAAAAGCAGTATTTTTGATTTTCCGAATGAAAAGGATTCTGCATTACCGTAAAGCTACCAAAACGTCACTCAGGCGCACCGCGTAAGCGCCCCTGGAAGCGCCTACGTTCGCGCCGTGTAAGCGCCCCCGGAAGCGCTCCGGTGCGCGTAGCGTAAGCGCGTCAAGTCATGTGACCTTAAAATAACAATTTTCATTGGTTGCTAACAGTTTTTTTTTTCAAAGAATGAAAACCCCACCCTTTTCCTTCACTTCTTCTTTCACTTTGGTGAGAGCAAGACCTATTTTTTTCTGTGCTAACAATCTGTGGATAGAATGGCTGCCAGAGCATCCAGCAGCAGTGAGGAGTCAGATGGTTTCATAGATGAAGAGCCTCCTCAGCCGAAGGTGAAAGAACATTTCATTTGGAAAAAAAATTCTATACCTGAGGGACTTAAAAAAGTAAATGCTCCAAAGGTGGAGTGTAAGATCTGCCATACTATACTTTCCCGAGGAGACCCCAGAAGGAAGTACAGTTTTGGTAATTCAACTATGATTCGGCACGTCCAGAGGAGGCACCCCAGAACTATGCCCGGGAGAGTGTCAGGGCTCTGCCATGAGAGGCTCCAAGGGATGGTGCCTCTACTTCAACTGGAGGAGCAACTGCATTGGTGAGGGGGTGACCAGAACAGCTGATCCCAAATATTCAGCCTGTTTTTAATGAGGCCTCAATCAAATGCAAACATTGTGATGCACTACTTTGTTACTGGGAGCAAAATATTTTGATCATTGCTCGAGCAACAGAGAACCACCGCTGCCGTCCCCAGCCCTAATTTTGATTTTTATTTGCTCCTGTTGAGCAGTTTGCCATTCCCTGTTTTTGTTGAGAAAAAAACAAAAAAAGAAGAAAAAAAAAGTTCTTTTTAGAACTACCTCCAATTCTCAAAAAAGAGCTGTATTCTTAAAAAAATGAAAAAGAGTAAATGAAGTGGAGTGCAGTGAGAGACAAGAGGAAAATGAGTGAGAAAGCAAAGAAAGGGATGAGAAGGGAAGGGAAGTGAAGTAGGGGGACTGAAAGAAAGTGAGTGTGGGTAAGGAGAGTGAGGAGAAGGAGAGTGAACATGGGGAATGAGGATAAGTGAAGAAAATGTAGTAAAGGAACGGGGGTGTGGAAGGGTAAGAAAAGAGCACTAATGTTTAGGAAAGAGTGGAGATACAGACTGGATAAAGACAAGTGAGTGATTAAATGTGTCTTCTTGAATGCATTGGTTAGTAACTAAACTGTCTGAATGTGTGCATCAGTATGTCTGTTGTTGTGTAAGCTGCTGCATGTGTTGATCAGTAGCTATATGAGTGGTTAAATGGGTTATTGATTGGTTGCCCAAATATTTGTATGTGAGGGTGAGTATGTGTGTGGGTGGCTGGGAGGTGTGTGACTCTGTGCATATATGTGTGAGCAGTTGATTCACTTGGTATGTGGGTTCAAGAGTGCATGTGGAAAAAACCTGTATGGGTGGTTGACTGTGTGCATGGGTGTGTTGGTGAGTGAATGGCTATCTCAGTGCACCATGTCCAAGTAAGTACATATGTAAAACACAGGGCATGTGAGAGTTGGCATATATAAATGATTATACATGAGAGCCTGTGATTGCGTAAGTGACTGTATGGATCAATGTGTACTTGTATCAGTGATTGTAGAAGAGAGTAAGTATGTGTTAGTATATGTTTGAATAAGTAAGGTTTAGTGTGTAAAACTGTGTAGTTGAGGAAATGGGAGTGTGATTGATTCTTTGCATAACTGACTAGGTGTGTGAGTAACTCTGTGGATGAGTGTCAGCGTGTGAGTGTCTGTATAGGTGTATGAGTGGATATTATAGTGTTCTATTGATGAGTGACTGTATGTATGAGTGATTGTATGTGTGAATGAGTGGATGTGTGTGTAGACCTAGAAATCAGTGAGTGCGTATGTAGTTACTGGTATTGGTGTGTCAATAATTTCAGGAATGGTAGTTTGTATTTAACACTGGGTGTATCAAAGGTTAGATTAGAGTGTGAGGAGGTGCATCATATTATCACATGGATGATGTCATCAGTGATGTCATCAGTGATGTCATCAGTGATGTCATTTGAGATGTCATCAGTGATGTCATTTGAGATGTCATCAGTGATGTCATCAGTGATGTCACTGACCATGTCATGAATGATGTAATATGTGACATCATCAGCAGTGGATTGCGGGCGCGCGAGTTATAGTGAGTCCAACTAACTATAACGTGGGAATTTCAATGGTTTTGTATGAGTAATATGTTCAGCTAACTATAACTGGTGTGAAACCTATGGTTTTTTTCAGTGAATTTGAAAGGTTTTTTAAATGCTATTCCTAACTATAACGAGTGTGAAACCTATGGTTTTTTCAGTGAATTTCAAAGGTTTTTTTAAATGCTAATTCCTAACTATAACGTTTGTGAAACCTATGGTTTTTTAGTGAATTTCATAGTTTTTTTAAAAGCTAATTCCTTTGTATATCGACTTTGTAACCTACGATTTTTTTTTTTATTAGCTGTTTTTTACAACTATTAATTATATATATATATATTTTTTTTTTATTATTTGTTCAATGTATGTATATTTTTTTAATCATTTTTTTCCTGGTGCGCTCAGGGTGCACGCACTGGTAAGCTTACCTGTATCATTTTGACTTGGAGCGCTCAGGGTGCGCGCACCGGTAAGCTCTCCCGAGAGCGCAGCGAGAGCGCTATTTCTGCATCCGTAAAAGAAAATATGTATGAAAACTAAATAATAATGCAAGACATTCTGTACCATACTTATAAAGCAGTATTTTTGATTTTCCGAATGAAAACGATTTTGCATTTCCGTAAAGCTACCAAAACGCCACTCAGGCGCGCCTCGTAAGCACCCCCGGAAGCGCCTACGTTCGCGCCGTGTAAGCGCCCCCGGAAGCGCTCCGGTGCGCGTAGCGTAAGCGCGTCAAGTCATGTGACCTTAAAATAACAATTTTCATTGGTTGCTAACAGTTTTTTTTTTCAAAGAATTAAAACCCCACCCTTTTCCTTCACTTCTTCTTTCACTTTGGTGAGAGCAAGACCTATTTTTTTCTGTGCTAACAATCTGTGGATAGAATGGCTGCCAGAGCATCCAGCAGCAGTGAGGAGTCAGATGGTTTCATAGATGAAGAGCCTCCTCAGCCGAAGGTGAAAGAACATTTCATTTGGAAAAAAAATTCTATACCTGAGGGACTTAAAAAAGTAAATGCTCCAAAGGTGGAGTGTAAGATCTGCCATACTATACTTTCCCGAGGAGACCCCAGAAGGAAGTACAGTTTTGGTAATTCAACTATGATTCGGCACGTCCAGAGGAGGCACCCCAGAACTATGCCCGGGAGAGTGTCAGGGCTCTGCCATGAGAGGCTCCAAGGGATGGTGCCTCTACTTCAACTGGAGGAGCAACTGCATTGGTGAGGGGGTGACCAGAACAGCTGATCCCAAATATTCAGCCTGTTTTTAATGAGGCCTCAATCAAATGCAAACATTGTGATGCACTACTTTGTTACTGGGAGCAAAATATTTTGATCATTGCTCGAGCAACAGAGAACCACCGCTGCCGTCCCCAGCCCTAATTTTGATTTTTATTTGCTCCTGTTGAGCAGTTTGCCATTCCCTGTTTTTGTTGAGAAAAAAACAAAAAAAGAAGAAAAAAAAAGTTATTTTTAGAACTACCTCCAATTCTCAAAAAAGAGCTGTATTCTTAAAAAAATTGAAAAAGAGTAAATGAAGTGGAGTGCAGTGAGAGACAAGAGGAAAATGAGTGAGAAAGCAAAGAAAGGGATGAGAAGGGAAGGGAAGTGAAGTAGGGGGACTGAAAGAAAGTGAGTGTGGGTAAGGAGAGTGAGGAGAAGGAGAGTGAACATGGGGAATGAGGATAAGTGAAGAAAATGTAGTAAAGGAACGGGGGTGTGGAAGGGTAAGAAAAGAGCACTAATGTTTAGGAAAGAGTGGAGATACAGACTGGATAAAGACAGGTGAGTGTGAGAGAAGGTGAGTAAGGGAGTGAAAAGACAGAGAAAGTGAAAGAAAAAGTGAGAGTAGAAGACTGAGGGCCTTATTTATGAGGCCATGCGTCACTTTTACACCACCGGTGCGTCACTTTTTGTGACGCACCAGTGGTGTAAAAATTGCACCTTGTTGAGTCATATTTACAAAGTGACGCATCTAGGTAGATGCGTCACTTTGTAAACTCCTGCGCCACATTATACCTGCGCCAGGTATAATGTATGCAAAGGGGGCGTATTGACGCAAGGAAGTGTCGTAGAAGTGACGCAGTGAAATCTATGAGATTTCACTGCGTCACTTTTAGGACGCCGTTGCGGCAAAATCTTGCGCCTGCCTCATAGCAGGCGTAAGACTGACGCAGGCCCTTTCACATGGGGCTTGCCCCATGTGAAAGGATGCATTGCTGGAGTTGCGTCATTTTTGTGCCACACTCCAGCAATGTGTCACTTTTGCGCTTACAGATACGTCAGAAATACTGACGTATCTGTAACTCCTTGCGAAATGATGCGTCTTACATTAAATATGACGCATCAGGAATGTCGCAAGGAGAGCGCACTGAGAAGTGATGCTTTGCTGCTTTCACGCATCGATGCGTCATTTCTCATAAATGAGGCCCTGAGTGAGAGAGGAAAGAAACATAAGTGAGGGAGTGTGGCTGTGTTATAGGGAGTGAGTGTGATAGAAGAGGAATGACAGACTAAGGGGTCAGAGAGAATGAGGCTAACAGAGAGAGAAAGAGGGAAGTGGAGTGTAGAACTAAGAGGACAGACGGAGTAAGAGAAGGAGTTAATGAAGTGGAGTAAGAAGAGTAATGGAAGGGAAATAGTGAAGGAGTGAAGGAAGGGAAGAGAGAGGAAGTAAAGGAGAAGGTCTGAAAGAAGGTGAGTGTGGGAGTATAGCTCAGTTATAGGGAGTGAGCGTGATAGAAGAGGAGTGAGAGACTAAGAGGACAGAGAGAGTGAGACTAACAGAGAGAGAGTGAGAAAAGGGGAGTGAGTAAATTAGAGGACAGAGGGATTGAGAGAAGGAGTTACTGAAGTGGAGTAAGGGGAATAAGGGAAGGAAAAAGAGTGAAGGAGCAAAGGATGGGAAGAGAGAGGAAGGGAAGTAAAGGAGAAGGTTTCAAAGAAGGTGAGTGTAGGAGTATGGCTAAGTTATAGGGAGTGAGCGTGATAGAAAATGAGTGAGAGACTAAGAGGACAGAGAGAATGAGGCTAACAGAGAGAGAACGAGGGAAGGGGAGTGTACAAGTAAGAGGACAGAAGGAAACAGAGAAGGAGTTAGTACAGTGGAATAAGAAAGTGAGGGAAGAGAAAAGAGTGAAGGAGCAAAGGAAGTAAAGAGAGAGGAAGCAAACTAAAGAAGAAGGTCTGAAAGAAGGTGAGTGTGGGAGTATGGCTGAGTTATAGGCAGGTAGCGTGACAGAAGAGGAGTGAGAGAGTAAGGGGATGGAGAGAATGAGGCTAACAGAAAGAGATTGAGGGAAGGGGAGTGTAGAAGTAAGAGGACAGAGAAAGAAGGAGAAGAAGTGAGTGAAGTCGAGTAAGGAGAGTAAAGGAAGGGAAAAAAATAAAACAATGAAGTAAGAGAAGAGAGGAAAGAAAGTAAAGGAGAAGGTCTGAAAGAAGGTGAGTGTAAGAGAAGAGTGTGAAAAAAGGGAGTAAACGTGGGTATTCAGAATAAGTGAGGCAAGCGCAATAAGGGAACAGAGGTGTGGGAGAATCAAAGAGTAGTGAGGTTAAGGAAAACAGTATAGAGAAAATAACTATTGTACATCAAACTTACCTTATAAGTAATGTAAATTTAATATCATATTTCCATTAAAATGTATATCTGTGAAAGACAAAAAAAATTATAATATTTATAATATATATTTTACAATACAAGAGACAAAGTACGACATTAAAAGTCATAAAAGGTCAGTAAGAGATAAAATAGAAGTGAAGTAGTCAGAACGAAAAACAAAGGAATGGTGAAGGTCAGAGAGAGTTAAAAAGAAATAGAGAGAGAGCAAATTACTAAAAGGATAATGACATAGATACATTCAGTGACAGTGAACAAGAGCAAGAGAGAGAAATAAACTGAAGGTGAGTAAGATCCTAAAGAAATATGCATTACGAAAACTAAAAGCAGAAAGGGGAGAAAAGAAAGGGGAGTGGGTGACAGAGAAGCAGGAGTGAATAACAGTGGATTAATGCCAATGAGGCATGGAATTTCAGTGAGGGTGAATGTAGGCTTGTAAGACAGTGAGGACACAATGGGAGTGAAGGTAACAGAGATGGAGTGAGGGAAGACAAGTAAGAATATGAGAGAATAGAGGGAGTTAGACAAACAGTGAGTAAAGGGCAGTAAGGTGAGTAAGGGAAGGAGAATGACTGAGAGAGCAAAGGAAGGGAAGAAAGGGAAGAAAAGTGAAGCAAAGGGACTAGGTAAAGGTGAGTACGTGACGAAAGAAAGAAGAAGGGTAGTTAAAGATGATGATTGAGGATAACTGAACGAACTGAAGTAAGGGAACAAGGATGAGGGAGGGTGAGTTCAGGAGAGTGAGGTAGATAAAAAAGGAAAATAAAAAGAGGATAAAAGCAAATGAGCTTGAGACAAAGGAAGTGAAAGAGTGAGAACATAGAGGTAGTGAAGGAAACAGTGGCAGAAAGAAACTGAGTAAGAGACCAAAGAAAGATAAGTAAGGGAGTGTGGGTGACTTTTAGGGAGTAAGGATGACAGAAGAGGAGTGAGAGAGTAAGAGGATTGAGAGACTGAAGCTAAGAGACAGGGAGTGAGGGAAAGGGAGTGAGGATGTGAGAGGACAGAGGAAGTGAGAGAAGGAGTGAGTGAAGTGTAATAAGGTGAGTGAGAGAAGGGGAATTATTGAGGAAACAAAGAAATAAAACAAGGGGAAGGGGAGTGAAGAAGAGTGACTGACAGCTGGAAAGTAGTGAATGGGAGAGAGGGAAAGGGCAGTGAAGGAGTGGTTAATGAGAATAAGTGAGGATAGTGGAATATGGGAAGGGAGGTGAGGGAGAGTGAAAAAAGGCCAGTGAGGTTGACTTAAGAGGAGTGATAGAGGGTGGGAATAGATAAGTGACCATAAGAGAATGGGAAAATAATATATTTTTAAAAATAATTGAAAATACAAAATAATTTCAACATCATGTTAAATGGTTTATTTTTGCTGTTCTCAGAATATATTGAATTTCACTTAAAACAGTGACTTCAATAGTACTCATCATATAACAGCGGGCAAAAAACCACAATCAAAATGATTGTGTTTAAAAAACCCATTAAATAATTTCTTAAATAATGTAAAATTTTAAAAACCATATCTAAACTCACTTTTGATCCATCCACTTTTCCACGAGGCCAAATAGTATATGGAAAGTCCTTTTCTATGGAAATTAGTCCAGAGTATTCTTAATGTCTCATTTACCCGACTTTCTGAAAGAAGAGCTCCAACATCTTTTACATTATGAAACAAGAGTTTTACTTCCACCTCTAGCTTACTTTTTATAAATAATTTGTATAATACTCACAGCACACACTATATGATAAACATATACTATCTCTATGAGAACTACATGTTTTTTATTATCTTCATCACTCTCATTCAGAAAGTAATTTTGAAGGGAAAACTAAGTTATATTAACTGCTGCAATCTTCGTAGGCCAATTACCTTCCCTAAAATTTCGGTTGTAAGAACACTAGGTAAGAATTTAGTAAGTCAGAAGGCAAACGTTGTTTGAAAGTCAATTGAGTATCATTACAGAGCTTCCAGCCTTTTTGACATTTTAAATAACATGTGTAATGTCCTGATGTTGTTGAAGGACCATCATGGTAAATAATTGCTGCAGTTGTAAAGGTTCTTCCTGAAATTGATAATTGAGAAGCCACAAAATGTTTAATTAATGTCAATTTAGTTCCATCAGGTCTACATCGTTGGAACATTAAAATAACATACTGTCCATATCTTCTTAAAATAAAGTTGATAGCATTGCAGATTTACATTGACTACAGACCATGTTTTGATTTAATGCTCTAACTAGATTATTAAAAGACACTGATTTGCAGTCTGGTAAAGTCAAATATATAAATCTTTCATTGTCTACTGTAGTACTACTTGAAAAGGAGCAATTGCCACAGTCATGTTGCCATTTATAAGAAAGGCCAAAAAGATTTTCTACATCTACACCTTCATCTTGCAAAACAACAAGCATATACATTAGAAATTCCTGACAATCTTGCTGAATATTCTGTGTAAATTGATTTAGACCAGAACATATGTCTAAAACCTTTCGAATTTCAGAAACACTTTGTATTTTTGTTCTATCACTGCTACATTTCTCTAATACAGAATTTAATAAACAACAAAGTGTTTGATCACGATTTTCAGCAATCTGTTCTTTTACAGTTTGGAAAAAAAAAACATTAACCACTACATTAGCATAGCAGTTGACACCAGAACTATTTTCAAACTGAAATCCAACAGCATCTTTAACTGAATCCATTTCGTTTCTGCTTACAATTACTGTTTCATCTACTTTTTTTCTTTTTGCTACAACTTCACTACAATTTTTCTCATTTCTTCTTTTTCGGCCTACCACACGCTTTTCAAACAGAGGATATTGTGGTAAATTTGGAGCATACTCTCTTCTTAACCTATTATATTCTTTTACTCAATTTAGATATGCATTAATCTTTGTCTCATCAAAATCAATCAAGTACAATCCAGATAAAGTTCTGACTCGAGATAAAGCAACATATGCCATACCCTCCTTGAACACAGAATTTCCAATATTCACCAAAGCACTATCAACACTTAAACCTTGAGATTAATGAATAGTTACTGCATATGCCAAAGAAACAGGAAACTGTTTTCTGCGGACATATAAATCTTTCACTAGCAAAAAACGACTGATTTGTTGTACTTCTTCAATACCATCAAATTTAATTTTTATAATTTCAATTCCATCTCTATTTCGGTAATTCACAAAATCCACAACATGACCCATTGCTCCATTTACTAAACCTCTTTCCACATGTAAATTACGTCGTATAATTATACGACAATTTAAAGATGCATACAGAGTCTTTTCCATACCAGCAGTTTTAGATATTGTCTTCTCTAAAGAATCTAATTTTGATTTCAACTTTTCTGACAAAATAATAGTTGCTCCTTCATGTTCTATTTTATCAATAGCTTCCAGTTTCACAATCTCTTGATTTTCCAACTTTAACATTTTGGTGTTGGAGATTGAACATTCTTGCAGAGTTGGCATCAAGCATATGACTGATTTGTTTTCATGAATTTTCTTAAAAATATTCTCTGGGAGAATATTTTCCTTGGCAAACAATTTTGAAATTAATCGTCCATGTAAAGCTTCTTTGCCATGCTCAGTTAGTTTCCCAATTCTTACATCTTGTAGAATATTTTTATAATCTTCATCCTTTGCCTGTCGCATATATTGAAGTAGTTCTGCATATTTGAAATTTAACCATATGTTAACATTTCCAATGCTTCCTAAGCACTTCCTGGTATCTTCATGCGTAAGCATTTTAAACACTTACTGTCCTTTCACTGGAGTTAGTTGCAGTAGATCTCCAAAAACAATGATGTGTTTGCCTCCAAATAATACATC
Source organism: Lissotriton helveticus (assembly GCF_964261635.1). Classification (NCBI taxonomy): domain Eukaryota; kingdom Metazoa; phylum Chordata; class Amphibia; order Caudata; family Salamandridae; genus Lissotriton; species Lissotriton helveticus. The sequence goes on from NC_136072.1 coordinate 250,616,125, forward strand.
ATAGTTTGTTTTAGGAATTGCTTGCATTCTTAAATGCACAAAAGCAAGCATTACATTTGATACCATGCTTACTTCATCAATGATAAGAAGTTTCATTTTCCTTAGGACTCTCGAAACTTCACAACAAGCTTCTCCAGATAGCTTGTGGTATTGCTCCACTGGCAGCATCAATAAGCGATGTAAAGTAATCCCTTTAATGTTGTGTGCTGCCAACCCAGTTGGAGCAGTAACAACACAAGAGAGCGATGACTCCGTTGTTTTCTGCAAATATGTTGCAGTCGCTTTAATCAGGAAACGTTTCCCAGTTCCTGCTTCTCCACTCACATACAGTCGGATAGGTACAAATGATGTACATGAGCACTCTTTTTTCTCATGAGATAAACCATGCTCAATTTGCTCTGTGACTTGGTCATTTATTTGTCTCTGCTCAACGTTTAGTTCTTTTTCCAAGTCTTCTAAGTCAACTCCATCCTCCTGAGCTTGTTCCATGGCTCTTTCAACTTGATCCATGGCAGTGGCAGCTTCATTTTGTATAATCGGTCCTCCTAGTGGATCCTGACTCAATGAAGCAGAACTCTGACTATCTTGAGAACTCGCTAGCAATCTCTGCTGCAATTGTAGCTTCTTGCTGTATTTCCTCGTTCAACATTTGCAGATAATTTGAAAAAACAGGACATTCTATCGTATCCTTGGTTGCATTGAACGAATCTTCATAAGTAAGAAAATCTCCAAGTAGTTCCTCTTCTCTACGCCAAGGCTTAAAGAGTTGCAAAATAGCTAAGTAATAAAATTCCCTTTTGTCTGGAGAATCACAACTCAATTTTCGATGATTAATCAAATGGCCTTTTCTTTGTTTTACTAGACAACCTTCACATCCAATTACAGCATATACACCTTTATTGATGTCTTCTGTGACGTTCTTTTTAAAAATGTAGGTTTGCAGAACTTCATAGAGACAAGCGTTCTCAAGGTGAGTACTTCTATTTCATATTTCATATTTATTTATTTGTTTGATTAATTAAAATCTTACAAAAAGGCAGATAAAACTTTACCAAATTTAAAATTATAAAACAATTGGATTTTCAATCAGTTTTCAAAAGTTAGATATATATTATACACATTAAAAGGAAAAAGAGCTGCATTGTATAAAGTCCATATTCACGTAGACTGTTGTTTGGTCAATCAAAAACATCCAATTTCTTCTATACCGCACGAAGGAATTTAACAAGCGCAGAACTCATCGGCAAATCTTCTGGGTTAAGATTTGCGATCAGTGCCTGTCTACATGTCCTTACACTACGCATGTTAAACATTCTTTTAATTGTAGTTTTTCTTTCAATTTCCAGATCCGGGCAAAGACACAATAGGTGTAAGATTTTTCTTCTCGTAGGTTACAAAGCCTGCATATGTTATTTCCTTGTGATCTCTTCCATGGTGGTAAGTGGCATGTGCCTGGATAGAAGCCAAATCTGGCATTAATAAAAATGGGTTTATTTTTCTTAGACCATGCAGTTTCTAGATAGGTTTGAACCTTTTTTTTCTTATATCCAGAGACAATTGACCATGCGTGGCTACTTTTGACCAGAGTATCTTTATCCATAATTATGGAGAGGTAGTTAGTGAGTTTGTTTATTGTTTTTTTGAAGCTCTCCGACGTAATTGTGGTTTCCCAGATTGGTGTTATACCAAATTCTGCAATAGCGCTGTTTAAGCAGGAGCTGACATTTGTGTTTGTTTTGTTGTTCACTTTCTGCCACAATAAGCGGGACATTTCATTATCCTTGTCGTTTTTTATTCTGTTCCATACTTTTAGTATGTGCCCTTTCCTTGCGTAGCATTGATTGTTTAGCCCAAACTCAAGTCTCACCTGAGCTTGTACGTTTTAGCTACAGCTATATTAATAATCTCAGCATCTTGACCATTGAGTGCCTCACTACCATAGGCTAGAGCAGGCAATAATTTTGCAGCAATTATTTTTAATAAAGGGTGATAAGACAAATCTCCCGTTGATTTCCAAATGGTTTTAAATGCCCCTACTAGTACTTCTATTTGGATAGTATGGGCCAGATGTAGGAGTCCAAATACCGGTCGGTAACGGCCAATTTCGGCCGTTACCGACCGGTATTTAGGATTTGGCATGTAGGGGCCATCTCATTTACAGAATCGGTAAATTTACCGATTCTGTAAATATACAGAATCGGTAAAATACCGAATCGGTAAATTTACCGATTCTGTAAATGAGATGTAGGTGGCACTTCACAGAGTGCCACAGGCCCTTAAGAGTCCGTATTTTACCACCCATTCCTATTGGGTGGTAAAATACCAAATACAGGTGTGCATGCACATCTGTGCATGCACACCTGTGCCATGTGACACACAGACATGCCCTTAGGGCATGTATGTGTGCCACATGTTACACGTGCCTGTATATGGGTGCTAAAGGGTGTCAAAGTGACACCCCTGCACCCTTGCAGGATTCGGTATTTACCAAATCGGTAAATACCGATTCGGTATTGTCCATTGATTCCTATGGGCTTCAAGGCGCATAGGAATCAATGGGCAATACCGAATCTGTATTTACCGATTCGGTAAATACCGATTTTTACAGATTCGGTAAATCAAAAAAAGATTTTACCAATATCTCCCTCCTTCTAATTTACCGATTCATAAATACCGAATCAGTAAAATTCGGTATTTATGAGTCGGTAAATTGAAGCTACCTACATCTAGCCCTAAGTATCCAACATGTTTGTCTTCAAAATATCTGTACTCTCTGGTTCTTTCTCCGCCAAATACTCTATTTCTTGTACAGATTTCAAAACTCGGTTTCGTATTGCAGCAAGACCTAGACTCACCCAAATGATGGTTCTAGATTTGGTATATAGACTTGCTGATGACAACCGATCAGAACATTCATATGCTCCAATTTCTCGATGCGACAACATCTTCAGACTGTAACTGTATAATTTCTTGCTTAGACTCTTTTCATGTGAAATTTCCTCCCACATTTCCTTCAGTTCCGTTTTTTCTGATTTTGTGATGTAAGACGTCACATATCGAGCCACAGCAATAGAGTTGTCAGCCACATATTGAATATCCATGTTAGCATTCCACATGGACAAAATGACTGGGTTGTAGTCATTTATAAATTTGGATTCCTCATTTCTTCTTAGGTTGTATGTATTTTTGGGTGATTTCCTTGTCACAGTATGTCGCAGAGAAGACATGAAATTGTTGACTCTTCCTTTCAATGTAACTGGGCGTGGAAATGCAAAACGACATTTCGTGTAGAATTGGTCCTTGGATTTGTATTTTCGACAACATTATTTCCCACAACGATGACTTTGAAAGCGTAAAACTTGGTGTCTTAAATTGTTTTCTTCTGTACTTTTCGGAACAGCACATGTAGAATACTGCTCAATGAAACTCATCACTTTCTCTTCTGAATCTGTTCCAAATTTAGGTGCATCTTTAATCCATAGTAGCATATGTATATGAGGAGCACCTCTTGCTTGATACTCCTTTCTCCAAAAGAAACCCAACACCTCTTCAAGTGGAGGATTTTTTTGTTTGTAATAAAAGACATCATAGCTTCAAACCTATGATTGAAATACCTGCATACATTAACTGGATCCAAAGAACACAGTTCTCCAGGTGTCTTGTATTCAATATTTTCAATATTTTTATTTGCCTCTCGTAGAAATTCAAGTAAGTCTTCCCAAGCATACTCAGCACAGCTAAGAGTGAGGAACCATGTAGGAGTTCCTAAGTTTATTAGCATACATTTCAATTCCCCATGATGACGGTACCAATACTCGTTAGTACCACGCTGACATGCCATGAGATTAATTAGCTGAGATTCCAAAACACTGTCTTGCAGTTTCACTTTATCCATAAAATCCCTTGCCGAAACATTTTGTAGATGTGCTCCACTTTTCAGTATATGGTTTACTGCATAGGAAAGTCCAGACAAGTCACTCTCAAACAGTAGATGGAACAAATATGGAATGCATTGACGAAACCTTGGATCTTCTGCATATAATCTTGAAGTCCGGTATTCAGAAGCAGGAATTTGAACAGGTCGGTCGTCATATCGTCCAACTTCACCTGTTGGAAATAACTGTGGAAAACAACGAGCTTCCAAACTTTCTTCCGATACACTAATGGGACTTCCTTCAGCTTTTTTCATCTGAAACAAGTCAATAGCATTCCCCATTACTTCTTTGGAATGCAATGGATGAACACTATAATGTTCGTACATTTCTTCACTTCTAGAGACATCACTTTTTCTATTTGCCCAGCAGAGACATCAGCGTCGTCTTGTACAGTTGTTTCCTCTTCTCCCACATACACATTTTTATAGTACTTATTATTTTTTACCTTATACAACGTTGCCTTTTTGACTTTCCTAACATCCACTAATTCTTGCCAGATTTTCTTACTTTTTGTCGGAACACCATTAACTAGAATAACCAGAGGTTCCTCTTCTACTTTTTCAACACCAATTGTATCAATATTTTTCTTAAAATCTAGAGGCAAATAAACAACTCTTCCCTTTAATCCTCTCTGTAAATCTGAAGGAGGCAATTTCCCTGTCTTAGGCTCCATGCGAACAATAGCCTGAAAAGGATGCACACATTGAATCAGAATAGACTCATAGGTATTTAAATCCATCAATTCAGAAGGAATGTCTACCAACTCCATATTATTATGAACAGCTCTAGCAGGCATTTTGTTTTCATTTATTTTATTATAGCAATATGTACAAATACGTTGATCAGAGCCCGAATCAAAACAATTTTCAACCAACAAATAAGTTGCAAAATCCTTCCACTCATTATTATTTATCTTTTCGCTTTTTAAATATAAATCAACTAATCTAGTCTGATGCTTATAATGAGTTCATCGGCAACAAACACAAGAAAAATTAGGCCTTTCACTTGAATTGACTTTAAACTTTATAATTTCATTTTCAAATTTTTCTGTACTTAAAATCTCTACATTCTCTTCTACATTACTTTCTATTACTGTATCAATTTCTGCACTGACCTCTTTTTCACCAAAGTAACAAAACTACATTTTATCACAAATGTTTTTGACATCTAATTCAGTTCCATGCAAAAGAGCACTGTTTTAGTTTAAGTGCTGGACTTTTTGCATGGTACAACATTCTAACTAATTTCCTCACTTTATTATGATGCACTGCTAACATCCTAAAATGGTCAAAAACACTCTGACATACTTTTCTTGAAAGACAAGCCAGTGAATGCCCTTGCAAACCTGTTTTTTCTCTTACTCTACAAGGATCTAACTCTTGTAAAAATTTCATTTTTTGTTTCACACTTTTCTTAGTATATGTCCGTAAGAAAGTGCGAAACAAATCAATTGATTCCTGTCGGACACTACAAATACTACTACAATTCCATGTATACACTGGAGCCTTAGGACATCTACCTAAAACTTCATCTGGTAACACCTCTTCTGTATTTCTAGACACAATCTCTTCTTTTTTAACCGGACAACCGTCCATCACCTCATATGCTCGACCACTGGTGTCAACTGCATGCACCAAATCATTATCCTGAAAGTCACTTTCTTCATTAAAAAATGGCTCAGAACTTGAACTATGCTTCCATTCCCCAGAAAAAAACATCACAGAAATTAGTTCGATTAATTACTCTCCTCCACTTACTTTTTTTTTTTAACACATTGATTACCTTATCAAGTGTACAAATTCTATTCATTACTTAACTAAACAATTTATTTTTCACTTTAAATGCTTCATCCACAATCTTGACTATGTTATTTTTTTCTTGTAAAAAGCGGTCTTTTTTTTATACCTCTTTACATGTTTTAATAAATTTGATACTATTCTGTTGTAAAACATTCGTCTACGTATTTCAGAAAATTGCTTGCTTCTTCTTTTGGTAAGCAAAATATCATCTCCTTGTACAGGTCTAACATTTTTAGAAGGACATCCTGTTTTCTTTGAAATTACAGGTGTTTCATTGTTCTTTCTAAAAAACTTTTTTTTTCTTGACATTTCAAGAAGTTCCTGAGAAAATTTTTAGTTTGCTTACCAGGAGCATTTTTCTTTTTCTCCGAAGATTTTATTTTGGTTGGTTGTTGATTTTCTTTTTCCTTAGACCTTAATTTTCTTTTATAAATTTGTTCTCTTCTTGCTTTGGAAGGCATCTTTTAGTTTGTTTGTATAGATGATTATAATCTGTAGTAAAGAAAAAATAACATATTATAGACCACTACAAACATATTACACATCAATTACAATAAGTAAACAATATAAACACTAGTATACAACAAAAGGCTCATTTACATTACATGTGCTTTGCTTTCTGTCAAAAACGATTTACTAATTAATGTTATGTCTTGTTTATATATAGGTGGTCTGTTTTTGGCCTATAGATACTTTGAAATAATATGAGCAGAGACACACATACTGCTTGCAGAGAAAGAGATGGTAGATTACATGTAATATGGTGGACATGTGCCTAGGATCACACCAAATCTATTGCATTTTCAATGCTTGTTTACTTTGGTTCCATCAAGAAGGCATTCAGATTTGTCACACATTTGCCATAACTTCTGAATGTTAGCACTCTAGTTACTCATTATATCAAGCTTCACTTACAGTGTGATCTTAGGCAGATTAATAGGATTTTAGATATAATGTACCATGTCTGTCTCTGCCAACAGTATGTGTGACACCGAGGGCGAGATCTATTGCATTTTCAATGCTTGTTTACTTTGGTTCCATCAAGAAGGCATTAAGATGTGTCACACATTTGCCATAAATTCTGAATGTTAGCACTCTAGTTGCTCATTATATCAAGCGGCACTCACAGTGTGATCTTAGGCAGATTAATAGGATTTTAGATATAATGTACCATGTCTGTCCCTGCCGACAGTATATGTGACTCTGCCTAAGATCACAGTGATGGGTGAATCAAGCTTCAGTCACAGTGTGATCATAGGCACATGATCAGAATGTTAGATATAATGTATCATGTTTGTCTCGGCCAACAGGATGTGTGACTCTGCCTAAGATTACAATGATGGGTGAATCAAGCTTCACTTACAGTGTGATCTTAAGCAGATTAATAGGATTTTAGATATAATGTACCATGTCTGTCTCTGCCAACAGTATGTGTGACACCGAGGGCAAAATCTATTGCATTTTCAATGCTTGTTTACTTTGGCTCCATCAAGAAGGCATTCAGATGTGTCACACATTTGCCATAAATTCTGAATGTTAGCACTCTAGTTGCTCATTATATCAAGCTGCACTCACAGTGTGATCTTAGGCACATTAATAGGATTTTAGAAATATGTGTGACACATCTGAATGCCTTCTTAATGGAACAAGAATGCACACATTCAGACAGTTTAGGTACTAACCAATGCATTCAATAAGACACATTTAATCACTCACTCATACAGTCAGTCACGCACCTACTAAATCCTTCATCCAGACACTCATACATACACTCATTCTTCAATATATAAAACATATTTAAACTTTACAGAAACACACAGACACTGGATGATGTCATCAGTGATGTCATCAGTGATGTCATTTGAGATGTCATCAGTGATGTCATCAGTGATGTCATTTGAGATGTTATCAGTGAAGTCATCAGTGATGTTACTGACCATGTCATGAATGATGTAATATGTGACATCATCAGCAGTGGATTGCGGGCGCGCGAGTTATAGTGAGTCCAACTAACTATAACGTGGGAATTTCAATGGTTTTGTATGAGTAAAATGTTCAGCTAACTACAACTAGTGTGAAACCTATGTTTTTTTCAGTGAATTTCAAAGGTTTTTTAAATGCTAATTCCTAACTACAACGAGTGTGAAACCTATGGTTTTTTCAGTGAATTTCAAAGGTTTTTTAAATGCTAATCCCTAACTATAACGTTTGTGAAACCTATGGTTTTTTCAGTGAATTTCTTAGTTTTTTAAAAAGCTAATTCCTTTGTATATCGACTTTGTAACCCTACAATTTTTTGTATTAGCTGTTTTTTACAACTATTAATTATATTTAAAAAAAAATTATTTGTTTAATGTATATATATATTTTTTTATCATTTTTTCCTGGTGCGCGCACCGGTAAGCTCTCCCGAGAGCGCAGCGAGAGCGCTATTTCTGCATCCGTAAAAGAAAATATGTATGAAAACTAAATAATAATGCAAGACATTCTGTACCATACTTATAAAGCAGTATTTTTGATTTTCCGAATGAAAACGATTTTGCATTTCCGTAAAGCTACCAAAACACCACTCAGGCGCGCCTCGTAAGCACCCCCGGAAGCGCCTACGTTCGCGCCGCGTAAGCGCCCCCGGAAGCGCTCCGGTGCGCGTAGCGTAAGCGCGTCAAGTCATGTGACCTTAAAATAACAATTTTCATTGGTTGCTAACATATTTTTTTTCCAAAGAATGAAAACCCCACCCTTTTCCTTCACTTCTTCTTTCACTTTGGTGAGAGCAAGACCCATTTTTTTCTGTGCTAACAATATGTGGATAGAATGGCTGCCAGAGCATCCAGCAGCAGTGAGGAGTCAGATGGTTTCATAGATGAAGAGCCTCCTCAGCCGAAGGTGAAAGAACATTTCATTTGGAAATTTTTTGATATACCAGAGGCACATAAAAAAGTAAATGCTCCAAAGGTAGAGTGTAAGATCTGCCATACTGTACTTTCCCGAGGAGACCGCAGAAGGAAGTACAGTTTTGGAAATTCTACTATGAATCTGCACGTCCAAAGGAGGCACCCCAGAACTATGCCCGGGAGAGTGTCAGGGCTCTGGCACGAGAGGCTCCAAGGGATGTGCCTCTACTTCAACTGGAGGAGCAACTGCATCGGTGAGGGGGCGACCAGAACAGCTGATCCCAAATATTCAGCCTGTTTTTAATGAGGCATCAATCAAGTGCAAACATTGTGATGCACTACTTTGTTACGGGGAACAAAGTATTTTGATCATTGCTCGAGCAATAGAGAACCACCCCTGCCGTCCCCAGCCCTAATTTAGATTTTTCTTTTGCTCCTGTTGAGCAGTTTGCCATTCCCTATTTTTGTTTTTGTTGAGAAAAAAACGAAAAAAGGAAAAAAAAGTTCTTTTTAGAACTACCTCCAATTCTCAAAAAAGAGCTGTATTCTTAAAAAAATGAAAAAGAGTAAATGAAGTGGAGTGCAGTGAGAGAGAAGAGGAAAATGAGTGAGAAAGCAAAGAAAGGGATGAGAGGGGAAGGAAAGTGAAGTAGGGGGACTGAAAGAAGGTGAGTGTGGGGAAGGAGAGTGAGGAGAAGGAGAGTGAACATGGGGAATGAGGATAAGTGAAGAAAATGTAGTAAAGGAACGGGGGTGTGGAAGGGTAAGAAAAGAGCAGTGATGTTTAGGAAAGAGTGGAGATACAGACTGGATAAAGACAAGTGAGTGTGAGACAAGGTGAGTAAGGGAGTGAAGAGACAGAGAAAGTGAAAGAAAAAGTGAGAGTAGAAGACTGAGGGCCTCATTTATGAGGCCATGCGTCACTTTTACGCCGCAGGTGCGTCACTTTTTGTGACGCACCAGTGGTGTACAAATTGCACCTTGTTGAGTCATATTTACAAAGTGACGCATCTAGGTAGATGCGTCACTTTGTAAACCCCTGCGCCACATTATACCTGCGCCAGGTATAATGAATGCAAGGGGGGCGTATTGAGTGGGATTTCACTTCGTCACAATTAGGACGCCGTTGCGACAAAATCTTGTGCCTGCCGCACAGCAGGGGTAAGTCTGACGCAGGCCCTTTCACATAGGGCTTGCCCCATGTGAAAGGATGCATTGCTGGAGTTGCATCACTTTTGTGACACACTCCAGCAATGCGTCACTTTTGCGCTTACAGCTACGTCAGAAATACTGACGTATCTGTAACTCCTTGCGACATGATGCGTCATACATTAAATATGACGCATCAGGAATGTCGCAAGGAGAGCGCACTGAGAAGTGATGCATCGCTGCTTTCACGCAGCGATGCGTCATTTCTCATAAATGAGGCCCTGAGTGAGAGAGGAAAAAAACATAAGTGAGGGAGTGTGGCTGTGTTATAGGGAGTGAGTGTGATAGAAGAGGAGTGACAGACTAAGGGGTCAGAGAGAATGAGGCTAACAGAGAGAGAAAAAGGGAAGGGGAGTGTAGAACTAAGAGGACAGAGGGAGTAAGAGAAGGAGTTAGTGAAGTGGAGTAAGGAGAGTAAGGGAAGGGAAAACAGTGAAGGAGTGAAGGAAGGGAAGAGAGAGGAAAGAAAATAAAGCAGAAGGTCTGAAGGAAGGTGAGTGTGGGAGTATGGCTCAGTTATAGGGAGTGAGTGTGATAGAAGAGGAGTGAGACATTAAGAGGATGGAGAGAAATGGGGTAACAGAGAGAGAGTGAGAGAAGGGGAGTGAGTAAGTTAGAGGACAGAGGGATTGAGATAAGGAGTTACTGAAATGGAGTAAGGGGAGTAAGGGAAGGGAAAAGAGTGAAGGAGCAAGGGATGGGAAGAGAGAGGAAGGGAAGTAAAGGAGAAGGTTTCAAAGAAGGTGAGTGTGGGAGTATAACTGAGTTATAGGGAGTGAGCGTGACAGAAGAGGAGTGAGAGACTAAAGAGACGGAGAGAATGAGGCTAACAGAGAGAGAATGAGGTAAGGGGAGTGTAGAAGTAAGAGGATAGAGGGAGTAAGACAAGGAATTAGTGAAGTGGAGTAAGGAGAGTAAGAGAAGGGAAAACAGTGAAAGAGCGAAGGATGGGAAGAGAGAGGAAGGAAAGTAAAGGAGAAGGTCTGAAAGAAGATGAGTGTGAGAGTATGGCTCAGTAATAGGGAGTGAGCATGATAGAAGAGGAGTAAGAGACTAAGAGGACGGGGAGAATGGGGGTAACACAGAGAGAGTGAGAAAAGGGGAGTGAGTAAGTTAGAGGACAGAGGGATTGACAGAAGCAGTTACTGAAGTGCAGAAAGGGGAGTAAGGAAAGGGAAAAGAGTGAAGGAGTGAAGGATGGGAAAAGAGAGGAAGTAAATTAAAGGAGAAGGTCTGTAAGAAGGTGAGTGTAGGAGTATGGCTGAGTTATAGGGAGTGAGCGTGATAGAAAAGGAGTGAGAGACTAAGGGGACAGAGAGAATTAGGCTAACAGAGAAAGAATGAGGGAAGGGGAGTGTATATGTAAGAGGACAGAAGGAGTAAGAGAAGGAGTTAGTACAGTGGAATAAGAAAGTAAGGGAAGAGAAAAGAGTAAAGGAGCAAAGGAAGGAAAGAGAGAGGAAGCAAACTAAAGGAGAAGGTCTGAAAGAAGGTGAGTGTTGGAGTATAGCTGAGTTATAGGCAGTGAGCGTGACAGAAGAGAAGTGAGAGACTAAGGGGATGGAGAGAATGAGGCTAACAGAAAGAGATTGAGGGAAGGGGAGTGTAGAAGTGAGAGGACAGAGAAAGAAAGAGAAGGAGTAAGTGGAGTAAGGAGAGTAAAGGAAGGGAAAAAAATAAAACAATGAAGTAAGAGAAGAGAGAGGAAAGAAAGTAAAGGAGAAGGCCTGAAAAAAGGTGAGTGTAAGAGAAGAGTGTGAAAAAAGAGAATAAACGGGGGACTTAGAATAAGTGAGGCAAGCGCAATAAGGGAACAGAGGTGTGGGCGTATCAAAGAAAAGTAGTGAGGTTATGGAAAACAGTATAGAGAAAATAAATATTGTACATGAAACTTACCTTATAAGTAATGTAAATTTAATATCATATTTCCATTAAAATTTATATCTGTGAAAGACAAAAAAAAATAAGATTATTTATAATATATATTTTACAATACAAGAGACAAAGTAAGATAAGTAAGGGAGTGTGGGTGATGGAAGAGGAGTGAGAGAGTAACAGGATCGAAAGACTGAAGCTAAGAGACAGGGAGTGAGGGAAAGGGAGTGAGGATGTGAGAGGACAGAGGAAGTGAGAGAAGGAGTGAGTGCAGTGGAATAAGGTGAGTGAGAGAAGGGGAATTATTGAGGAAACAAAGAAAGAAAACAACGGGAAGGGGAGTGAAGTAGAGTGACTGACAGCTGGAAAGTAGTGAATGGGAGAGAGGGAAAGGGTAGTAAAGGAGTGGTTAATGAGAATAAGTGAGGAAAGTGGAATATGGGAAGGGAGGTGAGGGAGAGTGAAAAAAGGCCAGTGAGGGTGAGTTAAGAGGAGCAATAGAGGGTGAAAATAGGTGAGTGAGCATAAGAGAATGGGAAAGTAATATATATTTAATAATAATTTCAACAACATGTTAAATGGTTTATTTTTGCTGTTCTCAGAATATATTGAATTTCACTTAAAACAGTGACTTCAATAGTACTCATCATATAACAGCGGGCAAAAAAAAACACAATCAAAATGATTGTGTTTAAAAAACCCATTGAATAATTTCTTAAATAATGTAAAATTTTAAAAACCATATCTAAACTCACTTTTGATCCATCCACTTTTCCACGAGGCCAAATAGTATATGGAAAGTCCTTTTCTATGGAAATTAGTCCAGAGTATTCTTAATGTCTCATTTACCCGACTTTCTGAAAGAAAAGCTCCAACATCTTTTACATTATGAAACAAGAGTTTTACTTCCACCTCTAGCTTACTTTTTATAAATAATTTCTATAATACTCACAGCACACACTATATGATAAACATATACTATCTCTATGAGAACTACATGTTTTTTATTATCTTCATCACTCTCATTCAGAAAGTAATTTTGAAGAACAAACTAAGTTATATTAACTGCTGCAATCTTCATAGGCCAATTACCTTCCCTAAAATTTTGGTTGTAGGAACACTAGGTAAGAATTTAGTAAGTCAGAAGGCAAATGTTGTTTGAAAGTCAATTGAGTATCATTACAGAGCTTCCAGCCTTTTTGATATTTTAAATAACATGTGTAATGTCCTGATGTTGTTGAAGGAACATCATGGTAAATAATTGCTGCAGTTGTAAAGGTTCTTCCTGAAATTGATAATTGAGAAGCCACAACATTTTTAATTAATGTTGTCAATTTAGTTCCATCAGGTCTACATCGTTGGAACATTAAAATAACATACTGTCCATATCTTCTTAAAAATAAAGTTGATAGCATTGCAGATTTACATTGACTACAGACCATGTTTTGATTTGCTGCTCTAGCTACATTATTTAAAGATACTGATTTGCAGTCTGGTAAAGTCAAATATATAAATATTTCAGTGTCTACTGTAGTACTACTTGAAAAGGAGCAATTGTCACAGTCATGTTGCCATTTATAAGAAAGTCCAAAAAGATTTTCTACATCCACACCTTCATCTTGCAAAACAACAAGCATAAACATTAGAAATTCCTGACAATCTTGCTGAATATTCTTTGTAAATTGATTTAGACCAGAACATATGTCTAAAACCTTTCGAATTTCAGAAACACTTTGTATTTTTGTTCTATCACTGCTACATTTCTCTAATACAGAATTTAATAAACAACAAAGTGTTTGATCACGATTTTCAGCAATCTGTTCTTTTACAGTTTGGAGAAAAAAAAAACATATTACCACTACATTAGCATAGCAGTTGACACCAGAACTATTTTCAAACTGAAATCCAACAACATCTTTAACTGAATCCATTTTGTTTCTGCTTACAATAACTGTTTCATCTCCTTTTTTTCTTTTTGCTACAACTCCACTACAATTTTTCTCATTTCTTTTTTATCGGCCTACCACATGCTTTTCAAACAGAGGATATTGAGGTAAATTTGGAGCATACTCTCTTCTTAACCTATTATATTCTTTTACACAATTTAGATCTGCATTAATCTTTGTCTCATCAAAATCAATCAAGTACAATCCAGATAAAGTTCTGACTCGAGATAAAGCAACATATGCCATACCCTCCATGAACACAGAATTTCCAATATTCACCAAAGCACTATCAACACTTAAACCTTGAGATTTATGAATAGTTACTGCATATGCCACAGAAACAGGAAACTGTTTTCTGCGGACATATAAATCTTTCACTAGCAAAAAACGAGCAGAACAACAACGGATTTGTTGTACTTCTTCAATACCATGAAATTAAATTTTTATAATTTCAATTCCATCTCTATTTCGGTAATTCACAAAATCCACAACATGACCCATTGCTCCATTTACTAAACCTCTTTCCACATGTAAATTACGTTATAAAATTATACGACAATTTAAAGATGCATACAGAGTCTTTTTCCATACCAGCAGTTTTAGATATTGTCTTCCCTAAAGAATCTAATTTTGATTTCAACTTTTCTGACAAAATAATAATTGCTCCTTCATGTTCTATTTTATCAATAGCTTCCAGTTTCACAATCTCTTGATTTTCCAACTTTAACATTTTGGTGTTGAAGATTGAACATTCTTGCAGAGTTGGCATCAAACATATGACAGATTTGTTTTCAGGAATTTTCTTAAAAATATTCTCTGGGAGAATATTTTCCTTTGGAAACAAATTTGAAATTAATCATGCATGTAAAGCTTCTTTGACATGCTCAGTTAGTTTCCCAATTCTTACATCTTGTAGAATATTTTAATAATCTTCATCCTTTGCCTGTCGCAAATTTTGAAGTAGTTCTGCATATTTGAAATTTAGCCATATGCTAACATTTCCAATGCTTCCTAAGCACTTCCTGGTATCTTCATGCGTAAGCATTTTAAACACTGGCTGTCCTTTCACTGGAGTTAGTTGCAGTAGATCTCCAAAAACAATGATGTGTTTGCCTCCAAATAACACATCATAGTCTGTTTTAGGAGTTTCTTGCATTCTTAAATGCACAAAAGCAAGCATTACATTTGATACTATGCCTACTTCATCAATGATAAGAAGTTTCATTTTCTTTAGGACTCTTGAAACTTCACAACAATCTTCTCCAGATAGTTTGTGGTATTGTAATTTGTTATCATGCTCCACTGGCAGCATCGATAAGTGATGTAAAGTAATCCCTTTAATGTTGTGTGCTGCCAACCCAGTTGGAGCAGTAACAACACAAGAGAGCGATGACTCCGTTGTTTACTGCAAATATGTTGCAATCGCTTTAATCAGGAAACTTTTCCCAGTTCCTGCTTCTCCACTCACATACAGTCGGATAGGTACAAATGATGTACATGAGCACTCTTTTTTCTCATGAGATAAACCATGCTCAATTTGTTCTGTGACTTGGTCTTATATTTGTCTCTGCTCAACGTTTAGTTCTTTTTCCAAATCTTCTAAGTCAACTCCATCCTCCTGAGCTTGTTCCATGGCTCTTTTAACTTCATCCATGGCAGTGGCAGCTTCATTTTGTATAATTGGTCCTCCTAGTGGATCCTGACTCAATGAAGCAGAACTCTGACTATCTTGAGAACTGTCTCTAGCAATCTCTGCTGCAATTGTAGCTTCTTTCTGTATTTCCTCGTTCAACATTTGCAGATAATTTGAAAAACAAGACATTCTATTGTATCCTTGGTTGCATTGAACGAATCTTCATAAGTAAGAAAATCTCCAAGTAGTTCCTCTTCTCTACGCCAAGGCTTAAAGAGTTGCAAAAGAGCTAAGTAATAAAATTCCCTTTTGTCTGGAGAATCACAACTCAATTTTCGATGATTAATCAAATGGGCTTTTCTTTGTTTTACTAGACAGCCTTCACATCCAATTACAGCATATACACCTTTATTGATGTCTTCTGTGACGTTCTTTTTAAAAATGTAGGTTTGCAGAACTTCATAGAGACAAGCGTTCTCAAGGTGAGTACTTCTATTTGGATAGTATGTATCCAACATGTTTGTCTTCAAAATATCTGTACTGTCTGGTTCTTTCTCCGCCAAATACTCTATTTCTTGTACAGATTTCAAAACTCGGTTTCGTGTTGCAGCAAGACCTAGACTCACCCAATGATGGTTCTAGATTTGGCATATAGACTTGCTGATGACAACCGATCAGAACATTCATATGCTCCAATTTCTCGATGCGACAACATCTTTAGACTGTAACTGTATAATTTCTTGCTTAGACTCTTTTCATGTGAAATTTCCTCCCACATTTCCTTCAGTTCCGTTTTTTCTGATTTTGTGATGTAAGACGTCACATATCGAGCCACAGCAATAGAGTTGTCAGCCACATATTGAATATCCATGTTAGCATTCCACATGGACAAAATGACTGGGTTGTAGTCATTTATAAATTTGGATTCCTCATTTCTTCTTAGGTTGTATGTATTTTTGGGTGATTTCCTTGTCACAGTATGTCGCAGAGAAGACATAAAATTGCTGACTCTTCCATTCAATGTTACTGGACGTGGAAATGCAAAGCGACATTTCGTGTAGAATTTGTCCTTGGATCTGTATTTTCGACTACAGTATTTCCCACAACGATGACTTTGAAAGCGTAAAACTTGGTGTCTTAAATTGTTCTGTACTTTTCGGAACAGCACATGTAGAATACTGCTTAATGAAACTCATCACTTTCTCATCTGAATCTGTTCCAAATTTAGGTGCATCTTTAATCCATAGCATTATATGTATATGAGGGGCACCTCTTGCTTGATACTCCTTTCTCCAAAAGAAATCCAACACCTCTCCAAGCGGAGGATTTTTTTTGTTTGTAATAAAAGACATCATAGCTTCAAACCTATGATTGAAATACCTGCATACATTAACTGGATCCAAAGAGCACAGTTCTCCAGGTGTCTTGTATTCAATATTTTCAATGTTTTTATTTGCCTCTCGTAGAAATGCAAGTAAGTCTTCCGAAGCATACTCAGCACAGCTAAGAGTGAGGAACCATTTAGGAGTTCCTAAGTTTCTTAGCATACATTTCAATTCCCCATGACGACGGTACCAATACTCGTTAGTACCACGCTGACATGCCATGAGATTACTTAGCTGAGATTCCAAAACACTGTCTTGCAGTTTGACTTTATCCATAAAATCCATTGCCGAAACATTTTGTAGATGTGCTCCACTTTTCAGTATATGGTTTACTGCACAGGAAAGTCCTGACAAGTCACTCTCAAACAGTAGATAGAACAAATATGGAATGCATTGACGAAACCTTGGATCTTCTGCATATAATCTTGAAGTCCGGTATTCAGATGCAGGAACTTGAACAGGTCGGTCATCATATCGTCCACCTTCACCTGTTGGAAATAACTGTGGAAAACAACGAGCTTCCAAACCTTCTTCCCATACACTAATGGGACTTCCTTCGGCTTTTTTCATCTGAAACAAGTCAATAGCATTCCCCATTACTTCTTTGGAATGCAATGGATGAACACTATAATGTTCGTAAATTTCTTCACTTCTAGAGACATCAACTTTTCTATTTGCCCAGCAGAGACATCAGTGTCGTCTTGTACAGTTGTTTCCTCTTCTCCCACATACACATTTTTATAGTACTGATTATTTTTTACCAGATACAACGTTGCCTTTTTGACTTTCCTAACATCCACTAATTCTTGCCAGATTTTCTTACTTTTTGCCGGAACACCATTAACTAGAATAACCAGAGGTTCCTCTTCCACTTTTTCAACACCAATTGTATCAATATTTTTCTTAAAATCTAGAGGCAAATAAACAACTCTTCCATTTAATCCTCTCTGTAAATCTGAAGGAGGCAATTTCCCTGTCTTAGGCTCCATGCGAACAATAGCCTGAAAAGGATGCACACATTGAATCAGAATAGACTCATAGGTATTCAAATCCATCAATTCAGAAGGAATGTCTACCAACTCCATATTATTATGAACAGCTCTAGCAGGCATTTTGTTTTCATTTAATTTATTATAGCAATATGTACAAATACGTTGATCAGAGCCCAAATCAAAACCATTTTCAACCAACAAATAAGTTGCAAAATCCTTCCACTCATTTATCTTTTCGCTTTTTTCATATAAATCAACTAATCTAGTCTGATGCTTATAATGAGTTCGTCGACAACAAACACAAGAAAAATTAGGCCTTTCACTCGAATTGAATTTAAACTTTATAATTTCATTTTCAAATGTTTCTGTACTTAAAATCTCTACATTACCTTCTACATTACCTTCTATTACTGTATCAATTTCTGCACTGACCTCTTTTTCACCAAAGTAACAAAACTCAATTTCATCACAAATGTTTTTGACATCTAATTCAGTTCCATGCAAAAGAGCACTGTTTAACTGTTTTAGTTTAAGTGCTGGACTTTTTGCATAGTACAACCTTCTCACTAATTTCCTCACATTATTATGATGCACTGCTAACATCCTAAAATGGTGACAACACTCTGACATACTTTTCTTGAAAGACAAGCCAGTAAATGACCTTGCACGCCTGTTTTTTCTCTCACTCTACAAGGATCTAACGCTTGTAAAATTTTCATTGTTTGTTTCACACTTTTCTTAGTATATGTCCGTAAGAAAGTGCGAAACAAATCAATTGATTCCTGTCGGACACTTGAAATACTACTACAATTCCATGTATACACTGGAGCCTTACGACATCTCCCTAAAACTTCATCTGGTAACAGCTCTTCTGTATTTCTAGGCACAATCTCTTCTTTTTCAACCGGACAACCGTCCTTCACCTCATATGCTCTACCACTGGTGTCAACTGCATGCACCAAATCCTTATCCTGAAAGTAACTTTCTTCATTAAAAAATGGCTCAGAACTTGAACTATGCTTCCATGCTCCAGAAAAAACATCACAGAAATTAGTTTGATTAATTACTCTCCTCCACTTACATTTTGATTTGAACACATTGACTACTTTATCAAGTGTACGAATTCTATTCAGTACTAAACTAAACAATTTATTTTTCACTTTAAAGGCTTCATCCACAATCTTAACTATGTTTCTTTTTCTTGTAAAAAGCGGTCTTTTTTTTATACCTCTTTACATTTTTTAATAAATTTGATACTATTCTGTTGTAAAACATTTGTCTACGTATTTCTGAAAATTGCTTGCTTCTTCTTTTGGTATGCAATATATCATCTCCTTGTACAGATCTAACATTTTTAGAAGGACATCCTGTTTTCTTTGAAAATACAGGTGTTTCATTGTTCTGTTTGCTTACCAGGAGCATTTTTCTTTGTCTCTGAAGATTTTATTTTGGTTGGTTGTTGATTTTCTTTTTCCTTAGCCCTTAATTTTCTTTTATAAATGTTTTCTCTTCTTTCTTTAGAAGGCATCTTTTAGTTTGTTTGTATAGATGATTATAATCTGCAGTAAAGAAAAAATAACATATTATAGACCACTACAAACATATTACACATCAATTACAATAAGTAAACAATATAAACACTAGTATACAACAAAAGGCTCATTTACATTACATGTGCTTTGCTTTCTGTCAAAAACGATTAACTAATTAATTTTTATGTCTTGTTTATATATAGGTGGTCTGTTTTTGGCCTGTAGATACTTTGAAATAATATGAGCAGAGACACACATACTGCTTGCAGAGAAAGAGATGGTAGATTACATGTAATATGGTGGACATGTGCCTAAGATCACACCAAATCTATTGCATTTTCAATGCGTGTTTACTTTGGCTCCATCAAGAAGGCATTCAGATGTCACACATTTGCCATAAATTCTGAATGTTAGCACTTTAGTTGCTCATTATATCAAGCTTCACTCACAGTGTGGTCTTAGGCAGATTAATAGGATTTTAGATATAATGTACCATGTCTGTCCCTGCCAACAGTATTTGTGACTCTGCCTAAGATCACAGTGATGGGTGAATCAAGCTTCAGTCACAGTGTGATCTTAGGCACATGATCAGAATGTTAGATATAATGTACCATGTGTGTCTCTCCCAACAGTATGTGTGACTCTGCCTAAGATTACAATGATGGGTGAATCAAGCTTCACTTACAGTGTGATCTTAGGCAGATTAGTAGGATTTTAGATATAATGTACCATGTCTGTCTCTGCCAACAGTATGTGTGACACCGAGGGCGAGATCTATTGCATTTTCAATGCTTGTTTACTTTGGTTCCATCAAGAAGGCATTCAGATGTGACACACATTTGCCATAAATTCTGAATGTTAGCATTCTACTTCCTCATTATATCAAGCTTCACTCACAGTGTGATCTTAGGCAGATTAATAGGATTTTAGAAATACTATTATTGGTATGTCCATTGTTTTGAAAATGTTAATTTCTATTTTTGAGTGTGTGTATCAAAGGTTATATTAGGGTGAGAGGAGGTCTGCCACTCTAGCACAAGGATGATGTCATCAGTGATATCATTTGAGATGTCCATGAGTATATATAGGTATGTTCACTGTATTCTAAGAGTCTTTTAGCAAAGCACTGGCTCTAGGCCTAGTTAGTCACAGTCAGTTACCACCAGTACATATCTGAAAAAGTTGAGGGTACAGGATGATTTTGCAACAAGGCATCTTTCTGTTCCTCTGTTTGTTCTTTCTGCACGTCTTGCTTCTTCCTGCGCTTTTCTTCATCTTTGAGGACTTCTGTTGCTTCTTTCTGCATTTCTTTTTCTTCTTTCTGTGCGTTTATTCTTCTTTCTTCACATGTCCTACCACTGTAGGCATAGTTAGAAACTAGCATTTAAAAAACCTTAGAAGTTCACTTAAAAAACCATAGGTTTCAGGCACGTTATAGTTCGAAATTAGCATTTAAAAAACCTTTGAAATTCACTGAAAAAACCATTGTTTTCAGGCACGTTATAGTTAGAAATTAGCATTTAAAAAACCTTTGAAATTCACTGAAAAAACCATAGGTTTCAGGCACGTTATAGTTAGAAATTAGCATTTAAAAAAACCTTAGAAATTCACTAAAAAACTATAGGTTTCAGGGGCTTTATAGTTAGTTGGACATTTCACTCGTACAAAACCATAGAAATTCCCCCGTTATAGTTAGTTCAGCTCACTATAACTGGCGCGCCCACAATGCACTGCTGATGACATCACATATTACATCACTCATGACATGGTCAGTGACAACACTCATGGACATCACTGATGACATCACTGATGAAATCATCCAGTGAATGGGTGTTTTTCTGAAAATTAAATATGTTTTTTATATGTATATCTGAAGGTTGATGGAAGAAGAAATGGGTATATAAGTGTATAAATGGCTGCTTTTTTGGTAAAAATAGATTGTATAACTGACTGATTAAGTGTATCTTAATGAATACATGGGTTAGTGAGTAATGTTTAAATATATACATTTCTGTATCAGTCTCTCACTTTCTGTATAAGTGGTTGCATGTGTTGGTGAGTAGCTATATGAGTGATACATGAGTGTCTATATAGGTTATAGTTTGTTTGATTATCAGTAGGAGTGTCTGAGTGTTTGAGTGTCTGTATGCTTCGTTGGGAGGTCTTACGTAGTGCATAGATGCATGAATGAGTGACTTACTGCTTGTATGTGTTGAAGGCAGCATATGTGCAGGACTGTATGGGTGGATGAGTGTGTGTGGTGAGTAGCTATATAGGTAAAAAAAAAAATCTGTATGGGTGGATCAGTGTATATATGGGTGTGTTAGTGAATGAATGACTGTTTTAATAGTGTATTTATGAGTAAGTACATATGTTTTAAAATAGTACATATGAGTTATGTGTGAGTAACTCTATGGATGAGTGTCCATGTGTAACAGGATGATCACAATGTATCAGTGTTTGAGTACATATGATGAGTGAGTACATGTATGAGTGACTGTATATGTCTGTTGATGAATGAGTGGATGTGTGTATAGATCTTGGAATTACTAAATAGGTATGTTGTAAGTGGCATTGGTATGTCTATTGTATTGAAAATGTTATTTTCTATTTTTTAATGTGTGTAATAAAGGTTATATTAGGGTGAGAGAAGGTCTGCCACTCTTCCACAAGGATGATGTCATCAGTGATGTCATTAGTGATGTCATTTGAGATGTCATCAGTGATGTCATGAGTGATGTCACTGACCATGTCATGAGTGATGTAATATGTGACGTCATCAGCAGTGCATTGCGGGCGCGCGAGTTATAGTTAGCTGAACTAACTATAACAAGGGAATTTCAATGGTTTTAGATGAGTGAAATGTCCAGCTAACTATAGCATGTGTCAAACCTACGGTTTTTTCAGTGAATTTCAAAGGTTTTGTAAATGCTACTTCCTAACTATAACGTGTGTAAAACCTAAATTTTTTTCAGTGAATTTGCAAGGTTTTTTAAATGCTAATTCCCAACTATAACATGTGTTAAACCTATGGTTTTTTCAGTGAATTTCAAAGGTTTTTTAAATGCTAATTCCTAACTATACCGTGTGTTGTACAATTGTGGTCGAATGTGTGCATGGTTTCATCTCTCTTGATATACGATGGACGTCGGCTCTCTGATGTACAACAATCCTTTAACCCCTCCCACGCTTATAACGGTACCGCTCCGGCATGCCTGTGCGGCGCAGATTTCACGCCTGCGCTGACGTTCTGAAGAACGGGCGGGGCCATGACGGAACTGCTCCGTCACCAGCACAGCCCACCCGAGGGCCATGACGTAGTGGTTCCATCACAAGTACGGAAGCGCTGTGCGGCCGCCACACCCCCTTAGCGCTGCGGCGGAATTGCTGCCGCAGCGAAGGGCTTAATGAAAGTATGGTGTACTTTTTGTTAAAAATGATAATGAAAAATTAATTATATTCAGGTGTTTCCTTACATATATAATGGTAATATATATATATATATATTTTTTACAACGTGCGCGCCCGAGTGCGCGCACCTCGCGATATCTATTTTTTCCAAATGTGTTTTTTTTTGCTTGTCAGGGTTACTTAGGGACCCCCTGAGAAGCTCTAGGGGGTCAGGGAGTGTCTACCATGCCTCCTTCTCACGTTTTGAAACTTTTATGTAAATCGGGTTAAACGCCATTTTGAGACCGGGTGCGCGATCGGGTGCGCGCACCCCGCAACTTTTTGTAAAAAAAATTAATGTTTTTTTGGGCCTCGAAAACCTAGGGGGTCAGGGAGCCTCTACCTTTTCCCCTTTCCATGTTCTGCCCCTTTGTTCTCTACAATATGTTGACTCGCACTGACAAAATGGCTGTCAACACTTCCTGATTTCCTCCGAATCGAATGTTGACAGACGTCAAACAGCAAATCAGAATTCCGCTCGCGCACAGGGGTGCGCGTACCCGTGCGCGCTTATAGATATATAATTGATTTCTCCTTTAATTTTCTCAGCAACTACTGGAGGGATTTACACCATTTAAAGAAAAGCGTAATCTGCAAGCCGGACTCTACCTTTCTGCCACATTTCTTATAATTCCATTCAGCCGTTCGGGCTGTAGCCATGTCTAATCGTCCTATAGAAAATAACATGAGGAAAACACGTTTTGGGACCCCCCTTTTATCTCATTCCCCACTTGACGAATCCCCCCCAAACTTTCAGGGAAGGAGCGGAGCGGAGCGGGCCATCTCCTTTGGGAAGTTCGCAAAGATTCGTCCACCGACGCCAAAGTTATTCCCGATAGAATGTTGCGGATTTCCTATGGAAACTAGGTCCTAACTATAACTACCTACTGGCGACCGCCGGTAGGTAATATATATGTGGCCTTGGACTCACTACTCCGCTTCGGTGGAATTTCTTTCAAATCCAGGGTACTGGAAAGACCAAGGCCCACCTCCGGACCCGGGAAGAGATGTGGCGGTGTTGCTGTCATTTGACATCACGCTGGGTGAGGCAGAATCCCTGCCTTGCCCCCGCCTAATGGATCCCTATGGCTTGGGGGTTGATGCGGTTTGGGGACTCGAGGGGGCACGTTGTTTTAGGGTCTAAGTGACTTTGGGATTCACTTACATCTAAGCGCTGATCCACCCTCCGCAATACCTACCAGCATTGAACATTGCATGCTGGGACCTGTAGGCGCTATCCACGAGGCGGCTAGTAGGAGGTATCAGGCGATTGGAACTTTCCTTGGGGGCGGAGCAGCTCTTCAGAAATCAGGAGAAGGCAGGATATTTAATCCGAGATGCACGCCTGTTTCTTGTTTGCTTGTTACACCCTCGGCGCTGAAGAAGGCGCAGACGCCGAAACGCATTCGCCAGAAGGGGTGCTTTGAATTGCCATGGCTTGTGATCTGAAATAAAGGTGCTTCCCTCGTTTCCCCTGCTGTGGCCTCTTCTTCTTCTTGGAGGAGTTTCTTGGACATTTTGTTGCGCGAGCTCCAGTGCCGCGCTCAAGAGGACCCCGCATCTCCAAGTGGCCTTGGACTCGCTGGACTCCGCTTCGGTGGAATGTCTTTCAAATCCAGGGTACTGGAACGACCAAGTCCCACCTCCGGACCCGGGAAGAGATGGGGCGGTGTTGCTGTCATTTGACATCACGCTGGGCGAGGTAGAATCCCTGCCTTGCCCCCGCCTAATGGATCCCTATGGCTTGGGGGTTGATGCGGTTTGGGGACTCGAGGGGGCACGTTGTTTTGGGTCTCAGTGACTTTGGGATTCAATTACATCTAAGCGCTGATCCACCCTCCGCAATACCTACCAGCATTGAACATTGCATGCTGGGACCTGTAGGCGCTATCCACGAGGCGGCTAGTAGGAGGTATCAGGCGATTGGAACTTTCCTTGGGGGCGGAGCAACTCTTCAGCAATCAGGAGAAGGCAGGATATTTAATCCGAGATGCACGCCTGTTTCTTGTTTGCTTGTTACACCCTCGGCGCTGAAGAAGGCACAGACGCCGAAATGCATTCGCCAGAAGGGGTGCTTTGAATTGCCATGGCTTGTGATCTGAAATAAAGGTGCTTCCCACGTTTCCCCTGCTGTGGCCTCTTCTTCTTCTTGGAGGAGTTTCTTGGACATTTTGTTGTGCGCGCTCCAGTGCCGCGCTCAAGAGGCCCCCGCATCTCCAAGTGGCCTTGGACTCGCTGGACTCCGCTTCGGTGGTATTTCTTTCAAATCCAGGGTACTGGAATGACCAAGGCCCACCTCCGGACCCGGGAAGAGATGGGGCGGTGTTGCTGTCATTTGACATCACGCTGGGCGAGGTAGAATCCCTGCCTTGCCCCCGCCTAATGGATCCCTATGGCTTGGGGGTTGATGCGGTTTGGGGACTCGAGGGGGCACGTTGTTTTAGGGTCTCAGTGACTTTGGGATTCACTTACATCTAAGCGCTGATCCACCCTCTGCAATACCTACCAGCATTGAACATTGCATGCTGGGAGCTGTAGGCGCTATCCACGAGGCGGCTAGTAGGAGGTATCAGGCGTTTGGAACTTTCCTTGGGGGCGGAGCAGCTCTTCAGCAATCAGGAGAAGGCAGGATATTTAATCCGAGATGCACGCCTGTTTCTTGTTTGCTTGTTACACCCTTGGCGCTGAAGAAGGCACAGACGCGGAAATGCATTCGCCAGAAGGGGTGCTTTGAATTGCCATGGCTTGTGATCTGAAATAAAGGTGCTTCCCACGTTTCCCCTGCTGTGGCCTCTTCTTCTTCTTGGAGGAGTTTCTTGGATATTTATATATATATATATATATATATATATGTATATATTACACACACACACACGTTTGCATGTGTGTGTGTGTGTGTATTTATACACATATATGAGGCCATAAGCAGCACATGATGGAGCGAAACGTTATAGTTGGTTCACTACACTATAACTGGCATATTTTTGTAGTTTTTAATGTGAGCTTGTGCCTCATTCCAACACCTAACTACAGTTCAGTGGATGCTGTCTTTACATCAAATTGTGGATTTACCACACTTGCCATGCAATTTCCAGCTCTATCTTCAGATTTCAACAAATTATGTTGTTGCTCGCACAGATAAACCCAAATCAAACTGCCAGAGATTATAATGCATAATGCCGCATAATTTGCCTTTTCTGGACATATACTGTATATTACCTTGCCTCATAAATGGGCTCTCCACTGTCATATAATGGCTAGTGGCCATGACTATTGTGTGGACATAATGTACCCTAAAACCTTACACCTCAAAAGACACCACAACAGCAGTCCCATCAGTGCATGGAACTAGGACAGTGTTAAACCTCGATTTCATGGGACAATGAGTCCCAAGATAAGGTACAAATTAGCACATTAAAATGCAGTCAAATAAGAAAGGACTGACTCAAGGATTCAGTTCTAAGGTGGAATGAGAAAATGTATAAAGAGTTATTAAAAACATTAAAAAGGTACAATGTAGAAATTATAAAGTGCAGATGTGTAAAGTAATTGGCATGGAAGCTCTCAGTAATAATACAATACAGAATATTAGATAAAACAAAAAATAGACAAAGTCTCAAATGAGCAACTAAATCAATAAGAAATCAGACGGCATCCCTAGTAACATCTAAAAGTCTTCTGCTCACTCCCAAATGCGACGGTTTATTTAATAAATCTTCTCATAGATAATCATGGAAAGTGAAGATTCATCGCAGTGTGAGGAAAAGAAATACAATTTCATCAAATCAGAGCATTTGACTGAACAGTGATGTTACGGAAATGACACGCAATGTCTTAGTATTATTATTGCAGACTTTCACATCCAGCAGAGTGTTGGGTCTTTTCAGCTACTGCATTCACGTAATACTTCATGTTTTCATAGGTGTGATCACTTCTTTAAATATATTGTATATTTGGATTCACTCTTTTTTAACAGCGTATCTTCTAGCACAGATCCAATGTGCACATACTCTAAGATGGTGCCCACAGTTTATCGGTGAATTTTGTTTTACGCACGTTCTCGCGATAAGGTGGTTGTAAGAAAGTTGCTTGCCGTATGTCACATAACAGCAGGAAGGAAGTAACCAGTGTAGTCTCGTGTCCATTTGAGCGTTTATATGGATGACTGATTCTATATTGGCGGTACTTCCATTCCTGGTATGTTTTTTCATCAGAATACTGAACGCGTGGTAGTGCAATCATTACTTGGTAGTTTGCCTTCAGAAGTGGCTAACGTGGGTAATACCATTTTCTCTTCAGTTTGGACGAAAGCAGGGTGTCATTAGCCAAGATCAGCCGAGCAGGGTATGCCATATTGCTGCGTTGTACAGGTATTATAATTCGTCGTCACCGCAGGTTTTTAAGGTGTTTAGGTTATTTAAAATTCAATACAGGTCCTTGTTTCTTCTACAGACCTTACATTCAGTGTGACATATGGTCAGCGTTGCTGTATCTTCTCGGTCTGATTTGGCGAAGTTAAAGGTATTCAAATATATTGAGCATTGCATGCTCGTGGTGACGGGTCTCTTCCCTTCTTAAATTTACACTGCACAAATGCATGAAGGTGTTAGGGTACACAAGAATCATGGACAATAGTCTCCTTCCACCAGTCTCTACATATTCCCTGGACATGACATCACACAGTCAGTGTCTCTTGAGTATTTAACATACACAGTACGCATAGCAGTGCATGATTTCCTTTCATTGTGCTTTGTCACAATCACAATCAGTTACTTTAAACTCACCAAATGTTTGCTGCGTTGTAACTGATTTGTGCAGACTCGCTCTCAATCCTCAATTATTTGTTTCTTCACAGGTTTCACCCCTGACGAAGGGATCACCATCCTGAAATGCATTGGGCTCAAAGAAACTTCATTTCAATTATTTTTTTATTACAAAGTAACTGTGATGATGTAATATTGTTATGTTTTGAAAACATTTTCCTTTATGTTTATGTTCAAATCAACAATTAAAATGGACATGTTATACACAGTTGAAAAGATTAAAATGAACTAATGAAGAATAAACTCACTCATGTAAGAATCTGATTAACTGCAGACAAAAGATTGTGAACACTAGTTGAGATATTTAGTCTCAGACAGCAGTGCACTCTCCAGCCCAAGTTATCGTCATAACTTGGCCCCACTTGTACATTGTCTTGACATATGCACAGAAGGCATGATAGGAGGATAGCACACTAAACTAGATACAGAGTTCAGTACAGTCAAACTGCATCAAATTAAGGAGTGCGCCATCTGGTTTATTATTACTTTTAGAAAATAGACATTTCCCTGTCTTACTGGTCTGTGTGCCTGCAGCCTGTCTCTAATACACGTCTGAGGTGGGTGACAGCTTCACTTTGTACATTCCCTCTAGCCAGCCACAAACACAGGAAGGCTAGGTGTGCCTGAGCTCTCATCTGCATTCTGACTGCCCTTCATGGGCAGAAAGGAGGGTAAGAGCTAACATTTGCAACTGAATAGGTAGTGCCCTGACCCCACACAAAGGGCTGATTACCCCCTACAATAGTCTGGAGACAGGGCTAGGATGTAAAGATACTTGTGTACTTCAAAGACCTTTCTTTGAAGTCATCCCCACTTCAAAGGCACAACTAGGTATAAGTACTGGGTCTCTGCCCCCACCAAAGCAGACACTTCGGGACCTACTATAGGACTCGGCCAGAAGGACTGTTGTGCTGCATCAAGGACTGATACTCTGCTGGACTGCTGACCTGGAAGGCCTGCTTTTCTCTTGTGGCTGCCCTGCTGAATGCTACTCTCTGACGGTGCTGAGGAAAACTGGACTCTGCCTTGCACCACGCTGATCTCCAAGGGCTTTTTGGCTCCTTTTGCTTGAGACTCAGGGCTATCAAAGCCTCTACACCTGCTCCTGTGCCTAGTAAACTAGAAGTGGACCGAGAAACTTGCACAGAGAAATCAATGCATCTCCAGTCTGTGTGTAGCAAAACTGGTGCATAAACCCTGTTGGGGGAGTAGAATCAGCACATCTCACTTGGAACTGCCACATTGCATCGAATCCCACCCACCAGTTCAGAACCAACACATCAGAAGGTTGACGCATTCAGGTGGATCACCTTCGGAACCACCCCACTAGGAATTGCTGCTTTGCTCAAAGCACGTGACGCATCGTTGTCACTGCGTGAAGAAAATCTACGCATCACCTTGACTGCAGGCTGGACATTGACACATCGCTTGTCTGCACACTGCGTCTTGCTGTTGTGACCAAGATCAAGGAACTCTGTTCACCGGGACTGCTTGGCTCTTGTTTCTGGCCTGCGCACCATCGTGGTCAGCTTGAATTGTTGATTTGGGCCTGGCCCAGTGGAACTAGATAACCCCCTTTGGCGCTTATTGCTTCCAAGCACTAGAACTATTTTCATTCTTTAAAAATTCATAACTCAACTTCTACTTATTGGATTTTTCTTGTTTTTATAAAATTATGGTTTTCTTTTTTAAACCAGTGTGGAGTCTTTTTGTGGTGTTTTTATTGTACTACTGTGTTGTATGTTTATATGTGTGTGAGTGGTGCACAAATACTTTACACATTGCTGTTTTATATAAGCTTGAATACTCTGTGCCTAACTACCAGAGGGTGAGCACAAGTTATCTTTTAGTGTGTACCTAGCTTGAACGTCTGCCAAATACAGATCTCATTTTTAACAAGTACCAAGCAACCTTACCACCTAGGCACTTTTCCACTACATGAATATTGATTCAATAACCTCTGAGCTAATTTAATTGGTAGATTATAGAACAAACTATTTACAAACAATAATGAACTATTGTGAATAAATGCAATACCACATGCAGGTGCAAGAAACTTGAAGAAATGTAACATTAGTAACCCCATGCTAGGGAGACTTCTTCAAGAACTGCGTAATTTGGAAATAAACAAACATGACTTGACTAGGTGCAACAGAAATAATAAACAGTGAATGGACATTAAACAGGATGGCTTTGAGGCCTAGCTGATGCCCAGTTGACATAAGCCAGGAAAATGCACTTTAATAGGTCATATCAAAATAGTTCCAAAGGAAATAACATCATGTTGGTGTACACATATGAAATTGAGTGCAGATTAATATTCTGCACATTGTTATAATGCACAATTCTATTACTGCCCTAATATGTTTACAATGGTAAAGCTCTGCAACTTGGCTCAGGGGTTTTCATTTTGATGATGAATCCATATTTTACAGGAATCCCTCTATTTCTTTCCATATTTCTTAGCTACAAAAGTTTACCTGTACTTGTATCACAAAATCATTAATTTTCAATATTTCATCTTAAAAGATGACACTTTTAAATAATCGTGCACAACATTTTTTGGATACGTTTTACATGAAAATTGATGCGTCTGTTATTGTTTATTATGTTCCCTGAAGATTTAGATTGCAGCCAAGGCAATTAATACATACTCAGGAAGAAGAATGTGGACTCTGAAGGAGTAATAGTCTGCCAGTCTTCCCATAAGGCGCCTGCATGTGCCAATACCTCATCAGCCGCAAAGCATTCCGTTGCAGACATCTCTGCTGTTCTTGTCCTAATCTGTACTTTTCAGAGTGAATTGCACATCATCAAATAAATGTATCAATTTCCCTTGAGAAGGAAAAGGTTTGAGGAGCAATGCCAGGGACAAGGGTTTAAACAAGCAATAAAATGATCCAAGGTACATAACGTTGAGGAATATTGTCAGAGGTTTACAGCCAACTTAACCTTGTTCCATTTTTATTTTCAACTGCAGACCTGAAATAGAAAACAGAAAATGAAACAAGCACCGACATATCTAATAGGTCTGGCATTCGGAGATGATTGGTGAAGTGTGGTAAAGCGGTTTTGTGTCTTGTAAGTGTTGTTTTATGAAAACATACAAGTGTAGCGGGAAGCACCAAAGAAGGCATGGTTAGATGTTGAAAAACATTTTGTGACTCTTCCAGGGGACTGAGTGGAATATCCAGATTTCCCATGTGATAGACCTTTTTAGATGCCTGGGAAATATAGAGGAGTTAACAATATCCAAAAGTTCAAATTACGGTATCGTTTATTTGGCTACATGATAAGGACCTCAAAGTTGATGAATGGGATTAAATGTAGGTTTATTACAAATTCAAAGCCAAACTGATGTATACACGTCTCAAAAATATATTGTAAAAATATACAGATTCACTACTGGTAGTCCAAATCGTCTGACAAAGTTTAACCTCAATAGTATAAAGCATGCAAGAAATTAAGTAATAGCAATACAGAAAATAAGGAACACAATCTGATGAACAGTATAGGATTTTGGGGCGTTTTGCCTACACATGAGTAAAGCTAAATTTAATCAACTAAGCCTAAACTAAGTAGCACCAACTGGGGAAACCCTGATTAGATTCATTAAAGCAGGAAGGTGCCAGCATTGCAGGGATCTCTATAGAAGTTATCCACAATTGGTAATATTGTATAGCATAAAGCCACACAACAGGAATTTAGCAAAGACATCTGTACCCCTCGACGTCTCATGGGAATCTGACTAAGACTAAAGTGTGACCACTAACTAAAACTTCATGGAACATTTGAGAATTCCACATCACACGTTTTATTACTTTTCCACCTTCTCACGGTACGATTGTGTTGTTTCAATCGCTACTCCCGTCTCCTGCCTGACCATCAGCGTATCCTTGATTTCTCACTTCTCCAGATGTTCACTTGAATTTTAGTCCTCCCTTTGCTCATTATCACCTCTCATCTTTGCCAAAAGCTGTACTTTTCGCAACTTTCTTGTAGGAAATGGGCTAAGAGTTAATCGGCCCACCAGTAGACATAAAACCTAGAATTTACAGGAATGCAAATTGGCAAAATTGGGTCAAATGAGTTTATAAGTAACACATCATTATAACGTGTGTATGTGTGTGTGTGTGTGTGTGTGTGTGTATGTGTGAAAGAGAAAACATGTGCATACTTGCATACAGATATGAGCTAGAGTATGCAGCTGGTTAAGGGGGTACCTAAAACTAGTTATTATAGGAATTAA
Organism: Lissotriton helveticus; assembly: GCF_964261635.1. Taxonomy (NCBI): domain Eukaryota; kingdom Metazoa; phylum Chordata; class Amphibia; order Caudata; family Salamandridae; genus Lissotriton; species Lissotriton helveticus. Next base: position 250,647,847 of record NC_136072.1, read on the forward strand.
ATATCCAGTGCATGCAGAAAAGGGATTGTTGTTTTGGCAAGTTCATTTATAGCAAGACTTTAAAGGATCAGAAGTAGCTGAATTACAATATACACTATTGTATAGTATTAAACTGTGGAATTATATTCTGGAGGTAATTACTTTTGGGGTTAACCACTCACATTACCTATCCCACTGTAAGCCTGTCTCCCTTTAACAAAATGCTATGTAGTAGGAGAAGCTTAATTCACTCCTCTAAAATAATCACCATTTATACTCAATGTACATACCCTATTTCATGTTGGTTAAGTGGTCTGGGCACTCCACAGATGTTCTCCTGTGCATGACTGCCAGAGTTTTTCTGGTAATGAAGATGGCAGTCAGATTTAGTAGTTTTGGTTTTGTTTTATTGGTTTGTCAGTGGCTGCCCCTCGATAATGACAGGGGGAAATAGCCAAACTGGAAACATCAGAAGTGTTGCTCTGGAGAACTATAGCTTTGAGGTTCTGTCTTCCGTATATTTAAGGGGGCACCACAGAGATTCATTTTATCCGAGTGCTAGCAGTAACCAAAATTAGGAGCACATTTATGGTGTACCTAGCAGCCTTCTATCCATCCACTGTGTAGTATTTTTTGAGGCATTGACATTCAGTGCTCTCTTAGAAAGATGAGGGTGGCAAAAGGTACAGAAGCCCTCTAAGAACATGCTTCCACAGATGGTTGCCTATTCTTTATAATACCAATAGTGAAGAACAGCCTCTTATTGACTATTCGTGTGATAAAAAATTGAGCACCAAGAGCTGGAAAAAGGCCTTCTGAGGCAGCTCAGATTATTAAAATGTAATGTTTTAAAAATATTTTTGTGTGTGTGTGTGTCTGTGTAAGTGCAGTTGTGAGTATATTTGTTTGAGAGAACGTGTGTATGTGTGAGCAAATGTGTCTGTATGTGTGAGTATGTGTGTGAGTAAAAGTGAGTGAGTTATAGGGAATTACAGTGAGTGAGGCAGAGTGAGATGTCAGTAAATGAGTATGATTGAGTGAGAGTGAGGGAGAATGGGTGAGTGAGAGTAACTGAGAATTAAATAGCATGAGGAAGTGTCAGTGAGTGGGAGGAAGTGTGAGAACGAGTATGAATAATTGCATGAGAGTGAGAGACAGACAATGAGTGAGTGTAATTATGAGTGAGTTGGTGAGTGAGAATAATGTAGAATTTGTGAATGAGAGTAAGAGCGAGTTCAAGTGAGTGCCAGTGAAGTGGAATGCATGAGTGAGGAACTAGGAGTGAATTTCAGAGACATATCTCCTTCCTCCTCATTTGACCCACCTGAGGAAATTCATACTCTCTTCTTTATCATATGCATGGGCATGTGTGCTGGAACTTTATATATAAAAAAGCCCTGAAGTCTCCTCTTGGCATATTGGTGGTAATTGCTGACATAGGAGCACCAGTGAAAAAATGATGGTGCTTACATACTGGAGATAATTTCTGGCATAAGAGTGGACAACAGTGGCATACGGAAGGGAGCAAACCATGGCCAAATGCTGGTCCTGATATAGAGGAGGTAATTTTTTACGTAAGGGTTACCCATGTGATATGATTGGCACTAGTGGCAAGATTCTGGCACTAGAATATTGTGTGCGATTTTAGGCTTAATGGGCACCCATGGCAAATGGTGGGACCCATGACAAAATGATGGTTCTAGCATAATGTAGATAATGTTTTACATCTGTTGGGCACCCTTTGCATATTTCTGCAAAAATAGAGTTAACTCCTGGGTCGCATAAGGTTTCATTAGCTTGACCACAATGAAAGCGCTTGAATAATTATTGAATACTCTTTCTGAGACTTTGGTCATAAATAAGAGTAAATTCCTGCTATTACTAGTTAATGCCTACAGAACCGGGACTACTCTGCAGACTTGGTATTTCTGGGCAAAATTCAGTTCCATATAGATTAATGAAATGTTTACAACCTGCTCTGAGAAGGTAGTAAATGTGTGTAGGGGCTTCTGTCTTTAGTGGAGGTGGAGGAAGAGAGTAGAAAGAGTAGGGGTGGGAAGGAGTTGATATTGCTAAATGGTGACATTCAATGCTCCCCCCTTTGCCAGAGAAAAAAGTTTGGCTGGAGTGGTGGCGAGGCTTGGCTGCTACAGTAGCCAATGGCCCCTTGGTGTTTACCAGCCAGAATTACCAGTTCATTAGCACATTTATGCAAATCTTGTGTTTTAGAAAGAAATACAGAACCCCATGTTTCCTCCAAAAATTCTCCTGGGTTGAACCCAGTAACTCTTCGAAGAAGATGTTGCGCTCACATGCACAATTCACGGCAAGTACTGCTCCCACCACTTTAAAACATTAACATTAACAGCTGCCACTGTAAGAACAGAAGGTACGCTGTGTCTTGATGACAACCGTTTACTTTCTGCACCTTCCACTGGAACTATAACTTTATGCCATGGGTTTTGAAAAAAAAAATCAAGCAGTGCAATGCGCACTCTACTGATTAAATAAAAACATAATATAAAAATAAACACTTTTCTAAACAAGTTGTTGCATGTCTAATTATAGTGAATAGATGACAAAGTATGTGTTTTAATAAAAACATCACCGGTTTGTTTTGCACAAGTAATAGCTACTTGCAAATGAAAATGAATAAAACTGTAATAACAAAATGGAATATTTTAAACCACTAGCACAGTTCGTATTCAATATATGTTATATATCAATGAAAGCACGTGGACAATACTACTGTTGTTTATTAAAACATTTTCTGGCACATGCATCAACAATGCCATTTGGATTGGATTGGATTGGATAGGGATTTATAGAGCGCATAGCTACCCTAGGGCATCCCAGCGCTGACAGAAGACCTATCTTACCAAGGAAGAGATGGGGACTATGGGAAGAGCCATGTTTTTAGGTGCCTACGGAAGGCAAGAAGATTGTGTTCTTTCCGGATAAAGATTGGTAGGGAATTCCACAACTTCGGGGCATTATAGGAAAACAATCGCCCTCCTGATCGAGTCTTTTGTATTCTGGGGACACTGGCCAGTGAAAGGGAATCCGATCTGAGCTGCCTGTTTGAGTGGTGGGGTTTGATCATGGAACTCAGAATCGGTGGCCCTTTCCCCTGCATTATTTTATGCGAGATGCATAGGGTCTTGAAGTTGATTCTTTCTTTGACCGGTAGCCAGTGTAGGCTTTTGAGCGCTGGTTTGGCTGAGCATCTGGGTTTGGTTCCTGTCAAGAGTCTTGCCGCGGCATTTTGTGCACATTGCAATCTGTGAATGACCGAAACGGGAGCCCCTAGGTATAGAGCGTTTCCATAGTCCAGCCTGGAGTTCACTAGACCCTGCATGAGTAGTTTCCTGGATTGGAAGGGGACTAGGTGCAGGACCTTTCGTGCTGTTTTAATGAGGCCAAGGCAGGCCCCGGTAGTTTTTCTTGCCTGAGATTTGAAATTCAGGTCCTGGTCTAACCAAATGCCAAGACTTTTGACTTCTGCTTTGGGTGGGGGGGGTGGGCCCATACAGCTTGGCCAGACGAGGGATAAAGGGAGTTTGCGTGGATTTCCCAGGAGGAGGATTTCAGACTTCTCGACGTTTAGTTTCAGCCGTGATTCCGTCATCCATTTATAGATATTCTCTAGACAGGCTGCTAGGTTGTCTAGGCTTTTTCTTGACTGGCTTATTGACACCACCAGCTGTGTGTCATCGGCGTACATTACTGACTTAACGCCGAACGGGGAGATGATGTCTTCCAGGGGGGACATATAAACATTAAAAAGTGTGGGGCTCAGGGAGGAGCCCTGTGGGACCCCACACTGTAATGGAAGTGCTTTGGACGTGCTCGTACCGTCTGATACCTGGAAGGTTCTCCCTTCCAAGAAGGATTTGATCCAGGAAGGGCGGCACCAGCTATGCCTATCACGCTAAGTCGATGGATAAGGATAGCGTGATCCACCGTGTCGAAGGCGGCGCTTAGATCAAGGAGGATCACTGCCACTGATCCCCCCTGATCTATGATGGATCTTGCCTCCTCGACCACGGCTAGTAGTTCGGTGTCTGTCCCCTGTCCTGGTCTGAACCCCGTCTGTGAGTTGCGCAAGAGTTTATTTTTTTCCAGGTAAGAGGAGAGTTGTTGGTTGACAATTCGTTCGGCCACCTTACTAATCACCGGGAGGAGAGAAATGGGTCGGAAGTTGGATAGGTCCGTAGGGTCTAAGTGGGGTTTCTTAAGAAGTGCCCTGACTGTGGCCTTTTTCCAATTGGTTGGTACGGTGCCCATTTCCAGGGACGCATTAATGAGGTTGGTGAAGGAGGGGGCCACTGTAGTGGCGACTAATTGAAGTTTGCTGGTTGGCGCTGGGTCTGAAGGTGCCCCGCTCTTTATTGATTGTAGCGTGGTAAGGAATAACTCGATGGTCACCTGGTCGTAAGTATGGAGACCAGGAGCTTCTGTACAGGACATGACGGAGAGGGAGGGAAGGGGTGTGGTCGGGGGGGGAGGGTAGAGAGGATGGTATGGATTTTTGCTGAGAAAAACTCCGCAAGCTGGTTGCACCTAGTGCCCGAGGGGTCTAGTAGGGGCGGGGGGTCAGGGACTTTAGTGAGACTCCGTATTATGCGATACGTTTCTTTAGCTGAATTAGCTGCGGCTTGAATTTTTAGCTCAAAAAATCTTGCCTGCGTAGTTTTTATGCAGGTTTTATATTGCTTTACAGCGGCCCTATAGTCGTTTTTATTAGCTGTGGCCCAGTCCTTTCTCCATATGCGTTCTCGCTTTTTACAATTTTTCCTGAGTTCACGCAATTCCTGCGTGTACCATGGGGACTTGGGTGTTCTCTTTTTACTGGGAAGGGGTATGGCAGGAAGGATGGCATCGAGGGACTGCTCGATCCAGCCACCGAGTTGCGTATCAGCTCTGGAAGGATCTGGGTCGAGCACCGGCGTGGAGGCAGCGAGGGTATCAGTCCATAGAGCAGTATTCAATTTCTGCCATGGGCGAGATGGTGCTTGAGGAGGGGCTCTCGCCGGGGTTTCGGAGCGCAGTTGGAGTTTAAACGGAATTAGGAAGTGGTCTGACCACGGAAGGGGAAGGGGGTTGCTCACCGTTAGATTAGTGAGGTTCGAGAAAATGGGGTCTAGCAGGTGGCCCTTAGAGTGGGTGGGTTGGTTGCCTTTCAGGTGGAGATTGAGTGAGGCTAGGTCTTTTTTTAGATCTTCGGCGATGTTGTTTGTGAGGTCGTCGAAGTGGAGATATAAATCTCCTAAGACCATAAAGTTCGGGGCCAAGCAGGACAATGAGGCTGTACTTTCCACCAGCGAATCGCAGCAAGATCGCTGCGGTCCTGGCGGACGGTACACTAGGATACCCGAGAGGGTGGTGGATGGGGGTAAGTGAATGGAGAACAGGACGTTTTCACAACCCTGGACAGGGCTGTCCTTGAGATGACAGACCAGGTGATCTCTATAAATGATGGCTATACCACCTCCCGTCCCAGAGGGTCTGTCCAGATGTTTTATAAGATAGCCCGGAGGGAGGGTTTGAATTATGTCCGGGTCTGAGTTGGGGCTGATCCAAGTTTCTGTTAAAAAGAGAATCTCAATCACTGAGTCTTGTAGGAGGGAGTTGATTTCCGTTTGATGTTTCGGGAGGGATCTGCAATTAAGCAGCGCCATCTCGATTGAGCGAGGTTTCGGGGGGAGACGAGGCGTTAGTCTGAATGGGCAGTTTGGACAGCATGAGGGTCCGCCTGTTACAGCTATGCTGTTGTAACAGGGAACTGGAGGAGCGTCCCTAAGACTGAGGAGGCTTTCCCTGGTATACCTGCTAGGCAAAGAGGTGGAAGAGACAAGGGTCCTGGGCCTCGGGCTCGGTCTGGCGCGGACGGGCGCAGACGGGCTTCCCTTAGGCGTGCCTTCGGCGCGCAAACAGCGACCCCGCTGCGCTCGTCCGCTGCGCTCGTCCGCTGCGCTTCCGTCCGAGGCACATGATATAGGCTGGGGCGTGGCCAGTAGGCGTGGTCTAGAAAGGGGCGTGGCCTCTGCCGTCGCCGGTAATGGCGTCGGAGGGTGTCTTGGTGCGGCTTCGCGGCAGCGCTAATATCCGCTGTGCGGGCCGGTCAGGGGCGAGCAAGTGCCCTGAGATGGTCTCACGAGCAGGTGAGGTTAAAAACACAGAAATTATCGTGACAATCAATTTTTAAAAATTTGCGATTGCTTATTAGCAAAAAATAAGGATTCGCCCCCAAAGGCATGTGTGTGTGTAAAATGGAACTTTAAAAAATGCACTGTAGTGCATTTTCCAAAGTTTTTGCAAATTACCATGAAGTTCAACTTCATGGTAATTTGCTCCCCCTATTAGCGAAATCGCTAGTTGTTTTACTTTAATGCATTGCATTTAAGGAATCTCAATTTGCGATTCCTTAAATGCAATGGCACTTTAAGTAATCGCAATTTAGAGATTACTTAAATTGCTATTTTTCCATTTGGGATGATGCATCCCAAATGCAAAAATACCGGTTGCAAAGGGGCAGATACTGAGAATCTGCCCGTTTAGGACCGGTTTTTGCTTTGATGCATGTGGGCCTCTGTTTTCTCTCCACGTGGCTTACCAATTCAATTCTTGATGGAAATACACTGGGGGAACTATTAAATTCTGACAGTTGTTGGTATAAATATTTTGGGTCCTCCATGCTATCCTGTTTTATGTGGAACTATATTCAGGCAAACATATAATTTCTCATATACTGCAAAGAAAATGAGAATTTCGACATGGCACATAATTTTAACCTGTGTTGTGCTGTTATATTAATCATGCAGTTATTATGAAACTTCAGCGAGGTCAAATCTTCTATCATCAGGGTTAAGGTCAGGTGACTTCACTTCTAGGAAGATTTAGGGTCAAAAGTCATATGGCATCACTCTGTGTGATGTCATAAATTTCAAAGAGTGTGTTACCTCACTTTTACTCTTCTTGGCATTTTGGTGATTGACATCCAAATTGCTGGGCACCATTGTTCCCAGTTAATCTTGTTTTTTTCTCAGGTCTTGTGCTCGCATATGTATAGTGACTGTCATCAATAGTTCTACAAACCATGGTCAACCAACATATGGCTTACTGTGACCTCTGCTGTGACTGGAATGTATTGTAGTCCACACTAGTAAATAATATTTCTGCGCAAGAGCACAGAGCTTGAGCCTTTAAATCACAAAAGGAAGCACCAGGCAGAATCCAATTATGTTCTTCTTGCCTATAGCACTAGAACAAAAAAAATGGGCAGACACAGACGCAACATGAGATTCATAGGAATTGCAAGGTCTAGGAGAAAAGGGAAGACTGCATATGTGTATATATGTATGTATGAACTTCCTTGCGTGCACAGCGCATTGTCTGCATATATATATACCTCTGTCTTTCTTTATGCACATGCATATTACTTTTTCCATGCCGGCATACATTTATGTATTTGTTTCTTTGGGCGCATCTATCTCCTGGCATATGTTAGATTCCACCCCTTTGGAACACATTGCATCTGATGGACACCACCCATTGGCAACTCTTGCCATCTGCTTACTTCATCCAGTTGAATTCTGCTGGCCACCACATTTGTCGTATTGTGGGCATATCAAGCATTATGTTGACCATAGCGTAAAGAGGCTCTTCATAGTATATGTAAGAAATCACTGGCCTTTTGTGGTCATACCGGATCCTGCAGTAAGGTGTCATTACTTAACACATTTTGGGCTTCTAAGCATGTTTAGCCCTTGTTTGCATATTGTCTGCATTGTATGGGACCTAGTCACAAACTGAATTTTGTTATACATGGTGTAGTACTATAATAAGACTACAAATGTACTACAAAATGTTATGTGCAAACTTACTTGTAGAAGTTACACCTCCATCTTTCCTATCATTTTCTGTGCAGAGATTTCCGCTCAATAGTAGAGTTCCAGCACATGTATCAATATGTTTTAGTAATAAATGTGGAAAAGAGAAATGGGGGTGGTTGGAAAATTGGTAAATCCTTCCAATTAAAGGGGAGACAATTTTGGAAGAGTCAGTAGGGGTTCAGGTAGGGTTAAGGAGGGGTTTAATGAGAGTCCTGGATGCACCAACAGAGAACGTTTGTTACTATTCACAAAAGGCCTGCCTAAATTTATTGCAGTCACAAAGGACCCAAAACAGTAGTAAGGTACTCCAGCTCAGAGATGAATTAAGTCCAGCATAACACATTGCCACTCGGGGTCTAGTGTAGGTTTGTTTTAGGAGTGGGAGGATGTGGCCTGTCCTGAGAGATTCTGGAAAGATGTCTGATTGAGAGAAACATTTACAGTGGCAAGTAGGGGGTGAGCGCTTCCCCATGGAGTTAATTGATGATGGACAAGTGTAGCAAAATGCCCCTTTTTTCAAGGTTACCCCATTTTTTGCTGCTTTTTGACTCTGCACACTAAGGCAACTGCTGACCAATGTCCAGTGTATGTACTCTGTCACTTAAAAACATGTTGAATTGGTATACACCTATTTGGCATATCCATCTTACCTATAAGTCCCTAGTATATTGTACAAAGTGTATCCAGGGATTGTGAGTTAAATATCACTGTTGGCCTGAAGCACTCTTTGTGCCACCTCTAAAGTAGCAATGCAAAACATGACTGAAGGCCTTCCACTAGTGAGCTGTCAGTGCAGGTGTAAACTGCAAATCTAACCTGTCAAGATAATCAATTTTGCCAGGCCTATATCCTCTTTTTAAATATTAATAACCAATCCCTCAATACACCTTAAATATCTAAAAGTCAGGGTGCATGATTTCAAAGTAAGACATATAGAAGTTTCATGTTAAACTTGTGCTTACAGCGAGTATGCCCTACAAGCTATTTTCATAGTAGCAGGGTTAGCTGTTTCAAAGGAAAGCACTGAGATATATTATTACATTTAATAAAGGTATTTCCCCCTAGGAACCTGATAAAAAGTTCTTTTTTGGACGTTTTGAAATGTTTATTATGAATCCAGTTAATTGATGAAGTCAGATTTGTAACAAATATTTCGCAAAAGGTACTTTTAGAAAGTTACCTTTAACCTGCCTAAAACCTGTAGAAGCCCATTTTCTTGAGCTTTCAACTGTCATCCAAAAGATGAATAATGCTTGATGAGGCTTCTATAATTTAAAGTAACATATTATTACAATTCCTAACTATAACATCACTTTCACCTTTGTTTTTTGAGTGAATTTCCATGTTTTTAATATAAAGTAAGATGCTGATTGCCATGTGTGGTGTGGGGTTGTGCACAGAGTTGTCACAGGTGTCCAACTCTCTGCCGCAAGACCTTTTGCATGGGGTTGGGTGTGTGTGACATGGGGTCGGCCGTAGGGCTGGCTGCACATAATCCCCCACAGCCACACACTGTGACTATGTCTTGCAACAATATAAAGGAAGTCTTTTTAAGGTAGACATACAGGCTTTTTCAAAAGGTCAAACACAAAAATGTGTGGGTCTATTGGCTTTTTATGGGTCAGCACATCAAACTATATAAAGCAGAACCAGTGGCTTTGTCAAAAATGCACCAATACCTATAATAAAATATATATGTCAAATCTTACATTGCAATGTTTCATAATAGTGATTGTCTATAATTTTTTGCTGCACTCCCTCCAGCTGCAAAGAATATTAAAAAAATGCTTTGCAGCACTCTGCCCCTTCTACGGACACCACTAAAATCCAACATCCAAAAATATAAACACATTTTCCATGCAGGGACTTATGCGGTATTCCTTGCCTGAAGCAGTGAATAATAAATGTGTGGCTCCTGTCACTCATATATTATTCCCTTTTAATAAAATATTTTGGGTGCCCCATTGTGTACCAGGGGCACCCTCACCTTTTTTTATAATGTTTAAGGCTGTGTGGGGAGCCATGAAGCCCGTTTTCATTTTTGGGCAGGTGCCCTCAAGCCCACATGGGGCTTTCACAATCCCCACTTTGTTGGGTTCCTAAGCCTCCCACGGCCCCTGGTGGCTCCTCAGCCAGCACCCATAGTTATACTGTTGGGAGCTGGCTTACTAACTTTGCTCCTGCCTGGGAGATAGCAGTATTTTTCTTTTCTCCCAGCAGGTGGGGGAAAAGTTCTATTTTTTGCCCCACGGAGTGCGGGGGGAGGGAGTCTCCTGGTCTGGACCTGATAGAGGCTTGAGGATGGGACTGTGCACCTCCTCCCCTTAATATAAATTATCAGACCCATTGGAAAGGGTCCTGGGGGCCTAACCAAAGTGTGGGGCGGGGAGCTGCATTTCCTCTCCCCCACAAATATGTATGTATCACCCCCACTGGCCCTTGTCCACCCTGTGGGGTTTCTTAAAAATGGTGGCAGGCTGTCTTTTTTTATTGGTGCTGAACCGTTATATCGTACAGGGGTGCCCCTGTGGGACCACCCCACCAGGTCTAAGGGGGCGGGTATCCTTACCTTGCACCCTATATGTTTTATTTTTCTTTTGTTCTAGGACTGAGTTTGTTTCCTCTTCGTTTTTTTACTCTGGGGCTGACGCTACATCTTTTTTTATGTGGTGGTTGCCAATCACATCAAAAAGATCTGTCAGCTTCATGGATCCCCTGCAGAGTAAAAGATTTATATTTTGTTAACCCTAATTTCTTAAAAACTGAGGAATGGATTTATACCAAATCGCAAAAAGCACGCTTTCTGAACCAATATCTTGCTTTCTAACAAAATTGGTGTAATTCTGTTGAGCTGTTTTGGCTGTCGATGTGTCTAATTTTACTATAAAAAATGAATGGGAAAAACATGTTTTAAGACCCCCTTGTGTCAGCACTGATTTGATTGATCACACTGAAGCTTTCCAGGAAGGAGTTGAGGAGTATGAAGCAGTTAGTCCTGCTCCACTCGTGATCACATGTGCGTGGGGAAGCGACAAACAAGAATAAAAGAGGCAGAGCAGTTCTCTGTGTGCGTTCCTTGCGCTCGGCCCCATTTCTAAGACATCTAAGAGCTTTCATTAACCAGTGCCAATTGCATTTCATGAGCAAGGCATACTGCTTCCCCACTGAACAAGATAAAGTAGCATTTGTTTTATCATATCTAGGGGGAGCGGCTGCCACTTGGTCTATTCCTTTAGTGGAGCGCAATGACCCCTTATTATTACACAACAATGCAGAGTTCAAAGAGGAATTGTGTAGGTTAATTGACAGGCATTCATTCATGCAATCTGTAGACACTGAACTCTTGAACCTCAATCTAGTTTCGAAGGATTTGATGACTTACATTTCCAGCTTCAATAAATTAGTGACTGAGCAGGATGGCCTGAGGCTAAACAGAGTGCTCTTTTTTTACAAAGGTCTTAAAGATTACTTAAAAGATGTGTTGGCCCAAGTAGTGGACCCCCATTAATCCTGTAATGCACTAATCGAACTTGTGGTTAAATTGGATCATTGATTACACAAGAGGAGACAAGAAAAAGGGTGATCTGAACCCAAATGTGTTATGTATAAAGAGAAACCAGAAAAACTAACAGAAGACCATGATCCTATGCAGTAGTATTAGGGGCCCTTTGAGTGATGAAGAGAGATAGCACCGCAAGGACAAGAAATTGTGCCTATATTGTGGAAAACAAGGACAATACACATGAGATTACCCAGTAAAAACCTAAAAGGCATAGTGAGTCAGGAAACTGATGAACCGAGGTCAAAGGAGACAAGTTTTTCGGGTAGGTCAGGATTAATAGTGTCCCAACTATTGACTCAGAATCATGATCTCCCCCCTTTCTGTCATTCAATGGTAAAGTCTCAGTTACAATGGGGAGATCAGTCTGGAGTCATCCAGATTATGTTCGACTGTGGGGCGACCGGAAACTTTATTGACATCCAATGGGTCAAGCATATGGCAATTCTAGTAGTGCCTAAAATTGTGTTGGACGAAGTAAAAAACCATTGACCAGAGTAACAAAAAATCTGGCTCTGTCACTCATGCTACAGCTGAATTGGAACTCTTAACCCCTTCGACGCTCATGACGAGCTGGGCTCGTCATGAGGTAGCCTCCTCGCACGCTCATGACGAGCCCAGCTCGTCATGAATAATGGGTTTTTGCATATTCCAGCACAGCAGGGGAAAATGCGCCGCAACGATGCGGTTAATATTTGACCAACATAGATGGACAGTCCGGGTTGATTTAATGTATTCACCTAAATTCCAAGAAATGTTAGGTATCACTTGGCTAATGCAACATATCCAGATATTGATAGGAGGAATAATTCTATATCTTTTTCTTCCAAATTTTGCAAGCTTTACTGCAATAAGAGATTGACACAACCAAAGGACATATCCATACTAGTAGATTCCAGTCTACCTTAATTTACTACCACTTATCACGGTTTAAGGAAGGTGTTTGACAAAGAAAAGGCTTCCATACTGCCACCACACCAACTGTACGTTTGCCGTATTGATCTGGTTACTGGAGCCAAGATTCCTTGTAGTTGAATCTATGCTCTAACAGAAAAAGAAAACGTCTATTTGAGGAAATATGTGGATAAGATGCTAAAGATAGGGTTTATTCATCCTTCACTGTCACCTGCTTCTTCTCCTCTCTTCGTCATCCCTAAACTGGAGGGAGGTCTCAGATGTTGCATCAATTATAGTGCCCTCACCAACATAACTATAAAAGGGTAAAAAACGCCAAAATCTTTACCAAATTGGATTTGAGGGGAGCATATCATTTAGTGAGCGTACAAGAAGGTGACGAGTGGAAGACAGCCTTTCATACAAAATTTGGGATTTATGAATACCTGGTAGTGCCATTTGGCCTTTGTAATGCCCCTGCCGCCTTCCAATTTTTTATTAACGGATCCCAGAGAGACATGTTGGAAATCAGTGCTATGTTGTAGAAAAACAATTGTTCTGGTGTGACCAAAAGCTCCATACAAAAAGTGACTCTGTGGGGGCACTCTGTTTGAGAATAGGAAGTGAATTCCTCTGGGGAGCGATGAACAATGTACAAAAGGGACATGTAGGTCAGTTTATGACAGTTTATGATTTTGTTACTGCCCCATTCTAAATCATCCTGATTCATCTCATCAATTTATTGTTGAAGCCGATGCATTTCAAGTAACCATTGGGGATATCTTATCACAAAGAGATAAGTAAACTGGCCAATTACATTTGGTTGCTTTTTATTCTCATAAATTAACTCCAGCTGAACAAAACTATTCTGTGGGAACTTCTATTTATAAAACATGCCTTTGAGGAGTGGCGTCAATATCTGTTGGGTGCTCCACATATGGTTACTGTTCTTACGGACCATAGAAACCTACATATTTTAAAGGCAGCAAGAGCCCTATCTATGCGACTATTGTGCTGAACACACTATTTCAGTAATTTTGATTGCATGATACAGTTCCAGGCAAGCAAAAAACATGGAAAAGCAAATGCTTTATCACGCTACGGCTATGATGAAACATATGCAACCATTAATCATAATCAGCCGTTCATCATAGCTCCAGAACAAATTTTAGGGGCCATATGCTGAGAGGAGGCCTTGCTGAAGGAGATGTTACAAGCACAAAATAGCAAAGAGGTGGGGGAATTAGAACAAAACACATGGGAGTAAGAATGCAGGATCTTCTGAATATTCAAGGTGGTTTGGTGATTCCCACAAAACCCTTGCAATAACAAGCTCTTGACTGGTGACTCATATGTAACACGGCCACTGGGTTATAAGAAAACCATTAAACTTCTCAGAAGTTCCTTTTGGTGGCCTACTATGGTTCAAAATACTAACCAGTACATTCAACAATGTCATGGCTGTGCTCAAAGTAAAAGTTCTCACCATGTCCTGGCAGAGTTATTGACTCCTTTGTCAACACCCCCTGATCCATGGCATTCCATTTCCATGGATTTTATAGTAGAGCTACCAAAAACCATTCAAGGGTTCACAGTCATTTTAGTTCCTGTTGATATGCTTACAAAAATGTCATACTTCATCCCTTTGAAAAATGTACCTACCTCTAAAGAACTAGATACTGTATTTCTACAGCACATAGTAAGATTGCATGTCTCCTGTCTGTCATTGTATCTGACCCGGGTCCCCAGTTTGCATGCAAATCCTGGAAAGGGTTAGGGTCCTTGTTACACATTGATGTGCAGCTCTTGTGCACACACCATCCTCAGGCAGATGAGCCAATGGAAAGAGTGACCCAAGGTCTAGAACAATACTTAAGATGTCAGTTGCTTCTTTACTCTGATGATGGTATCCATTTCTATGGGTGGCTGAGTTTGCTTACAATAATGGGAAGCATTCTTCTACAGGTTATTCTCCTTTTTTTGTAATTATGGATTCAATCCTCATTTCCTAATTTTGTCTCCTCCTGTTACAACACCTACTCCTACAGCCTTAGAATTTGTAAATAACCTTCATGAGACACACAAACCAGCACAACATAACCTAAACAAAGCGAAGAACATGCACAAAGTAGTGCAGATCTCCATTGCTGACCATCTCCTGACTATGCAATTGGAGACAGGGTGTGGTTGTTCACACAAAACATTGCAGTGAAAGGTACACGAATGTTCAAGACTCGTTTCATTGGACCCTATGCCATCTTAAAGGTGGTTAACCCTATTGCCATGAAGTTAGACCTACCATCTTCTCGGAAAATAGACCCGGTCTTTCATCTCTCATTACTGAAAAACAGTGTTTTCCGGAACTTACCTACCTCTCCAACCCCCTCTGCATTGGTAGATGATAAAGCTGAATAAGAAGTAGCGGCTATTGTGGATTCCAACAGAGTGAGATGCAGATTGCAGTATCTAATCCACTGGAAGGAGTATGTTACAGGAGTTTGTACATGGGAACACGTTGGGGATGTCCATGCCCCACGAATATTGCGACTGTTCGATAGACGTTATGCTGGTAAACCCAAACTGGTTGGGGATGGGTTCTGGAGGGTGTACTGTCAGTACTGCTCTACTCCCAATCGCATGTGTGCACAGGCAGAGCCAAACAAGAATAAAAGAGGCTGAGCAGTGTTAGAATGTTCTTCGCGTTCAGTTCAACGTGTGCGTTCCTTGCGCTCGGCCCCCTCCTAATCACTTACCTGATTACCTTTCTAGTCACTGATATGTTCGGAATTCCAGTGTCAGGCGTCCGTTTCATTGTTCCAGCTCTCTTCCGATTCTGACCTACGGCCCTTCTGGGTTACTGATCAGCACAGCATTCCCTCGGCGGGCGTCTTCTCAAGTGTTTCAGCCTCTCTCCCTGGATTCCTGCAAACATGTCCAGCGCTGCTTGGATCCTCTCGTTGTTCCTGCTAGACAAAAAGAAAATATATTACGCTTTAAAGAACCCGCGTGTTACAAAAGGTGGTAACATTTTACTTTGCAATTGGGTTTTCTTGTAATGTAGTTATCTGACATGTATTTCCTCGGTGCATGAAGATCCTGCTTCTTTGCTTGCATTACTTAATGACTGTAAGGATAATATAAATATAAATTAGTTTCCAAATGGCATGAGGAGATGATTTGTTAGGATACCTAGCCCTTCACCTTTTTGTGTATTAATTGTATTTTCTTATCCAGTATGGGAAAATATATATATTTTTTTCCTGATATGTGATGGATATAAATCTATTGGGCTTGATTGGATTCTCGCTTGATATATTTTAGGTTACTCACACTACTTACTTATTCTAATATATGTTGTTGCTGTTACACTGAGTAAATCACCTAACAATGGATTTTTCCATTTCTAGATTATCCAAACCTATCTACTACTATATGGTAGAGTGAATCCACCCAGGTAGTTATATTTAGTGGAATAATGGTATCATCATATACATATGCATGGTAACATGTATAACCTTGTTTCCACTACAGGAAACACATACAGTCCATTCCATGAGAATATCAGTACCTAAAATGCATCGGTGATATGTCTCCCTTTTCCTTTCCTTGTTTTGTTTCCCCTCTTCCTCCATTCCCACTGGGTTGGCTTTGACATTGTTGGGCTGGTTCTGGTGGGTGTGAGAAGTTGGGACCCAGCATCAGACCTTGCATTTCACTCCTACGGAAACAACAGGTGAGAATTACAGAAATTGTTATTGTGCTTTTCAAATGGAATCATGGTCTGACCCATTGACGATTGTCTGTGGACAATAAATAAATATATTACATGCTGGCAGCTGCCAGTAGGTAGTTATAGTTCGGACCATGGTTCTACAGAAAAAGCATTTTTGACATGCCTATATATTTGTTGCCGTTTGACGAATCACCACACAATTTATTTTCTAAAGTGTCATAGTGAGTCTTGTTGTGCATGGAAAGTCTCAGAGTGATCCGTCAAGCAAGGGCAGAGAAAAAGGGGGACAAAAAAAGTATGATTTCCCATGTAAATTCTCAACTGAGCTTTGAGTGTGACTGCAGCCCAAACTGCTAGATGGAATTACACCAAATTTGCAAAGAAGGTAGATTTTGGTTTGCAGATCATGCTTTCAGTTATCTGTTGTAAATCCATTCAGTAGTTTTTGGGAAATTTAAGGGAAAGCAAATAAGGATATCTGGGTGGTGCCTAAGCACAGATCTAATGGTGAAATTGGATTTTGCTGCCAATACTTGAAAAAGGAAGTGTTGGCTGTCATCGTGGGTGCTCGGCTTCAGCTGAGTCCCACAACAAATATTAAAGAAAGAAAAAGGGGCAGGAAAAGGAATACCATGACCCCCTAGGTGTGTTGGTGGGGTCCCCCACTGACACCAACAGGGGCAAAAACCACTTTCTTTTAAATCTGTGGCTCAGCAGCAAAAATAAAAAAAACAATTCTGGACTCCTGCCCTTGTTTTGAATGCAGTACCTGGGTGGGACAGGTCCTGGGGGCATTTTTTTTAAAAGGAGTGGGTGAATGGGCCCCACTCTCTTAAGGCCCATTGAGCCCCGGGAATCACCACCTCCTCGGGGCTATATTCATAACAACAAGGGGAGCACACGGGCTCCCCTCCATAGACTCTATAAGCCCTGGGGATACCAACTCAATGGGGCAAAAGAAAGATTGATGGGGGCACACAGACCCCTCATGCCCCAGGAATCACCAACTCCCCTTGGCTAAATTACAACTAATGGGGGACCCCTCACGACACGGGAACCACCAACTCCCCTGGGCTAAATACCAACTAATGGGGGGGCCCAAATCCAACCCCCCGGTGACCACCGCCTCCCCAGGACCAAATATATTTGGAAAATTTGGAGAGGGGCGACGTGAGCCCCTTCCTGGGCCATATACAGCCCTGGGGACCACCACCTCCCCGGGGTCAGCCCATGCAGATCACAGAAGGGGTCCCTGCGGGCTACTATCCTGGAGCCATAAATGGCCCTGGAGAATGTCACCCCCACACCCCCCGGGACCGCTCCTACAATGTCCCAGGATGCCCACCCCTTGGACATAGCTGTTAACTCCTTTGACAGCTCCCACCAAGTCACAGTAAACACTAACTGCTCTCAGCAAGCGAGGGCTGTGAAACCTTTCCTGCTTGCTGAGAGCAGGGATTGTGTCTGTTTCCCTGCCCAGTTTCAAGTGGGCAGTGAAACAGACAAAAGGATTGTTCTGACAGACAGGGAGCTGCATGTTTAGCAGCTCGATGTCTGTGAGAGCAATGCTGGCTCCTGCAGGAAGCAGGGTGCCAGCTGCGAGGGCCTTGAGGCTCCCCCCATGGTCCGGGGGAATAAGATAAAGAGGCAAAATAAAGGACAGGAGCAAGCAGCAAGAGGCGGAATAACAGTCAGAAAGAGGCAGAATAAAGGTCAGCAATGAGCAGAAAGAGGCAAAATAAAGGTCAGAAACAAGCAGAAAGAGGAAGAATGGAGGTGAGAAAAGCACAGAAAAGGGAAAAATAAAGGTGATAAATAAGCAGAAAGAGGAAAACTAGAGATGAGAACCAATCAGAAAGAGGCAGAATAAAGGTCAGAAACAAGAGAAAGAGGTAGAATAAAGGTCAGAAATGAGTAGGAAGAGGCAGAATAAACATCAGCAAGAAGCACATGATGCAAAATAAAGGTGAGAAACATTCAGAAAGAAGCAAAATAAAGGTCAGAAAATAATAGAAAAAGGGATATTAAAGTTAAGCAACAAGCAGAAAGAAGCAACATAAAGGCATGAAACAAGCAGAATGAGATAAAATAAAGATCAGAAATGAGCAGAAAGATCAAAATAATGGTGAAAACCTAGCACAAATAGGCAGAATAAAGGTCAGTAATGAGCAGAAAGAGGCATGATAAAGGTGAGAAACAAGAAAAAAGAGGCAAAATAAAAGTCAGAAACAAGTAGAAAGAGGCAAAATAAAAGTCAGACAGGAGTAGAAAAATCATATTGAAGGTAGAAAGGAGCAGAAAGAGGCAAAATAGAGGTCAGACACCAGCAGCATGAGGCAAAATAAAGGTAAGAAATGAGCATACAGAGGCAAAACAAAAAGGCATGACACAAGCAGAATGAGATAGAATAAAGATCAGAAATGAGCAGAAAGAGCCAAATAATGGTGAGAACCTAGCAGAAATAGGCAGAATAGAGGTCAGAAATGAGCAGAAAGAGGCTGCATAAAAGCCAGAAACAAGTAGAAAGATGCAAAATAAAAGTCAGAAACAAGTAGAAAGAGGCAAAATAAAGTCAGACAGGAGTAGAAAAATCAGATTGAAGGTAGAAAGGAGCAGAAAGAGGCAAAATAGAGGTCAGACACCAGCAGCAAGAGGCAAAATAAAGGTAAGAAATGAGCATAAAGAGGCAAAATAAATTTCAGCCATGAGCAGAAAGGCAAAATAAATGTGAGAAACAAGCACAAAGAGGCAATATAAAGGTCAGCAAAGAGCAGAAAGAGGCAGCATAGAGGTCAGAAATTAACAGAAGGAGGGATGATAAAGGTGAAAAATGAACAGAAAGAGGCTAAATAAATGACAGCAATGAGCAAAAAGAAGGAAAAACTGTGAGAAATTAGCAGAAAGAGTGTGAATAAAGAAAAAGACAAGGAGAAAGAGGCATGATGAAGGTGAGAAACAAGCAGAAAGAGGCAAAATGAAGGTCAGAAGCTAGCAGAAAGAGGCTAAATAAATATCAGTAACAATCATTCTGAGAGTTTCTGAGACCTCATTGGAGGACCTGCCCCCTTTCTCTGCATAGGGTCCTCCTGCTGCACTACTGGTTGGGGGATGAAATCCCCTTGGCTGCTGAGGGTTGTTGGGGGCCAAGAACCCTTACTGTTGTCATAGATAAGTCCACCAAAGCCAGATTGCTGAAATATCATTTAAAAAAACGCCCTCTTTCTCAATCTCTATGTAAACACGCCTCCTGGTGCCCCACTAGTAGGGGAAAGATGTCCACTTGACTGATGAGGAAACTTGGGGGTCCAGAACCCCTATTGTTTCCACCAGTAGGTTCCTCATTGTGGAATTGCTGGGACCTCATCAGGGGCCTCACCCTCTTTACCAATCACCCTGCAAACGCGTCACCTGGTGCACTGCTGGTTGGAGGATGTAGTCCCCTTAGCTGCTGAGGATCCTTGGGGGCCAAGAACCCCAATTGTTTCCACAAGTAAGTTACCCACAGCCGGATTGCTGAGACCTCAACAGGGGCCCCTCCCCCTTATTCAACTACTGTTCAAACAAGCCTCCTGGCTAACTACTGTTTGGGGATCAACACTTTTGCTGTTGAGGATTGCTGGTGGCCAAGAACCACTATTTTTGCCACAAGTACGTCCCCCACAGCGGGATTGCTGAGACGCTGTCGGTGGCCCCACCCCGGTCTAAACCACTCTACACAGGAGTCTCTAGGTGCACTACTGATTGGGGGAAGTTCCTTGGCTGCCAGGGTAGTTAGGGGTCAAGAACCCCTACTCTTGCCACAATTACATCCCCCATAGCAGGATTGCTAAGACGTTGTTGGACACCTCCCACTGTGGGGAACTTACTTGTGGCAAAAATTGGAGTTCTTGTCCCCAAAGACCCCCAGCAGTCAAGTGAACTTCATCCCCAATCAGTAGTGTGTAATGAGGCCCCTGTACAGAGTGGTTGAGAAAAAGGGCAGTGCCTCCAACAACGATTCAGCTATCCCCCTCTGGGTGAATTACTTGTAGCAACAAAAGGGGTTCTTGGCCCCAACGAATCTCCGCAGCCAAGGGGAGTTCACCGTCAACCAATAGTGAGCCAAGAGGCGCATTTACACCATGGTTGAACAAGATTTCGGGGCCACCGATGAGGCCTCAGCAATTCTGCTGTTGAGGACTTACTTGTGGCAACAAAAGGGGTTCTTGGCTCCCAAGGACTCTCAGGGGTACTTCATTCCCCAACAAGTAGTACATCAGGAGGCACCTGTTCAGAGTGGTTTAGAAAGGGGGAGGGGCCCACAACAACATCTCACCATCCCGATGTGGGGGACTTACAATAGGGGTTCTTGGTCTGCAAAAACCCTTGGCAGCTAACCTCACTTCATCCCCCAAACAGTAGTGCACCAGAACCCAACTGTGCAATGTGGCTGAGAAAGGGGGCATGCCCCCAATGATGTCTCAGAAATCCCTCTGTGGGCAACAATAGGGGTTATTGGTCCTCAACACCCTCGACAGCCAAGGGGACTACATCCCCCAACCAGTAGTGTTTCAGGAGGCCGCTGTGCAGAGTGGTTCAGAAAGGGGGCAGGGTCTACATCAATGTCTCAGCAATTCTGCTCTGGGGAACTTAATTGTGGCAAGAGTAGGGGTGTTTGGCCCCTAATGACCCTCAGCAACCAAGGGAACTTTATCCCCCAACGGTAAACAACCTTTACAACGCAACTTTTACCACGCAGTGGCTTTACGAAGCAACGTTTACAACGCAAACTATTACAACGCATTGCGCTGGGGCGCTCTAGGATAGGAAATGTGTTTAATGTACTATCCAACACCTTCCCTACTATCCACGGGGACTGGAGTTGGAATAGTAAATTAAACAATTCACTATCCAGCGCCTAAAAGCACTATGCGTTGTAAAAACCGCGTTTTAAAAGCGTGCGATGTAAAGACATGCGTTGTAATGTCATACATCCTCCCCCAACCAGTACTGCGCCAGGAGACTCCTGTGCAGAGTGGTTGAGAAAGGGGATAGGGCCTCCGACTGCTTCTTAGCAATCCCGCTGTGTGGTACTTACTTGTGGCAATAATAGTGGTTCTTGGCCACCTGCAACCCTCAACAGCCAAAGAGTGTTGATCCCCAAACAGTAGTGAGTCCATAGGCTTGTTTGCGAAGTGGTTGACTAAGGAGACCGGGCCTCGAATGAGGTCCCATCAATCCCGCTGTGGCGAACTTTCTCACGGCAACAATAGGGGGTTTTGGCCCCCAAGTACCCTCAGCAGCTAAGGGGACTTCATCCTCCAACCAGTAGTGCACAAGGAGACCAGTTTTCAGAGTGGTTGGTAAAAAGGATGAGGCCTCTGATGAGATCCCAGCAATCCCACATTGGGGGACTTACTGGTGGAAACTATAGGGGTTCTGGCCCCAAGTTCCCTCAGCAGCCAAGTGCACTTAATCCCCCTACCAGTAGTGCACCAGGAGGCGTGTTTACAGAGACATTGAGAAAGGGGACAGGATCTCTGATGACGTTTCAGCAATCTGGCTTTGAGGGACTTACTTGTGACAACAATAAGGGTTTGTTGCCCCCAACAAGCCTCAGCATCCTAGGGGAATTCATCCCCCAACCAGTAGTGTGCTAGGATAAATGTTCTCACCAATCTACTTTGGGGGACTTACTGGTGAAAACAATAGGGTTTTTGGGACCCTCAGCCGCCAAGTAGACTTCATTCCTCAACCAGTAGTGCACCAGCAGGTGTGTTTGTGGAGGGTTTGAGAAAGAGGGTGGTTTCATCGACGACATCTCAGAAATCTGGCTTTGGGGACTTAATTGTGGCAGCAATAAAGGTTCTAGGCCCCCAACAACCCACAACAGACTTTATACTCCAACCAGTAGTGCCAGGAGGCCCCTGTGCAGAGTGGTTGAGAAAAGGGGTAACGCCTTTGATGGTGTCTCACCAATCCAGCCGTGAGGGACTTACTTATAGCAACAATAATAGTTGGCCCACAATGACCCACAGCTGCCAAGGGGATTTTATCCCCAATCCAGTAGTGCGCCAGGAGGGCCCTGTCCAGAGTGGTTGTTAAAGAGGGTGGGGCCAATCTGCACAGCGGCCTCCTGGCAAACTACTGGCTGGAGATTAATTCACCTTGGCTGCTGAGGGTTTATAAGGGCCAAGAACCCCTATTGTTGCCACACGTAAGTCCACCACAGCAGGATTGCTGAGATGTCATGGGAGGCCCCACCCTGTTTCTCAATCACTCTGCACAGGTGCTTCCTAGTGCAATACTGGTTGGGAGATAAAGTCCCCTTGGCTGCCAAGGGTCATGGGTGCCAAGAACCCCTATTGTTTCCACCAGTAAGTCCCCCAAAGCCGGATTGCTGAGACCTCATTTGATGCCACGCACCCTTTCTCAACTACTCTGCAAACACGTCGCCTGGCGCACTACTTGTTGGGGAATGAAGTCCCCTTGGCTGCTGAGAGTCCTTGGGGGCAAATAACCCCTATTGTTGCCACAAGTAAGTTCCCCACAGCAGGACTGATGAGACCTCATTTGAGGCCCATCCCCTTTTATAACCACTGTGCACAGGTGGCTCCTGGTGCACTACTGGTTGAGGGAAGATTGTCCCCTTGGCTACTGAGGGTCTTTGGGGGCCAAGAACCCCTGTTGTTTCCACAAGTGTGTCCCCCAAAGCAAGAATGCTGAGACCTCATCAGAGACCACACCCGCTTTAACATCCACTCTGCAAACACATCTCTCGGGAGATGAAGTGCCCTTTGCTGCTGAACATCCTTGGAGCCAAGAACCTCTATTTTTTTCCATAAATATGTCCCCAGCAGTGGACTTTCTGAGACCTCATCGGAGCCCCACCATCTTGTTCAACCACTGTGCAAACACGCTTCCTGGCTCACTATTGGTTGACAGTGATCTCCCCTTAGCTGCGGAGTCTCATAGGGGCAAGACCCCTACTGTTGCCACAAGTAAGTCCCCCAGAGTCGGATTACTGAAAAGTTGTTTGAGGCCCTGCCCATTTTCCTAACAATGCTGCACAGGGTTCTCCTGGCACACTACTGGTTGGGAGATGAAGTCCCCTTGGCAACAGATGGTCATCAGGGGCCAAGAACCCCTATTGTTGCTACAAGTGTCCCAAATCCAGAATGGTGAAAAACCTCTCCCTTTCTTAACCTCTCTACAAACATGCCCCCTAACGCACTACTGATTGGAGGATGAAGTCCACTTGGATGCTGAGGGTCCTTGGGGGCCCAGAACCCCTATTGTTACCACCAGTAAATCCCCCAAAGTTGGATTACTGGGACCTTAACTGAGGCCTCGACCCCTTTATTAATCACTCTACAAATACGTCTCCTGGTGCCCTACAGGTTGGAGGATGAAGTCCCCTTTGGTGCTCAGGGGCCTTGGAGACAAGAACCCTATTGTTGCCACAAGTGAGTCACCCATAGCAGGATTGCTGAGATGTTGTCCGAAGCCCTGACCCCTTTCTCAACCACTCTACTCAGGGGTCTCCTGGTACACTACTGGTTGGAGAAACCCATATCGTTGCACCAAATAAGTCCCCCACATCGGGATTGCTGAGATGTCATCGGAGGCCCACTCCCTTTCGTAACCACTCTGTACAGGTGCCTCCTGGTGAACTACTGGTACGGGGAACCCGTATTATTTCAACAAGTAAGTCCCCCACAATAGATTTGCTGAAAGGTAATGGGAGGCCCCGCTCCCTTACTCAATCATCTATGCACGGGCTCCTAGAACACTACTGGTTAGGCTGCTGAAGGTTGTTGGGGGCCAAGAACCCATATTGTTGCCACAAGTAAGTTTCTGACAGCCAGATTGCTGAGATGTCATCTGAGGTCCCACCCCATTTCTCAACCACTCTGCAGAGGCACCTTCTGGCACACTTCTGGTTGGTGGTTGAAGTCCCCTTGGCTACTGAGGGTTTTTGTGGGCCAAGAACCCCTATTGGTGCCACACGTAAATCCACCATAGCCGATTGCTGAGACGCCAGGGATTATGGCACCCCATCTGTCATGTACCTACTCAGTGCTGTGGAAAAAAAGATTTTTGGCCCTCAGAATGGGTGAATGGCCATTCCTGTATCATTTGCCAAGATGGCGCTGTGCAAATTCCAACGTAACGTGCAGGGGCTGCGGTAGTAGCACAGAAACAATCAAGCATGTGGTTTGTCTATGTCCTGCAGTCCATGACGATTGAAAGATTTTGTTAAAGAGCGAATGGAACAAACTTGGCATTCACACGTGCCGGCTTAATATCCAGTTCACCAAGTTCGTCACAGGAACAGAATTTTTTTTTACAAACAGTGAGAACCAGCAAGTCATCAACAGGTAATTATTAAAGAACAGATTAAGCCCTACATTGTTCTACTGATTCGCACACTCCTCCGCACCACTCAAGAGTAGCAGACTACGGCCTCTGGTGTACGGACTATCTTGCTTCCCTGTGTATCCCTGGAAAGTTCAAATTATCGTATTTAGGGATTCTATTATATAAATGGATTTGCATTAGCAGGAACTTGGCCACCAATATGGAATTACATTATTAGCGTTATTAATTATTGCCTTTTAATAACTAATTCCGCTCGTGGCCCTAGCAGAATCAGAATGGATAATTGCAGTTTTTAACTGTCTTTTAATGACTTTAAAAAATATATATATATAAGAAGGTCATTCTGTCCAGACGAGTTAATATTTTTTATTATGACAAAAATAGGTTTCTAGGATTTAAAATAATTTTCTGATGAACTGTATCTTTTTACTCGTTGTGATGGTACAACTGTAAATATCTTAATAACCATTCTTGATATACGTTTTTTAATATGGAGGCATGTTCACCATTGTAATGATTTTTATTAATCAAACAATAAAGTATTTCTTCTTCTCCGTAGCAGAAAATGCCCCCTTTCCCAACCTCTCTGCAAACACACTTCCTGGCACACTTGGTTGGGTGATGAAGTTCATTTGGATGCTGAGGGTCATTGGGGATCCAGAACCCTGATTGTTTCCACCAGCAATTCCACCAAAGTGACCTCATCAGAGGCTTCTCCCCCTTTATCAACCACTCTGCAAACACATCTCCTGGCACACTACTGTTTGGGGGATATAGTCCCCTCAGCTGCTGAGGGTCCTTGGGGGCCAACAAACTCTATTGTTGCCACAAGTCAATCCCCCACAAGTGGGATTGCTGAGACCTCATCAGAGCCCTCACCCCCTTATTCAACCACTTTTCAAACATGCCTCCCAGCTTACTACTGGTTGGGGGCCCCTATTGTTGCCACAAGTAAGTCCCCCACAAGCAGGATTGATGAGATGTCGTTGGAGGCCTTATACCCTTTCTCAACCACTCTGCACAGGGGTCTTCTAGCGACACTACTAGTTGTGGCATGAAGTCCCCTTGGCTACTGAGGTGCGTTGGGGCCATAAACCCCTATTGTTCTGACAGAGAATTGTCCCACAGCCTGATTGCTGAGATGCCATCGGAGGCCCAGCCACATTTCTTAACCACTCTGCAAAGAGCCTTCTGGTGCACTACAGGTTGCGAGCCTTGGTCGTTCACTCTCCATCGTGCTCACCTATGGCACAAACAAATTTCATGCCATTGTGGAATGCGGAGTTTATCAGTAACTCTGCGTTTTCGGGGACACAGATTTGCCAAATTCTGCACAATCTGCAAGCAGAATGGAATTTTATGCTCAGACCTAGTTACCATTCACGGATCCTCTCAGAAACTCATTTACCCACTCACAGATTCACTTAGAAACTCGCACACCCACTCACTCACCCACTCAGAGACTCCCACAACCACTAGCCTACCTATACATCTACTCACACACCCACTCTCAAAAGTTACAGGTTACAGTTAGGTAATACAAATTAAAATACCTTTCCAATTTACAGGGAAAACCAAATGTAACAGGGATGTTATAGGTAGGAAATAGAATTTAAAAAAAATATAGAAATTCACTGAAAAAAAACAAAGGTTACTGGGACATCATAGTTAGGAAATAACATTTAAAAACCTTTTAAATTCATTGGAAAGCTCAAGGTTTACAGGGACATTATAGTTAGGCTCACATTTTACTCATACTAAACCAATCAGCAGTTATAGTTACCTGAGATGACTATACCTTAGGAGTTCAAAATGAATTGCTTATAACCTCACATATTACGTCACTCATGACATGGTCAGTGACATCACTGATAACATTACTAATTACCCCCCTTCTTACCACTGTTTGCCCGGGCGGCTGCTTTGCAGCAGGGATCCAAGCCCCACCCTCCGATGATGGCTGGCTGCCGCTGCTGCTGCTAGCGTTTCGGCGTCCGGCGTCCAGGATCGGTTAGCGGTTTACAGGCTCGGAATATTTGCTGAAGAGTGTCACGAGCCACGACTTTACAGGCTGCTCTGGAAACGCTTTTTGCTGGGTTTTTGAAGATGCCGAAGTCCAGGAAAACTGCTACTATCGAGCTGGCAGGTGAGAGCAGAGGAGACGGAGAGAGAGGCTGAGCATGCGGCGGCTCTTTACAGGAGCAGTCGGGTCAGATAAAATCAAACCAAGCGAAACTGCAGAAAAACTTTTGGTAGCGCTGGAGTGTGGTTTTCTTTCCCCCTTCTTGGATCAGACTTTGTTTCTTTTTAGACTTTGATTGATTCTGGGGGCAGCAGGGAAACTTACCGCCGTGACGGGAACGGCCCAGATTAGTAACCGGCAGCACACCAGCTCCAGCGCTCCACCAACCCCCAGCGCTTAGCACGCCGTGAGGTGAACGGCCAGCGAGAACCACAACTCCCAGGCGCCCCAGTGGCAGAGGCGCACCTGGGACATCAACACAGCGCCTGGAGGCGCCAACAAAGAGCGGGCAGAGGAGGACGGGACGGGCCACATCGCTAACGTCCTGACAACGAACAGTAAGAGATTTGACCCTTCTATCAAATACTGGTTTAAAATTAGACATCATAACAGTACAGCCACCCATTCTACCTCCACAGGCTACATGGGGAAACGAAAATTGATGGAGGGGGAAATGGGTCAGAAAATGTTCAAAAGCTTCGTAAGAAGAAAAGATTAGGCAAAAGGGCGAATTACTCTGCCACTAGGGATGTAATTGACCGCATCGATACACTTGTGGAGGAGTGGAGGGAAATCCTCGACACTAATCAAACTGTGTATCAATAGTTAGATAAGGCTGGGGACAACCCGGCCAGAACCAACGTCTCCAATGAGCTACCAAAAATACCGGCTATGTTTAAAGCCAAACGGAAGCAGAAAACTCAGGAAAATCTAGAAAACCTTCTAGAGGTATGCCCTAATGAGTTGAGCGAAACTCCTACTCCTGTGGCAGGGTCTAACCTTGGTGATCCTGAGTGTGACATTGAACAAACTACAATAGCTCCTCACATTCTTCTAGGTAACAGGTTTGCAGTTTTAACAGAGGTTCATAATGAGCCTCCTCCTTCCAACAAAAACTCCTGTGTCAGGGACAAGTCATCACCCATGGATATTGGTACTCTATCCAATTTGGTTATCTTATTAAAAGATGAAATAGAGGCACTGAGGTCATTAAGTGTTAACCTAACCACTCAGTTTTGTGAGAAAGATATGGCTATATTACATCCAGAAACCAAAGTGGGGCAGCCAATTTGTAATCCAATCCCTGTGAGAATTGACGATGTTAGTAAAGCACCCCAAGGTAGATGGGAAAATCAATCTTGCAACAAGCCAATGGGGAAAGTAACTGATTTAAACAACAGAAACTCTGTGCAGAAAGGGAGGGACA
The DNA here is from genome assembly GCF_964261635.1 of Lissotriton helveticus. Taxonomy (NCBI): domain Eukaryota; kingdom Metazoa; phylum Chordata; class Amphibia; order Caudata; family Salamandridae; genus Lissotriton; species Lissotriton helveticus. The sequence continues at coordinate 250,675,717 of NC_136072.1, forward strand.
ATGGCCCACCTCCCCGAAGCCTTAAAAGCAAGGGGAAAGGTTTATTATCTACCGAACGGTCAAGAGGACAGTTGCGCCCCAATTAACCTCACCCAATATGACTGATGGTTTACTAACCCAAGGGGCAGGAATTAAAATGAATCGTCACTACAAATCTGACCCTACTAAAAACAAAAATATCATATATATGACTAACGTTCCAAAATTAATAAATACAATATATGGAAACAGAGAACACCCGGATTCTCTGACTAACAAAGCCATTCATTGGCTGCGCTATGTCAGAGGATGCCGTTCGGTGATCAGGGAAGACATCGTAGAGGCAAGAAGATTGAGCCGCCCTGATCTAGTCAGTGACTCTATAGAGTTAACATTGAAATCCCCTTTTCTTGCAGAAAATCTTTTTATCTTGGAATTTAGATGTGGTGGTCCTTCGCAAACCCAGATACAGCTAAGGAAAACATGCCCCCATACTGTAATGCCCATCCCTGTTATTCCTGAACGTATGAGAGGGAAGGCTGATTCTGGCCTAAACGACATCGATTGACAACCATCACTCCACCAGCCAGTTGCTAGTGGGACAGAAAGGGCACCTGCTGGAAATGAATGTACGATCCCACTGAGAAAAAATGAGGTTTTTGGGCCTGAATTGAGTGTCGCCTACCCTGATAGCCTACATTTGCAGCCAGCCGTTGAGAGTGTACATTTCTACCCCTTCACCGACGACAAAAGGTTAAAAAGGGATGTGCCCCCTTCAGCCAGGGACAATCTTGAGTTTGTGTCCACGAACAAGAATGTTATCCACTCTAACCACCACATTGACTTACAAAGTATGGTCGTTCAAGATCTACCAGTGGTGATTGAGGCTGCTCCTCTACCCAAGCCCCTGGATTGCAATAAGGATATTGGGGGGAAACTTCTCTCATGGAACATTGCTGGACTTACCTCAAAACTTGACTCGGGTGATTGGGTTTCTTTTATGAATTCTTTTGATTTGTGTATATTCCAGGAAACTTGGTGCTGTGATCCATCTTTTGCACAAGGCTATCTGAATTACTCGGTGCCTGCACTAAAGGGTCTCAAGGGGAGACCTATGGGTGGTCTTACCATTTGGGTCCGCCAGTCATTGAAACTGATCGTTAAAGTAATCGACACTAGCCACAACGACATTCAACTAATCAGATTGACCTCGGATACTTTGGGTCTGATTGACATCTACAATGTACATGTAAGGAGCTCCAGGGGTGGGAGGCTAGAGGTTTTAGCGGCCTTGGGTTCCCTACTTGAGAATTACTCCCAAGACAAAAACATTATCATTGCAGGTGATTTCAATCGAACATTTGAACCCCTAGCCACAGATGAGAACTTTCTTGATGAGGATGTGGATTGGCAATGGGGTGTGCCCAAATTAGGTGGTTTAAATGCTATGTGTCTTGAAAAAGGTCTAAGAGCACTAAACGGGAGGACCTTAAGTGATAAGCATGGGGAAATGACGTTTGATAACGGGCGGCATAGAAGTCAAATTGATTATGTACTATGTAGCCTGGAGCTCTGGCCGCTAGTATGTGATATGGAGGTTGTGGGAAGGTGTGAAAGTGATCATGACCCTCTGTGTATAGAACACAAATGGTGGGCATCTTCTAACGGGTCCTTAGGTACCATTTCCTCTACCGCACCTCTGATCGTCCCCTCGAATGACATGCGAAGGTTGAGATGGACTAATGTAGTGTCCAATTTGCAGGCCATAGAGAATATTATTGCCGAGGCTGACAAGGCAATACTAGCCTTGGAAAATAACACGTCCTCTCCATCAGGTTTAGGCAGTGTGGTTGAAATCCATGAAACCCTTTTCTCTTTAATAAAGAATCATTTTCTTAAACCCGTAAAGACCAATGGGGTAAGAGCTCCCAAACATCCAGGATGGTATAATAATTCTTGTCGGGATGCACGACATGCCCTGGGGGTTGCTATAAAAGGGAAACAGGCCACTGCTATACAAACAGCCAGAAGCGAATACAAAGACACTATAACAAAGGCAAAAAAAGCTTGGGACGAGCATCACTGGTCTGAATTAAAAAGAGCTAGTGACAGAAATGATTCTAGATTGTTCTGGAATATTGTGAAGTGGGGAGGTGAGGGTTTTCCTGATCCTCCAAACAACAATGTTCCAGAAGGTGAATGGGTACATTTTTTCCAAATGCAGTATGCTGAAACAAATCAAGTCCCTACTGCATTTAACATTACTTCAACCCATTTCAAAGAAAATTCTTTCTGTCCTAAAGAGATTTTGGCTGCTCTAAATTCTGTGGCCAGCGGGCGCGCCCCTGGAATGGACGGTGTACCAGCCGACATCTTTATCAACGATAAGGAACGTTGGTGCAAATACATCTGTCTAATTATTAATGCAATTGCTAGGGGTGCGGAGGTACCGCTATCCTGGAAGGGTGCGGTAATAATACCTGTTTTTAAGAAAGGCGACCGATCCCAGCCTGGAAACTACAGGCCAATAAGCCTTATTGACACTTCCCAAAAGATAATAGGGCGTGTGATCGTGAATAGGCTACTAGACTGGGCGGAGGAAAATAATGCTTTGTCTCCCTTTCAGGCGGGCTTCCGCAGGTCCACAAGTACGGTGGACCAGGTCTTCCGTTTTAACTTGCTGCAGTGGAGGACCGTGGACCTGGGAGGGGGCAGCCTGTATGCGGCTTTTGTCGACTTGCGGGCTGCCTTCGATCTAGTTCCACGGTTCAAGCTGTGGTCTGTCTTAAAGGACTTGGGTGTACCAACTTAATTACTGACATTGGTAATGCGGCTCCATGCAGCAACATATGCTAAAATCCAGTGGGGAGGTCAGGGTAGGGTGACAGAGGATTTCCCGGTGGAAAGGGGAGTCCGGCAAGGCTGTGCAATGGCACCTACTCTTTTTACGTTATATGTTAACGGTGTGGTCTCACGTATGCTATCTGCAGAGGTAGATGCCCCTTCTTTAGCTGGCTTAAAAATGCCTATTTTAATGTTTGCAGACGACACGCTCATCCTATCAAAAACTCCGAGTGGTTTGCAGCGTGCTTTGTCTATTTTTGATTTATTCTGTAAGGAGCATGGGCTTGAGGTTAATGTTGCAAAGACAAAACTGATGATTTTTAATCCCCACCGAAGTTTCAAATCAAAAATCATTATGAATGGTCACCCTCTAGAGGTGGTGAATACTTTTACCTACCTCGGTATACATATTTCAAATAAGAATGGCTGGGGACAGCATATAGATATTGCTACACTAAGGCATGGGCAGCTATCAGGTGCTATTTGCTCTGAACATAGAAAATCTTTAACGAAACCTGTAAAGCCTGTTCTCCAGGTGTATGAAGCAAAGGCCCTAGGATCTGCACTTTATGGTGCTGAGCTCTGGGGGTTCGAGAAACTATCTTTGCTTCAATCATCGGAGAACAAGTTTCTACGGGCGATTACTGGTCTCCCTAAGAGCACTCCCTTGCTGCCCCTTAGGTATGAGCTAGGCAGAAAAGCTGTCTCAGACCTGGCCAGGCTTCGACCAATACTGTACTGGCGTAGGCTTTGGACTACTCCGGAGCTTTCTCACTACGCCATAGGGTTCTTAGACATCATTAAATTAGATACATTTCATAAAAATGAGTGGCTCAAAACGCTAAAGACAGTCTTGACTGAGCTTGGCATGAGCGCACTTTGGGCTGACCCAGCAGGAGCAACTTTTCCAACAAAAAAGGTGCTAAAAGAAATCTATTTGGAGAAGATAGCATCCCGGGCATGGGGTAGCTCTGGTCTAGGATCTATGACTAAGAGTTTCTTAGACGTTAAATTGTATCCTTCCTTGGACCTTATTGGGATATTATAGCCAGGCCTGGTGATAGAAAGCTCTTGTTTCAATTGAGAGTAGGTTCACTTCCTCTCAGATCTCTGACAGCCAGATGGGATGGTGGACTGAGTGATATATGCCCTGCGTGTGGTATGGCTAAAGAAACAACGGGCCATTTTCTATTCACTTGCCCAGCTTACTCTGACCCTAGATGTGTGTGGTTAGTACCGATGTGTAGGAATTTGGGGGCAATCAGGGGTACCATTGCGCTGCGTGTAATATGCACTAGCACTTTAACATGGATAGTAATAGCCACTGCAAAATACTTAGGATGGGCATGGTCGATTAGACAGAGACTGCTAGTCATTTGATTATTCTCTGTCTGGAATGTTTCTCTGCATCTTTTATATTCTATAAACGGTTTTTATTATAAATTGTCTTAACCTATTTAATCTTATTTTTTGTACTTTTTAAATCCATTTTAGCTTGTTCTGTACCTAAACATTGCACTGGTTTTCATTGAGTCAAAATTTGTAAATAGTATGCTTAGTGTTCGTAATAATGAATGGCAACTTTAATTGAATTTTTAATTACTGTATGTTTTGCTTTTGTGAGTGAAATCTCGAATAAAGCATACTTTGACTTGAATTACTAATTACATCTCAAATGACATCATTGGTGGCATCATCCAAACAACCAATCACACACACCCATGCACATCCCTATACAACTTCTCACATACCTATTCAGCGACCCACAAAACCACTTACATACCCATTCACAGACCCATACAAGTACTCACACAACCACTCACTCAACCATAGAACAACTCACACATCCACTCACTCACTTACACAGGCACTCACATACCCCCTCACTCTCTCAAACAGCCACTCACACAACCACTCAATCACCCATACCGCTACTCATACAACCAGTCACTCACCTATAGACACGGACAAAGCCACACATCTACCCACACAACTACTCACACACCCATTTATTCACCTATATAGCCACTCACATACCCACTCACTCACCCATATAGCCTGTCAACACAGCCATTCACTCGACCACACAAGCACTCAGACACACACACTCACACACCCACATAACCACTTAAATGCCCATTCATAAATCCATATATACACACACATCGAATCTCTCACCTGAAACACTCTGCAATACAGCCACTCAAACACCAAGTCAGGTAACCAAACACCAATTCAGTCACCCATACAGTCACTTACACACACTATCACTCACTCATAAAGCCATTCAGACACCCACTCACTCACCTATACAGTCCCTCAGTCACCCACTCACCTATCCATATAGCCACTTAAACACTCAATCATTCACCAATACAGCCACTGGCTTAGCTACTCACTCATCCACACAGCTACTTACACACCCATGTATACACATGTATAGCCACTCACACACCCACTCACACCCCAATACAGCCAGTCAGACACTCACTCACACACGGATATACAAAGTCACACAACCACTCACATAGTATGTTAGAAATAGTATCACTCATTAGTTGTACACCTAGTATACTAATTTAACTTTTGCAGTAGCGTATTATATATGTTTAAAAACATAAACTCCTAGAAAAAAATGAATACTCACTGGATAATGGCATCAGTGATGTCACTACCCATGTCATGACTGATGTAATATGTGAGGTCATAAACAGAGCATTGTAGGGGTTTAAGTTTTAGTTAGCTATAATTGCTGAATTTCTCTGGTTTTGCATGACTGAAATGTGAGCCTAACTATAATGTCCTTGCAACCTTTGTGTTTTTAAATATAGATAGATACATATAATATTAACAGTAAATTAAAAAATATCAAGCATACCTATAACCAACAAGTGTGTAACTTAATGTAAATGTTAAAATAAACCTATACATTTCTTTACTTAATTCTTCAAACTAAATAGACAAATACTATATTTATATGTATATGTGTGTGTGTGTGTGTGTGTGTGTGTGTGTGTGTTTATATATATAAATATAAACATTAAAAATAATAACACTATTTTAACATTTTAAAAATGGTATATATTGTATAAAGTATACATTTCAAATTGTATATTAAAAAGTCTGTGTTCATTAAATTACTGCAATTAATATATAACAAATCAAATAGAAATATTTTTCTAAAAATAATATAAACATTTAAAAAAAACATAGAAAATAAAAGGTAAGAAAATTAAATATCAATATAAAGATAATTAATATAAATTCAGTTTAACCAACATTAGTGAAGTGTTGGACTTTAGAGAGGTTGAATTTACTATTCTCACTCCGATTTTAGTAGCAGTATGGAAGGCATTAGACTTCGGGGGCATTAGGTTTACGAGCCCCACTCCAATCATATAAATAGTAGGGACACCATACATATTGGAGGGGTTACGTTTACTATTCCCACTCCAGCCAAAACAACAGTCGGGAAAGCATTGGACTTCAAAGGGGTTCGATTTAAAATTCCCACTTCGCTACAGTAGGGAAAGTATTGATATTCAGAGTGGTTAGATTTACTATTCTGACTCCATTGTATTCACCTGTAGGGAAAAAGTTGGCTTTGGGCGGTTAGAATTACTATTCAAACTCCAGTCTATGTAACAGGAGAGAAAGACTTTGGAGAGGGCTAGAAGTACCATTCCCACTCCAGACTAAACAGTAGTGTAGCAGTGACTACAGAATGGTTAAATGTACTATTCTCAGTACATTCTAAGCAACATTAAGGAAGTTGTTGGATTTCAGAGGGGTTAGATTTACTATTGCCACCCCAGCCTAAGCAATTATAGGAACAGAGTTGAACTTTGACAGGATTAGATTAACCATTTCCAGTCCAAGTAACAGTAGGGAAAGTGTTGGACTTTAGAGGGGTTCGATTAACTTTTGGCACTCCAATTTAATCAACAGTAGGGAAAGTGTTGGACCTCAGAGAGGTTAGATTTATTATTCCACCTTCAATCTAGCAACAGTAGGGAACGTGTTGGACTTCAGAGGGGTTATATTTTCTATTGCACTCTAATGTATGCAACAGTAGGGAAAGTGTTGGACTTCAGAAGGGTTAAATATATATCATTCCCACTCCATCCTAAGCAACAGTAGGGAAAGTGTTGGACTTCATACAGGTTAGATTTACTATTGTCACTTCAGTATATACAACAGTAGGGAATGTGATGGACTTTGAATTGGTTAGATTTGCTATTCCCTGTACAAACTAAGTAAAATTATGAAAATGTGTTACTGTTCTCATACCTACAGTAGGTAAGGTGTTGAACTTCAGAAGGATCACAAACACAATTATTTTTAACTATATCTACATTAAAATATTACATAAGGAAAACAAAAATAATTAAAGAAATAATGCATAATATAATTTACAAATGTTATTATTAAAACAATGTACCAATATATTAATTAATTATTTTGATAAAACAAATTATTTAATAATATTAGTCAATAACTATTTAATTTGCAATAAAAAGTAATTAACATATGAGTTTAATTGATTTCGTTTTCCTTAACTGCTCCCCATTCAGCTGCAAATACAACAACCTGCTGCTAAACTACAAATTACTAACATAATTAAAAAATATATATATTCATTACAATCAGCAAATTAAACTTAAATAAATGAAATAAAAATAAACAATTTACATAACTATTAATAAAATAAATATTTAATGAACAATAAAAAATAACATTAAAATAATGTAATTCTATTTTAATTAAATTCCCGCCCTACTCCCTAAACCCAAAAATCAGCTCCCACATTGTGAATGACTAATTACATTAAAAACCACAAATTACACTTTCGAAATTAAAATTTACATTTTTAAAAATTAGCAACAATTATAATAAAAATACTAACACCTAAAATGAATGCACTCACTAATACATATTTAATCAATACAAAAACTCTAATTATTACAACCATATCCATTGAAATTAAATTCAAGAGATTCTTACAAACAATGATATATATTCAAAATATAAATATATATTCTACCTTAGATATTCTGTTCCACAATATTTTGGTAGTCATCATATTTTTGACACAAAATTAATGTCACACAATATATTGTATACAATATTTGGGTCAGTCCCCTCAACCATCATAAAGGCAGCTTGTCTCCGAACTGTGTAAATGTAATCTCTCTCTCGCATAGTGGCCTTTAAGTCCACACCCTGCTGTGCTGTATTGCTTGCTGTGACTGCATTAACATTAGAGGTGTGGGCAGTTGCCTCCTCATGCTCCTTACCTCTTCCCATTTTTTCTCTGATGTGCTTTCCCACTCTCCCGTTCTCTCACTTGCCACCTCTCGTGCCCAGCCCCACCAATCCATGACTCTAATCTCCCTTCCACACCTATTTAGTGGCAGTTGAAGCATGGACCACCCTTTAAGTACGAGCTTCCTGGCACCTACCTAGGACTTACTTGAGCCTGTTTGTCTGACCAGGCAAGACCCGCGCGGACCCTGCTACTGTGCCAGTGAGGCTCCCTGCCTCCTCCCATGCTGCTTCTCTCTGCTGTCACTCTCTCTCTCTCACCCCTCACTCCTGCTCGACTCTCTTTATCCCTCCCATTTTGACTGCCTGCCTTTGCTTCGTTTGTCTGTTTTTTATGCTTCAGGGAGCTCATCTTGTATTTACCTGCTGTTGCTTTGCTTACCGGGACACCCACCAGTGCCTGAACTAGGTTTTCTTGCCGCCTACGCCTGATCAGGAGCCACAAGCAGAGGGGGACACCATTTCCCGGCAGCCCTATCGGCACGCTTGCCACAACATTCATCAGACACGACAGGAGGCACTTAAAGCAAGGCCAGGGCTCCCGGTGCACGGGACGTGCGCAGGCATGCCCGGGTTGTGCCTGGGCCAAGGACGGGCCTGTCTGCGCCCGTCTTAGACCGAATGAGACCGGGCTGGGCCAACTCCCTAAAAACTTTGCTTCCAGGACAATCTATAACTTTGTGATGAAGCACCATTTCTAATTTGCTCTTTCCCCTGTTATTGTTCTTGTATTTTTACCATGAGTAAGTGAAAACTAGGTGTAGGACAGGGTGTCGCTGGGATACTTGATGCTTTTTTATTGCTTTTTTATTGACGGCCAAGCCAGCACTTATCCATGAGATTAAACTTACAGAACACAGATTATCTTTAGAGCCCTTGCCCTCACAGTCTAGACTTGCCACTGTTGAACCTTTTACGCAAGAAGTATTGAAATGTCCTCTCCTCAGATTAGCCTGATACATCACCCAGAGTCGGAGAAAGAAATAACCTATATTGTCTAGCTCGGATGAATCTCAGCTAAGGCTTACACCTACCTTTGTGAAAAGTAAGATTTTTTTACCCAGAAATATCCCTACTTTTCCTCATTTATTATGTTTGTTGGACAGTGATACAGGTAGAATTGATGTCTTTGTCCCTGTTCTACAGATCTGGAAGTGACTAATTAATGCCAATGTGATCTCATAGGTCTCCCCATTGTTGTCTCATATTGTTGGATGCAAAAAAGTGTACTCATTGTGTCACAGTGATGTACCATAATAAATAACCTCCCCTATATCCCCTGACCAAGAACGCAGATCTGATAGGCCTAATGTAATTACTAGAGGCCGGAAAGCTATATTGAGTCCTCAAACTATCAACAAACCCCAAACCAAAAGAAGGAAGGATCGAGGACCTCAGAAACAGATTAAATCTGGCCCAAATTCAACCGAGAGGAAGCCCAGACCCTCCTCTAATGATAAAGCTCTTCATAAGGGGTCCTCTACATCTGCTGTATATACTGTGATGGAAAGGACACCTGATTGTGGACAAGAGGAAGATTACTGGGGCAGATTAGAGACTTTGGTGTCAGTATTATTGGATCCGATATTACAAAAAATAACTTTGGTGGAATCTAGATTAACAAAACTGGAGGAACTTGTTATTAGTAAACCCCCAGCCCATTTGGCCTCTTGTCAAAGCACTGGATTGGATACTATATGTAACAGGGGGATGGATAAGCGGGCCGATCAAGCTGAAAGTAGCTTTAATAACGGGCAGGCTCAAAGCTTAACTACTAATGTAACTACTTTATCTAATACTATCCCTAGTATAGTTAATCCCCCACTCGGTCTGGGCATCCATCCCTTAAAGCAGGACCCCCCCCCAGTAAATCATCAACGCCACTCACAATGTAGAGTCGACCTTAACATGCCATGTGTCAACAGAGCAGATGGCCCACCAGGCACTATAAAGAACAATACACATGTGGACGGAGGGAGAGGCTTAAATACCCAAGAGTATCAGAAATCCACTTAGGGTCACTCAGGGAGTAGGCAGCCTAGATATTTGGTCCCAGTGAGTAACCGATTTAATATTTTGAACCCACTTGAAGAGATAGACTGACTGACCATGGGGATTGCTGGTCTTTATGGGTGCCCGTCGGGTATTGCACCGCCGAACTGATGAGGAGCGAGCCCATATGATGAAGCATGACACCTAGCTTGCTGGGTGTGTGCGGACTCTAGTTCTGACAGAGGGAATCCCCCTCCCTTGTGCCTTCACTCACTTTGTTTTCAACTGTCGTTAGCGTTTTTCCTCTCTGGGGAACAGTGTACTCTCTGTTGTTAGATTGTATCCAGGGCACGTACACCGGACCCCTTTAAAAAGCCCTCCCTGTCCCTCCTGTTGTTAGAATCGTTCGGCACGGGTAACCCCCGTGGGGCATTTTTGCATAGGTTACCAATAGGTATAACTTATACTGGCTAGCCCAAAGGGTAATACCTGTACGAGGTATTCCCTTTACTCTATTCCCCTCACTCCCAACTAGTATTACATTGTTTACAGTTGGCTTGACTAGCCTCTCTATGGAGGATGTTCCTGGGCTTAGCTTCAATGAAGAAGCAATAGCCGATATCCTGAAAACAGCCCCATCCCTGCTGGGTCTAGGTGGGGCTGACATCTCGGGTAGCCTGACCGATGACTGGACAACAATAACACAATTGAAGAAAGATTGGCTGAGGATTACTGTACATGGTGCACTTATGACGGAACACCTGCAGGCCAATATCGCACCACGGGGCCTCATTGTCAATATACTGCCTAGGATTTTCCTGGAAGATGCACCTTTCAAAAGAGACTGGTGCCAGGTATCCTGGAAATGTACCAAGGACCTGTTATTCCTAATAATTAATACAGCCAAAAGACTGGCTGACGCCCTTTTGGTCAGGATACAAGCAGCAGAAGCAGCTTTAAAATCCTCTATGCCCAAAAAACAGCTTTTTCCAACAAACTGACGGAAATTCATAATGAGATCACTGAGAATAAGGAATTCCTGTTAAAACAAAAAATCACTAAGCTACAGAAAGATGTGGCTAAATTTGATAAGGAGAAGGTTTACCCCTACCTTAAGGATGACTACAACTCATCCAAAAACAGCTACTTCTCAGACGATAGTTCTGATAATGCAAGTAGAAGGGGGTCATCAAACTGCGACTCCAGCACAGGTAGTGGGGGAAATCCTAACCAACTGAGACCTTACTTCCAACCCTACTCTAACTTTGAGAATGAGCCAATGTTCCATGGCCCCATGCCACTGCCGTGGCAGTATCCAATGTACCCCCAGGGACCGCCTCAGTACTATCCCATGAATAACCCCCCTTTTTTAAGCAGAGGCTGGGGCAAAGGAAGAGGGAGAAGAAGAGGAGCTCAGAAAGGGGTACACTGGGAAGACCAAACTCCACAAATAGTCGAGACCAGGAGCATGAGAGGAGGAAGGAGGCCTTAGTCGTCAACCTCTCTAACAGGTCCTTCACGACTACTGAGAAGTCAGTACTGGAAAAAGGCCTGGGATTTGTACCCACCCCGATCCCAGACAAATTTAATGAGATGTGCGAACTGAAACAATTTTTCAGGAAGGTGCGCCTCAAGGCATTCTTCCAGGATGAAGTGCCATGTGAGCAGTCTGATACAGGACTCCACAATCCCTTGACATTCACACCGAGCAACAATATGGTTCCTCCAGAAATACTGATGTTTGAAAATGCAGTACTCAAGGACTTGACTAACATCTCTAGACCCGACCAATCCCAAAATCTATCGAAGGCTGAAAGAGAGGCAGCCAAATTCTAGCAGACGACCAAACCATTACTATTAAGCAAGCAGATAAGGGGGGAGCTATTACGATAGAGAGTGCAGACGCCAATTGGGTAACACTAGTCACTACACCCCCCTTACAGTGAACCCCACACCTAGACTTGCTGCAACAATAGCTTCAATGGTTTTTGAAGCAGAGACAAACAAGTAGATCAGTCATAAAGAAGCAGCTTTCCTCTTGACCAAGGATCACAAAATTCCATTCTTCTACACCCTCCCAAAGATACATAAAAATACCTCCCCTGTTCCAGGGAGACCAATCGTATCTGCGATAGGGTCCCTACTCGAACCCCTCTCTAAGTTTTGTGATTTTTTTTCTTCCAACCACTCGTGAAGAAAATACCCTCCTACATCCTGGACACCACAGACATTCTACGTCTAATAGATAACATCGAGGGGAGAACTGGGGTGGACTTACTGGTGACCCTAGATGTGGAAGCGCTATATACGAACATCCCTCAGCGCTCCACTCTAGAGGCCATTGAGTCTGACCTCTTGGCTGAGGATTGGACATCCCCTACACCTATTTCATTCATTATGAACTGTGCCACAATAGCCCTTACGGAGAACTTCTTCGAGTACAACACCTTCCTCTTCCATCGGGTATTGCACCGCCGACCCAATGAGGAGCGAGCCCATATGATGAAGCTTGACACCTAGCTTGCTGGGTGTGTGAGGACTCTAGTTCCGACAAAGGGAATCCCCCTCCCTTGTACCTTCACTCACTTTGTTTTCAACTGTCGTTAGAGTTTTTTCCTCTCTGGGGAACAGTCTACCCTCTTTTGTTAGATTGCTGGTCACCCCACTGTTAGTTTTGGCTTACATGATGAAAAGGACGATCATGCTAGTTTACAGAATAGTCATTCTGGCCTGGCTCACAGAGAGAGAGACAAATGCCTGCCCTCCCCTGCTTCAAGGGAGCTGAGGGAAGCAGGTTTAGGTATAACTAACTTAAACCCGGACAACCCAATTGAACCCCTAGAACATCTAGGCATAGAACACGCAAACAACAATATAGACGGGGTGCCATCTAGGAATGTAGCCATAACTAATGTTGTACCTACTAGTAACACATCACTTTGTTAAATTGTCTCATGGAATATCAATGGCATACGTTCCAAACTGAATAACTCTATGTGGTGGGATTTTATATAAAAATGTAAGATATTATGCCTCCAGGAAACATGGTCTAAGGAAGTGTATCATTTAGATGAGTTTAGGACTTATCATACGCCTGCTGTAGATGGGGTGAGCGGAAGGGCTAAAGGTGGGTTGTGCACGTACATATTAAGTAGTCTAAATGTAAAAAAGATAACGATGCCTGTAAATGTAGTCTATTATCAAACGATTGTTATTCATGTAGATGTAAAACATTTTATTGCTCTAGCTAATTTTTATAATAATATTCCTCCAGATAAAGCTGTGGCTACTGTCAAAAAATTGACTAGGGATTTGAAGTCTGTTAGTAAAAATAAGTCCAAAGATACTGTGTTAGTTCTGGCAGGGGATTTTAATTGTGCACTGTGACCCAATGCAGGTGATAACTTATGTGGTCTCTTAAATAAAGAAGGGACAAATAATTCCAATTTTTGGCACTCCGTGCTGGGAGAGTTGTTTAATGAATTAATCTATAGTTTTGAATTGGGTTTTGTGAATGAACTATGCCCATTGCTTGCCCCTATGCCATGGACTTTCAATGGCAGAGGCTTATATTCTATAATAGATTGTATTCTAATATTGAATAGCAATGCGCATAGTCTTCACTTATTCGCTGTTGGTGACATCCCTCTGAGTGATCATTTTCCCCTCTGTCTCTCTGCTCTACTAATATCAGGTGAACATACTAGTCCAGGTAAAGCTGAACAGTTGTTAGAAAACATAGCATTTGGGAAAACAAATGGATACTCTTTGCGCTGGTCAATGGTAGATCCAGACGCGATTACTAAGGCCCTGGTTGATAAATGCAATTCCGCCTTCGAGATATGTCTGAGTGAAACAGCTGCCCCAGACAGTATTTTATTCTCTTTTAAGTTGATAACTAATGCAGTAAGAAAATCTTTATTAATGCGGAAATGCTGTAAGGGTCAATGACCCGGATGGTTTGATTCTGGGTGTACTTTAGCATACTCTGAGTTAAAAGATGTTTTACATGAGACTCCGAGAAATTTGGTCAGAGTGAGGCAAGCTAGAACTGATTATAAGCGAGCCATTAGAAACAGGAAAATATTTTGAAAAATGAAGCCTGGGAGGCCCTACATAAAGCATCTGCACAGAAAGATAACTTGGCGTTCTGGAAGGCGGTTAAAGGAAGGAGGGAGAAGGAAGGAAGGAGGACCGTCTATTGAAATTGTCATTACTGAAGGACAATGGATCAAACACTTTTCCAAACTATATAATGGTGAGGCTATTTTTGATGTGACAGGGAGTAATGTTGAAGAGGAATACATTTTGGTACCATCGCTCCACAAACACTTCCCTGTGGGGGAGAATAATTATCCAGGTAATTGCTGCACCCCTTTTTTATCTACTTGGGTGGAATCCACTATAGTTCCAATTTTTTAAAAGGACGATCGGCAGGATCCAGGTTGTTATAGATCTATCTCTTTATTGGATAATATGACAAAAATAGTAGGACGCAAATTATTAGAATGTCCACAGGACTGGGCTGAGGACAATTCGGTTTGTCCGATTTACAATATGGTTTTCGTGCAGGTCTGGGACGGTAGAGCAGAGCTTAAATCTTTCAATTCTAGTGGGCAAATACACTCAGGCAAAGCAGGGAAAGATATTCTTAGCATTTATGAACCTCACAGCAGACTTTTACTGCCTGATTCACAGTAAGCTCTGGTCAACATTAGAAGCTATGGGGGTTGATGTTCAGATTATTTATTTCTTAAAGTGTTTTTATACTGATACGAAGGCTCATGTACGCTGTGGCCTAAAGGGTGAGTGCTCGGCCCCGTTTCCAATAAGGAGGGGGATCAGGCAAGGATGTGTCCTGGCCCCTTTTCATTTCAATCTTCATATTAATGGTCTGGGCGAGGCACTTCTGAAAGATAATCAAGACTTTCCCCAAGTAGTTGGATGTCCAATACCAGCCCTTTTATATGCAGATGATGCGTGTATTGATGTTTCGTACACAAGTAGCCCTACAGAAGATTTTAGATACTTTTTCTAGTTTTATGAAAGATCTTGGATCAAGAGTGAATACCTCAAAGACTTTATGAGGTGTGGCCATGGTATCAAGCGGGCTATGGACATGTTTGTGGCAGGTCAGAAGATTGGGGTCACTAAGAGATTTTCATACCTTCGAGTTCTCTTTGACCAAAACGGTACTTGGACACAAGCAGTTTCAGCAAAAAAACAAGCGCTATTAAGATCAATAAATGCCCTGACCTACTTTGCTAAAAAACTAGGTAGGAGACCACCAGTAGAGCTGATCAAAATCTATAAAGCAAAGTGTGTCTCCATTGTGATTTATGGGGCAGGGGTCTGGGAATTTGCTGATTGACTCCCAATTCAACGGGCGGAAAATTATTTTCTAAGATATATTTTATCCGGCCTGAATAGCACATCATCGTTTATTTGTCACGCAGAGCTGGGTCTTCCCTTTATTTCTGACTTAATAAAATTAGAGCCTGTTCTCTTATGGTAGAGGCTCTGGAGTAGAGAAGAAACAAAGTTAAATCGAGATAACCTTACAGATACTTTGAAATTAAAAGCGGCCCTAAAGATTCCATGGGTGAGATATGTTAGGAATTTCCTACAAGACCTAGGTCACATAGAATATTTTACCAATCCAAGAACCATTGACATATCGAGGAAGGACTTAAAAAAGGAGGCTCTCAGGCTACTGGATACTATTAGAGTTTATTCAGAGATTACAAAGCCGACGGTTATGTACAATCAGTTGATTTGAACTACTTTTGATATTCAACTCTATTTAACCTTTGTACCAGGTGTTTTTGACAGATTTATATTGACTAGATTCAGGCTGGGGGGGGCTTTCACAAACTTGTCACCATTCCCAAAATGAACGACTGGGCTCAAGATCTGATATGTGTCCTTATGATAATCATTCAGCACAGTCTACAATACATGTCGTTCTTTTCTGTAGATTTTATCTTGATGCGAGGAAAGTTTGCTTATTACCGGTTCTGAAATCGCTAGGGCTCTGGCAATGTCGACCGGCTCTCCTTGTATTACAACTTTTGGACAACGTGCACTAGAGTTTTAGGATCCTTACCTGTAGTCCTCCTAACTTGGAAAAAAAAATCGGGGTCCAGTATGCCCTTTGTACTGTGAAGAGATGATTTTTCCTGAGTGGTGCCGACTGAGTAGTAAGCCAAAGAGTAGATATTGATACTTGCCATAAGGTTTACATATCCAGTGTCAGCAGGTCCCTCTGCCAGATCTCCATTGGCAAGATAAAGTCCTCTTACCCAGCTTGTCCTAACATCCAGTACAATCTTGAAATCACTTTGCTTTGGGGCGATCTTCCTTGTAATGTATCTTCCCAACTATTAATTCCTTTGCCATCATTTCCTAAGCCCCAGACCCAGCTTACCAGTTGATAATACTTAGACTTAGACACGCTACCCTCTGTTAGTTCTAACGTGGCCTCCCAAGATGTCAGTGAATTGTTCTTTATTGTTCTTTATAATGTCACTCCATTTATTTATTCCCCCTTCCATCAGAGGGGTTGGCACTTATCCTAAAGACACTCGGGGATCCCTGGAGAGTTCCATATTGGTGCAGAACTACTGTAATAAGGTATTCCTAAGTACCATCTAACTTGATGCCAAAGTTTGCATGCAGCCTCCAATACCTTCAACCTAGCTTCTTTAAAGTACTTTGGATGTCCAAATTTAGAAAGGAAATAGTTCCCTTCCATGGGCAAGCTTTTTGTCATAGCTCTAAGCAATGGGGTAATGGCAGAGTTATCTAAAAGTAAGAATCTTATATTCTTTAGTTCTAAAGCCCTGCAGTATTGGTAGAAATCTGGCCTTTCTATACCCACGTGTTCTTTTTTTCTGCGTAGTTTTTTCCACGCTATCCTCACCCCTTTTGAGGACTATATGAAAGTACTCAGTTCCCCCTGCAACTTTTTACAGAACTCCAACATAAATTCTTATGGTATTACATTGAAAATCAAAGTAAATTTGGGGAGTATTATCATTTTTAAAATATTGGATTTCCCTACAAAGGAAAATAGAATGTCTCTCCATTCTTTTAATATTTTCTGGCTCCTGTAGCTACTTTGCTGTAATTTACTTGGCCATCTTTTTTAGATCTTCCACTATCAAAGCTCCCCAGTATATAATTTCCTACTTTACCAATGCTATTGCAGTGGGTGTTCCATTCCATAATCTCTATCTTACGGGTTGGCCGTCACCACAGACACCAACCCGTGGAGCAGTCTCTTCTGGCCACAAGAGCTAGGCAAATACCCTGAGCCAGCCGTGGCGGTTAAAAGCCTTGGCATCAAGATTGACAACAAACTGTCCATGACCCAACAGGTGTCAGCAATAGTGGGCGTCTGTTCAAGCCTACTGATACAGTTGCGGAAATTAGCCCCACTCTTCACCTTTGACACCCTTAAACGAGTAGTAGTAGCACTAATAATATCAAGATTAGATTATGGGAACTCGTTCTATCTAGGACTCCCAGGAAAACAACTGGCCAGACTGCAGATAATAATGAACGATGCGGCCAGACTGGTGTTCAAAGTACCCAGACACACGCACGCCACACCTCTCCTCCGCCAGCTCCACTGGCTCCTGATCAGGCAAAGGACAAAGTTCAAAAGTCTCTGCATTACACACAAATCCATTTTTGGCCAGGCCCCCAGTTACATCAAAAACAGCCTAGCTAACTACATCCCAAGCAGAACACTCCGCTCCTCAGAGGCCAGCTTCCTGGTCTGCCCCCGCTCCCGACTGGCCTCCCTCGGAGGTAGAGCTTTCTCCACGATCATCCCACAGATCTGGAACAAGCTACCCGACAACATTCGAAAGGAACCCTCCCTGCTTCCATTCAGAAAACAACTTTTCCAGGAGGTATGGGGCACACGGTAGCGTACCTCTCTTCCCATCAGTGACTAAAAGCAGAACCCCTCTCACAACGCTTAGAGACTGTTGGTGATAATGCGCTATACAAATAGAAATTACAAATTACAAAAATTATGCTGATTATGCTGATTGACCAAATACCCAGAGACCTCCCTGAAATCCTATAAAAATACTTTAAAATCATTGGCCTTGATCCAGCAGTATCCCTTGCATATGTCATTAGACCATCAGCATATAAGGCCATCTTTTTCCCATCCATTATACTCAATGGGATGATGTTTTGGGTGGCCCAGATAGATTTTCCTTGCTAAAGGCTCAATATATAAGGTAAAAAGCATAGGCGATAATGAGAAACCCTGGCAGGTTACCCTTCTAATATATATCTATTTGATAAGGTTTTCATCCACCACAATTTTGGCAACCGGGTTTTATACAGGTATCAGACAGCTCTTGAAAAACCTCCCCATACCCATGCTGTTTGATCACACATTGCAAAAAGGTCCAGCTTACCCTATTAAAAGCTTTGGTTGCATCAAAGGTAAGCACTGTCAAGTGGATGTTATCTTTAGCAGCCAAATCCATCGATCTGATAAGATCATGTGTCAATTCGTAGAGTTGCCTTCCCTTAATAAATCCTTTTTGATCTTCATGTATTAGTGGTCCGATCACCTTCTCCAACCACTTAGCCAATGTCTGTGTATGGATTTCATAGTTAGAATTCAATAAGGATATTTGCCTATAAAACTCACATTGCCTGTAACCCTAGTTTGGTTTTAAAATTATACTGATAATGGCCTCATCAGAAGAGCACTGTGAATCGTGTCCTTTTGTAAAACATCATTCAATACTTCAGTTAAATCTTGGAATCAACTCCTCTTTCAAGGAAATGTAAAGCTTGTTTGGTAGGCTATCTGGGCCAGCTGCCATCCCTCTTTTTAATGATTGTGTTAGCTACCTCCTCTCCACTAATTTCTGTATTCAATTCTTCCTATGACTCTGTAGTATGACTGGAGCAGGTATTCTACTGAGTTAATCCATAATCTGCTCTTCTGTTACAAATATATCCTCTGTGTACAACTTTTCTTAGAAGGTGGTAAAGGCCTGGTCTATATGCAGCTCTTCTGTACATACTTTGGCTGTAGCTTCATTTTGTATGCACTTAATGATATTTTGGGTCTGATTTATCAATTTTTTCCAAGCTAGTAACTTGCCACAACCCTCTCCATATTCATAATCGGACAATTTACTTGCTTCCCATTTCTTCCTGATATTTGCCTCTAACTCATTTGCAAGGTCCATCCTCGCAATTTTTATCCAACTCTGTACTTCCACCGATCCAGAACAATATGTACTTGATCTATCTCACCCAATAGACTCGGTATTGCAGATTCAAGATTCTCAATGTATCTTTTGGTTTCTTTATATCGATATCAAGCTAAACTAATTAATCTCTACCTAATAAATGTCTTATATGTATCCCAAGCAATGTGAAAAAGTGCTGAGCCTCTTTTTAAATGATAAAGTTCTCTTGCCCCTTGTCTCAATATATCTACTATCTAGGAATCTAGTAGGAGCACTCGATTAATTGTCTTCCTTGGAGAGGAGGGGATTCCATCTAATATCAACTGCAGAGTAAATGCTGAGTAATCAGATAGGTGTTCTGGAATATATTCCACTTTTTTAGTATTACTACCTATTTTATTGTCTACTAACAAAAAGATTCTAGAATAATGCCCATATTTCTTATTGTAAAAAGTAAAACTGTGCCCTTTGCCTCCCTTCAGCCTCCAAATATCTTGAAGGCCTCTATTTTCCATTATTTGCTTTCCCATAGCTCTCTTTTTAGGTAAATTGACAACGTTTCTCTATTTATCAAAAACAGAGTCTATTAACAAATTAAAGTCTCTTCCTAAAGTAACGGGGTTTTTAATATCTAAAAGTCGGTTATATAGTTCTTGTAGAGGAGCAGGATCATCTATGTTTGGGCCATAATAACCTGCAAACGACTACCAAGAATCATAATTTTTGGCCTTACTATCAACCACCTCCCTTTCAAACATGTAGTCAAATCCTCCAACAGAATTTTGATGGATTTTATTTTTTAATACTATTGCCTTAAGGCAACATGTTTATTTTGTACAAACATATTGATCAATCCATTTTAGTTTTTTTTATGATCTCCTCCCACTCTGTTCTTAAGAGATGTGTTTCCTGCAGCTCATAACCTCGTTGTCCACGACCTTCAGGGACTCATAGATTCTTCTCCTTCTATTCTTAACTCTCACACTATTAACATTCCAAGCCAACACCTTTAACGGTACCAAGGTTAACAATCCTTTCATGCTAACTTAAAGGCAGGGACCTGGATTACTCCTATATGAGCTCCTTAACCATCCTACATGTCTTAATTCCCTGAATGAGGATTGAATCTTTCTTTTTTCTCCCACATGCTCCCCAACCATGTGTTTAATCAATAAATGAAAACCCTGTTGCAACTATGACCCTCTCTCTCCACCCTGGAGAAGCCTCCCTGCAATCAGTGGGTAAATCTGGAAGATTTGACTCCATTTGAGCTTTCTTTCCCCGGGCTACATTTTTATCATTATTTCTTATGTACTTTAATCTGTTCGACTAATATCCCTAACTCCTTTGTGTCCCTTGTGTTGTGCATTTTATTATTCCACTTGATTGTAAAGTGACAGGAAAACGCATCTGCGCTGTGGCACCCAATGACCTGAGTTCTTGGATGTATTTTCAAGATTCCACTGTCTATCCTGGTGGGCTTTAAAATATCTGATCCAATATGGAAGTACCATTCCTCTTTAGAATATCTACTTGCTTTAAGTGCTTCAATCAGAATTTGCTCTTTGATTGAGTAAGTTCTGAAATTGATCAGTACTTTCCATGGAGTCTTTCTACCTACTCTTTTCTTGAAAGGGTTGCAATGAGCTCTCTGAATATCTTCCTCCTGAAAACTGGAGTCTATATCAGGAATACATTCCTTTATTAGCCTGATCATTAAACTTTTTATACTTTCCACCTCTAGCCCTTCTGGAATGTCCAATACTCTAATATTATTTCTTCCTGCATTATTTACGAGTATCTCAATTCTATCACGTAAATCTTTCTCACCTATTTTTAAGTTTTGTATTTCTTCCTGATTAACTTCCACCTCTCTATCAAGTTCTTCTAAAGAGGCTTCCATAATTGAGACACGATCCATCAAAGCATTCATTTTGGTTTCCAAAGCTTCACATCTCTCCTGAATCTTCCCCTGATTTTTTTCTGAGGTTGCGAATTTCCACCTCACTTCTTCTATTAACGTTATCAGTAGACTTTCTATACCAGGTTGCGCTTCCTTCTCCTAGGGTAGTGAATTGGAAGCCGGTGGGTGGGGATCCTGTGTATTTGATTCATCTTGAGTAAGCACTTTGAATCTTGTTTCTAGTACCTCAGTGCTCCCTCCTGCTACCCCCATGCTGCTTCTGCAAGCAGTGTTATTGATCTTAGAGGAACCTAAACTGCCTGTTTGAGGTGGTTTTAACATCTGAGGCAGCTCAGTTCTTTCTTTACTTGAACTTTAATAAAGGAATGTAAAGAGGGAGTAACTTTAAGTTGGTCCTACTGCCTTTCCCCCAGACCCCAAATGGTTATTCAATTCTGCAGAATGATTCCTAACGGTGATTGGGGGAGCTATTAAATCACTCTTAAAAGAAAAGCTTTTGCTGCCATATTCGCTTTCCCCTGACTCTCCCTTCAGTTAAATTGAGTAGACACTAAAATTGGATTCACTCGTGTTGAATAGGAAGATGAAGTGTTTTCTGCCAAAAATGTCTTGCTTTCTTAGTGTCTACCTTACATTAAGGGGGTCACAGACACTGTTCTCCAAGCCTCCTAAATCCACTGCAGAACCAGATGGAACTTGTTTTTTTTACCTACTGTTACCCTTCCTTTCGCTGGTGAATCAGAGGCTGCTCATGGATTCATCCTTCCACGTCCCTGCCCTCTTGAGCAATGATATATGACTCCTTTACTTTCTCCTCTTCCAAAAGCTCTACTGGCATCCCTGCTTGCATCTCTCTGCCTCTCTCAATGCCCCATGGGAGGCCTCGGAAGCAAATGCATGTCGAGGCTTGCCAGTCCCTACTGAACCTCGATGGTGCCTTAGCCCACACTCCGGCATACAGTACCAGCTGCCTCTCCCCTGAACACTTCCAGCGATGCCCCGAATCCATTCCTTCACCAGAGATCACAATGCGATACATGCTGCCAAACCTGCAAGCCAGTGAATCCGGTAAGTGTGAGGGGTAACAAGGGACCTCCACAGCGTCATTTTTCGCTAGCACGTGTTAATTTCAGTGCACCATTCCCTTGGGGGGGCAGAGCGCCCCCAACTGGTACACTCAGCCAGCTGCCATGTTCTCCCTGCAAACCCATCCACACCTGTCAACTTTAAAGGGGCAGTCTCCAGTTCCACTTGCAAGTTCTCCTGCACATCCCACACCCATACCTGCCCATGCCCACTACACTCAATTCTAACCTCACACTCAACTACATATGTCATACACCCATCGCTCTGCACTCATCTCTATCCTGCTGGTTCTTCAACACCCAATATCTTATCAAGCATGCTACCAAAATGTGAGACCTGCCTCACTACCACTCACAAGACCTGCTCTTGCTGATGGGAACTGTGGCAGACGTTTCTACTGGCACCCTACATTACCTCAACTATTCCTTCTGGCTGCATGAGTGTACGGTTGTGTCTTCAGCGCTCATCTTCCTTGACCTCTCCACAGCTTTCAACATTGTCTCTCATCCCATCCTCATCCAACGTCTTCACAAATATGCATCCAAGGAGCCACCATCTGCTGAATAGGCTCCTTCACAGAAAGACTGACCCTAGTCAGTCAGACTGGTCCCCTACTGATTGGATGATTGCAACCTCATCTGCGGAATATCTCAAGGCACATCACTCCGCCAGACCCTCTTGCACACCTACATAACCCCACTCATCAGTCAATCGTGCGCACAAAATAAATACCTAATACTATAGTGATGACACAAAGGGGATACTCTTCCTCTCTGACAAAGCACCTGACACTCTGAACTATTTTTACGACTTCATGACCAAAGTCGCAGAGTGGATGAAAGCCAACAACCTCAAACTGAATATCAAGAGTGCAGCAGTTGTGATCTTCAGCAGACACTCCTAACCATTTGTTAGAAATGAGGGGTCTCTAGTTGGCAGGTTGTTACCCTGTCCAAGTAGGGACCCTTCTTCCTAGTCAGGATAAGGGAGTTACCCTTCTGAAATAATCCCTGCTCACCCCATTGGTAGCTTAGCACGAGTAGTCAGGCTTATCTCAGATACTTTTATAACAACAAGGGAACCCTCTAGGTGGTTAAGGACCTAGGGTAACAATTTTTTAAGAAAACATAGGTCCTTAACGTATCAAAATAGAAAAAACAAAATGAATTATAGTCAACAATGCGAACTATAAGCAAAAAAGGTGTCCAGCCGGACACTGTATTTAATCAATTTGTGAAGATAAAAAGATATTTCTTAGCACAAATATACAGTGGGATACAATCCTGTATCCAATATACAAAGACAAACAAGGAAATACAGAGAGGAGGGGGGAATGTTTTCAGGCAAAAAAGAAAAAAGAATGCATATATTTTAAATGAAAATTGGATAATGCTGTTCTTGTATAGTGAACATACGCATAATATCACAATGGAGAACTTGTGTTTAACTATTTAGCATGTCGACGGCGTTTCGATCCTTAAAGAACAAATACAAGGATCATCATCAGGACTTTGAATTATGTGCCTGAATATTGTTTGCGAGCCTGTTGGAAAAATGGGGGTGAAAAAGGCAAGAAGAGCTTATTTACAAGACATACGACTTAATTGTTACATAGTTTGTCAGTGGAGCATGCACTGGTTGAAGAAGCCTTTATGAAGAAAAAATGAATCAATCTTTACATTTATCGTAGAGAAGTTCCGGCGATACTAAAGCAGTGTTGCCAAGGGACAAAGAATAAGAAAAACCTTCCGTGCTAAGGTTTAACCATAATCTAAAGGCAGCGTACAAACATTCGGTTGAACAAAACGAGATTTGTCCATATTTCACGAGAGAACATGTGGGGCACATTTTTGTGAAAGGTGCTGAGGAATTATAAAAAGTGCATGTGACAGAGTGAATAATTGACATTGAGCACATGGAGTGAGCCGATGTAAGTATTTGTAAGAAAAAGGGGGAATCCCCGACTAGAGTTCCTAATGCGGGATAAGTACAATGTTTGAAAGGAAGAAATTAGGAACTAGTGTTTAAGGACCATGGACATAGACGGACTAGTGACAGCATAAACTATAGTGAGACAGGAACCATGATACAAAATTATTTTATTGAATTTTCATTTAAATAAAAGCACAATTGAATATACATAATTATTATGTGCATGCCTTCATTGAATATGTGACTTGTTGTCTACATATATGGACTACTGTTGTCTGATCCTATATGATGTTTTTGAAATGATATAATTACAATTGGGATCTATACAAGGCTGATATTAGAGATATACATAAAAACATGGCTGAATGTATCAACAACTACGCGCGTTTCGGCTGGAGGCCTTCATCAGGGAGCCATGTAGGTATCCAAGTGGACCTGTACATATTTACAAAGATATAAACAATAATAATGCTTGTCAATGTCCGTGATTAGTCCTAAATATATACATTTTTGAAAATACACATTTTGAAGTGGTACATTTATACAGTGTTAGGGCATACAAATGATACATATTATAAAGAAAACAAAAACCAAAACTAACAAACAACAAGAACCTGGCCTAATATTTACAAATATGTACAGTGGGTTTTATAACCAGTTTTAAATTAGTGCAGTTGCTAGATGACAGAAGCAGGCACACATTTGTTATTAATCTAGCAAACTAGATTCGACATATTTGGACGTGGGAGCTCTCAGAGATACATAGCACCACCTAAGTTTAACATCTCTCACGAAGAACATTTAGCCCTTGCACAACTAAAAACAGATAAAACTATTACAATTAAAAGTTGTGATAAAGGGGGAGGTATTGTGGTGATAGATACAAACCAATATATATTGAACATGGAAACATTACTAAATGATCCCAATCATTACATCCCGGTTCAAAAAGACCCAACCAAAAGAGTTCAATCCATGATTCTATCCTTAACCACTAAAGCACTGGACGATAACGCTATATGCGAAAAGGAATGGCAATTTCTTAATGTCTGCCAACCCAAAATGGCAGCAGTATATGGGGTTCCAAAGATACACAAAAACAGCCATGATCCACCGTATAGACCCATCGTCTCCACCATTGGATCTATCACGGAACCCCTATCGAAGTACATAGATACTATCCTAAGGCCCCACATCACCAAAACTGCATCCCACATTAAAGACACAAGAGATATTATCAACATTGTGGAATCTCTTTCATTTAACCCCAACAAACAGTGGTTAGCAACAATGGATATAGAGGCCCTATATTCAAATATTCCCCAATTAGGAGCCATTCAAGCTGTCTCATGGTTTATTGACACATACCAAATTGACTGTCCAAAACTATTCATCCTGGAGTGCCTGCAAATAGTCCTATCGGAAAACACCTTTGATTTTAATGGCTCACTCTATCGACAAACCAAAGGTGTCAGCATGGGGGCTTCATGCGCACCGACGGTAGCCAACATCTATATGGCCGAGTTTGAGTCCAAGTT
This sequence comes from Lissotriton helveticus, assembly GCF_964261635.1. Lineage (NCBI taxonomy): Eukaryota > Metazoa > Chordata > Amphibia > Caudata > Salamandridae > Lissotriton > Lissotriton helveticus. Next base: position 250,701,570 of record NC_136072.1, read on the forward strand.
TATATACAATGATGTTGCCCCTTTTAGCGAGTCCATCACATCATGGGCTCGCTATATCGACGACATCTTTTTTATTTGGACATCAGAAACAGAATCTTTATCCACGTTTGTATCTTGGCTCAACTTATGTGACACAAACATGCGGTTCACTGTCACATCCAGCCAGGCACAAGTTGAGTTTTTAGATATTAACATCATCAGCAAGGATAATCATCTCAGTGTGGATCTATATGTCAAGCCAACCGCCCGTAACACACTGTTAGATTACACTAGTTACCATCCTACCATGCAGAAATCAAGTATCCCCTTCAGCCAATTCCTTCGGGTCAGAAGGAATTGCTCCTCTGTCACAGACTTTGACATAAGGGCAATTGACATGAAGGAGAAATTTATAACCCGTGGATATCCCAAACGCCTAGTGCGTGATGCATACAAAAGAGCACGCTTCTTTGATAGACAGCATCTATTGACACCCCAAATCAAGGAGCCACAATCCAGAATGGTTTTTGTAACCAGACATTCTACCATGAATGCGAAACTCCAACAGATCATTTTCTCCAACTGGCATATTCTTAATGCAACAAAACCTAAAGATAGCCAATTGGCCAAGCCAATGTTTGCATACCGTAAAAACAAAAATCTTAAAGATTTGGTAGTAAGATCAAGAATGGAATCTAAGACCAAAACGACCTCAAAGCAAAGAACGCTCACTGATCAACAACCAGTAATAGGCAATTATAAGTGCCTAAACTGTTCTGCCTGCAAATTTGCAGTAGAAAGCAAAGAACTGACTTTCAACAACAAAAACATCTGCTCCCGGACCTTAACGAACTGCAACACCACCAACATAGTATATCTTTTACTATGCCCATGCAATCAGGGCTACGTTGGTGAAACAGCTAGGAAGATGTCCACACGTCTATCCGAGCATAGATCGGCCATTCGCACAGGCAAACAATCAGCCCCCTTAGTAAAACACTACCAAGAGGCCAAACATAATTCGAATGATATTCGTTGGTTTATACTAGAAAAAACAACAACACATCTGGCACTCCTAGCATTCAGGTACGCAAATGTCGTGAAGTATACTGGATATTCACCCTGGAAACATATACCAAGGGGATGAACAACGAAATCCCATGGGACCAGGTACTAACTTATAACCATGGTTAAAACGGTTTAGACACTCTCTAGAACTCCCTTAATCCCAGATCATCTGCGCACTGCTTGGCATGTACACCATTGGCTGTCCTCACTGAATCAATTTGGACAACCATGGAATCATTATCCTACATACCTATTTAGGAACCGATACATGCCAACCAGTCCTATACGTGCTAACCATTCCAATATGTCTGCTGATGTCTCATGACACATCTGGTATTCATACGCTGAATAGCAATATTCTCACAGTACTTCGTACGCCCTAGTAGATATCTAAACAGCGATTATCCGGACTCTTTTACCCCTGAAGTCATGCACTAGAAAGCTATAGGTAAGAATATCCAGTGATCTTTTACCACCTTTGAACACACATTTCACCGTTCCAAGATGGCGGCGACATTACCACTAGAAATAAGGACTCTCTTACACATAGTCCTTTCTTTACCTTCATGTCATCCTAATTAACTACATGCATTGACCACTCACAGTGATCTGCCCTGTTTAAATACAGCTGGCGTTATTCAGTTCACCTCTCCCGTGAACGCCTGCAGACGAACGCCGCCCGGACCCCACCATTGAAATACGTTGCAATACGGACGAACAGGTAACCAACTGACACACATGCATGCACGCCCCACGCACGGGCGTCCCGACATGCTGTGTTACATATAGCCCATTACCAATCCGTGGCCCTATTGTTCACTTCCTCTTTTTCAGCTACATCCCGCATCCGCGTATTGCGGAAAAGAAGACGGCACTAAAAAGCCGACACCGTGAAGCCGACAGATCCCGCTCTCAACTGCGCTCACGAGTTAAGAAGGTAAACAGACCCAATCACCCGAATAAGCTTGAGAGTAGGGAATCATACCTCAACAAGAATAGTCTCCACTAAAAGCCTTTCCTCTCTTAACACCCCCTGCAGTTACGTTGCGAGTGCGACGACATTTTATCAACCACGGGAGGGCAACCCCCGGCGTTTCGTTCTGCAGCACCAAGACCCCCCCAAATACACGGTGGTGGCATATTACACAGGTAATAATCAAGAAACATGATACTGACCTTGTTTAAGTAAAAGAACACTTTAAATCTCAGGACATAGCCTAATTTGTTCATGCTTTGTCTAAACATGCAGACTGTTTTTGTAACCAGAGCTGCCAACAGACCCCTTCTTACAGATACACGAGACCAAATTATCAGGTACTCATGTGGTCCACAATACTATATCTGTTTTTTTGTTTTTTTTTCTTGAATTAGATGTGCCAGACCTAATATACATGTATATTTTGAAACTTAGGTCATTTTCTGCCATTCATTCTATACCGACAGCGTGCAGTCTCTGGCTTTCCTAGAGAACTCATACAGGTATTATTATCATTCTCTATCCAGTGCTTTGCCCACAAGCTCCAACATTAATAGTAAACTCTATTACAACCTCTAAAGCGGCAATTCTCTACTCCACAGTTCAAATAACAGAGGATATCTTTTATTGTAGAATTTCATGTGCAGATCATACACACCAACGATAGACTGCACAGATACTTCACTCTTTTCTGGCGATGTGTATATAGTCCTCACTGCCTCTGAAAATGTCTGCAACTCTGCAGTTTGTGTTCCTCACAAATATGTGTGTTCACTAACTAAATTCACCATTGCTTAACAGCTAAAATCATCAACAGAGACCATCGATCCATGCTAGTTCAATTTAATCCATCTATGTGAGAACCGATACCTACCACATGTTCAGGTACTATCTTTATCCATTTCCTTCCCCCTCTTCACCGTGTACCCTGCTTTCACCCTTTTCGGTCATATCTTACGGGCCCTTCCCCCTTTAATGTTCTACCTTTACCCTTAATAAGTAATGACAATCTCTGAGAGCTCCCACGTCCAAATATGTCGAATCTAGTTTGCTAGATTAATAACAAATGTGTGCCTGCTTCTGTCATCTAGCAACTGCACTAATTTAAAACTGGTTATAAAACCCACTGTACATATTTGTAAATATTAGGCCAGGTTCTTGTTGTTTGTTAGTTTTGGTTTTTGTTTTCTTTATAATATGTATCATTTGTATGCCCTAACACTGTATAAATGTACCACTTCAAAATGTGTATTTTCAAAAATGTATATATTTAGGACTAATCACGGACATTGACAAGCATTATTATTGTTTATATCTTTGTAAATATGTACAGGTCCACTTGGATACCTACATGGCTCCCTGATGAAGGCCTCCAGCCGAAACGCGCGTAGTTGTTGATACATTCAGCCATGTTTTTATGTATATCTCTAATATCAGCCTTGTATAGATCCCAATTGTAATTATATCATTTCAAAAACATCATATAGGATCAGACAACAGTAGTCCATATATGTAGACAACAAGTCACATATTCAATGAAGGCATGCACATAATAATTATGTATATTCAATTGTGCTTTTATTTAAATGAAAATTCAATAAAATAATTTTGTATCATGGTTCCTGTCTCACTATAGTTTATGCTGTCACTAGTCCGTGAGCCGATGTAAGTGCAATTGTGACCGTAATGTATTCACGGGGGCTTTGAGTATGGGGAGATGCTAGAATGGCGCTTATCTCACCTCAAGGGGCTAGCTGTGGGATATTGATAGGTTGCGAGCAGATCCAGTGCTGGGAACGGCGGGGAACGAGTGAAATCATGCAGTTCGGGCGAATGCGTCCAAAGATAGCTGGGGGCACGGGGAGAAGATGTGTTAAAGAAAAATGCCGCTGGAGCCCGGGTGGTGGAGAAAACACGCTAAACGTAAATGGTTTACCTGAATATTTGTAGAAAGGCTCCTAGTAGTAGAGCATTTCAATGGGCAAAATTAGAGTATAGCCGGAAACATTATTACCGGCAAGGGACGGTATGCGTGAGCAATTTACCGGTCTGGGCGCTCAGTGGAGGAGTAATACCTAAAAGAGAAAACGTATGCCAGCATCAGAATAGGATGCAATTGGCTGTGAAATCCACTGGGACGAGGGAGTTAAAGTGTAGTCCTCTTACCTCAATATCGGGTCAGAGAATGCCGAAATGCTGCCTGGCGTGGTAGCTGAGCAGGAGCGACAATATCCGGGGCATGGTCTTGATGTTAAATAGAGGCGCGAGGCGGCGGCCATCTTATGTGAGGGAAAGTGCCTATGGGTAACCGAAAGTGAAGAGGGAGAACTGACGGCGTGATCTAAACACGGCTGCCATCTTAAGAGTGTGGGTGACTAGTGAAATGGTGATAGTGCTTTACAAATGAGCACATTGTGACATATATACATTAAATTAGTTCATATTGATTTCTTTTGTGACAATTATACATTATGAATTATGAATTAATTCATTTGGATTTAAAAACATGTTCAACATTTTGGCAGTATTTCAACCAATAGCAGATAAGGGTAACAGGTGAGATTAGAGGGGCCACAAAAGCAGTGGTTTACAGCAACGAAGTCCAATCCTCGCTTCTATTGAGTCCTGTCCTTATACTGTCCATCAAAAGGAGCATTTTCAGTTCCTCTTTGTTCAGTAAAGAGGGTATGTCTCCGCCTCGTGTTGGTAATTTGAGAGCTTTTAAGACAGTCCATTTAATGTCCTTCTCATTGTGTCCTTCTTTCAAAAAATGTTCAACCAGTGGTGCATTGGCAGTTTTGCATCGGACCCTGCTTCGATGTTGTCCAATCCTGGTTTTGATTTTCTGCTTTGTCTGGCCGATGTACACTTTGTTGCATGGGCATTGGATTAGATAAATTACATCACATGTTCGTGAATGTGTGACAATCGATTTTTACATTATTGAAAATGAAAGATTTGCCTTCCAATGTGTAGTCACATACATTACAAGCGCCGCATTTGGCGTGTCCAATCAATGGAATAGGGTTCCAGTGGGCATCAAGAGTTAGACGCTGTGCTGGATTTGGGAGAGCAGCCCTTACTAGGTGGTTTTTTAGATTTGCACTTTTCCGAAAAGCAAAGATAGGTCGTTCTTTATTAAGAACTCCTGCATTAAGTACAGGCCAGTGTTTTAGTATTGATTTTCACAAGGAGTTAGAGACTGGAGAAAAGGTAGTAACACATGCAATTTTGGAGTTTTCGTCTTTGGGTTTGGGGCTTAAAAAAAAGGCTTATCTCAGAGGCAGTGAGTAAAGCATTTGTACATAACAAATAGTAATAAAGTGAAAATACTACAAGAGGACACCACACCAGTTTTAGAAAAATAACCATATTTATATCTCTTTCCTGGGCTAGCATGGGCCATATACAAACAAATCCAACAGCTCTGAGTGACTGCAACATCACGGGCCAGCTACAGTGTCGGGAAGACCCCAAAACAGTACCTTTGGAAATGTAGGGCGTCGGGGACCTTGTGGTGAGCTGACATGCTGGAGTCAGTTCCAGAGGTCGGTGTGGGAGTTGTCCTGCCATTTATGTCACACACTTTGCAGGTCAAAATCTGTGTGGTTGAAGTAAGGAGCGCTGGCGAGGCAGGTGGGTTGAGGTGCAAAGTGCAGTGGTGCAGCATGCGGTGCCCTCAGGTTGCAATATAGGCAGTGGCTCGGTGATGGCATCCAGTGGCATCAATGAGACCAGGGCTGCAGTGCGAACTAAGGCGGTGCTCATTGCGGTGCTGGAAGGTCATGATGAAGGCAACAGTGTCATTGTTGTTGCAGTGCTGTCATCAGCTGACGAACTTGAGTCGACAGTGTCGGTGGGCCAAGGCTGGGGGTGGGACGGGGCAGTGCACTGTGTAACTTATGAGCAGTGCCCCCAAACCATGGTGCAGGCAGTGGCATCAATGTCAGATTGGAGCGGTGTCATCAGTGAGACCAGAGCTCCAGTGCAAAGCGGGAAGGTACTACAGTGGCGTCGGGAATGGCATTGCATCATTGACTGGGATATCAGGACGTTGGTGTGAAGCGAGGCGGTGCAGAGTGCAGTCCCCCAAGGTCACGAGGCAAGCAGCGGCTCGGTGGCGGCGTCAAACTGCGTCATCTGTGAGACCAGAGTTGCAGTGCAAAGTCTCTCTGCAGTGCTTTAAGGTCACGGAGCCGGCAGCAGCATTGTTGATGGCATTGGGCTGCTTTTTCTTCTGTTGCAGCACAAAATACATAGTTTCCAGTGCTGAGACTTTTTGAACAGGAGGCAAGCTCTACCTCAAGCCCTTAGAGAAACTCATGAAAATAAGATGCAGAAAGTCCAGTCAAGTCCTTTCACTGCCCAACACAGAAGCAGCCACTGCAGGCCAACACAGCAAAGCACATAGCAAAGTGGTAGTTTCCCCTCACAGCTTCTCCAGTGTTTCTTCTTGGCAGGATTCTTGATCCAAAAGAGTGCTAAAATCCTGCGGTCTGAGCCCCAATATATATATCACACTTCTCTTTGAAGCTCTGTGGTGTTGGCACAAAGTAAGTTCTCCTGGCACATATAATCCAGTTCCGTCCTGCTCAGGCCAGGTTCACTACAGGAGGTGGAGACAGCATTGTGGAAGACAGACAAGGTATATTCGGGTGCACATGGCAACTCCTCCCACCACTCTAGATGCAGGACAGACCCTTCAGCCAGGCTATGAGTAACCCAGAGAAGGCAGGACACACATCAGCCTCCTTTGTGTACCTGTCTAGTGTGAATGTACAAACTAGTCCCTGACAGTCTAAAACCCAGACATCTAACACACAAACAGGCAGAGGCATGTGGATGGTTAGACAAGGAAATATCCACTTTCTAAATGTGGTATTTCCATAAACACAATATAACTAGTGCTCCCGGTTTTATGTTATTTATTTTTGGATCATTTCCGTCTGTATTTATCGATATTTATTTTGGGTTTGTGAAAAAATGAAGCTGAAATTAGTATGTTTCCACATTTATTTAATCGATAAATATGCACTCATGCTTGAATGCCTGAAAGTTTTCAATGCTGCTAACACCCGCTGAAGATATATCAATGCACTTATATGTAAATATGCAAACTTCAGTATCAACATTGTGTATATGTATGTACTGCTGTTAAAGCCTCTTTACGAAAATCCCTTTCTTTTTTAACCCCCTTACCTATCAATTCATGCAGCTATGGGCCTGGCAGTCATAGCAGACAGTATTTCGATTTTTTCAAAAAGCAACCTAATTTTAGTTTTTAACCGAATTTAAAAATAAATATAGACAGAAAAAAAATCTGTCTGCATTTATCTGTAAAAATCAGTAAAAATGGAAAGTAAGGAGCCTCAAATACAGCCCACCTTACACCGCCACCCTGCCGGACCCCTACCCCCAAACATCCCATGCAAATGCAGAACCATTTCCGTTGGTTGTGTCTTCTCCTACCTTGCCCCCAAAGGCTAAAACAACCTGGCCCTGCTCTTCAGACCTGCCTCGCCAATTCTTGAATTCAGTACAAAGCTGAAGACTTGGCTCTTCGACTATGACAGCCCTAGGCTAGGTCCAAATTGCTCCTGCATCAGCACCAGAATACCATTGAGGACATAGTGTGTTCTACAAGTACACATAACATAACAAATATGAAAACCTTCCTTGGGCCTTTTTATGATTAACTTATTACTAACCCAAAAATATAACTTTATATTTGGCAGTCAATGGATCCATAAAGAAGTTTACAATGGGATCAAGGGTTAGTTGTTCCATCCACTTGATTGTAAAACACTCTTCGTCTGTGATGTAGGTAACAAAGAAATTATTAGGAAACAGTGCAGTGGCAAAACCTATGTTCTATTTATCACTTATGTCTTGGTTTGGACAACATTTTATACACCGTCAAGGACCATATATCAGATATTGTAGAATCAAAGCAGCAATATGTCTGATTTTCAGTAAATTAGTTGAACAGGCGCTACGCTCATACAGGGGATGGGTTGCTGTCAAGAATCCCACTGTGAGGGGGGTGCCTTACGGTATAGCTCCCACAGGAAATGAGGATCCAGAACCTTTAATGTCTCTTTGGTGTTTGTTTTATTCAGAAACAAAACAAAACATCAGTCTTTCTACAATGGCAGTCCAGATTCCAGGAGGCGTTCCTGTTTTTTCACCGAGTCTTGGAGGATACTGTCGGAGCGCGTCAATCACCGTTGTTGGTCCGTGAGTCCAGGAAAAAAGACAAAACAAAAACTAAACCACAGGTCAGTGGAGAAGCCGAGACACTCTTGGAGCCAGGAAGGGAAGTGTGAGGGATCACCGAATACTGCTACCTTGTGCAGCCCCGCTTGAGGAGAGAAAATGGTGTCCTCTCGCTGGAAACCTCCCTTCCCCACCCAGTGCCCAGAGAATACCTGTAGTCGGAGCTGTACCTGCTCAAACCACACTCCTCCTGGAGAGTGGTGGGGCGACGCGTGGTTCTGTTGGCCTCCAGGCATCTCCTTGGCCTCTGGGACGTTCACATTGGTTCGCTTTTCTCCAGAAGTCCGACGTCTCATCCACAAGCTTGGTGTGGTCTCCAATGCTGCACATCCTCCGGTAGATGCTCCCTCATCCATCCCTCGACGTGCTACCACTTCTTTTTTCTCCTTGTCGCCTCCACCTGAAAGGGCAGTAGGGTAGGACGTCACCCCATGGGACTTCTCCTCTAGGATACTTTGTGGCGAGTTAAAGGGGCACTCCACAGCCAGCACATGGAGCATCAGGATGTCAGTTTCGGACTACAGCAGGGAGCAGGTTGTCAGTTTACCCTGTCCGCCCCGTCCATCCTTGACCTACCAACACCCCCTCCGCTAGGATTTCCCCTATCGGGGGAAAGAGAAAGATGCGACAAATAGTCTGCATTGCCCTGCTCCGTACCTTTACGGTGACAAATTTCGAAGCTGAAGGGATGCAGGGCCAAAAAACAACTCAGCACCCGGTCATTGCAGCCTTTGTTCCTCTGGAGCCAGGTCAGAGGGGCATGGTCCATATACAAAACAAAAGTTATTCCCTCTAGAGAGTAACACAACTTTTCAATACCCCATTTTACTGCTAGGCACTATTTATCAACAGTGGGGTACGTCCATTCCCTAGGAAAGAGTTTCCTGCTGATTTAGAGGACAGGTCTCTCTAGTCTGTCAGGGTCTAACTGGGACGTACCGCTCCAATACCCACCCCGGAAGCGTCAGTCTGGAGGATAAACAGTTTATGAAATAGGGGTAAGCAACACCAGAGAGATATTCAAAGCCGTCTTCGGCCTTTGAAAGACCACGCTTTCACTGTCAGAGGGGGAATGAAGATGTGAAGGGGAGGCGGTCTTTTTTAGTAAGTCCGTGAGAGGGGTAGCGATGTCAGAAAATTGGGCAAGGCAAGCCTGTCTGCGCCTGTCCGCGCCTGAACCGGGCCCAGGGCCACGAACCCTGGTCAACCCACATCAGCCACACACCACATGCCGATCACCTACTCCAGCACCCAGCTAAAAAATATTCACCTCGCCGCTAAAACTCATGCCTGCCCACACCCTCACTCTTGCTCATTAACAAGTAATTCCCCTTTCAGCTGCTCTAACTGCCCTTTTAAGCTGAACACTCAAACCAAACTAGGAGTTCCTATGACCCAATCCGTGTAGGAGAACCATGATTACTTACAGCTAGCACTCATAAACGCCCGCTCACTCCCCAAACATAAATACGAGATAGCGGACTTCATACTAGACCAAAAACTAGACATCTTATTTATCACAGAAACCTGGGAAGACCTGGCATCTGGCCCTGACTTCTGCACTGCTACTCCCAAAGGGGACTGCACATTTAGACAGGACAGAACCACAAGGAAAGGAGGAGGACTAGCAATCATGTATCAAGATAAATACCTAGTAAGGACAGAGATAATCCCTACTACAACATGTGAAGCTATCACGTTTACCATAACGCTCAATCACTCGCAATCCTTTAAAGGAACACTTCTTTACCGTCCCCCAGGCCCCTGAACTGACTTCCTCTCCGCCTTAAGTACCTTTCTGGAGCCTCTAGCTGGGGAACCAGATTTCACCTTCCAGGGTGATTTCAATTTCCACCAAGAAACCCTTGACGACAATGAAACACTAACACTCATCACAGAAATGGAGGCAGTAAATCTACGCCAGTTAGTAAACAGCCCTACTCACTCAGCCGGTCATACGCTTGACGGGCTATTTATCAGCAAAAAACAAATATCACTAATAGAAACTATACCACTCACATGGTCTGACCACCCTGCAGGGTATCTGACATGTAAGAAAAGGGAAGGTTAGGGACTGGCAAGTGTGTGCACTGGCCAAGTCGACATGGCAGTTACCAACTGCGCGCAGACTCTAATGGCAGGTCTAAGTGACATTTTTAAGGGTACTCACATGGGTGGCACAATCAGTGCTGCAGGCCACTAGTAGCATTTGATTTACAGGCCCCGGCACACTCAGTTCACTTTACTAGGGACTAACAAGTAAATCAAATATCCAATCTTGGAAACACCAATCCATAACACAATTTAAACAGAGAGCATATGCACTTTTGCAGTGATCAGCAGTGGTAAAGTGCCCAGAGTCCTAAAACCAGCAACAGCAGGTCGGGAAAAAATAGGAGGAAGAAGCAAAAAGTTTGGGGATAACCCTGCAAAAAGAACCATTTCCAACACTGAGCATAAAGAAGGGGCCAGGCCAAGTAACTTACGTCCATAGGTTCCTCTTCCTCTGTTTCTTTCTTCTTTCAGCAGATCTTTGCGATGTGCCCCCACTCTCTGCATTCAAAACATTGAGGACCGAAGGAGGGAAATGCATCAGATTTTCCTGAACATGCCCTCGGTGGCTCAAAAGGTGGTTTGCTTGGTCTCCTTTCCAATTTCATTGGTTGGGGTGCTTTTTGGGTTTGTTCTGGTTCCTTAAACAGGTTGCGATTCTGAGCCCGAGCGTAGGATGTTGCCATCTCTACAGAATGGTCTAGGGTCAGACCAGCATGTTGACGTAGCCATCTCTGTGTTCCATAAGGCAATGCTTCCAGGTACTGCTCCAAATAAATCTTATCCATAATCTCTTCACGAGTTGATTCTAATGGTTTGAGACAGCGATCAGTGGCACCTTTGAGTTTATAAAATAGGGTCTTCGGTGTGTCTCCAGGTGGGCCCCATTCTTGTCTGAACTTGAGGCGGTGTTACTTGTCGTCCACCCCCAAGCGGTCCATTATAAACTGCTTGCGTGACCATAGGTAGCTATATCATCTCTCTTTGCTATTTGGTAGGCGGCCTGGGCTTCCCCCGTGAGAAGGGCGCCAGGGGCCAGCGGTCTACTGGCCAGGTTTTGGCCCTTGCAGCTCTCTCAAAATTAAGGAAAAAGGAAAAAGGGTCATCCCCCGGGACATACTTCTGCAGGGGAATCACTGTTCCTGGAAGCGCAGGTTGACCCAAAGCCAGCAGTAACTGTGTCTGCCGCTCGGCTAGCTTGGTTATGTTCTTTGTCTGTGTCTGTATTGCAGAGGTGAACACAGCCCAGTCCATTTCTGCTTGGTTTGCATTCTTCTCCATTGTCAGTTCTAACTTGTTTTGTCCTTCCCTCAATTGGTACACAAGGTTGTCCATCCTGTATCAGACGGCTGTTGCCAGCATTCTCCACCAAATATTTCAAGGGTCCCATTGTGAGGGGGGTGCCTTACAGTATAGTGCCCATAGGAAATGGGGATTCAGAAACGTTATGTATCTTTGGTGTCTCTTTTATTCAGAAAAAAACATTAATCTTTCTACAATGGCAGTCCGGTTTCCAGGAGGCGTTCCCGTTTTTTCACCGAGTCTTGGAGGATACTGCCAGAGCGCGTGGATCTCGGTTGTTGGTCCATGAGTCCAGGAAAAAATACAAAACAAAAACAAAACCACGAGTCAGTGGAGAAGCCGAGACACTCTTAGAGCCAGGAAGGGAAGTGTGAGGGATCACCGAATACCGCCACCCTGTGCAGCCCTGCTTGAGGAGAGAAAACAGTGTCCTCTCTCTAGTAACCTCCCTCCCCACCCAGTTCCCAGAGAATCCCCGTAGTCGGAGGCGTATCTGGTCCAGCCACGCTCCTCCTGGAGAGTGGGGGGATGACGCGTGGTTCTGTTGGCATCCTTATCCTCCGGGACGTTCACCTAGGCTCCCTTTTCTCCAGAAGTCCGATGTTTTGTCCACTCACTTGGCGTGGTCTCCACTGCTCTTCGTCCTCCATTAGTCGCTCCCTCGTCTGTCCCTCGACGTGCTACCACTTTCTTTTTCTCCTTGTTGCATCCACCTGATAGGGCATTAGGGGATGACGTCAAGCCGCGGGACTCCTCCTTCAGGATACTTTGGAGCAAGTTAAAGGGGCACTCCGCAGCCTGCACATGTAGCATCAGGATGTCACTTACTCATCAATGAGTAAGTGCCTTCTGTAAATACTAAAATGAGTAAATGGTAGTAAGTTTAGGATTATCTCTTAAATTAGTTCTGTGAATCGGGCCCAATATACATTTCCTTTAATCATACAAAAGTTAAAAACATGAAATCACCATACATATTTAGAATACACAAACTGTTTTCTTATGCAAGTCCAATAAACATATCATATCCGTCTACATCTCCCATCTTCTTTGGCATTTACATAGAGACCCTTACATAAAAAGGACACAGGTCAGGTGGGAGTTTCTTTGTAATATAGAGAATAGTGATCCGCATACCTTCATGGGACCTCAGCTATTGCTTTCAAAGTTTCCATCATGCTTTCAGTTAAGCTACTATCGGTTACTGCTAACAATTAATTGCATGCATAGTCATTTTCTGGTGAAATATCTGCCAGTCATGCATTGCTGAAATCTTTACATTCATAACTGCTTCAGACAATAAAGTAAAAGGTCTTGATTACAGATTGCATAATCGGTCTTCTAGTACCCGGTGTGCCATCCAATTGACAGGAAACACAATCGTAATAAAAGTCAACACAAATGTGCGAGAAAACGATCAAATAATTCTATCAACAGAGTAACTGGTTCCTCTTTCAGTTAAGCCATCAAATAAAATATTTTAAAAAATGCCACACTTTTTCTTGAAAATATTGCATTTTGAACGAGAAACAATATGGAGACTGTGCCATTCTTTTGCTGTGGAATCATTTCGGTTGCCAGATTTGCCACCTGAAGTGACTGAAAAGCCCAAATTTCATTAAGAGCGACAATCCGGTTTCCTGGGAGTGGTCGGTCTCCAGCAGACTAAGATGCATCTATGGCAAATGGATAAAGCGCCTTTGTTGGTCTTCCCATCTAAAGCATCAATGATGTTTCCAACAGTGATATGCAACCTGCCTATTATCCCATGGGGGGCATTGCCTTTCTTTTTACAAAGGGAAACAATACATTGCAGGCCCCTGTCATTAATAACAACAAAAGCAGCTTTCCCAACCCAAAACCTCATTTGAGGATTTTCCGCCATGTTCATTTTGGAGGAAACAAAGACCCTGGCCCATATTTTTCATTTAACAGAATATTCAGACTGCTTAATATCCTTCATAGGGCTGATGCCTCGAACGAGTTGATGCTGTGCACACAAACATGCTCACTGATAGGGCTAAGCAGTAGGTAGCAAGGATTCTGTGAGTGATCGTCGAACGTGGGTCTGCAAACCGCTTTATAATGGCCGAGTTAATCTCGCCAGGGTATTAGAGGCCTGTTTGCACAGGCACATCCATGCAAAAACGCAAGGGGAGGGAAACACTTCACCTGAACTGATACTACGCGTAGTAGTACTAACAACTGTTTGTTTATTTGGCTGGCGTGCTCTCGGGGCAAGTAAACACAAACAGCAGGAAAAGGCGACCACGAGGCCAGTGCAATTGGAGGTTGTCAGGAAGCGGTATGGCGGCTGCCTCAGCCGCGGCCTGCTCGCAGTAGGCTTTGTATCCGTGCGCCTAAGAGGCTTTGGCACTCTATCAGACCTCTGGGGAAGCCACTCAGCGGGGCGGGGATTATCCCGTGGTTTACTACAGCTCAGGCCTCCCAATTCACAGCAAACTGGCTCCCCTGTCATTCTCGGCGGTTAACTCTCTAGATGCCGCCTGGTTCACATATCTCTGCGCGCGAGATTGCCAGGCGTGAATAAAATATGAATACAGAGCTCAAACCAAGACGTTTATCATATGAAATATTGATGCAAATGCAAAATCCAACTGATGTAACCCAAACAGGATTCCACAAATGTTGACACAGTGTACACATCTAAAATGTTTTTTTTTGTGATTCAAATATGACGAACCACATAGCCAATGTTTTTGTAACTTTGCAAACATGGCGGAATGACAGTACACAGATAATGGCCAACGATATGCGTGTCAATATTTCTTTAACTAGACCCTTTACAAAATCACCCATTTTAGGTTTTGCACGCGTAGCGGTGGAGAGACAATAATTTAGCAAGGATCCCTGCGGTTGTTCCTAACGCATGACTACCAAAGAGGCAGATTAGCTGGAATCCCAGGGGGCTCTGCGGCATTTCCTGTCTATAGATAAAGCCGGAATACATTTTGTGGCTTGAAATACATTGTTTTGGCCTTTACATATTAACTTTTTTTTAACGTTCCCTCTTTGCAAGCTCAAGTCAAAAAGAAGCTGTCCTTAATTCATTTCCACCTTTTGTCAAAGCCTCTGTATTTCCGTTCTGCAGTGTTCAAAGCAAGATTTGTGTAGCATGGACTCTGCTCTGCTGCATGGCAGCCGTCTGATGCAGGAGAAAAGGCGCAATTTTCCATTACGTATTTTATATATTTTATGGAAAAATGTGAGGTGAGCCAATGTGTGTTGGAAAACAATATCACATGTTTCCTAAGCACTGTAAAAGCAATAACATTTGAATTCCTTGCATAAATCTAACTGCAGCAGCTGGATTTGGCTTTTATGAAGCATGGAAAATAGTTCCCATCTGGAAGCTGTTGTTGAATAAAAATGCAATGGAAGACAGCATCTTGCATGCATCTTTTTCACATTTTAACATAATCTTAGTATTTTTGCATTGTTTTATAATTGTGTCTCTTACAGGTACGCACAATAGATCCGAGATATAGTAAAATATGCTGTAAAATGTCGAAATAGTAAGTAAACCCCAGAGGCGAAGTGGCAATTTCTAAAAACTGAAGAGTGTGTAAAGTGTTATTGACAGAAAGTTTTTCTTTTAATTTCTTTTTGCATTAAAATTTTTTATGATAGAACTGCTTTTATCTTTTTTAATAACAAATTGTATTGGTTTTACAGAATATACACGGCCAAATGGCCAACACATAGAGAAACATAAAGCATAAGAAAAAAATGCATAAACAAAAAAAAATGCCTGCACAGTTCACCTCACCCACATTCTAGCAATAGGATACATGGCGTGTCAAGAAACCAAATCACCTGTTCAGGCGCCATTGTATCCCGTAAATAGACAAATTTCATAATTTGTTTATCATCTAGAATGGACGGGTTCCAATATTATACCCTTGTAATCTGCCCAAGCTTTCCATACATTTGGATGCTTCTGTGGACAGCCCCGAGCCTTATACACTGCCACCTTCAAACCTATACATTAATCCAGGCCATTTTTCCACACTGCCGAGACGGAGAGGCCGTAGCTTTCCTCTCTTTGCTATGTCTCACTTTGACAGTGTCAGGCCCAGGAACATTACAGACAGCTTATGTCCCAACGTGTCCTTGATGTGAAGGCGAATGAGCTTCCGGTCTATCCGAATTGTCCAGTTCAAAACCCCACACAAGCAAGATGTCAACTGAGCTGAACCGGTCTAAGGCAGGGCAGTCCCACACCATATGTAAAAACAAGCATTTTCAATACAATAGGTCTCACATTTGCGCAAGTTTGTTTTAAAAAAAATATTTTTATTTGCATTTAATTCAACTCAACATTACAGTCGTGAAATCAGCAGTACATTGGCCACTACTCCCATTCCCACCCACCTCAAAGCCATGAATTTCTGTCACAATGCGTATTCCTCCCATTCGGCGTCCACCGAGCCCAGGGACAATCATCGTATTTTGTCCCACCCAAGACCCAACTGTTAATACTCGCATGACCGGCTAGCCAGACCCTCCAGTTCCCTCCCTCATATCCCCCCGTCCAAGCCATGATATTGCCTCCATTTGGCCCAGACCCTTCGAAATTTCTTCGGGCACCCCCTTGCTTTATATGTCACTCTCTCGGCTGCCATGTAAAGGTCCAACCCTTTCCTCCATTCCTCTAATTCCAGTGACACCGGTGACCCCCAATACCTTGCTATATCTCTTTTCGCTACTACCAGTGCCAAAACTAGGAAGGTGAGGAGTGGATGCGGAAGGTCCACCTCAGCAGTCATACCCAGAAGTGCCAGTTTAGGTTCCTGCTGGAGCGGGACCTCTAAAACCTCTCGCAGCTCGGCGAAGACCTGCGTCCAATAATCTTGTATCCTGTCACATGTCCAAATGGTGTGATAAAAGTCTCCATCCTGCTGTCGGCATCTAAGACAGTGTGTGTCCACTATTTTCCCCATTCTATGGAGTCGCATTCTATCATAGTACGTTCTGTGAAGCACCTTGAATTGAATAAGGCGTAGTCTTGATTTAATTGCCACCTCCCGGGGATGCATTAATACTAATTCCCAATCTAGATCTTCCCTGCTGCCCACCTCTGCCTCCCATGTGTGCCTAAGCTTCACCAAATCACCCAGCATATTGTTAGTTAAAGTTTTGTATGTGAGGGAGACCGCCTTCCCTTGAATTCTTTCTTGGAGGAGCCGTCCCTCTAGAGGTGCATATTCTGGGATATCACTTAGCTGGACATTCTGGGCCTTCCACGCATGTCGTAGCTGCATATATTTGAAGAGCTGTGTGTGATTGAGCCCAAATTCCGCCTTTAGGACTATAAAGGGCTTCAACTCCCCTTTAGCGATCACATCCCCTATAGTGGAAATGCCTATGTCGTCCCATCGTCGGAAGCCTTTCAGTTTATTGAGCTCAGCTAACTACCGACAGTGCCATAACGGTGTCTGCCTGGTGGGCTTCCCTTCCCATCCCATGCGTTTAGTGGCTTAGTCCATGCATTAATCGTAAGAATCGTCGCTGGGAGGAGCTGTTCCCGTCTAGTACCCCCGTAGAGATAATGTAATAAATTGTGTGACGACAATTTAAACCGCTCTAAGGCATAAGTGGGGTGATCGGCCGGGGCATGTAACCAGTCATTGATCGGTACCATGTGTTCCGTCCAATAGTAGGCCTCCAGGTTAGGGAGTGAGATCCCTCCGCTATATTGGTGCCTTTGTAGCGTAGTCAGGGCCACTCTGGGTTGCTTACCTCGCCAAAGGAAGGTTCTCAGGTCAGAATGGATTTTAGCTAACAACATCTTCGGAAGCGGATAGTATTCGTTCTGTAGAGCATATAAAAACTTAGGTAGAATGACCATCTTGTACATGGCCGCTCGACCTAGAAGCGTAAGTGGGAGCTGTCTCCAACGGTCCATATCTGCCACGGAGTTCAACATGATCCGCTCCAAGTTCCTTTGGAATGATATCGACTTATCAAGGGTGATATATATCCCCAGATACTGGAAGCCCTCCACTGTCGTCTGTAGTTGCCTTGGCAGCCTCCCCATCTGCCGCGTCCCCCTGGGTCGTACAAGAGCGATTTGCGCCAATTTATTGTGTATCCCGCTCGTCTCCCATATTGCTCTAATTCTCGAAATAACTCCGGGACAGTAGTCTCCGGTTTCGTAATATACAAGAGTACATCATCCGCATAGAGGGATATCTTTTCTTGTGTGGGGTCAGTGAGAGTTCTCTTAAAACCAGAGATGTCCTCATTCTGTCGGACCCTGGCTGCAAGTATCTCTATACTGAGTGCGAAGAGGAGTGGAGACAGGGGGCAGCCCTGACGGGTCCCCCTCTGGATCCGGAATTCACTCGATAGTCTCCCGTTTACTCTCACCCTGGCCCTCGGCTCGGTGTAGAGGAGCTGGACCCACCTCTGAAACTTAGGTCCAAACCCACATTTTTGCAGCACTGCATAAAGGAATGGCCAGTGTACCGCGTCAAAGGCTTACTCAGCGTCAAGGGAGAGCAACCAGTGCGGGTCTTTTCTACCTCTCACTTCCTGTAGCCAATTTTGGGTACGTCTGAGGTTCAGTCTGGTTGCTCTGTCCGGCAGGAAGCCTGTTTGGTCTAGGTGGATAAGATCTGGGATCGCCGATCTCAGGCGGAGCGCCAAGATAGTTGCCAGAATTTTCACCTCCGTGTTCAGGAGGGAGATGGGGCGGTAGGACTCACAGTCCTCTGGAGGTTTGCCCTCTTTATGTATCGGGACGATCGTAGCCAGGGAGAGGTCTGGGGGGAGACCTCCCTCCTGGTAGGCCCCAGCGAAGAGACCCTTTAGGTGACGGGTCAGGAGGTCCGCCGTACGCTTGTAAAACTCCGCCGGGTAACCGTTCGGTCCTGGTGTTTTACCTGGTCTCAGTCTGGCCACCGCCTCCGATATGTCATCTACTGTGATGTCTGCCTCTAGCACCAGAAGGGCCTCCGGAGACAGCACGGGCAGTTCCGTCTGCGACATATAATGTAGGGCTTCCTCACAGGAACCCAGATCCCTGGCTGCGTAAAACAGCTCGTAGTGTGTAGCGAATGTCTCAGCAATTTGTGCATCAGATCTGACAAGCACCCCTTCTGTATTCCTAAGGAGGTTCACCCATCGCGCCGCTTGCTCCTTTTTGCTGAGCCAAGCTAATAGTTTGCCCGATTTATCCCCCACGTCGTAAAGGCGGTGCAGGGTGGCCAGGGACTGAGTCTTAGCCTCATTAGTAACCAGTTCTCTATATTGTCTCTGGGCGTCTAGTAGTCGTCTGAGAGTCGCCGCGTGTTTCAAATTCTGGTACTCCCTCTCTAAACCCAAGATAGTCTGTTCCAGTGCAGTGACCTCAGCTTGGTGTTTCCTCCTTTCCTCCCCCAGTTAATTTTGTATTCTATCTCGCATTACCGGTTTCAGGGCTTCCCAGAAGGTTACAGTCGATTCCACTGTTCCCTCATTTTCCGCCACATAGACCTTGATGTCTGCTCTCAAGCCCCGCAGGATGGATGCATTCTGAAGATCCCAAGCAGCAAGGCGCCAAGTGTTCCCCACAGTACCCTGGGTACGTCCTATTCTTACTAACAATGGGGAATGGTCAGAGATGCCCCGAGCCTTATAGTCCGCAGTGTCATCCACCTTCAAGTATTGTCGAGACATAAATATATAGTCAAGCCTCGAGAATACCTTATGCGCCCCTGAGTAGTATGAGTATTCCATCTGAGTAGGATGCAGCCATCTCCAGACATCTGTGAGCCCTATATTAGCAATCTGTCGGGATAAAGTGGTCCGGTTCCCTCCCCTAACTGCAGTCCCTGACCGATCCCGACCGATATCCATCACATCGTTGAAGTCACCTCCCACGATTTGGATGGTGTCAGCTGTGTCCAGAAGGATGTGAGCGAGCGCTTTGAGCGTATATGCCTGCAGCTTAGGCGGTGCATAAACTGAAATAATCGTGTATGTGCGCCTGTTCCATGTCCCTTGGACTCCAACATAGGTCCCCAATGCATCTTTCCAGGTGTGTGTGATGCAGAAAGGAGTGTTTTTTTAAATAATGATAGCTACCCCTCTGGAGTCAGTCGTGTAGCCCGCATGGGCCAGGACTTTGTGACGTCCCCTAGCTATGAAGGCACAGTGTGTCCCTTTAAGATGTGTTTCCTGCAGTAGGGTTATATCTGGGTTTAGCCTTTTAAGGTAAGAGTTCACTAGACCCCTCTTAATTTTAGAACCCAATCCGTTCACATTCCACGTCAGGACACTAGTCACCCTGTCACACATCTGTGGCCCAGTCACGTCATTTGCCATCCAAGATCTGGAGACCTTAGCGTGTTCGGTCTCTGGTGTGAGTGCAAAGTGCGAAGTACTGAGGCGCTTGACTGCTGAATCTCGACTTTCCTCCCTCACCCCAACTCAGCCCCCTCCCTCCCCAACCTGAATTAACGTGAAACTCCCCCCACCCCCCTCCCCAGCTCCCTCTCCTTCCAGTCCCATCCCTTCACAAGACAGAACTGTCAGTAGGAGAAGGCCTGTCGCCCTCCCGTGGATCCCCCCCTTTAGCTTGTTCTAACCAACCCCTCCCAGAGCTTGCAGCACCACGTCTCCCAAACAAGCCCCGATCTCAAAATTTGAGAGAGCTGTGTAGTTAAGAACAAAAACCAGGAATAACAATAAGAGTAGACATAAAGAGGCGTGTCAACTTGCGTGCTTCCCAGCGACGAGCTGCAATCTCTATAACCTGTCCCACCACTGTTCAGGAATGGGAGTCTTGTGTGTCTAGTCCGGTGACGCT
Organism: Lissotriton helveticus; assembly: GCF_964261635.1. Classification (NCBI taxonomy): domain Eukaryota; kingdom Metazoa; phylum Chordata; class Amphibia; order Caudata; family Salamandridae; genus Lissotriton; species Lissotriton helveticus. The sequence goes on from NC_136072.1 coordinate 250,722,038, forward strand.
GTTCCGTTCCGATGTGTCTCGTTCCAGGTCCCGGAACGCCTCTTCCAACGGGTGGATGGAGCGCGACTCCCCCATCTCGTCTTCTCTTCCGGAGGTTCGGCTTTCAGTCTCGTCCTCATCATCTCCTTCTGAGCGGGCTGGCTTCGTAGGCAGGTGAATCTGGATCCCGCCGCAGCGTTTCCTCTCGGCGAGGCCGATTGGCCCCGCCGTGTACTTCCTGGGCCATGTCCCTGATAAGGTGTCGCCGGGGTTTGTCTCTTAGCCCTTCAGGACTTTAGTCTCTGTGCCCTCAGCAGTTCCCACTGGGACCCGTGGGGAGGTGACCTGCCAGCCCGTTCGCGTCCAGCGGCCTCCCTGCTGTGAAGTATAGGACGTTCCTCCAGCCACTGCCAGGCATCTTCCGGATGATTAAAAAAGAGGGTCTTTTCCTTGTAGATCACCTATAGCTTCGCCGGGAAGAGGAGCATATAGGATATGTTCATGTCTCTCAACTTCGCCTTCACCGCCCCAAAGGAGCGGCGTTGTTTCTGCACCTCTTGGCTGTAGTCCGGGAATATCATGATGTTCGTGTTTTCCAGACGGATGTTTCCCAGCTTTCTAGCCTCCCGTAGAATCAAGTCCCGATCCGCGAAGTTGAGAAAGCGCGCAATGACCGGCCTAGGTCTCGCGCCCGCTGGCGGCTTTGCCTGAAGGACCCTGTGGGCTCTTTCGATGATAAAGCAGGTCGAGAACTGCACCCTCGGGGAGGTCGTAGTCAGCCAGGAGTGGAGGAATGCTGCCATGCTTGTCCCTTCAATTCCCTCTCTAAAACCTACGAAGCGCAAGTTGTTGCGTCTCGCTCTATTTTCGGCATCATCCACCTTCCACATCAGTTGGCGATGAGAAGCCTTGAGTTCCGCCATATCCTTTCTCAGGGTGGAGATTGAATCTTCGGCTTCACCTATCTGCGTTTTAGCTGTAGTCACCCTGTCCGTTAACTTGCGGAAGTCCTGTCCCAGCAGTGTCACCTCGGACCCCACCTCGCCGATTTTGACTTCCAGGGCAGCCCGGGACTCCTGGATATCGGCCCGTGACGCCTGAATGGCTCCCATTAGCAGGTCAGTATCTGAGCGCACTCCAGAGGCAGCGGAGAGTGCATCAGGCGACTGTCTAGGCACGGCGAAATTGTCCATGGGCCCCTGCTTGGGGGGTTTGGGAAGTAGGTCCTTCTTCCCCATTACTTATGGCTCCGTGACGTCGTTCCCACGGGACAACTCGTATCCCACTCCTCCTCCGGCGCGCTGGCCGCAATCTATGATCTGTGAGCTCCTCCGCCCGCCTCCCAGGGAGGGCAGTCCGATCTCTCCACACAGCAGTGTCCGGGGGTCACTAGTGTCTTTTTGTCCACTCCCCAGGGTCTCTGGTACGTAGGGTCGATTGAGTACCAGTCCCGACCAGTAGCTCTATACCCGTCTCGGCCCAGCGTCCCCCGCCGTGCTGAATGTCCCACGGGGCGTCTGCTCACCGCGGCCCCACCGCTGGACCTGACACGCGCATTAGTTGTGTGGCTACCTTTCTTGTACTCACAGTTGGAATGTCCAAACTCCGGGACCACCAGGCGTCTCCCAGGGGGCCAATATAGGGTCAGAGTGTTCCAGCAGTAGCACCAAGCAAATGATTACAGGGGCGCGCGAGGGCCAGAACAATCAGAATCGGAGTACACTCGAGCTCCGTATCGCGGCTCCGGCCACCATTCTGGTTAGGTGTCTGGCTGACGGTCGAGAGTCCAGACGCCGGAGCAGGGGTCATCCCCCAGGTCCGTAGCCGCTCACAGGCTCTGCAGTGCGCCCCTCTCATGCTCACCCTCCGAGTAGTCAGGTAGTGACAGGACTTCCTCCAGGGTCGATCTATACCCCGACCGCCGCTCCGGCCGCCATCTTGGTGAAGTCTGTGGGTGATGTCGGGGAGTTCGGGCCCTTCACCGGGGCTCTCGCTGTCGACGGGGAACCAGTCAATGCTCTCTTCATACGGACCTTCACTGTAACCGACAACTCCAGCGCCCAGCAGCCGGCTTTCAGTGCGATCCTCGGCCGACGATCGCGGTAGCCGCCATCTTGCCGCCGGCTGGCCTCCCAAGCCGATGTTGGAGATTTCGGCGTTTCGCTGGTCACAGTCGCGTAAACTTCACGGAAGTGGCCCCCACGGAGTTCAGGGTCTCTGCAACGACCCTCCCGTAGTTTTGGTGCAGTGGGACTAAATGGTAAGTCGGATTTGGAGGCAGCTCGCCGGGAGCTCAGGAGAAGCACGTCCTAGCAAGCCATGCTGTTGGCCACGCCCCCACATTTGCGCAAGTTTAAGCTATTGGCATTGTAAATGACAATGCATTTAATTTGTTTTAGAAACTAAAACATAAATAAAAGGCATTGTCATTTACAATGCCAATAGCTCAAAGTCGCGTAAATGCAAGACCTATTGCATTGCAAATGGTAGGCATCACGGACAATGGGCGGGCGGGGGTGGGGGGGTAGGGAGAAGGCACGGACAGCAGGCGGGGAGGGAGAAGTTACAGTCAACGGGAGGGAGGGCAGGGGGCTAAACAAGAAATGACAATGGGAGAGAGGGGGAGAAAGAAGGCACCAAGGCACATCGTGTCTGCAGTAAGAGAAACTGAATAAAGAAAATAGTGCTCACAGTGTAAATAACACGTACAGTGTAACAACCAAAGTAAAGGGGCCAGTTGCCATGGGAGGTGACAAATAAAGAGGAGGTGGTACTAAGTAGGGACTAACAATCCTATTTACAAATCCAAAGCCAGCACCTAGGACAGAAAATGACACAAGCCAATTGCAAATATGGGTGGAAAGTGGGCGGGGCTTTGGTTCTCTACTCCACCGCAACAAGTCTTGCAGAGCAGCGCATGCACGCTGGCTCCAGGCTCGACCTAATGAGCCAACCCCTGCTCCCCATGGCAAATGTTTGTGATGCAAAAGTGTGTTCCTCCTGGATATCATATCACCATTCATTAAGGGTCAGTAGGTGTGACATATGTCAATACAACTCAATGGGTGGTGAACCATGCTCCACCCGTGGAGTTGGCGAAGTTTTGGTAACTTCGCGGTTCACGTAGAACCCGTAGTTACCGAATACTACACAATGTACAACATAGCGTAGCTGTTTTTCTTCTTTTTGAGCTCAATATGCATTCTCACGGGCGTGGTAACGACTTAACATGATTCTGCGTTCACCAACTCGATTTTCTATCCGTTCGCGTGCACCACGAGATTTGGAAACTGGCCCCATGATCCCGCGAGACTGTGCGAAAAAGTCATTCGGACGTGCTATCTACCTTCCGGCGGCAGTGTTGGTAAGATCGCGTTCCCGAACACGCAGAAACTACAATCGGCAAAGAATATCTCTCGAGCACGATAAAACCTTCTCTGAAATTATCATTTTGCTCAGAAAAGCCCCTCAGATTGTGATTTGGCTGTAGTCTTTTGTGCAAGGAGTCCTTTTTTTAAAACTTTTTTTTTCAAGAGGAAGGAAGTGCCCCTGAATCTCCAACTTCCTGTTCCTGTCCAGCAGGCTCCTCCCAGTGCTTTGTTCATGTGCTGTTCACTTTCATTTGGATTTGGAGCTGGAAGGATCACTTTTTGTGTCTGTCTGCTGCATCACATCATTGGATTGGATTTGAGGACTTTTGGATTTGAGATTTCATTTTACAAGTAAGTTGGAGAATTGGTGTACATGTTTGCTTGATTGGGAGTGTTGTACCTACATTTTTCTGGGATTTTCATTGTTTTTAAAATGTATTGTTGTGGGTTGCCTGTAGTTTCAGTAGGGGCCTCGTAGTTTTTCTTTGAAATTTCAGCCAGTTGGCCCAGAGGTACCCATAGGTGCATGTTTCTGTGGTGTCTGTTGAATTTAAAACATCATGTAGGGCATGGATGGCTTAGGGTTGAATTGCTAAATGTGGTTGTGGTGTATTTCACTGTTTGGGTTTCTGTGTTAAATACCTTTGTTGGATGTGTGTGTGTGCTTGATGTGTAACTTTCCAATCCTTTCGTAGCCCTGTTGATTTTCGTTTTTGCATTATTGTATTAAAGCTGTGTTGTTTAGCAGGCCTCCTTTGTCTGGTCATATATAGGCCTGCTTCAGTTAATTGTTTTTCTTGGCCTGTTATGACTGTGAGTGACCATGTGCCTTGGGGCTATTTTGTGATGGTAGTTTAGTAGTGTGCTTCTTTTTCCATATTGGCCTGCATGTCTTTTCTTTGTTCCCCTTGGCTTATGCTTGTAGTTGTTGAGGCCTGGCCATGTGGGTGGCGCCCATTTTGTGAAGGCAGGCAGTGTCTTTTTGGCATAGGCTTGCATTGTCTGACTTTCATTTCCTTTTGTTGTGGGTGCTTAGCTTCCATTTTGTGGAGCCATCCAGGCAGTGTGCTTGCTTTTGCCATAGGCTTCAGTTCCATGCTTTTGGCCTAGTCTGTCATCATCATGGGTGCATAAAAACTGTTTCTGTGTTGTCTGTTGAATTTTAACATCATGGATGGCATTGGATTGAATTGCAAAATGTGGTTTTTGTAGTGGAATTTCAGTTTTTGAGTGTGTGTTAAACAAATAGGGCTTTTCAGCCAGTAGGTAACCTATTCATTCAGCCGCGGAGTTTTGGCAAATCTGCACAGCGCGACAATGCAGACTTACAGTTTTTGTCTTCTTTGCGCGCTCAATATGCGTGTTCGCACATGCGATAACATCTTTTTGTACAGATTGAGATGCCGAACACGTAGAATTTGCAATCTGGCGAACAATATCTCTCAAGCAGCATAAAACCTTCTCGAAAATGATGATTGTGTTCATTTTGCTAAAAAAAACTCGTCAGATTATCATTTGGCTGTAGTTTTTGGAGCATGGTGTCATTTTTCTTTCTTTTTACACATTTTTAAAAGAGGAGAGAAGTTCCCCAGAGACTACAACTTCCTGTTCCTGTCCTTTGTATGCACTTTCTTGTTATTGTGGGGGGCCTGACCATGTGTTTGGCGACCATTTTGTGAAGCCAGGCATTGTGCTTTTGCCGTAGGCCTGCATTATCTGTCTTGTATTCCTTTTCTTTTTTTGTGAGTGGCCTGGCCATGTGGTGGCAGCCATTTTGTGGGACCAGCCACTGTGCTTTTGCCATAGACCTTCAAGCTTGTGGCCTAGTCTGCCAGTAGGCCCAGAGGTACTACTCATCAATCATCATGGGTGCATGAAAGTTAAACAACTGTTTTTGTGTTGTCTGTTGAATTTTACCATCATGTATGGCATGGATGGCTTTGGATTGAATTGCAAAATGTGGTTTTTGGGGAGGAATTTCAGTTTTTGTATGTGTGTTAAATAAATAGGGCTTTTCAGCCAGTAGGTAACCCTCGGCGTTCAGCTCAAGTAGTTTTGGCAACTCTGCACAGCGCAACAATGGGGACTTTCGGTGTTTGTCTTCTTCGCGCGCTCAATATGCGTGTTCATGCCTGCGATAACGACTTTTTGTACAGATCACGATGCCGAATACGCAGAATTTTCCATCTGGCGAACAATATCTCTCGAGTAGCATAAAACCTTCTCGAAAATGATGATTTTGTTCATTTTGCTAAAAAAACTCCTCAGGTTTTTATTTGGCTGTAGTTTTTGGAGCATGGAGTCATTTTTCTTTTTTTCCTACAATTTTTTAAAAGAGGAAGGAAGTTCCCCAGAGACTCCAACTTCCTGTTCCTGTCCTTTGTATTCACTTTCTTGTTATTGTGGTTGGTTGCCTGACCATGTGGGTGGCGGCCATTTTGTGAAACCAAGTATTGTGCTTTTGCCATAGGCCTGCATTGTGTCTTGCATTCCTTTTCTTCTTTTTGTGAGTGGCCTGGACATGTTGTGGCGGTCATTTTGTGGGACCAGCCACTGTGCTTTTGCCATAAGCCTCCAAGCTTGTGGCCTAGTCTGCCAGTAGGCCCAGAGGTACTCATCAATCATCATGGGTGCATGAAAGTTAAACAACTGTTTTTATGTTGTCTGTTGAATTTTAACATCATGTATGGCATTGGATTGAATTGCAATATGTGGGGTTTTTTTCTGGGGTATATTTCACTTTTTGGGTGTGTAAAATAAATGTCTTTTTTGCATGTGTATGTGTTGTTGTTGCTCCCTGATGCTGCATCCGTCCCATGTGATGCACACATTTAGGGCAAACAGGCTCCACTACATTTATGTTTTTGTTCTTTGCTATTCTTATTCTTCCTGAGTGTACACAGTACAGTACACCATGAAAGCCCTGGCCTTGTCGTCAAAGCCACATAAATGGCTACACTGTTGTTGTTCACTGAGTTACTAAAATGTAATAATTGTGACCACCACACACTAAGAAGTTATATATTATATTAGTTTGATTGTACTATCGTTTGAATGATGTTCTTCTGGCTTTTTTTCTTTTAGGTGCACAAAAGACTGAGAAGGAGGTATGTCATCATCGCCCATTGTGGTGCCAGACAGACGTCCTGCTGCTGTACACGAAGTGACGTGTGAGTGACCTGACCAGACATCTCTGTAACGTGTGCAACTGAGTGCTGCTGACATCTGAAGAAGATGGCCCCAAAGGAAGTAGGTATCAGGTCCCCCAATATCAAGAAAGTTGCTATTGAGAAGAAGAAACAAAAGAAGAAGGAAGTGTCATTTAAGTCTGGTGTTCCTCCCAAAACCTTTTTTGGGACACCAAAAATGAGGCCTCCAGCAGCGGTGTCCTCCAGGGGCCAAGCTGGGGACAGCACCTCCGCATCAGTGGGCCCAACCCACCAACCCTGATGCTGCATCCATCCCACGTGATGCACAAATTTATGGCAAACAGGCTCCACTACATTTGCCCAAGCAGATGAGTGTGGAAGAGGTAGCCAGTCTAATGATGGAAAGCAGTGATGCTGAGCCTGACCTAAACTTATCGCTATCTCAAAGTAGTACACAATCAACACAGGAGGAAACACAGCAGATAAGTGGCCAACAACAACAGCCGCAACCACCGCCAGCAATAGTAGTTGTTGTTCCTCCCGAAGTAGGGACAGTTCAGGAAATTAAGCCTCATGCAGAGGAAGAATAACAGGAAGCTACTCATTCAGGAGATCCATTCTCTTCCAAATCCCCAGCAAGGAAAAGGAGGCTTAGTCCATCGAGTTCTTCACCAAGCATCCCTTCTGATGATCTAGATGTCACTTGGGAGCCACAACAACCTGAGCATGAGAGGGAGACACTTCCCAAGACCAGGCTAGGTTAAAGGACGGTTCCAGAAAGCCTTACACTTATGGAGGTCGATGGAGAACAGCAGGATAAAGATGATGATGAGCGAGTCATCACGAATATCACTCCCGGCCCTGAGGAGATGGAGACCAACATTATTACCCTATCCAAATTCGCTGCGAGGGATGTAGCACGCATACCTATAACACAGGTAACACCAACACGACCTCCTGCTTCCATATTTACATTGCAAAAAACACAGTTGATGGACAGAATGTAGAACAATGTCAAATACTCACCCCAGTACAAAGATCTGGGCCCAAATCCATTGGTTTTTTGCACTCCACACCACCCTGGGTTAGACACTGGCTATATGCAAATCAGATCTGACCCTGTGCCTCATGGGAACAGTCCAGTCCGAACTACCAAGCCATGTCTTTCCCAGACCGGAATCAAGCATCCAAGGACCGGTTTCTGGCTATCAGCCTTCATCAGCCTGGATAGCTTGACTCCAGTGGTGTGGAGAGCCTGGGACTCACATCTGAGCATACCCAGCCCACTCGGGGTGAAAACCGCAAAAAATACAGTTGATGGACAGAATGTAGAACAATGTCATACACTCACCCCAGAACAAAGATCTGGGCCCAAATCCATCGTTTTTTGCACTCCACACCACCCTGGGTTAGACACTGGCTATATGCAAATCAGCTCTGACCCTGTGCCTCATGGGAACAGTCCAGTCCGAACTACCAAGCCATGTCTTTCCCAGACCGGAATCAAGCATCCAAGGACCGGTTTCTGGCTATCAGCCTTCATCAGCCTGGATAGCTTGACTCCAGTGGTGTGGAGAGCCTGGGACTCACGTCTGAGCATACCCAGCCCACTCGTGGTGAAAACCGCAAAAAACACAGTTGATGGACAGAATGTAGAACAATGTCATACACTCACCACAGTACAAAGATCTGGGCCAAAATCCATCATTTTTTTGCACTCCACACCACCCTGGGTTAGACACTGGCTATATGCAAATCAGCTCTGACCCTGTGCCTCATGGGAACAGTCCAGTCCGAACTACCAAGCCATGTCTTTCCCAGACCGGAATCAAGCATCCAAGGACCGGTTTCTGGCTATCAGCCTTCATCAGCCTGGATAGCTTGACTCCAGTGGTGTGGAGAGCCTGGGACTCACGTCTGAGCATACCCAGCCCACTCGGGGTGAAAACCGCAAAAAACACAGTTGATGGACAGAATGTAGAACAATGTCATACACTCACCCCAGTACAAAGATCTGGGCCCAAATCCATCGTTTTTTTGCACTCCACACCACCCTGGGTTAGACACTGGCTATATGCAAATCAGCTCTGACCCTGTGCCTCATGGGAACAGTCTAGTCCGAACTACCAAGCCATGTCTTTCCCAGACCGGAATCAAGCATCCAAGGACCGGTTTCTGGCTATCAGCCTTCATCAGCCTGGATAGCTTGACTCCAGTGGTGTGGAGAGCCTGGGACTCACGTCTGAGCATACCCAGCCCACTCGGGGTGAAAACCGCAAAAAACACAGTTGATGGACAGAATGTAGAACAATGTCATACACTCACCCCAGTACAAAGATCTGGGCCCAAATCCATCGTTTTTTGCACTCCACACCACCCTGGGTTAGACACTGGCTATATGCAAATCAGCTCTGACCCTGTGCCTTATGGGAACAGTCCAGTCCGAACTACCAAGCCATGTCTTTCCCAGACCGGAATCAAGCATCCAAGGACCGGTTTCTGGCTATCAGCCTTCATCAGCCTGGATAGCTTGACTCCAGTGGTGTGGAGAGCCTGGGACTCCCGTCTGAGCATACCCAGACCACTCGGGGTGAAAACCGCAAAAAACACAGTTGATGGACAGAATGTAGAACAATGTCATACACTCACCCCAGTACAAAGATCTGGGCCCAAATCCATCATTCTTTTGCACTCCACACCACCCTGGGTTAGACACAGGCTATATGCAAATCAGCTCTGACCCTGTGACTCATGGGAACAGTCCAGTCCGAACTACCAAGCCATGTCTTTCCCAGACCGGAATCAAGCATCCAAGGACCGGTTTCTGGCTATCAGCCTTCATCAGCCTGGATAGCTTGACTCCAGTGGTGTGGAGAGCCTGGGACTCATGTCTGAGCATACCCAGCCCACTCGGGGTGAAAACCGCAAAAAACACAGTTGATGGACAGAATGTAGAACAATGTCATACACTCACCCCAGTACAAAGATCTGGGCCCAAATCCATCGTTTTTTTGCAGTCCACACCACCCTGGGTTAGACACTGGCTATATGCAAATCAGCTCTGACCCTGTGCCTCATGGGAACAGTCCAGTCCGAACTACCAAGCCATGTTTTTCCCAGACCGGAATCAAGCATCCAAGGACCGGTTTCTGGCTATCAGCCTTCATCAGCCTGGATAGCTTGACTCCAGTGGTGTGGAGAGCCTGGGACTCCCGTCTGAGCATACCCAGCCCACTCGGGGTGCAAACCGCAAAAAACACAGTTGATGGACAGAATGTAGAACAATGTCATACACTCACCCCAGTACAAAGATCTGGGCCCAAATCCATCATTTTTTTGCACTCCACACCACCCTGGGTTAGACACTGGCTATATACAAATCAGCTCTGACCCTGTGACTCATGGGAACAGTCCAGTCCGAACTACCAAGCGATATCTTTCCCAGACCGGAATCAAGCATCCAAGGACCGGTTTCTGGCTATCAGCCTTCATCAGCCTGGATAGCTTGACTCTAGTGGTGTGTTCTACATTCTGTCTATCAACTGTGTTTTTTGCAATTTTCACCCCGAGTGTGCTGGGTATGCTCAGACGTGAGTCCCATGCTCTCCACACCACTGGAGTCAAGCTATCCAGGCTGATGAAGGCTGATAGCCAGAAACCGGTCCTTGGATGCTTGATTCCAGTCTGGGAAAGACATGGCTTGGTAGTTCGGACTGGACTGTTCCCATGAGGCTCAGGGTCAGAGCTGATTTGCATATAGCCAGTGTCTAACCCAGGGTGGTGTGGAGTGCAAAAAAACGATGGATTTAGGCCCAGATCTTTGTACTGGGGTGAATGTATGACATTGTTCTACATTCTGTCCATCAACTGTGTTTTTTGCAATTTTCACCCCGAGTGTGCTGGGTATGCTCAGACGTGAGTCCCAGGCTCTCCACACCACTGGAGTCAAGCTATCCAGGCTGATGAAGGATGATAGCCAGAAACCGGTCCTTGGATGCTTGATTCCGGTCTGGGAAAGACATGGCTTGGTAGTTCGTACTGGACTGTTCCCATGAGGCACAGGGTCAGAGCTGATTTGCATATAGCCAGTGTCTAACCCAGGGTGGTGTGGAGTGCAAAAAAACGATGGATTTAGGCCCAGATCTTTGTACTGGGGTGAATGTATGACATTGTCCTACATTCTGTCCATCAACTGTGTTTTTTGCAATTTTCACCCCGAGTGTGCTGGGTATGCTCAGACATGAGTCCCAGGCTCTCCACACCACTGGAGTCAAGCTATCCAGGCTGATGAAGGCTGATAGCCAGAAACCGGTCCTTGGATGCTTGATTCCGGTCTGGGAAAGACATGGCTTGGTAGTTCGGACTGGACTGTTCCCATGAGGCACAGGGTCAGAGCTGATTTGCATATAGCCAGTGTCTAACCCAGGGTGGTGTGGAGTGCAAAAAAACGATGGATTTAGGCCCAGATCTTTGTACTGGGGTGAATGTATGACAGTGTTCTACATTCTGTCCATCAACTGTGTTTTTTTCCATATTTACATTAGCAAATGCCCGGCAGCGTCCTACATCCAGCACAAGCACCACCTCAGCAGAAGTAGGTAGAGGTACTGCACAAAGTCAAATTCAACGCACACCCTCCAGTTCATCCGGTATTTGAAGTGGCACCTCCAGCAGGAGGCAAAAGTTAAGCTCCCCAGTGTGGTACTTCTTTACCGTTAGCAAAAAGGAGGAGAACATTGCTATATGCTCCGTTTGTAATACCTCTGTTAGTCAGGGTAAGCTTGGTACAAACTATGGTACCAGAGGTCAAATGACCCATCTTAAAAAACACCGCACAATCAACTGGGAGGACCACCTTCGCCACATAAAAACTGGAACCATTGCTGCTGGTGGCGATAAACAAGTAGAAGGTAGGATCACGGTGGAACAGCAAGAAGAGGGAGACATTCTCTCTGGTAGTGGTACACAAAGTAGCCCTTTCCCCAGCACTGCAGTGGTACCGCCCACATCCTCAACAACATCTGAGTGGCACAAGAGTAAGAGTCAGCCTGAGACAACAAGGAGTACTGCAATGAAAAAAAGTGCAGCTTTCAGCCTCACAGAAAGGAATACCACGCAGCCTACCATCATTAGCATCTTTACTAGGCCGGAGGGGCAGTACGAACGCAATCACCCAATAGCACGTTTGTACAATGCAAAGCTGGCTAAAATGTTAGCGCTGGACCTTCTCCCTTTTTCTTTTGTTGAAGCGGTGGGTTTTCTGGAATATTTGACAACCATCTGCCCAAAATGGAAGGTTCCCAGCCGCTACTATTTCGCCAGAGTTGCTGTTCCAGCACTACATCACGTCGTGCTGGAATTGCTTGGATAAGACTTAAAACAGAGTGCTGTTCAGAGTATCCAATTGACAACAGACATGTGGACCAGTTGCCAAGCCACTGATTACATGTGCATCACTGCACACTGGATCCCTTTTTTGGGTGTTAGAGAAAAGATATCTGCAGGTATTGACACTGCTGAGATTTTAATGGCATTCGCAAACATGCAACTGTAGCCATGTTTGCTATGGAGAAATCTCATACTGCTGCAAACATTTTGGATGAGTTTAACAACAAGGTCTTTGAGTGGCTGCGCCCAAGAGGGCTTAACATTGGTTTTGTTGCCACGGACAATGGCAGTAATGTAGTTAGAACATTGAAAGATGGTGGCTATTTCAGGGTATCGTGTTTGGCACACTGCATCAACACGGCAATAACTTTCTGAAAAATGAAAGCAAAGTCAGCACCTTACTGACCACCTGCAGAAGAATATGCACACATTTCAACCATTCTTTTAAAGCCCGGAAGCAGCTGAGGGTCATTCAACATGAGCATACAATGCCAGTCAAAGCACTCATCCAAGAGACCTTGTTAAATGCCTGACAGCGATACTACTTCCTTTTGAGGTCTTCACACTTAAAGTCAGCAGGGAGGACTGTACTATGGCCACGCTATCCCTTTGTTGCACATGCTAGTGCAAGAGCTGAAGGAGGTGTCTGAAACGTACGCAGGTGTGGATGACAAATTAGACGCATATTTTTGGGCGGACACCTTAGCCGTTTGCTTATCTGAAAATACAAGGATTAAAAATAACATTCTGTCACATCAGCATTACATTACTGCCACAATTTTGGATCCACGGTACAAAGTATTTCTGAACAGTAATGCAGTAATTCCTTTCTCAGAAGTGGATGTTGCCAAGTACAAAATTTTGATAGCTGAGGAAGCTACTGACTCCGAAAACGAACAGCTCTTAATTAGAGGCCCGCCACCCTAGGCCAGAACAAGTACTACAGGGCATCCAGAGTCAAGTTCTACTTCAGAGCCTGAGCAGTGCATTTGGCTCCCAGCAGTCAACAACATTATCAATAACATCAGCAACAACAGGATCATCAGCCACATCAAGAAAATCAGCAACTGATTGGTTTCTACGGAAAGGGTATGGTAAGTCCATTGCTGATACAAATGCAAAAGAGGCCAAGCAAATTGGAGCACCCCTGAACATTGAGTGGGTGGTCCAGGCCTATCTGGATGACACAGTAGAGGTCTTCATGGATCAAAGCCCATTGGTGTATTGGTATGGGAGAAGAAGCCAATGACAAGTGCTCAGCGGGCTTGCGATAAAGTATCTGGCTTGCCCTGTTGCAAGTGTCTCTTTTTTTTTTGTCCTCATTATCCACTTTGTCGTTCCAGGGAAACTCTAGCTGCAGGAAGACAGTCGTTTCTGTGCGATCGCGAAACCGGGGATTGGCTTCCAGATCTGATGTATTAGTGAGGAAGAGCCCCGCACGAGCCATCTCCATTCAAGCCCGTTGTCGGCCGATAGTCCAGTAACGTTGTGGCCTGGGGTGCCTCCCATTGGACATGGAGACTTAGGCTTAATCATCGGACCCGGGGAAAAAAAAAAACCCGGGCTCTTTAGTTATCCCGTCTCCAATCAACTAAAAAGTTCCAGAATCTCAGAGTTCGAGGGCTACAGGCTCTGGCTAGGTCTACCTTCAATATTTCATAAAGTGAAGACAACCACTCTGCATGGGTCGGTGGGTTGACATTAACCCAGTTTTTGCATAGTTCTCTTCTTGCTATTAGGATAGCGTAATATAGAAATTCTCTTTCTAGCCCCTTGATGTTATTATTTATCCCAAAGATGACTAAAGACCATGAGATAGGAATAGGGATTCGAAGAATTGATTCTAGTGATGTCTTAACATCTTGCCAGAATGTCTTAATATTCGGACATTCCCAGAACATATGTAGGTCCGAGGCAGCTGGGAGGGAGCATTTACTACAACACTTCCCTGGTTGAAACTTGGAGAGCTTTTTGGGAGAATAGTACGCTCGATGCAGTGTAAATAGTTGATTGCGCCTTAACCAGGCAGGTTTGATGGTTTTGTAGAGAAGACTAAAAGATTCTATCCATTTCTCTTCTGCCTGGGGTTCTCCCTCTCCACCCCAAAGTTTTACCGGAAGATCAAATTCGCCCTCTGCTTCTTCAATAATATTCCAGTAATAAAGAGTTACTTCTTTTCCTCCATAAGGTTTCTCAACTAGATTTTTTTCCAATATACTAACTCCACCGAATTTAGCCTTTTCCTTTATTTGAATTCACAGCCAACTGGACAATTGTAGGTATATATACCAGGCTAATGGCGAGGTTACCTTGTCTGAAAATAGTTCCCAATCCAATAAGGACCCCTCTACGACTAAATCTCCCCAATGTGTTATTCCTGCTTCCCGCAAAGCGGTTTTGACAGTGTCAATATATTGCGAGGAGAGTCCTGAAAGGTCCCAGATCGGTGCGTGGTTGGAGAAGTATGCTATCCCTAGCTTAGATTTAATTTGAGTCCATTCTTTAAGAGAACTATATAAAGTCTTTAGCCTAACTTTTTTGAAAAATCTCTGATGTCCAAACTTAAATAAAAGTCCGTCCAATGGGAGAATGGAGCCCAGGATCATTGCTTTGAACATACGGCCATTTGAGTTGTCTAGCGGGGTCTTTAATAACATTCTAGAACGGGCAGATGGAACGCCCATGCATAGTATTCAAGGTCTGGCAAGGCAAGCCCTCCCTTTTCTCTCCTCCTTCTTAGCTTCTTCCAAGCCAGCCTAGTTGACTTAAAGCACCAAATAAATGAATTAATATTTTGTTGAAATTTGAAGAGTAGCTTAGTATCGAATGTTAGTGGAATACAGTTAAAAATAAATGTATATTTGGGGAGGATGGTCATTTTCACCAAGCTAGTTCTCCCATAGATGGTTAGGGAGAGAAAGGACCAAGACTTCATAAGTGCTTTAGATTCACTGGAGATCCTGTCCAGGTTAGACTGGGTCAAAAAATTTAGGTCATTTGTGATTTTAATACCGAGATAGCGGATTGAGGGCCTGACCAGAAGCTGAAGATTTATGATGTTCCAAGCCATTATATCTGTTTTTCCGGCGTTTATTTCGTACCCAGAAAATTTTCTGAATTCCTCTGCTCTTTTAATTACTATAGGGAATGCCTGGACCGGGTCCGTTGTATAGATGAGAATATCATCGGCATATAATCCGACTTTCTTCTCCCATCCAGAAAAAACAAAAGGCAGAATATTAGTGTCCTCTCTAATAGTCTGGGCAAATGGCTCAACATAAATGTTGAATAGAAGAGGGGAGAGAGGACACCCCTGTCTTGTCCCTCTACTTATTTCAAATGAGTTTGTACGCGTGCCATTAATTAGTGGGCTGGCTCTCGGGTTTTTATATAGTAGCCCTACCGCTCTGCAGAATTTAGGACCAAATTGAAACTTCTCCATAACAGCAGTTAGGTAGGACCAATTGACCCTATCGAATGCTTTTGTTGCATCGAGTGTCATTATGGCGAGAGGCAAAGCAAAGGTTGACGCGATATCTATCACGCCGACTAAGTCATAAGTTAAGTCAACCAGTTGTCGGCCTCTAATAAACCCCTTTTGGTCCTCATGGATAATTGTACCAATCTCGCTTCCCAGACGTGCAGCCAAGACTGTTAAGAAGATCTTATAATCGTTGTTGAGAAGCGAGATTGGACGATACGATCCATAGTCCGCAGGGTCTTTGCCTGTTTTTAAAATTAAGGTGATATTTGCCTCTCCCCAAGAGCTGGGTGGTGCTTCCCCTCTAATTAAGATGTTGTTGGAAGGGTTCGTTAGGGTCGGGGTGAGAGTTGGATTAAGCACTCGGTATAGCTCACCCGGGATACCGTCAGGTCCTGCAGCCTTTCCCAATTTTAGATGTTTAATGACTTTTTCAACCTCAGCCTCAGTAATTTCTTTCTCTAGGTTTTCCCTCTGTACCATCGACAGCTTAGGAAGATTCACCTTGTCCAACCACTCCGTTCTTTTCCCGATATTAACATTAGTCGCGTCTGTGTATATATCTTGAAAAAAGATGCTGAAGGCTTCTCCTATTTCGAGATCTGTCTTCCTGCTGTCGACTTCCCCCACTAACCTCACTTCTTTTATATGGTTCCTAGACTGGTCGGTTTTTATTTTCCAAGCCAGAAGCTTCCCTGCCGATTCACCGTATTCAAAGTGGGAGAGCTTGCTAACCTGCCATCGTTTACTCAGTCTCTCCTGCAGTAATGTATTTAGTTTGTCTTTTAGCTCCCTTTTCTTTTCCCGATTTCCCGATGACTCTGGGTCTGCAGACTCTAAGAAGGCCAGATCTTGCTCTATTTTTGATATCCCCTCTCTGTATGTCTTTTTTCTGTAGGATGCCCGATTCGTGATATGTCCCCATATGTGTGCTTTCCATGACTCCCAGACATTAACCAGGGAGGCGGATTCTATATTCCACTCCAAAAAGGAGGCAGTTTCAGATATAAGAAGTTCTCTTTCTTCTTCTTCCAATAAGATGGAGCGGTCAAAGGACCAAGAGGTATGGGTGGGCCCCTGATCTAATGTTATCGAAAAAGTAATGGCAGAATGATCGGAGATGTGCTGGGGTAAATATGTTAAGTTCTTTATTGAATCTTTTATGGAGAAGCTAAATAAAGCATAGTCGATACGTGATTTATGTTTATATTCATGATTGTGATACGAAACCCCCAAAGTTTTCCCGGCTCTTTGTCTCCACAGATCTTCCATCCCCAAGTTGGACATAGAGTGTACAAGAGTTTCTCTCATTTTATTATGAACGACAGCTCTCGAACTAGGGGTTTTGTCTAATTTCGGATCTAACACTAAATTAAAATCGCCCATTCATATTATTGGGTCTGTGATGGTGCTCAAGTGGTTTTGTAATGTGTTTAAGTAGGAAGGATCGTCCTGGTTGGGACCATAATATCCCACCAGGGTGAATCGCATCACATCAAGCTGAACATTGGCTATCAGCCATCTTTCACTCGAATCTGTCCTCCAATCCGCTATCTGAGCCCTAGATCCCTTTTTAAAGGTAATAGCTATTCCACGGATATTAGCGTTATGATCCGTACTTATGAATTTATCCACCCATTTCAGTTTTTTCATTATATCTGAAAACTCTTGTTTCTTTAAATGGGTCTCCTGGATTGTTATGACCTGCGCGGGCGAGTCTCTGAGATATTGCAAAATTTTATGTCTCCTTCCTCGCACACGCAAGCCATTTACATTCCATGACAAAAATTTAATGTCCCTCATTTTGCTTTAACATTCAGCTGTTCTGCTCCTCCCATGATACTATCTCTGCTACTGTCTGTCTGTTATGATTTGTGTCGGCCAGCTTTATTGAGTAGCTCTCCCTGGGCTCTACAAGATTTAATGAATTAATCTTTTGCTTATGAGGACTTTTTTGTGCTTTCACCCCCCTAATTACCCCCCTTCCTCCCCTAGAAACCCCCCCCCCCTACTTACTCTGGCCAGGTGGCTTGCCAGGTTGACGTCACCGACCTTGCCCCCCCTGATGCCCTCATTCGTTAGATGGTCAACATACTTTATTTAAGTAGATGTCATGAATGTCGTAGTTGTTATTTTGGGGGTAGGACCCAATATCTTTTAACGAAAAAATAGAAAAAATAGAAAAGAAAAAGAAAAAGGCGACAGGTGGAAGAGAAGGAGGAACACTTAAACTGTTACCCCAAAACCCTGTGCTCTCGAATGCTGCACCTCTTTTTATTTTGTTATATGTATTTTCCAATTTTTCCCCTTTTTTCCCCCTTTTTTTTCTTATAATTTTTATTTGTTTATTTATTTATTATTTTTTTTATTTTACTTTTTCCCCTGTTCTTTTTTCTTTTACTTTTTTTTCTCCTTTGTAACATGTGGTTATTGATACCCCCCCCTTTCTTTTTTTTATATTTCTTAAGCTTTCTCTTTTTGTGCGATATTAAGTCATTAAGAATTTTAGTATTTATCCTGTTTCTTTATTTTGTTAGTTGTATACATTTTTCCTCCTTAATGTTTTTGTTTTCAGTCTGAGGCTTGGTTGGACAGGCATCCTGTATCAAGTGGTTTAAGAAAATTCCTTGATGGATACTAGTAATTCATCTGCCTCTAGGGGAGTCTTGATGTTGTACATTTTATTATTAAACATGACCTTCAGAAAGGCGGGGAATCTCATCTGCACGGTGGCTCCCAAAGCTCTGAAATTTTCCATTCGTTGTCCCAGCTCCCATTGTCTTTCCAATGTAGTCTTAGACAGATCTGATCTCACTTCGAAAGAAAAATCAGAAGCCTTCAGTGACTTAGCTTTTAGTGCTAGATTAAGTATCTTTTCCTTTGTCGCATACGTTAGAAAATTAACAAGGATCTTTCTGGGTTTACTCCTGCCCGAGTTGAGTCGGAAGGGATCACGGTGGATCCTTTGTATGTCTAATTCTAGGTCTTCTGTTGACTCCTCTAGATTAAGAGCTTCCTTTAACAGAGACACAACATATTTCTTTATTTCGCTTCCTTCTTTGCCTTCTGGGATTTTTAGAAGTCTGAGATTATTCCTCCTTGAAAAATTTTCTAAGGACTCGACTCTGTCTTTTACAGCATCACCCTCTCTGCGTAGAGACTGAATTCTGGTTTCTGCGTGGTCTAATTTGGCTTTAAGTTCACATAGTCCTGGACCTTCTCCCTTTTTCTTTTGTTGAAGCGGTGGGTTTTCTGGAATATTTGACAACCATCTGCCCAAAATGGAAGGTTCCCAGCCGCTACTATTTCGCCAGAGTTGCTGTTCCAGCACTACATCACGTCGTGCTGGAATTGCTTGGAAAAGACTTAAAACAGAGTGCTGTTCAGAGTATCCACCTGACAACAGACATGTGGATCAGTTGCCAAGCCACTGATTACATGTGCATCACTGCACACTGGATCTCTTTTTTGGGTGTTAGAGAAAAGATATCTGCAGGTGTTGACACTGCTGAGATTTTTAATGACACTCGCAAACATGCAACTGTAGCCATGTTTGCTATGGAGAAATCTCATACTGCTGCAAACATTTTGGATGAGTTTAACAACAAGGTCTTTGAGTGGCTGCGCCCAAGAGGGCTTAACATTGGTTTTGTTGCCACGGACAATGGCAGTAATGTAGTTAGAACATTGAAAGATGGTGGCTATTTCAGGGTCCCGTGTTTGGCACACTGCATTAACACTGCAATAACTTTCTGAAAAATGAAAGCAAAGTCAGCACCTTACTGACCACCTGCAGAAGAATATGCACACATTTCAACCATTCTTTTGAAGCCCGGAAGCAGCTGAGGGTCATTCAACATGAGCATACAATGCCAGTCAAAGCACTCATCCAAGAGACCTTGTTAAATGCCTGACAGCGATACTACTTCCTTTTGAGGTCTTCACACTTAAAGTCAGCAGGGAGGACTGTACTATGGCCAAGCTATCCCTTTGTTGCACATGCTAGAGAAAGAGCTGAAGGAGGTGTCTGAAACATACGCAGGTGTGGATGACAAAGTAGACGCATATTTTTGGGCGGACACCTTAGCCGTTTGCTTATCTGAAAATACAAGGATTCAAAATAACATTCTGTCACATCCACATTACATTACTGCCACCATTTTGGATCCACGGTACAAAGTATTTCTGAACAGTAATGCAGTAATTCCTTTTTCAGAAGTGGATGTTGCCAAGTACAAAACTTTGATAGCTGAGGAAGCCACTGACTCCGAAAACGAACAGCTCTTAATTAGAGGCCCGCCACCCTAGGCCAGAACAAGTACTACAGGGCATCCAGAGTCAAGTTCTACTTCAGAGCCTGAGCAGTGCATTTTGCTCCCAGCAGTCAACAACATTATCAATAACATCAGCAACAACAGGATCATCAGCCACATCAAGAAAATCAGCAACTGATTGGTTTCTACGGAAAGGGTATGGTAAGTCCATTGTTGATACAAATGCAAAAGAGGCCAAGCAAATTGGAGCACCCCTGAACATTGAGTGGATGGTCCAGGCCTATCTGGATGACACAGTAGAGGTCTTCATGGATCAAAGCCCATTGGTGTATTGGTATGGGAGAAGAAGCCAATGACAAGTGCTCAGCGGGCTTGCGATAAAGTATCTGGCTTGTCCTGTTGCAAGTGTCTCTTTTGAGCGTGTTTTCAGTGCTGCTGGTGCCATTGTAACTGTGAAAAGGACCAGTCTCTCTCCTAAAAGTGTGGAGAGGTTAACCATGATCAAAATGAATCAGCACTTTATACCACCGGAGCACAAAATACCTGAATCACAGCGTGAAGAGGAGAGCGACTTAAGTGACGGAAGTAGTGTGTTTCTGTTAGATGACCTGCTACTTCTGGTCAAACCACCGGAGTTTGAGGATGAGCTCCGCTCCCCTGACAACTAGGCTTTCAAATTGTTACTTTCGTCCTTACTTTATTTGTGTGTGACTCTGTCTTTCTGGTTCGAACCACAACAACCCATCACCACCGTCTTCTCCATATTGTAAATTGCACCTCTGTGCATTTCACTGTCCACTCCTCAGAGTCCTGCAACATCTTCCTGACTTGCCCTAAATACATTTTTTCCCTCAAGCCAGACATTGGATGGAGAACAGTACAAGAAATGTTGCCTCTAACAGTCCCTCCAGAAAAAGTGGAACGTGACTATAGCTATCCACCTTTTGATTCTGAGCCAAAACTCATCACTGTCAGAACTAGGCTACCCCCTCAGAGTCGGCAGGCATTCAAAAGCTCATCAATGTCAGAACAGAAGTTACTTGGCAGAGAAAGACAACACTCTTCCAAGAACTTACTGACGCCTGACATGTCACATTTCTGCAAACTCTGATGAGTAATAATTCTTTTATTGTATAGTTAATAAAAATAGTTACAATATGAAATGCAATCTTGTTTTAAAATATTTAGAAAAATGCATTATTACACAGTATTAGAAACAGCAGTTGATAAAAATTGTAAAGAACAGTGATACTATTAGTTTAGAAAAATTGATTCACTTATAGGAGATACAGTTTTGAGAATCCCAAACATTCAAGGTGGTATTAACTCATTACAAAACATTTTTTTTTTCGAAATTAGTGACATATTTAATCATTTGACAGATAAATTGTGGGTCTACTGAGTCCATCACTTGTAAAATCGCTGAGCGACATGTGCGGATTCCTTTTTCTTTAAATTTTGCCTTTAGTAAGCTCCGGCGTTCACTATCCAGTGCGGAGCAAGTGCAGATCAAGTGAAGAAAGTCTTGTGTAGCAGCGCCACATAGATCACACTCCTTGGGGCCCGGTTGCTTCCAGCCGGGTTGATCTGCGTTTGTTGGTAATTTACCCATACGTAGGTTTAAATATTTTTGTTTAAAGTGTGATGGAAAGGCGAGACCTAGATAGGTTGCAGGTGCCGGGTTTTTATAAGATTGCAGTATCATCCAAGCGTGTGAGCGTTGTCTCAGAGTTAATTTATCGTCAATCAGCGAGTGCATGTTGGCTGCCTTTTTTACGGCCTGCTTAAATAGGGGCGCAGGTAGGTTCTTTTGCCATAGTGGTGCCAATTCAGTGATTTCCAAAGAGGAGTTTAGATACTTCACATACTGGGAACTAATATTCCTTTGCATGGCTTCCCATATTGCAAGGTTAATTTCTATCTCGCGGTTCAACCAGATGCTATACCAAAATTTTACTGTCTCGTATTTTTTGTGCAATGTTTGAGTCTGCAGGCCGGATTCCAACCGAACCTGTGCCGGTGAGGCGTCACGTGGTAAGCTAAATACCCGTTTATACACTCTAGTTTTAATTTTATCCAAAAGCAGAGCGCTTCGTCCACAGTGTACCACACTGCCATAAGCTATTGTTGGGAGTAGCTTGGCTTTGATGACTGTTAGGAGAGGAGTAAACAATGGGCCGTTCAGCTGTTTAGATAGGGTGCTGAATGAGTGTAGTAGGGCTGCTCCTTTCTTCTCAATGGCATCAAAGTGCGTGGAAAAGGTGAGCCGTCTGTCCAGGTGTATTCCCAGGTATTTATAGCTTTCCACTGATTCCAAATTCTTATTATCGAGTGTGAAATTTGTTGGTTTTATACGACCATGGGTTATTGTCATGACCTTTGGTTTTTTTTTGTTTATTTCCATAAGATTCTGTCTGGTGTATTCGGCTAGGTCTTGAATAAGGCGTTGCAGGCCTATTTCAGTCTGACTAAGGAGAACAACGTCGTCGGCATAGGAGAGGTGCGTGACTGGCAGCAGTCCAAGCCGTGGAGGATGTGTGTTGATCCTGTCTAGCCTTGGTGTTAGATCGGCCATGAATAAATTAAACAGATATGGGGCCAAGACGCAGCCTTGCTTTAATCCTTCGTACGTACTGCTCTTACGCGTTAGCCGATTGCCGTTAGCAATCTTGACCTGCATCCAGGTGTTGCTGTATAGTTCAAATATTGGATTCAAGATTCCATCCGGCAGGCCCTGTTCCTTTAGTTTAGACCAAAGTAGTTGTCGGTTAACACGGTTGAAGGCCGCCTTGAAATCCACGAAACATAGGTACAACGCTTGTTGATTTTGCAGGCTTTTTTCAGTTAACAGGCTTATGGCTACGGCATTTGCCATGGTGCCTATGCCACGGCGAAACCCTGACTGGTTGACTGGGATTTTGTTGTTATCATCAGACCATTTAGTAAGGTCAGTTAATACCAGGGAGGCGTAGTACTTAGCTTCTGCGTCGATGAGCGCTATCAGGTGGTAGTTTGCTGGATTTTTTTGATCACCGCCTTATATATTGGTCTGATAATCGCCCCTCTCCAGCTTTCCGGAATCCGACTGGAAATATTTATCGTCAAAAACCGTTTGTTAAGGGCACTAGCCCAGAGATGGAAGTCTTCCTTATAGATTGCCTGGGGGACGCCATTCGGACCTGGTGCACTATCTTGCCGGCTTTTCTTTATTATTTGTAGTATCTCACCTTCCTCGTATATTCGTGGCGTGTGGTCTGGTCCCTTCTGCTTATTATTCGAGATGTTTAGCAGATCAGAAACTGTTGTCGACTGAGGCTCTGCATTTGGGGTTTTATGCACTGGGATTACCTTTAGTAGCAGGGATGTCCTGGGGTTTATAGAGAATATGTCAATTAGATGCTGTACCCATGCCATTTCGGTGATACAGGTCGTACTTATGGTGTTTGCAGTTCTGTTCAAGGAGTTTACTTGCATCCAGAAGGCTCTCGGATCGGGTTTCTTTGCATTATGTGATATTTTTGTCCAGAAATTGGTAACCTCAGTTTTTTTTCTCATTCCAGATATGTTTCTTATATAGTTTCTTAATAAGACGTACATCCTGCCATACCTTAGATTGTGGGCTGTGTCCTTGTGCTCTCCGCAGGGACTGTCGCAGACGCTTTCTCAGGGAACGCGTTGTCTGGCTAAAATGGCTCTTGTTCTTTAGATTGTGCCTCATTTTGAGGTTGGCATTAGTCTTTGGTAATTTGTTAACAAAGGCAGTCCATGTTTCAATGGTCAGTTAATTTTCGAGGGTGAGCTTTTGCATTATGTTCTTTGCATTCAAGGCTATTTGAGGTAGGGTGAGGCTCGTCCACCTAAGGCGTTTCAAGTTTATTGTTGAGGTTTCCCCAGGTAATAGTGGGGCTTCAGAGTGTTTAGAGGGATTTAATTTCAAGTCAATATGCTGAGCCGAGTGGTCGCCGTCTGGGGAGCATATGATTTGAAACTTTGTGATTAGTCCAAGTAGTGGGAGGGAGACTATGGTGTAATCCAGGATTGAGCTGGTACTAGGACCGATGTAAGTACTACTAGGAGGTCTGTCCTGTTTTATTCTCCCATTTAGCACTCGCATCCCTTGTTGCTCGAGCTCCCACAACAACTGTCGGCCCACTTTGTCCATTCTCTTCACATATGGGATATCCTGTGTTTCGACAGCCCAAAGTTCGTTGGCAGCAATGACGTTATCTTCGTCCTCGTGAGGATGTAATAGGTTGGTATTGAAATCGCCTGTAAGAATGATCTCCCAACTAGGCTGTTCGAGATGGAATCGTTATATTATACTGTTAAGTTTTTTAAAAAGCTCTTGTTTTACTTTGATATTTGGGTGGGCGTAAACTGATAAGCGTGGCTCAAATCCACCCGAGTGACTTACCGCACTCACCTATAGTTACCCAATAATAAGTCAGCCGGACAGTGGAGAAGAATGAACAAACAAATTATTAGGCCACAAACTCCCATATGAGAGGGCCCTGTTCGACCTCACCCCTAAGAGTGCGCCGAGAAGGACTGACTCATATCATTACAGTAACACATTATAATACGAAAAGCAGAGTAAGGCACGCCCCTTACGGAAAAGTACTGGACCCCTGGAATGGTGAACGATGGTCTCATACAAGAGGCATCTGCACCTGGAACTGCAACATTCTGTTATCTGGCCCCAAGGACACGGAGCCAGGCCTTAGCATCTCCAGCACATGAGAACAGAGTGATAAGGGGGTTCGCTAGTAGTTTCAGTCACAGTGGGCCGAAAAGACAAAACTGCTGACATGTGGAATATTCCTATTCCTACGGGAGGGGTGAGCAAGTGCAACTCGCACAGAGAGGAAGATGCTTCAAAATGGTGGCACACAGGCTAAGCTAAGAATAACTGTAATAATGTCACACGCATAACTGAATAACTAATATTGGAATATAAACGAAAATGCATAAATGAATATATCAGTTGTTAGACACACTCTGCTAACTAATAAGCATAATATGTAAAGTGGGCGGGGCATAGAAAACTGAAACCTATCAGACCCTCCTTTTAGCAAGTGTGGCTAACATAAGTGATACCTTTATTAACCAAAAGGAGGATCTTTACATCAAGTCTAAGGGCAGTATAGCATGCTAATCAAGAACATCATCATCAATAAGCACCAACCAACTGGGGTCATAAAGTTCAAGATCATTGGAAACAGCATATTGTCTCGTCCGTCGTTTAGGGACCCGTATGTTACTGGCACACATAGAGCAGCAGGGAGGGAGGCAATATATACAAAGGCAACAGGGCAAAAGTACACCAACTATCCCCACTATACCCATCAATATTTTCAAACCCCAGGAAGAGAAAATACCCCATAACCATGTCTGTAATGACCAGGTGCCGTTGTCCTGATGGAGCTCAGCCGCTAACCTATGGAGTTTCTGTACAGCTAAATTAACCGTCGGGGCGGAGTCAGGGATATACACACAGCAAGAGGTCCTGATGACGCGACAAGCTCCACCCCTATCTGCGAGGATGACGTCAAGCACCATCCTGTTCTGGATCGTAAATAATCTCATAGCCTGCATCTCGAGAGACATATTGGCTGCAATATCGGCCTCTGTAGTCACCACCTTCTCCATGACCCTCGACAGACGCCTAATAGCTCTACTGTTAAAGATAGGACCCCAGAATGGTAGTAAACCCTTCAAGAAATCTGTGAATTGTTGCCCAGAAGTATCAGTCTGATCGACGTCCTCAACCTGAAGGTCCCTCTTTTTACGCTGTCCCTGCATGATGGCAAACCTCCGATGAGTTTTATGATAATCGGAAGGTGCCACATAAACAGGTGGGAGCAAGTATGCTAAATAACATGTTCCACCCCAACCCTCAGGCAACCACAAATACCCATTATTTCCACATACAAAATAGATATTCGGGGGAGTAACTAATGAAGGACTAAGGGGCAGGCGAATCGAGGCAGTCACATTGCAAAGGCTGTTGCCCACTTTAATCGGACCTCTTCCCTGAATACAAAAGTAAGGTGAAGGCCCAACTGTCACTAGGGGTACCAGTGAGTGACCACTACTGTTTGTTGCAGGAGGGTGTCTGTATGCTAGGGAAGAGTTCAACTGTAGGAAACTCTCCCGCACTTTGTCAGTGTCGTTGAGTGTCCCAAATCGTTCTACCTTCTTCGAACAAGTTTCTAGGAATGTTTGGTCAAAACGTCCGTCAGTAAATAACCGTCCAAGGGATGAAGGGGGCAGAGGGCGTACACGCATCGTCAGTGACGACCCTGTACCAGGGAGTCGGGGAGTCAGAGAATCAGGCTGCTGAAAGAACTTTACCATACCAATTAGAGTATACCAGCCCACCCAGCTATTCACAGGAGTCAATTGAAGTGCCAGTAACCTGTCCTTCTTATATGCAGCCGAAGGAAGCAACCCACAGACCCAGCAATCTATCACATTGTATACAGCATGAGCATGATGTAAAGTTTTGATGAAAACATTATCCCGATAGCCCTTCCTCATGCATTGTTCACCATAATCAACAGTAATCATATTATGCTCTGGCAAGGGAGAGGGAGTAGGAACCAGTTTGTGGACAGGATAAGCTTCATCTAGGAAAAACAGTATTCCAAGTATTATCAAAAATATAATAATGAACACCACAATAACCACCATTTTTCCTTTTCGAGGCAGGGCATGCCATGGCGAATCTGGTTCTTATCTGCGAGGAGCAGCAAAAGGCTGTTCCTCCTCGGGGATAGGACGGCCAAAGGGATACATTTCACCTAATGAACGGACCAAAGGATATTCTAAAAGTTCCAGACACTAAGGGGCACTTCTAAAAAGTTCCAGACACTCCAAAACCGGCCGGAGGGGTTCTTCACCCTTCAAAAGGGCTCTTCTCCCTATGTCCGTTAAAGCCTCACAGGTAGGCTCTCAGTCTCGTAAACCCTAATCCCTCAATGGAGTCGCCCAACTGCAGCAACTCAGGAGCACTGAACCTGGGCCCACACACAGCTCTAGCGTCCCGTTCAACAGTGTCTCAGTAGTGCACCAGGGCTCTTTCAGCAGTCCATCCCTATCACTAGGCTAACCTGCTCAATATAGTCCACTTCTGATCCCTACCTCAGCCCTTCTTCCGGTGCTCAGTTCTTTGGCCTCTCTTTCCGGGGCCGCAGGTTATAACGAGAGCTCCCTCGCACTTCAGGATCTGTGAACAGAATTGGGGAAACGCTTTCAAAAGAGGTGGCTTCCGGTGTCTGTGCACTGTGACCAAAAGAAGCCTCGCTACTTGTACTCAGGGCTGGCCTCCGTTCGTTCTCATTTTGTTACTCCCCTGTCAGTAAGGCATCCGAGAAAGGAATATATCGAGGAACTGTTTTGGTCTCGTGATCTGCAACACCACCTCTTACCCATGCATCATAAGGTAGTGGAAGGGGGACCTTTTTCACGTGAGAGGCATGGGTCCACGCCTTCCGACCCTCCACTCGAAGTGTGGTGCGGGTGGTGAGGAGCACCAACTTGGGCTCCGACCACCTAGGCTCCAAACAGGACTTCCGCTGATACCGCTTGATGAGGACCCAGTCCCCTGGGTTGATGTTGTGCCCAGGCCCCTCAGGCAACGGCTTCAGGGTGTCTGCTACCTGCTGATGAATAGAACGAAGATCTTTAGTCAAAGCATACAGGTAATCTATCAACAAAGGGTATTCTATCTCTGAGAAACATTTAGGTCTAGGAACACCCCACACATTGGCGGGTCTGCCAAATATAACTTCATGGGGAGAAACACCTGTCTTGGAATTCACTGTTACTCTTGTGGAAAGTAGAGCAAGGGGGAGTGCATCTGGCCAGCGCAGTCCTGTACTCTCCTGTATCTTGGCCATCTTGAGTTTCAATGTACCATTAAATCTTTCAACCAAGCCTGCAGCCTGTGGATGTTGGGCTGCATGGAATTTTTGAGAGATTTGTAATCCCTTACAAATCTGTTTCATCAGTTCAGCATTGAAGGACGTGCCGTTGTCGCTCCAGATCACCCTAGGTAAGCCATACCTACTGAAATACTCCTTGATCAGCATCTTAACTGTTGATATGGCTGTACAGTCCTTTGTTGGAAAAGCCTCCACCCACCTACTGAATGAGCATACCACCACAAGGACATACTTAAGGTTGTTCACCCTTTCCATTTCAATGTAGTCCATCTGTATCACTTCAAAGGGGTAGGATGGGGGTGCAAAATTACCTACAGGGACGGGTGTTCCCTTCCCAGGATTATGTCTTAAGCAAACCATGCACTGCTGTACCAAATGTGTCGCCACACTGGAAATGTTCTTATTACTCCACACTGGATCTAATAATTTGCATATTTCCTTTGCACTTATATGAGCTGGTCCATGTGCCATCGTCACTACTGGGAGGACGTATGCATTCGGGAGCAACCATCGCCGTTTGTCTGACACATCCGTCCAACACTCATCCGAGTCCAACCGCCCCCCTCCATCCTTCCATTGTTTCAACTCTTCCTCAGTCGCTTTCTCTTGTATGTTTCGCACACTCTGTACAGTGTCTGCGAACATGTTGACATCCGGTACCCACCTAGCCGGTCCTGCCACAAACATTCGTGGGAGTTTTGTCCTAGCAGTTTCTTTAGCTGTTTGGTCTGCAAATGCATTTCCTCGCCCTACATCATCCACCACTGCTTTGTGTGTACTACACTTAATCACAGCTAATCGTTTGGGAAGTGTCAGGGCTGTCAACAGTCGTAATATCAATGGGCCATTTTGAATTTTCTGTCCGTGTGATGTCAAAAATCCCCTCTCTGCCCACAGTCTCCCATAACTATGAGCCACGCCAAAAGCGTATTGGCTGTCAGTATAAATGTTCACGTCCAATCCTTCACTCAATTCACACGCTCGCATCAATGCTATTATCTCTGCAGCTTGAGCTGAGTTGTACGGGACTCTAGAAGTTTCCACCACTGTTTTTAAAGTCGTGACTGCGTATGCTGCCGTTGTGGTACCATCTGCTAATTTAAAACAAGACCCATCCACATACAGCTCTCCATCAGGATCATCAAGGGGCTTATCTGTCAAATCTACTCTTCCTTTTGTTTCCTCCTCTGTCCGAAACAAGCAATCATGGACCTCATCGTCTTTGTCATCTGAAGGGAGAGGTAATAGCGTGGCTGGGTTCAGAGTGGCACATCTTTTTATCGTTACATGTGGTGCAAATAATGTCATCTCGTAACCAGTTAGACGAGCACTAGTTAAATGCTGCGTCTGTGTCCTGTTTAGTAAAATATCCACAGCATGTGGTACCATTACTGTAAGAGCTGAACCCAGCACGAGCCCGGCCGATTGTCTTATTGAGACCGCAGCAGCCGCTGTAGCCCTTAGACAGCTCGGCAATGCTCTCGCCACCTTGTCAAGCATAGCAGAGAAGTAAGCACAAGGTCTCTGTTTCCCACCGAAACACTGAGTTAGGACAGACAGCGCGCAACCTTCCGCCTCGTGCACATAAAGTACAAAGGGCTTCTGGTAATCGGCTGTTCCCAAAACAGGTGCAGAACATAAAGCAGTTTTTAGTAACTCAAACGCTTCTTGACATGTTGGAGTCCAAGGTAGGGGTTCGCGCACTTCTTTGGTAGTCAGATACAGAAGGGGTTTTGTTAATAAAGCGTAATTAGGTATCCACTGGCGACAGTACGATGTTATGCCCAAAAATGCGCGCACCTCTCGCTGCGTGTTAGGTACAGCCATGTTAGTTATCGCCTTGATGCGCTCCGGCGTCAGCCTTCTCCCCTCCTTCGATAGGAGATGACCGAGGTAGGTAACCTCCTGTCGACAGTATTGGAATTTAGGAAGGGACACCTTGTGTCCCTTACAAGCCAAATGGTGTAATAACTTGACAGTAGACTCTCGACATCCTTCCTCAGTGTCTGAGGCAACGAGAATATCATCCACATATTGCAATAAAACATTCCCCTGTGGGAGCTCCAAATCATCCAACTGTGCTTTCAAAGCTTGACTATAAATACTAGGACTTTCTGTATAACCTTGAGGAATTCTACAAAATCTAAAACTGCGGCCAGCCAATGAGAATCCGAGGAGGTAACGGCTATCTGGATGCACAGGAATACTAAAGAAAGCATTCTTAAGATCCAGTACAGAAAAATACTTAGCTGAGGGGGGTATCATCGTCAAGATAGTGGTAATATCAGAGACCACTGGATATTGAGGCTCAACTACCTTGTTAATGTGGCGTAAATCAATTACAAAACGATAGACATCAGGTGTACCCTCCCCAGCATCACATGAGGGCCTCTTAAGGATCGGAAGGATGGGGCTATTGCAACTGTTAGAATCTGTTTCCTCTACCACCCCAGACCGGATCAAATCCTGTATTATTTGCAACAGAGCCTTCTCTCCATCTCTAGATATTTTATACTGCGGTATCCGAGGTAGCTTGGCTCCCACCTTAACCTTTATCGACACCTGGGCAATGTCCATTTTTCCTACATCAGTATCACTGCTAGCCTACAGACTCGCAGGAACCCCCTCCATCTCAACTGGGAGGGGCTCATCTTTTGAGAAACACTGCTGCGCACGCGCGACAGAAGGACCCATCGTGAGGTACACACCGCCTGGAGAACAGTAAATTGTAGCATTCAATCTTTTCAACAAATCTAAACCCAGTAAATTCTCACCACAATTGGATGTTAAGAGGAAGGGAGAGTCAACAGTAAAAGGGCCAATCGTAAGTGCAAGAGGCTTAGAGATGGGGCTAACCACCGGGGTACCTGAAAACCCCACGGAAATATTAGTCTTGCCAGACGGAGCCGCCCCTGGGACCTGAGAACGTGCCACCGAACTTTTCGTAGCACCCGTATCCACTAAAAATTTCTGAGGGGATCCCGACAAGTCTGCCGTTACATAAGGCCCACGTTGATCAACATCCACAGAAACAGGTCCCGCACTCTGCCCTACACTGTCCTAGTTGTAAGAAAATCCTGTCAGGTCATCCATAGCATATGCATCGTTATAGTACTGCCGGTTTCTATAATCGTCACCCTCCTTTGGAAAGTGTTGCCCATCTCTTCCCCCGTCAAAATAATTCCCTCCCGGTCTCCTGCCTTCCCAGGGCTGTCTACCATCCTTGCTCACATCTCCCCGTCCTCGTCCCCTGCCTCGTCCAGCCGCGGACCGGAGCAATGGGCAGTCTTTCCACCAGTGCCCCTCCTGTTTGCAGTTGGCGCACTGGTTCTGTCTCAAACGCTCTCTTTTCTCTCCCCTTCCGTAACTACTTCCTCCTCGACCAGCTGCCATGGGCGGAGCTCCACGTCCCCGACCCTTCGCCACTTGCTGCAATAGCACTCTCGTCTTTAAATCTTTTGCCTTCTTCTCTTGCCTGTCCTTATTCTCATTCTCTCTATGCTCGTAGTACTGGGCCATACTCAAAATCCCAGAGGGGGTAGATGTCGTCCAGGTACTCTCTGACGCTTGCAATCGGGCCGATATTTCTGGCAACAAATTTGTTACGAATCTGTTAACAAAAAGTCGCAACCCACCATCTTGAGATATATCCTGACCGCTAAAATCCATGAACGTTTCCTCAAAACGAGTAAAAAAATCTGAAACTGCCTCATCCTTCTTCTGTCTGCAGGCCGTCAACTTATCCCAATCTACCTTTTTAGGTGGGATAAGTGAATGCATGTATTTTATTATACGCCCTGGCAGCGCTAGAATCTCAGCCTTTGGCTTCTCTCCTGGCTTTCGCTCCTTGTCCCAATCCTTGAATTCCTCCCAAGTACCACCCAGCTCTTCTGTATGATCTGAACCCTTCACTTGTCTCCACACATCCACGGGGACCAACAATCCCAAAAATAATTCAATATCTGCTAGAGTCATGACCGTCGAGGAAGCTGCCTCCGTTAATTCTTTGTAATAAGCCTTTGGATTTTTTCTCGAGTCAGGCAACTGAGCTTTCAAAGCTAATACCTCGCTCCTTTTCCAGGGTGTATACACCCACTGTTCCTGGAAATGAGCGTCGACACGAGCTCGGGTCACAACCTGTGTTGTCGGGTCTATTACTTCAGGTACCTCAGGGTGAAATATAGGGTGCACTTCACGCATCGGGTGTACCCCAGGGTAATGGGGTTCTCCCGCTGCTGGTAACTCATTTCTGTATTCTATCAAGAACCTCAGACTACGGAGCACATCCTTTATTCCAGTGTTGGCCCTATAGGCATTATTCTTGATATCACGGAGAATCGCCGGTGCCTCCCCACCATATCCCTGTTCCCAAAACGCTATCAATGTCGTCGACATGTGCCACAAAGCATGTTGCTGCATCAAAGGCTCATAGTCTTTCATGGTAGACCAAATGTCTTCCAATGAATAAATGTTATTCCTGGCCCATTGACAGGCTTGATTAGCTAGCATTGTCTTTTCATCCAACCCAACAGCAGAACGTGTAAGTAACTTCCATACCTGAGTAAACAGTCCGCCTCCCGCTCCTCTAGTGGGAGTTAGCAGCGTGCTCTGAGGGGTATTGCTGGCTGAAACAGTGGGGATGGCGGGACCAGCAGAGAACACCGGGGAGAGCACATCAGGCGCAATTGGGCTTGTCGCGGAGAAAGAGAGAAGGGGTGCAGTGACAGAGGGGGAAGTTCGTTCAGCCACAGAGGAAGCAGGTGCACCGGACAAGGGAGGGGCACCCATTTGGGGAACTGAAACCACCGCCGGGGAGGCGGAATCCACCAACATGGGGAACAAAGGCTGTGGGGCATATGGGGGAGGGGGTCGAGTGTTCAAAATGTCCTCCATCTCATCTTGGTCATCCTCTCTCACTACATAACTCTTATTGTCCAATAGCCTAAAACGTCTATCTGCGCGCTCAATTCGCAGTTCATTCTCTTGCTTAGTGTGTTCCCTGGCCTTCTGCGCCATGGTCTGCGCCGCTTTCTTCTGAGCCACCTTTTCCTCCCTCATTTGCCGTTCTCGTACCTCCTTCTGCCACATCCGTAAAGAATCGAACATGCTCTGGCGACTGCGCCTAGCAAACAATCTATCTTGTAAGTAGTCTAATTTTGCTCCATCAAAAGAGCCAAGCAAAGGCCACTGTAAATCCACATTATCTTTTGTATATTTATGCCACAAAGTAGAAAACAAAATCGGTGGTAAGCCGTGCTTGACATACATTTCAAAGTTTGGAGAGCCCTCCACCGGGGCAGGTTGGCTCTCAGCCAATCTAACGTCGGAGACATCACCACAGCACCCTAAACACCGTAATTTACTGAAACACGGCATCCTGCTCTCACACAGTCACACACTAACACAAAGACTCACACTTGCACACCTGCTCACTTACCGGTAGGTCACACTCACAGCTTCAATATACGCTACATCAAATCCGTACCAAAACACGTGTTACCAAAATGGGACAAGGCCCGTCGACTAAGTCCTGGGGAACCTGGACCCTACCGCAGACCGAACAGCACACCCGCTGTTCCGAGACTGGGGAACACATCCGTCTCCTGGGCAGCACTACAGATCGGCATGCGCTACACCGCATGGGACTCGGTGCTCATCCCCGTGAACCGCCACCCTAGGCGTTCGGGAGAGTCCCGAGATCCTTCCGCAGCAAGCCACCCGCCGACTGCAGTACTACCCAGTCGGAGAACTACAAACCAACGTTCACCCAGTCTCCGTCAAGTCTGTCAGAGCGCCACTTGCACTCTGAGTTCCCCGGAGCACACTAGCCCCAGGAGCACACCGGCTCCTCCAATCACCAGAGACGCACCGGTCTCTCGGAGCACTCCGGCTCCTCCAAGCAACAGTCGGACCACTCACCTTCTATGCGCAGTACCGACCTCTACCATTCTCCACCTCTGGCTGCCAGGACCAACACGGTCAGCTCCAAAGTTCCGCCTTCCGGACTCCGGCGTAGGATCATGGACCGGGACCTCTTCCGATCAGCAGGGCGGGGCAGCGCTGCATGAACCAAGCTCGGCATCAAGTGGGTACGCGGGCCCACCGTGCCGACCAGAGGGTCTCCGGCCTTCTGCTACCCACTTACGGGTGAGAAAGGACCTAATCGCGGAGTTCCTGTTCGGGCGCCATCTGATAAGCGTGGCTCAAATCCACCCGAGTGACTTACCGCACTCACCTATAGTTACCCAATAATAAATCAGCCGGACAGTGGAGAAGAATGAACAAACAATTTATTAGGCCACAAACTCCCATATGAGAGGGCCCTGTTCGACCTCACCCCTAAGAGTGCGCCGAGAAGGACTGACTCATATCATTACAGTAACACATTATAATACGAAAAGCAGAGTAAGGCACGCCCCTTGCGGAAAAGTACTGGACCCCTGGAATGGTGAACGATGGTCTCATACAAGAGGCATCTGCACCTGGAACTGCAACATTCTGTTATCTGGCCCCAAGGACACGGAGCCAGGCCTTAGCATCTCCAGCACATGAGAACAGAGTGATAAGGGGTTTCGCTAGTAGTTTCAGTCACAGTGGGCCGAAAAGACAAAACTGCTGACATGTGGAATATTCCTATTCCTACGGGAGGGGTGAGCAAGTGCAACTCGCGCAGAGAGGAAGATGCTTCAAAATGGTGGCACACAGGCTAAGCTAAGAATAACTGTAATAATGTCACACGCATAACTGAATAACTAATATTGGAATATAAACGAAAATGCATAAATGAATATATCAGTTGTTAGACACACTCTGCTAACTAATAAGCATAATATGTAAAGTGGGCGGGGCATAGAAAACTGAAACCTATCAAAACGCTGATCAAGATGATGGTTCCGGCGCCAACCTGTGGTCCCATTTCAAGTTTAATTATTTGCATGTCTGAGGTAGATATGGATAACTGGTAAGACTTGATGTTCAGTGCTGTAGAGATGTAGACCGACAGACCACCCTTTGCTCGTCCGTAGTGCTGTGTTCGGGTGGCACTGACATGAAAGCATATTTGGGGTGTCGACTGGGGCTGTTAGCCATGTTTCCTGTAAAGGGATGATTTCATAGATATCCCAGGAGTCCATTTTTCTCTTATCATTTAGGATGTCTTTTACTCCCGCGATGTTCCAAAATAGAATTTTTACGGGACTTTTTGCCACCCAGAGTGTTATTTCAATTGTATCTTGTTCCACGACTTGATCTGAACTGATGTTCGGGTTTCGGATTTTCCGCGCCCCTGGCGCCTTCCAGTACTGAATATATGGGTCGTTTTGTCAGCGAGCTGTTTTCTCTTTTGACATGCTTCATTAGGAGGGGGGACGGGTAACCTGGGGTTACCTCGGCTTTAAGGGTGATTCCCCACTCTTCAAATTTGGTGGTTTCGTGAAGTATCTCCTTAGCGATTTCTGCATTCCTCCAAGTTGTTAGGGTGCCCTCCTTTACTTGATTGTTTCCAAGATTAACACATTCTATTGTTGATAAATCATCAGATGTTATGTGATTGAGACTCAGAATTGCTGATGTCAGGTATAAGATGTTACCTCTGTTTAAGTAATCATGTGGGCCTTGCGTTTTGTAATTTGGAATGAAGAAGATCCTTTCTTCTGCGTTCAATTTGATATCTTTCATTCGCTCAGGGATGGGCGATACCTGGTCATGTGTCCGATGCTTTGTTGTTTTATTTTTCTCTTTATCATTTGCATCGCTTGGTGGGTATTCCACGTTGTGCTTGTTGTCATCCCTCCCAGTGAGCTCATGTGCTTTTGCAATTGCCTTCAAGTTTCATGTTTTGGGACCACGCAAACCAGGGTTTGGTGCGTGTTCGTCAATGGTTGTCACATGGGGTAAACCTGTCCTATTTTTTGTTTCTGGTACCCCGATTGGTTGTAAGCCATCTTGATCAGTAATTATCTTAACTAGTAGTTGCTCTTTCTGACTCTTGTTTGCTTTTGCTGTAACTTGTCTATGGTTTTGGGTGTCCCTTCTATTAAGCAATGCGATGGGGCTCAATATTGTACACAGATTAGGGGATACTTTTTGTTTATTATTGTCAGATTTGCCAGATATCTCCCTTAGGTGTCCCAGCTTCCTTGTTACACTTGTGCTATGCTCCTTGTCCCTTGTGGCCTGTTTACAGTCTGGCTGAGAAATCCAGGCTATTTGTGGTGATTTATTCCCGTTTTTTTTTGTGTTGGCCCTTTGGGCTCCCTAGTGTTCTGTTTGATTGTATAAATTCATGATCGGTACTTTCAAAGTTTCAATTTGCACTGATCTTTTCTATGGAAT
This sequence comes from Lissotriton helveticus, assembly GCF_964261635.1. Lineage (NCBI taxonomy): Eukaryota > Metazoa > Chordata > Amphibia > Caudata > Salamandridae > Lissotriton > Lissotriton helveticus. The sequence goes on from NC_136072.1 coordinate 250,757,960, forward strand.
GGGTCGCGAGATCATCGTTACTACATGTTGATGCATTTGAGCTTGGCCCGTGAGCTACTCCAATGAAAAATGCTTCCGTTGTGGATGGATGGTGCTCTTCCTCATTAGTGCTGAGGGTCTTAGAGTTTCTTAGACTCTTGGTTGCCGTAGGTAGCTGATGTTCTCCTTGTTCTGTTCGGATTTCAGCTTTCGTTGAGGTTTTGGGAAAATTAAAGATTGGGTAGTTAGCCAAAGCCTGATTATTCGCAGGTCTACTGTTTGATTGTTGGTTTCTGTTTTTTCTTGCATGTTTTTTCTGACGTTTGGTTAAAACTTGTTGTTCATTATTAGTAAGTTTTGTCTGCTCCTGCTTGGGTTGTTCATTTACCGTCGGCCCATGGTTGTGAGTGGTATAGTCCGGGGGTTTGGCCCCTGGTGGTATATGATCTTCTGTGGACTCACAGGTTTTTATTTTTGTTGGCTGTTTATCTTGTTTGGCTATGTCTTCATCAAACATGACTTTGTGATGGTCGGAGGCTATGGGGTCTCTTTCATCAGTTGTGCCATTAGTGCCATGATTTGCCCATTTGCATTCCTGTAAGATGTTTTCAATATGGTTGGTAGATCCCTTAGCTTTTCAAGTAGGGGGCTACATGTGCAGTTTGAGGGCTGTGCCCAAGGGTTGTTCTGGTCCCGTAGGGTTGCAAATGTGTATGCCATGGCATCCAGTTTTTTGTTTATGTCAGAAATATGCTCAGCGATTATGCTCATGAGGTTAATTTGGACATCAAGTTTATCGGACTGCATGTTCAACGTTGTAATTGATGTTTCTAATATTTTCCCTAATGCACCAGGGGGCAGATTTACAAGCCCCTTGCGCCACGTTTACGCCGTTGTTGCGTCACGCAAGGCGGCGTAAACGTGGCGCATCCCTATGAGGCATTTACAATGTGACGCATCTATGGAGATGCGTCACGGTGTAAGGCCCTGCGCCACATGAAACCTGCGTCAGGTTTCATGTAGGCGTTCCGGTGCAGAGGGGGCGTTCCGTCGCAGGGACGCCCCTGAAAAGTGACTCCGTGAAATCTACAAGATTTCACTGAGTCACTTTCCCAACGCTGATGCGTCAAAACCCTGCGCCTGCTTGAAGCAGGCGTAAGGCTCGACGCACCACGTTAAAGATAGGGCAAGTCGGAAAAGTGCTGGAGTTGCGTGCCGCATGCAACACAACTTCAGCACTGCGCCAACTTTATGCTCAAGATGCGACACCCATCTGTTCATTCCTGCGCCATGGTGCATGGGTGGCGCAAGGATGAACTTGCGTGCCGTATCTTTCCTGGCGCATCTCTCCCGATTTGCAGAGATGCGTCAGGCGACGTAAATCTGCCCCCATGTAGTTTAATTATGGCATCCAAGTTTTGGTTGGAATCATACTTATGTGTTGACTGGCACCGATCGACCTTATCATTAAGTGTATTTGCTGTGAGGTTTGAATGTTTCCCGGTCTTTTCCCCTCCCATGTCAACACCAACATCCACATTTAGTTTGGTCAGATGACGTGTTTTTCCAATCACTTTTGTAGGTACCAAGTCGTATGATTCCAACACACTTGATATTTCTATTATTGTTGTTTCCTGACGACCTTCGTCGCTTTTTGTTTTGACTGTATTCGTGGGTGCGTGTACTTCCTGTTCTGACCCACTTGTTATTTCAATTGGGTTTTCGTTTGCTGGATCGTCATTGGATATGATTGAGGACTTAATGGATAGATTAATTTGCTGGTGGTCCTGTTCGATTTCTCTGGTATTCGTGACATGTTTGGTGTCAATAGATGAGGTTGTGTTTTGGATTTGTTCAGTATCCTTGTTTTTAATAGAAATTAGGGAATCCAGCCAGATGCTGCACTCCTCACCCTTTTTTTTAGGTTAAACTTTACTTGAGTTGGTTGTCGTGGCTCTTGTCCGGGTGTTGAGTGCTTATTTGGTTGTTCTTGGTAGACTGCATCTAGATTGCTGGTATTAGTGCATCCCTGCATATTGCCTATGCATGTGCCTGGAGGGCTCCCGGGTCCTTGTTGGTCCAGGTTTGTTTCACTTATTGTGCGTGCTAGGGGTGTGATTGACCTTGTCGCTTTGGTTAGGCTTATGTGCCCTGTGCTATTGTCTGAACAGACCATGATCCTATCAATAGAGCACTCCATTGAATTGTGCATTGCTTGATCATGCACCTGGTCAAGGCCTCCAGTTTCCATGTGGACTTGGGCTTGTGTCTGGAGTATATGCTTATTGATCCCCTGGCTCGTTTGCCTGTAAGCCCCTTTGGCTGTCGTCGTACACCCACCTAGTTCTTCTGTTCCGATGTTAATGTTTGGATGAGGGGGTGAGACTGATGCCACTACCGAGTGCGTCGATGCTTTGCTCGGTGTTAGCGGTTTTTGGAGCCCATTTGGGGTTGCTGGCATTGTATAAATTGCTGCGACAGGGTCTTTCAAAAAGGAAAACTTGCCAGTAGGATTCATGGTACCAAATATCGGGTAGATTGGTGGTATTAGCGGGGTTATGGGCAAGTTAGCTGCGTTACTCCCGGAGTTACTGATGAGTGATTTATTTTTAGATTTCCGTTTCGGAGTTTGTGGGGGGGTTCCTTTGTGTCCTTCCAGATCTCATTATTCCTAAAAGGATTAGTACCGGCGCCGACAACGCCTTGAGGCTAATGTAGGCTAATGGAGGTGTAGTATGATTGTTCGGGCTACGTGACCCTTTTTGTGTCCCATAAGACCAACCGATCTCTGCCCTGGCGAGAGTGTCTTCTGTTTTGTGCGGCGATGATTAATGCAGTGTACAATATTCGACGAACCAATTGATAGGGTCGAGCAGCTCAGCATTGGTTGTTAGTCACAGGGGTCTCAGGGGTCTCGTGGGGGAGGGAGAGTGGGCCAGCGAGGCTTCCACGCTGCTGTTACTTCTGTCACTTGGGCGAGTGCGCCGGGGGAATAGGCGGAAGTTGGCAAGAGATTGTGAGTGTGAGCGAGGGGGGGTCTGGACTGGGCTGGGCTGGGGGGAAACAACCATTACATCGCAACTTTTACAACGCACTACCATTACAACGGAACTTTTACAACGCAAAAACCATTACAACGCAGGTATTTACAACGCAGGTATTTACAACGCAGGTTTTATTACAACGCATACCATTACAACGTAAGTACTGGTAAGTATATAATTATATTTAAAATGTTATATGTTTGTTTTTTAAATGGGGTTTTTTTTGGGTTAAGGGTCAGTTTTGGGTTTTAGGGTAAAGGGGCATTTTTAGGGTTCAGGGTGAGATTTGGGTTTTTGGGCAAAGGGGTATTTTTAGGGTTCAGGGTCTGTTTTTAGTTATTGGGTAAAGGGGTATTTTTAAGGTTCAGGGTCAGTTTTCAGTTTTTGGGTAAAGGGGTATTTTTAGGGTTCAGGGTCAGTTTTCAGTTTTTGGGTAAAGGGGTATTTTTAGGGTTCAGGGTCAGTTTTCAGTTTTTGGGTAAAGGGGTATTTTTAGGGTTCAGGGTCAGTTTTCAGTTTTTGGGTAAAGGGGTATTTTTAGGGTTCAGGGTCAGTGTTCAGTTTTTGGGTAAAGGGGTATTTTTAGGGTTCAGGGTCAGTTTTCAGTTTTTGGGTAAAGGGGTATTTTTGGGGTTCAGGGTCAGTTTTCAGTTTTTGGGTAAAGGGATATTTTTAGGGTTCAGGGTCAGTTTTCAGTTTTTGGGTAAAGGGGTATTTTTAGGGTTCAGGGTCAGTTTTCAGTTTTTGGGTAAAGGGGTATTTTTAGGGTTCAGGGTCAGTTTTCAGTTTTTGGGTAAAGGGGTATTTTTAGGGTTCAGGGTCAGTTATGGGTTTTTGGGTAAAGGGGTATTTTTAGGGTTCAGGGTCAGTTTGGGGCTTTTGGGTAAAGGGGTATTTTAAGGGTTTAGGGTCAGTTATGGGTTTTTGGGTAAAGGGGTATTTTTAGGGTTCAGGGTCAGTTTTGGGTTTTTGGGTAAAGGGGTATTTTTAGGGTTCAGAGTCAGTTTTGGGTTTTTGGGTAAAAGGGTACAGGGTAAAAATAAAGTAAAACTAAATTTAAATTAAATTAATTAAATTAAATTAAATTAAATTAAAATAAATTAAATTAAATTAATTAAATTAGAATTATTTACATTTGTAATTTAAATTATATACTTACCTATACTTACGTTGTAATGGCATGCGTTGTAATAGCCCCTGCGTTGTAAATACCTGCGTTGTAATGCCATGCGTTGTAATGGCACCTGCGATGTAAAAGTTGCGTTTTGATGGCATGCGTTGTAAATGCATGCGTTATAACGTCATACATCCGGGCTGGGCTGTGCTGGACTATGGTCCCACCACTCCCCCGCCTGCTGGCTTCACCTTCGCCTCAGCCTCTCCCCCCACCACTCCTCACCGCCTTTGTCCGCTGGTCCGTTGTTCGGCTGCTCACTGCCGCTGTGTTGCTGGCACACCCAAGCGGCGCCGGCACTCCCTCTGCCTCGGCCCCAAGTCAATCTCAGCCCCTACTCAGGCTCTGCTCAGGCTTGTGATCCTCACCGCCGCTAGCCAGCACTCTTGCGTCCAGCATCGTTATTGCTCCGCTGTTGCTCCGCAGCGCAGCCTGCACTTTCTGGACGAATCTCCGGGCGGGTCCCAGGCTCAGCGTAAGAGTTAAAGCCGGAGTCAAGTCGGGCTCAACGCCGTCTCTCCCTTAGCCTCGGCCCCCACTCGGGCTCGGGCTCGGGCTCAGGCTCAGCGCCCACCAGCGCCGACCAGCGCTCCACTCTGTTTCCACTCAGAACCGCCCGTAGATCGCGGGTCTCACTTTCGGGTCACTTTCGGGTCTTTAGGGCTCGGATCTTTGGGGCTCGGGTCTCGGGTCTCTCTGGTCTCGCCGGTCTCACTGCAAACTCAATTGACCAATGACCGCTACCCAGGCCGCGGCCCATCTCACAGCACTGTCCATCTGAACCAACTTCAACAGCGACAAAGTGCCACAGATGAATACGAAAACCGAGACAATGACTAACTTTCAAAATGTATCTGGAGTAATAATGAGGCCACTGCCTCTATAAAAAACACACACACACCTGTCAGAAGAACTATGCAGGCATCTGACTGCCAAAGCCAAGAGCAAGACAGGTAATGATGGCATGCGTTGTATGCAGACTCTGAGTGATTGCTGTTTTTTGTGTTGATGACGCGTTGTGCATGAATGAAGTAGAACTGTTCTAGAAATTAATCTACCAACTCAAAGTGACTCAAGTGACAGTCAATGTTATGTTTCCCCCCTTGTTTAATAACCAAATTGTACTCCTACTACTGCAGGCCAATATCTGTTGCATATGGAAAGTGGACTTAGTCAGAGTTGTACTCGGTACACTACAGACTGAGTTGGACTTGGACAATAACACATGTACAGCACCATGATGATGACTATACTATCTTCGCAGTCAGTCAGTAGGATCGGAGATGATTGATGGAATAACTGCATTTCATGAAGTGGCATAAAAGGTAAACACAACAATTCAACCAGAACCACAGCAGACCTACATGTCCGTTTAGTGGTGGAGTTGAGTGTAGCAGCGCATTGATTTAGTCACTTTATTTTGAAAATGCAAGGTTGCTGTATATACCTTTGTCTGGCTCTGTCAAAATGTAAGCTTAATGGAGGTTGGGTCACGGCCCGGTGCCATGCGGGCCTGCTCAGTCCTGTTGTTGTAGCTTAATGCTGTAAACAGAAGAGTAGACACAATGTATCCAAGCCACCTCAGTCTGAAAGTGTTCTCTGTTCTCTTCTTGCACTCCACCGTAATTGATACTTTTTTTTTATTCATTGATTTTTCAATACCCCTTTTGCTTATCAATCTACACTTACAAGCCGGCCTTTACCCTGTGCTATACTAGGAGAAACAACTCACATTTACCTTACCAATCAGCATCAGTCATGCAGTGGCACCCAACCAAGATTTTTCCGTGGAGCGTCCATGGAAGGGAGGACCAATAGGAATGACAAGATTCAACTCCACAATTTGACCAGGATAATACTGTAACTTTAGTATCATTCATCATTCGTCTTTTAATTAATTTGATTCCTTTTTTCTCTTCAATCATTACGATTGTGTGTTTTGATGTTGTTTGTTTGCTAACTGATCCCTAGAACTATTTTTTAAATTTTCTTTGCTATCTTTAAAAGTAAGCCTGGTACAACATGTAATTTGGGTCTCTCTGAGGGCATACACCCAGGCAAGGCAAAATTAATACTACTATACTGCTGCCCTGTACAGTCTAATTGTCTAGTAGTAGTTAGTAAGTACTAATCATTATCATAAACCATCAAGTTTTCTTCATAATCATCATGCATGCATTTCCTTTTTCTTCCTTTATAGATTTATTGAATAAGATCATACGGCAAGATAGTGTTTTGCTTTTGTTGTGTCCATGCATACTGCTTTTCTTAGTCAAACCTTTCCCCAAACCCCCCTTCCCATCCATTCTTCAAACCCTAACCCTCTTCCCCTGGGATGTGTGATTTATATTGAGGTGTAATGTGACTACATTAAATGTACACCAACAGTTGATTACACTCTTGACAGGGCAGATGTGGTGAAAGCAACACTAATTCAGTTTGAAGGCAGAGCGAGGATCTTTTTCTGCTTGCCCACCCATGCACAGTCTATGTGCAAGCCAATTTCTTTTCCAGAGGGGCCTAATACATCATAATTAATTGCCGGCATTGATTTCATCATCATAATCATCATTACCATCATCCTACCACACAGCAGTAAAGGTTACGAATTACAACTGTGTTAAGTGACTAACTCGACACAAATACAGTTTGTAACTTCTTTGTACTAGGCTGTCCCCGCCTCCATTATGTTTTATTTTAACTTAGCAGTTGCAATATTGTTTGTTTGGCAGTCTTCTTCTGTACTGTACTTTACTTAAGTTCTAATACTCCTCCCACAGTCTCTCTCAGGCAAGTGACTGTCTGTTGGAAATGGGATCCCTGGCTGGCCAGGGCTTTCGCCAAAGTCAGTCAGAGACCACCACTCCCAAGTCAGGGCAAGGGAGTTACACACCAAGATAACCCCTACTCACCCTGTAGGTAACGTGGCGCGAGCAGCAAGGCTAAACTTGGAGGCGATGTAAGTTAAGTATTTGCGCACGCACCCCAGCAACAACACCCAAAGGCCCACCACAAAGGAAACTCCACCCAAGGTTATATAAAAATAGCCTTTGTATTACACCAAAACACATTAGATAAAACACACTTTACAATGTGCCAGAGGCACGGGCAGAATTTACAAGGGGATATTTACAAGACAGGGCCACCTGGACCACTGTCAGGAATCAGAAGTAGCACTTTCAGAAATAGCACTTAGAACATAGAATATAGAAGCACTTTTAGCACACAACCAGTAACTACTGGTAACCAGGATCTCACTAGCACCACCTGCACTAGGGAGAAAACAACCACCTACACATCACAATACCTGTGGGGGTGGAAGCACATAACACATGATGCAATGCATAACATTCATTCAGAGGTGTAAGGAGGAAAAACACATGATGCATCACAATACATTCAGAGGTGAATAGAAAGTACAATTGCGCCAAACTCACGTAAGTCACCACCTGTGACTGTCCCTAGGCCCTCTGGCCTTGTTGGGGCTAGGACGCCCTGTGTCCAAAGTGTCAGGGTCCTAAACGTGGCAGCTGCCCACAAAGTGCTGGGCAACTGGTGCAATGCTGGTGGGGAAACGTTGGAGCCTCTCAGGCTCTGGACAAAGCACTTGTGTCCCCCAAGAGCCTCGTGGCTCTAAACAAACAGAATGGCCCCCTGAGCCTCTCTAGGCTCGAAATCAATAATGGCCGCCGTTGGAGTCCCCCTCCTGGGGACTCGAAACAAAATTGGGGCACCTAGAGCCTCTCTGGGGCTCCAAACCACCAAGGTAATGCGGGCTGGTCGGTGGGGCCTCAGGGCCCTTGCACAAGATGCGGGGCAATCGACGGAGTCCCCCTCCTGGGGACTCCAAATGACAATGCCCCCGGAGCCCGCTCAGGGCTCCACCAACAATTTCCCTCACTTCGGACTTTAAAGGGGGAGCGGCCCGCTGCCTTCCGGGGCCGCTCCTGAAGTATGCACGGGCCCCCACGGGGCCTTTACAGAGCACTGGGGCCCCCGCCTCGAGACGCCCACACTTCACTCACCGGGCTCTGCTGCGGGGGCTCCGAGGTTGCGCTGGGTTCCTGCGGCGTCTCTCTGCCGCCAGGACGCTTCTCTCTGGTGCTCCGGGGCTCTCCCTCGTCCACGGGAGCCCCGGTGAGGGAAAGGGAAGACGCCGGCTTCTGTCCTCACCGGAGCGCGGGGTGGCCTCCCGTCCGCTTCCGGTTGCTTCTTTGTCCTGCCCCCGGCCTGCCTGACTTCCGGGTCACGGCTGTGGGGGCGGGACTTCTGTCGGGCCGCGCTCGGATTGGCCGGCCGGCAGGAATACTTCCGGGTCGTCGCGGGCAGCGCGGCGGCCCGGCTCCGGCACTTTTAGGCGGGGGCTCAAGAAACCGAGGCAATGCCGGGTGGGCTCCGGCTTCTAATTAAAATATAAAGCGAGGTGGGTTCTCGCTATGGCGGCCAAGTCCCTGGCGAGGTGGGCACTCGCCAGAGGATTTCCAAATCGGCAACTCCAGCAGGCACACGCCGGGTGGGCACCGGCCTCTGCAGACAAAGCGCTCCCAGCGCTAGAGGGGTGACCACAGCGCTCCCAAGCGCTACAGGGCAAAAAATGCAGCGCTCCCTGCGCTAAATGCAAAATAAAGCGCTCTTAAGCGCTAGAAGGGAAAAGCCAATCGCTCCTAGCGCTATAAATCAAATGCAGCGCTTCCAGGCACTGGAAGCTAGCAAAGTCCAGGCAAAGTCCTTAGGTAGGCAGGGGGGGCAAGGCTGGGCCCAGAGCCAGCTCACTGGGTCTCCAGGCAGGGAGACAGTCCAAGTGGCGGTCCTCTGGCCCAGCGACAGCAGCAACAGCCCCCTCAGGATCCTGGAAGAGAACAACTTCTGTGGGGACACAGCCCCATTTTTATACAGTATTTCCCTTTGTTCAAGGGTGCAGAGTGGGGGCGGAACCAGTCGCAGCTGGTTCTTGAGTACTCTGATGGCCCAACCACCCATTCTATTCACTGGCAGGGCTTGGGTCATTAGACACACCACAGGGGGGCGGAGCCAGCATTGTGTGGGGAAAACCCAGCCCATCCAGGACACAGGTACACTCCTCCCACACATTACTCATGCAGATCTCCCACTCACCACCGGGCAGACCCATCCAGACTTCCTGGAGCCTGGCATGCCAGCCAGCTCCAGCCAATCACACGCCAGCACCCTCACAGCACACGTACAGCCATGTCTAGAAATGGTGCTTCTCTACTAGACACATACATGCTGCATTCACCATCTCGCAGCATTCACTCTCACGAGTTCACACATACCAGACTCAAGCCTGTACACCCCACGCATCAGGAACTACCAGGGACACATACATTCCCCATGCATTCCTATGGGCGGGCAGGCCTAGCTCAGCACATGCACTCAGAGTGCGCACGCACTTTCCACTGGGACACAGTGAAAGTGCGCAGAATCCCTAAAATCACCATTGCCAGGTCACCATTTCACGCAAAAAGTCTAGGGGTGAACCTGCCCTAAGGGCCAAAGTCCAACACAACCCCCTTCCAGCCAAAACGCAGGGTAGAACAATCACCACCGTGATGGACTTCCCTGCTTGGGGCGATAGAACACGGACGCAGGCCCGCAACTGCAGGGACACCCTCCTGTTCTACGCCACGGTGAACCCATGGGATTCCTTTTCAACACACTGTCTGGACCAACTGGGCTACCCCACTGGTACTCCCAAGTTGTCCGCGGCCAGGACCAGGCCCTGGGCCACCCAGGTGCCACTGGTCCTTGCCAATTCGCAGAGCGGGGGGCAGTAACCCCTGGCACATAGCGGCCATTTTCCACTCTTCCTGTCTGCAAGACAGGACTAGACTGCCACTGGTTCTCCAGCCTAGGGCCTACAACCTCAGGCGGACCAGGAGTCTCAGGGAAGGCTCTCCTCCCCTTACCTCTTCTCCTAGGGTTCCTCCTCCTCCGGCGAGGGGTACACCTAGAACGCCATTCCAACCCAGGGCTTATCCACTCAGGTTGCACCGGGGTCAGAGGGGGGCTCTCCCACCCTCTGCACCCCCTTCCAGAGGTCTGCCCTCTCCCACCTGGAGAAGTTCCTCTGGAAGAAGAACCGGTCAGGACACTGGTTACAGTCATCCTACCCTTCAGGTCAGGCTGATCCTGAACCTGGCCTTCCAACCTCTGGTCTAAAACTTTCGGTGGAACAATTGCCTGGCACTCCAGGACTTCTGGGGACTTACACTCCATCCCCCTGAGGCTAACAAATGAGACATATGTTGTGTGACTGTCTGTCTGGCGCAGATCTCCCGCCCTCTGTCCACCTGACAGTGCGTGACGATCCCCCAGACCAGAAGTGGTGTTACCATGGTCACTACACGGGAACCTAGCCCAACTGGGTAGTCCCTGACCCACTGGTCCTTCCACTGGGGAACTCCCCCAATCACTCCTCACTCTGGACTCCTGTACCCTCCCTACCGGAGCGGTACTGCCAGACTCTAGAACCATAGGAGCTCTGGTTACAGACGCTCCAGGTCCTCTACTCACTAGGAGATCTTCCTCAAGTGGACTAACAGGACAGCCTAGGTCCCCAACCTGGTGTTCCCTACAGAAACCATCCAAGTCCTGAGGCAGGGCTTCGGGCGTCCGGGGAACCTCGGTCTCCCCCTCACTCCTGCTCCACTGAGCCAGGCAGTGAGCCCCTACACCCTCCTCGCTATCCTGGGACCTAGCTGGGCTACACTGAGCCTCCTCCACCACGCTGGGCTGGAAGATACCTGAACCACTACTTTTGGAGTCACTCCCTAATGACTCTAGAGAACCTTTAGCACTCTCCCAGCGGTCTGCTTCATCTGCAAGCTCACTTGGACTAAGGGATTCAGACTTCAACAGGTGCTGGCGCAACTCTGGACAAACAACACTGAGCAACTGCTCTTTGAGAAACATATTCAGTACTCCGTCTCTCTCATCATCCGAGCTAGCCTCCAGCCAATCCCACATTGCATCAGAACAGTCATCCATAAAAAAAAACCAACTCTGATGAGGCAGTTTCCTACTGCCCCTGAACTTCAACCTTAACTCCTCCTCTTGGGAACAAGGGACCATACGTTGGGCACGGGGTAGGGGACTTTCTGCACTGAAGTCTAAATAGCTGCCACCACTGGACTCAGCCCTCCCTGGGGAATCCAGAAAATTAAAACTGCGCGCAGGGGATAGTCTATCCTCCAGAGCTACTTTGCCTCTGGTGGAGGCCCTCTCAGCCTCCTCTATCCTTTCCTGCGCTAAGACCATCTCGGTCTCTAGCTGTTGCTTCCTAAGCTCCAGCTGCGCCATAGCCTGGGCATGCTCCAACCTGAGCCTCTCTAAAGCCAGCTGGTGCTCCCTTTCTCTCCTCCTATCTTCCAGCTCCTCTGGGGACAGGGAAAGGGATGAGGCGCTGCCTCCTACGCTGGACCCAGCAAGGGACTCCCTATCTATGGGGTCCTCACTCTCTACTGGCATCCAGGTGCTGTCATCTTCTTCCTCCTCTTCTGAATCTTCAGGGCTCCCCACAGACCCACCACCCTCCTGGTGTGGAGCCCGGGCCCTTTCCTCACTGCGCTCCAGATCCCATTGATCCTCTTGCCATTTGACCATGCATCTCCTAAGTGCATACCATCCTGACTGATCCGCCCCTATGCCTCTCTCTTCACAGAACTTTCTCAGCTCCCACACACCGTATGTGGCTAGATCATTGAAATCAAAAACCAGCTCCATTCTGGCAGACGTTCTAGAGAAGAGATCACACAGGGAACCTAGGGGTCTGAGCTAACACAGGAGTACACAATTCACCAAGGTATCAGCAAGCTCTCTACCCCAGAGAACTCACACTCACTTGCCTAGTGCCACACACCACTCATCCACACACAACCCTCCCCTCGGACTGGTAAGGCAGTTTCTACCACCCCTGATTCCTCAACCTGACCACAAGTGACACAGGTACCGACTCTGGGCGCAGGGTAGGGGACAAATGTACTGACACAATTGCACAATGATACCTTCAGGAGAAGAAAATATGAAACTTTCAAAAAAAAACAATCCCCTAAAATGTGGTCATCTAAAATGCAGAGTTTTGTGGTGCAGCCAGCCGCTACTAAGGTACAAGGCAAACACAAATCCTTATCCCACCGCTTGCCGCCAATGTTGGAAATGGGATCCCTGGCTGGCCAGGGCTTTCGCCAAAGTCAGTCAGAGACCACCACTCCCAAGTCAGGGCAAGGGAGTTACACACCAAGATAACCCCTACTCACCCTGTAGGTAACGTGGCGCGAGCAGCAAGGCTAAACTTGGAGGCGATGTAAGTTAAGTATTTGCGCACGCACCCCAGCAACAACACCCAAAGGCCCACCACAAAGGAAACTCCACCCAAGGTTATATAAAAATAGCCTTTGTATTACACCAAAACACATTAGATAAAACACACTTTACAATGTGCCAGAGGCACGGGCAGAATTTACAAGGGGATATTTACAAGACAGGGCCACCTGGACCACTGTCAGGAATCAGAAGTAGCACTTTCAGAAATAGCACTTAGAACATAGAATATAGAAGCACTTTTAGCACACAACCAGTAACTACTGGTAACCAGGATCTCACTAGCACCACCTGCACTAGGGAGAAAACAACCACCTACACATCACAATACCTGTGGGGGTGGAAGCACATAACACATGATGCAATGCATAACATTCATTCAGAGGTGTAAGGAGGAAAAACACATGATGCATCACAATACATTCAGAGGTGAATAGAAAGTACAATTGCGCCAAACTCACGTAAGTCACCACCTGTGACTGTCCCTAGGCCCTCTGGCCTTGTTGGGGCTAGGACGCCCTGTGTCCAAAGTGTCAGGGTCCTAAACGTGGCAGCTGCCCACAAAGTGCTGGGCAACTGGTGCAATGCTGGTGGGGAAACGTTGGAGCCTCTCAGGCTCTGGACAAAGCACTTGTGTCCCCCAAGAGCCTCGTGGCTCTAAACAAACAGAATGGCCCCCTGAGCCTCTCTAGGCTCGAAATCAATAATGGCCGCCGTTGGAGTCCCCCTCCTGGGGACTCGAAACAAAATTGGGGCACCTAGAGCCTCTCTGGGGCTCCAAACCACCAAGGTAATGCGGGCTGGTCGGTGGGGCCTCAGGGCCCTTGCGACGGAGTCCCCCTCCTGGGGACTCCAAATGACAATGCCCCCGGAGCCCGCTCAGGGCTCCACCAACAATTTCCCTCACTTCGGACTTTAAAGGGGGAGCGGCCCGCTGCCTTCCGGGGCCGCTCCTGAAGTATGCACGGGCCCCCACGGGGCCTTTACAGAGCACTGGGGCCCCCGCCTCGAGACGCCCACACTTCACTCACCGGGCTCTGCTGCGGGGGCTCCGAGGTTGCGCTGGGTTCCTGCGGCGTCTCTCTGCCGCCAGGACGCTTCTCTCTGGTGCTCCGGGGCTCTCCCTCGTCCACGGGAGCCCCGGTGAGGGAAAAGGGAAGACGCCGGCTTCTGTCCTCACCGGAGCGCGGGGTGGCCTCCCGTCCGCTTCCGGTTGCTTCTTTGTCCTGCCCCCGGCCTGCCTGACTTCCGGGTCACGGCTGTGGGGGCGGGACTTCTGTCGGGCCGCGCTCGGATTGGCCGGCCGGCAGGAATACTTCCGGGTCGTCGCGGGCAGCGCGGCGGCCCGGCTCCGGCACTTTTAGGCGGGGGCTCAAGAAACCGAGGCAATGCCGGGTGGGCTCCGGCTTCTAATTAAAATATAAAGCGAGGTGGGTTCTCGCTATGGCGGCCAAGTCCCTGGCGAGGTGGGCACTCGCCAGAGGATTTCCAAATCGGCAACTCCAGCAGGCACACGCCGGGTGGGCACCGGCCTCTGCAGACAAAGCGCTCCCAGCGCTAGAGGGGTGACCACAGCGCTCCCAAGCGCTACAGGGCAAAAAATGCAGCGCTCCCTGCGCTAAATGCAAAATAAAGCGCTCTTAAGCGCTAGAAGGGAAAAGCCAATCGCTCCTAGCGCTATAAATCAAATGCAGCGCTTCCAGGCACTGGAAGCTAGCAAAGTCCAGGCAAAGTCCTTAGGTAGGCAGGGGGGGCAAGGCTGGGCCCAGAGCCAGCTCACTGGGTCTCCAGGCAGGGAGACAGTCCAAGTGGCGGTCCTCTGGCCCAGCGACAGCAGCAACAGCCCCCTCAGGATCCTGGAAGAGAACAACTTCTGTGGGGACACAGCCCCATTTTTATACAGTATTTCCCTTTGTTCAAGGGTGCAGAGTGGGGGCGGAACCAGTCGCAGCTGGTTCTTGAGTACTCTGATGGCCCAACCACCCATTCTATTCACTGGCAGGGCTTGGGTCATTAGACACACCACAGGGGGGCGGAGCCAGCATTGTGTGGGGAAAACCCAGCCCATCCAGGACACAGGTACACTCCTCCCACACATTACTCATGCAGATCTCCCACTCACCACCGGGCAGACCCATCCAGACTTCCTGGAGCCTGGCATGCCAGCCAGCTCCAGCCAATCACACGCCAGCACCCTCACAGCACACGTACAGCCATGTCTAGAAATGGCGCTTCTCTACTAGACACATACATGCTGCATACACCATCTCGCAGCATTCACTCTCACGAGTTCACACATACCAGACTCAAGCCTGTACACCCCACGCATCAGGAACTACCAGGGACACATACATTCCCCATGCATTCCTATGGGCGGGCAGGCCTAGCTCAGCACATGCACTCAGAGTGCGCACGCACTTTCCACTGGGACACAGTGAAAGTGCGCAGAATCCCTAAAATCACCATTGCCAGGTCACCATTTCACGCAAAAAGTCTAGGGGTGAACCTGCCCTAAGGGCCAAAGTCCAACACTGTCGCTTTTTTTTTTTGTGCAAATGCTACTGCCAGTTTCTACCACCACAACCATGGCATCTTCTCCATTCTCTTGGGAAACCATGCAGCCATCGCTGTGCCGAACTTAATCATCATCAATCACAGGTAAGATAAGTTTGGTTGGAGGTATAATGGACTAGGAGGAGAGACTGACAATACTAGTAGGAGAAATAACACAGTGAGGGATACTGCATCTATCTGTTTGTGTGTTACAAAATTGGCGGATTATTTGAATCCAACACTGGCTTCTGCCCCGCAGCAGCAAGGAAACCATGTGACATAAATTCGTAAAACAGTAACCCCCCACAAAACATTAACATCGTATGTTTAGGTATAAATAAATATACTTTATTACCCTAACAAAAAATAAACTATCCCACACCTGACCCACCCCTCTCCCTAACCCAAACAATGTCCAAAATGAAAAAGTCCAAACAATGTCCATAAACCCCAACACCCAATTCCCACCCACCAACAAAAGTAATAAAAAAGGGGCAATGCAACGCAGGCTTTAAGGTGTTTGTCCACCAGGATCTTAACCCGCTCCTCTAGCTGCTCCTCTAGGCGTGCCATCCGGAAGAGCATCTGACGTTGCATCCAGGGTGGGGGGCGGCAGTGCTTGACAAAGTGCGGCAGCAGGCGGCTGCCTGACCATGGCGCCGTACCACTGGAGGCGGGGCCTGGCTGGGGCCGTGGGCATTGGAGGAGGCTGCAGCTGCTGCCCCCTCCTCCTACTCCTCCTCTGCCGGAGCCACCAGCTGACGGTACTCTTGGCAGATGGCCTCCAGTTTCTGGTGCCGGGCCCTGGCTGCCAACTCCTTCCATGTGGGTTTTTCTTTGGAAGGAGGATCTATATCAAGAAAGAAAAAGAATTGTAAACAATACTCTTAGCAAATCAGTAACACAAAATTAATTCAACACATAGTGGCACAGTAGCACGAGCAAGCACAGTACATAACATTTGTGGTAAGTATCTATCCTCCCACTTACTCGGCCTCTAACATTAGTTGGAGTTTCAGGCATTATACTAGCGCTATGGACTCCAGTACACAGAACATCAGTCTTTTTCTTATCTCTAGTTTAGCTAAATGACAACTCAGTCAGCTAAGCTTGCATCCAAGACAAACATACGATTCATGACGCAGACTCCCGTTAGTTTTATTTACTACTGTCTGCAGGTGGGGAAGCTCGTATTTTTCTATTATGGGGGCATTATGGGTGGCACTGGCCATACTCTGTCTGTTACATGAAGGGCAATTGCTCAATTTCACTTTCACTCTGCTGTGGCTACTACAAAAAGGCAGATTATTATTATATATCTGATCCAATGATCATTGCTTATATTTGGAACGACGATATAAGGTCAGCACAGTAGCGGTCTGTGGTGGGAGTGCTCACGGGCGGTGACGTGGGGAGGGGGAGGGGCAGGGTGGGGAGTAGTAAACTATGGATTATGGCCAATTACAGGTAAGTAAACATATAAATAAATAAAACAAATTGTGTTGCACGCAAGCATCACATTTGGCGGTGCAGTGCGCACAATGAAATTAATTTTATTTATTTTTATCTTTACTTACCTGCATTTGTCCATAATACATAGTTTACTACCCCGCCCTGCCCCTCCCCCTCCCCACATCACCACCCACCAGCACTCCCACCACCGACCGCTACTGCATAAGGTACTTTGTTTTCAGCTGGCTGACACAATTGAAAATAAATTATCATAGGTAGGGAGTGGTCCTCGGAGTCGGAGCAAGGCACTTGCAAATATATATATATGATGTGCTTGCAAACTACTGTGAATCAACTGTATTCTGAAAATACTACTTATATTCCCCTCCGCTTTGCTACTCTGGTGCAGTTTCTTTTACATTCTCTTCAAAGTAAGACTCTGCATCCAGTGACAGTCTCTACCTATGCTGTCTGTGATGAATACATCCAGGCATCCATCCATTAAAAGTAAATGTCTATCATTCCTTTTTATAAATCTCTTAGCAAACCTTAGTTGGTTTCACCAACAACCCATGCGTCCGCTCCTTCCTTGCTTGCCTTGGATTTGAGTTTGACCCAAACACCGCTGATGATTCTTGCTATCTAGTATTCACCCATACTGTGTGACCCACCCAGGCAGGCATCTTCTTTCACCTTTCACCCATCCTTCAACGACCCATGCAACTGATCTGATTCCTATCAGCCACCTATGCATGCTTCCAACGTATCCTTCTTTGCCAGTCATATTACATCTCGCCCGTCCTTCCTCCTTTCACCCTTCTTTCTCTTTTTGTTCAACACATCCATCAAGGTCATCTGATCTGACATTTAGTCTTCTCCATAAAACTTTCACAGCTGAGTTGGAGTCAGATAGAAGAGGCAATTGGTTACTCAACTCACGCTGCTAATGCTATTGCTAATGCATTGCTAATTGGTGTCTTCTTCAACCGTTGTATAATGTTCACTACAACTTCATACTTCACTGGCAGTGTGGCTCAATGGTTAGAGCAGCAGACCCTGATGCAGAGGTCTACCCGGGACCAGGGTTCAAATCCCGCCTCGGCAGGGTCTTGGGCTCAATTTCCTTGGACCTGATATTTCTCGCCTCGGTGCCTATTCTAATCATGGGTCCCACTCTGCAACTCTGGGCAATAGCTTGCTTAATCTCCACAACGGCCCCAACAACGCTAGGATGCCTGGCTTCACCTTGGGGGTGCCCAGGAGTGGGCACTTCACATGGAAAAGCCAGGAAGGGTTCCACAGCGGTATGCGTACATGCGCCTGAGATACCCCTCCGGGGGTAGATTTGGGCGCTATACAAGTACTACCACATTTACATAAGTCTCAACAGTACAGTGAGTGAAGTGAACACCCTTCCAGCTAGTAGTAATGTCAATAAGTAATAAATATAACTTACCACCGCCCGCCACTGCGTCTGGCTCCCCCCCTGTAGCTCCTGCCGGTGCCGCATCTTTTCCTGCCCCTTTTGGAATGGCCACATCAACATTTCCGCTGGCCTCGCCAGCACTGGTGGTTGGTAGTACGCCTAGAAAAAACATTACACATTTTTAGATGTCTGTAAACCTCCCCCTATTTATTCGTTTTCACTAGAAAGATTGAAAAAAAGTGAATACATACATATACAACATACATCACTAGTCCAAATCGGGTACTAGAGTGTAGTCAGTAGACACTAGTAGCGTTATGGTCCCTAGGGTCATATAGTCTTACTCTACTCTTTGCAAAGTTAGCCTGAGCCATGTAACCATTCTAGATTCATGTCTTTTGCATATGTTACCTCGCAGCTTGTTGTGCAGTAAAACGCCTTTGAGCCCACATGAGTGTTGCGTATAAGTGAAGAGGTCGAAAAACAAGGCACTTTGTTATGGAGTTCGGTTCATCCGTATTGCTTAGCCATAACATGTTACACTTTTTGGCATGACTGCTAAATGTTTGCATAATTGCATTATACTATCTAACGCGAACCATTTTTCTCATAACAGGCAGAAGATTCCCTTCTGCAAACCAGAGATTTGCAGAGCTTATGATGCATGTAACTAGTATTTCTATGTTCTACGGTGAGAGGTCTCCCAAAATTCACACATATCTTTTGTCTTCTATCATGCACTTGTAACAATCTTTACTGTTTTAATGTTATGCATTTTGCTGTTGGAGCTGGCTGTAGTAATTTCATAGAACAACGTACAGTGCTTGTTATTTAAAAAGAAACCTTTTGAATTTACACATAGACTCTGTGGTATTTGGTGTGGTGGGGTGGACTTACACGAGTGAGTGAGCGAAAGGGTGTTATGTTCTGGGTTGTGTAATCATTGGGTATCTTCGTGTGGGGGTTCGGTTCCTAATGAGACACTATAGCTAGTCGGTCAAGGGATTGTGGGTTCTGACTGAGGTGCGAGTAAGGTCCAACCTCCCATCACCAACATCCTATTTTCTTGTGCATAGTTCTGTATGTGGCTGTGCAGAATCCCCACAACAGTAGTAGTATGTACTATTCTATCAAAAATACTAGTCAAATATCTGGTTGGGCATTTTGTTGGTGGGAATTGTCAAACCTCAAGATTAAGAAGACTAGAAGAGGACAACCCAAAGGACAGGACCCAGTGGCTAGAGCTATTGGTCAATCCAAGTTTTATTCAAAATAAAACCTTAAATAAAGAGTGGCCAACTGGGCAAGCTTAGCTATAGACAGACTAATAGTAGTAATACAGAGAGTCATAGCAGAGGCAGTTAGAAGGAACTTAGAGGCAGGGATAACCAGAATTTTGAAACAGATAGTCAAGATCAAAGAAGCTTTTGTAAAAAATAGAATTAGGAAGTGGAACCAGAATTAATGGAAATATAATTGTTAATATTAACCACTGGAGGACTTACTGGGGCCAGCAGCAGGGTCCTCTGTAGAAGAACGGTCCTCTGGTTGTCCCGTCGACTCGGACCCTGTCTTCTTGCCCCTGGGT
Organism: Lissotriton helveticus; assembly: GCF_964261635.1. Taxonomy (NCBI): domain Eukaryota; kingdom Metazoa; phylum Chordata; class Amphibia; order Caudata; family Salamandridae; genus Lissotriton; species Lissotriton helveticus. Next base: position 250,777,516 of record NC_136072.1, read on the forward strand.
GCTGCTGATCATGTAATATATAATAAAGAAAGAGACAAACATTAATGATTGCTGTGAAACAAATACATTATTTAACAAAAGGCTAAAAAAAAACATTTTAGGAAACAACAATTGCAATAAAATTGACCTATCTATTCAGATCGACTACTGGCTTGCGGGATTCACGGACCGTCTACTTATTTATGAACACTAACCCAGTGCTCCATAATCATCCTGATTGCAGAACACTACCGAAGCCTAAGTACCACCTGACCAAGCACACCTATTCCAGATGTGCCAATTTTTCACTAAGTCTGCATTTCCATTTTTTTTAGCCTTCAAAAATGCATAGATGAGATGGGGAACACATGCATAAATCTGTGCATACACCAAATTGTTGGATGGTTGCGTCTGATGTTCTACTACTGACTGACACTGCTAAGCCTACCACTCACTAAACAAACTACAAAAGGTTCTACGAAGGACTGGGATAAGCAGCACTCAGTGACAGAGGAGGCGTCACGCAGACCGCAAAAAATTATGAACTAATACTAACTAAACCTAGTATCAATCCATCCACCACTATTTCACAGGAGGACAATGGAAGGACCAGAGTCTCTCTAGCAATAACATTACCTAACTTAAGTTCACTAAAGTAAACTCTTACATAATTATCAGCCCAAGCGAGTGCAAAGTTGCAAACAAGTAAGAGTAGCGCTGAGCACCTGTGTCCTACAATCACAGAAGATTTTGAAACATGATTTACCTGCAATGTAAGCAGCAGTAATCTTGTTATTCATCAAAAAATTATACACAATACTTATGATACTATATATTAGCTACTCACTAAGCCCCACGACCTCGACACCTAGCAGGTCCAACAGGTCCTGATCCCGGTCCAGGATGTCTGACCACCAGTGGGCCAGCTGGTTATGGGTGCGCCGGACCCCTGAGCATTGAAACACTGCCTGGCGCACCTTCGCCCACCATGGTGACGTTCCTGGGTATGGTACCCAGAGCCTGGCCTGCCCCCTGCTGCCAAGGTCAAGGGTAGGTGGCGCTGTACAAAAAAAACAAGGGCGGCCACCTCCGCCTCGGAAAAAAGCTGCCGGGCCTGCTCCCCTGCAGGGCGCATTCTACCGCCTTACCCTAGGAGCCGGTAGGGCTACCCTTCGCCATGGTTCTGGGGTGTGTGGTAGGCGGAAAAGAAAAGTTAGGAGGAAAAAATAAAGTTAGGGGGAAGAAGTAGGAGCTTAAAGAAAGAAGTAATATAAAACAGTGGAAAAGTTTAAAAAAACTGCAAAAGTAGAAATAAAATGCAAAATATAAACTTAGGGACAGAGAGATATATGATAAATAAAAAAAGTCAGAAAAACTGTGTAAAAACTAAGGATCGCAAAGATTGAGGGAGGATAGAAAAGCAGGCCCGGAACCATAGCACAGAGTGAAAAACAAGATGGCCGCGCATATCGCAACCGCGTGGGGATGTTTGCGCGATATTTCCCCCGAGCACGCAATAATCATCGCGAACAAGTAAAACGCATTCCCAAACATGCTATACGCCACCTGGAACAGGAAATAAGGCACAGCGAGCGGGTGGGACAATTGAAAAACAAGATGGCCGCGCCCATAGGTGACCGCATGGGCAAGTTTGCGAGATACTATCCCCGAGCACGCAAACAGTGTCCTGAACACGCACAACCCGTTACCGAACAAGAAAAACGCATCGAGAACGGGCACGACAAGCAACTACGCACGTTCGCATAGCTATGAGTAGCTACGCGTAGCTCTCGTAGCGCGACTACGCAAACTACGCCCAGGCTTACTCAATATCTGCCAAATCAATACACCCGCAGAAAGAAGAATGAAAATATTTACTAAGATCAATGCAGGGGAGGTTCAGCACTCCCAGAGATACCTGTTAAGAATGGAATTTGATGTACAAAACCAGTACCGTGGAATGGCATACAGGAAATTCGGCTGTTGATATAAAAACCAAGACAGTGACACCATTTTGAAAATTGCAGATCTACCAGTAAGGGACAAAGACAAAACTGACCAGACTAGAATATCCTCCTTTAATCGGGCTAGTACAGGGTCTAAATTACATGCCCATGCAAGTGCCACATTGGGGGACACAAGAAAAGACCCAGATATTTAATCCCGCCCCAAGGTGATCCGCAGTCCTGACATCCAACAGAGGTCTTGTGGGTGGCGACTCACCAAGAACACAGTAGATTTGGACATGTTGAGGTACAGGCCCAAGGTTTTGCCAAAGATAAGCATAATTTGTAGAATACAAGGCCCTGAAGTTACAGGGGCAGTCAGGAAAAAGAGTGACATCATCCGCTTATAGTCCTATTCTATCAGAGAGTCCCACCCCGAACTCCAAATCTTGCAGCTGAGCATCCATCCTCACCCACACCACCAAGGGCTCCATAGCAAGAGTGACCAGCAGGGAGACAGGGGGAATCCCTGCCTCATCCCATGCATAATTGTAAATGATTCAAAATTAGCCCTAGCCACCATCACTATCAAAGTGTATAACAGTTTAAGATAGGAATAACATCTAGGGCCGAAATTCACACAGCGGAGTGGAGAAGTGTGGCTCAATGGTTAGAAGAGGCAGACCATGAAGCAGAGGTCAGACCCAGGACCAGGGTTCAATTACCGACGCGGCAGGGTCTTGAGCCCAAAATGTCCACGGGCTCGATAATTCTCGCTTCAGTGCCTGCTCAAATCACGGGTTCACACTCTGCAACTCCGGGCAATAGCTTGCTTAATCTCCACTATGGCCCCCCGCGGCGGGATGCCTGGCTTTCACCTTGGGGGTGCCCAGTACGGGTTATCTCACAGGGAAAAACCAGGACGGGTTCCCAAAGCAAGCGCTTAGAGACCGTTGGTGATAATGCCCTATATAAATATAAATTACAATTACAATTACAGCGATGGAGTGTGATCAAATAAACCCAGCTCACTAAGTCAAAGACCTTATCAATTCCGGCAAGAAGAACCACAGGAGGTCCCTCTAACCCGTCAGCCAATGCCAAGGCTTTATATAAACATGTAATATTGTGCCGGGTAGCACGTTGAGGCATACATCCAGCTTGGACAGGATTACCCCGGTCGGAAATGAAACATATTAACCTGTTTACCAGTGCCTTCACTAGGGTCTTCATCTCTAAATTTAAGAGAGAAATTGGGCAATAGGAGGAATGGTCATTGACTGGCTATCCGGACTTGGGGAACATCACTATCTCTGTGTGTATCCAGTCAGGAGGTAGAATGGCATCATCAAGTGCAAAATGAATAACCTCCAACATGTGTTCTTGGAGTTTAGGAATGAAGGCCTTGAAGATCTCACATGGGAACCTATTAGGCTCCGGGGCCTTCCCAAGGCGCCGCCCACCAGGCCCTCGAGAGCACCTCCCCGATGAGCTCATTGTCCAATATTTTACAATCTACAGAAGTGCATTCACAAAGCCATTAATCTGCTGCTGGGATAAGGCCACCCAATGGGTGTATGCACCTTCAAAGTGGGAAGCAAAACTGCAGGCCACTCCCTTACTATCAGTGAGCAAAGTGCCCACTGTATCTTATACGAGAGGAATGGATGGAGGAAGATGAGGGCTTTGACACAATCTATGGAGTATTTTGCTTGCCTTGTCTCCCCATTGGTAAATGCGGCTCTGGGCGGACAGTCAAGACTGCTTGGCCTCCCCCAATAGGGTCTGTTGGTATTGTTGTTGCAGATGACCCAATTGTCTATGCACAAACTGCCCATTTTGTGCACGGCCCTTGCATCTAAGTTCGCCATCTAGGACTCAAGATCAACCAAGTTCTGTGCTCAACATCACCACTCCCCTGTAGAGTAGCTAATATCTCCCCTGCACAGTGTAAATTTCATAACCTCCCATAGTGTCACTGTTCTGCTCGATTTTCCCGGCCCTCTTTTGAGGAAAGGTGATTGATGGTGACTTCAGTCTCTTATCATTCCAGTGCAAGGGTTAGAGTAGTGGATAGAGCCTATTCACGAGGCACTTTGATATAATTCTGTATTCTCCTCCCTAGATTAGGGCTTATACATATAGGCTAGGGGATAGATTCGCTAGTATCAGGGATAATCCGTACTTTAGTTAGGGTATTATTATACTTTCCATGGAGTTATGCTGAATTCGGGCCTGGTAGGCCTCAAACGGGAGAGACTCCATCTTTCTTTCTGCCCCGGCAGCTTGGGATGCTTCTAGGTCAAGTGTAATGTTTTAGTTACGAGGTGTTGTTCGCTTGGAGAGAACCGGTTCAGGCCGGCCCTTGTCGAAGGATTGTATTTTTCTTCATGCCGAAGACACAACATCAGGCCGGCCGGCTGGGAACGTGTCCTTGGTACGGGGAGGTACAAGAATTTGGTGGGCGGCAGGTTACTGGCTGGAATTTTCCATGAAGAAACACGCTTCTATATTAGTGAAAGCCCGAGATAGTTGTGCAGTCAGTCCGTAGGCGGCATCTAGCCGTGAGTAGCAAACCTATTACTTATTCCTGGGAAGACAGACGCCATTCCAAAGGCGGAGAAGAATCGAGAAACAGATACTCTCTTAGCAGAACAGCCAGGGAAAGGGAGTAGCCGATGAGAGGAAGGTTTCCAGTGACTTGGGAGAAGGGTGAAGGGAACAGCGCATAGCGGTGCAGCCGTGTACCCGAGATTGCGGAGGTGTGACTTCAAGACGAGCCCAGGCCCAGACGAGAAGGGAACCTAGATGACTGCTGAGAGTGGACTTCATATTAATAAGGTGATGTCGACCCTTTCTTATTAGAGTGTACAACCTAATCTTTTACTTCTCTTTGCAGGTTATGTGTTGTAGTATGGTGTTATATGTTTGTTTATTGTAATGGGAAATAAAGTACCCCAGTTCTTAGTGAACCGACATGTGCCGCGTGTTCTTGTATGAGAGGGTAACCTATTCTTCTAGTCAGATGCTGCTATGTGAACAGATGCTAACCCTGATCAGGTAAGTGGTAACTGAATAAGGGAGAGAGGAGCCCCTTGAATTAACGACTACGTTGTACATTATCTAAATTGGCAACCGTTGTGTGATCCGGGACATTGTAGTTTTATAACCCTGATGAATAGTGAGACCGATGCCTTTATGTAATGGTAATCATAGGATAAGCTGCCGTCTGGGTAGGTTGTCTGGGTCCGTATGAGACCGCGAGATCGCCGATTCTGATGCTCCTGTCTGGGTAGGTTGTCTGGGTCTGTATGAGACCGCGAGATCGCCGATTCTGCTACTGCCATCTGGGTAGAGAGGTCTGGGTTTGAATAGGACCGCGAGGCCGCCGATTCTGATGCTGCCGTCTGGGTAGGTTGTCTGGGTCTGTATGAGACCGTGAGATCGCCGATTCTGCCGTCTGGGTAGAGAGGTCTGGGTTCGAATGGGACCGCGAGGCCGCCGATTCTGATACTGCCGTCTGGGTAGAGAGGTCTGCGTTCGAATGGGACCGCGAGATCGCCGATTCTGATGCTGCCGTCTGGGTAGGTTGTCTGGGTCTGTATGAGACCGCGAGATCGCCGATTCTGATACTGCCGTCTGGGTAGAGAGGTCTGGGTTTGAATGGGACCGCGAGGCCGCCGATTCTGATGCTGCCGTCTGGGTAGGTTGTCTGGGTCTGTATGAGACCGCGAGATCGTCGATTCTGATATTGCCGTCTGGGTAGAGAGGTCTGGGTTCGAATGGGACCGCGAGATCGCCGATTCTGATGCTGCCGTCTGGGTAGGTTGTCTGGGTCTGTATGAGACCGCTAGATCGCCGATTCTGATACTGTCGTCTGGGTAGAGAGGTCTGGGTTCGAATGGGACCGCGAGATCGCCGATTCTGATGCTGCCGTCTGGGTAGGTTGTCTGGGTCTGTATGAGACCGCGAGATCGCCGATTCTGATACTGCCGTCTGGGTAGAGAGGTCTGGGTTCGAATGGGACTGCGAGGCCGCCGATTCTGATGCTGCCGTCTGGGTAGGTTGTCTGGGTCTGTATGAGACCGCGAGATTGCCGATTCTGATACTGCCGTCTGGGTAGAGAGGTCTGGGTTCGAATGGGACCGCGAGGCCGCCGATTCTGATGCTGCCGTCTGGGTAGGTTGTCTGGGTCTGTATGAGACCGCGAGATCGCCGATTACGATACTGCCGTCTGGGTAGAGAGGTCTGGGTTCGAATGGGACCGCGAGGCCGCTGATTGCTAATAGTATAGGAGGTACATGGTATGTATCTTAGGAATTCCCTGTCCTTAGGTGGTAGATATACGTTGTTACCTGTTGTGAATAGGTCCTAGGGAGGGGCACAGGGTAACGTTCTGGCTGAGTTAGTAAGGCTCTGATGAGCTGGTTCTATCTAATCTGAGAACCCAGGCAGAACATTTGGCGTCACGAACCGTTTACGAAACCTGTGTGCGTCGTTGTTGTTTTTCTGTTTGCCCTCGGCGCGTACGTGCTTTCGTTTGTGTATTCTTTGTCTATATTTGTGTGTATAGTTTTGTTTTGTCAGGATGTTTTTGAGAAAGTCGAAATCTGTTTTTAAGTTGCCTGTTGATATTCCCGGCTGGGATTCAACGCCTTATGAGGCCTTGGCCCGCGAGTGGGCTGATTCTACTGGTTTGAGTGAGAATTGGAATTCTTGTCAGGAGCTGGCGGAGCCGGCTGATGTGATTTCCTGTTTGCAGAAGGCGCCAGTAGCGAAGGGTGATGAGCTTCCTATTTTGGGACGCAGGGGTTGGATTGTCTTGTCTGCGTACAGGCTTGTACATGAGAGGTTGTTGAAATTGCAGAGGGAGCATGTGGAAATGGAACGGAAATTTGTTGCAATTCAGAATGATCATACTTTGTTGCGGTGTCAAAATAAATTGCTTGCCGACAAGCTTGAGAGGTATCAGACTATCGCCGAAAGGGCGGCTGTGCGGATTGCACGATATAAATACAAGAATCGTCGGGGTCACGTTTCTAAACGGAAAGTGCGATTGGTCGTGGCGAAAGCCGGACTGGATTGGAATCCTGATGAATGGGATGGTAATATCTGGAATTCGAGTGATTCTCGTTCCTCGGATGAGGAGTCTAACAATCTCGAGTCTTCTCGCTCTGGACGGGCTTTTAAATCTGCTTCTTGTGCTACAGATGTTGACTCCCGCGACTACGATCGCTCTTTGCATTCTGTTGATACTTCTCATACGGATTGTTCCCCTAAGTTTACTGATCAGGCTCCTTGTGGTACTCTTCCTGCGGTCTCTGCACATCCTGTTTTTCGTAGGAAGTTGCAGCAGGCTCCCGGTAATCCGAACGGTATTCCTTTGGATTCTTTGGAGGATTTTACTCAACAGGAAATTAGTGATATTTTGCAGCGATTTCGACAGCGCGCTGGTGAGACCTTGCTTACGTGGATGGTGCGCCTTTATGAACTGGGCGCTGCTGGCATTATGTTGGATGCTGGCGATTCTTTGAAATTCTGTTCCTTGAGTTCGGATTCTACTGTACAAGATCATTTTCGTAATTATAATGGTGGTGGTCAAATCAGTTTGCTTCAGTTGGCGACTGAGGGGTGTAATCAAAAGTACCCTACTGAATCTGACTGGCCTGTGAATGACAAGCCGTGGTATACATTGCGCGATGCTGCACAACGTCTCAAAGAGGAGGTGATGAAAACTGCGATTTTTCTGAGTACTGCTGACAGATTGCTTGATGGTTTGTTAACGTCTTCTGTGCGGAATCGTTTTATTCGTTCTTCCCCGGTTGCTTATAAGCAGGTCATGATGACCTTATTGATCAATCAGACTGGTAACGCGTTGTCTATGATACTGGAATCTGTACGCCAGCTCGGTGAGTTGGGTGATTGGTTTAAACCTGACTGACAGTCCCAGTCTGACACTCGTACTCCTGGAGACAATAAGCTTACTAGACGTGACATGTTTATGGCACTTTTGGCTGATGGTGTGAGGAAGGAGGATATTGATGGTGAAACTACTTCTCGTTTGTGGGACTTGTTTCGCAAACGCGGTTTAGACCGAAAGGAGGGTGCCCGGCGTGTGCGGACGAATGAGTGCGATCGTGAGTATTCTGATGACAGCGGTGATGACAACCGTCGTGTGCGTTCTGATCGTCGTGATGATCGACGATATGTACGTGATGCGTCCCCTCGTCGTGGAATAGAGAGAGAGAGAGAGGGGGAGAGAGAAAGGGGGAGAGATGATTATGGTAACAGCCGACGTAGAGATGAAAGGGATCAGTCCCCTGAGTTGAGGAGGAGGGAGGATCGACACAGATTTTCTGATCGAAATTCACAGTACAATACGGAGGACAGGAATCCATTTCGTAAGGGAGATGGATATGAACAAAATATATTGATACCTGAGAAACGTGAGAACCTTTATCCTGATTTGTCCTGGATGATAGAACGCAGTAAAAATGACTAGGAAGTAGGTCAAGCTCCCGTACACAGATGGGCTCACCGAGATAATAGACCCTATGTAGATATTGAAATTTTTTGGAGACATCGTAATATTCAAAGGACCCGAGCATTGGTAGATACAGGAGCGGAGGCCACTCTTATTCATGGAAAACCAAAGAAATTTAAAGGCCAATTTTTTACAATTACTGGTTTAGGTGGAAAGGAAACTCCCGCAGTACAAACTACAATTGAAATGAGAATAGGCAGAATTCCTAGAAAAGAATATTCTGTATTAGTCGTGCCCCTCGTAGAGTACATAATTGGAATTGACATTTTGAAAGGAATGACTTTACATTTGGATGATGGATGTTATCAATTTGGAACTAAACATTATATATCATCCAGACCCGTACGGGTTGGTCGTTTAAGAATGCCCCCCATAAAGATTCCCCAGGCGACAAAAGTGGTTTGCCAGAAGCAGTATCGTATTCCAGGTGGTCATGAAGAAATTAGTACCACCATTCAGGATTTGGTGGATGCAGGAGTTATAACTCCGGTTACTTCTGCCTGGAATAATCCTGTTTGGCCCGTGCGTAAGAGTGATAACTCCTGGCGCATGACTGTTGATTATCGAGAATTGAATAAGTATACGCCCCCTTTGACTGTCGCAGTACCGGATATCATTACTTTAATTGAAAGAATTCAAAAGCATCCAGGTACATGGTATGCGTCCATTGATATTGCTAATGCTTTCTTTTCAATCCCGATTGCCCCTGAATGCCAGGAACAATTCCGTTTTACATGGAGCGGACGTCAAATGACGTTTAGAAGTCTTCCCCAGGGCTATGTGCATAGTCCTACGATATGTCACCGGCTGGTGGCAGAGCATTTGGCTGAGGTACCTGTACATTCGAGAATTCAGATATGTCATTATATTGATGATGTTCTGATTCAAGGTGAAACACAAGATGAAGTTCAGACCCAATTAGATAAAATCCTTGAGTGTTTGCGTGAGAAAGGTTGGGAAATCAACCCGGATAAATTACAAGGTCCATCCCAGACTGTAAAATTTTTGGGTATTAATTGGCATGAAGGTCACAGAGAAGTGATCCCACAAGTAAAACAAAAGATTCTTGATTTTGCAGTTCCGAGGAATAGGAAAGAAGCCCAAAGCTTCAACGGCTTATTTGGTTTTTGGCGCCAGCATATTCCACATTTGAGTCAAACATTGCCCCCTTGTATCGAGTCACTCGTAAAAAGAATGCGTTTGAATGGGGTAAATCACAGCAAGATGCGTTTTGTTTGGCAAAAGAAGCGATTCAGTATGCCTTGGATTTATGGCCGGTGTGTGATGGTGATGTGGATTTGAATGTGTCTGTACAAGGTCTTTATGCAAATTGGAGTTTGTGGCAGAAACAGGGCAGAAGTAAAGTACCGTTAGGTTTTTGGACTAAAAAGTTACCCGATGCTGGTGAGCGTTATACACCTTTTGAGAAACAGTTGCTTGCATGTTACTGGGCTCTGGTGGATACCGAGCAATTAACTTTGGGACATGATGTGGTCCTGCGACCTGAAATTCCTATCATGCAGCGGGTTTTGAGTTTGCCGAAAACTCACAGAATTGGACACGCTCAGGAGGCGAGTGTGATTAAATGGAAATGGTACATACAGGACAGGGCACGTGTGGGACCAAAGGGAGTTGCATCCTTGCATGAGCAGGTGGCGCGGGCACCATCGGTTGAGACAGAGAGTGAATGCTCCGTACCTTTAGTACAGGAATCCCCTGTCAAGTGGGGTAAGCCATTTGATGATTTGTCCCCGGAGGACAGAAACCATGTTTGGTTTACTGATGGTTCGGCAAGGTTCATAGGGACAAAACGACATTGGAAGGCAGTGTCCTATAATCCGATCACACAAAAGTTGCTGAGTACAACTGGTGAGGGAAAGAGCAGCCGATTTGCTGAGCTTTATGCTGTTTATCAAGTTCTAAAGCAAGAGTTACCTGGCACATGTCATATTTTTACTGATTCCTGGTCTACTGCCAATGGATTGGCAGTTTGGTTACCGACTTGGCATTCCCATAATTGGGAATTGCATTCAAAAGAACTGTGGGGAAAAGAATTATGGCAAGAGATTTGGGAAATGCTCCCGCAAAGTACTGTTACAATCTTTCACGTGGATGCTCATACCCCAATAGACTCCCTTGACAAATTTTTTCATAATATTGCAGATGAACAATCTAAAATTGCTGAGGCAATGGTGGACATGCAGGATTCTGATATGGAAGGATTGGCGAAATGGGCCCACCAGAAAGCAGGACATTATGGAGAAAAAGCCACTAGCAGGTGGGCTGCTGATCGAGGAATTTATATTCCTTTAGATTTAATTAAAGACATTATTTTGCATTGTCCCATTTGTCAGCATGCTAGACAGCGGAAAGTGCCTCAAATTGTTAAAGGTCATTTACATCGCGGGAGACTGCCCGCTCAAATTTGGCAAATTGATTATATTGGTCCACTTCCTATGAGTAAAAATTGTCAATACATTTGCACCATTGTTGATACATACAGTGGCCTGTTAGTGGCCCTCCCCTGTAAACAAGCTACCCAAGTGAATACCATTAAGACATTGGAATTGATTATGCTTTATTATGGTGTCCCATTCCAAATTCAATCTGATAATGCATCCCATTTTCGTGGAAGATTGGTGCAGGAATTTTGTGTGGAGAATAATATTGAATGGGTGTTTCATATACCATATTATCCTCAGGCCTCGGGCCTGATTGAGCGGATGAACGGTCTGCTGAAACATCAACTGCGTAAGTTAACCGACGACCGCTATAAGAATTGGAGAGACTATTTGTTTCAGGCCTTATTAATTTTGAATAATCGTCCCTTTCTAAATGCTGAATCTCCATTGATGCGTTTGTTTCCTCCAAATGTCGATGCAAAGCCCAATTATATTGGTGATACTGTGATATACTGGGAAATTACCCCCGGAGCACTGGCTCCATGCAGAGCGACCCCGGGGTCGGCAGGTCTAGACCTGCATGCCATGAATGATACTATTATGAAGAGTAAAGATCGAGTCATCATTGAAACCGGTGTTGGTGTCTGTATACCCACTGGAAATTTTGGATTAATCGCCCCTAGATCGGGGCTGGCTGTGAAAGGTGTTCAAGTACTCGGAGGAGTCATTGACAGTGACTATCAGGGAGAGATTAAGGTGCTCCTGCTGAATAGCAGTGAGGTTGATTTACCGATTCATAAAACTGACCGAATTGCTCAATTGTTGATAATGCCTGTTTTCAGTGGTGAGATCACAAAAGGCACTGCCCCAACGTTGCTAACTGTACGAGGACAAAAAGGATTCGGCTCCACGGATAATCCTGGAGCTAGAGTTTGGGTGCAATCGCCTAAGAATCCCCCTGAACAAGCTGAAATTATTGCAACCGGTCATGATAATACTGTTCTAGTCATGAGACCAGGGAAAGATAGCTGGGAAGCTGTCCCAGCTGACAAATGTTACCTACGAGAATGAATAATGCCTGTCTTTGATTTTCTTTCAGATCATTCTCTGGACTGTTGCTGCAGGATGTGTCGGCGTTGGACTCCTTTTGGACTGCTGCGACGAGAAAGGAGGGAACCCATCGACCCGGGCTGATCTGAGAACCCGGGTGCCGCGTTCCTTTGCTGCGTGGGATTCGTCATCGAACTTTTGGACTACTTTGGCCAAGCGAGTGACTAATGCCCCTCATTTTTGTTTAACACCGATGCGTTCGGTGACTGACATTCTAGCGACTTGTTTAGTTGCTGTCCCTGCTTCATTAGAGACTTTGGCCCATATTTTTAATATATCGAATGCTCGTCCTAATGTCCTTCTGGGAGATTTTGCTACACATGAATACTGCCCTTTATGTACTGAGTTGTCCGATTCGACACCCTTGATCCAGTCCCAGATAATCACTTATAATATCACGCAGGGTGATTTATGTTTCTTCCTTACTTGTGATCCCAATGCTATTTCTGAGTGTGTGCGTTTAAAATTGAAAGGTGCTACTTCATTCACAGCTCATGAAAGGACTTTGTGCTTCCGAAGATCACCGAAATTATGTACCTCTGTTCAAAATAATATGACTTGTAAGAGTTTAGTGGTGACCCCCAGTCATTACCTTACAATGCTGCTACCCTCTGGTTGGCTCTTCTCTTGTGGTAATACATCCTGGCCATATATTCCCGCGAACATTTCCGGAGGCCCTTGTGCCATTACCAGACTGAGTTTGTTGATGTTCTCCTCGCATCCTAATGCTAATTCCCGTGTGATCCGAGATACTGTAATGCTACAGGAGGACTGTGATTCGTCTATGCATTTATATTCCAAATCTGAATACCTTAGCTTAGCTATCTCAATTGTTGGTGTTCCTGCCTTGGCGGTCTATAATGCCAAGTCTATTGGGAAAATGGCCTGCTGGATGGTAAAATCCATTAATCATACTTCTACGATCCTGTCTGACATACTATTAGACGCCCAGGGTGAACGTAGAGCTATCTTGCAGAACCGGGCGGCTATTGATTATCTTTTGCTTAAACATGGACATGATTGTTCTGACTTTGAGGGTCTTTGTTGTTTTAACCTGTCTGACCATACAAAATCCATTCAGGCTCATATTGACAAACTTCATGACTTGACGGAAGAGGTTAGAAAACACATTGACCAGGGCTGGTTTGACTGGCTCTTTAATTGGCTACCTGAATTACATATGTTGCGTCAAATATTAGGGGGTATTTTGATTACTATTAGCATTCTGATTGCTATCTGTTGCTTTATTCAGTGAATTCCTTCTCTACTTCAATACTGCAAACCTGGTACTAGACATAGATCAGTTAGTTTTGTTTCCTATTATTCTTCCACAGATGTTAGTTCTGTTTGATGAATGTATAATAGACTGAAGTCAAGGGTGTAATGTTCTGCTCGATTTTCCAGGCCCTCTTTTGAGGAAAGGTGATTGATGGTGACTTCAGTCTCTTATCATTCCAGTGCAAGGGTTAGAGTAGTGGATAGAGCCTATTCACGAGGCACTTTGATATAATTCTGTATTCTCCTCCCTAGATTAGGGCTTATACATATAGGCTAGGGAATAGATTCGCTAGTATCAGGGATAATCCGTCCTTTAGTTAGGGTATTATTATACTTTCCATGGAGTTATGCTGAATTCGGGCCTGGTAGGCCTCAAACGGGAGAGACTCCATCTTTCTTTCTGCCCCGGCAGCTTGGGATGCTTCTAGGTCAAGTGTAATGTTTTAGTTACGAGGTGTTGTTCGCTTGGAGAGAACCGGTTCAGGCCGGCCCTTGTCGAAGGATTGTATTTTTCTTCATGCCGAAGACACAACATCAGGCCGGCCGGCTGGGAACGTGTCCTTGGTACGGGGAGGTACAAGAATTTGGTGGGCGGCAGGTTACTGGCTGGAATTTTCCATGAAGAAACACGCTTCTATATTAGTGAAAGCCCGAGATAGTTGTGCAGTCAGTCCGTAGGCGGCATCTAGCCGTGAGTAGCAAACCTATTACTTATTCCAGGGAAGACAGACGCCATTCCAAAGGCGGAGAAGAATCGAGAAACAGATACTCTCTTAGCAGAACAGCCAGGGAAAGGGAGTAGCCGATGAGAGGAAGGTTTCCAGTGACTTGGGAGAAGGGTGAAGGGAACAGCGCATAGCGGTGCAGCCGTGTACCCGTGATTGCGGAGGTGTGACTTCAAGACGAGCCCAGGCCCAGACGAGAAGGGAACCTAGATGACTGCTGAGAGTGGACTTCATATTAATAAGGTGATGTCGACCCTTTCTTATTAGAGTGTACAACCTAATCTTTTACTTCTCTTTGCAGGTTATGTGTTGTAGTATGGTGTTATATGTTTGTTTATTGTAATGGGAAATAAAGTACCCCAGTTCTTAGTGAACCGACATGTGCCGCGTGTTCTTGTATGAGAGGGTAACCTATTCTTCTAGTCAGATGCTGCTATGTGAACAGATGCTAACCCTGATCAGGTAAGTGGTAACTGAATAAGGGAGAGAGGAGCCCCTTGAATTAACGACTACGTTGTACATTATCTAAATTGGCAACCGTTGTGTGATCCGGGACATTGTAGTTCTATAACCCTGATGAATAGTGAGACCGATCCCTTTATGTAATGGTAATCATAGGATAAGCTGCCGTTTGGGTAGGTTGTCTGGGTCCGTATGAGACCGCGAGATCACCGATTCTGATGCTGCCGTCTGGGTAGGTTGTCTGGGTCTGTATGAGACCGCGAGATCGGCGATTCTGATACTGCCGTCTGGGTAGAGAGGTCTGGGTTCGAATAGGACCGCGAGGCCGCCGATTCTGATGCTGCCGTCTGGGTAGGTTGTCTGGGTCTGTATGAGACCGCGAGATCGCCGATTCTGATACTGCCGTCTGGGTAGAGAGGTCTGGGTTCGAATGGGACCGCGAGGCCGCCGATTCCGATACTGCCGTCTGGGTAGAGAGGTCTGGGTTCGAATGGGACCGCGAGATCGCCGATTCTGATGCTGCCGTCTGGGTAGGTTGTCTGGGTCTGTATGAGACCGCGAGATCGCCCATTCTGATACTGCCGTCTGGGTAGAGAGGTCTGGGTTCGAATGGGACCGCGAGGCCGCCGATTCTGATGCTGCCGTCTGGGTAGGTTGTCTGGGTCTGTATGAGACCGCGAGATCGTCGATTCTGATACTGCCATCTGGGTAGAGAGGTCTGGGTTCGAATGGGACCGCGAGATCGCCGATTCTGATGCTGCCGTCTGGGTAGGTTGTCTGGGTCTGTATGAGACCGCGAGATCGCCGATTCTGATACTGTCGTCTGGGTAGAGAGGTCTGGGTTCGAATGGGACCGCGAGATCGCCGATTCTGATGCTGCCGTCTGGGTAGGTTGTCTGGGTCTGTATGAGACCGCGAGATCGCCGATTCTGATACTGCCGTCTGGGTAGAGAGGTCTGGGTTCGAATGGGACCGCGAGGCCGCCGATTCTGATGCTGCCGTCTGGGTAGGTTGTCTGGGTCTGTATGAGACCGCGAGATCGCCGATTCTGATACTGCCGTCTGGGTAGAGAGGTCTGGGTTCGAATGGGACCGCGAGGCCGCCGATTCTGATGCTGCCGTCTGGGTAGGTTGTCTGGGTCTGTATGAGACCGCGAGATCGCCGATTCTGATACTGCCGTCTGGGTAGAGAGGTCTGGGTACGAATGGGACCGCGAGGCCGCTGATTGGTAATATTATAGGAGGTACATGGTATGTATCTTAGGAATTCCCTGTCCTTAGGTGGTAGATATACGTTGTTACCTGTTGTGAATAGGTCCTAGGGAGGGGCAGAGGGTAACGTTCTGGCTGAGTTAGTAAGGCTCTGATGAGCTGGTTCTATCTAATCTGAGAACCCAGGCAGAACAGTCACCTGAGATGATACCGACCCAATGTTATTTGCAACATATTCCTCTACAGGGTGTTCAATATAAAATCTATAGTCCTGGTTTTGTAAGTTCTGTGGCACAGGCGCCAGTGGAATGCTGGGCGATGACAGCCTAGGCGGAGTTGGATGGCCTCGGGAAGAGATCTGAGTTCCCCTTGCCAGGACAGAGATTTCGGAGACTCTATGTAAATAAAAATGTGGAGTAAGAATGTAATCAAGTTGGGAAAATGAGTCATGAGCTGAGAAGAAAAAGGTGGAGTGCCCCTTAAGATGATGGTGCACCTAGCAAATGTCAATCGAACCTAAAGCACAAAAAGAAAGTGGATGGGTTCTACCAGCTGCAGGGGATGGTTTACACAAATGCCACCAGTCCATTGAATGATCCATGATAAAACTTCAGTCACTCCTATAACTGTGAGCCCCTCTGGAATGCCGCCCCATAATCTAGTTAATACATCTATAAAGGATTGACAGGGGGGAGGGGCATAGATACAGAGAACCATGAGGGATTCCCATATAATGTTCTTGTCACTGCCGTTTAGTGACCTTGATGGCCTACCTATGTCTTAAGATGCTGCAATGGAACATGGTTTCCAATCATAATACTTGTGCCTCCGGACTCCCTCATGAGCCCTAAGTGATAAACCTGTGTTTAGCCAAATCGAGATAAAGAAGGGACCTTGTTGCCTAATAGATGGGTCTTTTGAAGTAATAGCATATCTCCCCCTTACCTCTTAGCATGTGTCAAGACTGCTCTCTGCTTGTCCTTGTCTTGCAAACAATTCACATTCCATGATACCACACAAAGCTGATCAAGAGGGTCATCTACTTTAGTGCTACTCATAACGTACTATGGTGACATTGTCAGCAGGAAAGGCCGGTAAAAAGAGAGGAATGTAGCAGGTGTGTAAAATAAAACATAATAACAATAATAATAATAGTAATAATATTTATAATAATAACAATAATAACATAAACAAATCCCAAACTCTGATAATTCAAAAACAGAAACCATCTGTCGATGGGAAGACTGCAGCCAGACCCCAACTGGGGTCCCCGCCATGCCGCCCCTATTGGTCCCAAACCCAACGAAGTCTATTAGCTGGCAAAGCTAATATACCGTTTTTACAGTCTGACTGTCACTAATCTTCAGGACAACATCGAGGGTCACTGCAGACACCACAAGGATTTATGTCTTGCAGCAATGTCAGGTAGAGGGGGATGAGGTAGCCCTTTAAGTCTCCAGGGGCTTCCCACCTTCATCCGAGCCCACCTCCATCCCATCCAGAGCCTCCCCACAAGGAGTGAGACCTATTACACTTCTTCATCAGTATTTTGGCAGGTCGATTTCAGCTGTCTCCTAAGAAAGAGTCCGAGTCCATACGCAGGGGAGTGTGCAGCTTTAACTGAATTCTTTCAACAGTGCATTGAAAGACCTTCTCAGGTATCTCAAAGAAGAGTGCCTCTGAAAGGTAAATGACCTTTAACTTGCCTGGATATAATAACATGCATTGAATATTGAGGTCATGAAGTCGTTGTTTCACTGCCAAGGAGTGCTGTTTTTGCTGCACCATCCTGGTATACTCAGGGAAGACGATGATGGTTTGAGAATGGTAGGCAATCTTGTCCTGAAGTTAGGCATGTTTGAGGACAGCATCTCTGTCCAGATAATTTCGGGTCTTTGCGATGACAGGATGAGGCAGAGCCCCTGGTGGAGGGTGCCACATCAAAGCCATGTGGGACCATTCAATGACAAAGCAGCAGTAGAGGGCCCCTGAAGGCATCAGTGAGCAGAGCCATTGATCAAAGAAGCACTCTGTTAGACCTGGCACCATTGGTGTGGGTCTCCCTTCCATTTTTGCTGTTGCCTCATGTGTTTTTGCTGGTGTTAGATGCTTTGGGCACTGTGCTGCTGCTATCCAGTGCCACAGTACAAGTGCTCCCTATTGTAAATTGATGTATTAATCAGTGGTTCCATGTTTGGCTATTCGGTTTACTTGTCAGACCCTAGTACAGTGCACTGAGTGTGCCCAGGGCATGTAAATCCAAATGCTGCTGGTGGGCCTGCAGCACTGGTTGTGCCACCCACAGAAGCAGCCTTGTAAAATGTGTCTAAGGTCTGCAATTGCAGAGCCTGCGTGCAGTCTGGTACTGTCATGCTGACTGGGCAAGTGCACCAACTTGCTAGTCCCTAAACCTTCCCTTTTCTTCATATCAGTCACCCCTATGGTAGGCCCAAGGGCAGGGTGCATTGTAAGTGTAAGGTAGGACATGCCCTGGTGTGTGTGCCATGTCCTAATAGTGAATTACAGCCATTTCAGTTTTTCACTATTACAAGGCTACCTGTTCCCCATGGGGCAGAATGGGCAGTTTGATTATAACATCCTATAATCCTAACTGACCCAAGGAATTCGAATTTAGTATGCCTGAAATCAGAATGATAAAATACATGTTTTAGTCAAGTTGGGTTTAACATTCTGTGTTTAAAAATATTACTTTTAGAAAGTAGGCTTTGTCTTGCCTAACCATCCAGCCTGCCTCTACTGCCTTGTGTATTGTGTGTCTGGTTGTGTGAGTGACAGGGGCTAGGGGATTCCAGGAGACAGGGACAGTCAGCACAGGACTGAATAGACCTATCTGCATGCAGATGGGTGGGAGGAGTAGCACCTGGGTCTGAATAGGGCTGTGCCTGCCTTCCACAATGCTGGCTCCGCCTCCTGTGGAGTGTCTGATACCCCTGGCCCACCCTGCCAAAAAGGAAAGCAGGAGTCATGAAAAAGAAGTGCTCAAGACCTGCACAGAACTGGTTTGGACTGGGTACAGGACCCTCTGCCTTCAGAGGACAAATGATTTGCTAGTATAAATATGGGGACCCAAGACTTTAGATCACTTCTGGAACAACAAGATGAACCTCTGCCAAGGAGAAGAACCAAGGAAGCTGTAAGAGTTTGACTGCCCCCCTGCCAGTGTGCTGTGTTGGCCTACAGTGGTGTCTTCAGTGCCAAGGAGAGGAGAAGGAACTTTCAAAGAACTTTCATCATCTTGCAGAATATTACTCCATGGGCTTGATTTGAGCTTGCCTCCTGACCGAAGTCTCCGGGATACCAGACTTCACCCCTTCTGTTTGCCTGCATCTGGAACTTGCTGTTCTAGGTGCTACAGAAGGAATTCTGCAACACCGATGCTGGTGAGCGACGCCGTCATCTGCATCGAAGCCGTGAGCGCTGCTCCGACTTGCAACGTAGACCCGACACCGGCAGCTGTGCCACATCGACGCCAGCGAACAACATTGTAAGCCTGCCATAGCCGTGAGCACTGCTCTGACTTGCGATGCAGGCGAGACGCCTGCTACTGTGCCGCATCGACTCCGAAGCCGACATCATTGCGCAGCCGATCCCCGATGTGGGTGGTCAAGAATCCATCGACATCGTGATATCGTACGGAACTGTGGTTTAGGCGCCATTGTGACGTCACCTCCTATTCGTTAAGGAACCAACGCCTCCCCTGCCTTCGCCTGCATCCAGGACACCAACGCATCATCTCCCCGAAGCAAGGAACCGACGCCACAATGCGCCAATGACGCCGCACATCCCCGATGCCGAGAGCTGTCTTTGTTTTCACTTTCCCAAGGTACCGTTCTCTGTGGGTTTGTTTTGACTCCGGGCGCAATGCCGCGCACCTCGCGGTCGGCGCCATACTTTGAGATTTCTTTGACCTAGACGTTGTGATAACTCCTGTTGGAGTAATCTGTTGCTAAAGACTACTTGAAGTGAATAACCTATTTTTGAATTGTTTCTACCATCTTGAAGAATTGTTATTGATTACAGTATTGTGGATTTGTGTAGTTTGTGGTCTTGTGATAAGTCTATACAAAGAATACTTATTTTTAAGACCTGTGTGGTGTCCATCTGTAGTGTTTTCACTGTATTACTTTATGTGTTCACAAATGCTTAACACACTGCCTCTGAGATACGCCTATCTGCACGAGCCAAGCTACCAAGGGGGTGAGCAGGGGTTATCCAGCAGTGTAATCCCCTTCCCTGACTTAGAAGCAAGGGTCCCTATTTGGTCAAAGGTGTATACCATTGCCAACTAGAGACTTTCAGTTCTAACAACTATGCTCAGTGTATCAAACTTCTTTATCCTTTGATACAGCCATCCTTTTCTGCTTCCTCCTGGCTTCCCGAACACACTGTGGTACTGCACACTTTCTAATCAAATTTGTTAGCTACACAACATTTACAGACTAGATTGAATACTTCCATTTGGTAATTCGGATTTTGCCTGGTGTGATCGGGTTCAGTTATGTGACATTTAATGAGAGTGAGACTGTCCCAATTGCTTATAAATCATATCTCTATACTCCTGAAGAGCTGGATTTGTCTTCTACTGAAATTATTTTGACTGCTGTGCAGATGGCCATTCTTATAGACTTCCCTCTTGCGCAAGGTAAATTGATTTTTGTCATTTCTCCTGTGCCTGCCTTAGAGGCGGTCACAAAAGCTAGTGTTCCTAATTCTATATCTTTACATCCTCGCTAGATTAAATAGACTAGCCCTTAACATTCATTAATGTCAGCTTTCTTTTTTTTTAGTATTAAGTATAATAGCAAGCAATGACAGATACCGAGTTATAATTCCTAGCTAGTTGTATTTGAGTTTTTAAAGTTAATACAGTTGCTCATTGAACGTAGGAATGCTTTGACGTTTGTTCAGTCTATGTTGGCATTTGCTAGCTCACTCAAAAACCTTTAGAAAGCAGTAACATTCCCCAAACCCACCCTTCCCCGCATTGACTCTCCCCAAAACATGTCATAAGTGTTGGATGGAATATGATTGGATGGTCACTCCATGTGAACTATAAATGGAAGTAAGAGAAAAGATAGTTCAATCAAACATAGATGGTCTGATGATCTGGCTCTGGTGTTCATAGACTAGAATTGGAAAAGGTGCAGTGCTCTTATGGTTGGCGGGCATTTTGTCAAGGCTAGGCCTTGCGACAGGTACTCCACTAATGGTGCCCAGTGGTAAGAAAAGTTTTTTAAATTATCTCTAAAAATATCTGCCATTTGTTCCATTGTGAGTGCCCTCCAGAGGCAGACGTGCCATTGAGCACGGGGGGGGGGGGGGGGCTTCTTTTTTCTTCCCTGCCGCTGCTATAATGCATTTGGCCACAACCAGACACACCCACATAATAGCTTTATCTCCCTTCACCTGGTGCTGCAGGGAGTTGTTTCTGAGGCCTAAAGGTGCGAATTCAGAGGTTTCAGGTAGAGGGTATTCCAGAATTTCCCTAATCTGTGCTAAAATTTCTGTCCAGAAAGGGCAAATCTTTGGGCAGCCCCACCAAATATGGCGGAAGTCCCCCAGCAGACTGCAGCCTCGCCGACATAGATCTGAGGTCTCCAGGAAGAGCTAATTCAGTTTTGTGGGATAAAGATACCAGTCATAAAGTGTTTTGTAATGGGCCTCTTTCATATCCATGGAATGATTGTTTTAGCAATCTCTTTCCAAAGAGTTTTCTACTGTTCCCCAGTGATCTCGATTCAGAATGTGTGTTCCCAGATATCCATAAAGCAGGGTCTGGGTGAGTGTAGTGTGGACAATAACAAGTTATATAGAAAGTAGATTACTTCTCATGAGGATCCCACCCTCCTAATAAACTTTTCAATGGGTGTTCATTCTTGGGTGGCTGTTACTCTGACTTCCGGGTTTAACACCCAGTGTTTTAGCTGGAGATAATGGTATTGTTCAGTGGATGGGAGACCAAAGTCACGTTGACAATGTTCAAAAGTTAATATATCGTAATTATGAAAAAGATCTGATAGTGTTAAACAGTCTCCCTCCCTCCAAGCATCAAAGGGTGCTGGCTGTAATGTTGGGGGGAAAGGTGGGATTGAAATGAATCGGAGTGTATGGGGAGGGAACGGTCATCCATTCAGCACCTTTTGTGACCTCATCCCAAACCTTGAGTGTAGTCTGAGTTGGTGTACTCAAATAAGCATTCCTAGGTCAATCTTCCCTTGGTTTCCCGAGCCCATCTCAGATGGCTCTACCCGCAATTGCCCTGTCCATGTGTAACCAATGTTTACAAGATTCTCTTAGGGGCCATTCTGTGATTACTCTAAGTTGTGCCTCCTTGTAATATGGGAAGAAGTCTGGGAGAGCCACACCCCCATCATCTCTAGGTCTTCTGAGAAGTTTAAAGGGTAGCCGAGTCCTTCCATTCTTACATACATAACAAGTCAATCAATCAATCAATCAATCAAACATTTGTAAAGCGCACTACTCACCAGTGAGGGTCCCAAGGCGCTGAGGGGAGGGGTGCTGCTACTGCTCGAATAGCCAGTTCTTGAGTAGCCTCCTGAAGGTGAGTAGGTCTTGGGTCAGCCGTAGAAGGATGGGGAGGGTGTTCCAGGTTTTGGCAGCGAGGTGGGAGAACAATATGCCGCTGGTGTTCGCTCTTCGGATGCAGGGGACGGTGGCGAGGTCGGCGGACAAGTGTGTAGGGTGGAGAAGAAGTCACGATCGATGCTTATAGGGAGGGCCTTAAATGAATATAGCAGTTTCAGGAGAACCATCATTTTAACCGCATGGATGCGGCCCAGCCAGGAAATATATAGGGGTCCCCACCTTTTAGGTTTAGTCTCAAACTGTCATAGAAGGGGCTGATAGGTTTTCCTGTAGAAGCCGCCTATATTGGCTGTGATCCTGACCCCTAAATATGGGATGTGTTTTGCCCATTGAAAAGGAAAGTTCCTTACCAGGGAGATCATCTCTCCCTCTGAGAGGGTGAGTTTTAGAAAAAAGGACTTAGAGAGATTAAACCGGAAACCAGCTATATTAAAAAATGATCGGAGTACTCTCTATAGGGCCGTTAGCGAAGACCGTGAGTCTGTTAGTGTGAAGAGGGTGTCATCAGTGAACAATGACATCTTATATTATTCTGAGCAGTATTGTGTGTCCTCAATATCTTGTGTAGCTCTTATCCTAGCAGCCAAGGGTTCCATACTCAGGGTAAATAATAAGACCAACAATGGACATCCCTGTCATGTCCCCCTGCCCAAATCGAAGGTGCCTGATCCAACTCTGTTAAATACTACTTTGGACCGTGGTTGCATATAATTGACATAATCATGTTGATAAAGGTCTCACTGAATCCAAACCACTGTAAGGATTGAAAAAATGAAGGGCTTGATAACATCCTTCATCCCATCTCCATAATCAGAGTGCCAGGAACTTTTTCCAGGTACCAGTATTTTAACTGTGTGACAGAAAAAAGTAAGAGCTGGTATCTTGCCTCTGTTTCCTAGAGCACCCAGGTGCATGATGGCAGTTTGTTTATTTTCACACTGCCATGTTAGGAGCAGAGTGCCTCAAGCAATCTAAGAGGAGATCTAATTGGTGTGACATTTCGTTTCAGTATGGCAATGCGGGCCAAGCACTGAAATGCGTTAAGTTAATCTGTAATGCATGGTGACTTGGACGCCGAGCTGGAATGGCGGACCTGGCGTGAGCTCTGCTCAGGTACGGTACTCCGAAGATCTAATAACGCCTAATTTTCACAGTTTCGGGCCCGAAGTGCCGGGCACCTGTGTCTGAACATGCGGTGAGTCTCCAGACCGCATTTTTGGATTAATTTCTGCCGCGACATGCTCACAACAAACTGCGGTGCTTAGTCTCTCGTCAGAGAGGCGGGCGGCTGCCATTTTAGGTCACGCGCCCGCGTCTCGGATTCTTCTACCGCCGATAATATGCATTATTTTGACAACACGGCAATGCTTCACTGGATGTAACCGCTTGAAAAGAAGTTCCTGGGAGAGCGTTTTTCTCCGGAATTTGGCTGTTTTTTTTTTTGGTATAATATCTCCACTTGATGTGACTAAGTGATAATCCATCAGAGAGGCACTGTACAACCTGATCTCTTCATGCTGCACAACATCTGTGTGTAAACACCTTGCAGGTCCTGCTGTACCCTTGGAATATTCATTGTGGCAGACTTTACTCTTTCAAGCTTCTAGCAAATTGCGGCAATATTTTTTTATTGAAGATGTGGGCGGCCGCCATTTTATGGTCGCTGAGCTCTCATCATGTCATGCTGTTATGCCACTTTTGTTGCACCAATTTCCACAATGACCTTCATTATTGTCTGTATATTCGCTACAATGTTTTTGGTTGTGATGAAGAATAACCCTATGTGCCTCTTATAACCAACCATTCCCAAATAATAATCTACCCTCTCATGTGTTCAATTTTACTCAGATGTTTTGCTAATATAATGAGGACCTGATACACCATCCTTTTTTTCTGGGGAACTTTGCATAAAGTGAATTCTTATTTGTGTATTTTTGAAGATCTTCGTTACTCTTGTCCTCGCATCTTTTTACATTGTTTTTGAATCTCCTTGTGAATATCTACACTTTACTACTCTAGGTGAATTCTTAAATCCTACAATGGCTAACGATATCCATTCTGCTGGGTCCTCCATATCCGGCACAAAGCCAAAGAGACATAAATATGATCCGCCGTCCTCAATTCATTCATCTCAGAATCCGGTTTTGGACTTTATTTTAGATGAAGTTCGTGGCCTCCAACCTTTTATGTCCGTGACTAATGATAAACTAAAACAAATGGAGGAGAGATGGACTGTTATGGAAGGCAAAGTATTAGAACTGGAACAACGAGTTAGCGACATACAGGATGTCTCCATAAAGATTCCACTTTTGAACAAGAAATTCACAAACTAAAAATTCACACAGATGACCTCGAAAAATCGCAACCGACGTAATAACCTATGCCTGTATGGTCTTCCCGAGAATATTGAAGGGTCGAATATGGTCCTATTCCTGCAGAAATTCCTTCCTGAACTCCTAGATCTCCAATCTTCAAACACTTCTCTCAACATACAAAGAGCACATCGTTTGGGTCGTTTAAACCCCAATGCTCCAAAACCACGTGGCATCATAATGCTTTTTCTGGAATTTACTGAACTAATGACTATTTTTAAGGCTGTCAAACTTAGGCATCGTCTTATTTTGTCTGGACATAATATCTTCATTTCACAGGATATCTCTATTGCAACAAATGCTCGTCGCAAAGAATTCCTCGCCTTGGGTCCTCAGATGAGGTCCGTACCATCTCGCGTCACTATGTTCCTTCCTTTTCGACTTCTCTCCTTGCAGATCTGGTTTCTGTGCCTTGATCTGTCTGAATATTTCTTACTTCTTTTTCTTTTCTTTTCTTTCTTTCTTCTTCTTTTTTATTTTTTCTGTTGTGTCCTGTTGTTTTCCTTCTTCATTCTCTTTTTTATCTCTGCTTCTTGGTTTTTCTGTATATATCTCATTCTGTTACTTCTACATAATTTGTTGTTCGTGTACATGAGTGCTGTGTGTTTTTTTGTAACGCTTCTCACATATAATTCTCATATGTGGTGTTTTATTTTTTGTAGCTGTTCTCCTGACGTGTATCAACTCCATTCGTGTATTACCCTCCTAACCCTCCACTATGTGTGAGTTTGTCACGTGGAACGTTCGTGGTCTTGGAAACCCCGTCAAAAGGCAAAAGGTATTGTCCCACTTATCTAAACTTGACTCTCAGGTATCTTTTCTTCAAGAAACTATTGTACTGAAACTGAGTCACTTAAGTTGAAAAGGCATTGGGTGGGCCAAGTTGTTTATTCTCCTGCATCTAATAAAAAAGGGGGTGTTGCTGTATTGTTTCATAAGTTGTTATCTGTGCAAATCTTGTTAACACAGCATGATGATGATGGACGCGGGTTGATGGCGAAGGTTGTTATACACAACAAGACTCTAGTCTTACTCAATATCCATGGCCCTGTTAAAACCAGACCTCAAGTTTTGGTCTGACGTTAAAAATGTTACTCTCTTCCATTGACTGTCCTAATATTGTTGTTGCTGGTGATTTTAACCAAAGGATGGACCCTTTTTCTGATAGATTATCTAAATGTAAATGTATTCCTGATAAATTTCACAAAGCATTTCAATCGGCCATTGCCTCTCGTTCATTATATGATGTGTGGAAGACATGTAATCCTGACAAACTTGAATTTACTTTTTTTCCTAATGTACATCACACCCGTTCTAGAATTGACTATATTTTAATTAGTAAATCCTTGCTCCCTTCTATTCAATCTTCAGATATTGGATCCATTTTATTTCTGACCATGCCCCTGTTCATACTGTACTTGACCTTTCTCTTTCCTCCCTTCAATTTAGTCGCTGGAAATGTAATAATTTTTTATTATCTGATACTGTTTACATTAAAGAAGCCACCACTTTTATTAATACGTTTTTTAACTTTAATAACCCTTCGGACACCTCTACCTCTAATAATTAGGATGCCTTCAAGGCCTCTTTCCGTGCTGTCACTATTTCATATGTTTCGAATAAAAAGAAAGCCATGTGGAAAAAATATAATGACCAATCACAACATCTTAAATTGCTTGAACACACATATTTTACTTCTAAATCAATTTCCACCCTCCATGAATTGATTATGGCCAAGTCTGAACTCAACAAATTGGCAACCGTTGAAGCCTGCAATATTCTTCTTAAAATTAAATCTAAATATCATGGTGGTCAAAATAAAGCGGGTAAAATGCTAGCCAATTATTTGAAAATAAAATCTGACGTAAAAATATTGGTCCTATTCTAAATGAATCTACTAAATCAATGGTATCGTCAGATGAAGATATTGCTGAAGCTTTTCATGAATATTATCAATCCCTTTATTCAGATGTCACGTTTCCCACTAATCAAAATGTAGATACCCTTTTCACGGGCCTCCCTTCTCCCCCTCTCTTTCTGATGAGTTTAATGCATTGGAAAGAGAGATTACAACTAAGGAGATAATTAACGCTATTAAATCCTTAAAAAAATCCAAAGCTCCAGGTCCGGATGGTCTCTCTCTTGAATTTTTACGATACATTTACTTCCATTTTTGTTCCTGAACTTTTAGCACTCTTTAATTACTTTACTGCAGATGCTAAAGCATCCGGCTCTTTTATGGATGCTTTAATTATTATAATCCCCAAACCTGATAAAGATCACTCCCAGTGTAAAAACGTTCGACCTATATCTTTGATAAATTACGATTGTAAAATATTTGCCAAGATTCTTGCATCAAAATTTGAAACTATTATTCCTTTATTGGTTAAAACTGATCAAGTCGGATTTGTAAAGGGTAGACTAGCAACAGATAATGCACAAATGTTTGCGAATATTATTTCATATGCTAAAAAATACAAATCCCCCCTTGTAGCATTTATCACTGGATGCCGAAAAGGCCTTTGATCGTATCAACTGGCAATATATGTTTAAAACTCTCCAATGGTTTGATTTTGGCCCTACTTTTATTTCTTATGGTAAACTATTGTACTAATGCCCCCGAGCTAGTATTTTTGTTGATAATCATTTTTTCAAATTTCTTTCTTTATCCAGAGGGACACGACAGGGGTGCCCGCTTTCACCTTTATTATTTGTCTCATGCCTGGAACCTTTCCTAGAGCGTATCCGTGTTAATTCAAATATCTCTAGCTTTATTCATAATTCTATAGAAACTAAAATCTCTGCTTATGCCGATTATATATTAATTTACTTGTTAAATCCCATTGACTCCCTCCCGCCTTTTTAAGATGAGGCTAGATTATATTCTAGTATTTCTGGTTATAAACTGAACCTTTCAAAAACAGAAGTTTTACCTTTAAACTCCATATGTTACCAATTTATGTTTAAACATGCCTGTCACACAGAGGATTGAATGTGGGAAATATTGCAGAGGAGAGTCAGTTCTGGTGCAGCTTGATATAGCTTTTCTTATTACACACTGACACTCATCTATAGAGTTACTCACACATGCAAATAAACTATCAAACATCCATTTACTTGCATATACAGCTATACACCCACCACTACACTTACTTCTACAGAATCGAACACATACTTACTCTCTTAAACAATCACTTATGAAAACACATACTTATTTATACAGGAACTCTTACAATCTCTCGCTCTCACATATACTCACTTATATACATCACTTATATACATCAATACTCACATATACTAGTTAACCCTTTGTGTGCTCGTGACGGAACCGTTCCGTCACGAGCCTCAGGTGGGCTGTGCTGGTGACGGAACGGTTCCGTCACGGCCCGCTCGCCGCACCTGCGCGGCGTGAATTCCGCGCCTGCGCTGACGTTCTAAAGAGCGGGCGGGGCCGTGACGGAACCGTTCCGTCACAAGCACAGCTCACCCGAGAGCCGTGACGGAGCGGTTCCGTCATGAGTACGGGAGCGCCATGCGGCCCCGCCTCCCCTCAGCGCTGCGACGGAATAGCCGCCGCAGCTAAGGGGTTAAAACATACGTAGTTACTCATAAAGATACTATTGAGACAGTGATTCACTCACTAACACACCCATACACACACTCATCCACCCATACAGTCCTGCACTGTGTGCAGTCTTAATATCGAGTTATTTTTATCGAATGGACAGAATATCGAATGAGAAATATCGAGATGTAAGTAATATCGAGGTAAGTTATATCGATGTATATTTTATCGACTAAAAAAAAATATCGAAGTTAGAAATATCGAGTAGTTAATATCGATTGTCAAAAATATCGTTTATCTTTGTTAGTTAAAAATGTCAAAAGTTAAAATATAGTGTTAGAATATCGAAAGCAATAATATAGAATGTCAGAATATCGATGTTTTAAATATATAATGTTAATCATTTTGTAAAAGTATATATATTTTTAATTTTTTTATAATTTTTTTTAAATATTAAAAAAATATATAATAAAATTTAGGGGCAGGATGTGGATTTTTTAGAGGAATAGGGTGGGGAGTGTTTTAAAATATATATATTTTAAAAAAAAATTACATTTATAATTTCTTTAAAATATTTAAATATTTAAAAAAATGGTATAATAAAATTTAGGAGCGGAATGTGGGTTTTTAGGGTAATAGGGTGGGGAGTGTTTTAAAATTTATATATTTAAAGAAAACATTTTTTTAAATAATAAAAATTTAATTAAAATATTTAAATATTTATTAAAATTGTATAATCAAATTTAGGAGCGGGATGTGGGTTTTTAGAGGGATAGGGTGGAGAGTGTTTTAAAATTGATATATTTAAATAAAAAATGTAAAAAAAAGAAAAATGTATTCATATTTAATTTTTTTTTTTAAATGTATAGAAAAATTTAGGAGCGGGATGTGGGGTTTTAGGGGAATAGGGTGGGGAGTGTTTTAAAAAATATATATTTGATTTAATATTTTTTTTCAAATTTAGGGGTCGATTACGATGGCGGTAAATCCACATCCTCCGGGCCGGTGGAAGCCACCGCCTGCCCGGAGGATGCGGATTCACCGCCGCGGCATAGAAAACACCAACCGCCAGATTATGGTGGTGTGATCAGCGGCGGACAGCAGGTCCGTCCGCCACTGATCCGTGGGGTGTGGACCGCAATATGGTGGCGGTGTCTGCAAGACACCGCCGGCCACATTAGGATGGGTGCGGAAACATGCTTTTCCGCCATGAAAAAGCATGTGGACCTTTGCTTCTGGGGGACCCTTGCGGGCCCCTAGGGTGTTGGGGGGGTGCACATGTGGGTACCTATGGTACCCCCCTGCTTTGGCATGCACAAGGTGGCAGGCACCTCGCGGTGCCCACCACGTTGTGCATGTCAAAGGAAAACATGCATTTTTAACTTTGCGGCGGGTGCTGCTTAAAGCAGCACCCGCCGCAATGTTAAGTATATGGGATGTGACCGCCAGGGTGGCGGTCACATCCCAATTCCAACTGAGGGACCGCCGCTGCCCCTGCGGACGGTCCCTCCACCTCGGGGGTGGCGGACGGACGCAGGTCCGTCCGCCATCGTAATCGACCCCTTAGTTTTTAAAAAAATAATTTTAATTTAAAAAAATATATATATATATTTCTGGTGTGGGATGTGTCTTTTTGGGAGAATAGGTTGGGTAGACATTTTCAATTTAGAATTTGACATTTTAAAATAAATAAAAATTAAAAATGTAATTTTTTTTTAAAAAATTGTTAATTTTAAAATAATTTTTAATAGTGGGTTGGTTTTTTTAATTAGGAAATGGGTGTGGAGGGTGTTTATTTATTTATTTTTATTGGTAAAATAAAAAATGTAAATTTTAACAAATTGTAATTTGTTTTATTGTTTTGTTGTGTTATGTTTGTTTTTAGGTGTGTAGGTTGTGTTTTTAATAAAAAATATCTAACTTTTTTTAAGAAAAAAAATTATATTACAAAATTTAGTTTTAGAATTGTGAATTGTATTAGAAATTTAAAAAAATGTTGGCAAATATTCTTTAAAAATGATTACATTAATAATTTTTGTGAAATCTTTTTGGTGGTTTGTGTATTTTTTGTGGTTTTGTTTTAAAAATAATTTTTACAATTTAAAATAAAAAATTCAAAAAGTTACATTATTTTTTACAAAAAGTTACAATTTTATATTATGAAAAATCTGAATTTTTTGTACTGTAAATAAAGATTTATGTTTTTAAGAAATGTGTTATAATTTAGAAATATTTAACAAATGTATATTTTGTTGGAAATGTTATGTTAATATGTAATTTAATATTAAACTAATTTTAACATTTGTATGAAAAAAATTAAAGAGGTAGAAAGTATTTATTGAATAATTAACATTAATATACATATATTAAACAATTATACATTATTTATAATTTTGATAATTTCCAATATTTTAGAAAATGTATTATTTAAATTAAAAATATGATTTTGTTTGAATAATTTAAAAAATGTGATGTAAGAGGTATTTTTTTATGATAGTTAATTATATGTTTTTACTGTTTTGAACATTCTCAGAGTGTATAGTTTGTGGAGTTGGGAATTGTATAATATATGGGTTTATTGTCCAGTACTTTCTCTGTTTTTGTACTTGGTGGAGAGGGAATAGTAAATTATATGGGTTTAGTGTCCAGCACCTTCCCTGACTTTATACTTGGTGGCGTGGGAATTGTAAATTATATGGGTTTAGTGTCCAGCACCTTTCATGACTTTATATTTGGTGGAGTGGAAATAGTAAATTATATGGGTTTAGTGTCCAGCACCTTCCTTGAATTTATACTTGGTGGAGTGGGAATAGTAAATTATATGGGTTTAGTGTTCAGCACCTTCCTTGACCTTATACTTTGTGGAGTGGGAATAGTACATTATATGGGTTTAGTGTGCAGCACCTTCCTTGACTTTATACTTGGTGGAATGGGAATAGTAAATTATATGGGTTCACTGTCCAGCACCTTCCATGACTTTATACTTGGTGGAGTGGGAATAGTAAATTATATGGGTTTAGTGTCCAGCATCTTCCCTGACTTTATACTTGGTGGAGTGGGAATATTAATTTATATGTGTTTAGTGTCCAGCACCTTCTTTGATTTTGTACTTGGTAGAGTGGGAATAGTAAATTATATGGGTTTAGTGTCCAGCACCTTCCTTGACTTTATACTTGGTGGAGTGTGAATAGTAAATTATATGGGTTTAGTGTCCAGCACCTTCCCTGAATTTATACTTGGTGGAGTGGGAATAGTAATTTATATGGGTTTAGTGTCCAGCACCTTCCTTCATTTTGTACTTGGTGGAGTGGGAATAGTAAATTATATGGGTTGACTGTCCAGCACCTTCTCTGACTTTATACTTGGTGGAGTGGGAATAGTAAATTATATGGGTTTACTGTCCAGCACCTTCCCTGACTTTATATTTGGTGGAGTGGGAATAGTACATTATATGGGTTTAGTGTCCAACACCTTCCCTGACTTTATACTTGGTGGAGTGGGAATAGTAAATTATATGGGTTTAGTGTCCAGCAACTTCCCTGACTTTATACTTGGTGGAGTGAGAATAGTAAATTAAATGGGTTTAGTGTCCAGCACCTTCCCTTATTTAATAGTAGTTGGAGTGGGAATATTAAATGATATGGGTTTAGTTTCCAGCACCTTCCCTGACTTAATACTTGGTGGAGTGGGAATAGTAAATTATATGGGTTTAGTGTTCAGCATCTTCCCTGACTTTATACTTGGTTGAGTGTGAATAGTAAATTATATGGGTTTAGTGTCCAGCACCTTCCTTGACTTTATACTTGGTGGAGTGGGAATAGTAAATTATATGGGTTTAGTGTCCAGCACCTTCCCTGACTTAATACTTGGTGGAGTGGGAATAGTAAATTATATGGGTTTAGTGTCCAGCACCTTCCCTGACTTAAACTAGGTGGAGTGGGAATAGTAAATCATATGGGTTGTCTGTCTAGTATTTTGTTAAATTTATGTAATGATATTAACAATATTTAAATACATATTATATAGTAAAATGTATAGAAAAATATAAATTAATTATTATAATTGATAGTGAAATTAAAATAATCAGACTCAAACATGTTTTAAAGATTTTATTATGTTTAAAGAGGTTAATAAAATGAGAAAATAATTTTATTCAAATTTTTTAATGTTAAGTAAACATTTTTATTTTGAAGAAATATAGTTTAATAACATATTTACATTATAGTCACAATTGTATCTTGGTGAAAAACAATTTGTTTTGTAAACACATTTTTAATACAATCATTTTAAAGAAAACTAATATTTATTTAGTGTACATTTGTTTGTTCATTTCACAATTTTTCTGGAAAAAATAAAATATTTTACAAGTAATATAGAACACATTTTTTATTATTTATTTAATACAGTCTTTGTATATTTAAATATTTTTTAGGTAAACATAATTATATATATCACAAAAAACGAAGTAGGTACTGTTCACATTAATGTATCATTTACAATTGTATTTTTTTCAAGAAATTATTATTAGTAATATATAAAATATTAATAATAATAATTTTTACAGAAGTAATGTTTTTAGGTATATCATTTGTACATTTAAAGAGTAAATAATTGTAACATATTTTATACTGTTTTATATTCATACTATCATGTAAGTTTTTTTTACTGTATATGTTTGTTAAATTAATATTAAGTAATAGAAAATAACATACAGGGCATTGTAAATAATTTTTATAGCATTGTTTAATTTTTTTATAATTAAAAAAAAAACAATAGTTAGATAATATAGACTGAAACATGTATTAAATACATTTAGAAGGTTTTTTAATGTTAATATGAATGGGACTATTTGTTTCCTAGGGACTATTTTGTAACCGTGATATGTTATTTTGGGTCATTTCGACGTGGAAGAGCTTGTGGTTGGACGCTGCTTCGCGTGTGGAAGGGTAAGTTTAATTTTAAGTATATTATTTTATTTAGATATATAATTTGAGTGTTTGTGGAGTGTGTCTAGGTTTGTAGTGTTGGGTAGTTGTACGATGTGTGTGTTTTAAGCGGTAGTTACGGTTTTCGTTTTGGTTCCGGGTTCTAGTTTTTGGCGTACTATGTTGAGGTAGGAATAGGGTTACAAATGTTAATTAAATGATATGTATAATGTATAATAATGTTTACAAATGTATGTTGGGGTGTATTGTGTGTGGGTGGGTATGTTTCTTTTGTCTTTTTCAGGTACTTCGCGTGGATGTCGTTTTTGGGAGAAGATTGCGTTTTTTTTACTAAGAAGTGTGTACATTATTATTTAATGTTTTTTAAACACACTTTCTTACATTTTCACGTTTTCAAGGAGTGTTTCTTTAGTTTTTAAACTATTTTCAGTTTTTGACAAATATTTTTGGGTTTTTAAGGGTTTTCGAGTGGAACTTTTTGGAGAAGAATGTTTTTGGATTTGTTGGAATTTTTTTATGGGTTCGTTTGGATTGTTTGGATGGATTACTAGTATGGAAGGATTTCTTTTGTTACAAAGGTTTGTCTTCAGCAACAAAGTGAGTAAGTTGTCTTTATTTATTTTTTTGGGTGGGATTGTCATTTTATTTGTTTAATTATTTTTGGTTATATGTTAGAAATGATAAGAAAAATGTTCAGATATATTTAAATTAATTATAGTAAATATATTTGACAATTTTGTTACAGTTTCTAGCATGTATCTCTTATATATATTTTATGTTTAATATTTTCTCTGTCTAGGTATGTTACATATGTTTAAGGTATTGTTTTATCTATCATGGAAAGGTATTGTAGGCCTCTAGTTGTTGGGTATAGGGTAACTTGCTCTTGTAAGGTATTGTACATTTTTTTTTGTTTGTTTAGTTAGCTTAGGGCCAATTAGTGTTAAAGATTGTTCCATTCTCAGTTGTTGATAACTTTGCTCCTTTTGTAATGATTGGAGTAGTTTATGGAGTGTGAGGGTGCCTCTGCCTGTACTTGCTAGGAAAGCATTGTGCCATCCTTCGACTGCATTGTTACTTTCAGCCTGTTTATATAGTGTACTTAGGTAGACGTTCCACCAGGTAATTTGGCATTTTGGTTGCCTTCTGTGTCCTGATCTGTGTAGCCTTCCTACCCATGTGTCTTCATAGTAATCTAATAGAGGGCTTAATTTTGTTTCGTTTTTTTTTTATAATAGGGGCTGTCTATGAGTAGGTTGTAATGTTCTGCTACGTCTGTAACAGGAACGTAGGCTATTGCAATTAATTTTTTCACCTGGTAGGCAAAAGTGCTGTCATTACAGTATTCTGAGCTTAAGGCAGATTTTTGTATATGTTTCCATATACATTGATTAAAATGGTAGTAGCAACCTTGGATTGCTGTGTGAGGGTATGTTTTTAGGATTGAGTTTATCATTGCTTTTTCAAAATCAATGATATTTTCTGGGGGGAAGTAATTATTTATTTGTTCTTTTATTTTATTTAGTATCTCTGTGTAGGTTGTTTGCTGTTTGTTGGGTAGTAGGGTATATTTGAAGGGAATATTGCAGTTCTGCTAGTGTCCATGGATGGTGTATAATTGATAGAAAGGTTTTGGGCATACTGAAAATGTACCATCCCTCATCAATGTTTTGCATTGGTTTAATTTTAACATATTGTCTGCTGCAGCAAACATTATTATTCTTTTGTCCTTAGATGCATTGTCGTATAGGATGAAAGGTTTGTCATTATGAGTTAATCTTAGTTCTGGGGGAATTTGGACTTCCTCAAAGGATTTGCGGCAGGTGGAGTAGCTGCAGTTGTTCTTTTTTGCCTAGCTATTGTCCTTTTTAGAGAGTCGATGGAAGGGAGTTGGCTTGAAGCATGTTGGGGGAGTACTTTTAAGTGTTCTTTAAGGATAGTTGTAGTAGGGACGTCTGTGCTAGTACTAGCTTCTTTTAGTGAGTCAAGCATTTGTCTAATTTCTATTTCAGTCACGTTGGGAGGGTGGTTATGTTCTGTTGTATTGGTTACAGTTCTTTCCTGTGTTATAGCTCGACCATAACATTTGTTACTGTAATATTTACTGCATTTCCAAAATACTTTCAGTTCATGCTGTTTCTCCTGTGTATATGTATAGCCCATATAACATAAAAGCATTTTGCCTTTTTGAGAAGTAATACATTTGTCTCCTTCAGTCATTTTTCTTTTTTCTTTCTTAAGTAAATAAATCTTTGATAGAGATATTTAGGGCCCCATTAGGATGTCGGTCGGATTGCCCCTGCCAGGCTGGTGGTAGCCACCGCCGGCCGGGAGGGGGCAATCCACCTGACATCCTCTCCTAAATTCCCCCCGCCATATTAGTATGGCGGGGAGCACCGCGGACGGAAAGACCGTCCGCCGCTTTTCCGCCCCGGTCGCCTTACTTTTGATTTATAGTTGATGTAGTTGTAAAAGTTGGGATTTTTTTCGGTAACTGTAATATATCTGCAAGACATGGTAAGATGGAAAGAAAATGTTTTAGTTATTGTGGTTTAAATGTTTATTATTAGTTTTGAGTGCTAAGTTTAGTAGGTATTATAAGGTAGTGGTACTTACTTTTCTTTTCTGTAGCCTTTTTTTTAATGTAGCAGGTTCTCTTCTGGCAAAAATCTTGCAGAGTTTCCCCTTTGCATTTTGTGGTGCAAAGTGTTATCTAGTTTTCTATTTGCTTTATTTTTATAGTGTTTGTGTAATATCTTGGTTGTTTTTATTGGTTGGCTTAATTATTTGGTGTTTTTTATTGGTTGCTT
Source organism: Lissotriton helveticus (assembly GCF_964261635.1). Lineage (NCBI taxonomy): Eukaryota > Metazoa > Chordata > Amphibia > Caudata > Salamandridae > Lissotriton > Lissotriton helveticus. The sequence goes on from NC_136072.1 coordinate 250,813,493, forward strand.
GAGAGGTTTTGAATTTTTTTGGCAGTTATGTGGTTTATATGGAAGAGTTTTTTTTTCGTGGAGCCTTTTTTTGCAATCTTTTTATTTATAAATCTTTTATAGTGTGAGATGTCTAATATTTGTTATGCTTAACAACAACGAAGGAGCGTCATATAAAACAGGAGGAGTGACTACAAAACGAGGCAACAAAAGGTGTCTAAACACATTGTTATTTTTTTGTTGTTTGAGAGAAACCTTGATAGGTTTATTAGGAAGGCCCTCACTCACCGACCTGGTCGGTAACATGCTTCATCATTGGGCCCCACCAGGAGTGGCCGAGTGCCACCCTGGTGTGCTGCAATGCCAGGTTACTGCGGAGCTGGTATCGTGATTGTGATTGTAAGGTGAAACTTAAAAGTGGGCAATTGAGTCGGAAAAAAGTTTTATTCGTTTCGCCAAATGGTCAAAATAAAAACATGAAAGATAACGGACACAAATTAAAGGTCTATGTTATCTTGGTGAGAAGTCGGTCAACATGTTTCAGCCTATGTGAAATGTTCTTTCAGGCATTTGTCAGGACCAGTGTGTGAGAATATTTACAGTGGTGTATGTTGCGGCCTCGGCGGTATGGGCACGCTAAGGCCCACCCTACCAGAGGTCAGGTATGTTAAAAATACTAAAAATACTTCAGATTCCTTAAAGATTGGAGTGGAACCGAGTTTATTGAGAGTGCCCAATTACGGCACATCATGGGTCTCGGGAGGGGGTGATAGCTAATTGGCACACCGCCCTGGAAGCTAGGCACCCTCTCGGTACCTAGAAACGCCCTCTTCAGACCGGACCCCGGTATTGTATTTTAGAAATGTTATATTTATTAAATTTGTTTAGTTACTTAGTGATTATAGTATGTTTTATTTTATATAATTATGTTGAGTTATATTAATATTTACTATGTTTTTTTCGTTTTATGTTGTGTTTTTCATGCTGTATAGAGAAATCGATAAAATGTTTTTCTATATTTTTGTAGTCTATATTTTTGTTTTCGATATTTTAGCTTATGTCTTTATATGTGTTGAAAGTCGATATATAATGTTATCAATATTTTTTTGTTTTCGATTTTTTTTACTTACGATATTGTGTAGTCAATATTTGTGTAGATACTTGTTTAAGTATTGTTAGTCGATATTTTTGTATTCGATATTTTTACTTCTATATTTTGGGTAGTCGATATACGGTCTGTCGATATTGTTTTAGTGATCCGTCCTGCAACACAAACATACAAACAGTGAGTCACCCATTCATGTATCTATGCAGTAAGTAATACCCCCCACCAAACCATACAGACACTCCTACTGATACTCTAAAAACCAACTAATAACCCGTATCGACACTCATGTAGCTAGTCACAAACCCATGCAGCCACTTATACACAAAGTGAGACACTGATACAGATATTTACATATTTAAACATTACTCGCTAATACATGTATTCACTAAGATACACTTAATACGTCAGTTATACAATCATTTTTACAGAAAAAAGCATCCATTTAGACACTTATTTACACATTTATTCTTCCATCGACCCTTAGATATACATATATAAAAAATATTTATTTTTCAGAAAGACACACATTCACTGGATGATGTCATCAGTGATGTCATGAGTTATGTCATTTGAGATGTCATCAGTGATGTCATGAGTGATGTCACTGACCATGTCATGAGTGATGTAATATGTGACATCATCAGCAGTGCATTGCGGGCGCGCGAGTTATAGTTAACTATAACTGGGGAATTTCAAAGGTTTTGTGTGAGTAAAATGCCCAGCTAACTATAACATGTGTGAAACCTATGGTTTTTCAGTGAATTTCTAAGGTTTTTTAAATGCTAGTTCTTAACTATAACGTGTGTGAAACCTATGGTTTTTTCAGTGAATTTCTAAGATTTTTTAAATGCTAATTTTTAACTATAACGCGGGTGAAACCTATGGTTTTTTCAGTGAATATATATATATATATATATATATATTCACTGAAAAAACCATAGGTTATAGACCATATATAGTTAGGAATTAGCATTTAAAAAACCTTATTTTACTCACACAAAACCATTGAAATTCCATATATAGTTAGTTGCACTAACTATATATCGCGCACCTGCAATCCACTGCTGATCATGTCACATATTACATCATTCATGACATGGTCAGTGACATCACTGATGACATCACTGATGACATCTCAAATGACATCACTGATGACATCACTGATGACAACATCCAGTGACTGTATGTTTCTGTAAAGTTAAAATATGTCTTACATATTGAAGAATGAGTGGATGTATAAGTGTCTGGATGAAGAATTTAGTAGGTGCGTGACTGACTGTATGAGTGAGTGATTAAATGTGTCTCACTGAATGCATGGGTTAGTGACTAAACTGTCTTAATTTGTGCATCATTATGTCTGTTGTTCTGTAAACTGCTGCATGTGTTGATCATTAGCTATACGAGAGGCTATATGTGTTATTAATTGGTTGCCCAAGTATTTCTATGGGAGATTGAGTTTGTGTGGGGGTGGCTGGAAGGTGTGTGACTCTATGCATAGATGTGTGAACAGTTTATTCACTAGGTGTATGAGTTCAAGAGTGCATGTGGAAACAGCTACATGGGCAGTTGACTGTGTGCATGAGTGTATTGATGAGTGAATGGATATCTCAATGCTACATGTCATAGTAAGTACATATGTAAAACACAGTACATGTGAGAGTTGGCATATATAAATAACTGTGCATGAGAGCCACCGAATGAGTGAGTGGTTGTATCGATCATTGTGAACTTGTATCAGGGATTGTATAAGAGAGTAAATATGTGTTAGTATATGTTTCAATAAGTAAGGTGTGTTTAACTGTATAGTTGAAGAAATGGAGATGAGATTGTTTCTTTGCATGACTGACTGGGTGTGTGAGTAACTCCATGGATGAGTGGCAGTGTGTGAGTGTCTGTATACACTGAGTGTATCTAAGGTTATATTAGAGTCTGAAGAGGTTTAACGTATTAGCACAAGAATGATGTCAAATGAGATGTCATCAGTGATGTCATCAGTGATGTCATTTGAGATGTCATCAGTGATGTCATCAGTGATGTCACTGACCATGTCATGAATGATGTAATATGTGACATGATCAGCAGTGGATTGCAGGTGCGCGATATATAGTTAGTGCAACTAACTATATATGGAATTTCAATGGTTTTGTGTGAGTAAAATAAGGTTTTTTAAATGCTAATTCCTAACTATATATGGTCTATAACCTATGGTTTTTTCAGTGAATTTTCAATGTTTTGTAAATGCTAATTCCTAACTATATATGGTCTATAACCTATGGTTTTTTCAGTGAATTTCAATGTTTTTTTAATAGCAAATATCATAAGCTGTCGAATGTCAAGTACGTGGTAAGTGAAAACATTTTCGTGTTTATGCACACTGATCTGCTTTGAATGGTGCCCCCCCCCTCATTTCTATTAGGAGTACTCTCTCTTTGCAGATAGTGAAAGGTAGTTAACGCAGGTCTTTGCCCCCATTGTAATCCGTCGTGCTTGCTTCTCTCTCCATTTGATTGATTGTTATCCAAGTATTTACTGTTTTAGAATTAGTTCTCTTTGGTTCATTCTCTATTTACAAACAAACACAGAGTCGCAATACTCTGTTTAGTCTTTGCAGATAACGAAAAATCGTGTAAAAAAAAAGAAAAGGAATCGAGCAAAATCAGTAGGCCACTAATGGGATCTCTTTTTGACCTCGCTAAAATAGAAACATTAGGAACAACCCCTCATGACAAATACAAAACTAGTGAGATGAACTGAACTCCACACAATGATGGCTGCAAAACAGCTCGGCTCCGCCACCCACCCCGCCCAAAATAACGATAAAGAACGGCTGCCATGATTGGTTGCGGAATGACCACGACGGAGCTACGAAATGGTGCTGCTCTCATGCTAACCCCAGCTTCAGTCTGAAACATCCAGAAACACTGTAGACTACCAATTCGATCAGTTCCGGTAGCGCCCCAATGTAACCCGGTAGAGAAGAACTAGCTCTCCCCTCTTTGACTGATGGTTCTTGTTGCCTGTCCCTTCTGTTGTCATTTAACAGAACTATTTAGCCTGCTGAAAGGGGTTGTGTTCCGACCGCTGGTTGGTGGAGACATTTTGACTATATTCTGTACCTGCGTTGTCGCGTAATGCGTCATATGACGCGCCGCGTTAGCGCATCCGGAAGTCATCCGGGGCGCGCAGCGCGTAACGTAAGCATAACAAGTCATGTGACTTGTTAATAAAACTTTTCATTGGTTCATTTTACTTTTCTTATTGTAATGATGAAAGGCTTGGTCATATGACCTAAAAATTACGCTTTTCATTACTTCCGAACATTATTTTTTCTTAAATATATGTTATAATGTTCCAGGCTAATGTACTTTCCCGGAAATTTTACAACTGTCCTGCAAGTAAAATATATTCTTTTTTCGAGAAAAAGAGCGTTTCTTCGTCCCATGACGGAGCCGTTGAGCAAAAGAGGGTTGACCTGCTGTCTTAGTCGCCGATACGCCTGAATATGAGATTCTTATCGATCACTTTATGTTGCAGGAATAGAAAACACAACAGCCCTTGACCATTTATCTTTACTGCGTTCCTTCGTATTATACCTTTTACCCTTCATGTAATTGGTCTGCTTTATTTCACTTGCCTTTTAATGATTCTAAAACAGTCACTATTATTAAAAACTTTACCAATGTATATACTACTACCATGTTTTCTTTTAAAAACCTTTATTGTGAAAATTTCATTATACAAATACGAGCCTATAACCACGTGGGCCTGCCACAGAGCAAACTGTAATCGTATATGATGAATAGACATTTACACTGTAGAGGAACGTAACGGGCGGGCCATTAGGTTGCAAGAACTAAGGTGTCTAACAGTTACGGAATCGGTGGACGTACATTTTATAATTAAAATACGACAGGGCCAGTTACAATAAAATTATCTAGATATACATTTGCGGGCAAATACCATGGGTGACGTTAATTCGAACTTTCAACAGTACAGTAATCAATAACACATCAGAACTTAATATCAATAGGGATGTCGAAATATTCAATCAATTCTCGTCCCCGCCCGCCATGTGCTTCAAAACTGCATACGTATCTCGTGATTTCAAGGTTCTGCAACCAGTACACAACAAGGAGTTACGAGTCCCATTTATTCCGGCGCCATTTTGGGCGAGGACGGGCAGGTCCAGGATATAGTCAAAATGTCTCTACCAACCATCGACTATGATGATGTTCATATGCTGTATTTATTAGAGTAACACTCATCTGTCCACATGAAATTAATTTGCCACAATCTAAACATGTCATTTTAATCTTTCCAAAGTTCTTCTAAATATTTGGGACCGTTTCCCTTGCCTCTGAAGCTCTAAGTGCCACTTCTTTGATGAATGTACTAGCAGGTCAGGGGTTCTCCTCCAAATCTCTCTTTTATGCAGCACTATAATTAATTGGTGCCACCTCTCCATATGACGATGCATGGTATAGTTACCACAACTATATTTTTTTTCGGTTCCTCTGGAGAGTTCATCGTGGCAGATGAAGCATGTAACGTACCGGGCATTTACCTTTTTTTGCATGTACAGGAAAGGAAAAAAAGATTGAGCGTCCGAGTTCTAAGGTGTCCCAGGGCCATTTTGGTGGACCAGGCCCAAATCCAAAAAACAGCCATCTCACAGGCTAATGGGGCGACCCACGCCGAGTTTCAGCATTGTAGGATGACCACACAAGTACAGCAACTTGCTAGACATCACCTCGGTGCCATCCGGATCTCGGCGCCCCACTGCAGATGAAGTGCCTCTCAACTATGAAACCACCACGGTGACATCCGGATCTTGGCGCGTTGTGCTGCCTTCGGCCTATTCGCACATCGGTCCGCTACTGACGCCATCTCACAGGCTAATGGGGCGACCCACGCCGAGTTTCAGCATTGTAGGATGACCACACCAGTACAGCAACTTGCTAGACATCACCTCGGTGCCATCCGGATCTCGGCGCCCCACTGCAGATGAAGTGCCTCTCAACTATGAAACCACCACGGTGACATCCGGATCTTGGCGCGTTGTGCTGCCTTCGGCCTATTCGCACATCGGTCCGCTACTGACGCCATCTCACAGGCTAATGGGGCGACCCACGCCGAGTTTCAGCATGTAGGATGACCACACCAACTTGCTAGACATCACCTCAGTGCCATCCGAATCTTGGCATCTCAACGCCTAGTGGTATCTTCCATACAAAAAATATTGTTACGCTGCCTTTGGCCCCATTCGCACATCAGTCCGCAACTTAGACATCACCTCGGTGCCATCCGGATCTTGGCATCTCAGCGCCTTGTGGTGTCAGTCAGAAAATATTGTTGCGCTGCCTTTGGCCCCATTCGCACATCGGTCCGCTACTGACGCCATCTCACAGGCCAACGGGGCGCCCCACGCCGACTTTCAACATTGTAGGATGGCCACAGAAGTGCGACAACTTACTAGACACCACCTCGGTGCCATCCGGATCTTGGCGCATTGTGCTGCCTTCGGCCTATTCGCACATCGGTCCGCTACTGACGCAAACTCACAGGCCAACGGGGCGCCCCACGCCGACTTTCAGCATTGTAGGATGGCCACACCAGTGCTGCAACTTGCTGGACACCACCTCGGTGCCATCCGGATCTTGGCGCGTTGTATTGCCTTCGGCCTATTCGCACATCGGTCCGCTACTGACGCCACCTCACGTGCCAACGTATTTTCTCCGCATTTTATACCCTATGCCGCATAACAGGTCATGTGACTTGTTTATAAAACTTTTCATTGGTTCATTTTACTTTTGGTTTCCGAATGATGGAAGGCTTGATCATATGACCTAAAAACAACACTTTTCATTGGATGAAAACTTTTTTTTTCCCCCAAACGATGAAAGCCCCACCTTGTTTCTGGATGTTTCAGACTAAACTGGCGTCAGCATGAGAGCACCACCATCTCGTAGCTCCGTCGTGGTCATTCCGCGAGCAATCATGGCAGCCGCTCCCCACCAGAAGCCTGCAGGAGTCGGGGCCCCCAAAACTTTTGATGAATTCTCAAGGCGGAGGGGACGCTTTCGAGAATGGGGTCCAAGACCTAGCAGACAAGCGTCCGATTTCCAAGGTGTCCCAGGGCCATTTCAGTGGACCACGCCCAAAAAGGAAAGAGCCTGCCGCCATTTTGAGAGTCCTGTGGCAGCCGCCTATCGCTGCACCGCAAGAGTGGGCGCAACTCAGCTGAATGGCGGATTTTGACACAGTGGACCAAAAGCGGACGGAATGGCAACTGAAACGGTAAAGGGGCGCCCCACTAAAACAGATGAGACTCCACCTGGAGAGGCCCGTTCACGCCGCCTCCCCCGGGGCGCTCCACGCCGTTATTCGGAGCAGCATTGTAGGATACCAAAACCAGTGCGGCAACTTACTGGACATCACCTTGGTGCCATCGTTCTGCTGCCTTGGAACTATTCGCACAACAGTTTGCTACTGATGACCCACCCCCCGCGACGCCCCACGCCGTTATTTGCTGGGTGGCAACTTACTAGACATCACTTTCGTGTCATCTAGATTTCGGCGCGTTCTGCTGCCTTGGAACTATTCGCACAACAGTTTGCTACTGATGACCCACCCCCCGCGACGCCCCACACCGGAAATCTGGACGTTGTGCTGCGTTGGGACTATTCGCACAGCCGACCGCTACTTCGTTGTTTTTCCCTAAAAATGTTTATATGTTATTACTATTTTTGTTTTCTTGTATATATTTATAAATTATTAAAGTTTTATAATCTTACTACTTTGTCGGAGTGCTATATATTTTTAATGTGACACATAATTGTAAAAACTTTGATGTACAAAGAGTCATCCCTGGAATCTTCCGCTTCACGCTCGGTCCCCTCCCCAATCACAATACAGGATGGTTTTCAGATAATAGCAACGCTTCTGCTGTGACGGATCTCATCGAGTGTGGGCCTTGATCTACTATAACTCCTTTGAAGAGGGGTGATTCTTTACAGCTGTGGCCATAAACTACATCTGCAGGGCTAGCTGATAGCCTAGGACCGGCCTGGACAATCGGACACAGAGGAAAAGGAGTGTCAGAGGGTGCGGTAGTGAATAGGGCGAAAGGGAGGTGTCGGGCGGGCACAGGGTGTGATTCTCAGGGAAGAGCAGCGCAGATGGGGGGAGGTTTATTACCCATGCATAAGACAGAGAGCGGGGGTGACCACTGCCTGGGTGAGATGCTTGCGAGGGTGGGGAGCCATGCTAAGGATCGACAGCGTGCACAGAGTGGGTCTGGTCAAGGCATCTAAAATGGCTGCCGTGCACGACAAAAGTGTGGCATTTGAAAAAAGACAAGATGGCGCACACAATGTTTTTCAACAATTCCTGATTTCCTTCGAATCGAACGTTAACAGACGTTGGGGCATATTACTAAAGTTAAGCGATATTTATCCCTAACGATGCATTGCAAAGATTTTTTTACCGTCAGAAATTATCGCAGATAAACCTTGCTATTATCAAGGTTTATCGCAAATACGATAAAAAACGAGCGCAATGCATTAATATCGCTGAAAACTCCGCGATATTCATGCATTACCGAGCTAATGCTCTTAGCCATGTTATCCACCTCCCATTGGATAACATGGCTAAGAACTGCTCAGGGCAGCTGTTACTTTTTGGAGATATTCGCGCTTATCTCGAATATTTCCAAAAGTTGATAATAGGAGATAGCGATGTGAGCGACTGTTTCCAGTCGCTAACATCTTGGCATGCCCACTTTGCATGTCATTAGTGATAAATATCACTCACATGCAAAGTGGGACCCAAGATGGTCGCTATCTCCTACTAGCCGTCGCTAACTGGTGTTAGCAACAGCTAGGTAATACAGATATAATTTTATCTCCGCGAAGCGGAGCGCTGTTACAGATATATATCTTGTTTTTGAACGTTAATTTCTCAAAATGCACTGAAGCACATATATTGAGACATAGCAAAGGCACATCGGGCTACCAGTCCCTAATATTTTACCAAGTTTCGTGCAAATCCATTCAGCCGTTCGATTATTATTATTATTTTTTTTTTTTGCCCCGCGGGGCCCTTTTAAAACCTCCACATCAAACCTAGGGGGTCAGCGAGGATCTACTATGCCCCCTTATGGTCATTTGCCCCTTCGCTTTGGCCTCCTCTTGTCTCTCGATCCTACCGAGAGACAAGATGGCGGCCGCTACGTACTGTTTGGAATGTTTACCGACACCGGAGAGCCAATCAGCTTCGCTTCGCAAAGCTCCGTAACGCGAAAAGTACGCGAAGCGGTGCGCTGTTACAGATATATATCTTTTTTTGAACGTTAATTTCTCAAAATCCACTGAAGCACATATATTGAGACCTAGCAAAGGCACATCGGGCTACCAGTCCCTACAATTTTGCCAAGTTTCGTGCAAATCCATTCAGCCGTTCGATTATTATTATTATTATTTTTTTTTGCCCCGCGGGGCCCTTTTAAAACCTCCACATCAAACCTAGGGGGTCAGCGAGGATCTACTATGCCCCCTTATAGTTATTTCCCCCTTTGTTTTGACCTCCTCTTGTCTCTCGATCCTACCGAGAGACAAGATGGCGGCCGCTATGGACTGTTTGGAATGTTGACAGACGCCGGAGAACCAATCAGCTTCGCTTCACAAAGCTCCGTTGCGCGAAAAGTCCGCGAACCAGAGCGCTGCCCGGTCCGCTGTTACAGATATATATCTTTTTTTAAACGTTCATTTCTCAAAATCCACTGGAGCACATATATTGAGACCTACAAAAGGCACATCGGGCTACCAGTCCCTACAATTTTGCCAAGTTTCGTGCAAATCCATTCAGCCGTTCGGGCTAAAAGTGAGGCCAACCGCCCTATGGAAAACTCAATGTTAAAAACACGTTTTGGGACCCCCCTTTTTTCTCGGCCCCCACTGGACGAACCCCCCCCAAATTTTCAAGGGCTGCTCAGAAACAAAATGTGCCATTTTCCTGAAAATTTCAGCCAATTCCGTCCACAAACGCCAAAGTTATTAGACATAGAATTTTCAAAAAACCCATAGAGAAAAAATCCTAACTATATATACCTACTGGCGACCGCCAGTAGGTAATATATATATATATATATATATATATATAGTCAGTCAGTCAAGACTACTTCATTTCGACTCTATAAGAGTCATAAAAGATTGCACACATATAATTTAATTTGAAAGACAGCATGTCCACATACACAAAATGTACACATTTTAAAACGTTTAATATCTGCTAAGAATCTTAAAAACAGTAAAAAGGTAATTTAAAATACAATATATGATCTCATCTGTTCCTAGGGTGAGTAAAAACTCCATTGCCAGTTTATAATTCCTAATCCCTTCTGCAAGTAATAATGGGTGAATAAACTGCTTCCTCTGGTGGGTGTAAAATTTACAGAAAAGTATAAAGTGCGTAGTGCTTTGAAAAGAGCAACTGTCACACGGACATACAGGGAATGAAGCAACAACAAACCTTGAATAGGAAAAGCAACTAAGAAATGTATGTTTTTTAAACGAAGCCTCGTCAACAAAAAATTCCTCCTTTCATTTAGGTCATTTTGCAGATACATGGCGGGTTCTCTTTGTGGTTGAGAGAGAAGCTCTGGGTAACCAATCACATTACATATAGGGCCTGCCTGCACTTGAATTTGATAAAAAAGAGACTTTATAGTCGCAGATGATACATTTTTTTGTGTATTGGGGTTTGTATAATATTCTATAACACCCATTCTGTCAAAACTTGTTTTGACATACCTCAACCAAGGTTTGTCTGAGCTATTATCCAGCTTCATGCAATCAGCCTGTATTGTTCTGCAGAGGGTGGCCTCTGGATTCTTCCAGGTTTTTAACCAAAGCAACAATGGCTGTATCGCAATATAGTCTTTTAAATAGTTCAGACCAACTTCCTCATGACAAAAAGAAACAGAGGAACTCTGGGGCACTGAGAGAAGTCTTCTTAGAAATGTATTCTCTAATATTTGAAGTGGTTTACAATTTAACTGTATATACAAATATGATTCTCACAACTCCAACTTTCTTGTAGCTAAGCAGAATTGAGGCAGCACTCCAGGGGCAATTTTCAAAATAATTGATTATATTACTCGTGCTGTTCTGGCCCCACTCACCTGAACCACAGGTACTACAGGAGCGAAGACAGCCCGATCCACCCCCTTCCACAATGCCTTGGCCACTAGAGCGACACTCAATAAGGATCACACGAGCGGGCAATGCACCAGGGGGAAAACCGGATAGGGTAACTGATGGAAAGGTGTATGGACATTCATACAGCCATCCTCTAGACTGCAGACATACCACATCTCCATACCCTGAACATACTGCAGTAGGGAAAAAACACAATAACAAACAATAAGAACAGGATAGATCCACAGGCAAGAATGCTATCAAAATAGCTATACCAGATGAGACCCCTTCCACATTGCCCT